>NC_143064.1:20155000-21405000 GCF_052426305.1 Pelodiscus sinensis | reverse complement strand
TTTTGCTTAACAACTTTGGTTCCACCCCGCCCTTTTATTTGTTTGTTTGTTTTGCTTAACTTTGGTTTCCCGCCCTTTTTTTTCCTGATCAGAATTTTTTCCCTTTTTGGGGCGGGGAGGGGGTAATTCGGTATATTTTTGTTAAACCATCTGGCAACCCTAGGCCCCGCTCCCAGGGACTATAGAATAGTCAACTAACCGATACAAATTCATGAGGTTTCCCGACTATTCAATTAACCGCTATTTAACATCCCTAATGTTCACATGCATCCTTTTGGCAGTGATGCACTATAAAAGTGTTTTATTTTCCTTGAGTCTATTAAATCTGTCATTTTTGTGTTCTATATTAGGCCTTCACAATTTGGATGGTATGCATGCACCACTGGTACATGTAAGCTTTATTGCTGTTTGGATTTGCTGATCCATATTCTCTTTTTAAAAATTTAAGTGATTTCCTTTATATACATTTTAATATGGGGCTGTAATTCACAACTTGAGGAAGCACTCCCCGGTAGGTGTGAAAACTGAACTTATACAGTAAAAACAGAGTATGGCCATGACTGGATGAGTGGCGAGTTGGGGGTTAAATACTCCAGATTAGGGATGTTTGAACCTGACCTACCCTTTAACCAGTAAGCGGATGCTTATCAGTTGTTAGTGTAATTTACACTCAGCAAAACTTTGTCCCCAGGAGTGGAGCCAGGTGGGCAAGGACTGCCACTGTTCCCCGGGAACTTCACAGTGACAGAGAAAGGAGGCTTCACTGCAGCAGCAAAGCCTCCTTCTCCTCCTCCGGAGCCAGGCGGGCAAAGATGGCCCTGCTCCTGGGGAAGCTTTGTTGTGGGTTCAGCTGTATAAAGCTAAGCTTTATACTGCAGAACCCACAGCAAGGGTAACCGTGTAACCACTGAGATTTTCAGTGGTGACAGGGTTACCCTAATTCATGATTTTTAACATACCTACTCCAGATACATACCTAGCAGCTCAGACAGGTATGTAATCAGGTTTGCCTCTCCCATCACCATGACTATGCTCTATTTTTAATGCAGGGGGGAATTACATTCCTAGCTGATAGAGGGAACACTGGGCTGTACTAAGCTGAATGGCAGCACAGCTTCACAGATGAGTAATCAGCCCTGCCCAGTCAGAGGCTCAGGGCCCTGTGTGTGGGGCTGATTAATCACCTGTGAAGTTGTGCTACTGCACAGTTTAGAGGGAACACTAGTGCAGACCCAAAGTTTGCAGAACTTTTCGTCTTTAAATTTCTATGGTTTTCTTAGCTGCACATTACTAGTACCACCAGTTTAGAAACTTGATGACAAGTGATATTTGGTCATGGTTATAAGAAGGTTACTAAAAAAAAAAAGTGGAAACAGAATACCTGCAAAGTCTGGTTTGTTGTATCAATAAAATTTTGCTGATCAGGATATAAACACAGTCCTAATTTCAAACAACAAAGTCAGTTATTTAAACCTAGAATGGTAGATTGTGTAGATTATAGGGTAGCACTTGTCAGTGCTGCAATTTATGTTGCCTGTTCAAACAGTGCTACATTACTTTTCAGGATGGCATAGATAACAAAAGGAGAGCGCCTTTCCCCTCTACTAGGTTGATAGCCTTTTTTCTTGTTAATGGTACAGAAACCTCTGAAAACTAGCGTATGGGAGTACTATTGGGAACTAATTACAAGTGTTAAATAAGAGTGTTTTCATCTTTCAACAGCCTTTAATCTCGTGAAAAATAAGTCTTCATCTCATACTCAGTCTGTAAAATATAAGCGTTATAAGCCTTTCATATGTGCCTAAAACTCAAATCTAAGTGGAAATTATATGGAATATTTTCCCCACGTGACATTTTCAGTGAGTTGCCGCGCTGCAATTTCTAGTCATATGTGCAAGACCAGCCTTGCGAGGGACAGAAGTAAAACTAGATCTAACAATGAGGATAGAAAGGAGTGAGCACAAATTTAATTAAACTTACTTTTTCACAAAAAATTCTAAAAACTCCATTCCTGCATAGTGATCTCTTGATCTAGTATTCAGAGTCTGAGGTACAACACTCTTTTTGCTGTTGCTGCCTGCGCACCTCATGCTGCTTTTACTTTGAGGTGACTCAGGCAAACTCCCACTTGCGTGATTAAAGAATATGCTCTGGCACTCTGGTGTTTAGGGATGTAAAATCCCATTTAAGCAGTTAACTGCACTGGGGGAGGGGTGTGCTGTTCTGGGTAGGCCAGGCCTCTGCACTGCACCATGGGGAGCTGCTGTACCCTGGCTGGGCTGGAGCACCTCCTGCCCACTGTGCAGCTGGTGTAGCTGGGCTATAGCACCCCAGTCCACTGTGTGGTGGGCTGCGCTGAGCTGGATCAGTTCCCTCTGCCCGCATGAGTTATGTGGCCTTAATGACAGGGTCCTCCTTAGGAATCTGGGGATCCTGAAAGATGAGATATAAAATACACTGATGCTATTGATCAGTAGTCTCTCAATTAATGCATTGTCTGTCTCATTGACTATGCCAGCCTACCTGCAGCATAGTCTTCTCTGTTGGACAATATTTCTGACCACTTGTCTGATTCAGATGAGGAAGAAGGGGTAAGGTATTTACAACAACCTTGTTTTGATCAGCAAGAAGAAAAAAACAGTTTTCTCAGCTTTTTCGTAGAACAAGGTCACATCTGTGTCCCTTTTTGCTGCTCAACATTTTGAACAAGAGTTTCCAGGTGGTGCAGAAGAAACTCTGGTATTGGAAACTTTAGCTGTCTCAGGCTTATTGGTAGTTTGCATCTTAAAGTCCAAGGATGAGTCCAGTAACTCATCATTAATGGGAATTTTCCCTGAGAAAATCTGATTAGTACTATCCTCCCTCCCAGCTGCATGCAAGAATATAAAGGACCACAACAAGGGTTCCAGTATTTCCTAAGATGTCCTGCTGACTGGTTGGTTGGGATTAGTGACCAGATAAGTTGTAAGGCAGGTCCAACTTTCCCGTTTGGATAAAGATGCCAAAGGAGCGACTTTCTTTGGGAAGAAAGTCTTTCAGCATGTTGGGTATCCATGGGGGGGGGAGGGGAGGGAAGCAAAGTAGCTGGTGATTGAGGGGTATATGGTGCCCCAAATGTATGTTGTGGTTGACGTATTATACTTCAGACTTTGAGTCATGCATTGGCATTGGTTGTTTCTCAGATGGGACTTCTGGCTTGAAAGCATTTGATCTTCTGTATGAATCAGGCCCAAGCCCATGTAGAAGACTTCATATTTAAGGATTTTCAGCCTTAAAACAAATGAGGTATTGCAGAAAAACGAAAGGTATCAATGCTTTCCGTGTCTCCTTCAACTGACTGATCCATGCAGTATAAAACCATTACTGCCTACACTCATCAGTACTATTCCTTAACTCAAGTTGGCAGCCCAATTATTGAAGCAGACAAAATTAGTATAACATTGTTGCATATTTTATTTTCTCTCTGACTCTTTTCTCCAACTGTAAGGTGGATAATACAAACCTACTTCATAGTGATGCTGTGAAGATAAATTCATTAATGAAGAACTCATTATAATGCACATAATAGAAAAGCCCAAGAGGAAATTAAAAATTCAGTATTCAGTGCAGGGTTTGGATGGTTTGCAGAAAATAAACATTTGGGTCACCTGTTGAGTGTGGGTAAAACAAAAATATTGAACAGCTGCCTCACCAAGCACTATCTTGTACAAGGAATGAGGTAGTAGTTCAGGGTATGTCTACACTACACAGTTAATTTGAACTAACGTACGTTAGTTCGAATTAACTTTGATAGGCGCTACACTAGCGCTCCGCTAGTTCGAACTTAATTCGAACTAGCGGAGCGCTTAGTTCGAACTAGGTAAACCTCATTGTACGAGGACTAAGCCTAGTTCAAACTTACTAGTTCGAATTAAGGGCTGTGTAGCCCCTTAATTCGAACTAGTGGGAGGCTAGCCCTCCCCAGCTTTCCCTGATGGCCACTCTGGCCAACACCAGGGAAACTCTATTGCCCCACTCCCGGCCCCGGACCCCTTAAAGGGGCACGGGCTGGCTACGATGCCCGTGCCAGGTGCAAGCTTGCCAGCACCCAGCCAGCAGACCCTGCACCTGGCACGGCTCGAGCCAGCCACCCGATGCCCCCCAGCCCTCCCCCTCTTCCCGGGACCAGGCTGGCGGCTTCCGGGAGCTTGCCCAGGACCGCAAGAGGCGGGCACCCGCCTGGTCCAGTGCAGACATCGTGGACCTTGTCCACGACCTCCGCACTAGGCACAGGAAAGCGGCCGTCTAGGGCAGGAGAGCTGCCAGCCTGGCCACCCAGGAACAGGTTTGCATGAAAATCAAGATGGTCCACTGAGACCCCCGACCCTGAGCCCTGAGCTTAGAATGGCCATACTGGGTCAGACCAAAGCTCCATCTAGCCCAGTAGCCTGTCTGCCGACAGCGGCCAACCCTAGAGACCCTGGAGGGGATGGACCAAAGACAGTGACCAAGCCATTTGTCTCGTGCCATCCCTCTCCAGCCTTCCACAAACTTCGGGCAGGGACACCACTCCCACCCCCTGGCTAATACCACTCCATGGACCCAACCTCCATGAATTGATCTAACTTCTCTTTAAACTCTGTTCTAGTTGTAGCCTTCACAGCCTCCTGCAGCAAGGAGTTCCACAGGTTGACCATTTGCTTTGTGAAGAACAACTTTCTGTTACTAGTTTGAAGCCTGCTACCCATTCCTTTCCTTTGGTGTCCTCTAGTCCTTCTATTATGGGAACTAATGAAGAACTTTTCTGTATGCACCCTCTCCACCCCACTCGTGTTTTTATAGACCTCTATCATATCCCCCCTCCATCTCCTCTTTTCTAAGCTGAAAAGTCCCAGTTTCTTTAGCCTCTCTTCATATGGGACCTGTTCCAAACCTCTGATCATTTTAGTTGCCCTCCCCTCTCTCTTCCCCTCTCCCACATCCTTTTCGCAGTCTCCCCCAGTTTTGTTCAATAAAGAGAGATTCTATTTTTGAACACAATTGTCCTTTATTTTGTACATCAGGAAGGGAGGCTAGGGAGGGGTAAGTGGAAGGAGGTGAGGGAGGAATGGGGTACGAGCCCCCGATGGGGAAGACTGGGCTGGCTCTGCGAGCTTCTGGGGGTGGAAGCTCTCCTGCAGCCCCCCAATTGCCCCCTCTCCCCAGATGGCAGCCTGTGGCAAGTGCAGCCGGGCTGATGGCCGAGTGCTGTGATGTGCTCAGTGTGGGTACTCCGGGCAATCCAAGCCAGGACTGCTTTGCAAGCGGGGAACCCTGAGAACTGTCTGTCCGGGGTGGGGGTCGGGTCCCTTTAAGCACAGCCCTCGGCTAGCCTGAGGCAGCAGCTCCACGCTCTAAGTCCTACTCTGATGCTCTGCCGGCACTGCTTCGGCCATCCTTAACCTCTGTTCAGGGTCCACTCAATGTGGACATGCTAGTTCGAATTAGCAAAACGCTAATTCGAAATAGTTTTTAGGTCTAGCTGCACTAATTTGAATTAGCTTAGTTCGAATTAACTAAGTTAGTTCGAATTAGCGCTGTAGTGTAGACATACCCTCAGAGGTGGAGGTGGGGAGTGTTTAGTTATGCAGCTCACTAACAGTTTAATAGAATTACCATTTCAGTTCTTCAGAGAGTGTTCTACTTTAAAGACATTTTAAATCATTTCATCTACAGGGAGAGTGAGTTACTGTTTTCAATAGATGATTCTGTGACCATTTTCCACATGGACAAAGTTGCCCTAGGTCCTCATCCCAAACTTACACCAAAAGTCCTGACTTTACTTACACCTGAATTGAGCTATTAATTTGCGGGTAGTGTTTCCAGAATATCACTATCACCTGGATAGACCTAGGTAGTAGGTCCTAGTTGTCATGAGATTTTTTTAATTCATTTGGGTATAGGGCTAAGACATTTTGGCAGTCACCAGTATTCTTTGAGAGAGGTGTAAAGGAATATCATTTCCATTCAGCTCCTGACTATGTAGATTAGATTGTGCATTGAGAGAAAAAGTAAAGGTTTTTATACACACTTTTGGAGCCTTCAGTTTAGTGTGCTAGTTTATTTTTAAGCATAAGCATCAGCAGCAGTTATTGTTTTAAACTTTACCAAAGTAATCTCCCTTCATAGCGCTTTTCTTTGACTACTACAGTTATCAGACAGTGTGAGCTAAGTGGCAGTGAGAAGAAGAGGGCCAGCACTATAGGTTTCTTCACTGGGCAGTATCAGAGACTGAGGAAGGGAGGCAGTGGGAGAAAGCAGAGGGCTGCCCTGTGGGAACAGCAGAGAACTGTAGTCAAAAGAGAATTATAGAAATGTAGGACTAGAAGAGACTTCAGTGGTCATCTAGTACAGTTCCTGCACTCAACACAGGAATAAATAATAACTACACCGTCCCTGAAAGGTGTTTTTCTAACTTATTCTAAAAAAGATTCCCCAACCTCCTCAGGCAGATGGTTCCAATATTCAAGTATCCTGATGGTTAAGAACTTTTTCCTAATGTCTGACATAAATATCCCTTCCTTCAATTTAAGCCCACTGCTTCTTGGAGATTAATGAGAGCAGTTTTTTCTCCCTCCTTCTTGAAACAAATATATTTGAAAACTATCATCATGTTCCCCCTCCCCTCAGTCTTTTCTTTTTCAGACTAAACAAATCCAGTTTTTCTAATCTTTCCCCATGGGTCATGTTTTCTAGACCTTTTATTATTTTTGTTGCTCTTCTCTGGACTTTTTCCAATTTGCACATATCATTACAGACACATGGCACCCAGAGCTGGACACAGTACTCCATTTGAGGCCTTAACAGCACGGAGTAGAATGGAAGAATTACTTCTCATGTCTTGCTTACAAAAACACCTCGCAACACATCCCAGAAGATGTTTGCGCTTTTTTTTAAAAAAAAACAGTGTTACACTGTTGATTCATTTAGCTTGTGATCAACTGTAACAGCCCTATCTGCAATATTCCTTTCTAGGCAGTTATTTTCCATTTTGTAAGTGTGCCACTGATTGTTTCCTCATAAGTAGAGTACTTTGGATTTATCCTTATTGAATTTCATCCTATTTACTTCAGACCATTTCATGCAGATCATTTTGAATTTTCATCCTATCCTCCAAAGCACTTGCAAACCCTCTTAGCTTTGTATCGTTCATAAACTTTATGTATTGTTTGTACCATTATCTAAAAAATTTAAGTTATTGAACAAAACCGGACCCAGGACCAATTCCTGCAATATCCCATTTGATATGCCAGTTCAACTTGACTGTGAATCACTGATAATTTGTGTCTCAGAATGGTTTTCCTAACAGTTAAGCAGCTGCCATGTAGTTGCTCCATGTAGGCTATATTTCTCTAGCTTTTCTATGACAAGGTCATATGAGACAGTATTAAAAGCCTTACTAATGTCAAAAGATACTACGTCTGCTGCTTCTCCCTATGCACAAGACTTGTTGTTCTATCAAAGAAAGCTGTTCTGTTGGTTTGACACAACTTGTTCTTGACAAATCCATACTGTTATTTATCACCTTACTATTTTCTAAGTGTCTGCAAATTGATTCCTTAATTATTTGGTCCATTAACTTCCCAGTCTCTGAAGTGAAGCTGACTGTCCTATAATTCCCCACATTGTTGTTGTTCCTCAACAAAACAAACAGCAGAGGGTTCTTTATTGACAATAAAGGGAAGGTAAAAAGCAAAGGTCTCTTGAGGGGTGGAAGTTTTTTGTCACCAAAACTGGGTGTTTTTCCTGACAAAAGTCCCATTGTAGTGGGCTTTACGGGGTGAAAGTTTTGTTTAAACTGCTTGACTTGTGTTGATGCAGCCATGTTGCTAAAAGCTGTGTAGTGTAGACAAAACCTAAATGAGGGCAGACAGGCTGTTTTACAGTGTAGCATTCTCCCTTTCAGCTCATTCTTACAATTAGTGCGCCAAGAACTGAATGACTTGAGTGGAAAATACAATCTATTAAAAAAAATTGCCTCTAACAGGGTGACAGAGACCTACAGTTTTCAATTTCATAAAAATTGCACCATAATTTGGGCCCATCACACTCATGCTCAGTGCTGTGTTCAGTTCTGGTCACCTCATCTCAAAGATTTAGCAGAAATGGAAGTGATAGGTGACACAGATCTAGGTATTTAACCTATCCATTGCCACAGTATCTAAATTAATGTAAAATCTTTGTGTAAGGAGAGGATGAAAAGATTGAGATTGTTTAGTGCAGCATGAAAACTGTTAAAAGCAGATATATACAAAAGCATCGAAGGTAAAGGTAAATTGCAATTTGTTTCTTTTCATACTAGAAAACCAAGGAGGCATAGAGTAAACTCAGAAGAAATTTAAAAGTACTGCAGATACACATTTAAAGAATTATGAGTGCAAAAATACACTTTTAACTTATGCGACTTGTTGGCACAAGATTTCATTGATGCTAATAACTAAGCAGGATTAAAATATAGATTTTAAACATTTAGGAGGCACCTGGCTTTTGTGATTCATTCTTCAGTCACCTCAAGGCTGAGTTACCACAGTTTATCCCTACATTGGGCTGTACTTTAACATGTAAACTTGAGTTGGTGCAGAAAGCAGCTGCCCAGTTGCTAAGCATATTATTGGGAGCACATGAACTAGGGATATGAATGTTTTACCATTTAATCCGGTAAGCCTCACCCTTAATGGGTGTAGCTTACCGGTTAAGGTTAACCAGTGAGGGCTGGAGCAGTTCCCTGCCTGCCACGGGCAGGGAGCTGCTCCAGCCCCACGGGGCATCCTGCTGCCAGCAGGGGATGCGCTGGCATCCTGGCTGGAGCAGCCTCTGTCCATGGTGGGCCTGGAATGCCAGAGCAGCCCCTGCCTGCCGGGCGCCTTGGCCCGCCAGAGGCAGAGGCTGCTTCAGCCTGGCCAGAGCTTCTCCTCTGCCCTGCATTTAATTGATTAACCAATTAAACAGGATTTTACATCCCTAACATGAATTCTGTGCTCTATGATGTTTGCTGACTGCTACCAATTTTTCTGGAGGAATTTTCAGGTGTTTGTGATCTGCCTTCCCTGAACCATGGTGCTTTACAGTAGTTTTGTCTGAAAACCATGTCAAAGATGTTCAGGAGCATATACATCTTGTATGCACATGCTTACTAATGGGCTATTTTGCAGTTGTCTTGTAGTTTTGAAGCCTCGTATGCTTGGCATTCCCAGAGACAGGGTACTGGATTATGAAGGCCACTGGTCTGATCTCATCCTGTAATCCTTATGTGCAGGTACTCTCTCAATTATGGCTCTCCTACTTTGAAGGGGAAAGTATTAAAATATTGATAGTGAATGAAATCTGAGCTAAGAATTTCTTAATTCTTTAATGTCCTATTTAAAAGCAAAAGTCCATGCACTAAAATCAGATTTGAGACCTTCAGACCTGTTATTGATTAACCTGCCCTGCCTCCCCAGTGGCCAGATGACAAACATTACTCCAAGGGATGTGCTGCTTATGCAGCCTTGTCATCTTGAATTTGTAGGGGAAGGAGCTACAGACATATGCGTTCTTTTAATGTTTGAGGATCCAATAGAAATTTATCTGAAAGAGATTATCCTAGCAGGCCAGAATTATCTGCAAAACCCTCTTGGCCATAAAGCTTGGGTCTTTAGAGAAGACAAAAACCTCCTAGAAGGGCTTCACTAGAGAAGGATCAGCAATGTTCAAGTACTTCCAGAGATGGAGCCTCTATTGGATCTAATAAAAAATGCATTTAAAAGAGGCACTTACTAGTAATTGGGCACTGTGCTGCTTCTTCTCTGTATTAGAATGATTTGGGGATCATTCTGTTCTTGCTGAACTGTTGTTGCTTAGAATGGATGCTTTGGTGAATGGAGTTTCTTTCAAGGTGTTTCCCTTGTTTGCAAATGAGTCACTGTTGGATCCCATGTTAGACTTGATCCATCAGTTGCTATTTGTTCCTCCTGGTTTGTCCAAAGCGGCTACAAGACAGCTCCTCGGTAGAAACCTTTTCCCAGGTGCTTTCCTGCCTATGGGTTTTATTGGTCACAATATCCACCTTCATTGTTTCTTGGCCTGTTAAAGAAGGAATCCTTTCTAGAAATTGAATTGGGTGAGACCAAGGCACTACCTTCCAAGAATTCAATGGTCTTGCAGCAAGAGGGAGTCCAGTCTTCTGATTTTCTGTCATCCTTTTAGGTGATAAAGATATTCTCCAAGTGATGCTTGAAAAATAGCTTCTGCTCTAGATGCTCTATTTGACCTTAGTTCCATTTAGGCCACTGTTCTGCAGATGACTGAGAAAGATAAGGGAGTCTTCCATATCAGAGAAGACCTTTGGGAGACATACAAGAAAGTGTGTTGCTATGGCGTCAAAAAAAATCAGATTAATTCTCAAATTAAGTCTCAAATGATCAAGCTTTTATGGCAAGATACAGTTTTTCTCTAGTTTAATTTACTTTGAATAGATTCCTGTCAATAAAAAAGAGAGGATTTTTGGAGCTAATTAGGAAGCTTTATCTGTCCAAACATTCCCATATTCAGTCCCATAACAACTAATACAGATGTTTGGTCTTTAGTCATATCAGTAATTGTCCATAGAAAAACCTGGTTAAGAATTTCAGATCTGTCAATAAAAGCTTAGCTTATTACTGTCTGATTCTTCAAATGGGAGTGAAACTCTTAACGTTGTAAAACTCTTAGGTTGATGAGATTTTGGGGTGGGGAAGTGAATGAAAGCAACCAGGAGGAGTAATGATAGCTACTTATAAATCTAAGCTACTTTTCTAGTGGAAAGAAATGGACCTCCTGATATTAGAGAAAGCATAATTTGATCATATCTTCATGAATCTCTCGTTCTCGCTGCTTGATACTGTAACAAAATCAGATGCCCTGTTTGGAAGAGCTGCACTGCATTCTTCAGCTAGCCAGCTCTCTTTAACCCACTTGGGGATGGTTGCTAGCTGGTCTCCTACAGTGCAACTTTAACAATAAGTGCTGTCAAGAAGAATGAGGTTATTTACTAAAATAATTTGTTTTCCATATGTTTGCTTTGGCAGAGCAAACTGACTATCCCACTTATCCTCTGCTTTGGAGTTAGATTTATAAAATCCTGGAGGCAGAGGGGAACAGAGGGAAATGTGTGTCTCTGCAGAAGCAATATGTTTAGAAAACAAGTGTAATTTATGTAAGTAAACTGACAGAATTGAAGTTGCTCAGTAATTTATATGGCCCACGCCTCTTCCCACGTCCCCCCTTGGCTGCAAATGGCGAACCACGCCAATGGGAGCCCTGAGGTTTTCAGGTTTCTCAGAATGGTTTAGCGGACCACTTTGAGAAAAACGGCCTTAAGGGTTGTTAAGAGACAATTCTATAACTACTAGTATTGAGATTCTACCTCTTGGCTCTAGCTAACTTACAAAACAGGTTTTTGATAGGCAAGGCCAGAACCCAGTTACTCATAAGGACAAAGGAATTCTGGAAGTTTAAAAAAAAATAATGTCTCAAGAAAAGAGACTGTTTTGGGGGAACCAGACTGACAGCATTTGGGGGTGTCTGAAGAAGCTATGCCTGACTGGTTCCCCATCGGGGATGGGAAGACATAAGGTAAGACAGACATGCATGTAGACTTTGTTTTAAACCCTTTTTTGCTAAATGCTTTGTTCCTATATTAAAATAAACAATACTTTGGTTTTAAGAAGGCTGTTTGGTCACAATATACGCCACTGGTCAGATTCCTGAAGAGAAGAACAGTAATTGCTGGAGCCAGTTGGACCTGCTGGGTAAGCACAGTTAATTAACCAAGCTCTGTGCAAAAGTTCCTTGTGAGAGAATTGTACTCTGGGGGTATGTCTACACTTCTCCCCTAGTTTGAACTAGGGGGGGTAATGTAGTCATACGGAGTTGCAAATGAAGCGCGGGATTTGAATTTCCCGGGCTTCATTTGCATAAAGCCGGCCGGCGCTATTTTTAAATGCAGCTAGTTTGGACCCCGTGCCGTGCGGCTACACGCGGCACGGACTAGCTAGTTCGGATTAGGCTTCCTAATCCGAACTAGCTGTACGCCTCATGGAACGAGGTGTACAGCTAGTTCGGATTAGGAAGTCTAATCCGAACTAGCTAGTCCGTGCCGCGTGTAGCCGCACGGCACGGGGTCCGAACTAGCGGCATTTAAAAATGGCACCGGCCGGCTTTATGCAAATGAAGCCCGGGAAATTCAAATCCCGGGCTTCATTTGCAACTCCGTATGACTACATTACCCCCCCTAGTTCGAACTAGGGGGGTAGTGTAGACATACCCTGGGATAGGTATAAGCAAGTGGTATGACACGTGAGTAGATGTACAGAGAGACAAGAAGGGGGACAGAAGTATAGATAGCCTTGTAGCCACAATAACCTCTTTATCAAGGAGTTTATATAGATTACTTTGATAATCCATTAAAAGAAGGTTGGCTATTGCAGTTTAATTGCTGCTTATTCTGAAGTAAAATAGATTATGGAAATTGTTGACTTTCCATTGTTGTGGGATAAAGATTTAACAAGACGTTTGTCCTTTAGAAACTTTGATTAATTGATGTGCAAATTAAATACTGGGAAAATAATTTTGCCTGCTGGGTTTGTTCTTCAGACTAAGCTTTGTTTGAGCTGCTTTCCGGTGTAACAATTGAATTGGAATTTGTTTAGGATTTGCTTAGGAATTCTGAGGTTTATTATATAATGTAACAAAAGCCTACATTTACATTCTTGTGAAATTGCTGGGTTTTTAAAGTTTTAAAGTTTTGTGGCAGACCTGTTGCAGTATACTATGTGTTGAATCACATGTTACTCTGAGGTGATGTGTATCTTCTACACAAAGTAATGGTATACTTTTCAGAATAAAGTTCTTTATTCCTATATATTACTGTATTACCCCACTAGCGACACATTAAAGATTGGACTGTCATGCACAAACTTTATCAGTTGTAGTGCATGAAAACTTAATATGCAGACTGGTATTTTCCTGTGTTTCCAGCTTGGTGTATTTGTCAAACATTCAATCATTTAAAATAATTCTTATTGAAGATTTTATATTTATAATTATAGATGAGGAAGTGTTGGCTTTTGTATTTGTCACTGTGGAGTTTGAAAGTGTCTGTCTAGTTTGGAAGCAGTGTTTCAAGATTTGTTAGGAAGCTCTGTAGTCTTTTTGCTTAATGTCAGTGCTGTGTATTTGGAGAATTATTTGACAAAAATCATACAGTGTTGAATGGTACAACACTGCAACATTATGAGTAGTCCCGTGAAAAACGAGCTGATTCCACAGGAGTATGGGTGTCAGGACTCTTTAAAGTGAACATTTGTAAAGAGGTCAAATTTATGTCAGTAAAGAATTGCATTTGCTAAGCAAAAACTGCTATGAACATGCAATTAGTGCTTTCATAATTTTACCAATCATGTATTAATTTAAAAAACTCATATCTTAGACCAGAGGTAGCCAACCTGTGGCTCGCAAGCTGAATGAAGCTCTTCACCCCTGAAAGTGCGGCTCGCAAAGCCTCCCCTATGGCTCGTGAAGCCACCCCATGTGCCCCTACAATCGGCCTCCGGCTCCCTGTGCTCACTGGTGCAGGGGAGCCGTTTGGCGTGTCAAGATGGTGGTGGCTGATGGGAGCCTGATGTGGCCAAAAATCCTGCCCGTGGTTTTTAAAAGGGCGACGTCCTTTTATTTTTTTCTTCCTTCCCCTAAACAATTCAGTCTCTCTTCGTTTAATGGGTTGGCCACCCCTGTCCTAGACTGTGTTTGGCATTAACTGACAAAATATGTAAAATGTATTTAAAAACACTAGAGTGGACCAACAGGAACTTTTTAGGTGCAACTCAGAGAGGGCATACTGAAAGATGGAACCTATTCTGTGGAAGTAATATGTTTATTAATGCCAGTTGACTTAAATGTAACTTTAGCACTTGTTCTCTGTATGCCACTGAAGCATTGTCCCAGTGGAAGCTTTCTATTTTCTACTACCAACCTAAATTATATTATTTTATGATGCATGAAATTAATTTACTCCAAGGCTAAAATGAATTCTCATTCTTGAGAGGTTGTCTCTACTGAGGAGATTTTTTAAGTTTAGTTTTATATCTTTATCTAGTCTGATTTTAAAATGCCACTGATCCTATTTTTAAACATTTATAAACATAATTACACACTTAAAAATCTCAGAGAGACAGCCGTGTTGATGTATGTTAAGTGCGTTAGTGTTTCTCCATGCATCTGACAAAGTCGTTTTGACCCACAAAAGCTTATGCCCAAATATATGTTAGTTTTTAAGGTACCTTGTTTTTTACACTTCAAAATGTGTTTTTCTTTGGTCTAATATTTGTAGATTCAGGTATCTTTTGACCTAATATTATGTTGTAGAGTTATTGAATGTGATGAAGTCTTCATATTTAAGTTAACATGAAAAGTATACAGGTATGTTTTCTGAAAGAATAGAATAGGTTGTAACTCTCTAGCCCAGCACTCTCTGGTCTGGTAATATCCATGGTTCCAGTTAGCTGGATGTCCAGTTGTTATGGGTGTGGCCAAGTTTCCCATGGCCCCACAAAGTTTGTTTACAGCCATCTGTCCTGGGTCTCAGTGTTCTATGCTCTAATTTACTCCTAAATTTCTACTAAGAGCCCAGTAATCAATGGAAGGGTTGGTAAGCTCTTGGACAATATTGAGCTCCCATGGCAAATCCTCTGGTTCTGCACCAATCAAGTCCAAGGGTTCTGAACAAGAGACGTTCAACTTGTATACTGGCTGAACCTGAGCTGTAGTGTGTCCTTCAAATGGCTGGCAGCTGGACATATTAGTAGTACAATTGAGTGTGAGTAGTTCCAAATCTCCTGCCGGTTGCTGTAAATATTTCAGATTAATGTGAATTAAGTAACAATGCCCCATAAGCAGAAAATTAATCTGAAATTTGCTAAACCTTCTTGATTTTGACTAACTGCTTCTGGTAGAGCTTTGACCTTTAAGGATTGCCTCTACTACCTGTCTTCATAAATGCCTTGGTTGACTGTTTCAGATAAGAGTTTAGTGGAACCTATTTTTCTGCTAAAATACTGACTTTTTGCTTGAATTATGTGATTTTGGGGAGCTGCGGCAGAAATACTAATCAACTGAAAGAAAAAAAAAGTATTTTGTTTTCACAATAAGTGTAGCTTTTCCTTTAAGGGAAAAATGGGTAAGGAATCTAAAGGTGGGAGTAATGAATATTAGTCCAGTAAGCTCCAGTCAGAAGTCTTTACAAAAGGCATGTTCCTGTGAACCTATCTTAAGTGTTAATATGCGCGGAGCATACTGTAGTTTGTCAAGCAAGTTCTAAGTTGTCTCTGAACTTACTTGCTTTCTTGCATCAAAGACAATACTAATGCGAGTAGCTCAAAGTTGTCAAAACTGTCATGTCATCAAATTTGCCTTTCAGTTTTTAAAAACAGATGAACGAAGGAGACTTCCAGTGGCGTTGGGGCGGGAAATTAATTTTAAGGATATAGCAAATAGATGTTTTTGCAACTATTTGTAGTGAATGGACCTCCATTCTTTTCTTTTACAGTGAGGTGATTATGAGAGCTGCTATATTTGAATTTCTTTATATTCTGCAAGGTTTTTGGAGGCTAAGTCTTCCCCAACCATAGCAGGTAATGTTCCTAACTAAAGCTAGCAGTTTCCAGTCAAACCTGTTTTAAAGTGTATATCCAAAAGAGATAAATAATATTCACAAGAGGTGCCTAAATGTGGCAATTAAAACTAGTTCTGTGCTGGTCAGATTCTTGAGTCTGCAAGTATCTTGCTGTAATTACAAGCTAGGACAGGACGTGCTTTTGGAGGATGGGGGTGGAGGGGAATGAGGCATATATTACCTTCATGCCATTTAAACTTTGAAGTTGGGACATTATATTGTCAAACTTCTTGATTGAATGCCTTGCTTTGTGTTAGGAATACTTCTACTTCTGTGGTTTGTGATTGGGAATGATTATAACTCATTCATAGACCTATGCATGTCAGCAGAACACTTTGTGTGAGTTGCAAGACATTCATTTATCTGTGTTCCTGGTGTCTTTGGATATGTCTACACTGCAAAACAAAAAGTCCCTGTGGCAGTGAGTCTCAGAGCCCAGGTCAACTTTCTTAGGCTCTCTCAGTGAGAAGGGAGAGTTTCAGAGCTAGGCTCTGCCTGAGCAGGAATGTCTGTACAGCTTTTTTTTTTTTAAACTCTGTAGTGCAAGCCCAATGGGGAAATTTCCTGCCATTGAGGTGGGGGGAGGTGGGAGTACGTTTGTTTTCCTTCTGTGTAGCTGTACCCTTTATTAACTTGATCAGATCTGTATGTTGAATCAGTATGGAGCCAGGGTGAAGATTGGCAGTTCTTGCTTCTTAGACAGTGCACAGATTGCAGTTATCAAAGGAAAGCTGAAGTTTCTAATTTTTGTGGTAGATAAGCCAGCTACCCTTCTATATGTATATACCAGGCCTTATTTTAACAACTTGGCAGTTTGTGAATTTTTCTTTGTTGAAATATTCAATTTTTAAAGAGCATAAAGAGATTTCATTTTAATGACTTGCACATGTCCTCAAAAGAATCCATCTACTATATATTTTGAAAAGTTCATTTGAGGATTTGTTTGTACAAAATACACTTCGTGATTACCAAATTTTGTATAAACAGCCCTGCCACTGAAATTAGCTGAATGCACTATTTTTTATACCAGAATGTGCTGAGTTAAATTATATTTTTGGTTTTCATTGGGGAAAAAAGTCATGACTATTATGATTAGAGTTCATAAAATATGTTTGCTAACAAAATTAAAATTGAGTTACCTATTCAACTGTCCTTTTAGTGCAAATCAAAAATTTACTGTTACAAATCACAGAATAATTCAAATTAGTTATAGAAAGAGTAGTGGAAGCTGTACGAGTTTCTGATTCAAGTTGACTATATATGGTAACCATTATTCATTTTATTGAATAATTGAAATTGAAATCCTACAAATTTAAAACTGTTCTTTTACCTCCCTTTTGCAAACACATTAATAAAAAATTCTATTACATATATTTAATCTCTTGAACTTTCCCATAAATGTAATCTACTTAAAATGACTTTGACTAATCAACGACAGGCCTCACCTGCTAGTGTAACACTGTTTTAATAAATTAAGTGACAAATTAATTTGAGGAAGAAGGATTATTTTTCTAAGGTATATCTGAGTATGTGATAGAGTAGTGTACCTTTCTTTAGGTGAGAGTTATACTCTGGGAGATAATAGTTTTAAAAATTTAAAATGACACTGAATTGATCAGTTAATTTTCACAAGTTTATAAAATGTGGATGTTTCTATTCTGCTTCATAATTGTACAATTGGGGAAAAACAGTTTGTCTAACAATATGTCAGAGTATAAATCTGAACAGTTGTATAGTGTAAATATACATAGTTATTAATTGTACTAATGTTATAGGCTATGTTAATTTAATAACTTAAAATATGCTGGCACTGGTACTCATTCTTGGTTGCTTCTGATGTTGCTGCAAAGTTTCTTGTGGTACATATCTTAAATTGAGTACATATAACAAATTTGTTGAATAGTCTTTATAGATTAAATATGAGCTATCATTCAAGTTCTGAAACTTAAAATTAGGGCTGTCAAGTGATTAACAATTAATTGGGATTAATAGTATCAATAATCACACTTAATAGAATATCATTAATTAAATATTTTTGGTTTTTTTTTCTACATTTTCAAATATATTGATTTCCATTAGAACACAATACAAAGTGCACAGTGCTCACTTTATATTTATTTTTATTACAAATACTTCCACTGTAATAAACAAAAGAAACAGCATTTTTCAATTAATCTAATATGAGCACTATAGTGCAGAATTATGAAAGTTGAACTTACAAATATAAAATTACATAAAAAAATTAGTACATTAAAAAGTAAAGTCCACTCAGTCCTACTTCTTCTTCAGCCAATCGCTCAGAGAAACATGTTTGATTATAATATACAGAAGATAATGCAGCTTATTTCTTGTTTACAATATCACCAGAAAGTGAGCACAGGTGTTTGCGTAGCATCATTGTAGCTATCGTCACAAGATATTTGTGTGCCAGATGTTCTAAAGATTCATGTATTGCTTCAGGCTTCAAACATCATTCCAGTAGGGGTGTCATAGTGTTGTTAAATACCCAATTAACTGATACGTCTGGGCTTATCGATTAGTCTTATTGACAACTTGCATCCCCCCTTTGCTGTCTCTGTATTGGAGGCAGAGGATGGTGGGCGGGAGAGGTGGGAGCCAGTACAAGCAGGAAGCCATCTTTCAAGTCAGCTCCTCATATGTATTGGTTCACGCAAGCTGCTCCCCACTCTCCACTGCCTCTATCACAGGCAGCAGTGGGGTTGGGGGAGCTGATACATGTAGGGAGCTGGCTTTTAAGTCAACCTTCCTCATGTGCCAGCTCCGCAGAGCCTCCTGTCTCCCCTTTCTGCCTCCCACAGTGGCAGCGAGGCGGGGCAGGCAAGAGCTGATGCGAGGGGGGAGCTGCCTGCCCCCACCTCACAAGGGGCACTGAATGCTGCTCTATGGGATGCTGAGCAGATTCTGTCCCCAAGGAACTTGGACCCCCCGTGTATCAGAGGCAGCAGCGCAGGGCAGCAGGGGGCTCTTCAAGAGTGGGGGCTGCCAACCCCACCTCTGGGGACTGTCGAATTGTCATGTAACTGATAATAGTTGATGCAGTTACACGACTATTCATTTAATCGCTAGCTAACAAACCTACATTCCAGAGGATGTATGTCCATGCTGATGACGGGTTCTGTTTGATAAATCAAAACAGAGCAGATCAACACATGTTCATTTTCATCATCTGAGTCAGATGCCACTAGTAGAAGGTTGATTTTCTTTTTTGGTTGTTCAGGTTCTGTAGTTTCCATATAAGTGTGTTAAACCTTGGGTCACGAGCTATAGCTGTTTTTAGAAATCTCACATTCTTACCTTCTTTGTGTTTTTTCAAATCTGCTGTGAAAGTATTCTTAAAAACAAACGTGCTGGGAGATTGAAGTCACATGAACTATATGGCAGAATGCAGTTTAAAACAGAATAGGAGACATACAGATTTAGTCACAAATTTAATTTAAAAAATGTTAATGAGCATCATCAACATGAAAGCATGTCTTCTGGAATGGTGATGGATGGACTCAGGGGCATATGAAGATTTTACATATCTAGCACATAAATACCTTGCAACTCCAGCTATAAAAGTGTCACATGAACCCTCTCACTTTCAGGTGATATGGTAAATAAGAAGTAGGCAGCAGTGTCTCCCTTAAACAAACTTGTTTGTCTTAGCAATAGGCTGAACAAGAAGTAGGACTGTGTGGATTTATGGGCTCTAAAGTTTTACATTGTTTTGTTTGAGTGTTATCTAACCAAAAAATTTTTACATTTGTAAGTTGAATTTTCACGATAAAGAGTTTGTATTAAATTACTTATATGAGGTGAAGTGAAAGGTGCTATTTCTTTATCTTTTACAGTGCAAATATTTGTAATTAAAATATTGAGCACTATCTACTTTGTATTGTGTTATAATTGACATTAATATATTTGAAAATGTAGAAAAAACCTCCAAAATATTTAATACATTTCAACCAGTATTATGTTAACAGTGCAATTAATCGATAGCCCTACTTAAAATGCCATCTTCTATAGCTTTATTATTTTGGGTTGGGAGGAGATGGATTTTTGAATGCTTTTATTACTGCAGTGCCTACAGGCCTCAGCCAGGGCCCCATTGTGCTGGTCATTGTATAAACACATGGAGGGGCACACCTTCTGTCCTGCAGAATTTACAATCTAAAAAACAAAACAGAATTGTATAAATTTTCTATCCCTTCTCCCCAAAGTGATCAGTGATGGACATATGGCATATTAGTCCTGGTCTTTGCTTGTTTTTATGTGAGCGGAGGCTGATGGTACAAGTGGGGAAAAGGAAGATGGATTTGAGCCTGCAGATCATGCCCACTGATGGGGGAATAATGATGGGGTTAAGGGAGTCAGCTGTCCCAGGCTCTGAAAGAGGTCAACTGCCCCAGGGCCTGGAAGTTGTAAAGGGCCTGAAGCTCCAGACTGCTGCTACTGCATCAGCAGCAGCACCCAGAGTCCTGGGCCCTTTAAATCACCGCTGGAGTGCCGTGTGTGGTACTCTGGGTGGCTCTAAGGGTTGGGGGAGTCAGCATGGTACTCTGTGGGCAGTGCTGAGGGCTGCCTGTCCCTGCCCCTTCCACCTGAGGCCCCCGTGTTCTGGGAGCACGGAGCTGGGCTTCCACCACCTTGCTCAAGGATCCAGCTTGTCTGTCTGCTCCCCTGCTGGAAATGAATAGAAAAATATGGATGGAAGTGAAAGGGTGGGTTGGGGAGTTGGAGGAATGGGAAAGAGGTGAGGAAGAGATGGGGGACTGGGTGGAGGAATTGTGAGAAGGAGAATAACAGGTGGAGAAATATGGGTCTGAAGCAGCAGACGTTCAGAAGCCTGACAGAGGCAAATACAAACTAACAATCAATAGCTGCTTGAAAAAATTAGAAAAGTGATGGATTCAAGATTGGAGGTATTAAAGATGCCTGGTGGTGATAGGGGGTAGAGTGATCAGGGGAGTGAAGTCCCAATGAAGCTTCTACTTTTTCTCTTGTGAGAAGCGACACATAGAGTTGGCACCATAAGATTTCTCCAGATACTTGACCTGATAGTGGAGGAGAGGCAGTTGGGATCTAACACGTGGGAAGATGTAGCGACTTGGGAAGCCCATGCTCACCAGCACTTTTCTCAACCTAATCAGTAATATCTACAGTGAATAGTACTTCCTTTCTTTTAGTTTACAAATGTATTCCTCACTTTATCACTACATTTGGATGCATCATATTCAAAATTACTTAATTAGAATAGTATAGGGCTGGCAATACACATTGCATTAATATTCTGAGAGTACTTGTTGTGGACACTAAGATAATAGAGTGTGAGCAGGGGTAAGACACCAGTGGGAAGGTCTTTTAGAAAAACTAACATTCTGATTGCTTATAGGGTTTTTCATGCTTTATGGTATTGGATTTTTATTTCTATCAATGAAAAACAAACTGTAGCCCTAAGCGTAGCCAGGGTTTGAATAAAATTACAAACATTTACAAGAAAGAGGAATCCACCTGCTATCCATAAAAAGAGTGAGGAGCCAAGGAAGTATTAAGGTGAGAAGCCCAGACATCTTATGTTGTGATTTCAGCCAGGTTACTCAGGGGACTCAGTCCGGTGCTATCAGAGCCAGTGAATGTGGGGGTCTGTCCTCCAGATGCTGAAAGGAAGAAAATGTCTTCTCCCTTTCGCCACTCCACAGCTTCCTGGCTGCTACAAAGGGAAGGGTGGATCTTCAATTTGATTCCACACCGTCTCTTCTCTCGCATCTTTGTTACTCTGTACCACCCTCCTCTTCCCTTCTCTGTGGGTGTGGGAGGTCTGCCATTGCTCATAGCTTTCTCAGGAAGCAATATGAAACTGAAATGAGTAATAGTTTCCTTGCTGCACCTGTGATTCTGAACAGTGAAACTGAAATTGACTCAAGTTTTAATTTCATGTTGCCCTTAAGCTCATCAGCAAAGGTGTTGGAGCAGCCTCTGCAGTCTCCAGTGATACTGCATTGGCTTGCATGCTGTTCGCACTTAGAAAGTTATCTTTGCAGCCATGTGGGCTAGAAGTATTTTGAAGCTTTTAATTAAAAATAAGAGAACTTTGCTCTTGTAGAAGGCTTAAGGCCTTTCACCTGCCAGGCAAACCTGCCCACATGCTAGTGGTAAGAACAGCTTTTTATTTTGAATTCTCTCCCATCTTCTGTTAGTATCTTGGGAATTAAATCTTAATTTAATTTCTTTATAAATTTTTGTGAAGTCTTTATAATACATAGGGTTTGATAGATATGACAGTTTCTTACTTATGGGTCTCTAGTTTGACTCCATAATTAGCTATCATCCAAAAGGATTGGTCTGACAGCTGTTGAATCTATACAATAGTTTGATTGTCTAGGAGTTTCTAGTGGTCGTGTCTAGTGGCCTAGTGGTTTTCTATAAAAACAGCTTGCCTGTGGGCAGTCTTAGCAGAGAAGCCAACTGGAAGCTCAATGGAATATGAAGACTGAGAAATGCACTGTTTTTTAATTCAGTTGAATGACTATAATTTGAAACATTCTCACCAGTCAACAAACCATCCTGGCTCATGTAAACTTGTTCTAAAAGCACTTATTCCAATTATTGTATTATCATTGTATTTTGTACATATGGTTCCAAACACAGTTGGGGAGGTGTGTTTTTTAGTGTTTAAAGAGTAGTGTGTATTTTGTAATAAATAGGATCAGTATTGCATGAACATTTACAAAAAAAGCTTTAAGACTGCTTGCTAAGTTCTGTATAGTAAAATAACTCATATATTCATAAGCATAAATGCTGCAGAATGTCTCTTTAGATGGTGCAATGGTTATAAGACTTGCTTTGAACAAGTGCAGTTCCAGTAGTGCTAGAAACACTCAATTATAAACTCGCATGTGTGCTGGCAGCATCAGAATGGACTTAAACATAGACAAGGCTAAAGTTTGATTCTGCTCCGAAGTCTTGAAAATGCCATTGTGGGTTTCCTTTATTTGATGACCCTTAAGACAATAAATAAATATGCTTATTTTACAAGTAAAACAGTTTTCCAAATGCCAGGCCTGCATACTCAACCTGCTATCTTATAGTTAAGTTATTCTCCTGTGTTGTCATTAGAAACATGTTCTACAAGCCAAGTTCTGTGCTCAATTACCCTTGTGAAACCTTGTTCTTGGTAAGATTCCTCAAATGCCTTATCTTGTAACTGAAGTAAATTTAGATTAAACAATACCGCTGATTCAGAAGGAATAGAATCCATTTTTTCTATAGTTGTGTTGGTTTTGCTATATTATGGATAAGGTAAAGTAAAATGTTTGTCACCTAACTTCAAGCTTCCAGGAATGTCATATACTTTTCAAAGTACTGAATTAACGTAAATAACTTGAAGTAAAATCGTTTCTAAATTATTGGATTTTTGTCACTACGTGGGGTGTATATTGTTAAAAAAGTGAACTGTAAAGGATAACAAGACCATATGCAACAGATGCTCTTAAAATAATTGATACAAAACTGCTTAGACTTTTTGTAAGAGGCGGGAAGAGGAATGCAAAAAGAGGGTATTTTCTTGCAGGGCCTGAAATTGGAATGTGAAATTGTCCAATCAAGGGATGTCTGGGACATAGAGTATACAGAACTTTTATCTACTCTCTTCATTGTAGGTTGCTACCCCACTTCTCATCAGATCTTCACATAAAAATCTCATTACTCTCCCTAACCCCGCAACCAGCACAGACAGCCCTCTTGTGCAACTCTGCTATTATTTGGTGGTCACCTGACTGAAATGAGTGTCAACAAATTCCAGAACTGGTCTCTTAATAAGTATTGTGGCCTCAGTCAGGAAGGAGATACTGGTAGTTCAAGAATGATTTGATCCTGTAATTTCTGATTGGCCCTGGTTAAATTAGGTCTTAAGATAATAGTTGTTTTCTGAGCCTTTAAGATTAGCTGATAAGATAAGCAGTAGTTACTAACAAATTAGTATATAAACAGTGCACTTTTAGTCTATTGATGAACTCAGATACATAATGATTTAAAGGAAAACTGCAGTATAATGATTCTAAATACTGTTGGAGTAAAGGAGAAAATCCCCAATGTATGTATGAAATATAATTGCAACATTCAAAGGAGTCGCAACCTTCGTAAGTCAATGCAAAGGATGACTGAAAAAACAGTTTTTTCCTTTAGTAATAATTTGAAATCAAAGTTTGCAGAATTGCGAAGTGTGTAATATTTTAATGGTTAAACTAAAAGTGACCTAAATTTTTCAGGGATATGAAATATTTGGTGCAGGTCTACCTTAAAATAGTGCTTAAACAGGAACAAAGGCAAATTTCTGGCTCCTATTGTTCCAAGGAGGTCCAATTTTGCAAGGTTATGTGGCTGTGATTCTTTAGTGCTTATTCATAAACCAAATGGCTTTTTTGTGTTTTCCCCTTGTAATAGGGGAACCTCTACCGAAGATGACACTGATGGAGGCTAGATCTCCATAAGGTTTGTGTTGTGTGTTCATTGTCTGTTAATATTCTCTGATTATTAGATGGCAACTACCCAGTGCCTTCATTCCATTTTCACTGTTGCAATAGGGACTGTAGTTAATGTCAAGAAACTGAGGTCAAAACTGTTCAGGGTCTATTCACTCTCCATAAGAACATTGCTATCTAAGAGTATGTCTACACTACAGTGTTATTTCGAAATATCTTATTTCAAAATAGTTAATTCAAAATAAGTTATTTCAAAATAACGTGTCTACACACAAAATGCATTTCGAAATAGCGTTTTGCTATTTTGAAATAGCGCATCCACACTGAATGGACGCTGAATCGCATCTAAGGCCAGCCGGAACCAGGTCCGGCAGAGCATCAGGTCAGGAGTTACTTTGTGTGGCTGCTGCTGAGGCTATCTGAGGCCTGTGCTTAAAGGGACCCCCCGCCCTCCCCGCCCAGACAGCCGGTTCTCAGCTTTCCCTGCTTGCTTGCCTACCTCGATGAGGGATAGCAAAGCATTTTGTCTCTGCATGCTCTAGTTGCCCTCACTCGGGACACCACAGCACTCTGCAACATGGTGCCAGAGCTGCGAGGCTGGCTGCACTTTCTGCAGGCTGCCATCCGGGATGTCCATCGAGGGGGGGCTGTCAGTATGCAGGAGGCCCTGCAGGAGAGTTTCCACCCTGAGGAACACTAAGAGCCTTCCTGGTCTGCCCCACTCCCTCATGTCCTTCCACTTACCCCTCCCTAACTCTCCTTTCTGATGTCAAATAAAATACATATATTTTCATGAACACAAACTCTCTTTATTTAACAAAACTGGGGGCAGGGAGAGGGGAATGAAACTCTGGTGAGACTGGAGAAAGGAGGCAGGAGAGGGGAGAAGAGAGGGGGGAGGGGGAAACTGAAAGGGGGAAATAAGGGGGAGGAGAAGCTCAGGGTTGGGAGGTCTCACTGGACTGACTTGATTGTCATGCAAACCAGCTCCTGGGTTTGCATGTGGCCTTTGGTGGCCAGGCTGGCAGCTATCCTGCCATAGACGTCCGTGTTCCTCTGTCTAGTGTGGAGATCATGGACGTTGGGGGCATCCCCCCAAACCTGAATAAGGTCCATGATCTCCTCCATGGACCAGGAAGGTGCCTGCCTTTTCTCTGCCCTGGAAGATTCCTGGGAGCTGGCAGACTACTCCTGGGGAGTGGTGGAGGACTGGCTCCAGTGGCTTGCTGGCTCATGTTTTGGGGCCACTGGGTCAGGGGCAGGGACTGCTGGCTCTGGGCTGGCAGGCTTGGAGCTGGCACAGGCACTGTGGCCAGAGTCAACCCCTTTAAGGGCTCTCGGGAGGGGGGAGGGAGAGGAGTGTTCTTGGTTGAGGCTGGAGTGGCCACCAGGGCACCCTGGGAAGGCTGGAGGCCCCCTATTTCGATATAAGTGTCTACATAGCACTTATTTCGAAATAGCTATTTCGAATTTGGCATTATTCCTTGTGGAATGAGGTTTACCAAATTCAAAATAGGCTCTCTGCTGTTTCGAATTAATTTCAAAATAGCAGTTTGGCTGTGTAGACGCTAGTAAAATTATTTCTAAATAACAGCTGTTATTTAGAAATAACTTTGCCATGTGGACATACTCTTTGATAGTGGTTTATAACCTGTGGTCTGTGGACCCTTAGGATCTGCAGACTAAGGTTTCTGAAGGGGTACACATCTCTGTTTGATAGTTTGAGGAGTCTGCAAGTGAAAAAAGTTTAAATACCCTAGATAATTGGTTTTCAAGTGCTATAAATTTGTCATAATATATTAGAAAAACAAGGATGTTTTGCTGCAGATAGTGTTAAAAAAGGAAATAAAGCCAATCAGTGACATTTTTTCATCAAGTGGCCTTGACCCCAAAAAAGTTATTGTCCAGAAGGACTCTTGGTAGTCTTTGAAGCTGGATGTAAGTTGTTAGGAAATCAGGGTATCCACAGTGTTCTGGGAGGGATGTGAAAAAAGACTGTGAGGAAGGCAGGGGGGCATGGAGAGCTGTTTAGCACATATAAATGCAGTGCTAGTTTAAGTTTTTACTTTTCCATTTTCTTTACTGTTATTGGAAATCTTGAATAGTTTAAGCTTTTAGTCTTGCCAGAAAAAGCAAAGAGTAAATACACTTGTCATCACACTGTCCTCCTTAAAGGGTTTGTGGGTGTACTGGGTTCCATTTTTAGATTGTTGCATCTCCATTTTTAGGATGGTTTATAGCTAGAACATTTTAGTCTTGCATTAGCATTGCATTAAAAAATATATTGTATGGATACCAAAGCAGGATGGGGCCAGTTAATTGGCTGCAGTGTGACCTTGGTTATTTGAACTAAGCCCAGGCTTCACAAAGTCTCTTGCGCTCTGGTTAGCTGTCCTGGCTTTCCTCCCCTTAGTTGTCGATTAGGCCACTTATTATGTGGCATGTCTGTCCATCTGTTTTTAGAAGTCAGTAAGGAATTGTTCCCATTGGGCCAAATGGGCACAAAGTTTGGTGGGGGGGGGTTCCTTTCTTGCAGCCTCCCCTTAGTACATTTGGGTTAGAAGCAATAAGATGTGAGACTTCTATAATGCTGTTATGATTACTGACTCATCACAAGTTGTGGCCTATGTCCAGTGTGAGAAAAGATAGAAGGGTTGGCTCTCAGAGGTAAAGATGACTAGGATTGCCCAGTCGTACTTTGTGCTTAAGGGAATCTGGCAACCAAGGTTTCCCCGAACCTTAGGGGTCTGTCACTCCACCCCCCTTCAGTTTCACAACTGAACTGAGTCCATGGGGTAGACTGAGGAGTGTTAGCCTTGAATTGGTGTTTGGCTTACAGGAGTTTTACCACAAACCATACTGGAACTAATTAAATGCCTGATATGTGCCTGCCCCAGTTCTCTGTGTAGTGCCCCTCTTCAAGATATAATGAATAAAGTTGCAGCCTCCCATTTAAACCCATCTCACATGACCATTAGTCATTCACCTGCATGTCCTATTCATTGTTTATTGGTGAATAATGACAATGAATGATCTGGAAAAAGGGGTAAACAGTGAGGTGGTAAAGTTTGCAGACGATACTAAACTGCTCAAGGTAGTTAAGACCAAAGCAGACTGTGAAGAACTTCAAAAAGACTTCATCGAACTAAGTGACTGGGCAACAAAATGGCAAATGAAATGTAATATGGATAAATGTAAAGTAATGCACGTGGGAAAAAATAACCCCAACTATACATATAATATGATGGGGGCTAATTTAGCTACAACTAATCAGGAAAGAGATCTTGGAGTCATCGTGGATAGTTCTCTGAAGTCATCCACGCAGTGTGCAACGGCAGTCAAAAAAGCAAATAGGATGTTAGTAATCATTTAAAAAAGGGATAGAGAATGAAACGGAGAATATCTTATTACCCTTATATAAATCCATGGTACGCCCACATCCAGAATATGCGTACAGATGTGGTCTCATCTCAAAAAAGATTTACTTTCATTAGAAAAGGTTCAGAGAAGGGCAACTAAAATGATTAAGGGTTTGGAACGGGTCCCATGTGAGGAGAGATTAAAAAGACTGCCACTCTTCAGCTTGGAAAAGAGGAAACTAAGTGGGGATATGATAGAGGTATATAAAATCATGAGTGGTGTGGAGAAAGTGAATAAGGAAAAGTTATTTACTTGTTCCCATAATATAAGAACTAGTGGCCACCAAATGAAACTAATGGGCAGCAGGTTTAAAACAAATAAAAGGACGTTCTTCTTCATACAGCGTTTAGTCAATCTGTGGAACTCCTTGCCTGAGGATGTTGTGAAGGCTAGTACTATAACAGGGTTTAAAAGAGAACTAGATAAATTCATGGAGGTTAAGTCCATAAATGGCTATTAGCCAGGATGGGTAATGAATGGTGTCTCTAACCTCTGTTTGTCAGAGGGTGGAGATGCATGGCAGGAGAGAGATCGCTTGATCATTACCTGTTCGATTCACTCCCTCAAGGACACCTGGCATTGACCACTGTCGGCAGACAGGTTACTGGTCTGGATGGACCTTTGGTCTGACCCAGTATGGCCATTCTTATGTTCTTATGACAGTTGCTGGAATAGAGGTGCTCCTTTATTTATTTCTTGTAAACCCCAGAAGAGGCAGATTATAACTACACATAACAGTAAAAAGGTTCTGATGGGCGAGGCAGTGGGGGAAGGCTCTAAGAGCTCCCCACTGCTGGCGAGGAGACGCTCAGGCAAACGGGAAAGCAGTAGGGCAGGGCTACTCAACTTTGGAACACCTGGGGTCCACAATGATACTCCTAGCACATGCTGAGGGCCACAAGTGTGATTGCATATACATGCAAATATATATGGAAATATATGCACATAGCTTTGTTCACACTGACAGGCATGAATACAAAGATGAAGGCAAGACTACACAACACACAGGCCCCATTTAAGTCAGTTTTGCTGATATTAATATTTACCCGATTTCCACCCATATGACAGCACTTTTAATGAGCAATGACAGTCCAGGAATTTAACTACTAAAATTCATAGCAACAGAAGACCATTATATTTACTACTTTTTTGTTTTGGCTCCCACCCATGGGCTACATATTGAGCCGCGTGTACTTCCAAACTGCACCACAGGCCGCAAATAAATAGGCTGCGGGCCGCATGTTGAGTAGCCCTGCAGTAACAGTGAGGAGCTCAGTATCCCCCTGCCTGCTCCCCTACTGTAGCCTTTTTCTGGTGCCAGAGTTGTTCGCTATGGCAGGGAAAGTTGAGGCAGTGGGACACTACATTGTTAAAAACAGCAGTGTAGGCATGGGAGGCACTCTTGGGTGTATAGGATATTTGCCCTTTGGTTGTGGTATGTCTTTGCAGTATTTGCCAAGACAGTACCACAGTGTCTGCACTGTTATTTGTACCTGTACTAGATGGGAGTGCAGTATATGTACTCAACATGCCATCTTAAGTGTAGACCAACCCTAAATGTGAGCACAGTTTGTATTTGGAGTATGCTCCATTTTGCCAGTCTATTTGTCGGAGAGAGATTGGAGGAGAAAAATATCCTGACAAGAATTCTCTAGTGAAGACAAAAGCCTAGTTTCCATTCTGGATAAAAATCAGCAAGCAAGGAATATTTCACAGTACTTTAATATCTATGGAGCAGACACCAAGCAGAAACAGTTCAGACAATAAAACAAACACAGCTTGACAGCCCATATATATATTTCCCTTTCCTTTCATAGACAATATAGTCAGAAAACAATTCAATTTTTCTTTGAGCTAGAACATGTCTAAATTGGGTACTCAGACCGATATACACAAAATAATCCCATTCATTGGAGACAATGCATTAATATATGTGGGCTTGGAAGATTAGATATTTATTGGTAAATTGCACACAAACCCATGAAAAATATTTCCATTAATAACTGAAGATTACGGGTTCTAAAGAGAAAAATGCTGCTTTAGAACTTGGTGTCAAAATCCAATGATTTAGACTTGGAATTCTCAAGCTTTTTCTTTCTGTGGCACTCCAAACATGCTATAAAAATTCTACTGCCCATTTGTGCCACAACAAACTGCATATAAAAACCAGGCTCAGCATTAAGGGGTAGCAAACAGGATAAATGCCCAGGGCCCCAAGTCACAGGTGGTTCAGCTTCAGCAGTGGGTGGCAGGGGTTGGGGCCTTGGGCTTCAGCCATATGCAGCAAGTCAATGCCAGCTCTTTTTAGCAGACCCCTGAAACCTGCTCATGCTCCCCACCTTCCCAGGGGACCCAGACTTCTGGTTGATTTAGACTTTTGAATCAGGCTTGCTACAAGTGGACTAACAAATGAATAGTAAATACAGGTGTAATTTGTTGATTTTAAGTATATTTCCTGGTTATTTTGTAATTTGGGCAATGTCAAAAACTTGTGTTAAGTTCATAAAGTTTAGTTTTTAATGGACATATCTGTCATTAAATAAATTGTCTGATCCCCCCCCCCTATTTCCCCCAACCATGAACATTTAAATGAATAAAAGATTGATAGTCAAAATTATAAAAATCAAACTCTGCTGAACCTAAATACATTGTAAAAATGTAAAAAAATATAAACACCGTAAATATGCACATACATGTAATAGAATGGCAACTTCCATGAATTGTTTCCTTATACTGAAAGAATATTGATTTTTTTAAATGTAAACACTTGCTGGTGGAAGTGTGACAAATCCTTGGCTCGTTCACTTTTGCAGCAATAGCTGACTGATTACTAAAAATATCTCACTTGAACTATTTTTTGCTTTCAGACTAAATGCTTTCAGTAACATTGCATGGAATGTAGGTCACAGGTAAATTTTAGGTGATTTTTCGCTCTAAAAGTTTAAGAAGAAGAGTGCTTGGGTATTAATAGTAACTTACACAGACATTGTACTGTGGTATGTCTTGGCTGAACTATAGGAACATCTGGAATTCTGCTGTAACTTGACTGCGATAAGTTTTCCTTCAACATATATATCAGTTGATACTTGTAATAGCACCCTGCCTTCACACCAAGTTTTTTATGGATTCTGAGAAATCAAGTTTCAGAACATCTCCATGGAGTAAGATAATATTCCTTTATACTTTTATTAGTGAAAATATTGACTAAGGGGAAAGGAATTAATTGTCTCTGGCCACACAGCCAATTTATTAGCACAGCCAGGGTTAAAATCTTGATTTATGGACTCCCACGATTATATTTCAGCCACAAGGCTATTGTTAATCAAAAGTGCAGGAATTACAATGGGTTTTCAAGCTTCTTGTGGCTGACACACTTCAGTAGACTATTCTGGAATCAACTCTTCCCCCCATTTGCAATTACCTAACATTCTTATGGTATTTGCAACAATTCCTTACATTGATAAGTAATTAGTTAAATATTTATTGTGTTTTAGCTGTCTTTTTAATGACATTTGACAACTGGAGATAAGGAGATCCAGTAATAAGTAATCAGCTCGCTATCTTAGAACCATGGTCTCATAAGGTCTGCAGTAGATAATTTTGACAGACTTGTGTTTTGAGTTAGGCACAGTATTGCGAGAACCTTTGATGGCCTCTGGTTGGTAACACTTAGGAAGTTTAGTTGTGGCTTTGTGGTCTCAAGGTATCCTAAAACCAGCATCAGTTTTCAAATGAGTCAGGCAAACAAAGGGAAATATACAACTAAGCAGGTAAAAAGTAGGTGGATGTTGTATGGAGAGTAATTAATTTATTATCCTTTTCCTGCGTATTTGTTTAGTTTACATTGTATATAAAAAAAATCTGTCTGTAAGAGGCCTTAGCAGCAGGCAAGGCCTTAATAGATTCAGAAATGAAGGCCAGAATGGCAGTCTGTTGTGACCACCTGCATTAGATGGCTTATTAAACTTCAACCAATGATTCTCCCATTTTCCCTGACAATTTGTGATGGAACTAGGAACATCCAGATTCAAATTTGAACTCTCATCATAGGCAGGACTCAGGGTACATTCATACTGTCTAGATATACTTCTGTGAGTGACTTTCCAGGGGTCCATTAACTCCTTTGGCATTCAACAGTAATTTATATACAGGTTTCCCCATGATTTTAAAGCAGCCATATCAGTTAATTTTAGAAGAAATCTCCCATTTGGCCAAAAAAGATAACTCAGAAAGTATTTGAGTAAATCATTGTATTTGCTGCTTTGAATTCTAAATTCCTTACAGTATAACTTAGCATAATGCAGCTAATGAATCTCTACCCTAAGACAAAAGGGATATAAAATGCTGTGCTCCAGTTAGAATATTATTCTGACTTGTTTGAGCAAGGGAAGATTGTGATGCTGCTCAAACCAAATAATTTCCTTGATATATTCAAATCAAGGCTAGTTGCCTTCCTTAACAAAGTCATGCTTTCTGCAAGTAACTGGTCTCAGTATAGTGGTAATTGGGGGAAATACTGTGTCCTGTGTTGGACTGGAGGTCTGACCCCAGTGGCAGACCACCTTAAAAATCTGAGAAAATAGCAAAAAAGCAAAGAGCTGTCTATCTCAAGTTCATCAAAAAGCAAAATTAATAAACTGCAGAGTAAGAGATATCTTCAGCTGCCTCCTCAGTTTGTCATCAGTAGAAGGTGAACTCTTGCCAACCTAATAAAAAGAGGCAAAAGATTTCACTAGTGGCAGATCACCTTGTTTAGTGCTCTGAAAGTCTCAGTGCCCTTTCAGCTTTGCAGTGACTGAATTATTTGGGGGATGTAAAAGGATCCAACATGGTCCCAGACACACAACATTGTAACTAATTAGTTTTGAACAATTGCTCCAATAATCTGAGAGATGAGAGCGTTATCTAGGGAATTCCATGTTTTCTCTTCAAAGTTTGCCATGTGATTTGAAGGGACATTAATGGCAGATGCTGTCACCATCTAAACTGGTAATACAGTATTTAATAGGACAGTTGTTGCCATCTACCATTCTAAAATTCCATGGTGGTGTCTTCAAAGGCACTTTGTATGTTTCGATGGTCTCATGAACTCTAAACTTCATAGCATAGGAAAAGGCCCTCTAAGTAATGGTTGCTGCTTAGACGGCTTGAAAATTGAAATACCTTGAGGTTTTTTAAATATTTTAGGGCTTGGTGAGGAAAGGTGGCAAGGGAGAGGTAACTATCTCACAAAGAAGGAGTTGGCTATGGAAAGTGGATGGGGAGTGTAAGAAGGTTTTCAAAGCTCATAATGAACTTTGTGGTGGTATATCCCCAAGGTTATAATTTAGCTTCATTTTCAGTGATTGCAACAACAAATATTTCTGGGATCTCTTTTCATGCAGCCATTTCAGCATTCTGGACTGTTTCTGGATATAAGTAAGCTGTATTAATCTTGCCTGTTTCTTTAGAAAAAAATAGTACTTGGCACATTCACTTTGCAATCTCCTGATTCTTAAACTTTATAGATTAGTTGTGTGAGAGACAGTGCTCCATTCTTAAAAGGCAGTGACTACCTTGTTGGTTTGTTTGAGTTTTTTTGTTAGAAAATAACAATGCAAAACCAGGTTGACTTTGACCGGACTAGCTGTGGTAATCTTGGAAGGAAAATGACCAAAGGACATTGGATTAGGAAAAAAAAAGTCAGTGCAGCCTACCCAAGCATTCATGAGGCAGTAGCAGCTGGTTTAGATGTATTTATTCAAAGGATTTATTTCCTCAGGATATTGTTAGACTGGATGAAGCACCTGCCTGTTAACTGAGCTCTAGACAGATGTAGAAAGAGAGAGAGCTATGCTTTACTGTAGTAGGTTTTCTACAGTACTATTGAAGTCTTGATAACAAATATGGTACACATCTTTTGCTAGAATTTCTGTGAACAGATTTTTCCTGAAATGTGAAGCCAGATTATACTTCAATTGTACAGTCAGGGGCTAGAATATAGGTATGCAACTCTTCTTAATACAGACTGTCTTGTGTATATCTCCCCATCTCATTATGACCCCATTGCAATCAGTCATCCATGTGACAAATTGCCTGTAGGAAAGACTGAAACAAGGACATGTCTAGAGTCTGTCTGAAGGACTGGTATTTGTACGTTCCTAGTAGTGAAATACAAATAAGTAATTTTGTTTGCTTTTCCAGAAAATGCAGTGCACTCCTCTTGTTTTTCTTTTTATTTTCCCTCCTACTCCTATCTTTGCTGACCTCCTGTGACGCGGATGGGGATGACCCCGCCCAGTGCGGGGTGAGTGCGCCCGTATAATTTTCTGCTTTTTTCCCCCAATCTGTGCCTATAGCTATGCCAACAGTTCTTTCCCTGAGTGGCCTATCTGCCAAAGTCAATAAACTCTCCCTAGTCCGCAGGGCAGGGTGGTCAAATAGCCAGAGTCAGGGAATTTGCCCCTATTTGTGGGGTAGTGTAGTCCAATCGCTAGAGTTAATAACTCTCCCCTATTCACAGCGAAGTGCAGTTCAATGGTAAGGGTCAGTAACTCTCCCTCATTCATAGGGTTGTGTGTCCAATGGCTATAGTCCATAACTTGCCCCTATTCACAGGGCAGTGCATTTCAGTGGACTTCCTGCTTCTCTGTCTTCTTGCCTTAGTTGTTTCTATTCTCTTGCCAATGATATTCCTTATATCCCTCCTCTGCCACATCCTTCCGCTGTCCCAATACACACAGTTTTTATCCCTGTTCCAAACACTAACTACCCCTAGGTTCATTCTACCAATATGAGACCAAATTCTCTGCTTCCCTGACCCTTTCTTCAAGCCCTGGCCCCTTATTAAAAGCAAGGATGTTGGAACAAGTGCTTAATATAGGACAACCAGATGATGTCAAGCCATAGACTATAGTTTGAGAAGTGTTCAGTCTATGCCATATGAATATAATGCTATAGCTTGGGACAGCTAAAAGAATTGCAAAAATATTTAGATGTTGACATGCAGATTATTTTACTTTAAGATGAGCCAATTCAGGTTTCATTAAAACACTCTTACCTACCTGCCTTGGTACCTTCAATGTCATAAAATACAATTTAAAAAAAATCATTTATGCTTTTTCTTTGCATTTGGCTGCTATCTTCCATCTTGGCTATGATTATACCCCTAGAAAATTCCAAGTCAGTGTAATTTTCTGCCTCTTGTGCATTGGCAAAATGCTGTAATGTTGGCTGTAGAGGAAAATTTTGATCCAAATTCTTTTTTATTAAGTAAAAAATGCTGTTGATCTTTATTTAACAAAACTAATGTATGTTTTATCTGTAAACTATCTGAAGCCTGTTTAATCAGATTATCTAAAGTTAGTTTTTAAGAAGTTGAGCACATTGTCACATGTTGATTTAATATAATCACATATCCTCACAAATTGATGTAAGACCAAGGACCTGGCCCCTTAGGCACTTGTGCTTAACTTTGTGCATGCCGAGTACTTCCATTGACTTCATGTGGATTTTACAGATATATGATAGGATGCAAGGATCACCACAAAAGTGGTTCAGTGTTGCTGGTGGAAGTCAGTAATCCATGTTGCCCCTAATGAGGCTTCCTTAAAAAAACAAAAACAATTAGGCTTTTTTTTTTTTTTCATTCTTGACATTTCTGAATGGTGAATGTGGGACTAATAGGGGTTAAGACCAACCTTACAAAAACTTACTATTTAGAGTAGGGTATTTTGGGGGATGAGGAGTTAATTAGCAAATTTGTTACACATGCACAGATTAAGATTTATGTTGAGCTCAGATAATGAGTGTTGGCTGCTGAATTAGACGATTTACAGAGAAGATAGTACTCCGGCCTTTGCACTACTGGTTATCGTCTTTCAGAAGCTAGGCCATTAACCAAGAGAGACTTGGCTATCATGGAGAAAATTTGCTTTGTACAGGATTCTATTTTAAAATCTAGAGAGCATCTGTCCTTAAAAGCCTTTTGCCTGCTTTACAGGGGATTCTGTTAGTGCTCAGGTCACAATTAAGAGCAAGGATTTTCTGTAGAACCAGTAATGAATGGGATATTATCCTGTGTTCTGTGGAGGTCTCATAAGATCTGCCCTTCTATAGCAGAGAGATGTCTGAAGGAAGATTTCTTCCCTTCTCGGGAGAATCTAATTGAAGATAAGTGAAAATACAAAATGCATCATGTCAGGAAGCAAGAGATTGCTTCTCTAGCCATTGAGTATAGTAGCTAGAGTGTAATCTCGTTTTCAGTACAGTATTTGTATCTGACATGGGACTTTCTAGAGCAGACAAATAGAAACAATAAAATAGGCTTCTGAATAGTATGGCCAAAGCAGAAGCAGCATATTTGTAGGCCCTGTTCAGTCACACAGAGAAACACTAGGTTATTGAAATACCAGGTTATTGAAATACCACATTGACTACCAATATTTTAACACTTGTAAGAATTCTGCAGTCAGACATACCCTTTCTTTTTCTCTGAAACAGCCCGCTGTTTGTAACGTGGAAGATTGGTCGAGATAAACGATTGCGTGGATGCATAGGTACCTTTTCAGCCATGAACCTACATTCAGGACTCAGGGAGTACACACTTACTAGGTAAGAATTGGTTTTCATTGTTTCAGCTTCTGCATTTGAGTATCTCAGTAGGAGACTAAATAACCTGTATTTTGTGATTGCTTTGTTTCTGAACTTGTTAGCCAAAATTGTTAACTCCTTTGGCACTATCTAAATTTCTCTGCTCTGTAACCACTGGTACTGTGGTATTAATAGCTTTAATTAAAACCACAGCTGGACTCTTTCTTTGTCTAAAATACTATTTTCCAGCAACTTACTGTAACTGACTCAGTAGTTTTTTTCCCCAGGGGATAAAAACCTTCTGATCTTAATAGTTAACTTGAGGGCAGAACACCAGAAAGCCAGTTTTGGGGATTATCATATTCACAGGTCTAAAACAGCAGGTATTCTCACCTCTTCTCCATCAGGTGCTTCCAATCAGCTGCAGTTAATTTAATCCTACAAATTTCCATTACATGTTACTCTTCAGATACACCCCAGCCCTTGAGTGGGAAACTTCTGGACTAGGGAGGTAAGTGATGTCCTTCCTCAGCATAATCCTTTATTTTTGACCCACACCCCAAACCATTCACCTTAGTGTGTTTTCCTTTTTCATAGGGTGAAAAAAATAAATACATCACTAGAGCTTTAAGTAGGCATTGTACTTGGTTTCTTCTGATTATTTGTGATTTTAGGTTCTCCAAAGGATGTGTGGGATTGCTGTTAAAATTTCTATTACAGTTCACTGTACCAGTTTGTACCATTTCAAAATGGAAAATATGTTCTGGTGAATGTGGACTCCTACAGTGCTTACCATCCCATCCCCTATTACTCCATGTACTTGGTATTTCTAGACCACTTGAGTTTGGAGACTTGCTTCCAGTGTTGGATCTTCTTCTTTTGTTAAACTCCACACTGCTAATATTAGCTGTTGTCATAATGGAGTACAGTCATGACTCTCTGTATGAATGATTAAGCCAGTCAAATCCTAAGGCTACTTCAGACTTAACAGCTCAACTATTCATTTGTTTGTGTGCCTCAAACTTGGAGAAAACCTAGCTGTCTTCATTGTATCAGTTATAATATCTGGAACATCTCTCACTATGATTTGTTAAAAGACTCTGCAATCAAAATGATCATTAAAACAAGACATGCTTTATATGTTGTTAATAGTAGTATATGTATAACATTGTGCCTAGAATTCTAAAGAAGTGTAAAGACCCATCATACTAGGAACTGTACAGGCAGTGAAAAACTTCCAAAGAGCTTTAAGTCTAAAATTATATTCTGCTGTTTTGAGTCAAGTATTGCAGGCTTGTGCAGAAAACTCCATCGGAGACTAGGATGAAGAAGTCAAAACAGAGAAATGAAGTTTCATGTAAAACAATAAAACTGTGAAAGATGATGAAAACATGAGGAGGCACTTGGAATACTGTAAATACTATAGAATTGGGAAACCTGTGGAAATGGATGTGAAGAGGCCAGATTACCTAATCTTGAGAGAATCCATGGAAGGGTATTTAAGTTAACTGCAGTGTCATTTGTAGTCTTTCATTGTCCAGGAGTTGTGTGACACCATACCCTTCCTAGATGCAGAAGATGCTTGGAAAATACTTATCACATCCCAAATTCAGAAGTTGGAAAGGGTAACAAAAATATGAAAAGTGGCACCTAACATAAGAACATCAAAATAGCTTTAATTCATTATTTAAATGGACAGCTAATATTGAAAATCTGCACTAAAATATTCAGAAAGAGGTTTTAATGGGAAGATGGTATCAAATTTGAGCATCGAAGAATGTGACTACAGCTCAGTATTTTTTCAAATGAAGGGAAACCTTATAACTTAAAAAGTAAAAGCTAGCCTATTTTGTGAAATAGGGCTCTTTATAATACAGTGGACATACTTAATTACTACTTGTTCGAAAATCTTTACTAGTTCTACTGGATTCCTCCATTATCTTTAATAGGAAATCTCTCAAACTTGTGGGGTTTTTTAAATCAGTTTTCAATACGATAGAAACATTTTACATATGGCCACGGGGATTGAGTATATTTCTGGAATTTGATGGTGCAGATGTGCCAAAAGTATTGATTTACATTGGTTAGCATGAGATTGTGGTGAATTTCTGTTTAGCATAGAAACTTTGAGTGGGTTATGTGCATATCCCGGACAAGCTCTCTTTTACTGAGGGAAGGAAAAAAAGAAAAATTATTGTGGAAGTAGCTGTCAGCCTTTTATACAAGGAAACTTCCCAAAGAGAAATGTGGAGAATCAGATGAGAAGAGATCCTCAGATGGGATCTGAAAGTAGGATGTTCTAATTAGTTAAACAGTATGTGGACTATGACACTCTTGAGGAAGATAAAATCCCCAAAAGCAAAGAAAAATTATTGAAAATACTTTGAAGGAAACTAATCCATAGGGCAAACAGCACAAAAACGGGCCATCTGCACCTGAGAATGGTATTGGATCAAAATAGTCAAAGAACAAAGTTCTAGGCAAAGCCCCTCTTGACCTTGGTCACATGTTGCCTTCAAGAAATCTTATTCAGCTGTTTTAGGAAAGAGGAAGCTCTTACAAATGGTGCCTTCTTGATTCATTCTAAGCCTGTCTAGTAATTTCCAAACTATGGATGGACAAGGATTTTTGTAGAGCCCGAGAATCTACAACCTTTTCTGACTAAAGGTGAAAAAAGCACTCTCATCGGATGATTGAAACCCACTTAAAGCTAGACTTTCTTTTTCAGAACATGGAGTTCCATACTAAGAGACTACTAACTTTTCTAACATGTCAGTTGGCTGTGGTTTTGCGGAATAAGAATATCAGTGCTAATCAGTGTATATTAGCTTTCTTTTATATTTGGCTGAGATAAAGATGTCAGTAACATTTGGCATATTAGGCTATCAGACTTCATTAGTTCTGCAGGTGATTTCTGATTTCCTCTGCTCTTCACTGTACACAGTAATTAGATTTCTTTTAATTAAAGTAAGTATAGTGGATCTGGCAATCCAAAATGAGTAGCTTTCTCTCACCCTACCCTTCCTGGAAGCCATGTCCACAAGTCTGGAAACCTCCTTTTACAATTTTGGACTGAAAAAGGTAGTAATGTGATAGAAAAAATAGTTGTTCTACATATTGAGCAGTGTAGTTTATTAGTGGTATTGCCAGTATGATCTAAACAGGACATTTCTGATATGGAATGACTCACCATTAATTGGATGCATCTTCCCAAGTCGTGAGGAAGGGTTGAGAATACCCATTTCTAATTAAATCTATTTTGTAAAATTCAATTTTCTTTACAAATACATACGTATGTGCGGGAGGGGAAGGATCTGGATTGTGGCAGGACTTTATGAAAGAAGGGGTGGGTGAGGTTCTGTGGCCTGCAATGTTCAGGAAGTCAGCCTGTATGATCACGGTGGTCCCTTCTGCCCTCTGAGTCTGAGTAAAAGTTTGAATGTAGTGATTGACATGAGTCTAGCAAAAGGCTAGCTGGGTAAAAATAAATCCAGCCTCTTTCAGAGACCTTGTAATATTTAATATTGTCTGAGTTAAGAACTATTCCATGGAAAAGCAATCCTTCAGACTTACTGTATGAATTGAGTAATCCAATAAAATAAAACTATCCAGATTATGAAAAATTACCTTGTGTTTTGCAGCTTCATCAAGAAAATACACTGAACTTCGAAGCAGGTTACTACATCATTTCAGAACAGGTTGACAAAACTTTTTCATGTATTATGTTCAGCAGTAAGACTTAGGTTTTGGCAGTGAAGACTTACAGTTGAGGTGCTGAGTAAACTAAAATTATTTTCTAGTAAAATTTTAGTTACTTGTTCATTTGGTTATAATTCATTGTTTATTTCCCTCTCTGGTCATACCATAGCTGAAAGGCAGATTAAACTAACATAGTACAAAACAATTTCTTCTTGATATATCGAGAACAGTGGCGTAAAACTATAATTACATCAGTTTCACACTGATGTTCCTCCTCAGACTTCTAACACAAGTTGTGTATATTCCTGGGGAGGCAACTAGTAACAAGAGGCAGAAAAAGGAAAATTGATTGTGACAGAGAGAACCATTTAAAAAAAAGTTGATATTGCAAGCCCACAAACCTGAAGTGGACTGGCATTGTAGGCTACTACCTGTATGTCCCTATTAGGAACAAAATGTAGTCTTCGTGCCTTATATTAGCAGAGGTCTGGGAGTGCACACAGTGCACTTCTGCTCTGAGAAAAGATGTATCTTATGTTGTCTAACAACCATCCCAGTAGTATCTGCTGACTCTAGAGGGAGGCCTGTTCAACACTCTATGCTATCTGTGGAAGAACAAGAATAAAAGGATGAAACTGAGACTCTAGCTACAAAATCCAAGGAAGGGGCAAGTGCTATACAATTATCTCCTCTTAAAACTTAATTTTAGGCGTAGATTGTATTTAAAACACCAGTAAAGGCAACAATTGGCCTTTATCACTCAATAGTTTTTTTTAATTGATAATGAAAACCATTATATTCTTATTTTCCCCTCCACCTGCATGAAAAATGTTAGTTCTCTTCTCCCACTCTACTATAAGGAAACAAAACATTTCAGTGTGAGCGCAGCATTTTCATATTACAAACACTTGAATAGGTGATAGCAGTGAAAGAGGATTCAAATTATTTTGCAAGAAGATGTATATTTATCTTCTGCTTTTTTTCCCTTCAGCACTTTGCTTTTGTTCATATCTTAATGTCAGTATATAGATTAATGCAGGGGTCTCCAACCTTTTTAAACACAAGATCACTTTTCCAATTTAAGTGCAATGTAAGATCTACCTCGAACCCAAATACCCTTGCCCACCTTTCTCCCCCCACTTCTTTAAAGCCCTGCCTCTGCTCCACCCCTTCTGCAAGGCCTCACCCACTCACTCCATCTCCCCTTCCTCCCCCATTCTCACTCACTGTCATCAGCCTGGGGTAGGGAGTTGGGGTGCAGGCTTTGGTCTTGAGCCAAGGAGTTTGAAGTGTGGGAGGGGCTCCTGGCTTAGCCCAGGGTAGGGGATTGGGGTCCAGGAGGTGTTTCAGGGTGCAAGCTCTGGGAAGGAGTTTGGGTGCAGAGGGACTCAAGTTGTGGGCAGGAGGTGCAGGGTGGGGATAAAATAAAAAATAATCCACTTCACAAGCAGTAAAAGAAGTAAGAACCCCCCATGTATGTATTGGATAAGGAACTGAGAGGGAAGGACAGTGTGTGTTTGTGAGAGTGACTGACAGAGGAACACACAGAGTGTGAGTGACAAAGATTTGCATTGCCAAGCTCAGTCCATCTCCTTCTCTTTGTGTGGAGATAGGTACAGAAGTGGGGGGAGGAGGGGCACCCTGGTATCAGCCCACACCCCCTACTCTCTCCCACACCCTGCACAGCAAACAGGAGGCTCCAAGAGTGGCAGCTCCAAGTCAGAGGGCAGGAGCAGCATGACAGTAGGTGGAGGGGCAACTACAGTGCCAGTGTTTGATTGCTTCCTGGCCAAACCAGTCAGGATCACCTGTCAGAGGCTCCAAGATCTACTGGTAGATCACGAGCTACTGGTTGGTGACTGCTGGATTAATGTATATCTTCCATTACATCTCTTCAGTTTTTGGACCACCTTTTTTCACACAACCATTTCCAGGTATTACACTCCGTGGATTTATATATCTTTGTTCTCTTTCACCACACCCTAAGCCCCATTCTAAGTTCAGGGCTCTACCAGTCCACAATATAGCCTGATCCATTAACACACAACAACAAGGATAGCCAGGGTAACTGTGCCTCCAGCTTAATCTTACAGAGTTGAAATGAGTTCCATTTAGAATCAACTTTTGTTATTCTTGCAGTTTGAGCCACGAGGCTCATTTTTTTTCCTGCACAGTGCAGTGTGCATCATCTCAGCATATTCTAGGCCCTGCCAGTTCATGAAATGAAGTCCGAGTTTCCAGTTTAATGACTGCATTTGAATAAAGGGAAGGAGCACTACAGGTTAGTTGGCAAGCATAGTAAGGAATGGGTTTTATATATAAACCCCATTCCTTAACATTTGTGACTTAAACAGTTCCTGACAGTGAGTCTTCCATAGGCAAGCTGATTTTGAGTTGAGTAGAAATTTGTTTAGGTTTGCAGAATATACCGTAAGCCAGTTTTTTGTTTCACATCAGTTATGTTACTAGTTGACATTTTCTGCATAAATTAGAGAAAGCAATGTACTTTATATAATCAGGTGTTACATTCATTCTTGCTTGTTCCTCCAATTTTGTTATTTTGTGTTGCTTACCTTAAATGTCTTTTGAAATTAAACTGCTTTCTGCATGTGAGATCTCATTATGACAGAGAAGCTACCTGGCTTTGTTCAACAGTTTTAAGTAGTGCTTTCTATCATTAAATGTATGTAACAAAATTTATCATATCTATTAATGTCTTGCTAGGAATTGCTACTGATTTTACAGAATGGCTAATACATTACTTAAACTATTGAAGGAAAATGAGGCTAGAGTGTTAGCATGTCTGAGGTAGCAGTGCTTGCTTTACAAGATGGAAGACATTAGAAAAAATTCATTGAACACTTCCAGAGTCCTTCTATTGGCAAAGTAGGAAACCATTTACTTTGTTTCAAAAACATAATTAATTGGGTCTTACTACTTATGCTAAAGTGTCAGGTGAAGGTGTCAGATTAGCACCCTTCTTTTTAAAAAAAAATACGTATCACTACTTCAGTTAAGAAATGGGAAGGTCATGACAGACAAAATTATTATTCTGGTATTGAAAGTATGCCTGTCTAACAATCTAACAATGAACTAACAATCAGGAACATGCATATGTGCTCTGTTGGACGTACCTGCTGATCTGAGTGCAAGGCTGACTTTACTGAGTTTGGCACCACGTCACATTTATAAAATCTATTTGAGCCAAGTAATGTTTCTTAGATATGACCTTTATAAGTAGGACTACTTTAAGACAAATTTTTAGATTTACCTTATATAGCTTGAATTTATTTTATTTGGATTGTAATATAAACCAACAGAACAAATCATTTAAATTTAGATAAGGCATAGAAACCTTTACTTATCCAACTGAGTCTACTTATTGCATATGATTCAGTCTATTCAGTAGTTGCTTGTGTTATTACTATGAAATCGTGTGCATGCCATCATTTCAAAAAACTATTGCTTGAATTACACCATCATATTATATATTTCTTTAGAAGGCAAAATTAGAGAGCAAGCTGTTAAGATGTAGAAGGGGTGGGACCAGCAGCTGAGATGCTGCTCTGCAGCCCTGTGCAGTATCTGCATGAGAGTGCTTAGCTGAGAAGGTGACTTTTATTCTCAGCCAAGGCTCAGAGGCCAGGGCCCCAGCAGCCAAGCCAGGTCCTCCGCAGCCAGGCTCACTGAGGCAGCTACTTGGTAGGGCTGCAGAGCAGCAACTGGGAGTGGCTGTTGAAAATGGCTCCCTTCTGCTCCTTACCTTGGCTGCTGCCCGTGAGGGGGGGGTGACAAAACAAGCCGGGGAACACAAGCGCTGGAGGAAGATCAAGAATCTGCCCCACCATGCGCACACAGGTAACATAGGGCAGGGGGAGACAGAACATGTGACCTGCCCTTTAGATCAACCCCCCCCCCCCCATTATGGGGAGGCACCAGTTGTTTATAGGACGCAACAGAGGTGGGAAGAGATGGGGCATTGGAGGAAGAGACCTGGGATGGAATGGGAGGTTGAGCATCAGCCAGGAAATCTGGAAGTTGGTCCCTATGCTCCTAGGCGCACACAGGGTGGTGCCAGCAGCAGCGAAGGCTGCTGGGTGGGCATATGGAATCCCTGGGTGTGCTGTAGTTCTCAATTCAGTGTGTGTTCAGGGACAACTTAGGACATCCAGTGATCACTCAGTCTTTCCAGAGTACTGTCTGAGAGGAGCTGTGCAAGTTGGGACTCCAGTCCTTTCCCATGATGCTTTTAGAGCATTTCAAGTTCTTCCTACAGTTTCCTTCCATCACACTTGGAGCATACCTTCTTAATTCAAAGCCAGAATTTCAGCTGAGTTTAACCTCTGGGCTCTGGCAGGGTGCATCTACACAGCAGCATGATTTTGGAATAATGGACGTAATTCCAAAATAACAATGCAAGAGTCTACACAGCAATTCCGATATTTCAGAATAAATTCGAAATAACGGATGGCTTATTCCAACTTCTGTAAATGTCATTCCATGAGGAATAACACCTATTCTGAAATAGCTATTTTGGAATAGCAGTAATGTGGATGCTCCACTGCTACTAGTTTGAAATAGGTCCTCCTCAGTGCCATTCAGAGTAATTACTCCCCAGTGCCACCTGGGGCTCTAAATTGAGGTAGCACGTCCACATTAGGGAAGCCTGTGTCGGACTAATTTTGAGGCTTCCCTGTAGTGTACACGTGCTATTTCAAAATAAGCTTATTCTGAAATAAACGTGTAGTGTAGACGTACCCTTAGACATCTAGCTGACTTCAGTCATTACTTAATATTTTGGAGAGTGGAGAGGAGACTTTGAAACCGGAATTACTGTTTTCCAAGTTATTTTTCCCCTAGAGTTGGCTAAAGCACTAAACTTCATTACAGGGACTATCTCCCGTTAGTTGCCAAACTGGATCAATGTTATAAACCCATATTCTTCCTCACAGAACTCACTTTAGTTGTGCCACTTTGGATGATAGAGGAGTTCTTAAAATTTCCTCAAACCTTTGTGAATGGAAGTTGCTTTTAATGCAGATTTTTTTGTGACTCGTTGATTTATAAAACACTGTCAATGTATGAATGGTAATAGAATTGTGCCAGAGAAGTTCTGTCTTGTCGCTGTCTAAGGGTAGAGACTGGAAAGTACAAGACATTAATATGCAGTCACTTATAAAGAAAGTAGCAAAAATGGAAGTTGTCTCAAACTGATTTTTTGAAAGAGACAGAAGGAATTGGTGTATGTTGAGACACTGATTTAGTTTGTCTCTGGCACCAGAATGGCATGAAAGTTACTCACTGTTTCTTGTGGAGGCGGCGAGGAGTCCTGTGATACCTTATAGACTAACCAAAGTGTTGGAGCATAAGCTTTCGTGGGCAAAGACCAACTTCGTCAGATGCATGTTTCTTGTGGGTGTATTTATGCCGGGTTTTCAGCTTGTTTGCATCAGCTATTTAATGTTTCTTTAGATATACAGTAGGGTGTTTCCCCTCAACTTAGATGCGAGGTGAAGAGTAGGGGAGACAGGATTGTACCAGCTAAACTGTGCTTATCTGTGTAAATATGATGTGGTTTTGGTTGTTAAAAATCCAAATATAAAATTGTAAGACAGATTGGGCTGGTGGAGATTGAAGAGTAGTGGTCGTATGCTAGGAGAACAAATTCAGTAATACCATATTTTCCGGCGTATAAGGCTACTGGGTGTATAAGACGACCCCCTAATTTTTTAGTTAAAAGATAGGTTTTCGTCTTATATCCCAGAGCCCCTCCGCCTCCCCGGCTTTGCTCCCGGTGTCCCTTGTCTGCTGGAGATGCTCCCCAGCAGACCAGAGGCACCGGGAGCAAAGCCGCAGCAGCGGCGGGGCCCCGCGCCTCTGAGGCTTTGCCAGAGCAAAGCCTCAGAAGCGCGGCACCCTGCCGCCGCTTCGGCTTTGCTCCCAGTGCCTCTGGTCTGCTGGGGACCGTCTCCAGCAGACCAGGGACACCGGGAGCAAAGCCTCTGAGGACGCCCCGGCAGCGGGACAGCCCCGGCGCGCCTGGGCTGCCCCGCCGCCTGTATACCCGGCGTATAAGACGACCCCCGATTTTTGGGGGATGTTTTTTAGCATCAAAAGTCATCTTATACGCCGGAAAATACGGTAAATTGAAAAGCTTGATTTGCATTAGTGAGTTGTTTTATTTGATCCACAGTTCTTCCTTAACTTTCCGGAGTTGCAAGAGGATAAAGAAAGGGCTCTCAAAATTCCACACAAGCTGTTGAGAGCTCTAAACTTTACTGCTTTGTGTAGAGGGGAAGGTGGGATAGAGGCCTCTTTAAGTTTTTCTGTCTAAGCACCTCATCCATTCTGCTTCTCTCTGGCACTCGAGGTTATATGCACAGGAAATGTCACAAACTGGGTATAATGGACCAGGATCCAAAGGACAATGTTCTCACTGTTCAGTAGGACCTTGTCGCCTTTGAAATTGAATTGGCTGTGCTCCAGTCAGAATAATGAGATTTAAAATATACATGCTCTTAACTTCGTTAGATTTTTATACAGTGCCAACAGATGTAAGCGGTTTCTAAAATCTCTCCATGTTGAGACCATGAATTTAAAAGTTTGTTTCTATTATAGAGCTGCATAATGAGGTAGCCAAAGAGTTCTTGGAAGGTGAAATTTGTGTACTCATCTCTGGCGCTCAAGCAGACCTCAAAATGTTAAGTACTGTATCAGAAAGTGTCTGAAGCCTGAATAAATTCAGCCTGAGCAGTCCAGAAACTTAATTTCCCATGTTTCTGCCCCTGCTCTCCTTACCAAACAGGCCGTTAGCAGTTATTGTGAGCCTTTCATAGATTGGGAGTTCAGTTCACATTCCCAGTTTCAGCAGGGGCTATCTGATCTCTGAAGTTGTTTGGCGGGGCTCTTAAGTTCATAAACTTTAAAATTGGGCTACTTTTATGACAGATGTGTGTACAAGTTTTCAACCCTTTTCGAAATATCTTTTTAAATTGAACCATTTTAGACTCAATTATACTCAGGGCGGTCACTTCTTAATTTTTTTAAAGCACTCTTCTCTTTCACCTTTAACAGTCTTCCGAGAGGGTGTATATTTGCTGATGCTGGCAAAGGAAGTTTTTGGTGGAGCTAATTCTTAACTAATAAAAAAAATCCTGTTGATCTGTTTTATAAACAACAGTTGAAAGTCTGGTGCTTGAGACATCAATGATATTTTAGGGGTATAATTTAGAAAACCTGTCATATCTTGTTTCTTAGAAACATCACTTTTACAATGCAGTTTGCAACTTTTGTATGGTTGTATGTGAATTTTTTGTTTCACTCTGTTCCACTTCAAAATTTCAAAAATGTAGTCTTTTTGATAGATTTATTAATTTCACCTTCACAAGGACTAGTTGATTACATTCTAGCCTTTGAGACAGGGGTGGGGACCCTTTTTGGGTCGGAGGCCACACACAAGTAAGAAGTGCAAAAAAAAACCCCACCTCCCCAAAACTAACAAACAAAAACCAAACCAAAACACCACCACAAACAAACCCCTCACTGATGCAACTCCCTACTGAGAAGGAGAAAGACACTCCCCACATTCCCCTTGGACACCAGAGCCTAGTATAGTAGATTTTGAAGGAACAGCAGGGGGAAAAGGCGGATGGGCTGGAGCACCAGCACAGGCTTCCCAATGCTGGGGGAGCCCTCAGCCGCAGAGGCCAGATCCAGGAAAACTGGGGGCTGCATCCAGCCCCCGGGACTTTGGTTCCCCACCCCTGCTTTAAGAAGACAAATTGAGAAATATGGCAGAGGTATGCACAGGCTTTATATATACATTTTGTAAACATGCTTTTCAGTTAACCCAGACAGGGAAAGCCCAATAGTTTAAACTCACATCTGTTATCTTATAGTGCTGGTATAATCCTTTATTTTTACTATAGCAAGACAGTGGGCCCTTAATTAATCTTACAGCTTGAGAGGTACTACATGTAAATAACTTCTACAAGAACTCTTGTAACTCTTTAACAGTTGTTGAAGAGCACTTTGACAACCATAAGCACGCCTAACTGCTTTGGGGAGCTTATCCATCTGACAGACACTGCTGTATGAGCTTCACTGGGAAGGGCCTTTGTGCAGACAGTAATTGCTAACATATCATGTAATTCAGTGTCTGAAACTACATTTAAACCAGGCTTCTTTCATCAGGGTGGAACTCAGACTTCACTCAAGTGAACAGTATTAACTCTTTTTCTTATATTTCATTCAGTTTTCAGTTGAGCAAATTTACTTTGGCCTGGATCTGTTTTGATTTAGTGGGAAAAAGAGATACTTCTATAAACAGCATGACTTTAAATATGTACAGCATTTAATGTCATAAACTTCTATAATATCACAGGGTGAAATAAATTCCAAGTCTAATAAGTTGCAAGTCGTTCCTCAATTCAAATACTAGTTTAATTGATGTCTAAGTAGTGTTTGCAGTGATCTGTAATGAAAAGCTATGTTAGAAACACATTTTACATGGAAGGCTGCAATTTATTTAAAGTCAGGGGGAAAAACTTCTCAACGAAACAGCATTGGTAGAGTAAATGGTTTGAGTATATTTTGTGGATAACTAAATTAATTTTAGAAATTACTTTTTCTCCACAAATCATCTTCTTATTTTCAGTTCAACTAGTAGCCAAAAACAGAAGAAATGTGATTTGAGATTAGTTTGGTTCGATTTAGTGACTTTAAAGAGTCAAGTAATTTAAATTAGTTAATATCTGGGGATTTAAAGGTTTGACTTCTTCCTTTTTTTAAAGCTCGCTATGTTAAGATTTTTTAAAATAGCTTCAGTCTTTTAGGAGACAACAAGTATTCTCCTACTATTTCTAGAGCAGCAGCTTGCAGACATTGTCACAGCAACCTAGATGGCGAGATGCTGGTGCAAAGTCTAGTGAAAAAAATGTACATTTCATCTTTATAAAGCATAGGAAAAGGAGGAGACACCCTTTTCAAATAATGCAACTCTTTTCAGTCCTCTAATAGGTTGTAACTGTTGTGTTGGACACTTTATTTGTACACATTTTGTTAAAGAATTGGTGCTGCCTGTTGTTTGTCCCCAGAAGTTCCTGCACAGTTTGCAAGCTGAGTAAACTTCCCTTTCTCCTCTGTGCTAAGGATGCATTCTGCAGTTCAGCTCCCTTCTCCACAAAGAGAGGCTTTTCCCCCTTGACTAAACTGCTGATTCTTGACTGCAAAGAGCAGCAGCTGTGCTTTGTCTGTGGAGATCTTTGCTTTCCCTGCTGCCTCATTAGTTAGGTCAAACCCCTCTGTGTTCTCTCATTACTGAAGCACTGACTTGTTTTCTCATCCACAAACTCTTACCAGGCTTGTGAAAGTGTACAAATGTGTGAAAATACATTTTGAAAACATGTAGGTTGCCAAGAACTGTTGCACACAGCTTCACAAAACTCGTGTGTTGTAGGGATGCATTTCTGACATTCGGGGGAGACCCTTTAGAATTTTGCTTTTTGGAAAGTGGATGAAACCTGTGAGGAGTTTCAAAACGGGTGGAATTATGGAATGAAAGTTCATGGATATTATATCTATATTTTACAATTTAGGATAATCTGTAAGCCAATATTTATAGCTGCTTAACAAGTATCCACATTTTAGTGCTCAGATTTTGTGCTTTGAGATAAGGAAACATTTCAGTTAATTTAAGTATAATCTCCTGAAAATATGAACTATACATTTAACAGTTTGTGCAGAAATTGAATGCTAAATTACTAACCAGACAAAAAATATCACTTTATAATTTAAGGCTCAGTTGTGTTCTATTAAGTCAATGGGAAAACTCCCATTAACTTTCAGGGCAGCAGCGTCTGGCCTTTTAAAAAGCCCAAGCTTTTCATTTCAGTCTCCTTGGCCATGCTTTTATAGTCTGTAGTAATCTTTTGTCTGAGTGAGTGAATTTTCAGGATCATTGGTATGAAGGTGGGTTAAATATATACTGTTTGAATACTTAAGTTATAGAATTCAGGCAATAACACAGTATTGTCCAGCATAAGTTTTCCCCTGTACTGCTTTTTACAACTCCCTTTTATTGTACATGAATATTTTTAGCAGCTATAAAAGATTTACTTGGGATAGGGAATGTAAAAATATGAGGAACTGTAATTGACAGGCTTGTAGTTGAAATTTACATTTGGCAGATCTTGTAAGGCTTAAACTTGTTGACATTTTTCTCTTTGGATGTAACATAACTTTTGAACACCATAATTCCAGAATTTCAGAGAATGTGTAATGCATCAGTGGGAAGAAACATTGGTTTAGGAGAAAGCCAGGAAACCAGGAGGAGGAAATGGGGGGCACGTGGAACCCATGCCATTTAGCTAGTACCATCTGATCTACCACCTATCCACCTATATCAACAGATTGAAGATCAGTTTAATGGTAGCCATTAACACAGGGAGACCGGTCGGATGGAAATGGAGGAATGCAATGATTGCCTGGTGTATGCAATGCGCTTGTGTATAGACACAACAAAGTGCGGGATTCCCCAGTTTAAATATTCCGTACAGGTTAGGGATGTAAAATCCCATTTAATTAGTTAACCAGTTAAACGTTGTTTAACTGGTTAAGATTAAACAGGAAGGTGGGGGGGCAAGTTGGTGGCTGCTTTGGCCAGGCTGCAGTGTTCGTGCCCGCAGTGTGCTGGGGCTGATCTTGGTGCAGTCACGGGCTGCTCCAGCCAGGCTGGAGCACTCCTGCCTGCAGTGGGCCCCATGGCTGGTGGGGGTCTGCTCCAGCCCTCCTTCCCTCCCCCCCACCCCTGGTAAATCGTAATTGGCAAGCCTCACTGGTTATGGGTGAAGCTTACCAGTTAACTGGTTAGCCATTAATATCCCTAATCCAGATTGATTGGCACTGGTATTAGCTAATCACAGGTTAATCTGTAATGAGTTTTGGCATACACTGGCCTTGACTCCCTCCATAGAAGAAAACTGATGAAGACTGATTTGTCCCTATCACCATTCTTAAGGCTTTATGAAGAGGAGGCTCAGTTTGAGCCATGACGGATCCACTTCTGACATAATTAATTGAAGTGTCCTTGACCCATGTGTGAGACTCAGAAAGAGGTGAACTAGGGTAGCACTAAAATAGTTTTGCCCTTAAATGGGGTTCCATGAGTTGAGGGCTGACTGTGCCTTGTGTGTCATGTGTGGCATTCCAGAGGGATCATTTCATCTTCTCTCATTTCTTTTTTTACATATAGAGAGGAACTTTGAGAGAAACTGAGGTGTAACTGACTCAAAGCCCATTTGCGCACACACCCAGATTTACACCTCCTCTGTGGACACAGTCCACAGTCTAGCATGTAAGAGATTAACTCTGATACCCCAAAGTTAACACAGGAAATTGTCATACCTGTCAGAATAAAATACTTTGTGGCAGAAGTAAAAACTACATTGTGATAGATATACTTTGCTAAAGACAGAATAAGTTAATGTCTCATCTGTGGTATGGTGTGGAATTCAGGTCTTGAAATGAAATCTGGATTTTTTTTATATAATTAGCAAATAATATTCTACCAAGCCCAACCCTCAATTACCAATTTGAACAATTAGTTTTGAAAGAGGCAGATAATCTGCTATATTGATTTTTTTTTTATGGAAGAATACATGCAAATGTAAGGCAGTGAATGGTCATGAAAGGTTCTAGGCCAATAAAATTATTACAAAAAATCCTGTAACTCTCTCACATGTTCAAGAGTATTCTTCAAAAGAGGAACATTGATTCCGTATTAAGACTAACTGAAGCCAGTGTACCATATAACCTCCTTAGTTTGATCAAATAAGTTTGTTAAATATACAAATTGAGGTAAAACAATGAAAAAATAATGAATTTGTATAGCCACAAAATACTATTTAAATTTACATCTTTCTTGCTTGTTACCTTTTTCCCCTTCCTGCCTTCACTTTGCTTTTATGAGGCACAGATGTTTAACCAAAATTATCATTTTGTGTTATTGTGGTCTTGAAGATACACAAACTCCCAAAACAGATGTGCATGGAATGTAATTGTAACAGTAGTTCCAGCTGTGAACCAACTTTCAGTTGTTTTCTATTTCAAATTGGTATTTTCTGGATCACCACATTTAATTAATACTAATTGATTGAAGTCGTAACGCCTGTTGGGCTTTCAGATGGTTGAAGCCATATGCAACAGAAGAATAGCTTTTTGTAAGCTTACATAAAGCTTCTCTTTTATCTAGTGATAAAGAGACATATTTTACATTTAAGATAGATAACCAACTCAAAAATGTGTGTTGAAGAGTGAACTCACCCTGGCACATCCTCTTGTGGTTGTGCATATATTTAAATCTCTCCTATAGCCTGACCTGTTCCAGCACTGTAGTAGTTTCTCTTCTCCTCCTGATTCAGCTCTCCAGCCAGGACACTTAATCCCACCACTTCCAGGGTAAAGAAAGTCCAATAATCCAGTAAACTAAATTCAAATAATCACCCCTAGCTATGCTTCCTGTTCTGCAGACTCTTCCTCCCTTCCCAGACTCTGCAGAATTGTCCTTTCACTCTTGTGCAGGGTAACACCTCCCAGAGGGTTCTCCTTGTTTCAGTGTTTCTGCATCATCTTTTCAAGTAGACCAGTAGAGGAACCTAGGCCATGCCTTTTCTCTAGGTTCCAGTCCAGGAACCCTGTTGCAAGCAGCCAGGCGGTCTGCTCCCTTAAACTCTCTGCTGTCTCCATGGATGTCTTCCTGCCTTGACCTTCCTTCAGACCCTTCCCCAAAGCTCCTCCCAGTCTTCTGCTCCCTAGTAACTACAGAAGGCCTGCAAATTTCTTCTCTTTTCAGCCTGCAGTGTTCATCTCAGCTGGGGTTTCCTCCTTTCATGCTCACCACCCAGTTTCTTCCACAGCAGGACCTCATTTTTGTTTGGATCTGGCCCAGTCTCCAGGTGCAAACAGGGGCAGTCTCAAATTTATACCACTATAAATGACACTAAGAAACCCTAAAACCTACTTTGTATGTTTTAAATTGTAGGATGACAGTGAATTTATAAAAGAAACAATATTCTCTGCTTTTTGAATTATCAAGCAAATTATGATTAATGTACAATTTTCAGGGTGTAGTACAGCATTGTTTTAATTAAAAAAATATTTTCATACAATGTTGCATAATAGCTTTTATTAGAGGGACAGTACTATATGGCTATGTCTACACTTGCAGGTTATTGCACAAGTACGGCCATTGTGGCGCAAGAATCCGCAGAGCGTCTACACTGCCCACCTGCTCTTGTGCAAGGAAATTTACAGTATGGCGTGATAAGAGATGGCTCCTTGCGCAAGAGCTATGCTCTTTTTTAACAGGTGTAAGTCTTCTTGCACAGGAGCTCTTGCGCAAGAGGGCAGTGTGGACGCTCGGGAGGGATTTCTTGCACAAGAAAGCCCTATGGCTGAAATGGCTATCAGAGCTTTCTTGTGCAAGAGAGCATCCACACTGCTATGGATGCTCTTATGCAAAAGCACAGCTTGCACATGGCAGTGTGGACATTTTCTTGCGCAAGACCTCTTGCACAAGAACTCTTGCGCAAGAAGCCGCCAGTGTAAACATAGCCTATAAGAGTTAGTATTACAGTATGTGTGTTTCACAATTTAATTCACTATTCCACTGAAGACACACTATGAAGCTTGTGATAGTTTTAATTCAGAAAAGATGTGCTGTTTAGGGTCCACTATATCACTACTAAATTATTCATCAAGGGTGTAAGTGTTTAGCAACGCACCTTTTGTTGCTTCCATAAATTAAGTAAACTGCAAGCATTGCAAATTGTAGGAAGAAAAGAGAAACCCACAGAAATAGAAACATTGGTACAGTAAACTTCCGATAATCCGGCACCTTTAGGACCCAGGGGGTGCCGGATTATCAAATATGCCGGACTATCGGAAGGGGGGGCTATGAGGGGTCTGGGGTGGGGTGGGATGGGGAGACCCCTCATAGCCCCCCCTTCTGATAGTCCGGCTCTGCCCCAGGCATCCCTGATTCAGCCGCTGCTGGTCAGTTTCAGTAGCGGCTGAATCGGGGACGCCTGCAGCAGAGCAGCTGGAGTGCTGCCTGGTTGGTCCGGTAGCACCGACCCTTGGTGCGGCGAGACCAACCCGGCAGCACCCCAGCTGCTCTTGGGGACGCCTGGGGCAAAGCTGCTGGGGTGCTGCCGGGTTGGTCCCGCAGCGCCACTTCTCGGCGCTACTGGATCAATCCGGCAGCACCCCAGCTTCTCTGCCCCAGGTGTCCCCAAGTCAGCTGCTGCTGATACTGATCAGCGGCTGACTCCAGGAAGCCCGAGGCAGAGCTGCTCTGCCCTGGACTTCCTGGAGTCAGCTGCTGGTCAGTTTCAGCAGTGGCTGAATCAGGACGCCTGGGGCAGAGCAGCTGGGGGGCTGCCGGGTTGGCTTCCCCGATTCAGCCGCTGGTCAATTTTAGCAGTGGCTGAATCGGAGAAGCTGGGGGCAGAGCAGCTCCAATGGTTCGGCTGCCCGGAGCACTTCCGGGTTCCTGATGGTGCCGGGCCATCAGATGCCGGACCATCGGAGTTTTGCTGTAATAGCTGTATCTAGGATTGTTTTAAAATTGGTAGAGAGGGTAATGTGTTCTATAGATGTTTTCTTTTGATTTTTTTCAATTTCTCTCCTTAGCTGTAGGGCCCTGGGTGTCAAACACAGTGGAGAACATCTGATTATACTTATATGCTTGATGATCAGACTAGGTGTACAAAATTGGGAACATACTTGTCTTCTAGATCTACAGCAGAATTTCCATAATGACAATCATTGCAGTAGTGCTGATGGAATATTTAGTTAAAAACCATGGTGGTCCCAATTCACTCATTAGTCTAATGATTAGTAGCAGAGCTGACAGCCTTGCCAGGCCCCTTCCGGTAGAAGGGCAGCACTGGGTCTACTTGCAAAGACGCCATAAAGACTTTTAAATGTTAAAGAATTCTTGTCTTCTAGATTTTTGATTATTTTATTTCTTCAGACTTTAAAATTAATTTTAGTCTTTAAATCTAAATGGACTTTTTGCTCTTTTGAAAAACCTCAAAGTGAGCATTAAAGGAATATGGCATTTTAACGGGACTAAAGTTGTAGGTCATTCACTACTAGTTGTTTAAGACTAATACACATTTTTTCTCTTTCAAAGGTAAATGTTACAACAATCTATTTCTAAAGCATAAAAGAAAAATATGTGAAACTGTCTCCTCTTGATAAACCTGCAGAGAGGGATTTGTATATTTAAGGAAACTGTTACATTTCTCCTATTTGGAATAATTATTAATTCATATAAAATACAATAATCTACACATTATTATTCATATAAAATACAGTAATACACATTATTATTCCAATAGGAGATGATAGATCAATTTATCATTTCCAAATTGCTGAACACTATCACTTCCATCATATTTGGTGTTGCAAATTTTTTGAATTTGCTCACATAAATTGTTTTTTTTTCCTATTATCTTCATTAATATGCTTAACTAGAAAACAAAAGTGACATTTAAGACAAGATAGCCGAATTCAAACTACTAGAAGAATGAGTGCATGGACTTCTGTGCAAGGGATTGAGATTGGAGGAAACATTCTAGCGTACCCCTAATTTAAGAAACTTGAGAAATTGGTTAAAAAACCAAAAATGCACTAGACATTGCCTGTTACATTCCACTAATTCAGGGAGGTTAGCATTAGCCGCATGATCTCTGAACCAAATTGCAACAAGCGTGTTCTAAAAAATTACCATTGTGCCTGCCAGTTATCCATATAACACTCAGGAAACATAAGTGTTTTCTTTGTCTGTCTGCCTTATAACTGTAAGGGAGGCTCAGGAAATGAAATGTCATTTACAGCTATTTTGTTGCCTGGAAATTTTGCAGTCTGCCCCAAAAGTAAGACAATGTAAACAAATTCTTTTCCCTGCTTAATTCCATTAAAGTGATTTGATGATACGTCTGAATTAACTTTTTGCAATTCATATTTATGCTGGCAAATTTCTACTGGCAGTAAATCAAGATCAAGAATTGTCAAATGTGACATTGGTAGATGCATAGTTTCCTGGACCAGATCATTTTGATTTTAAAATTGCCAAATATTCCAGCAGAGTTCAGACGAGGGCCAAATACAGAAATAAAATAATCTCATTACTTCTACTTGAGACGACCTGTTTATGAGTCCAAGAATCATATTAGCCCTTTTGGCCTTAGCACTGCACTGAAAGCTCATGTTCACCTGATTGTCCACCAAAACCCCACATGCTTTTACAGACACACTGCTTCCCAGGATTGAGTGTCCCATCTTGTAAATACGGCTAACTGTCTTTGTTCCTTAGAAGTATATCTTTATATTTAGCCATATTGAAACACATTATTTGCTCGTTAACTTGCACCTAGCTTATCAAGTGATCCAAATCATTCTTTATCAATGGTCAGTCTTCTTCATTATTTATCACTCCCCCAGTCTTTCTGAAATCTGCAAAGTTTGTGGATTTCTTGTTTACTTTTACGATTTGACACTTATCACTGTTTAGCGTGTGTTCTCTCAATCATTAGGCTGTCTGTTTTCTACACAGAAAAAGCCAGGAAAATTGAACAGGTAATATGCTTGTCTTCTAGAGCTTGCACTCTTTGCATTGGTTTTCTAATTTAAAAATTAGCATTGTGTTACACAGTGCTTGGCTGTCTAACTTTGCCAAGCTGAATTATACTGATATCTGCTAGGAGGAAGTTCATTAAAAAGATATCAATGACGTTTAAAACTTTTTTTGGGTGGGAGGGGGAAGGTGTGAATTAATATATACTGTAAATGGAAAAAACAATATATCTTATCACACGCCCATGAAACTCATGATATCTGTTGTCACTCTTTATCTTCACATATCTCCCCACAAGCAAAAAATAATAGGTGAGCTTTTCAGTGTGCCCTACAGGTCAGTAATTCTCAGGATGTTTTGGAACAACTGGTGCACCATGTCCAGGAGCCTTAAAGCAACATACCTTCCCAGCAGAATAGTGATAAAGATGCAGCCGTGTTAGTCTGGTCTAGCTAAAACAAAAGACAGACCTATGTAGCACTTTAAAGACTAACAAGATGGTTTATTAGGTGATGAGCTTTCGTGGGCCAGACCCAGTTCCTCAGATCAATTTGTGGAAGAAAATCCCCTTTCTTTTAGCAAGGTGTCTTTTGCTAGAGTATTTCTGCTAGCTGCAGTTCAGGTGGTATGGCACAGAGACAAATATGAAGCCACTAGGACTTCATAGGGTCTTTAAATAAATGTCTAATATATCTTCATTGTGTGAAAGATGAATTATCTTGCCAAGTTGGATCTTTTAACACATATTTTCATAGCCACTCCTGGATTTATGAGAGTTGCTGACAACACTGGAGCCAAAACAGTTACCATCATTGGTGTAGATTTACAGTTGATTGCCATATTTCCTATTCCAAATGTAGGAAACACTGCTTATTGCGGCAAAAGTAAGTTTTTAAAAAGTGGCACAAATTTATAGAAATTTCCTTTTTTTAAATTGGATTTTTTGAAATTGGATTGATTAATCCTTTGGGAGTCGCACCGTTATGCTCTGCACAACAGTAAAAGTGAGCAAGAGGTACTCCTGGGGAGAGTCTACACTTTTGTGCACATCCTGTCTCTTTTAGATTTCTTTGCTTTCCTGCAAAAAATGACTTTCTGACAGGAAGCAAAGGGAAGCAGGAGGGATATGTCTACACTACAAAGTTAGTTCGAACTAACAGACGTTAGTTCGAACTAACTTTCATAGGAGATATACTAGCGCTCCGTTAGTTCGAATTAAATTTAATTCGAACTAATGGAGCACTTAGTTCGAACTAGGTAATCCTAATTCCACGAAGATTAAGCCTAGTTCGAACTTTACTAGTTCGAATTAAGGGCTGTGTAGCCCCTTAATTCGAACTAGTGGGAGGCTAGCCCTCCCCAGCTTTCCCTGGTGGCCACTCTGGCCAACACCAGGGAAACTCTACTGCCCCCCTCCCGGCCCCGGACCCCTTAAAGGGGCACGGGCTGGCTACGGTGCCCATGCCAGGTGCAAGCCTGCCAGCACCCACCCAGCAGACCCTGCACCTGGCACGGATCGAGCCACCCACCCGATGCCCCCCAGCCCTCCCCCTCTTCCTGGGACCAGGCTGGCAGCTCCCGGGAGCTTGCCCGGGACCGCAAGAGGCGGGCACCCGCCTGGTCTAGTGCGGACATCGTGGATCTCGTCCACGACCTCCGCACTAGGCACAGGAAAGTGGCCGGCTAGGGCAGGATAGCTGCCAGCCTGGCCACCCAGGAGCAGGTGTGCATGAAAATCAAGGTGGTCCACTGAGACCCCCGACCCTGAGCCCTGAGCTTACAATGGCTGTACTGGGTCAGACCAAAGGTCCATCTAGCCCAGTAGCCTGTCTGCCGACAGCGGCCAACCCTAGGGACCCTGGAGGGGATGGACCGAAGACAGTGACCAAGCCATTTGTCTTGTGCCATCCCTCTCCAGCCTTCCACAAACCTTGGGCAGGGTCACCACTCCTACCCCCTGGCTAATAGCACTCCATGGACCCAACCTCCATGACTTGATCTCATGTCCCTTTAAACTCTGTTCTAGTTCTAGCCTTCACAGCCTCCTGTAGCAAGGAGTTCCACAGGTTGACTCTTTGCTTTGTGAAGAACAACTTTCTGTTACTACTTTGAAGCCTGCTACCCATTCCTTTCCTTTGGTGTCCTCTAGTCCTTCTTTATGGGAACTAATGAAGAACTTTTCTGTATGCACCCTCTCCCCCCAACTCCTGCTTTTAGAGACCTCTATCCTGTCCCCCCTCCGTCTCCTCTTTTCTAAGCTGAAAAGTCCCAGGCTCTTTAGCCTCTCTTCATATGGGACCTGTTCCCAACCTCTGATCATTTTAGTTGCCCTCCCCTCTCCCACCCTCTCTCTTCCCCTCTCCCACCTCCTTTTCCCAGTCTCCCCCAGTTTTGTTCAATAAAGACAGATTCCATTTTTGAACACAATTGTCCTTTATTTTGTACATCAAGAAGAGGGGCTAGGGAAGGGTAAGTGGAAGGAGGTGAAGGAGGAATGGGGTATGCGCCCCCGATGGGGAGGACTGGGCTGGCTCTGCGGGCTTCTGGGGGTGGAAGCTCTCCTGCAGCCCCCCAATTGCTCCCTCTCCCCCGATGGCAGCCTTCGGCAAGTGCAGCCGGGCTGATGGCCAAGTGCTGTGATGTGCCCAGTGTGGGTACTCCGGGCAATCCAAGCCAGGACTGCTTTGCAAGCGGGGCACCCCTGAGAACTGTCTGTCCGGGGTTGGGGTCGGGTCCCTTTAAGCACAGCCCTCGGCTAGCCTGAGACAGCATCTCCACGCTCTAAGTCCTCCTCTGATGCCCTGCCAGCACTGCTTCCGGCCATCCTTAAGCCTGGTTCAGGGTCCACTTAATGTGGACATGCTAGTTCGAATTAGCAAAACGCTAATTCGAACTAGTTTTTTAGTCTGGATCCGTTAGTTCGAATTAGCTTAGTTCGAACTAAGTTAGTTCGAATTAACGTTGTAGTGTAGACGTACCCTAAGAGTGGTCATGTGCCCCTCACCGAAGTGCAGCTGCATCATTTTGGAGTGGGAGTGGGTCCGGGATGCTCTGGCTTGTGGCTCCTACTCTGCACCGGGTTCAGTTGCTGGTCCTGACTGGGCAGGGGAGGTTAGGACTTCCTCTTCCTCTGGAAGAAGGTACTGGGGGTGGGATCACCTGAGAACCACACCAATAAACCTCCCTCAGCTGCAAGAAGCTCTGCACTCTTCTCCCCTCCCTCCTGCTTCCTGCCTCTATCACTCCTTAGCCATGGAGGGGATGGGTCACCGTAAAGGGAGCTCCACATGGCCAAACCTCGCTCCCCCCACCCACGTTCAGACCACTCCGATCACCCCCCACTGAACCCTCATCTCAAAAAGCCTCATCTTCCCTGTGCCTGGACCCAATGAGTCTCCCTTCACCTGGACACCCCCCCATGAGCCCCAAACAACTGGACCCAGATGCCCCCCACACCCACTTGCAGAGTCCCATTCCACCTTAATTTGGAACCCCCCAATGTGCCATCTCTACCCCGATTGCCCATTCTGAACTCCCCTCCCCCACCACATTAGATCCTGCCTCACTGAGCCAGCCTGACCCTCACCTGGTTTGGGGACCAGGGCTAGGCATGCATGCAAGACTGCTTCTCACTTGGTCTCTTGATGTACCTGGCATGGAAGGGCAGGGCCTTGGGGTGTTTCTAGAACAGGCTTGGACTTTGAATTGTGTCAGGGTTAGATGCAGCCTGACCACTGAATCCATATCTGAGAGGAGGGAGGGTCTCTCACTTTCATGCAACCCAGTGGCCTGTAGTCTTCACTACTATGCTTCACATTTATTTTTTTGTGCAGAGTTTGTAAAAAAAAAAATATATATTTTTAGTTTGGCTCAAAATTCCCTCAGGAGCAGTACAGAATAAGAATGGGTGTAAAAGAGTTAAATAATAGATTTTTGAAATCCTGACATGTGAGTCCTAGAATTCTGGTTCACTGTGTGCAAGCCATTTAAATTGCATGAATCACTTAACCTCTTAGTGCTTCGTTTATTTTATCTGTAAAAGTAGAATGATACTTGTATTTTCCCTCATCTTTGAATGTCTCCACTGCCTCATATTTAGATTTCTTGACCTAATTTCCAGTAACCAACATAACTCTACATATGGCTACATAACCTATTTAAAGTCTTCTAGAGATGCTAATTCAGTGCCCAGTTTGTACAGTTTTCCCACAAACCTCTCCATCCCTTCAGCTATGCCATTTATAAACTGTCTTCCCTGTCCTTGTTCTGATTCCTCCTTAATGTTTTTTGAATACTCACAAGTGAGTCAGCAATATATCTTTTTGAAATAAACCTTTTAACTGAATCATCTGAATATTTATATGCCTATATCTGAATAACATGTGATCTCATTGCTGTAATTCTCATATTTTTTCCATCTCTATCACACTGTTTGTTACCCATACATATCACACCTAAAGTTCTGCTGTAAACATTTGGGATAAAAACTGTGTTGATCTTTGTACTGTGGAATATTGAGCATGCGTTTAAGTGTGGTAAAATGAAATCATGTCTACTTAACAGTTCTGCTGAAACTTACTCTTTGTAACTTGCTTTAAAAGTACAACTGTATGTAAATTTAATTATGAGAAAAGGGAAGAAACTTGCTTTCTTTATTGCAGAGAGCTTAGCTTCTACTTAATACATTTTTAAAAAGATAACTTGTTCTGTAAATATAATTTAGTAAGATCAGTGACACTATATAAAATGTCATGTCAACTTGCACAATTCTGATACCTGGCTTAACTGGCCATATTAGTTGGTTCATTCCATGGTTTTTTTTTTATATCTCCTGAAGTCTTACTTTAATTCAGCCTTTTTGTATCAGTGGTTTTCTTGCCTCGTCTATGGTTCTGTTTTTGTTCTGTCATTACATCCCATGTCTACTTTTTTGACTTGAAGACTAATGGTAGTGTCTAGCCTGTGGGCCACTTATTTCTCCCGCTCCATCCCCCCAGTTTAGAATAATGAGATGCTTCTTTAAAACATTCTGCTATACATCTCCTTTTCCTAGGCATGTAAAATCCCATTTAATATGTTAACCTGTTAAAAGTTAAGTTTAACCGGTCAACTGATTAAATGGAGTTGGGCGGGGGAAGGGACAGCTGCTACAGCCCAGCTGCTTCTATTAATTACAACATCTTAGACTATCCTAAACAAGTCCTTTTTCTCTTTCTCATTTCTGTGATTTTTACCCATATATCTTCTTGTCTCCCATCCTTTGAGTAACCCTTAGCTTCTTTGAACAGTTATATTTTTTTATCTCTCTCAATATCCAAAATGTGAAGTGTGCTCCAGAATCTAGTGTAAACTGTCAGAAAAATGCAGTTTGGAGAATTTTGAATGTTATTTGTAAAATGCTCAGAGTTGTATTGCATGTCTTGTATGAAGGAAAATGGACAGTAATTACCTCAGATCTTATGAATCCTGGTACCCTGTTGTAATCGCTTAGACCACACTGCTTCCATAACTCCACATATAGACAGACTATTTTACATGTGGGCAGCCAATATAATTTAATGTTCTGGCTTTTCACAGGAATGTTTTTATTTCTGCATTGAATCTTATCCCTTTAGGTATACAGGAGGCCCTTGACTTGTGACACGATCGGTTCCTGGGGAAGCGTCGCAAGTCATGGGTGTCGTAACTCAAACCTTCATTTACAATAGGTGGCATGCACCGTCGTAAATGCCATCTGAGGACGTAAGTTGGGGGTTTTCTGCCCCTTCTGCACTTACAAAAATAGTTGTAAATGCAGGGGGTCGGAACTCTGGCGGTCGCAAGTCAGGGGCCTTCTGTATAGAAAAACTTGCTGCACTGAAGAGAGATTATAGTATAGATTAAAACAAATTAGGTGACAGTGAATCTGGAGTGGAGATAGGCAAAAGGAAGGAAAGGAGGTAGCAATAGCAAGCTCATACATTGGTGACTAATATGCCAGTATTGAAGGTTTTACAGATTTTGTTTCTAGTTTAGTCTAATCACCTACCTCAGTTTATTGTTCTTAAAACCGCAAACATGAAAATCTTTAGTATAGGTTGGACCTCCCTGGTCCAGCACTCTCAGGATCTGACTGATGCTGGATATGAGGGATTTTGCTGGATCGGGGACGTCATATCTGCCCCCCACCCACGAGCCTTCCAGCCCTGGATCCACCACAGGCCTTGCTGCAGTGCCAGTCCCTATCCCCCCTTGCCTGTTGCACTGAGCAGCCCAGCTGGGTTGCTCCGGACCCCACCGAGGCTCTCGATTCCACTTGGAAGCCTAGCTGGGGTGCACCAGCCACCCCTGCTGCAGAGCGCCAGGCTCCTGGCCCCATGGGCAGCCCCGCTGGGGTGCACTGGGCAACCCGGCTGAGCCATTGGTGTGCCGGGTTCCTGGCCCTGCTGGGCAGCCGCACTGAAATGCACTGGGAGGCCCGGCACTGCTGAACAGTCTAGCTGGGGCATGCTGGGCAGCCCCGCTTTGGTTCTGAAGTGTGCCCAGCAGCTCAACTGTGAGGAGCAGGGCTTGGCCCTGCTAGCAGATCTCTGCCTGCAGCCTGCAACCCTGCCAGCCCCAGGGCTCCTAGGCCCCAGCACGCCACCTGGACACTCTGATCCTGGAACATCTGTGGTGCTCCTGGACCACAGATGTTGCCAGACAAGAGAGTACCAGTTTATGAAGGTTCAACCTGAACAAATTGCAAAGCATTTATTCTGTCAGAAAGCTCCATATTTTGCCTTTTGTCACATATTGTTGTTGTTAATAAAGTATGTGCCATATTGAAGAACACATTTTCAGCTGATTTTAGGAAGAGAGCAGGCCAAACAGAAGAAATGGAAATTCACCATTAAAAATAATTTAAATACATGCAAATTGCATTATGATTTTATAAATATGGTTTTAAATACTGTGGGATAGTTATACTACAGCAAAACAACTTGAGATTCGTGGATGATATAGTTATCATCCAGGATGATGAAGAGAAGTTAGTGAGAATGGTGCAGGTGCTAAATGATGAAGGAAAGCAGTATGGACTGATTATAATATTGATAAAATAAAGACAATGGTATTTGGAAATAAGGAAATAGGAAGGAAGATCAGTGTAGATGGGATAGAACTAGAGAACATAGAGAAGTTCACGTATTTGGGGAGCAACATGATGTATCATCTAGACCCGTGGTCACCATCTCATCGATCGCGATTGACTGGTCAATTGGGAAGCCCAACCAGTTGATCACGAGGCGTTTGGGACCCTCCCCCACCCCCATTTCTCCCCACCTGAAGAAGCCCCACTGCCTACCTCCAGCAACAAGGGAGGTAGTGCCGGCTTCCTGCGGGGTGGACGGAAGTCCAGCAGCTGCGTGCCACTTCCTGGGTTTGAGGAATTGCTCAGGCTGCTCCCCCTCCCCCAAACAGCCAGTGCCGTACCACAAAGCAGGTCTGTGGCGCATTGGGGACCTCTCTGTGCAGGAGGGAGGTAGGGCGTGCGCCAGGGCTTCCCTTCTCTGCGTGGGGTGTGAGGGTTAGAAGTCCCGTGAAGAGGCGCACGCCTGGGCTTCCCTCCTCTACTGGGGGGGAAGGGGGAAGGAATCCCTAGAGGAGGCGTGCGCTGGGGACTCCCTGTCCCCTGCCGCAGAACCCACTGGCACCTTGTCCCCACTGGCACCCTGTGTCCTCACTGGCACCCTGTCCCCTGCCGCAGAACCCACTGGTACCCTGCCCCTGCCCCAGCATCCACTAGCACCCTTCCCCAGTACCATGTCCTCTGTTCCCACCACCACAATTTGGGCCACATTAGTGAGGTTGGGGCGGGGGGTTGGAGGAGTTTTTTTTTGCATCTCACTTGTGTGGCCCCAACTGACTTTTCTGTGGGCCAGTGACCCCTGACTCAATACAGGTTCCTCGCCCTTCTCATAAATAAAGACAATGCTAAAACTTTTTGTGTTTGACATAGTATTTTATTTAAAAATGAACCCTGGCCAACAAACCCCCAATTGGGGCCAAGCCCCCATCTGGCCACAGCATTATAACACTCCTGTACCTCCCACCCCCGGACCCTAGATCTGAGCCTATCATACACTGGAACCCCCTATCCTGAGCCTCTCACTTCCCCAAATTCCTGCAGCCCCACATCCTCAGTCTTCTGTCAAATACTCCTGCACCATCCACATACTGCCCATCTTACTCCCAACCTCCCTGCCCTGAGCCCCTCATGTACTCCAACCCAAACTCCTGCACCCTCACATCCACAAGCATGTGGCTTGCTCAGTACCCCAACTCCAACACTCCCCATCCTGGAGCCCTCTTTCCGAGCCAGCATCCCCTTCTCCACCTCCTCCTGCATCCAAATTCCTCCCGCATCCAAATCCCACCCCTTCCCACACCCTAATCCCTCATTCCCACCCCAGAGCCACACACCCCGTCTCAACCCAGTGAGGGTGCGACTAGACTGCAGGAGTTTTTCCGGGATTCCAGAGGTATCCTGGAAAAACTCTTCTGTGTCCAGGGATGCGTTTGTTCTTCCGCTTTTTTTAGCAGAACAGCAAACATGCTCTTTCGGTAACCCCTGTATTCCTTGTTCCATGAGGAATAAGGAGGCTTCCGAAAGAAGGGGTTCTTCTGACATTTGGCCCAGTCTAGACAGAATAAAAAAAAAAGCGGCAGTGTAGCCGTACCCTGAGAGTATATAGGGGTTGGGGATAGCAAGTGATGGAGAGGAGAACAGAGGGTGGGGCTTCAAGGAGTGGGTGGGGTTTTGGGGGAAGGATGAGGTGGTAGATCTTGGCTTGTTCTGACATTTAAAAAGTGATCTTGGACGTAAAAAGGTTGGAGACCACTGATCTAGACTGAAAGAAGGAAATAGTGACTAGAATAGAGAAAGCAAGAGCATGTTGTATGGTTGTGAGACAAGGGTGATAATGAAAGATTTGAAGAGAAGGATATTGGCGTTTGAGAGGAGGAGTTATAGAAAGATCGTGAGAATAGGATGGATGCAGAAGGTCATCAGCGAGGAATTATGTAGGAAGATACAGCAGAAAGAGAACCTACTATAGAAGGTTATACAACGGAAGTCACAGCTATTCGGGCATATCTGCAGAACGAACAACGAGCAAAAAGTTAAGACCCTGATATTTGGCATAATGGATGGTCTGAATATGAGAGGCTGACCCCACAGAGAATGGAAAGATGATATAGTAGATTATTTATTGAACAATGTGATCATAACAACTTACTACTAGTAGGCATCCTTCAGTCTTGAGAGACCAGGGTAAAGAATTTACTCAGTTTTGTGGTGGCCACAGTTGTGGCTGAAGAGACCAACTTGAGAGAGAGAATCTCTGGTGCATCTATCACATTTAAAGGTGATGTTTCAACTTTTTGGGCTGTTCCAAAGATTCAAGGAAGGCAACACATAAAAGCTTTTGAGCCTCTTTCCCTGATAAAGAGTATAAGGTCCATGTCTTACTCTTATACAAAAGTGTGATTGATATCACATGCACAATACACACAGATCTTTGTGTGTTCTGTCAGTTTGTTGTTTTGCCATACCCTCTTGCTCTATCTAGTTATTGATATCGTCATTTTTGCTATGTGAGTGTTGAATTCCATTTTGAATGAGAGGTTGACTGTGATAGTGGATCCCAAGTGTTTCTCTTTCACCACTTTAAGTTCATAGTTGTTGATCTTGATGGACGGTGCTTCGTTGACACCTCGGCACATAATGTTCATCTCTTTTAGGCTTATGGTAAGTCCAAAGTCTTGGCAGGCTTTGGGAAAACTATCTAGGAGTTTTGGAGATGGGCGATTGTGTGGATTATCACTGTTACATCATAAGCAAAGAGGATAAAGGCCTCTTGAGTCTTGGGTTTAGATCCGAGTCTTGCAATATTGAACAATTTTCCATCAGCTCTTGTGTGAAAGTATATTCCCTCAGCTGAGAAACCAAAACTTTGTAGCAAGGAGAAGATCCAGAGATCATCAATTTTGCTTAATTCCACTACGAATCTGGAAAGCCACAGAGACTGAGCCATCGTATTGGACTGTGCCATATGTCTTCATGGAAGGATCACCAGCCTGCCAGTCCCCATCCCCCCTTGCCTGCCACACTGAGCAGCCCAGCTGAGGCACTACAGGCCTCGTCGAGGCTCCCAGTTCCACGGGGAAGCCTAGCTTGGACACACCGGCCAGCCCCGCTGCAGCACGCTGGACTTCCGGCCCCAGAGGCAGCCCAGCTGGGGTGTACTTTGCAGCCCGACTGCGGTGTAGTAGGCAGCCCCGCTGGGGCACTTTGGTCTCCGGGCTCTGCTAAGCAGCGGGGCACGCACCCCCTTCCCGGACTGCCCCAACACCGAGTCTTTCACCCTCCCCTTCCCAGCCACCATTTTGAGGGATAGGAGGGCTGCAACCGCACTTACCCTGTTGCTGTTGCTTTTCTTTTTCCTGCTTCCTGTGACTAGGGAGCGAGGGGAAAGTTCAGTGCCTGCTGTGTTCCTCCTCTGCCTTTCCTCTGGGCAGCTGGGAGTGAGAGGAATGCAGCACCCTCATTTCTTGGCCATTACTCAGATTTGTTTTGATTTGTCCATATTGTCCACCAGAACATTACTTATTTACTATTGCAGTAGCACATAGGGACCTTAGTTAAAACTGAGACATTAATGTGATTTCTGTAGTAAGCAATGTAAAGTTATTTGATCAAACAATTTTCATAACTTAATGCGGTTGAGAATTGTTCTGTTAAGTAACTCTAAAAAATAGCAGTTTAAGCCTTGAAATAGTAATTTGTAACCCACAATGGTTTATGTACATTTTTTTGCAATGGTACTTAACCTCTTTTAGACGAAGAAACATTTCATCCTTCCAGCCTGAGAATCACAAATGTGTGTAATCTCTTTAGAAACCAGTAATACATGTAACTTATTTATACATTGTGATACTGATGTTACAGTGTAAGTAGTATTTATGGCTATATCAATTCTAATTTCATCAATGTAAAGTCTGGCTCTATCCTTGGTGCTTTCATCTATTGTCTATTCCGCAATTGCCATTTTTTCCCACTGGCATTTGACCTGATTGTTATGCATGATGTTGTGCAGTACCTTGTTCAAACCCAGAAAGGATACCAAAGAGAGAGTGAAACAAGGCAAATGTGGCCTCTGATTATCACTACTTTATCATGTCTAAAATAGATTTTGGTTTCTGATATTGCTCCATGTCACTGGGACAAGGGAGGGAGAAGAACAGGTGTCTGATTTTCAATTTGCAGCAGTTGTGTATCTGGATTTGCAAATAACTTTATGGGGTCTTAGAAAATATAATTTTCTGGGATGACCTAATGAAGGCAATCACATATAAAAATGTACTTTCACAATCCTGCAAATGATAATCATAGTTGATATGTATATAGTATGTTTCATCCAGAGTTCTTGAGGCTTTACAAAGATTGGTACGGGTTGAAACTCTCTAGTCCAGAAATATCTGTCATCCGGAATGATATTAGTTAGACAGATGTCCACTTTTCATGGGTGTGGCTAAGTTTCCCGCAATCCCATAGAGTTTGTTTACAGCCACCAGAGTCCTGGCTCTCAATGTTCTGAGCTGTTATTTAGCTCTAATTTATCCCTAAATATCTTCTAACAGCCCAGTAAACAGTACAAGTGTTGTTAATGCTGCTAGACAATATTGACCTCCCGTGGTCCAGAAAATTCTCTAGTTCGTCACTAGTCTGGTCCCCAGGGTGCCAGAGTAGAGAAGTATTCAACCTGTATTACCTGAATTTTCCCAGCAGGAAAGCTGCTCTCAGAGCTTTGATCTTTTCTTCCTAATAAGTATATTTCTCATTCATAAAAAGATACTTAGCTCTTCTATTTGCTGTACACGCTGCATGTTTTCTGTGTCTCATCTCTCTATCACCACTGGTTTGAGGCTTAAAAATACTCCTTAATGCTACATAGAGCAAACACCTCATCCTGTATCAGTCCGTACAATGAACTACATTTAACTCCATCCAAAAATGAAATTGGATATTTCTCTTTTTCTTTTGTGTAAAACTACCAAAGTTAGAAAAGGAGTTTATAGTAATTCTTACCCCATCAGTAGTTCCAGTAGAGATTCATTGAATCTTTTCAGATGTCACTCCACAATAAAATCCTTAAATTCTTTTTAAAAGGTTGTTTCATGAGAAAGAATTCTCTTTTTGCCACTATTTGGTGTTAGAATATTAGCTGTGGATCACGTATACATACAATAATTTCCCTGTTTCAATTTAAACTTTTTTGAGTCTATTGCACTGTTCAATCCAACTCTCATCTGAGTTAAATTTAACTATAATAGACTTCCAATAATCCGGCACCCTTGGAACCCAGGAGGTGCTGGATTATCGGAGATGCTGGAGTATCGGGAGGTATTCCGGTGGGGTGCTGTGACGGGTATCTTGGGACCTGCACTGCGTGGGGGGTGTCGGCGGGAAATGGCGTGGCGAGGGGTGAACCCTCCACTGTGTTGTGGGGAGGCAGTGGAAGCCATGCACGGCCGGCTTGCAAGTGGCAGCGACAGAGAGGGGGTGAGAGTCAGGCAGCTGTTTAAGGCGGGCGGGGGTCGGCGGGGAACGCTGCTTGCCTCTCGCCCCCTCTCCATCGCCGCCATGTACAAACCAGCAGCTGAGTTTCCCCGCTTGCAAGCTGGCTGCACGGGGCTTCCACTGCCTCCCTGCAACACGACGGAGGGTTCACCCCTCGCTGCATCCCCCGCCAGCCTGCCTTAAACAGCTGCCTGCCTCTTGCCCACTCTCCGCTGCCACCTCTGGGCAGCTCCAATTGTCCGGCTGGCCGGAGCACTTCCAGGTTCCAGTTGGTTGCCGGACTATCAGGAATGCCAGACCACTGGATGCCGGACAATTGTATATTGAATCAAATTCTGTCATTAATGGGACTGACTGTACACCTCTTTATACAATGGCTGAATTTGACCAAGAAGCTTCAATGAGCTCTAAGCACCCTTAAGGTACATCTAGACTGCAGTGCTATTTCAGAATATGTCCAGTATCCTGAAATAGTGTTTTCCGCATCTTTATAGCATGCCCATTATTTCGAAATGCTATGGAAATAACGGGCGTGCTGTTCTGACATCCTGGTAAACCTCGTTCCATGAGGATTAAGGGACTTGTTGCAACAGCATTCTGTTTCGAAATTTGGTGCTGTGTAGACAGCGCCAAATTTTGAAATAGACTATCTCAGATTGCATAGTTTATTTCGAGCTAGTGCCGCAGTGTAGACGCACCCTTAGAGACATAGTTGTGTATCAGGGTGTGTCTAGACTACAGGGTTTTGTCGACAAAAGTGGACTTTTGTCAACAAAACTAAACCTGCGTCTATACTACTGCTGAGTTCTGTCGACATAACGTCGACAGAACTCAGCAGTTTTGTCGACGCTGGTAAGCCTCATTTTACGAGGAATAACGCCTTTTGTCGACAGAGTTCTGTCGACAGAAGGCATTATTGCATCTAAACTGTCCTTTGCGTCCACACTGTTATGTCAACAAAGCAGCTTGCTTTGTCGACAGAATTGAATGTAGTCTAGACGCTCTTTGTCGACAGAAGCTTTGTCGACAGTATCTGTCGACAAAACTTCTGTCGACAAAACCCTATAGTCTAGACGTACCCTCAGATCCAAGAGTTGTTCTCCCTAGTCTTTTTTGCAAATAGGGTTCAGACTGTATCTACATTGCTGGTGGGAAATGAAGGCAGTTGAGGATTAGAGAGCTCTTTAGACTAAACTTCTGAACAGTTAAATTCTCCTCTTTTACTGAAACTACTGGTTGGCCAAATCAGTTGTTTTCTTATTAAACATAGGCACATTTGTATGCCATCTTCTATCTGTAATTCAGAAATTAAATGCAAATGTATTGCACTCAATTTAACCTTTTTTCTAGTTTGCTCCGTTTTCTTTGTACAGGTTGCTCCTCTAAAATCCAAGATTCTCTGGTCCAGCAACATGCATGGTCTGGCATGACCACAGATGTTCCAGGACCAGAGAGTTCCATCACGCTGCAGGGAGTGGGGACCTGGGAACCCAACCCATGGCTCATTTGGGCTGTAAGGGAGGGCAGCTCAGCTGAGCTGCTGAGGGCGGGTTGGAAACTGGTACGTGGCTCAGCTGGGCTGCAAAGGGGGGGCTAGGGAGCTGACACGCAGTTCAGCTGGGCTGTGGGAGGAGATTCATGGCTCACCTGGCTTGCAGGAGTGGTCCAGGAGCCAGCGAGCGGCTCATCTGGACTGCTGGGTGGGGGCAGGGGTGGGGCAGGAAGTTGGTGCACAGCTCAGTTGGGCTGCGGGAGAGCACCAGGAGTAGGGATGTAAGCGATTAATTGACTAGTTGATTACCTGATAAGCAAAAGCTTATCAGCTAGTTGACACACTAGTCAACTAGTCACTTCCCCCCCACTTGCTGCCTCTATCAGAACGAGGCAGCAGAGGGTGGGGGAGAGAGCAGGGGATGCTGGGGGGAGACAGCTTAAAAGCCAGTTCCTCCCAGTTCCAGGTCTGTGGGAGGGGGCAGGGATGCAGGAGTGGTGTTTCAGTCTTCGAAATGTGCAAGAATCCTGGCTGGGGCTCTTGCATGTTTCAAAGGCAGAACGCCACGTGCACTTCTGCCTTTGAAATGTAGCAACAGCCCAGAGGGCTCTTGCTACATTTCAAAGTGGAAGTGCCCTGATCGACTAATCGAATAGTCGATCAATTAGTTGATTAATCTAATTTTAATATCCCTAACCAAGAGCTGGCACACACCTCAGCTTGGGATGTGCGGAGAGCCAGGAAGTGGGGAGAGAGGTGTCAGCGGGGCCCTGAGATGACCTCCCGTGGTGTCATGGTCATGACACCTGGTCTGGAAAAATCCCTCAACCAGGACCACTCAGGTCCTGAGGGTGCCGGACCAGGGAGGTCTAACCTGTACCAAATCTTGCACAATATGCTGCTCTCTTGACAGTTGTTTCCTACGTCTCTGGTTAACCCCTTTCTCCTGTTTTTGTAATGTAGATGTTACTGAGATGAATGTAGATGGTATCACTTTTCCTTTAACTCCCGTTCCTATATCGCACACCTCCCCACGGGTACCTTAGCAGAGGATTAGCTTGGTTGTCCATTAGCTGCTTTATTACGTATCATACGTCTGTTTTCTAGAATAGTTTCAAGTCCTCTAGTTTCACAAATTTGAGTCTCTTTGATGGTACCATTATAAGTATTTTACCTTTTTACATTGACATTTCTTAATTTGCATGACTATTTTGCTTATTCAGATTGTCTACATTGATATGTTAAACACAGTAGTTTTTATAATGTTACCATTCTGATTATTTTCAAGATGTCACAACATATTTTTCCTGCATACCATCCTTTCTGCCACCCAAAATTATGTAGTTTAGTCTTTTCAAAGCAGGTTTGTCATTGGTCTGTATATATTCCCTTAAGATTGTCTGAGTAGCAAAATCAACTCAGCAAGGAGTTACCATCCAGGAAATCTAGTTAATTGAACACTATGGTCAGTTGGTGTCACCATATCAGCTGGCCAGACATGAAATCTGGAAACCATTTGTCTAAGAAAAAAGGATTTGGAATTCTGGTGTATTTCACTATTAAGAGTTAATTGTCAGATTAGTCATCATTCCAGCAGTTTTTATTTTTGCTCTTAACTTTTTTTATTCCCAGTTGGTTCATTAGGTAGCTCAATTTAGGGAGGGGGAAATGTAGTACTTTAAAATCTGTTTTGTTTTCAACAGTGCCCTTAAAGATAGCCGTTTCCCCCCAATGACGAGGGATGAGCTGCCACGGCTTTTCTGCTCAGTGTCTCTACTCACTAATTTTGAAGATGTGTGTGATTACTTGGACTGGGAGGTAAGGATTCCAGATCTTTTTAATGAAAATGGCCTTCATACCGGTATCCTCTACTTCCTCCCAATGTAATACAATAACTGAAATTTTGGACTATTGAGTGTAGTTATCCTGTTATCTTAGTTGTGGTTTATACACAGAAGATTACACATCTCTGGTGTCTCCTGAAAGATGTGGTGTTAAGTTCTTAGGGTATAAAAACTATAAAGTGTTACTGAGCCATTTTCATGCCCATGAATGAGCAGAGCAGTGTTCTGCAAAGACACATGAACAAGACACCAGTGATGCATGGTTTTGTTTTTAAGAGTCAGTTCTGCACCATTAAAATAGATATAGTCCAAAAATACATACTCTGTTTTTTGTATCAAAACTTAACTGGTATATAGTAGAGGTGTGTCTAGACTACATCCCTCTTTCAACAGAGGGATGTAAATTAGACACTTCAAAATTGCAAATTAAGCCGGGATTTAAATATCCCGTGCTTCATTTGCATTATCATGTAATGGCACTCTTTTGAAAAAGCGCTATTTTGAAATTGAAACCACAGTCTAGACACGGTTCTTTCGAAAATGGGGCGCTTTTTCAAAAGATCCTGTAAGCCTCATTTTTTGAGGTTGAAACCACAGTCTAGACCGAGGTTTCAATTTCGAAAGAGTGCTTTTTTGAAAGAGCACCATTACATGATTATGCAAATGAAGCACGGGATATTTAAATCCCATCTTCATTTGCAATTTCAAAGTGTCTAATTTACGTCCCTCTGTCGAAAGAGGAATGTAGTCTAGACACACCCTAGGTAGAGAGGAGACACAGTTGTAGTTCATCATTCTGCTAGAACAAGATAAGTCTCTAGAAAGAGGCTGTGCCAGACAATATACTGATACTACATTTGACCGTAAGCTGCAGGAATTACATAGTACACTCATTGCAAAAAAAAAAAAAAGTGTCACCCCACACAGCTGACTCATTTAGAAATAGGAATAAGCATGCATGGCTAAAGCCAAATAATACTTTATCTAGTGAAAATGGTGCAAGCTGGACACTACTAAACCTGTCCCCTCTAACCTCTTGAAAACAATAAGAACCAAATATACCATTTATTTTTCAGGTTAATATGTATGCTGTAAAGAATAGCACTCACTTATACTTGTGCTTTAAGGGGAAACTGCACAAGTTGTCTTGGCACAACAGCACGAAAACTCACAATTCAAGATACAATTGCTGTTATGTTTAAATCTCTTTTTCATTACAATGTATATTTCTCTGTGTGTGACAGTTTTACTGAAAATTGGTTAAATATGAAAATAATGGACATCTTCTAGTCCAGTACAAGGGAGAACAAATTCCACTATCTTGTTTTAATAATGGCTTAATACACATAAAAGAGCTTTAATGCTTACAGATCTTTTTTAAAAATTGAGAACAGTAATGATTTGCTACTGGCTGTATGTGCAGGTTGAAAATTGGAGTATAGTCTCCAAAATTGGGTGCTCATACATGGCCTCATTTTCATTGGGGTGACTGTCTCCAGCATGTACCTCAGAAGTGCCAATTGTGCCATAATTGAAAGCTTCAGTATAATGCATTTCACGGTTAATTCATAGTGACAATAGCTTCATGTCTTCTGCACTGCTGAGCAAAATGGGTACAAGTTTCCTTTGAAGAATGATCAGTGTTTTCACCATAAACACCATTTTTCATTTTTTATATCTTGTCTGTCAAAAACTTACTCTGGATAAAGCTTGTCCTAAACCAGGAACAGTTTTTTCTTTCTAGACAATCTAATTTAGTGTCTGAGTTATAGAAGTACAATATATATTTGGATCACAATTTTTCAAGCATTAATAACTACAGTGGCTTTTTAAATGAAAGTTTACAGGCCAACAGTTAATCAATTTAGTAAATAATTTAAACTGGTTAAGATTTTGTCTAATCTGCTTGCTATAGTATTTGATGCTAAAATTAGTAGTATTAAAGATTTAATAACTCAGTCATTTAAATTATTAACTCTTGAATGGACTGTAGATATGTTCAGAAATTATTTTTCATAATGTTTTAAATTCACACTAATATTTTCTTGATTTCATGCTATAGTCTAGTACAGTACAGCATAATGACCATTACCTTCCCAACTTGAAATAAGCAAAAAGCAATTTAGAATGACCAAAATAGATATTCATTTTAAGAGAGGGGCTTCAACCAAAACCCCAGCTCAGAACTCCCATCAAACTTTGGAAGAATTTCAATCTGAACTTTGTGCTTTATACCCCATCGCTAATTTATACTTTAAATGTATCCTTTTTATAGAATTTGTAATCCTCCTCCTAGAATATAATAGAGAACTATATCCCATTAGCTTTCATTGAAAGAGTGAGAAAGGTGGGACTATTGTCAGATATTTTAATTTTATGCTTTGAAAGCCTCTGACATGGTAAGGGCAGTGAAAGAGGTGGCCGTAATATAATGACTCTCCTGAAACCTCTGTAGTTTTTTCTGCCATGCTTCTCAAAGTAACGGTGCTGTATATAACTATAGATTACATGCAGGCATTCCATATAAAGTAAGAAGTTTATACTGAAATGTTAGTCCTTAAAAGAATGATGTGTCACTGTACATGCCCCTTACAGTGAGACAGCTTATGTCATCCGTGTTTCTTTTAAGGGAACTGCAGTTATGCAATGTCAGTGGCAAAAAGACATTTCAAGATGGCTAGAATATGACCTAAAGAGAGATTCTGGGTCTTCCATCTGGTATAACTGCTCATTTCCAGATCATCCTGAAAAATCATCAGCCTGGTTAGGAGACCTTACTTCTGTAGGTATGCTATTGATGATCTTGTGGGAGCTAATTCAGCAATTTGCTGACAGAAGTCAAAATATTTCAAAATTGCAGATCCAGACAGCTTGCAGTGCTGAGGTGGTATAGAGACAAGATCATTTGAAGACATGGCTCAGAACAGGATTGCCTCCTATACCCTGAAACAGACTGATAAATCTTCCTTCCACTGGTTAATGAATTGTTTTCCCAAACTGAAGAGATCAGTTTTTCAGTTGCAGCAAGCAGTGGGAGATCCTCTTTGCAGCAAAGACTTCAGGCGAGTAAACAGGAGACATGAGTGAATTGACTGCCATTAGCTCCCATATGATTTTTCAAATTGCCGCCATTTTCACCTTTTTATAAAGGTTTGCACCTTTTTCTAGTTACTGTCAAAGGATCACTTCAGTAGAGTGATTCTTGAAGATGCTTCATAAAATATAACATAGGGTTTCCATTCACGCATGATTGTATATGATTGCACTATGCATCCGTAGTTCACACACTGGGTGGTTTGAAATGGGTGCTGGGCAAATATGCATTGTCTCCTCATTTCTCTAAACACAGAGTCTTCCTCCCACAAGACAGCTCTCTGCTAGCCCTGTCTGTTGACTACTTCAAAGGAAGGTGCTGAGACAGGCAGTGTCATGAATTTTGGGATGTGTTTTTAATGGTAGAGAACATAGACAGCAGAAGGGTAGTGGGGGAGCAGCTCATGGTAATAAAATATTGTTTAATGCCACTGACATGGAGACAGTATGATCTGCACCCTTTCACACCAACCAGTGTACCTGATGAGACTTTTTCCCCATTCCATTTCCCTTTGCAGCCATCCATTTTCAAAGCAAACTCAGTTTTATTCCTCCTTTCACCGCTCTTATAATCACTTTCCTGATTTCTCTACCCTTCCACTAAAGTCATCCCGTCTCCACACAGACTCTGCAATTCCCTCTCCTCCAAAATTATTCATTTTTTTTCTGGTGGCTTTTTTGTTCTTGATTTCCTTCACTCTCAAGTCATGTCAGAGTGGGAATCTTTAAACTGTTTAGTGAGGTATTTCCTTACAATACAATATTCCAGAGAGGAAATTAAAAAATGTTCTGCTAGGTTACTTCACAGTGCAGCGGATTCCAGAATCTTTTTTTTTTAAAGGGAATTGTTTGGCTTGCTTAGCTCCTTAAAGAACAAATGAGGAATTTCCTATGCAGGGCTGAATCTCAGGTCACTTGAATCCCTTATTCCATGAGAGAGGTTCAGGATGCTGAAAAGAACAAGTATGAAATATGCCTGAATGTTTCATGAGGCAAGCTTTGGTACTACAGACTTTGGCTGTTTGGGAGTAGATACCATATTAATATGTGATGTAATTAATACATTTTCTGAATCTCTTGCCTATGAAAATATAGAAAGAAGCAAAACCTATCATTTCTCAGTCATTCACACCCTAGCACAGATGGGTTTAGTCATTATTTCTCCTGTTAAGATCACCTGTGTCTTCTCATCACAAAGTTGTTCAGATTCCTTGAGGAAGCTTTGGAATATTGAAATAAGCGTTCCTGATATCAAGAAAATCAGAATTTGGACAAACAAGAATATTAGCAAAGTTTATCCAGTAGTTTCACAATAAGCATACAGTCCTATAAATTGAGGCTGCTTAATGATCAGTATTTTGTCAGCTTCTGTTTCCTAAAATAATTTGAAATGATCCTTTATCCTGAATTTGTTGTCTTTCAATGAAATATTACCAATTTGAGAGAGACTGAAATTGTGGTTGTGGGTTTGATAATGAGATGAAAGTTGATTGTAATGACTTGAGAGATGGCTTTTTATCAGTCTATATGAAATGGATTGTAATCTTAGATTTCCTGGTCAACAGATGCACCCAGGAGAGAGGTAAAAAAACAACACCCAAAATTTAGGTCTGTTCTAGTCAACTTAACCTCAAGTAGAAAAAAAAAACACATCAGAAAAAGAATCTCCACATAGAGGTTTGCAGTAGTTATAGTGGTTTAAATTTACAAGTTGGGTGCAATACAGTTTTCATGTGTAGTTGTGGATAGAATTACTAGATTGTCAGGTGTGTTGGACATCATAAATAGAGCAAGATGTTTCCATGAATGTGAGTTGCCTAGTATAAGTAATTGCTTATGACACACAGTCTATTCATCAGTGAGAATTGTGTTTACTGTCTCTGGGAGAGTTCAGTTATTTGTTGGTTGGATTTTGAATCATGTCATCAGTATTTCTGGTTAATTCCTCGTGAGCATTGTAAACTATATGTCCTCATGATCATTTCTGCTGCATAGGATGCTAGTACAGAAAGGTGGACCTTACTTTATATATTTAAATATTATAAAACTGCCAAATGCTTAATTGTACTGCATAGTGGTGATAGCACAAGAATACAGCTCTATACATTCATTTTTTCCACCAGTTACTGTAATTGTGTCTGTTAATGTCAGTGAAGCATCACATACTTTCTCAAAAAAGGAGCAGTTGAAATTAAAGCCATCCTAAAATCTTTCATTGTTCACGTGTGTACTGAAATGTACCCTGGGTGCTATAAAAGAGGAGCTTCAACACTGATATAATTCAGAGACAGGCAATCGCAGCTCTCGTTGGCTACAGATTGCAGTTTCCAGCCAATGGGAGCTGTGGTAAGTGGTTTGGACAAATGCGATTACCTGTACCTGTGGAGGTGCAGGAAAACAAAGCATCTTGTGGCCAGCTAGTGGCTTGCCCTTACAAACCACAACCCAGAGTTTGAAAACCCCTGATCTAGATTCTAATTCTACTGCTCTCCTTCTCTGTCTGTTCTTAGGATCCATATAGGCACTGTCATTTGTAAATTAAAACAGTAGGAACGTCAATACCTTTCAGATTATCATCATAAAGCAGGCAAGATGAGGGTGTGTAGATGTTATCGCTGTACAACCATGGGTGACTACTCTTGAGTACCCCAGTAGAAGCAGCATGGAAATGACTAGATTAATATAATAACCTGAAAATTATCACAAACTAAATAAAATATTTTTATACAAATTGAAATAGGAATCTTAAAACCAAGTTAAGGGTTAAAATGGAATCAGTGGTCAAGTTTAATGCTATTTAGGCTATGTAACGTTGACAGGCTCATGTAGTTACTCTTGTCTGTCCTTCCCGTTTCTACCTTCAGCTGCTTGCTAAATCTACTTGTTGAGCCTTTTCTTAAATTGGATTGTAAATTGTTCGTGACCATCTTGTAATGTGTTTCCATATTGTCTAAAACAATGGGACCCTAATCCTGATTTGCGTGCTATAATATAAAGAAATTTCAAAAGATTTATAGTTGAGTTTGAGGGCTGATAGAGGCTTTTTTCAGTTTCTGGTAGCAGAAAAATTTAAAATTGGTAGTATATATACGTAAACATAAATGTTTTGGTCAGGATATGTTTTGAGTTTTACCCTAGCAATGTCCCTTTAAATTTAATCTGTAATTACTTTTTTGCTCTAATCAATTTGTCTTGCAAATTTGATCTAAAAAACAGATACAAATTGCTATATTAATAAAAGGGGACATCTAAGCTTCACATGGAATGGATCACGTCGATGTACATCACTTTGTGTTAGTTTGAAGAGCCCCATCATTCAGATATGGTCTTACAGTTTGTATAAAGTTACTAGTTGATTTCCTTGATCCTAGGAATAAATTAGACAAGATCTGCTTAAATTTTTCATTCCCAAATTTCCGTTTGCCATAACAGAACCGACTAGTTTAGAATTATGCTTTTGAAGACACAGATTGCTTCTAAAACAAAGTTACACGTGATTAATTAATATAAAGGGGTGTTAGAGATGAAACTTTTTGGAGTGAAGATGTGAATCAGTAACTTGGAAAAAAAACTTGTATTTAAGACATGATGGGATGATAAAGAGGAGGATGATTCTCAAGTCAGAGTCACCAAAATCATTTCTCTTTTCTCACTGTTCTTGTAGTCACATGAAAATGCTAGAGCAAAATAACTTTGTATAATGTTTACCTTGAAATATCTCTGTGTTAATTGGAAAATTGGCACTAGCTAGTCTACGTGCTCCTTTATGTTAACCCTTGGTTTTGAATTTGGCTGCCAGGCAGTTGTTCTAGTGTAAGTCTTGACTCTAAAAATCTTTCTATACATTTTGTTGAAATCAAATTAGTTTGTGGCTTCTCCCCCCAAACATAAAACAGGTGTCTAAACCAAATAACACAGTGCTCATATTTCTATGTGCACTTGAGGACTTCCAAATTTAAAAATGAATCTTATTTACAGAAGCACAAAAATAAAAATCTGAAGCTACTAACATTATGTTCATATTTGTTTAATTTTTAAAGTAACTGAAAACTGTTTATCACATTTTGGTAAGAAACTTCACTCCCAGCTGGCGGCCTCTTATGATAAACTGATCAAAAGTTGATGTTTACAGCAAAATATTTGTACCCTAGAAAATAGGGAAGTGCTATGTACACACACATTACTTTTTGCAAACAGTGCCTCAGAAGGCAGCCAGCCTAATTCTTCAGGGAATTTTGCATGTAGCTTCTTTCTATCAGCAATGTTGGTTTCTCTGTTAAGCAGTAGACCTTGCACAAAAAACAGTCTTGCGATATATGGAAATATGAATTTGAAGCTAATTTGCTTCCCAAAGCTTTAAAATACCTTTTACGTCCGTCCCCCTCTTCTTCATTCATTAGTGGAAATTTCATGTATTGGAGAGCTCAAGCCTTTCAACACTAGGTTGCCAGATGAGATCCCAGCTGTTAATGGTCACAAGTCATTAGATCAGGTTACCTATGGAATGGAGCTGGCGATCTTGGTTCACTTTCTGGTGGACAGTTGTTCATATCACATTGATAACACGCTTGTCAGGATCAGAAGAGATGTTAAGTACTGAATGGGCATGGAGACCAAACTACCCTCACCTCAAGTGGTGTTCCCTTCAGGTCAGAGTCGAAGCATTTGGGTGGGGCATTGTAGCGCATGCTTGAATTGCCACTGGCCTGGTTAGCCTAGGTTGGACACCATTCAAGAGGGCTAAATTCACTTAGGAAACACCTTGAAGATGTTTTTTAAAAATTCCAAAATTGGGTAAAAAATTCTTGAAAAGACTTCACAACTTGGGATCTTTCACATTAGAAATTTCTTGTATTATTTTTAAATGTACTAATAAAATTGCCAATTTCTTTCAGGTGGGTGTACATGGCATTAGAATAGAATTCATCAATGAAAAAGGATCAAAACGCACCGCTACCTACTTACCGGAGGTTGCAAAGGAGCAAGGTCATTGTTGCACTTTATTTCATATGATCTGGTGAAGAATTTAAATTTACCTATAAACCTAAAATGCAATATTTGACCTTGCACTGATGTCAGATGATGGAGCAATACTTAACTGTAAGGAATGACTCTTATATAAATGCCACTTACATGCCTGTTTAAAATCAGTCCTTTATTGGGAAGATTTCAATAAACTGTAGCAGTTTAAGCAAGTCATAAATAAACAGTAAAGTAGCAGCAGTATGCAAAATAAAAGATGTAGGGATGGTACTGTGCTAATTATAAAATGCCATTTTTTATACAAATGTGGTACAATTGTGAAATGCAAAAAAACTTTTTAACTTAGTGATGGGATGACAGCTCATGTATCTTAACAGTGAAGTTTTTTATCAACCTGCAATCCTGAAGTTTTTCTCTTGTTAGGCTCTCACTGCTGGCACTTAACCCTGTTTAAGAACTCTGGCTTCCCCTTGTTTCCTGGGTGGATAGCAGGGAGTTGGTTTCATTCTGAATGTCCCAAAATACTTATGTAATGAAAATATGTCCCCTTCAAAGAGGCATAGATTGTAAGCTCATCATTTGAAAGAACAATATACACTAGTTCTTTTTAAAGCCAGTATGTGGTACCGATCTGTTTACTACTTACTAATTTTTTCTCTTTCAGTCATTAATTTTTATTTTGCCTGCTCGTATTTTGATTTGGTGTGTTAGAGAAAGGGAAACCTACACTAAGGATCATAATAAAAATACAATGCCTTGTCCACAAGTGGCCACTTAAAATTACCCGTAAGGTTTCCAGTAGTTTTGTTTGATCTGTACTTTATAGATCTGAATCTTCCAGGAAAATGTGGGGGTTTTTTGGGCTAAGATCTTATATAGTCACTTAAGACAGCTTTTACTAATTTTGCCCTAAAAAATTCACAACCATGAGAAACCACACACTGTGAAATCTGATGCATTGTGCGCTTTCATCCTGTACTATACAGATGGGAGACCAGCATTTATCATTTTGGAGGTCCTAACGCAAAAGGGAATTGTAGGGAGTTGCAGGGTTATTTTAGCGGGGCCACGGTATTGCCACCCTTACTTATATGCTGCCTCTAGCTTTGAAGGCTCTGCCCTACCAGTAGCACTGCAGAATTAAAATTGAATATACCATACCATGCCACTCTTCCTTCTGTGCTGCTGCCTTCAGAGCTGGGCACAGCTGGAGAGTTGCAGCTGCTAACTGAGAACCCCACTCTGCAGGCAGTAGTGTGGCAGTAAGGATGGCCATACCATACCAGGCCATCCTTACTTCTGTGTCGCTGATGGCAGCCACTCTGCTTTCGTAGCTGTGCTCCTGGCCAGCAGCCGCCATTCTTCAGCTGCCCAGCTCTGAAGGCAGTGCCACCTGCAGCAGTGCAGAAGTAAGGTTAACAGTACTGCATCCCCTATGATCCCCACATCTTCTTTTTGGATCAGAGTCCCTACAATTACAACAGCGTGAAATTTCAGATTTAAATCACTGAAATCATGAAATTTATGATTTTTTAAATTGTATGTCGGAGAAATTGGCCAAAATGGACTGTGAATTTGGAAGGGCTAGATACAGATATACCTTTGTCTGTTTAATAAAACATGTTCATGTATAGCTAGACATCTATCTGAACAATCTAAGCAATTGTGTACTTCTGAAACAACACAGCCAAGTTTTATCAAGAAAAAGTTCATAGTTCATTTTCTACTTATTAAGATACCATGTATTCAACATTTTATATGTATATCTTGCTTTAAAATACTGTCAAAGACTTGCTGCAGGAGAACAATAATTAACCTAAACTATTTGTGGGTTAATACTCCAAAAAGGTATAAACCACCTGCCAGCAAACTTTTCAATGTTGTATTTCTGAAATTGTAAACATTGCTGTTAAAGTAGCACTTACAGAGAAGTCTGTGAAACCCCATGCCATTTGGTGATGAGGTGTTGGATTTTTCTATCCTCTACCTGCCCCCCGTGAACACACACTTTGAGCCAGTAAAGCCTGCTTATGTGCAGTATTTTCCAATAGAAACTTAAAAGTTTACTATAATACATGACCTTACTACAGATGGATGGAGTCCTCCTTTTCTTTTATTGCATTTAGACTTTGAAAGGATATTTTTTTTGTTTTTCTCTATCCAGAAAGCATGGCTGTATTGGATCTACTTTTAAATTGTATGCAGGATCTTTGCTTTGCCCAATAAACTTACTCTGATGTTGAAAAATCTTGTATATGGTACTTCCTGCAAGAGGCTATTCTTAGAACACAGAAATTTACATGTTACAGATCTGTGGGAATCCTTATAATAGACTTTAACAGAGTAGATGAAAAAATAAAACATGAACTAATGTGCAGTCTATTTTATTACTTGTTCTTTGCTGATATTTATTCTGATAAAACTCAACAGGATGGGACCACATTCAGACCATAGATTCTCTATTGAGAAAAGGAGGCTACAAAGCGCCAATTACTAATGAGTTCAGGAAAACCATAAAACTGACCAGGTATGTATTAGGGGATAAATTACAGATATGTTTTGTTATTTCAATATTTCCTCTATTTATTTATTTCCTGAAGACATCTGCTAATATATTGATAGTAAAGTCTTCTTTCATAGTAACGGAGTTAGCAATATCTTTTTCTTCTGCAACAGTGGTCCTTTCTTCTTTTTGTGTGGTTGTAACATCCATTAATCTTAACAGAAGTTAACAACACTCAGCATGCTATTTTAAAGTAAGGGTTTGCAAGAGTACCCTGTCTACTTTATTTTATGCTGCTGCTTAAAGATTTCAATTGTGAAAATGGGTGTGGTAGCTCTTACTTTCCAGAGTCAGTGCACTGCGTGTAATAGATATCCCCTCTGGGGTCCAGGGTGATTAGGAATTCTCACCATTCTAAATGCTAAGCTTCAATTTGTGCAGGTGCCTCATCTGCTTCCTCTGCTAGGAAACTGCAGTACCCTCCCAATATTACATAGCATTACCCTACAGTTGAGTTAAGAAGAGCACAAACTGGATAATCAGGCTTGCAGTCTCTGTGTTGTTGGGCTGGGTTCTTTACTGCCTCCACATAAACCAGGCAGTGTTTGTTGACTGCTTTGACATTACTTTTACATTTGTAGTGGATATGCTGTAAATTGAATGATGCAGAAATAAGGTTTTATAGAGGCTGTTCTGCATATAGCTAGAGAGATACATTATTATACACTTGAAAAATAAATACATTAATAAATTGAGAGACTGTAGAACTCCCAGTTTGCTCAGGTGATTATTAAGAGTTAGGGAAAAAAGGTGGGACTCAGTAATGGGCCCACCTTATACAAAATGGTTTAAAGATAAGATGGTGCTACGCCCTGGCCCTAAATTCCTTCCAGATATGATAGCGAAATTCTGCCTCAGTCAGTCATCACTTTGTCAGTACTCTTCTCAAGTCATCATCTATTCACATAAGACCTTCTTTAAGACACTTTAAAAGGAAAGACATATTTGGGTGGCTTTTCATTCTCCTCCTAGTTTGTGTGTCTCATTCCTATTTGGAGTCTCTCCTCTGCATGCAGGTAGGGACAGGTCCAGACTTGTTACTCAGATTAACAAAATCTCCAGATGGCATTGCTACAACAGCAATACCAATACAGTGACTGTTAAATAAAATTACTTCCCTTATCTTTCTGTAGACACCATTCTTTTTTATTTTTTTTCAGTATAGCAACATGAGGAAGAGAAGAATACTTGTGCCTTCTGTATCATCCAAATAGTCAAACCAGGAGAAAAAGAAATTGACGATAACTAACATCTTAAACACAACCTCATTTGATCACCTTTCTCTTGAGCATCCTTGCAGGCCAGGCTGTCTGTATCCAGGAAGGCAGGCAGGTTTTCCTGCTTTGGGCATCATTTTACATATAAGGGAACTTTTCCCTTATTAAGTTTCCTTCCCCCAACTTGCAACTTTGCTTCACCTATCCAAGGCTCCCTCTTGCAGTCCTTCTCTCCTGTTGCTATCAGTTCAGTGGTTGGTTACTTTCCTTTCTTTTCCTCCACCGCCACACTTAAACCTTCAGAGGATGAGTAAAGCTGGTTTTTCCTTAGGATGCATCCATTCTTTTAGCACATGATTATCTTTGTATGGTCGATGCATGGTCATTATGTGTGCCTCATTGTCCCTTGTCTGGTGTGTACCTCCCAGGCTCCGTATACAGTGGAGAATACATGCACATATGGATATTCATGATACAGTAGTTTTTATAGTAACATTTCACAATAACTCCATGGAATCAACTAGAATTCGGAATGTGCTAGGCAGTTTCTTTCATCAACATTTTATTTTAACAGTAAATTTAGGTATGGCACTAAAGTATAGATGCCATACGTACCATAGGGCCAAAAGCCATCTCCATATGAGGGGTGTAGGTATGTGTATGATGAAAGATATGAGCAGGGAACCATACTGTGGTAGTGCAGATCTAATCAAAGAATGCATGAGATTTGTGCATCCAAAGTTAGCCAGCAACTTTGGCTGAGCCATCTCCAGCTTCTGGTGGAGGAGATATGTTTCTGAAGGGCACACCTTAATCACCTAGCTGTAGAGAAGCTGCCTTCTTAACTGCTGGTAAAAAACAGGGACTCACATCTTCTGCAAACTTGAGTTCAGTTCTCTTAAGATAAATTCAGGTTGGACCTCCAAAAACCAGGACTCCCTTGTCTGGCAACATCTGTGGTCCGGTAGGACCACAGTTGTTCCTGGACCCAAGGAGGGCTGGTGGCTCAGAGTCCAGCAGCACTGGCACTGGAGCCCTGGTAACAGAGATGAAGCCATGGCAGCCCTGGTAGCAGGTGGGGCCAGAGACATGGAAGCCCAGGTAGCAAGGTCGGGTTTTGTGGCAGTCCAGGCTGCTTGGACTGCAGCAACGCAGCAGCCTGGCAGGAGGGGGGAGGAGAGATGGGCTGGGGGGCTGGTAGCAGGGACCTCCCCAGTCCAGAAAATTCCTTCATTCGGGACTGATCCGGTCCCAAGTGTTTCAGACCGGAGAGGTCCAACCTGTACTCAATTCTGAAGTCCAACAAGTTGTGCTACTGTGATTTAGATTTAGAAAAGAGAGAAAGCGGAATAATAGCACGATCTGTGAAAATAAACATTTTGGGTATGGGTGGGGACGTTTTAATTGAAAAATACAGTGTTTGTGGTCCACTTGACAACTCATAATCCCAAATTCTGCAGGTCAGCGGGATCATTATGAAGAATACAAAAAAGGAACTAATGGGACATGTGCGGGGGGAGGAGGGGAGAGAGGTCCCCTCTTAAAATTAATGGGATTAGAGTTTTGATGTAGGATTTCCATCACTTATTAGAAACTAGGAATCTTAGTCTCCTATGGGAAATAATTGTATTCAAGGTGGCTAACACACTTCACTGCCTATGCTGCTACAAGTTCACTTCCATTTTCAATGTCTTAGCTTGATCAAAGATCACACATGTTCCTCTGTCTGAGCTGGAAATAACACTTCTCACTGAAGTGTAGCCTCTCTTATATCTACAGCACCCAAACCAGTGGCCACTTATTAGCCCTCATCAGTGAAATAAAGTAAAAAATAGATGTGTAGAGAACTGTTTCTTTTCTCCAGTATTCCACATCTGCTAGTGGTGTTAAGCAATTCATATAACTCCTACTTACATCTGTGATCTATAGCAACAGTGAAACATTAAACCCTTCTCGTCAGATAATGCTCCTTTGAGCAAGCTCCAGTTGCTTTTTATATTGAAATGACTGTCTAGTCAGGCAGCTTCGGCTGTTCCCTTTTCTTTAAGAATATTCAGGCAAGAGGCAAAACTTCCCTCTTTACTCAAGAGTTTAAGAGGTAAATAAAGTTTTAGAGAGACCAAAAATGGTCCATTGTAGGAGTTCCAGCCATTCTTAAATTCTAGTATTGGCATTAAAATTAATTCTCTTTTCTCTCTCTCAAATTCTTGTAATGTCTAAAAAGCAGTTTAGGATGTAGGATAAAGGGACAGCATTGCATTTTGTTTTTCCATCTGGTTAAACAAGCAGATGTGATTCTAGTTTGACAGACTATCTTGGCCTGGTTTGACACACATTCAAGCAACTTCATTAGCTGCCAAGTTGATGGTTTATTTTCAAGTTGAAGGGGATTTCGTTCAAAGATCAGATTATCCATGCAATATAGTAAGTGCCCCGCTCCATTCATGCCAAGTTGAGGAAACCCACGACTGGTCTTCCAACCAAGGCCAGCAGCCATTTGATGGATTAATGCATTACTAAGAACACCTATTGTGTCAAGTATACTTGTGCTTCTTTTGTATTTTTGGTCTTTTGAATCACAGTTTGTGGCAACAGAGTGTTAGGTATGGTCTCAGCATAAATGCAGTTCCCACTTTTACAGTACAGCATAAGTGTAAATGTGGCAGTAGTTTGATGTTTGTTGGAAAACTTTATTAATTGTTTAATAGAGAGAGTTTAAAAGGAAACTAGCAGAGGCAAGATTCTTCTTTGTTATATTTGGGCAAAGTTTACGCTATGGATGCTACAGCGGCACAGGTTCACCACCGCAGCTTTATTATAGTAAAGCTTTTTTTATTAAAACACAAATTGTCAACATAACAGGTCAAAGTAAATACCCCTAAATCAAACTCTAGTAACTTCTCAAGGAGACTTTTTCTTACATTATCTATCCTGTACACTTTAGTTTTTTATCAATGGAAAGAGTTTTGTTTTTTTCTGTGCATATAGTGCAATTGATGTTTACCAACATTTACTGATGAAATATAATCTTTCCAGGCCTAACCTTGGTGTTTCTAAGGTTTCCTTTAGTGTTTCTAATGGTTTCCTTTAAAACCTTTTGAAACTTTTTTTTTCACCTGCTTTTAGGTACCGTAGTGAGAAGATGACCATGAGCTACACAGAGTACCTTGCCCACCGTCAGCATCATCACTTCCAAAATGGCATTGGGCACCCTCTTCCACCATACAACCATTATTCCTGACACTGAGCCACATGACCAGTCACTGGACCTCTCTGCAGACCTCTTCCCAGGAGACCCTACCCCTTCCTGGTCTAGCTATCTCTATTACTGTACCATTTTATGATGATAGTTTCCGTTGCCATGTTGACGCTTCTCCTTGGTTGGTCAAGTTCATCATGGCAACGGGTGGGAAAACTGCATTATTACAAAGCTCCCATAACTCTTTTTTTATTGAGTCACTGCGGGGATTTTTTGCAGCACATAAAACCCTTGTGTTTTTTTTATAACATTTTAAATTTCTATTTCATTAACATTGAATTATATCAATCAAGGTTTTCTGTGACTGTGGATGGAAGGAAGAACTTAATGGTTTAAAGATTACAATTAGGGATTTCCTTTATTGAGTAAGATATTAATAGTGCTAACAGGTAATGAAACATATCAGAGATTCAGGTATTAATCATACATTCCCCACCACTGTAGTAAAAGCTGTTTAATTTCATGTAGATAAATACATGAACTTCAGATCCCAGGACTTAGAATTTGAAAGGCAATGATACTTCAAGTGAAGAGAAGCTGTTGTACATAGCATAAGAGGCAATGATAGGAACTATTTCAGGATCAGTTGGTCTAGTTAATTACAGACTTAATGTGCAGGATAGGAAGCATCCTCAACTCTCATTTAATTCCATGGGGATTGAGGGCATTCTGACACCAAACAGTGTTTGTAATGCAGAGAAGAGACACCTTTCTGATCTTCTCAAAATAGGAGTCACTTTTGTTTTAATAATGGTTGGTGAGTAGGCAATATTATGTTAGGAAGAAAATGGATTTAGATGTTTGTGCCTTTTGACTAGGACATAAATATAGTTACCTAAAAATCATAGGAAGAATTCTATTAAAAACATCAGACAGCTTAGAAAACCATGCTCGGTCCTCTACTGAGCTGGTATCAATTATTTTTTAAACTGGAATTCTTTTGAACAAGCATGTTGTGAAAGAATTATCTTCTTTCCCCCCATCTTATTCTTTTTTAGTTGTGGGTGTCCTAAATGTTAAGTCATGATTAGCCAGATAATAGTTAAGAGCATGAAAAGCACAGGACAAATATGCCTTGATTTTAGATGTCTTCAGCTGTTACAGGAACAGTCCTGGAGAGTTGTAAGTACTATGAAATATTCTGGCAACTTTTCTGCACAAAGCAGCAGTAGCAAATCGCTTTCTTTCTTGCTTAGAATTTTATTTTCAGCTGTAGTAATGGAGATGGGATTTATAAAAGGTATGTGGGATATAGTAGCAAGACCTGAACATTCTGGAGAGTGTTTTCTCCTTGCTTCATGTGCCTATAGAACTCCCATAAATACTGGCAGTCGCTTATTGCATCTTCAGGGGGATAATATACCCCATGCATTATAGAAAAATCAACATAAGGATGAGTAAAAAGCATTAAGCAGAAATCCCCAACTGTTTTGAATAATGGATATTTGTGTATAAAAATAATTCTGAACAGATGAGAAATAAAATTGAGCTGATAATCCTTTTGCTGTATCAAACAGCAAACTGCTAGTTGATAATTTAAACTTTTATATATTTATTTCAAAGGATAATTGGGTAAATTGTTACTTCTCATCTATAAGAGACAGGATTTGCTGGGTTAGTTTTAAGGCATTTTTATAGAAGGTATTTGGTATTCCTTCATCCACAGCATGTGATGTCCAAATGTTAACACTTTCAGTTGTGATGCCTTAATTTATAAACAAACAAGAGGGCCTGAAAATTCAGTAGCCAAGAGGACATTGCAAAACTCAATAGATATTTATATAGAGGATATTTTGGATGATAGTATTGTCTTGTCTCTACTTGGGGAACATTTTAAAGTGGATTAGCTTTTAAGTGGAAACTGTAAACAAGTGGCTACTTGATTGAAATTTTTTTCTTGCCCTTATAGGGAAACTGAGCACAAGTTGAAGAATATTGTCTGCTGCAAAAAAAAAAAAAAAAAAACATTCACCCCATCTTTACCCATCATCTCGTTACAGCATGCTCATGCTTCTGTATGAGCTCATTGTTAGAAGTTTTTTAAAAAAAGATCTATTATATATAAAAATATATATGTATTTAAAGGTGCTAATCAACCTTGAGCAGGTCACGTGACTGGTCATGCGGACTCTAAAATCATATCAGATTTTTTTTAAATCCTCGATATATGCAGATGTTATACAGAATTTCTTACCAGTGTAATAATGATATACTGATGAAATAAACAATCCTGCAGGTTTTGAAGGACGAGGTCAGCAATACTTCCGATCATGGCTTGGGGGAGAAAAAAAGGATAGTTTTGTCTCCTTTTTTGTACACAGACAAAATGCATTGTGCATTATGCTATCTTTTAGTAGCTGTTGCTTAAAAAGAATAGTTTGAAGAGTGTTATACAAACTGTAAAGGTGTGCTTTAAAATCAAGTAATGCCTGAGGCCCTTCTTGACCAGAGTTTTATGTCATTCATTAAAAAGCTATTATAGGTATATGGTCAATCAATTAATCAGCTTTCTATGAGCTACATAGAAATACACTGTTTTTTCATGCTTAGAATAATCAAATCTATCTGCTGTGTTTCTGGGGCATCTGTCTCCTCAATATGTAAGTGCCGAGAATGCTGTTGAGTATGTTTCATATATACCTGTAGGTATATTTGAATAAACATACATGTATTTCACTCAGACATGCCCTGGAACAGAATAGGTCTGTTTTTCTAAACCTGATCAAGAATAGTGTGTGAAAGCAGTTTCATAACATTCTTATTTAACTATGCTAAATAGCCATTTAGATATTGTTCAGTGGAAATATTTTTATGTAGGTATTTTATTAAGTTAAAATACAGCGAAGTAGTTTGGGAGGGGGAGGAATTAAAATTTTAGCTTTCAAGATGCACTAATCAGTTTGCTTTATTCCATTAAAAAAGGCTTTGTCACTTTAACAGCACATGGATTGGAGGAAGAGACTTCAGACAGCAGGCCTCTCCAATTCACATAGTTGTTGCTCAGTCATGCTTCAAAGTGGCCTTCCTTCTGCCCCAGATCGTGCTGTCTCACTGACTCCATTCCCCCCACCTCCACCGCCAGCAGGGAGAGGGCACAGTAGTAAGTTCTGACCTGTTGGATGATGATAATCAAGGCAATTGATCTGGCACACCCTGACATTTGTATACCGACCTCTTTACTTGTCTTCAACTGTGTGGGTTTTTGAAACCGTTGTCTGGAGTAGGTTACATCTCTTGTGTGTGTTAGATCGAACCAAAGAAGCCTCCAGCCATGCCCAAATGCTGCTCCTAAAGCCTGCCTTCCAGTCCTTTCAAAATCCCTGCAGGATTAAATGTTAACTTTTTTATTTTTGTACAGTTTCTAACTGATTTTTGCTAGTGATGTTAATTGAATTAAGTTTATTTGAGGAGTCTGAGTACCTCCTTCGTTTAAATAAACTGGCGACTTTCCTTTTATGTTAAAAATAAATATAGAAACCCAAAGTGTGCCTCTCAGATATAAGGGTTTCTGGTTACATTTATTCTTATGACCAGCAATGATTCTTTATATACAAAGATATGTTTTCCTTGTTTTTTATTACTGTTAAAAAATAAAAACCTCTTTCTTTGCTCTGGATCCAGTAACTACGCTGGTACACAAACGCACTGAAAAGACAAACTTTTGTTTGAAACTTTTGTAACAACTTATGACTGTTTTTGTATATCAAAGTTGATTCTTTTCAAAAAATTTGGATCTAGTTTCTAAGTTATTTTAGCGTTTTATATGTTATGAAAAAATTAATTTGAATTGTTCACCAGCATAATGAGTTATCTGGAATGCGATGGTGACATATGTAAATGGGCTTTGAGCTACCTGGAGTAGCTTAAAAGGCCCTTATTTCTTTTTCCTTATTAGTAACTTGATTATTGATTACAATAATATCACAGATTACCTGAATCCCCTTCCATTATAACTAGATCCTCCCTTCCAACATTTGCTATTAGTGTGAAGAAACTGTTGAAATGGGCATTTTAATGAGTATGGCTCAAAAAGGTAAAAATGAGGAAAAAGGAAAAAAAAATATACATAGAAGGTTCTGTGGGTCTGTGCGATATGGCTGTGGAAAGATATTGTAGTAGTTTTAACACTATTGTTCTTACCTTTTAAATCATTTACCCAATAAAAAAAGAAAAAGAATCACCATTTCCTGTTTTCATGTTCCTTTGTAAATGGTGTGGTCTGCTCAGTTACTTTTTTTTAACATTTGAAATTAGAGGGTTCCAAAAAGGAATTTGGATTTTAATGATGCATTTGGAGGTAATATTTTATGCTAAATAAAGTTGTGTTTATTTTCCAAGCTAGGGGAATAAATTGGGCACAAACCACTTGGTATTTCTGGGGTAGAGAGAAATGGACCATCAAACTGAGAAGTGTCACCCTAGCTAACATGTAATACTTCAGAGCTTGATTTACTCTGTGCCTGCCGCTTCCATTGATTAAAAGTTAAAAGTAACTGAAAAGGGGGAAGTTTTATGCAGCGCCTTCATGTTTCAAAACTAGTCATATTGGTACAACTTCTATCTTTTATATAGTACGCCTCTGGGAGACTTGACAAAACAGTGTAGAGCCGTGGTCCCCAACACATTTTCATGCACCCGCCAGGTGCTCGGGGCTGGCCTGGCCCCGGGCACATGGCACGCAGCGCTTGCGGGGAGGGGGGGAAGCGTCGCCCGCGGGGGGGGCCGCCCCCTGGCGCCCGACAACCTGAAAAGGTTGAGGACCACTGGTGTAGAGTTTGTTACATTCTCAATTTACTAAACACTTGAAGTCCCACCTAAAATAGAATCCTAAATCTTGTGACTCAATAGGCTTGAAAAGATTAGAGAGAACATTGGGGAGTGTATGTAGTTGTGTTTACTATTCCACCTACCTTCTAAATGTAATGCCTTTAATTTATATCATTCATGTAAAAATTATGCTCCCTCTCCTAAGGATGTGGTGGTTCTGGGGAGACTATGCCTTTCCCTAAAATCCTTGAGCCCAAATTTCCAAATGTGAGTGGCTAAAGTTAGAACCAAATCCACTGAGAACAGTGCTAAAACCCCTGCCAGTCAGGCCACTCTGAGGGTATGTCTATACAGCAGTATTATTTCGGAATAACGGCTGTTATTCTGAAATAACTGCTTGTAGTATAACGCAGACTACGTTATTTCAGAATAAGATCAAAATAATGGCAAGCTGGAGGACTTCTTACTCCAACTCCTGTAACCCTTATTTTACAAAGAGTAAGGGAAATCAAAGGAAAAGTACTCTTCTTTGGACTTCCTGCTGTGTAGATAGTGCCAAAAGTCAATGGGTGAGTTTGTAAAGACAAGCTATTGGACTAGACATCTACACTAATACCTGGACGACTGTTCCCTTTGCTGTACTCTGTATACTGTGGGATTCAACTTTTTTGATCATTTAAGATTTCTCCCCATTTTTTTTCATTTTACCTTGGTGCACTATGAGCACTACACTTGGGAAGTAGCTAAGTGCCCTCATGGCAGGAAAGTAAAACTTACATATTCTGTAACTTTTTATATGAGCTCCATGAAACCCCATCCAAAGTGTCAAATTCCAGTTGGAGAGGAATGCTCCATTCTTCCTTCCGCCCCATGGAACATTCCTTCCCTCAGAGTGGGAGCTGACTTTGCCACAAGTTTTCATTTCCACTTTTTGCAAGGAAGTACTAATATTTTATGTTTAATCAGAATATATAGTTTGTCTGTGTTAGGGTACTTCAGTGAGGTTACAGTGCTGTGAACAGCTCTGCCTGTTGGTTGTATATGGTAAAGCTAGAGAGTTTTAAAACAATTTCAGCACTTGGGAAATGAAATAACCCAGTTCACAGAACATCAGGTGCCAACTTCAGGGAAGAAAAAGTTAGATATGTTCATTTTACACTTGAAATTGCTACAGCATTTTCAAAATTGTGAAATATCAAGCAGGAAGTTTATTAAACACTGTTTCTATGAAGGATTAATCTACAGTCTGAAATATACCTTATAGTAGTTTAATAATCCTTTCCCCAACTCCTAGCAGTTTTTATTTCTTAACATAAGTAGGAAAATATTTAATACATTTCAGTCTCTTGCCTGAGTTATTTCAGCTTTGTAAACTAGTTTGCTTCTCATTCACATCTAGTTTATTGGCTTGAGCTATGCATTCAAGTTATTAGCACCAGTAGTTTGTCTTCCCACACACTTTGTGACTGGTCATCCCAAAACAGAATTAATTCTGCTTCTTGAATGGATAGCCTCTATGTACTATTTAATATATATGTGCTTGATTGGTCACTTCCTTTTCCATGAACCCTGGTTGGAAGTTATAGTAACCTGTCACAATGATGCTGTTCATGGGATTGATGTTTAGATGCTAAGCAGCTTTTGCAATCAAACTACTGCTGGTCTGAAGTGTAGGGAATTTTTAGAATAAAAACCTACTAATTAGGACTCTATCATCTGTAATGACTAACTAAACAGTGAAGGGATAAGCCCTAACAAAGCTGAGCAACAGACATAAGTGTGCAAATATTGAAAAAACAAAATGTTCAAAAATTGTTTTATGTTAACCTGTGCACAATTGTGTTCCCTACCTTGTAATTCTTCTGTGACTACAGTGAAATATTGGAGTGACAGAACAGAAAATTAGGAAGAATATTCTACCATTTTGGCAGAGAAGAAACTGAAATCCGCAGAGTGTAGTTAATGAGACATACAAAGTTTTAAAAAGCATTTCCTTCATTGAACACATACATTACCATCTACCTACCACTTGGCAGGGGAAGTTTAAACAGTGAATAGAGAGGAAGATATGTATGTGGCTTCATCTCTCTCCTTTGTGTTCTAAATGTAAGAAGGGATGATATGGAAGATGTTCAAATTTCTTGGCTACAACTGGTTGTAATCAGGGGTGTAACTAAAATGATGACAAAACTGCTCCCCCACACAGTAGACGGTATTTATTCCTTTAATTAAAGATTTAACAACTATTTGCCCAATGAGCAGGATTTCCATTAGGGACCAACAAAACCAAACCAAAATACAAAAAACCAAGTACACAAATATACCTCTTCTTTGCAAATGTTACTTGATAACCAAGTTTTAGCACATTAAAAAGGTTACAAAATTTAAAACACTTTTACAAATCTCTTTGAACTAACAGCAGAGGTGGCAGCTGAGTGCCCACGCAGGTCCTGGTCCCTGTAGTTCCAATCTGTGCCTGGATAATATGATGGCTGGAACCAAGGGCTGGGTAACTAGAACCACAAGTTAGACAGCTTTGTGCCTCAGGGAAGTGCATGTATCAATTCCAGCTTCTGGGCAAAGCATGGCTGTCCACAGTACTATGAGCGCACTCACCACCTTACCTGCTGCAGCAAGAGAACTAGGGCTCAGAATAAATGCACAAATAAAAAAAGGTATAAAACTGACCCTCCAAAAGAGAGCGCCATTCTAAAAACAGCTTGGTTTTAACTAAACATTAAGCAGAAAAAACAGATTTACAGCAATGTCACTTTGAGTACAAAAGAATTGACAGGTTTGTTATGAATCTTGTCACTGTAACCAGAGTCAGTCACAAAAAAACACAATTGTCTTTGCCTTTACAAACATACCTGCAGCATTTCTGCTTACAGGCTAATACCAGATGGCCCTTTGAATTTTTGAACTTATTAAAACTAGGATGACTAGCATTCCAAATGTCACATCTGTATTATGCAGTGTAACTTTATCTCCCTGCTTTTAACATAATTGTAAAAAAGTTCACCTAGTAAAACAACAAATGCAACCGGAAATGACTGCCATAAGAAAAACTGCACATCTTCCCCCCCCCTGCTTTTATAGCTACAACTGGCTGAGAAACCAATGCTTGTGATTTATAGACAAGACTTGGGACAGAATCAAGTACTTAAGCAACTGCAAATAACCGTTTCTGAAAGGGAAAGACACTTAGGTTTTACAAAACATTCAATTATCAAATATACAGAAATATCAAAACCCTGATTGAGGTACAGACAGAGGGTAAAATACATCTACACTGAGGTACTCAAACCTTAAAGTGCACAACTGAATGGCTGCTCATCTCCCAGCTCCAGCCAAGCACTCTGCCTACAAGCAGCATCTGTCAAGCACTAAGACGTCAAACTAATATCAGGTCTAGGAGTGTATTTTGGGGCTATGGCCTTACTTCCATTAACAGAGATACATATATTTATGAACATGACTAAGTGCAGTTTCTCTCACAGGGTGGAAATTAACAAGATGCTAATTCATCTTTGGTGTTTGAAGTCCAATGTGGTTAAGTGGCAGATGGACAAAAACAGATTAATGGTAAAATCACCACTAAGGGTGTGTCTGGACCTGTGAAAAACAGCACTAGCTATGATTGGGACAACTGAAAGCCTTGGCACCAAAATATATTACCATACGCTGGCTGCTGCCCAACATTAGGTGGGGAGGGAGGGGCAGAAGAGTTACCAGCCTGAGCATAAACAAACTGTGTGATCAGTAAACAATTTAATTGTAGCTACTAATAGCACCTCCTGTAGAATAGGGAGGAGAAAAGGTCAGAGTTTGGTGTGCTCAGAAAGGTCAACTCCTATTGGTCAGAGCACCAGGTCACTAAATAAATGGAGCTAGCTTTAAAAAGACACAATTTTACCTTCAACATACACAAAGTTTTGAGATGGAGACAATCTCAAAATAAGGATGCACTTGATAAAGTTAGGCTTAGTATGGGATTGATTCCATTGACATGACTAGCCAGTCACATCAGTCAGGGATCGTCTAGATAATACTAAGCCGTGTCTCAGCAGAGGACTGGATGACCTATAGACATTCCTTCTAGTTCTACATTTCTATGAGTCTCTCGTTCCTTTTCTAGGCTTTTCCCTCCCTCCTTCCTATACTGTAAAGTAAGCTACTTTATTCAAGCTCCCAACTGACAAGTGAACTGCTTAAAAATGGAAGAAACAATCATATCAAAGACCACAAACTGCTTTCCTGTCACTGGAGTTCTGAATACTATGGAAAATAACCTTCTCAACATGAGATCTATTCGCTTTCAGCACCATGAGTGATTTTTCCTTGGTAGCAGTGAACTAGCGGAAGACAAAAGTGATCTGTGTGAGGCAGCTCAGATGGTGAGAGTCAAACTAATCCCTTCCACACTGACCTGTCTGGTCTCTCACCTTGTGCTTGCCTCCTCTTTTCACGCTTCCTGGTCACCTGGCTTCACCTTTTCATATCCAGCACAAACAGAAACCAACCAAGGATCCTCATCTCTATTAAGTGCCTGTAAAACCCACATGTTCAATGGGGGGGGGGGGGAGGGGGAGGACTTCCTCTGTAGAAGTAATGCAGCCCTCCAATTGGGACACATGAATAAGTTGTCCTGCTTCTGAGTAGCCCACTATCATCCAAACCAACATCTTAGGAGCAGAATAATCTCTACTTATCTTCTGCACCTTGCAGACTTTCTATTAGAAGAGATCAGCTGAGAAATGAGTGTCAAGATACTAGGAAAAGACTTACTGCTTTATGGGGTTCCCCTACTTCAACTAAATTGGCTCAAAATAGCCATCCTGCTATTGATATTTAAACCAGCCAAAAGAGCTACTAATTCAGCACTTCAGGTAAATACCATGGAGGTAGCACACCTTGAGCTACACTTCTGAAATGCCTTACTAGCCTCAATATTTGATCATAGGAGGCTACTGGTGGCCTTAACTGAGTTCTTATTAGAATGCCCTGAAGCACACAGCTGCATGCATGAAATGCTGTGTTTTCAAAAATAATAAGCAGCTTTTAAACTGAAAAGACTGCTGGTATTCTGAATGTAGCTGTCAATTAGTCAGTCGCAGCAATTAAAAATAAAGGATGAGAAAAGTAAGAATTAAAAAAAAAAAATCTTAAATCCAAGCAGTAGTGCAGTGTTGAAAGTCTGGGCGTCCCTATACACCAATGGTCCCTTTTTCTAAATACACTTCATTGTAGTGACAGTCAGGGTGTCTGGCATAGGGTACTTTGCTAATGGACTGCTAGATAAATAAACCAAAATAAACTTGATACAAAGAGAACGGGAGGAAGTTTTGTATGATTTAACTCAGCTCTTCCTATGAGCTCGTATAGATTCAAGTAGGGGGCACTTATCAATACGTACATTAGGGCCTGACCCTGCAACATGCTGAGTCCCCTTGATGAAATCTTGGCCCACAGAAATCAAATGGCCAAAAAAAATCCATTGGTTTCACTGGGGCCAGGATATCATGTCTTGCAGTCCCACTTACTTCAATAGTACTTGAGTACTCTACCTTTGGAGGATCAGGCCTTTGTTAACACTGGTACTTCCCCCCACTCCTGAGAATGCTTCAGCAAGATGTACTTATTTACCTACAGAAGTAGCAGTGAAGCTGTTCTGATGAGCAATGTTAAACATGTGCATAAGTGCTTGCAGGATCAGGGTCTGAGAGCCACACTGTAAACAGATATTCGAGTATCAGGGTTCTCAAAGGCAAACTCCTATTGGAGACAGAAGATAGGGAGCAGGAACATACATTTTGTTGGTAACAAAAATTTAAATTGATCACAACTGTGCAATTCAGTAAATCTGCCTTTTTATCACATTATGGCAGCATAGGTTATTCACAATATTTAATACATACCACCAGACACAGTGTGTCTAGAAAAGGATTTACTAATTAGAATTCAGATTGACAGGATTCTCCTGCAGTTGTAAAGATAATATATTTAATTAAATGGAGTGATTCCATTTGTGATTCCTCTCCCCTATCAAAATCTGCCTTTGTAAAAAAAAAAAAAAAAAAAAAAAAAATCCAAAACAAAAAAACATGTTTGTAACTGATAATTTTCCTAGACAATGAGCTATTTTCTGAGGTATAAATGGCTGTGTCTTAACTTCAGGCCACGATCGCAGGGCGACTCAGCTGAAGGAGAGGTACAGTGGCTCTGTGTACTATTACAGGTATGGCAATGCAAACAATCAATCTAAAAATCACTTTTTGAAGCAAATTTCTGTGATGCAGCTCTGAAATACAACCCGCATGAACTCAGGTTTCAAAAATTAAAGGGATACTGTCAAGATTTTCCCCCTTTCCACTTGCCCATATAACATCTTACTACTGAACAAAATGAATGAGCACACTGCATTTGTTTTTCCCTGGCTGTACTGGTTCTCTCTCATTTCTGCATGCAGTTTTTGCAATAAACTTAAATAAATATAAGTTAAACCAGTGCAGTCCCTTCCTATGGAGGAATTTATACCTGTAAAAAGGTGCTTCTAGCAGTACAGTTTGTGATACTACAGTAAAACTCCAGTGGTCCAGCATCCAATGGTCTGGCACTCCTGATAGTCCGGCACCATCTGGAACCCGCAAGTGCTCTGGGCAGCCGGACAATTGGAGCTGCTCTGCCCCCGGCATCTCCGATTCAGCAGCTGCTGAAACCGACCAGTGGGTGACTCGGGGTAGCCAGGGGCAGAGCAGCTGGGGTGTACCGCCCCTCGGCACTGCTGCTCTGCCCTGGGCTTCCCGGAGTCAACCGCTGGTCAGTTTCAGCAGCAGCTGACTTGGGGAAGTCTGGGGCAGAGCAGCTGGGGTGCTGCCGGGTTGTCTCGCAGCGCCAAGGGGTGCATCCCCCCCACTCAACCCCAAACCCCTCATAGCCCCCCTTTCCAATAGTCCGGCATATCTGATAATCCAGCACCCCCTGGGTCCTAAAGGTGCTGTATTATCAGAAGTTTACTGTAATAAATGAAACAAGCTCTCTGGTAGAATTACCTCCAGACTAGAGTTGCACCGATTTAAATCGCTGCATAGATGGTGTGTAGACCCTTACAGAGTGAAACCAGAAGAGCAGTTTCTCTTTGTTTCCCTACATAATGAAATAATGCTGTTCAATGCAGAATGTAGGGTAGACATTTTTTTAAAAGCATGAAATGAAATTTAAAACTTCTCATTTGGGGTTTTGTAATTTGCTTCCTCAGTCTAAACTTGGTTGACAATATCCTTTTAATTCATGTTTTTCTCTGTTCAGGGGCAACTTGAAGGACAAGGGGAAGCTTCACCCATCACAATTTACACTCTACTTGATATTTTAAAACAATTATTTCAACCTGATACTTTTTACACATTCAAGTCAAAACATCCTCAAAGTTGTTAGATATGCTGGGCTGTAACCATACATGAAAATTCATGGAAGTTGAGAAAAAAAAAAGTCCAATTTAAAAAATAAATTTTTTAATTATTCTTATTGGTCCCCATTATCTTCAACCAGCTTAAAGTAGTTCAATAGAACCTCACCAATTCATACCAATGACTGGGAGACCCACAACATGGTGTTTCACTTACCAACTTACATGCTTCAAATAATGCAAGTTAAGCTAGGATGATGCATTAGAAACCATGCTTGGTTCCATCTGGACGACACTTATAATTCAGCCTTTTCTTATACTTCATAACGTAATTGGCAAATGTACTGAAGCATAGTGAACAATAATGCAGTCTGGATAAGGAGACTCTGCTACCAAATTCTTTGCTGGAATGCAGAGAGCCTGCCATTTTCTGGGATAACTATATAGTGTGGGATAGCAAGGTTCCATTGTAATGTGCATAAAAAAATACATAATAAAGAAACATCAATGTCTCCCAGAATAAGGCCACTAATTTTGCCATTGGCTATGGGCAGTGAAAAGAGAATTCTCACTCTCTTTTAGAGCTCTTTTGAGGCAAGAAACATTCGGAAGGGGAGGAAGGGAAGGAGACATGACACACTAACACACAGTCTTTTCATTTGCCAGGTTCCTCTGCTTCCTGTAAATGCTATTCCTAGGGAGAAATTTCAGTCTATTTTCTTAGCTGGGAGTCTAAGCAAATCCATACTGTATTTAAAGATGGGGACTGCACTGTAAAACAATATTACAAGTTTTCCATGAGCCATAGTCATGATAGTCTGATGTCCAGATGCCCAGATTCGATACCAGGGCCCATAGAAAGGATCAGAGATGGCTGGGCATAACATGTTGTTCAGATTCACTTCCGTGACCTGGAGACAGGGACAATGACAGGTTTATAAATCCCTTATCTTGTGTAATATTGACAGACACCCGAAACGGGGGTTTCCTAATTCCCCTAAAAATCCAAGGAATCAAGTTAATAGGATAGCAATTCTCAGTCACCTATTTTCAGCACATGGTCAATTATGCACTTAATGTATACGCAACTACTTGTGCATGGTAATTAGGGATGTAAAAGGTTGACCAGTAAGCATCACCTTAACAGTTAATCGGGGTGGGAGGGGAGGCCAGGAGGGTCTGAAGCAGTTGCCCACCCGCCGCAGGCAGGGGGCTGCTCCGGCTGCGGACAGGGACTGCTTGGGCCAGCCTGGAGTGGCCCTTGACGGTAGTGGTCCCGAAGGGTGTGCAGGCAGGGGCTGCTCTGTCCAGCTGTGGCAGGCAGGACGACCGCTCCAGCCTGGCTGGTCCCCCATTCAACCGGTTAACCAATTAAACACTATGCTTAAGCGGTTAATCAATTAAATGATAGTAACACCCCTACTGATGATCAGTAGATATTAGCATCAATTGCCCAATTCAAGCACCTCATTGCCTCAGTCTATTAGACACTCATTTGCCCCTAAACACATTGAAATTTTGTCCCAAATGTTTACTTTATGAGCAGTCACTTACCAGTCCCAGAATCTGTAAGATGCTAAAATGATAGACAAACATCAGCCCAGTGGACAACAGAGCCCACCAGAAATTGGAAAGCGGCTCCGGAGTGTAGATACCTTAAAAAAAAAAAAGTATTAATATTGAACTGAATTGCTGTGCTCAAACAACAAACTTTTTCCTCTGCATTGGTAGCTGGGCACCTGGCTTTAGTTGATAATGTTGAAACTAACTCATGAAAATGAATACTTAAGAGAGCTGTGTTTTCCACCTGAAATACACTCATCTTTTCCCTTCAGTGTTTGGGGCTAGATATATTTTAATGTTATCATTAACTCACACTAATACTGTTTATTTTCCACTAAAATGGAATTTCTCTTGGGTTTCACTCCCAGAAGCAAACTGGGAGTGTTAACTTTACTCCATAAATATACAATCTGATTTTTCAGAGGGCCTTCAATCAGGGTATTCAAGTATTACGCCCACAGGAAGCAGGTGTTACCACTTTGCCCAGTTTATTCTGCAGCCTGAATATAGCTAAATAAACAAATTACCATGTTATGACGTATAAAATCGCTGCAATAGCAATTACACTGAATGTGTGTGCCTGTTACTGAATTATCTCATGATAACCATGCAGTTAACTTGCACCATCCCCTCATTGTCCATTGTTGCCAGGCATCCAGTTTTCAACCAGAACACCTGGTTGAAAAGGGATCCTGGCAGCTCTGATCAGCGCTGTTGGTTGGGCCACTACAAGTTCAGTCAGCAGCACAGTGGAGCTATGGCAGCACACACAGCCCCGAGCCCCTCCACCTATGAGCTGTGCATGCTGGTCACTTCCAGATGTCACCTGAAGAAGGTGCCACCCAGTCAGAGCCTGTTCCCTTCATGCCCTCCTGAACCCCTCTCCCTCTGTCCCATTTCAGACCCCCCTCCCAGAGTGATGCAACACATGAGGTACCCCAACCCCGAGTCCTCTCCCCAACCCCCCTGCCCTAGCTCTGAGCTCACTCCTGCACCACAGAGCCCACACCCCAACCTCCTGCCCTACCGCACTGAAAATGAGTAAGGGTAGGGAAGAGCAAGCGACAGAGGGAGGGAATGGAGAGAGCAGGGGCAGGGCCTTGAAGAAAGGGTGGAGCAAGGGTGTTTGGTTTTGTGCGATTAGAAAGTAGGCAACCCTATCTCTGTCACGTATGCCAACTAATAAGAGGCTGCACTTTAGAGATGGGAAAGACTGCAGAAGTGTGTCCGCCACACAGAATTTATCTCCACTGGAGAAACAAGTAGCTACACGTGGAGCAGGATCACGTCTATTGAAAAGGTGCCATTTCCCTAATAGTGCATGTCTCTCATACCTCTGAAGCAGAGTCCTATGGCAGTTAAGCATGGTGTAACATGATTTAAAATCTACAGCAGTGGCAGGCCACCTGGGACACATCGAGGTTCTATGTGTAGCCCAAGAGACATTTTGTTTACTCTTGTCCATGTGCAGGGTTGCCAGATTCCACTGGTTGCCATCTGTGTAGGTTTTTTTCCTATTGGTATTACTAACGTGACACACACATAAAGCATGGACATGTAATAGACTCCTTGTGTGTTGATTGCACACAACATACACTATGAGAGCCATGCACGCTCTCTGCATCCAACCAAAACACTGTTCAATCAGCACATCCAGCACATTTTAAGTATGCAGTTAGCAAAATACCCTATCCCAGAGACTGTCTTGCAATCCACTGAGATGGAGGAGGGCCACTCATGCGGCCTACTCACTAGCCTAGGATGCCCATCACAGATTTACAGGATAGGAAAGCCTCTGGGAGTTCTCATTAAAGCATTCCAGGGCACGTGCATCTGATTTTTTTCATTCATACTCACCAGCTATACTATAGTGAGAACAGAAAGAGAATTAATGTGGTTTCCAAACTTTCCAACTTTCAACATTTTACTAAAATAAAATAAAAAATACCACAAAAAAATACAAACTGAATTTTTTTAGCTTCCTGTTTACATTTCTATTAAGTAAAAATATACATTGGCATGATATTACAGAGGCAGCACAGCATCCACACAGAGTTACCAGAGGATTATTGACCAGCATCCAGCTCAATTAGCAAGTACCAAACTAAACAACGCAGCAGAAAAAAAAAAGTCTACTGTTTCTCCCCTCACCCCAATAATTCCTTTAAAAAAAAAAGTGCCATGAACATATAGCATCTTCTCCAACGTGTTCTAATCACCTACACACTGCTTTCGTGTATGTCAATCCTCACTGCCATTTTACAATTCTTTTGTGAATTGATTTCTACCATTAATTTTATCCATTATGCAGGGGTGGGTTCAGACTCCTGTGGTAAAATACCTCTAACATCAGGTTCATCTGAAACTTACACCACCTCCTCAACATTACATTATTGACTATTTTGTCCAAGAAGCAAAATCAATTTCAATTCTGCATCTTGGCTTAATGAATTGGATGTGGCTACATGGATTCTGGGGCAGGGAAGCTGCTTTCAAAGCATTAGGCAGTTTCTAAGGTTTCTTATCCAGTGTGTGGTTGAAGGTCACAGCAGCCTAGGAAGCATCTGAACAGCAGAGTGTCAAGCTACAATCGGAATCCAAAATTAAAAAGTAAACTCTGCTTGCAAAGCTTGGTGGTGGAGTCCTCTATGGTTAAAGAGGGAGATCAACAGACCTCTAATGCCACTAAATTCACACAGAAAAGGGAGGAATCCAAGTATGAGTAGCTTAAAAGCTGAATACTGCCGCATTTAAAAATTCATGCAGGATGATTTACTAGAACAGTGATATTCATTGGAACCTAGCACTTAGCAATGTCTAGACAGTAGGTGTACAATTAAACTTGGTCAGCACACCACACTCCACTGCAGAGAGACGAGAAAGCAACTAATCTTGGTGTCAAAGCTCAATAGCGGGAGTCAGGCAACCAGAAGTCTGGGCTTGGCCCTACCATCAACTTGGCCAAGTCACAATCTTTCTATGCTTCCCCCCCCCCCCCAATCCACACAATGGACAAAAATATCATTTGCCTCAAAGCTTTTGAGAGGATTGTGTTTATGTCTCTACAGTGTTTTGGTTCCATATCTTACCGGTAGACAAGAAGTGTAGTACTTTATTGAAATCCCTGCCTTGACAATAACCTTATCTAAATAAATTGCCATTTAAAGCAAATCTGAGGAGCCTATGGAGTAACACTGCCATCACCTGGTTCAGCAGAGCTGCCCTTTGTGTAGTCATTGCACGGGGTATCCATTTCAGAAATGCTCTGTAAACCTTAGGAAAAGGTATCTTAAAATGAATAGAGATGACACTTAGATTCTAAATCCAGAAACAAAACTGTCACTATGTCCCAGAGATCTGCTTCTGTTAACCTAACATTTATAACTTCTTTGGGCATAGAGACCACAGCCATGCTTCTGCAAACCATAAAACCTGCTCTGAAGGTTTGCAATCTACACAGACAATTTGGAGGGAAAGCATAGGCATTAAGTGAAATGATTTGCCCAAGGTCACAGGAGATAACTGGCACAGGGTGATAAAACCCCTGTTTTTCTGGGTCCCAGTCCAGTGTTTTGTCCACTTGACTATGCTTCAACAGCACTTTAGGAGGGTTGTTCTACTCCATCTAACAGTTTTCTACTGCTCCATCAGTGCCTACTATTGTGCAAACCAAAGCAATGCAGTAGTGATTATTGGCCTCTAATCAACTGCAGACCAGCTCTATCCAAACAGTCATAAATTCTCCTTGCACAGCCCTAACATAGCATTTGCCCACATCTAATTAGCCAGTTTTGCTGCACTGAAAAGCATGGTTGGCAGCCACTGCCCAGGCATTGAGGAAGAAAGCAGCTGGGATTCTCCATGTGGAAACATTTTAGAAAGCTCTTGAACAAGTAATGGGATAGTAATTTTCACAGAATAGAGCTGGAAGAGACTTCAGGAGGTCATCAAGTCCAGCTCCCTGCCCAAGGCAGGACCAATCCCAACTAAATCAACCCAGACAAGGCTTTGTCAAGCCGAGACTTAAACACCTCTAGGGATGGAGATTCCACCACCTCCCTAGGTAACCCATTCCAGTGCTTCACCGCCCTCCTAGTAAAATAGTTTTTCCTAATATCCAACCTAGAACTCCCCCACTGTAACCTGAGACCACTGCTCCTTGTTCTGCCATACGTCACTACTGTGAACAGCCTCTTTGGAATCTCCCTTCAGGAAGCTGAAGCCTGCTATCAAATCCCTCTTCACTCTTCTCTTCTGCAGACTAAACAAACCCAAATCCCTCAGTCTCTCTTCATAGGTCATTCGCTCTAGCCCCCTAATCATTTTGGTCTCCCTCCACAGGGCCCTCTCCAATGCGTCCACATCCTTTCTATAGTGGGAGGCCCAGAACTGGACGTAGTATTCCAGATGTGGCCTCACCAGAGCCGAATAAAGGGGAATAATCACTTCTCTGGATCTGCTGGCAATGCTCCTCCTAATGCACCCTAATATGCCATTAGATTTCTTGGCTACAAGGACACACTGTTGACTCATATCCAGCTTCTCATCCACTGTAATCCGCAGGTCTTTTTCTGCAGAACTGCTACATAGCCATTCAGTCCCCAGCCTGTAACAATGCTTGGGATTCTTCCATCCCAAGTGCAGGACTCTGTACTTTTCCTTGTTGAACCTTATCAGATTTCTTTTGGCCCAATCCTCTAATCTGTCCAGGTCACTCTGGGCCCTATCACTGCCCTCCAGCGTATCTACCTTTTCCCCCTAGCTTTGTGTCATCAGCAAACTTCCTGAGGGTGTAATCCATCCCCTCAGCCAGGTCATTAATAAAGATGTTGAACAAAACTGGTCCAAGAACTGATCCTTGGGGCACTCTGCTAGAAACCGACCGTCAACCTGACATCAAGCCGTTGGGCCCAACGGGTAGTGATCGACAGTCTAGCCAGCTTTCTATCCATCTTACAGTCCATTTATCCAATCCATACTCCCTTAACTTGCTGTCAAGAATATTGTGGGAGACAGTATCAAAACCTTTGCTAAAGTCAAGGTATATCACATCCACTGACTTTCCCATGTCCACAGAGCCAGTTACCTCATCATAGAAGCTAATCAGATTGGTCAGGCACGACTTGCCCTTCGTGAGTCCACGTTGACTATTCCTTATCACTTCCCCCTCTTCCAAGTGCTTCAAAATGGATTCCTTGAGGAATTTTAACCTGCTATCTTGCACAGTGTGTGCACATCTCTCTCCAGATAAGTGCATCGCTGTGGAATGGTTTACTACCTACGATCCTCCTGCTACTGTACCATTCAAGAGGGTTCTTGGGACCAATGAAATCTGTTTTGTTCTGTTAACAAAGCTTGTGGAAATGAAAGAGCTGTTGATTAAGTGGCCCATACTGGGTTTGGTATAAAACTATTTGATGCTCACATGGCAAATCAGTTTCAACACAGAGTATGAGCTTTACTATCTTCCCATTTACAGAGGCCACAAATTTAAGCACTTTTAAATATTTAATTTCACAGTCGCACACTGGCACGCTGATTGAGTTCTCAGACATGCCCAAGTCCCACACAGTTGAAGGCACAAAAACAGAATCACGGAATACTAGAACTGGAGGGGACCCCGATCATCAAATCCAGTCCCCTGCCTTCAGGCAAAACCAAGCACCATCCATTCTAGATCATCCCTGATCGATGTTTGTCTAACCTGTTCTTAAATATCTCCCATGATGGAGATTGCACAAATTCACTAGGCAACTTATTCCAGTGTTTAACCACCCTGCAGTTAGGAATTTTTTCCTAATGTCCAGCCTAAACCTCCCTTGCTGCAATTTAAGCCCATTGCTTCTTGTCCTATCATAAAGAGGTTAAGGAGAATAATTTTTCCCCTTCCTCTTTGTGACAGCCTTTTAGGTACTGGAAAGCTTCTATTGTGTTCCCTCTCAATCTTCTCTTTTCCAAACTAAACAAACACAATTATTTCAGACTTCCCTCATAGGTCATGTTTTCTAGACCTTTAATCATTTTTGTTGCTCTTCTCTGGACCCCCTCCAATTTCTCCACATCTTTCTTGAAATGTGGTGCCCAGAACTGGACACAATACTCCAATTGAGGCCTAATCAGTGCACACTAGAGCGGAAGAATTACTTCTCGTGTCTTGCTCACACCACTCCTTACACAAAAGTCCTATCAAGTTTAACAGAAAGAGAAGTATCTACAGGAAGAATTTCAATTTAAAAAAAAATCACCCAACAGAATTAAATCCCATAACAGAATTCTACAGAATCATTCTAAGTCCAGTCATATGATTTTCTATTTAAACTCTATAGGTTTCTAGAGCAATTTACATTTTTAGTGAACCCTACTGGCTTCACCCATACTGTATTTGATAGGACATTTCTAGTCTTCCAACCCAGTCTAGATAGTCTCCCTGAGGGTTCCTTGCAAGTAGTCACTGATACAGGCCTGCTGAATTTAACCACTGAACCATAATATGCAGTGTCTACACAATCACTTTTCAACTCTCTCACTGATGTTCAAACAGGAACCACTCTGCTAACCCAACCCTGCACACTGAGATTGTAGAGCTCCTTCCAGTAGGTTTGGATTTGAGCGGACAGCCACCAAATCCTGGGGACAAACTTCCTCTTGCATTGCCTTGAGAAAGGAAGGATTAATAGTGGGGTCCCATCCCCTTAACCTAGCATTTGATTAGGACACATTCTCACCTGAAACTAGGGATGTGAATGGTTAATTGGTAAAACTCTCCGTCTCCAATTCGTTAACTGGTGGGCGCTGGAGCAGCTTTCCACATGCCATGGGCCTGGCTGGAGCCACCCCTGTCTGTGGTGAGGAGAGGGGTACTCCAGCTCACCCTCTCTTTAATTGGTTGCCCATTGAAATGGGATTTTACTTGCCTACCTGAAACCAAAAATTCATACTGCAGTTCAGTTCCTCTGCCATCTCTATAGTTAGGGGATTTTTGTCCCTTTTGAGCCTATGGCCACTCTTTCCCTAGATGTCAGCATCTCTAATCACAATCAATGAGGCCAGCAGAGCTGGTGAGAGAGATGCATTCTCCTGTCAGGAACTGTTTCTGACCTTTAACAGACAAAGCAGCTCTTAGAACCACCAGTGGCTGGTATTTTCAGAACTTACGGTCTCTCTCATCTATCAGTCAGGAAATTTGCCTTCTCGGGTATCTGCCCTTCCAAATTCAGCCAAGAGAGACTTTAGCATAATTTGGATCCTTTCGCTTCTGTTTACACAGAACTCATTTCTTCAGACTACTAGCCTCCTTATTTGTGGCCTGGAAGGGGATCTGAATAGGCTCCAGCAGAGGAGCTTGTGTGGCCAGCACCAGGCGGTTAAACCCTTCCATATCTCTATGTGATGTTATCAGCAGGCAGGGACAGAGTGCAAGTAGTAAATAAAGGCCTCTTCTCCTCATGCTGGGGATTCAGTAAAAGCAGAAAAAGAAATTTCTTATGTGTAAGTGGGGTTACTTTGACAAAGCATTCTACAATCCAGAGTGCCCCCAGCCCCAGACAAATAACTACCCACTCCTGTGACTGATTTATTTTCAAAGAGTTGTAGCAAAATACTTCCTGGTCTATTTCAGCTTCTAATCAAGGTTTTTCGTAACAATGTAATAAGCTATGGAAGGATGCAACTGAAGAAAGCTCCAGACTCAGGAGGGCTACACTTAGGCAGAGGGGAAAAAAGTCTTAGAATAGTGATCAGTTAAATGAGTCTGAACCAGGGGCGGGCAGTGAGTAAGCTTCACGTAGGAAGAGCTCCATGGGTGTTTGCTCACTTTCTCACAGTGCAGAGGAAATCCATATCCTCCAATGTCAGCTTCAGGAAGCTTAGGCCAAGGAGAAAAAGGCTTAAAAAGCTGGAGGTAGAAGGGCAGTTTAGTTTAAAAAGGTGCATCTCTTGCTTTACAAGCTGGCAACTCTGGCTCTGTTCTTAGCAAGCCACTTCTCTGCTTAATTGATTGGGTGAGTACACCAGTCCAGGACACAGTGTGGAGCAATGAATCAACTCCTATGAGACTCAGGTGTCAGTGTGCACGGCTGCCCAAACAAAGCCAGTGAAACCACAACAATCAACCCTGGCTACAGCTTGGGTTTTGATTTCATGCCCATGTATTTCTGAATGAGGAAAGAGCCTCAGTTTACAGACTCTCCCATCCCTCCCCAAAGCAAGGTAGTTCATCTGCCCAAAGGAACTGACATCCTCTGGAAGGAGAGGATGACAGACACCTCATTGCCCCTCTCCCCACAACCGGCTACTCAGTTTGGAAGCTGACTAAAGAGAGCTGGCTCGCAGCAGGGGCTGTGCTGACAGACCAGCAGGGGGAGGAGCTAGCTCCATGCACTGGGTTTTTGTCAGCCACCACATCCCATCCCATCATTGGCAACTGGGCCTCCCCCCCACTCACCGCTGGTGAGCAGGCAGCTGGCGAGCAGAGATCTGGCCAGCAGCAGGACTCACCAGTACTGATAGAGAAGAGAGAAGACACAAGACAATTAGCCAATTTTTAAGAAAAAGCCGGGAAACCTGCAGGGGGCCTTAAATACGTGACTGTCCCTTTAAAAATGGGACATCTGGTCACTCTAAATGTAGTTTTCAAAATACCCTGGTGCAGGTGAAAAGTTCCAAAATGGAACTAAAGTTCTAAATTTACAGTCTCACCCATACTACAGCTGCTTGGTTGGAACCGTGCAAGATTTCCCTATGGCACACCATTAATTTTCCTGTCCTGAAAGACCACTTTGACAGGCAGGTTGGGCCTCTGAGCCGTGGCCCTTGAATGAGGTTGCCAGCATGAGTCAATGCCACAATACTTCAGACAGTTTCTAATTGATGCGTCTAATTAGCAACAGGACTACAACCAACTCAGTTTATATAAGCTAAACAGCCATAGATAATGGGCTAAACTGAAAACTGGGACTATCGATTAATCACAGTTAAGTTACCACAGATGTTGCCAGACCAGAGCGGTTAACAGTACCAAAGTGAGATTTCTAAAGGTAACTATCGCACTTGACCCAAGGTTCAAGAAACTGGAGTATGTTCCAAAATCTGAGAGACAAGTTGTAAAACATGCTTTTAGAAGTCTTAAAAGAACAATACTCTAATGAGAGAACTACAGAATCCAAACCATCACAAAAGAAAATCAGTCTCATGTTGGTGACATCTGACTCAGATGCGCTATTTTGGATAGTTATCGAGCAGAACGCATCATCAGCATGGATTCATGTCCTCTGGAATGAAGGTCAATGCATGAATGAACATATGAATCTTTAATACATCTGGCATGTAAACAGCCTGCAACACCAGAAATATTTAAATAAACGGTATATTATTGTTTAATGGCATGATTAGTTTTTTTAAAATCACTTGAGAGCCCTACTGAAAACCAATTACCTCAAAGTGAAAGACTCAGTGTCCCCATTATTAAATACCTGTACTATTCTAATATGCTTATAAGTCCAACGAACTAGTATTTTGCTGCACATGTAGCGCATTTTCCCAGGTCATAATCCACAAAAGCATAATTGGATAAAAACTTTTACCCAAGGTATATATTAGGGCTACGTCTACACTGGCAGCTTCTTGAGCAAGAACAGCTGTTCTTGTGCAAAAACTTGCCGGCTGTCTACACTGCACGCGTGCTCTTGCACAAGTAAATTTACAGTGTAGCATCAGAAAACAGGGCTTCTTCCGGAAGAGTTATTCCTCTCCCCATGAGGAATAAGCCCTCTTGCGCAAGAGGGCAGTGTAGAAAGGCAACATGAATTTCTTGCGCAAGAAACCCCTATGGCTAAAATGCCCATCTGAGCTTTCTTGCACAAGAGAGTGTCCACACTGCCATAGATGCTCTTGCGCAAAAGCACATGCCACTGTAGACACGCTCTTGTGGAAGACTTTTTGCACAAGAACTCTTCCGCAAAACAGTTCTTGTGCATGAAGCTGCCAGTGTAGACATAGCCAAAGATTATAGGACTATTACTGCAATTTGATGTAGGTCAGCAATCACAGATCAAACCATGTGAGATATTGTTACCAAACAAGGCAATCTGTGGCAGTCAGAAAGTGTTTCAAGCAGATCTGCTATGAGATAAGGAGAACATTAACAGGAAATAATTTTCTAGTAACAACTCTACAGACATTAGGTCATTTTCATAGCTGATCTGTCAGTGCTGGATCTCACCAAGTTTGTAAGGAATTCATTCACATTTTCCCCAAAACAGACATAATACAGATTTGGCAAGAATCAGTCTCTAGGGACACTGCACACAAGTCCTATACAATAGGTCAATGTCCTGTGTTGACTAGGTCTTAACTGATCAGATGAACAGGGAGCTACCACAGGACACAAACTGCAAAACAAGCTGAAACCAACTGGCTTTACAGCCTCAGCCAAGGCTAATTACAAAAAGATGTCTGTTAGTAAACTGAAAATTCACTGCTCTCATGACAACAGAAGATGGCAGCAGATAGCTGCAAAGTGATAAATAGTAGCAAGCCAAAATAATGCCACCTGGATGTTAAAGGTGGAGAAGACCTGCTACACCACTTGTCTCCAACCTTTTTAACCACAAGATCACTTTTTCAATTTAAGTGCAATGTAAGTGCAATACCTTTGGGCCCCACTTCCTTCTCACCCTTCTTTGGAGGCCCTGCTCGTGCGCCACCCTTTCTCCAAGGCCTCACCCTGCTCACACCATCACCCTTCCTCCCCCATCCTCACTCACTTTCAACAGGCTGGGGTAGGGAGTTGAGGTGCAAGCTCTGGTCTTGGGCCAAGAGATTTCGAGTGTGAGAGGGGCTCTGGGCTTAGCCCAGGGTGGGAGATTGGTGTCCAGGAGGGGTGTCAGGGTGCAAGCTCTGGGAAGGAGTTTGGTCACAAGGGGTCTCACATCTGGGGCAGGAGGTTGGGTGCAGGAGGGGATTCAGGATTGGGACAAGGGTTCAGGAAGCAGGCTCTGGCTGGGCATTGTTTAACAGAAGCAGCTTCCGGGTGGTGCAGTGGAGTTAAGGCAAGCTTACTCCTGCCCAGGTCCTGCACCACTCCTCAAAGCAGCAATGGCTCCATGTGCTGCCCCTCATCTACAGGCACTGAGCCCACAGCTTCTACTGGCCACGGTTCCCCAATACTGAACAATGGGAGCTGTAAGAGCAGTGCCTGCACACAAGGACACCATGTGAAGACCTCCTGCTCTTCCTTCCTTGGGGGCTACAGGGAAATGCCAGACACTTCCAGGAACAGCAATTACTATAGCAAATACTCCAGCCAGGACAGATTAGGCATTTGAGAACTCACTACTCAAAGAATTAAATTTAAGCGTAAGAGGGAAATGAAAATTACGAAATGCACAGACCAGTCAAAAACCAAAACTAACCCACTTTACAAGCAGTAAAAGAAGTAACAACCACCTCCCACGTATGTGTTGGGTTGGAAGATGAGAGTGAAGGAAGGTGTGTGCGCTTGTGAGAATGACAGACACACAATTTGTGAAAGTGACAGACTTGCATTGCCAAGCTCCCTCCATCCCCTTCTCTCTGTGTGGAGATCAGAAACAGAAGTGTTTGTGGGGGAGAGGGGGAAAGCTTGACATCAGCATCCCCCTCTTCTCCCTCCCACACTCTGCACAGCAAGCAGGAGCCTCCGGGAGAGGGGGGGGCAACTCCAAGGCAGAGGGCAGGAGCAGCATAACAGTGGGTGAAGGGGCAAGTGAAGTGGCAGTGCTTGATAGCTTCCTGGTCAAACCAGTCTGGATCACCTGTCAGAGGCTCCAAGATCTCCCAGTAGATCCCTAACTACTGGTTAGTGACCATTGTGCTACACTGAGCCGTTCCTGTGCAGGACAGTCCCAGATGGAGGTTAAACCCACACAAAATACTCTAGAAGAGAGTACTAAAAGGGAGATTTCAAGAGACACTCTTAGGCAATGTCTCAAAGCAAAATAAATATGGAATTTTAAGGCTACAAAATCTCTAGAGAATTCCAGTTAAATCAAAACACAAGGGGAAATACTAGCAGTTTGGATATATCTCCAGAGTCTCAAGATAGGAGAACAACAGAGTTTGGTTTTGCTTCTTATGTACAATGTAGAATATATGCTAATAAAACATCTTGTTCTTCATTATCTACTGCACTATGCACTAAGAAGCCTGTAACATTCATTGAGACATTAACAAAAATGTCTGTGCTAGAGCACCCTTGCACCTGCCAAGGCCAGGCTAGAGTGGCCCCTCTTGGTGCAGGCAGGGTGCAGCTCTGGCCTTCAGGACACCCAGGCCTGCAGTGAACAGAAGCTGCCCCGCCAACAGGAGCTGCTCCTGCCTGCAGGTAACCCCGGGCCTGCCACATACAGAGGCTGCTCCAAACAACTGGAGCTGCTCCAGATGACGAGAGCAGCCCATCTGCAGCGGGCCTCACATGGAGCTGTAGCTACCCTCTATCATAGCAGGTAGGGAGCTGCTGCAGTCCTCACCAGTTAACCAGAACTGGTAAGCATCACCAATTAAGAGTGATGCTTACCAATTAACTTTTCACATCCCTCGTGGTGATCCTTCAGCAACTGCCACAAACGATGTTGGAGATTTCCTACTTCAGGTACAAGGGCTAATGCCCTCCTGACACCTTGCCCTCCTAACCTGCCTCCTCTCATCTGCTGTGGCTTGGAGAGGGAAAAAAAATAAATTTCTAGGTAACAAAATAATCAAAGCAAGCTCAGCCAGGCTAAATGCTCAGTCTCAAGCTGAGTGGCTGACAAGGATTGAAGACTGGTTTGACCACGCAACCTTGGTACAGGCATAAGACATGTAGGGTGCATGTGTGGGCTGAACAGATACTTCTACTGAAAAAAATCTCTGATCAAAGGCATGTGTGCACCAGAAGAAGAGCACCCATAGGGATGCTATTCAAAGAAGAACTGAAGTACCTTGTTAGGAGGCAGCAATGAAGGAGCTATCCCTGATTCACCAATACCTGGTCTAGATGTCCTGGGTTATGTGGAGTAGGGATGCAGGAGAAAGGGCTGAGGAGCCAAAGGCAGGCTTTAGCCAGGAGGAACTTACCTGGGCAGCTCCCGGCCAATAGGCCAGCAGGTTCCTCAGCCAGGCTTCTGACTGCCCAACCCCCATGTACACTCAGAGCAACCGACTGCAGAAGCCATCTGTGCTTCTCTGAATGCTGCAAGCCCAGGAGGGGGCCGAGAGGGAAGGCTACTTTGTATGCTACCTATCCTGCAAACTGGCAACTCGACTGGCCAAAAACAGAGACTGTGCTGAGGGTGAGGGCAGCATGAGAAGCCTCTCCTTCCCTTCCCTCTTCCCCAGGGTCGCAGTGCTCACAGAAGCATATGGCCCCTGCAGCCAGCTTCTCTGAGGGTACATCTACAAAGCAGTGTTATTTTGGAATAACTTATATTAGTCTGAAATAATATAGTGCACGTCTACACTACAAGCCTTTATTTCGAAATAACGTCGAGCTGGAGGACTTCTTACTCCAACTCCTATAATCCTCATTTTACGAGGATTTCAAGCGTGTTCTTCCTTCAGCTTCCTGCTACGTAGACAGTGCCAAAAGAAAAGTTAAGCTATTTTAACTTAAGCTACGCAATTGACATAGCTGAAGTTGCGTAGCTTAAGTCGATTATAGCCCTACCAAGGACTCTAAGGCACCAACGCAAAAAATAATAAAAATACCAATATGCTAATGGCAGGTGAAGTAAAGAAGAACAGGAGACATAACTAATTCTGTTTCATTAACTCCAACCGAACAGATATCAATAGAGTAATATGGCACAGATTGATTCCATGCCTACCTCCTTTCCGCAGCAGATAGATGGGCACAACATAGAGCATCACGTGCTGGATGTAATAAATTTCCACTTCAAAGGGAAGCTGAGGAAAGAAGAAAAAACATTAATAAGCATTTTTCATGATTAACAAAGCAAAGTGAGCAAAGTATACTGCTAGCTATCCATACACAGCACAGGGATCACTTATCTTCTGGCTCCACCAAAATGCAGACATTTGCAAGGAAGAAGGTAAAAGCAGTTATACTAAGAGTAATACCACCACCTATCAGGTTATGTCAGGAAGAGAAGAATACCTTTTCCTAGTGAAGTCAAAAAGAAAGTTAGAAAGACTCAAAGAGAAGGAAGAATAACTCACTACAAGCGAGGACAAAGCATACACAATATACAACTAAATTGCAAATCTGTTCAAAATAAATGAAGGAAAGGCCCACTTTATAGACAACATATTTTAGTATACATAGAAAAAATAAAGCTGTATCCTCCTACTTTAATTGGTACTGAAGGCACATACCCTTGGTCACCGGCACTGGACTGATGTGAAATGGGAGACTCCGGGCGCGGAGACACTCCTGAAACCCGGTGCCATTGGTCCTCCCCAATGTGTCCCCCAACTGGGAGCTCAGTACCAAATGAGACTCCACCAGTTCCCTGAACAGCTGCGGAGCAGGCATCTGCGACCAATGTGGTTTGCTGAGACAACTGAACCCCTACAGTGGGGTCTCTACCCAGAGCCACTGAGAGAGTACCCCTGCTGACAGAAGCGACTAAGACCGATCTGGAACCTCCATCTTGTGTCTGGTGGTACTGAGGGGGAAATCTCGCTCCCCTGGGGTACAGAGCCCCCAGAAGGGTTCGAGGCCGGAGGTCAAATCAAATCAGTGAGGCAGGAGAGAAACCTAGAAGGGAAAACTTTATTATGCATGCATGCAGTCTGACAGCTACTAGTGAACAATAGCAGTCAGCCCTGAGTTACAGGTTTTTGGATCCTTTATACAGAATGCTTAGACAGTTCAGTTTTTGATATGTTAAAGAAAAACAATCAACGTCTCAGCAGAAGTACTCTGAGACTTCTGTTCACACCAGGAGTGCTAGAAGTAAGTTTTACAAAACGAAGGCACATGAGAATGTGGAGTGAGTAGTCTTACAAGGCAAATTGTGACAAAGATAAGAGTATACATGATAATTTGTGACAGACTAGGAGTATCCATGAATTTGAGATAGGCATTTGTAAGGGTCTTTGATTACAGTTTAGATGATTCCACTCTGATACAGGGAGAGGGGTCTGGAAAACTTTTAACCCTTACAGCAGTTTTCTTTTAGAGAGTTTTGATTTCCTCCAGTGTCCCCCCTTAGACACAATTGGAGTTATTTGATTTTCCCCAGAGTACGCCCAAAGAATCCAGAATGGCAACTGAGGAAGGCCATTGTGAAGTCAACTCTTGCCTCCTCTCTAGAAGCACCTGTGCCAAACAGTGCCTCCCCCTTGGACTGGTGGCCCTCCATTTTCAACTCTGATGAGGATGTGGAATGCAGAGACCACAGAAGAGTAGTACCATGACATGCCAGTAGCCTCTGCACAGGTATAAGGTCACCGGGAGGACTCTGACTTGTACAGGAACCCTCCCGGGACTGGTGCCAAAGGGAACAATCCCCATTGATTCCTCCTGGGCAGCTCTGGTCACTCTGCCTTGTACAGGAGCCCTCACTGGAGCAGTGGAGAGGTGCCAACTGGGAGAACTCTGCTGGTACAGGAGTCCTCGCCAGACTATTGCTGAGATGGTCCTGCCCATGCCCTACCCCCAGCAGGGAAAAAACACAAGTCCCTGCAGCAAACTTAACTTGTAAGAACTATCTACAAAAATCAACAGGGGAAAGCATGCTTGCCTGAGGCAAGGAACGTTGGCTCCAACAAACCATCACTGGTGGTAAGAAGGAACTGAGGGAGGGGGTAGTTGGCAGGGTGCTATATACCTAGCCATACTGGCGCCACTCTAGGGCTATGTCTACACTGTAGGTATCTGTCAGCAGAGAGTATGCTAATGAAGCGCTCATTAGCATTTGTGGTGCTGTCATTTGTATACTCTCTGCCGATGCTTTTTGCACAAAAAGCATCATTAGAGAATATGCAAATGACAGCATGACAAATGCTAAGGAGTGCTTCATTAGCATACTCTGCCAACAAAAACCTGCAATGTCGACGTAGCCTAGGTGTCTCCATGTCAAATTTTGGCATCCAGCTAGGGAAAATCTTCCCGGCAACTATGCACGCAGCATGCACATAGCTAAACTGGAATGCACATGATTCTCAAAGTAGAATCAACACATGCATGCATGTCAAAAAAAAATTAACCAAAATTGGGGAAAAAAGAGAGTCAGAAATGGGCAACAAAAGCGATTAGGGGTATGAAACAGCTTTCGTATGAGGAGATATTAATAAAAATGAGGCTTTTCAGCTTGGAAAAGGGAAGGCCAAGGGGGGATATGACTGAGATCTATAAAATCATGACTGGTGTAGAAAAAGTAAATAGGGAAGTGCTATTTACTCCTCATAACAAAAGGAACTAGGGAATCACCAAATGAAAATAGGCATCAGGTTTAAAACAAAAGAAAGTATATCTTCACTTTGTCAGAAGAGGTTGTAAAGGGCAAGACTAACAGGATTCAGAAAAGAACTAGATCAACTCCTGAAGGATAGGTCCGAAATCTATTTGCCAGGATGGACAGGAATGGTGTCTCTAGCCTCTGGTTTGCCAGATGCTGAGATTGAGTGACATGGGATGGATCACTTGATGATTACCTGTTCTGTTCATTCCCTCTGGGGCACTTGGCACTGGACACTGTCAGAAGACAGGACACTGGACTAAGTGGACATTTGGTCTGACATAGTTTGGCCATTCTTGTGTTTTTATAACCTGATGATAATCTAGATCCAAACACTGCTGTTGTGGGCCATCTGTATTAGTAATTCAAATTACTGATAGAAAAGGAAAACCTTCCTTGAAGTACAGCTTGCCGTGATACGATGTTGTGCTTGTAGTCATGTCATGATGCTGAACTGGCGACAACATAAAAACAACCAGTGCCAATGTATTAAATGGAATTATGAAGTCACTGTTGAGAAATAAGTGAAGAAAGAGGTGGACTGAGAATGAAACTGTTTAGTAGTAACTGAGACACAGGATAGGAGTCTACTGGCAAAATGTTATTTGCACAACATCTTTTAAAGATAGTCCAATATAAGAATTTTGTTAAATAGGTAACGTGGATTCTACTAGCCCTGATGCACAATGGTTGACTACATTCAGGACTTGCCAGTATCCCAAGTGCAAACTCCAAGATGTGCATCTACCTGTTGGAGAAGTGAGTTATAAACATTCCATGCAAATTTTTTTAAAACGGAATGTTCAAATATTCTGTAATAAAAATATTAAACAACAGAGCTATATTCTGTAAAGGCAGCACTGAAAGAACCTTTGGAAATTTTGTGCATCTTAACCCTTTCTTCTCTCTTGTGGGTTATTTCCTGGAAAAGACACTAGAGTCATAAGGGAGCAAATAAGAGATAAATCAAATTGAAAGGCGCTTAAAATAGCTCTTGCAAATGGAAAAGGATTTGTAGGTCTGCTACTTGGACAGCCTGATAATCAGACAGTAACAGTTTCAGATATAAATATGTAACATTTGCTCCTGCCAAAGAGCCTTCTCCATCCATTGTAGTTTCATAAGGGCTTTTGCACTAGTTGAGTCAATGTGAGGGTCAGTTACACAAACTCCACACTCAGGACACACTTGAGAACAGAGGAGAGTTGTTTAGTTGCAACAGAGTTGACAGTTTTTACCGTGTAAAACAAAACAACATTTTCATGCCATGAAAGATTGTTTGTTCTGTGGCCTGGCTAATTGTGCAAGAGCATTTCCTCATGTGGAGTACACAACACTGACTTCCTTTCTACATGGTAAAACATTTAATTGTCAAGAAACAGACCCCCCATTGTACAGTCAGGCTACAATAAAGAGAAAGAACAAAACAAATACTAGAGGACTTGTAAAGCTGTACAGAACAACTGACTCACCTCAATGCTAGGATTTAACAAGTGTTTGTTCTGAGTGCATTGCTTGCTCCTTGAAAAACTTAGGCATTCGTATTTGCACCAAGAACTAAAATAGCGACACTTAGAACCTAGCACGTGAAGAGAGTCCAGAATAGGTCACCTGCCAATCCAGGATTTAAGGAATTCTGCAGGTGACCTCTATTCACAACAGATTTACTATGTCTGTAAGTCAAAGGAAATGTAGCACATTATGGTGGTGTCCAGGCCATGGTACACAAGATGCTAGGGATGTAAAAAGGTTAACCAGTAAGTATTAGCCTTACCAGCATGCTTACCCAGTAACTGGCTAACCAGAGGGATGGAGGAGTCCTCCCACACCTGCAGCAGAGGAGCTGGCTGAGCCAGAGGAGCCCCCTGCTTGTAACGGATGGACTGGCAGGACCCCAGCTCTGGGATCCCTGTCTGGAGCAACCCTCACCACAGGACCCCAGCCGCTCTGCACCAGGCCTCAGTTAACCAGTTAAACAATTAAAATTAAATTATTTAACCTTTTTTAAAATTGATATTTATATTCGTAGAACATGAACATAAAGCATCGTATGTCACTACAAGCCAAAGAGCCAAAGTCCCTAAACCCAGACTCAACAAGCTGAAAGGAGAATACCTCTAAAGATGCTAGACCCAGTGGGTTTCTCCTCAGACACACTCAACTGATGGAACCAAAGCTAGACCTCCTGGGGATGGTTTTAACTTGAAGAAGCAAAGAGCTCCCCAACAATGGGCAAAGGAGAGGCCCAGGCCACTGTCTCTGGCTACGTACTACCTCCCAGCACCTGGGAGCATCACTCTCCCTGATGACTGAGGCAGGCTGGGCCTTATGTTCAGTCAACTGTCCAAAACTCCCTTCTCCTTGCAGGTTAGCAGCATCATTCTCCCTGCCTTCCATGGGCAATATTAAGAAAGAGAAATCTTTCCCCAACAGTGAAGTCTAGTTCCTAAAGCAGCAACAAACCCAACTTCCTGGAAAAATTAAAACTAAACTGGGCAATTCTGTCTTGACAAGAGATGGACTGGATAACAAAGTAGGTCTTCTCCACCTAACTTCTATTCTCCTGTTTGCTTCTGCACTGAGACCTGGCATTTACCTCTTTTGACATTCTTTTAGCACTGATGCATCACAGCTAATGTTATTTCTGAGAATAGGACAGAACACAAGACCTTTTTAGTGTAGGAATGTACAAGTGGCTCTCCTAAGATTACCATGCAAGAGGTACACAACGTCAGAGAAGGCAAACAGAACTCTTAAATGCACAATGAACTGGAACAGTTCAGAGACAGAGTAATTTAATTTAATAAGGCCTGGGTCAACACACAAAAATTAACAGACTTGAAATGATAATGGGAAAAGACCTTCCAAACTTTGCTTCCTTTTGTTAGAAACAAGCAAAAGTCCAAGAGAAGTACAGACCGATGAACTGCCATTATCTTCCAGTAGAAATGTCATAGGTTTCAAACCATCTATTCCAGAACACCATATGGTTAAAATGAAAGCAAAACACAGCTCACATTATTCAAAATGACCAATAAACTTCTCTCCTTTTAAAGATTACTGACTTCGATGCTTGCAGTTACAATATTAAAACATATGCATATTATGGCGTTTGGAAGTTACTTTAAAAATCCTATAGGTAGTCAATACATTTCTCATGTGGATATAAAATGATGTATTCTTTGCTTTATCACAAACAGCAACTCTCTCACACACATTTTGCATCAAACTAGCTCATGATCAAAATATGCTGCTGTGGAGCTCTGGAAAATGTACTTTCAAGATATTAGATATTCAAGTGTCATATGTTCTACCAAAGTCTGCTGTAGAAAACACTTGGCATCCTGTTTTTTCAACAAAGAGTGAAATGCCCACATCTGCGGCTTAGCCCTTAAACTAGACCAACATGATGCAGATCCAGTATTGCCCTCCCCAGGATACATGGTAAGGCAATGTTTCTCAAACTGTGCTCCGCGGAGCCCCAGGGCTCTGCGAGACATCTCCAGGGGCTCCGCAAGATTGACAAACTGGAAACATCGATAGATACGACACATATAATCAGTGGACCACTGGGGCTCTGCATACATTTTTTACACATGTAAAGGACTCTAAAGCCCAATAAGTTTGAGAACCACTGTGCTAAGGGTTTACTGAATCGCTTCCAAGAATACAGAGCACACTACAAGAGGCCTTACATCTCTCAACCCAAAAAAGGATAAATTATGAAGTACTAGTGAATTTTCTACTTCATCTGAACCAAGGCTGAGGATAGAAATGCCAGGACCCTGGGAAAGGTAGAAGTGGCCAGCCTTGGATCTCCCAGAAGGGGTGGGGTTGGGGGCTAGCCTCCCAAACCAGTCCTCCTGTGATGCCCAGACTGTGCTACCTAACGGTCCAGTGGTGATTTACAGACCCCCGAGCTCTGACCACTGCTGTGGCTGTGGTGGCAGTGGCAGCAGCTGGGAGCCCTGTGCCCTTTTAAATCATTGGGCATCAGAGAAGCTGCCTCCTTTGCTCCCTTTCCCCCAATCAGCAGCCCTGATCTGAACTCATGGCAGCCTTATGTACTGATTATTTACTGTTGGATAGGAGAAGTGCATGATACATGGATTATTGAAAGATGGGCTCCCACCTATGCTCATCTTAGGTTCCCATTAGACTGACTGAGCAGTATAGCAGAGAGGAATCACTGGCATGCAGGGCAGTCTTCCGTGCACATAGGTTCTGGTAGCTCTTAGACAGGCTGGCTATAGTCCCAATGAAGTAATTAAATGAAGTATTTCTATTAACTACATTAGGCTTTGGAACTAGCCTTTACTGCAGGAGCCTTGAATAGCTGAGCTAGCCCTAACTTTGCCAAACTTTGGGGTGATTTGCTAGATACGTTCACGGTGGAAGCCCAAACTTAAGGTAGAAACGCAGGGTCTCTCAAAGCAGCATTACTGCCAAGCAAACGTTCTAGCCTTCGCTGAAACATTGTAGCCTTTGCCATTTTAAATGACCTTGGAATTATTTGTAAGTATCTACATATAGTGCTGGAGTCAGATGTCAAGCCACCACCATGTCTCATTACAAAGCTGGCTCTTATCTCTCATAATACATCTCTGAGGGAGATGGATGGGATCCAAGCTATCTACTGGTCTAGTGCTGGCTATGAATGGTTTTTCTACAGTGGAAAAAACACAGTTGTCTGAAATTGAGGACAACAGTCTTACCTCTACGCTGCAAAAACAAACGAAACCACACTGCAGCAAGTCTCAGAGCCCAGGTTTACAGGCTTGAGCTATGTGGATGTTCCCACGAGACTCACCGCCCTAGCTGGGCATTAGGGGCTACGCCTCAGCCTGAGTAAGAACACCTACCTTTCTATTTTTGCCCCTGTGGGACAAGCCTGAGTCTGCGGAACTGGGCGAGACTGCAAGAAGGTAGTTTGTTTGTTTGCTGGGGGTGGGGTTTGTGTTTGGTTGGGTTTTGTTTGTTTGTTTGTTTGTGGTGGGGTTTTTGGTTGGTTTTTTTTTTTCCTTTCAGTGCAGTTCTGAGACCTGCAAACTAAATGTTATCTGGTGAATAGCATTTGGATAGCAATATGCATACTATACATACAGCCTAACTGCCAGGAGCTGAAATTCTGCAATAAGCTAAAGCAGGCGAGTTGCCAAGACACTGACATATAATACCAGTTATTTCCACAGGACCTGCACAACTTTCTGGCTTTGGCACCAGGTATAAAACTTAGCATGGATCAGACAAGGATATTACCCATATTTTAATGCTAAGGGAGGGTACATAACTGTTAAAATATTGCTAGCACTAAAGTCTAAAGACAGCAGGACCCTTTAAAATAAAGAGCTTCAAGGATGTAAAAAGGTGGCAGCTGCAAAAAGATTTCTGTATTGTATTCTGAAACATTCATGTAATGCTTCTTTATATCAATTCCTTTCTTGACATTTTGTAGGCAGATTGTTTTATTCAAATTTCCCACCACATTTCTAGATATCCTGAACTAACTTATGTAAAGAGTAATGAACCTCGATGACCATTTCCACCAACATTTGTCCTCATGGCCATTCTGCTGTATAAATGGTCTTATTCTAGTTAAGAGAAGTACAGTATTCATGTTTTAAAGTAGAGCTTATTCAACAGTTCCATCCATGATTTTATCAAAAACTTACAGTATCAGTTAGCAAGGGCCAGCGTGGTAGAGACCAAGAGGTTGCACCTGCTACCAAAGGGAAGTGCTAGTATGCATGAGCACAGGATAGAGGGGGAAAATATGATGTTGTGAAAGTGCTATAGAAAAGAAAAATGTCTGGGGGAATGCAGGAAGCAGAAGAATGGGGACTACCCAGTGGATAACCACAACAGTGTTTTTGCTAGAGAACAAAATTCAGAAAATTCGTAGCCCCAAAATTCAAAACTTCTTTTCAAATTTGGAAACATCCAAATGGATTTGATCTTGGCCCATCACTACAGATTGAACCTCCCAAATCCGGGACTCTCTGGTCTGGCAACATCCGTGGTTCAGCAGGGCCAGGGATGTTGCTGGACCAAAGAGCCCTGGAGCAACACAGGGGCTGGGGAGCTGGGCCAAGCCGCATCTGGGAAGCCCCCATCCTGGCCCAAAACCCCCAGCATTAAACAGGGCCAGGAGGTGTTCGGGGAACCCCTGGCATCAGCGGAGCCCTGCGGTGGCTGTGGAGCTCCCATCCAGGTTGGGGAACCCCTAGCATCAGCAGGGTCACAGGGCCAGGGAATCCCTGGCTGCCAGGCAGCCCTGGCCAGGAACCCTGAGAAATCCCCAGAGGCAGCGGGGCTGGGGTGTGCAGGCAGCCTCTCCTGGGAAATCTCCGGCTGAAGCGGGGCTGGCAGAGGCAGATAGCCAGAATCCCAGCAGCAGCAGCAGGGCAGCTGGGGAACCCCCGTTAGCAGCAGGGCTGGCAGCAACTGGGTGGCTCCAGCCTGGAACTCTGGAGAACACCCTGTGGTAGCAGGACTGGCAGCAGCCAAGTGGTCCCCGCCAGGAAGCCAGGGAGACCCTGGGGCAGTGGGCAGGCAGCAGGGTGGGAAGCCCGCTGCCGGGCCAGCGGGGAAGAGAGCTCCAGGGAGAGTAACCTGGGAGCAGGGCAGCCAGCAGGGGACACTGACCTCCCCTGGTGCAGCAAACTCCCTGGTTCAAGACAAGTCAGGCTCCACAGGTGCTAGTCCAAGGAGGTCCAACTTGTACTAGAAAAGTGATATTCACCAAGAAATGAGATTAGTTTTACTGTTCAAGTAGCAATGCTAGGTGTGGTTGAGCTCAATAGTGTCAACTGTAGAGCTTCTTTTTTTAAACCTGCATTATTATTTGAAATACTTGACCAACAACAGCGATCGGTGTTACTTGAGACGCAGCAAGGATGCACCACTTACCCACATTCTTAACTTTGCATAAGATGGGAAGAAACCAGGCATGTGCTTAAGTGTGTGCAGGGAGAAGGCCCAAGATGCAGTGAATTGTTCTTCATTCTCCAGAATAAATGCTTTTTCCCCCCCATGAGGCATCACTTAAAAATGTCCACTATACAATGATGTTTTGGACAACTCCCTTAGTATATGAAGTTGGTTCACTACTAGGGATGTTAAATTTAAGTTATTTTAGTAATTGAGAAGTCGATAAAAATTCTTTGCAGGCAGCAGTCCCTGTCCATGAGGGGGCCGCCAACTCCCCACTAGGACCCTCTGTGGACAGGGGATGCTGCCAGAGCAGCTTCCTCTGCTGCCTCTGATAGAGGCTGCAGTGAGCTGTGGAGCAGGGACAGCGCTGGGCAGAACCAGCTTTTAAGTTGGTTCTGCCCAGCACCGGCTCCTCCCCCGCCTTGATGCCTCTGATAAAGGGTCTCTTACATCCCTAGTCATTCCCTGACCAACTAAAGACAAACTAAACAGAAAATCTAGGACATTCGTAGTATAGCATATTATGACAGGGTCAGGCCAGAAGGGTACAAGAGAGTCACAGAGGGGAAGTATATTAGCCTCAGATTGAATGAGTCTCTGTTCCCAGGGTAAACTGGTAGGGGCTAGTCCAGAACCAGTGAGAACTTATCAGAATCAATCAGGCAATTAAGTGGGCTTGCAGAGTCAGATGAGCCGAGGCTAGTTGGAACACCTGGGACCAATCAAAGAGCCAGTTGAGACAGGTTAAAAAGGAGCCTCACTGCTGTTAGTTAGCATATGAGGAGTTGAGAGGATGGAGGAAGCACTACAGAGTTTAGGAGGAGCAAGCACCAGCAGATTCTAGTAGAAAGACCTGAGATAAGGTAGGTGCTGGGGAAAGCGTAGGGAATAGCCCAGGGATTTGTAGCTCTCTTGCATCTGGTGTTGGTGGCTTTTATAGGGATCTGCTACTACTGGGCCCTGGGCTAGAACCCAGAGTAGACGGTGGGCCCTTGTTTCCCTCACCCAATACCCACTTCCTCATTTCCTCTCCAGGAAAAGACTGGCTGAGGAAAATAAAAGGGTTAACCTAGCCCTGTATCATTAGGGTGTCCACCGAGACTGGGGAGTTTGGTTTTCCCTCATTACCTAATGCTGGCCAATGATGAAAGTAGCTCAAGAAACAGCAAGCTGATGCCCAAGGTGTGGTGTGTAAACTGAGGGCTGCTATGAGCCTCGGTGTCAAGCAAGCCACCTGAAAGTACAGAACCTCCCAAGTTGGAGTAGGAGCTGTGTCACAATATATGATCATGGTGCCCTTGACAGCTGCACAGTAAATAATGATCCAAGTTTGACACTGTTGCTGACTATGTATTTAAAAGGCCTCTGAATCCAGATGGTACAATAGCTTCAGGACATGCCATTGCTGCACCATCTACCTCAGCAGAGACAGAGAACCTCCAGACTGGTCCTATTTTAACTTCGTCAACCACAACATTTCTAGGACACCAGCCAACAAAACAAAAAGCTTTAAATCCAGCAGAGAGATTTTCTCTAGTCTTGTTAATGCAATACGAAGGGTCACACAAAACCAATTACTGCTCAAGCACTTTCAGTCTCTGATAGCTACACTGGAGTCTACTCACTACAGCAGCACTACTGCAAACTGCTTTGTGTGGGCAAACCCCTGCACCCACCTGGTGCCCTACTAACACAGTTCCACACTTCTGTAACTGTGGAAGGGTTTACATAGTCAAGGCCTAAACTACACCCTTTATCCCCTCTCATCGTAAAACAGTATGAGAGGTACACATACTCCTGGAAGTACAAACAGATCTTCTAGGGGGTACATCAACTCATCTAGATATTTGTGAAGAGCAAGACTTTAACAGGGTTCAAAAAAGAACTAGATAAATTCATGGAGATTAGGTCCATCAATACTTATTAGCCAGAGAGTAGGAATGGTGTCCCTTGCCTGTCAGGGGCTGGAAATGGATGACAGGAGGGGGATCACTTGATGATTACCTGTTCTGTTCACTCCCTCTGGAGTATCTGGCACTGGCCACTGTCAGAATATTGCATCGATTATTCAATTAGCCAATTAATCAAAATTTTACATCGCTAACTGTGACCCAATCAGACTATTGTTGGCAGAAAGGGAAACTCAGAAGACACTTTCAACAGGTTAGATTTGGAACAAGAGCGCACTGGTTCATTTAGCAACTCTTCCTTTGTGCAATAACAACAAAAAGTGTGCACAATATCAGATGTGCTGTGTCTCAAATTGGAGAGCAAGCACATTTAGCAGATTGATATACACATTTTATTTTTTTAAAGGACACATTAGTAAAAATAAGTTTTTTCTAGGATGGTTTTTTTCCCCTTCTGAGAAAAATGTTAAATGTAAAAAGGATAGCCGAGATTACCTTACATTTGAGGGTGCAGTTCTCTAATACCCAGCCACCAGCATTCATGGGAACACAGTCATCCTTAGTTCAGTCACCCAACAGACAATTCTCTGGAATACCAAATGAACTGGCCAATCTCATGCATCAGATCAGTAGCAAAAACTAGAAAACACATCACTAGATTCCCAGTCTCCTGCTCTTATGCATCATTCTGCATATATTATTTTCATAGCCACATCACAAGAACTAGGGGGTCACCACATGAAATTAACAGACTGTGCATTTAAAACAAAGGACTTTTTTCCCCCCATACAACACACAGTCAACCCGCGGAAAGCCCTGCCAGAGACTGTTGTGAAGTCAAAGACTGTAACAACAACAAACAAAAAACAAACAAAACAACCTTCAGAGAGTATAGCTCCATCAATGGCAATTAGCCAGGGATCGTGTCCCTAGCATCTGTTTCCCAGAAGCTGGGAATGGGCAAAGGTATGGATCACTTAATGTTTACCTGTTTTGATAATTCCCTCTGGAGACACTGGGCTAGATGTACTTTTGGTCTGATCCAATAGGACTGTTCTTATACTCTTATATGTTCCCAATTATTTACATTTCCTTTCCTGCCTCCAGAACTATACTGCCAGTTCTTAATATAGAAAATTCACCAGCTGAGCCATTCATGCAGTAGCCTGAATACATAAAACATTATGGGATACTATAATCTTGAATCTTGCCACCCACTGCTAATTCTTTGGCACATACTCACCAGCCTATAGAGGAATATTTATCTTTCACCCCATGTTTTACTATTTGCTGATGTCAATACCCTGGAGAGCACCCAGCACTGTACACCTGTCATTTTCGGTTACATCCTATTTGCTTCAATTCTTTATTCAGCATTGGTTTGTTGGTGCATGCCTATTTAGGCAGGATGCTGAAATGGCTGATAAATTAGCAGACAGATCAAATGAGGATTTTAGCTCAACATTTAACATCTGTTATCTATGTGGAATCTGATACATTTCACAGCTGTATATCATTAATTATTTATACAGGCATAGCGCCTAGGAGCCCCACTCATGGAGCAGAACGCCACAGTATTAGATGCAGACAGAAAGACAGGGAGTACCAGGAAACAATGCTATAGAACACTGCTTATGTTGACCGCATACCCACATGGCCTAAAGCAAAGGATTGCTTTACGGAGAAAAAAGAAGTGGCTTTGCAGATATTTAGGTTGAGTTCCTCACAAGTACAAAGGTACAGGTGGAGGTTCCTCAAAAGAACAAAGATCAGCACGTTTGAAAATTTAACAAATGGTAAATGGAAACTGGCAGCATGGACTGATCAAAAGCAAAATTCAACATTTCAGCAGTGAATGAGACACATCAGTAGGATGGGAATAGGCTGTTAGGGGCTTTAAAAGTGAAGACAAGTAGTTTATTTTGATGCAATAGAGAGGAGCAGCAGAAGGAGCTAAGGGGGGCAGCTCTGGTTTAAGGCTACTGGCTAGAAAAATCATTTTCAGCCACATTCAGAAATGACATGAGTGAGGTAAGAGCCAAGAAGTGGGGAAAGGGGCATCAAGGGGTCCTTGAAATGACCTCCTGTGGTCTGTAAAAATCCCTCATCTGGGATCAATCATGTCCCAAGGGTGCCGGACCAGGAAGGCCTAATCTATAAGATGTGGACCAAGAGAAAGTCCCACAGAAACCAAACAAAGCTGGACAAGTGACAAGGAGGATCCTCTACAGTGATTAGAGCATTAGCAGGAGAACCAGGTGAAAAGAGTCACAGAAACCAAGAGAGGGCAAGATTTCAAATACAAGAACATGCTTGGTGGTATCAAAGGTGCCTGACAGGTCAAGGAGGACGAGTCTGGAGTTCTGGTTCTGAGCTTTGGCTAGATTGCTAAGAGAAAATCATTTGAGGCTTTGGCAAAGGAGATTGCACTGGAATCCAAGGCACAAAAATCAGATTCTAGAAGATCTAGGAAGAGAAGAGAAAATCCAGGCAATTGCAGACATACAACGAACTTAGAGATGAAAGGTAGAAGGAAGACAGTGTGGTAGTTGGAAAGGTTAAGTGAGGTCAGAGGGTGGATTTGGGTTTTTTCTGTTAAGATGCATGCTTGCACTGTGAGGGGAAAGCACCAGATGAAAGTGAGGTTAAAGAGAGTAAGGAAAAGGATAAGGGCATGCCTGAGAGAACTTCAAGAGATAACACAGGGTCACTCAGGTAAGTACAAAGCAGATAAGAAAATTCTGTGAAATGAGACAAGGAAGGAGGAGATTAAAGTTGTAGGAGAGGAAGGAAGATAGTCACATCATATTTTGTCTTATGAATAAACTAGCACACTCCTGTGTATAGCAGTGAAGGCTACCGTTCGGCGCATCACAGGTATGAGAGTGGGTCTTCAAAGCATAGTTTCCAGGCTGTGAGTGGACAGCATGTAACATGACTTGACGTGACAATGAGTATTTATCACAAAAGAAACACTTCTCACACTCAGCCCAAACTCCATTCCAACAGTGAAATTCTCTCAAGACAGGGTAGCATATGGGGGGGGGGGGGGGGAGAGAAACATTTTCATGTGAATTCTAATTTACTGCAATTCTGCTAAAACCTGAAGGGAATCACTTGAGCACCTTTAGGTCAATGAGCTAAAATCTATAGCTGCTACTGTAAATAAGTGAAATGCCGTTTGAGCTTACGATACCGACAATTTAGACTAGAAGAGAATTTGGTCCACAAAACAGTGCCTATATAATGCTATGCCATAGAAGGATAGAAAATAGAAGCCAGCCCTACCATGGAGGGTGTTAAATCACAGATGTGTCTTAGGCTCACTTCAAAAGGTACGTGATACAGGACAAAAGACCTTGAAATCCGCCAAACTTCATTAGTCACAGAATTCCACATGATGTTGAAAGCATTTGCATGTTCCCTGGAGAATCTCCACTGCCCCCAAAATATCGCCCCACTATCCACCAGAACATGGAAAGGGAAGTAAACCTTAAATTAGAGGAGTCTGGTACTATGTATCTAAATTTGCACATTTTTCAATTAGCAGATGTCTATATCTAAATCTGTCTCAGCTGTTCAACACTGGGGATTTTTTTTTTTTAAAACAGTCTCTTGTAGGAACAACACATTTTATATTAACCCGTTCTTTATGTTAAGCTGAATTCCTGCAGTGATCTTCTCCTGACTCCATGTTACAATGAAACGGCACGGAACAAAGAACAGCAGAAGAACAGACAAGAAATGGCTCAGTTTTAACTCCATTTGGACAGCCCAGATAAAACATACATTGTATCAAACTGGATTCTGAAAAACGTACAAGAATATGATTGAGTGACACCTGTTAACACCCACTCCAGATATGAACTACTGTCTTTTTTAGGTGGAATGGGCAGATTGTGTCTTATTTTGTTTTTCACTTCAGAATGGGACAGTCACATTTTAAACCCCTTCGATCCACGTTACTGACACCTCCAAAACCAGATGATAGTTTCATTTTTACTTTTCACCATGTTAACACTTTACTCATCTAGGATGAGACTGGTCAATTTTACTCTCTCACCCATCAGTAGGTTCCTGAAACTGCACTGGTCACTTATAAACAAGGGATAAAACTTTTGCCCCAGTGAAGTCAGTTAGTAGCACCAAATAAGATGAATATAAATTCGGCTTTGGAATCATGAGATGTACTTAGGTCTGAATTATGGATAGCAGTCTAATCCAGCCTTCACACATCTTAAGCACATACTGTTAGATTTAAATGTATATTTGATTATTTTCTCCTTAGTAACTATCCTAATTGCTCATTGCAGGCTGAACATATCAACATTCATAAACTAAATAACATGCTTATACTGAAAGAAGTCCAAAAGCAACATAATTCATGACTCATAAGCGATCAGGAACTGCAATTAAATTTTCATAACCTATGATGTTGAGTGTTAGCAGCTACTGTATAATTATCACCATAATACTAATTATTTACATCAGGAGCCATAAGCAAGAGTGTGTTTTAAAAAATAGCTCAATGTCATTTCACAACTCGAACAGGCTGCTCAGAATACATATGAGACTTCATGGGACAGAGGAGAGCAGAAAGATGGCAGAGCATAGACATGTTTACAGAGAATCTTTATTACACAACTATAGTCTCAAAGCACAAAAGATTTTAACTATAAGAACACAAATGAAAAACACCACCACCACCACCAACCCACGTGGAATAATGTTTCACACTCTGGGGTTCATATGCAAGCTCCTGAGCAAAGATCAGGTATTAGTGCAGAACAAGCAGCTATCTTTTGTCACTACAAGACAGATCCCCAGTACCTTTGAAATGAAAAAAAAAAAATCAAGGGGAGAGAAAGGGGGAGTATAACAACCCAAACAAATACCCACACTGTGCATTCTACTTAAATCAGCTTTCTGAGGGCGTAATAAATAAGTCACTAGAACATAGTCAGCCACAAAATTTGAAATCACACACAAAATGTTGACAATACAGAAATGAATTTACCACCAGTATTTCCTTCCAATCACCTAGTTCTCCCAATTAGAATCATAGAACACTAGAACTGGAAGGGACCCCGAGAGGTCATGGAGTCCAGTCCTCTGCCCCTATGGCAGGACCAAGCACCATCTAGACCATCTCTGACAGACATATATCTAACCTGCTCTTAAATATCTCTAGAGATGGCGATTCCACAACCTTCCTAGGCCATTTATTCCAGTGTTTAACCACCTTGACAGTTAGGAAGTTTTTAATAATGTCCAACCTAAACCTTCCTTGCTGCAGTTTAAGCCCATTGCTTCGTGTACTATCCTCAGAGGCCAAGAACAACAATTTTTCTCCCTCCTCCTTGTGACACCCTAATAGATACCTGAAAACTGCTATCATGTCCCCTTTCAGTCTTCTCTTTTCCAAACTAAACAAGCCCAGTTCTTTCAGTCTTCCTTTATAGGTCATGCTATCTCTTTAATCATTCTTGTTGCTCTTCTCTGGACCTTCTCCAATTTCTGTACATCTTTCTTGAAATGTGGTGCCCAGAACTGGACACAATACTCCAATTGAGGCCTAATCAACACAGAGTGGAGTGGAAGAATTACTTCTTGTGTCCTGCTCACAACACTCCTATTAATGCCTCCCAAAATCATGTTTGCTTTTTTTTCCCCTCAACAGCGTCACACACAATATGTTGACTTGTATTTAGCTTGTGGTCCACTATGACCCCTAGATCCTTTTCTGCAGTACTCCTTCCTCGACAGTTGCTTCCCATTCTGTATGTTTGAGAATGATTGTTCCTTCCTAAGTGAAGTACTTTGCAATTGTCCTTATTAAACTTCATCCTATTTACCTCAGACCATTTCTCCAGTATGTCCATATCATTTTGAATTATGAGCCTATCCTCCAAAGCAGTTGCAACCCCTCCCAGCTTCATATTATCTGCAAACTTAATAAGTGTACTCTCTATGCCAGCGGTTCTCTAACTTTTTGGGCCCTGGAGCCCTTTAAATGCGTAAAAATTTATGCGGAGCCCCAGCGGTCCACTGATTGTATGTGTTGTCCCTATCGATGTTTCCAGTTTGTCAACCTCACGGAGCCCCTGGAGATGTCTCGCGGAGCCCTGGGGCTCCGCGGAGCACAGTTTGAGAAACACTGCTCTATGACAATATCTAAATCGCTGATGAATATATTGAACAGAACCGGTTCCAAAACAGACCCCAGCAGAATCCTACTTGTTATGCCTTTCCAGCAGGATTGTGAACCATTAGTAACTACTCTCTGAGAATGGTTATCCAGCCAGTTATGCACCCACCTTATAGTAGCTTCTTCTAAGTTGTATTTGCCTAGTTTATTGATAAAAATATCATGAGAGACCATATCAAATGCCTTACTGAAGTCTAGGTATACGTCCACCGCTTCTCCCTTATCCACAAAACATTATCCTATCAAAGAAAGCTTTGTTCTTTACGAATCCATGTTGGCTGTTCCCTATCACCTTATTATTTTCCAGGTGTTTAAAGATTAATTCCTTAATTACTTGCTCCATTATCTTTTCTGGCACAGAAGTTAATCTGACTGGTCTGTAGTTTTCTAGGTTGTTTTTATTTCCCTTTTTATAGATGGGCACTAGATTTGCCCTTTTCCACTCTTCTGCAATCTCTCCCGTCTTCCATGATTTTTCAAAGATGATAGCTAAAGGCTCAGATACCTCCTCAATCAGCTCGAGTATTCTAGGATGCATTTCATCAGGCCCTGGTGACTTGCAGACATCTAACTTTTCTAAGTGATTTTTAACTTGTTTTTTTTTAGCTCCCATTTAAATCATCATCATCACTGGACCTTTTGCTACTCTACACCTTGAAAATAATTCAAGGTTCTGAATTGCTTGTCTACATTTTAAAACAGAACACATACCATTTAGATAGAGCAGGACTCCTGCAGGACAACACAAGAACATTTAATCAGTGATGGTAAGATTGCTGCTCAATAGCACAGAAAAAAAAATATGTAGAATACAGTTAAAAGTTACAGCCACAGAAGTTTACAGGCTACTGCCCAAAAGCTATGACTGTCAAATTTTCAGTTGCTCACGCATTGCTTGGCCTATGGCAGGAGTGGGCAAAAGGGCCTCCATGGGCCAGATTCAGCCCGCCAAGAGGGTTGATTCAACCCGCGGAGGCCCTGCCGCGTCCTCACCCCCAGGCCAATTAGCGCCTGAGGGAGGGGGAAGCACACGAAGTTTCCTCTGCCCTGCCAAGAGCACGCGGCACTTTTCTAAGTGCCACGTGCTCCTCATGGGGCAGGGGCAGGGCAGAGGAAGCTTCGTGCACTCCCCACCCCAAGGTCTGATTGGCCTGGGGGCAGGGGAGTGTGCGAAACCTCCTCCCACCCTGTAAGGTGCACATGGCACTTCAAAGTGCTTCATGCTCCTGGCAGGGCGGAGGAAACTTTGTGCGCTTCCCTCACCCCCAGACCGTAATTGGCCTGGGGGTGGGGGAGCATGCAAAGCTTCTTCCTGCCTTGCCAGGGGCATAGGTGCTTAATAGGAAGGGGGGAGCAAAGGGGCACCCCATCCCCGACCAATCATGGTCTGTGGGTGAGGAAGCCTGGAAGCATCCTGGCCCTACCCCTTCCATTTTAGGCCCTGCCCCTGCCAGAGCAGCCCAGGGCCACTTCAAAAATCCCTGGTGTCCAACCAGCTCTTAAGCAGTACCCACTATAGTTGCTATTGCTACAGCGAACTAGCTATACTCAACCAGTCAAATAGACACATGTGGACAGCACAGTACTATGGCCTATATTCTGGAATTACTGGGTCTCAAGGTTTCTGCATGCGGACTATACTGGGATTTCAATGTGAAGGTCTTCTTACTCAGGTAAATAATTCTTTTGAACACTTAAGTGACATTTAAGTGCGTTTAAGCCATTTACTGCCACTCTACAAAGGGTTGAGTTTCAAACAGAGCATGCCAATCACCGAATTTAAATTGATTATTCTTTTAGCACTCATATTGTGCAGTGTCTAAACAATCCAACTCTAAAAATATATTTAACATTATTACTTCAAGATAGAAATCTCAACTTCAGAAACACTATATACTGTCCTATGTTCTCATGTATCAGAGGGGTAGCCGTGTTAGTCTGAATCTGCAAAAGCGATGGAGTCCTGTGGCACCTTATAGACTAACTGAAGTGTAGGAGCATAAACTTTCGTGGGCAAAGACCCACTTTTGCCCACGAAAGCTTATGCTCCTACACTTCAGTTAGTCTATAAAGGTGCCACAGGACTCCTCATCGCTATCTTCTCATGTTAACTATGGTCTCCAAATCATCAAGATAAGCACATAGCTAAATTTAAGCATGAGTAATTCCACTGAATTTGGCAAATCCTATAACTGCCAGCTTCAAGCAAAACAGTTCCACTCTAAAATTAATGCACATAGTGATATGCAAAGCACTTCTGCATTAGTTCCTCAGGTGCTTATTTCTCCTATATTTATGCCTTAATTTTTTTCCTACACTTGACACTGACAATCTGATTTTGCATTACCTAATGCTTTGTTTCCCAGCCTTTCACGTTGGTAACCTCTTAGTCAAAGAGAATTTTTTTTATATTCTCTAAATGTTTTATTCTTTATAGAAATAACAGTGATAATGATACACACATAATTTGTGTGTGAATTTCTAGATCAAATATTCTGTCTACCTCTTGAAAGACAAGAGGATGCAAGGAGAAGGAACAAGATTCTCTTTGTTCTAGGTTGTAACATATTCAATGCCTTGCAACCCACCAGTTGAAAACATCTATACAATCTATTTATTCTCTTGATAAGTAAGGTTGGTAGCTCATCCTTTCAAATAACTTATAGTTAATTCTCACCCAAGATCTTTCTATTTGCCCTCCACTGTACCTTTTTCTCATCTGGGCATAGTTGGTCTTTTGGGTTTTCATTCAATTATAGCAGAAACTTATACTATACTACAGAGAAGGACTCACATCATTAAAACAAAACAAAACACCACCACCAATTTTATCATCTTTAACCTTGCGTTTCTCAAATCATTTTTCATGTTTATTTATAAAGTGTAATCTGGCAGGTGAATGCTGTTAATACATTGTTCTGGTAATGGTACTGTGTCTCACTAAAATGTTTTGAATTTTTAGAAACAATGCTTATATGCCAGGACTGATGGGGTACGTCTAAACTACATGGCTCCGTCGACGGAGCCATGTAGATTTGTTTGTTTGGCAAAGTCAAATGAAGCCGCGATTTAAATGATCGCGGCTTCATTTAAATTTACATGGCTGCCCCGCTGAGCCGACAAACAGCTGATCAGCTGTTTGTCCGCTCAGCGTGCTAGTCTGGACGCTCCCCTGCCGACATCAAAGCCCTTTGTCGGCAACCCTGGTAAACCTCATCCCACGAGGAATAACGGGGCTGCCGACAAAGGGCTTTGATGTCGGCAGGGGAGCGTCCAGACTAGCGTGCTGAGCGGACAAACAGCTGATCAGCTGTTTGTCGGCTCAGCGCGGCAGCCATGTAAATTTAAATGAAGCCGCGATCATTTAAATCGTGGCTTCATTTGACTTTGCCTATGTGTCTAATCTACATGCCTCTGACGACAGAGGCATGTAGTCTAGACACAGCCACGGACCTCACACGGTCTGGATACAAAGTGATCAACCAAAACCATCTAGGGGGATTAATAAAATTCAATACAAATGAGACTACTTTGATTTTATGTAGACCAATGCTAGAAAGACAGTCAGGATTTGCAAATGGACAACCAGTAACTCTGGCTTTATGATAATACTTACAACTTCTCTCAGCTAAAGCACACAGTAATCTTACTAGTGAAGAATATCATTAACCCTATTCTGGGCTAGCCAACTGGCAGGTTACACAAATATTTCATTAAGTAGATAAATTTAAGAGCTGCTGCCCTTTTAAATTATACCTACTATAAGTGCAACCATAAAAGAATTTCAGTAATCAAGTACCATATTTTCCATCCACATGGAACAACATCATTAAATAAAATGACATTTACCTATAACCATATTCTCAGTGCTTTGACGGGCATCTCAGTGAACAAGCACTGTATGTACATAATATAACAAGGAAAAATAAATCTCTCTTAAAAGCCAATCTCTTGGCATTTTTAACATAGCTCAGATTCAGTAGGTCACTGTCTTACCATTTACCCCCAATACCAATTACAAACAGTTCACAATTGGAAAAATTATTCCAGATGATGATAAATTCAGCTATCACTACCTCTTCAGCATCTGAGTTTGCCCCAGATTTAAAAACTCAGAATCAAGAAACAGAGTGAATACAATTCTTATGTCTGATGTATGCATATAAATACTCCCTAACATGTACATTCTATGCATTTACAAATGTAACACGCCTAGCTACCGTACCATACCCATGCACATCATAGATGAGGCATACACTAATGTTTGTCCATGCCTCAAGATAAAAATACAGGTATTTATATCTAGCGCTCACATCGTGTAAACCAGGGGTTGGTTGGCCCCTGCCACTATATTTACCTGCACCTCTGCAGGTATTGGTGATTGCAGCTGCCATCTATTGGCCAGGAACAACGATCCAAAGCCAACGGGAACTGTGATCCCTATATCTGCAAAGGTACAGCTACATAGGGCAGGGTGGGAGCCCACCAGAGGCTAACCCTGGCAGATCGGATCCAGCCCATGGGACAGTATTTGTTCACCCCTCTTGTAAAACCTTTCTGGACCTTCTTCACGGAGAAATATCTTTTAAAAGCTATGAACCTTTCCCTTCTTGAAAGACCAGGATGGAATTGACTGCCTGAATAAACAAACAGTTCTTTCCCATGGCTGACATTACAAATGCAGTCATGTCAACTCCCTGTGAAGTTAGCGTTTGATATGAATCCACAAGAGCAAGTAATTTCAAAGATAAGAGATTCCAGGTGGGCACTTTGGACCTGATTCTGCATTGCCTTGCATCTTGAATGAACATTTACACCTATGTACATGTAAAACATTCCTGAATGAGAATAAACACAGTGGAGATGACACAAGGGCTCCACTCTCACTAGAAAAAAATGTGGGTTAGTTTAATTTTACTAACCGGAGTTAATAAACATGAAGTAAAAGCCTAACAAAGACAAGACAGTGTGCGTTCTCATATCTGTTAGCAGGTTGAAGTAAAAAATAAGGGAGAACCTAGGCCTTAACTTCACCTGTTAATTTGTGTGCTAAGTATGGACTAACCAGCCTTCACTAGTATTTTAAGAAGTTATGTTAAGAACACACATCTTCCCTAGTAAAGACAAGTTAAGTGTAAGGCAGTATAGTATCAGACCACAAATATTTAACTTGTCACGTTGTACCTTCTCCCTCATGCCACAGTTAGAGGGAGATACTACCTTTTTCAATTTGCTGCAAAGCAGCACACGATAGAGTGAATTTTGTTTGTTTCAGTTCAGGCCCTCTCCAGCCCCCATGAGAATTGCTTTCTTTGGGCATATGTATTATAGAACAATGCTAGCGCATAAAGATTTTGTAGTTTAAAGCATATTCTACAACCGCATATTGAGCCTGCTATCCCCATGAGAACAATATCGTGTAACTCTCTTGTTGCAAATTCAAATTAAAAACAATCATTTAAGAACAAAATGTGTCTTGTGATGGCCAGCTGTTTGCAGCAGCAATCAGGAAAGACCTTACAACAAGCAGCTTTGCCACAAGGTTCCAGGTGCAGTAAGGTGTTATCAACTACTGAAGACAGGACATCCAACTTGATGGATCCACCATCTGAGTATGACAAGCTCTATCTTCTAATTCTTTTAAAGACAAACCACTTAAAAATGCTATTTCTATGTTTCAGGATTGGGACCAATTTCCATCCATTTTGTATGAATTTCTCAAGCCAGCACTTTTCCCACATCTCAGGTAACTCAGAAAAATACACGACTACTGGTCACACAAATTTATTATGCAAAATGGGGTACACACAGCATGTTCACAGAAAGGAAATCCTTGTAAAAACAAAGCTAGGAAATTAGAGCTTTCTGTGATCATCAATTTACAAGCAGTGTGGAACTACAAATGGTCAAACTTTCCATTGCATTTGGGAGGTTGGGTGATGTGCCACACCTGCAATTTGTTTTTACTGCTTCAAGAGACACATACATACACACCCCCAGAGACAAAAGCTTTGCCCTAGCAAGTGCTAGTGTGAATAGTAGTAGCAGTGGTCTCCTGCCAACAATGTAAATGCCTGGGGTTCATGAGGGTATGGGGGAGGGGAGAGGAGGTTTTTTTTTTTTTTTTGTGGACAAAAGCTATGAAACAGTTTTTACACTTCTAAACCTTGTGTCCCTATAAAGCTGCGTATTGTTGACAAAGCCTAAGCCTGTTGCAAAGGTCAAACCACTTTCCAGGGAAACAGCATTTTTGAAGAAAGTACATACTAGTGAACTCCAAGAGTACAGAATAAAAAAGCCAGAGGAGAAAACAAGGTGTGGTTTACTCACCAGGCGGGTATTAACCACAGGAAACAGCAATGCCAAGAGGGCCCCATTTAACATATGCATCTGTAACCTTAGAAGAAAGAGGGGGCAAAGTTATTGTCACAGTCTGAAAATTAAGTATGAAATGTGTTATTTCAATGTGTACTATAAAATGATGTTCCCATAAAGAAACAAAAGCTTTGCATAAGCTCTGTTGACTTGTATTTACATAAAGCAACTGTTGACTGACAAACTGTACTTTATTAAGGAGGGTTTAAGTAATTTCCTAGAGTAAGAATGCTTTATATAATAAATTTTGAATTCCTAAGTAATTTGGACAACTGGTCTGTAACCAAGGTCCTGCCAGGGATTGCTGGAGGGTTGTTTTTTTGGGGGGGGCGGGGGGGGGGGGGGGAGACGGGGGCGAGTCTTAAAATAAGTTAATCTCTAAATGCCTTTACTCCTATAAAAATGCATTATATCAAACTAAGGCTTCAGAAATTTTAGCACAAGAAATGTGCAAGTGGGCCAGTACAGTCTGGTCTGCGGAACTAGTAAGCTATGTACCAGAAAGACTCCATGCCAGCCACCCCCTCCGCTGACTGCCAGGTCTGTGTATAGGGCTGGTGTTTAGGAGGTGGGGCTGGGAGCACTACAGCCATTCTGCTCCCTTTCCTATGCCCCTCCCAATGAGGAAAGGAGCAGAACTGTTCGCCCTGCTCTGCCCCTGCAGCTCTGGACGCAGACACAACAGCTCTACAAAGGAACAAGGGTGAGGATGGGGACCAGTGCCTGAGCCCTGTTTCACAACAGACTTCAGTAGCTTTGCTCTGGTTTCACACAGGAGTTCTGCTTCTTTCCTTACTGAGAGGGGCAACAAGGAAAGCAGCAGAACTGCCAGCAGTTCCTCCAGATGCCATAATGCCCCAGCCCTCGCTCCACATACTGTGGGATTGGAAGGGGAGTAAAAGGGAAAAGTGTGGGGGCCCAGGCTTGGGGCAGGGCGGAGTCACATACTTGCCTCCCCTTAGCTTTTGTGCCCTCCCTCGTCCCAGACTGGTGAACAGGGATATTAGATATAGTATAAATGAACAGTTGTGTAACTGATAATATTTTGTGCGGTTATACAACTACAGTCCCCAGGGGCGGGGCCAGCAGCCAACCTCACTCCTGGGAGTCCCCTGCCACCCTGCGCTGTTGCCTCTGATACAGAGGCAGCAGCGTGGGGTGGCAGCAGCCCCTGCCTATGGAGGGGTCTGAGCTCCTGGGTCCACAGACAGTCTGTTCCATAGGATGCAGAGCAGACTCTGTCCATGGACAGCTCAAACCCACCCGCAGACAGGGGCTGCTGCCATGAAGCAGCCTCGGCCCATAGCATGCCCAGGCTCGCTGTGGACAGAGGCTGCTTCGCAGCAGCCTCCCTGCCTACACTGCTGCCTCTAATAGAAGGCAGCAAGGAGCAGGGCAGGCAGTTCCGCAGAGCCAATACATGCAGGAAACTGGCTTGAAAGCCAGCTCCCCATGCCTATCCATTCCAGCCTACCCCCCTCATCCTCCACACTCCTGCAGAAGTGCAGGGGTGGGGGAGGTAGGTGAATCTGGTGCTTGTGGGGAGCCATCTACAAGGAGCTGGCTTAAAAGCTATCGGCTCCTGCTCCTCCCCACCTTGCTGCCTCAGAGAGGCAACAAGGGAAGGGGGAAATGCATGTGGTTGACAAGATTAACTAATAAGCCGAGGCTTATCAGTTAATCATATAGTCTACACATTGACATCCCTACTGGTAAGAACTTCTGTTTACTTGCACCACTGAGCAGAAGCACTATTTCTATGAGTGTTGTGTGCATTTCAAACCAACAAGGCAAATCTTGAGCAGGGGACAGATAGGGAAAACATTATTGCAATTAAAATATATTTCTTATAGCTGCATGTCATCTCACATAATAAGTGGGATCAGTTCTGTTTAAGTCTGCATTATAGTATGTATGTACGAGGCTCCATCTAGTGAATAAAACTGCCCAAAGAATCTGTTCAGAGTGATACTATTGCCAAATTATTGTACCCCACCCCCTCAAAAAAATTATGCATGGAAATAATTTCTGCTAATCCAAGGACTGTGAAATGCAAATAATTTGTGAAATAAAATGCTCCCAAATGGATGGGAAAAATGCACGTTATTTTCCTCTGTTCTTCAATCTCAAGACAAAAAACAAGATGCTATATCATCAATTAAATTGTTTGCACATCCTGAACACTGCAGAATGTTTACTGCAAGTGGGCCAGGCCTAACAACTCCTCCCTACCTCGGAGTCATGATATTAACATGACGACGACATGGGCAAGCCAGTGGTAAAAAGGCTAACAATTCCAACACAATCCTTTGACTCCAAACATGCACTGCTATAAGACTGTATTTTGATAGGGAAATGAGCATATTCTTGAGTTCAGGAACCCAACTCAATACAAGATGTGAAGAGGCAATCTGCCATTACTATTTCACACAAGGTAAACAGCGAGAAACTACTGTTCCACAAAAATTTACAGGTGTTAAAACCAGGCACCAATAATTCTTTGGAAAGTTACTTTTATGTTTGCTTACAAATTCACTAAATCTGCAGTTTTAGTCAGAACCGAATTCAAGCCCATCTGGACAAACTACCTCTAAAATGAATGCAGTCTGCATTGATTTCCTCCTCGCCCAAAATGTTTTCAAAGATGACAATGGGAACCACAGGTCTGAAATGGACCAGAGCACTGTAGCTGCCCAGGCTAGATGCCAGGATCTTTGGTCATCGTGTACTTAGTGAGAAGGAAGAGGAGGCAAGAGAAATGAGACTAGCAGCCCTGCAACTTGGCTAATGAAGAGAAATGGGAAGGGTAGGTCAACCAGTACCTGTTGTGGGCAACTGGAGAAGTGATCATCATGTAAGAGAAGGTCCCCTAATCCAGGCAGAGCTCTTTCCTAAGCTACAAAAGAAACTTTGTCAATCAACCAAAGAGGAACTCCATCTCCACAGTTACAGATCAGTTCACATCTGTGCATGAGCAAGATTACAGTATCAAAATCAAGACTACAGAAATATGAATTGCAGACTGCATGTTAGGATACACAAAAGAATACAGTTGTAGGAAACACCATGGCCGGGAGGGAGGGAGGAAGGAAGGAAGGACGGAAGGACGGACGGACAGAGGGTAGGTCTACATCCTGTTTTAAAACTGCAGTGGTGAGTATCTGTGCCCAAGTGCACAGATAGAGGCTTGCTTCAGAGCCTGAGCTGCAATGTATACTTTGCTATTGTTAGTGCCATGGCATGAGCCTGCAAACCTGAGTCTGTAGACCCAGGCTCAGACTCACTGCCATGGATTTCTAAACACAGGTTAAACACGCTCTGCCTAAGCTATAATTTTAGTTGTGTTTTAATATTTATTAATATAATTAAATTCTAGAGAGGTCACTACAGCCACTTTGATCCATGATACATATCTGTTCCTGCCCATGTTTAACCACTGGCTTGTAGTCACTAAAAATGACAGTACACTAATGTAGCATATACAAGTTGGACCTCCATGGTCCGGCACCCTCAGGATCTGACCAGTCCCGAATGATGAAATTTGCCACAACAAGGGAGGTCTCCTTCCACCAGCCTCCCAGGACACTGACCCTCCTTCCTGCTGGCTCCTCTCCATCCCTGCTGCTACAGGGCTTGGGGCATGGCTCTGGCCTGTTTCTGCCTGCTGACGGGTGTTCTCCAGGAGCGGAGCTCCCCAGCCACTGTGGCCCTGCTTCTGTCCCGACGGGGCTTCCTGGGGATGGGACTCAGCAGCTGCTTGGCCGAGTTGAAGCTCTGTGGCTGCTGTGCCCAGCCAAGCGGTCCGCAGCTGCCCCACTGTGAAACGCCCAGCTGGAACTCTCCAGGACAGGGCCCCCCCCAATGGTGGGGCTCTCCTGCCACTTGACTCCTCACCGGCTCACACTTCAGGTCACCGGGGCTCTCTAGTCCAGCAACAGCCGTGATCCTACTGGACCACAGATTTGCCCAATTTAGGAGGTTCAACTTGTACTACAATACAACATAAATACAACCTAACAACTCAGGCCAGGCAAATAAGAACACAAGAATATAAGAGCAGCCATACTAGGTCAGACTAAAGGTCCATCTAGCCCAGTATCCTGTTTTCTAACAGTGGCCAGTGCCAAATGCCCCAGAGGGAGTGAACAGAACAGGTAACAATAACATGATCCCTCTCCTGTCATCCATTTCCGGCCTCTGATAAACAGAGGCGAGGGACACCATTCCTACACATCCCCTGACTAACAGCCATTGATGGCCCTAACCTTCATGAATTTATCTAGTTCTTTTTCGAATCCTGTTAAAGTCCTGCTCTTCACAAGATCCTCAGGAAAGGAGTTCCACAGGTTGACTGTGCGCTGTATGAAGAAAAACTTCCTTTTGTTTTAAACCTGCTACCTATTAATTTCATTTAGTGACCACTAGTTCTCATGTTATGGGAACAAGTAGATAACTTTTCCTTATTCACTTTTTCCACATCAGTCGTGATTTTATAGATCTCTATCATATCCCCCCTTAGTCTCCTCTTTTCTAAGCTGAAAAGTCCCAGTCTTTTTAATCTCTCTTCATATGGGACCTGTTCCTAACTCCAAATCATTTTTTTAGCCCTTTTCCGAACCTTTTCCGATGACAAAATATTTTTTTTTTGAGATGAGACAATCACATCTGTATGCAGTATTCAAGATGTGGGCGTACCATGGATTTAGAGAGGAACAATAAGATATTATTTGACATTTGTTAGGTATTGTCTGTCTTATTCGCTATCCCTTTTTAAATGATTCCTAACATTGTTTGCTTTGACTGCCACTGCACATTGAGTGGTTGTTTTCAGAGAACTATCCACAATGATGCTAAGATCTCTCTTGAGTAGTTATAGCTAAATTAGTACCCATCATTTTGCATGCATAGTTGGGATTTTTCCCCTAATGTGCTTTGCTTTATATTGATCAACATTACATTTCATTTGCCATTTTCATAGAATCATAGGACTAGAAGGGACCTCGAGAGGTCATCGAGTCCAGCCCCCCGCCCTCAAGGCAGGACCAAGCTCCGTCTACACCATCCCTGACAGATGTCTATCTAACCTGTTCTTAAATATCTCCAGAGAGGGAGATTCCACCATTCCAATATTTGACCACCCTGACAGTTAGGAATTTTTTCCTAATGTCCAATCTAAACCTCCCTTGTTGCACTTTAAGCCCATTACTCCTTGTCCTGTCCTCAGAAACCAAGAGGAACAAATTTTCTCCTTCCTCCTTGTAACACCCTTTTAGATATTTGAAAACCGCTATCATGTCCCCCCTTAATCTTCTTTTTTCCAAACTAAACAAGCCCAGTTCATGAAGCCTGGCTTCATAAGGTCATGTTCTCTAGACCTTTAATCATTCTTGCCGCTCTTCTCTGTACCCTTTCCAATTTCTCCACATCTTTCTTGAAATGTGGCGCCCAGAACTGGACACAGTACTCCAGCTGAGGCCTAACTAGTGCAGAGTAGAGCAGCAGAATGACTTCACGAGTTTTGCTTACAACACACCTGTTGATACAACCTAGAATCATATTTGCTTTTTTTGCAACAGCATCACACTGTCGACTCATATTCAACTTGTGGTCCACTATGACCCCTAGATCCCTTTCCGCCATGCTCCTTCCTAGACAGTCGCTTCCCATCTTGTATGTATGGAACTGATTGTTCCTTCCTAAGTGGAGCACTTTGCATTTCTCTTTTTGTTGCCCAATCAGTTTGTTGAGATCTCTCTGAAGCTCTTCACAGTCTGCTTTGGTCTGAACTATCTTGAGTAGGTTAGTATCTTCTGCAAATGTTGCTACCTCACTGTTTACACCTTTCTCCAGATCATTTATAACTAGGTTGAATAAGATTGGTCCCAGTATGGACTCTTGGGGAACACTAGTTACCTCTCTCCATTCTGAAAACTTACCATTTATTTCTACCTTTTGTTTCCTATCTTTTAACCGATTATCAGTCCCCGAGAGGACCTTCCCTCTTATCCCATGACAACTTATTTCATTTAAGAGCCTTTGGTGAGGGACCTTGTCAAAGCCTTTCTGGAAATCTAAGTACACTATCTCCACTGGATCCTCCTTTGCACATGCTTGTTGTCCCCCTCAAAGAACTCTAGTAGATTAGTAAGGCACGATTTCCATTTACAGAAACCAAGTTTACTTTTTCTCAACAAATTACGTTCATATATGTGTCTGACAATTTTATTCTTTACTATAGTTTCAACTAATTTGTCCGGCACTGACATCAGATGTACCAGTCTGTACTTACCAGGATCTCCTCTAGAGCCCTTTTTAAATATCGGCAGAAGGAAGGTTAAGCATTTTAAAACACAGTGTTAGTTATGAACTATGCAGGGAAGGATTAACCAGTAGTTAGGGTGCTAGCCTAGGATTCACAAGTCCCAAATTCAATTCTATTCCTTGCTCGGTCTACAGGTTTTCTGGGCAAATAACTAAAGTTCCTCTGTGTCCAGATCCCCAACCGTAAATTGGAAATAGTTCTTCATAGGGTTGTTATGAGGATAAATGCATAAAAGACTGCCTGATGCTATGGTAAAAAGGGGTCACACGAAAAATATCTGTGATAGCAAGCCAGCCATTAAAATGGTAGAAAAAGACTTTGTTTCAGTGCTTTTAACCCATGAGATACAATATCTGGAACATCCAGCTGTTTGTGTCATTCTAGATACGTGCAGAGATGATTTTGAGATCGAACGCTTGAATATTAAAACACTGCTCCAGAAAAGACACCAACTGCTTTAAAAAAATTGAAAAACATAATAGAGTATGACAGATAAAACACAAGATGGAGTAAATTTGAGGATAGAACCAGCACATGAAGCACAATCCGCTTTCTGTGGTCGGCTCTTTGCTTGATGTTTAAGTCATAAGCTTTATCTGTTAGCGTTCTACCTAAGCTATTACTTGCCTGGAGGCCCATTTCTTGCCATTCTCCCTCTGAGCAAACAGTTCAGTTACAAAATAGAAGCTTTACTGACCTCACATTTATAAGGAAGTTCTCTGAATACACAGTGTACTGGAATGGGACTCAGAAGACTTGGATCCTGCTCTTGTAGCATAACTGCCAAAGCCATGTCACTTCACCTCGATCTCCTCTCATGCCCTATCTATTGAGACAATAAGCATTTCTAGGGCAGTGGCCATCTTTTACTGTGTTTACAAGGTATCTACCACAATAGTGTGGGCTCCGTTATGGTCAGCACCTGTAAGAGCTACTGTAATATACATATAGTAATTGAATTTCGGGAACAGGACAAACATTCACACCAAAAAGCTTATCAGGACCTGTGAGCAAAACGGGGCAGTGGTGATAAGCCTATAAGCCTCACTGCTGAAAATGCAAATGCTAAAAAAGCTCATCACAAAAAGGAGAATCACAGATTCTCAAAGACATCCCTACAAACCAGAGCCAACAAAGAGGTGAATGGTTAAAAAGGTGGGATCATTTTTGAACTCACATCTGTGTCTTAGCCAGTAGGGATGTGTCTCATCAGAAACAAAAAAACAAAATTTCAGCCATTCAGATGCCAGTATTAGATTTTTAGTAGATGGGCTGCCTCCTATAGGCTGGTATTTCTGCTCATCACAATGGCCAAAAGCATCTTAGAGTTCCTAACCAGTTGTTTTATTCAGCCACTGCAGAGACAGAGGCTATACCGTCATCAATGCAGTGTTCCCCATAAGCTGTGCACTTACTCCGGAAAGTCTTCAACGCAATCCAGCTGATTAGTAAACCACACACAGCTAGGTTTATTTCTCCCAGTATTGCACATAGCAAAATTTATTCACACATGGATGGAAAACATTAGAGAGAACATTGTTTATGAGCCACATGGAAACACAATAACTTGTTTTTACAGTTTATTATACTTGAATTGGACTGAGACCACTTAGACTCCATTTCACACAGGCTGCCACAGCCATCAGAAAATGAGGATTTACAGTCCCTGCCCACCTGAGGTGAACCAGAAACTATAACCTAAAGCCACAGTTCTCAGACTATGGGTCGTGACCCCAAAGGAGGCCATGACCCCATTTTAGAGGGGTCACCAAGGCTGGCTTAGCCTTGCTGGGGCCTAAGGTCAAAGTGAAAGCCCAGGTCCCATTGCCCAGAGCCAGAGCCCAAGCCCCGTCACCTGAGGTCGAAGCTTAAGGGCTTCAGCCTTGGGCAAATGGGCTCAAGTTACAGGCCCATGCCAGGGGATGAAGCCTTTGGGTTTTGGCCTCCCCCCCCTCTTGTGATAGAGGAGCATGGAATTTGAATCCCTTTTCTCCCCAAGTTGGGACGGCAGGGCTCAGGCATCACTACCCCGCTCCTGGGGCCATGTAATAATTTTTGTGGTCAGAAGGGGTCGAGGTTCAATGAAGTATGAGGACCCCTGGACCCAGAGGTAATACAAGGATTTGTATCCCATTACAAATTTCAAATCATAGTCTCTTGGACAAAATCCTACCAGTCCTATTTGGACTGTCCTCTTTTAAACATATCCAGTCACTTCATAATAAACAGTTTACCCTTTATCTCAACAGGCAATGTTCTGCCATCCCTACTCAGGGAGAACTTCTACTGAAGTCAAGGAGTAAGGATTTTGCCTTATATAGTAACTGTTCCAAGATATGCTATTTTTAATCAAACTAATATGGAAATTTCACATGGATGTGCATTAATACTTCTAATAACCTTGATTTAAGGAACATGGATACTGCATATATCACTATATGTTCTCTCGAGTGGCATACTGTAAGGGACAATCCACTTGAGTATATTTTTTCCCTTTAGACTCTGTAGGGACAATGTTCAATTAAAATAAAAATGCCTTTGAAAAGTGCACCATAAATCAGTGATGGTGATTAACAAAAAAAACAAACAAACAAACAAACAAACCACATCATGCCATACCAGGCACATCAGGAAGTTATTATCAGACCCAGAAAATAGGGTGGTTTTCATTTTTAAAAAGAAAAAACAGTTTTGATTGAAATTGTGGAAATAAATGAAACGTTTTATACAAGACAGTCTCCACTTGCACTTTGAAAAATGCAATGCTAGAGAAAACAAGAAGCTAAATTAATCCCAAAGTTCTAGCTGAGCTTGGCCTAGTGGTAGAGAAGGAGAGGAGCAAAAGTGGCTTTTCACTTTCCCTATGTAGGAGCTACTAGATGTTGACATGGCCCCTGGCACAGGGTAGCATAGCCTAGAGACTTCTCTAATTTGTACCCAACTGCCCACAGGACCAATGAATGGTTGTGTCAGCAAGATACATCTCCCTCCCTCAAAAAGAGGTGAGAGCTGGCACAGCAATTCTAGGCCTGCTTTAGATTCCCCTGTGAAATGCTGAGGGGTCACTCAGTGTCTTTATAGCTTCTTTATGCTGGTTGCATGGAGCAACAATGAATTACATTAATTGCCTTTCAACTGCTACAGGATATGTCTACACTGCACTCAGATGACTGTGGCTGGCCTGTACCAGCTGACACAGGTTCATTGGGCTCAAGTAAAGGGGCTGTTTAATGCAAATGTAGATGTTCAGTCTCAGGCTGCAGCCAGATTTCTGGGACTTTCCCATGTTGGTGCGCCAGCCCAAGCCTGGATGTGTAGACCAGTGGTCTCCAACCTATTTATACCCAAGATCACTTTTTAAATGACAGAACAAGCCAAGTTCTACCGCTCCATCCTTCCCCCAATACCCCACCCCTTCCTTGAAGCCCTGGCCTGCCCTCTATTCTCCTCCTCTCCATCACTTGCTATCCCCAACCCTTATACTGCTGCTTCCCCCCCCCCCCCCCATTCTTCTGTAGGAAGAGGTTTTTCCAACATTTGGCCTGTCTAGACTGGACCAAATGTCAGAAAAATCCCTTCTTTTGGAAGCCCCCTTATTCCTTGTGGAAAGAGGACTACAGGAATTACCGAAAGAGCATGTTTGATCTTCCACTTAAAAAAAAAAAAAAAAAAAAAAAAACACGGAAGAACAAACGCATCCCTGGATGCAGACAAGTTTTTCTGGGATATCTCTGGAATCCTGAAAAACTCCTGCAGTCTAGCCGTACCCTCCCTGGGTATGTCTAGATTGCATGTCTCTGCTGACAGAAGCATGTAAAATAGGCTACCTGACATAGTCAATGAAGCCGGGATTTAAATATCCCCGGCTTCATTAAAATAAAAATGGCCGCTGTGCTGTGTCGGCTCAGCTGATCGTCGACACAACGCATGAGTCAAGATGCAGATCGGTCGACAAGGGAAGCCTTTGTCAACCGCTCCCTTATGCCTCGTGAAATGAGGTTTACAGCATAGACAAGGCCTAACAGATTTATTAGGGTATAAGCTTTTGTGGGTAAAATCCTCTTCCTCAGATGAATTGGAGTAGGGTTTACAGAGGCATGGATGGGGTGTGTGTGTACACACAACAGAAAGAGGGTACTTGTGTAGCTAAGCTTGCTAAGCCACTGCCTCTTGTTAAAGAGATCAAACACCATCAAAAAACACAGAAATAAGTTTAAGCACAAGCAGCCCTAATTTAAGTCATGTTCACTTTCAGACAATAGCCTACATTTCGTTCCATCCAGTATTTCTTTATGGCTCAGTGCTACAGAGCATGATACACAAAGCTCAGAGATATAATTTTAAAACATGGCAGAGGTCAAAGTATTGCAACCTAAATACACTGTGCAAATAGACAGGAAAGCAGTAAGAGAAAGAACGGATGTTACCTGAACAGAACCATGGCACCACGACATGGGGGACAGGCAAGAAGAAAAATCTGAAATACACACACACACAAAAAAAAAAAAAACTTATCAATATAATTTTTTAAAAGTTCATTTTCTAAATATTTCTCCCCTAATCCCACATCACTAACTTCTGACCGGATAAATTGTACCAGGAAAAAGCAAATCAAGCCAAAAAGTTCATGCCACTTAGACAAGGATTGGAGCAGCAAAAGCGGAATCTAGAACTTGAGTTCCTTGTACTTTGGGGAAGTTAAGTCTAATGTTCCAGCCCATCTCTAAAGCTACCCATTAAGAGCTCCGGAAATCCTGTTGCTGTGCAAGAGCAAACTACATCATTGTTACTATTTATTTCTACTGTGGTAGCTGCCAAAGCTCCAATCAGCAGCAAGACAATGCTGTGCTAAGTGCTATGCATGTTTGCAATTAGGGATGCCAGTGCTCCGGGAGAGACGGCTTAAAAGCAGCCCCCCCCCCCCCCTCCACAAGCACCAACTTTGGAGATGCCTCCCCTCTGACTCCATGCTACTGCCTCTGTATCAGAGGCAGCAGCACGGGGAGGGGTTGGAAGGAAGCAAGCAGGATGCCAGCACAGCCCTCATTTGCGGGGAACTTGGCCCCCAGCAGACGGGGGCTGGTGTTGGGGAGCAGCCTCTGTCCGCGGTGAGCCCAGGTCCCCCACAGACACAGGCTGCTGCCAACCCATGCACAACAGTGATGACATTTTCCAACTGCTAGGGACAAAGTTCCCGGGGTGCTGGAACTTAAATTCAACAGATCAAATATTTTGCATCGGCAATCCTTAACCTGGATACAAAGGGATTAACACCACTAATGGAGAAAAGAGTCACATTCCATGGCCTAGACAAGTACTAAATGAGCCAAGAAGGATCTTAATAGAATTTGGACTCATAAAACATTTCAGCTTCATTACTTTCCTCTTGTGAATAGAAAGTATCAGTGGAAAATAACTTTTATTTGATTAAAATGAGGATTTGGTGAATTATTCCATTGCTAGGCCAGAACTCCAAATATAAAATTGCTTTATGTGAATGTACTTGAAATGAACTCTTTCTCCAAAGTGAAATAACAGGTTTATTCAGTAAGTATGCTTCTCTCCAGTGCTGAAGGGGAAACCTGGTATATACACTTGGCAGATGTACAACTTAATTACAACCAGACCATGTACATGCTCCAACAACAGTGGAAAGGTTAAACACAATATTGTGAACAGCAGCAATAGAGTCTGAAAATGAGCCTTTAATCTGAGACTCTTCAGACAGCTATTTGGATTCCAGCATAGGTTCTTAATAGGGTTGCGCACACTGAATTATTCACACATCCAATTTATTTGCTCCATTTTCTACCTATGAAAGAATTTCAGTTACAATTTGAAGGAATAAAAAAATCTCCCCCTAGTCAGTAAACAAAAATGTCTGTGTTTGCAAAGTAGAAAAAAAGGGTATCAACTGCACTTAACTGAAAGGGCCTCAAGACATTTACTTCACAAGAGACCTCAAAAATCAAATCAATTTTTTCCAGGACTTGCATTCAAAAAAACTAATCATTTCACTTCATTAAGTTAATGAGCAAGTTAAGCCAACAGATGCATAGGAACAGTCCAATAACTGATATTTTGTGTGCAGAGGAAAAAGAGGAGCATACACCTTAGATATTTTTCCACCTATCAATTTACACGTGTGTGTGTGTGTGTGTGTGTGTGTGTGTGTGTGTGTGTGTGTGTGTGTGTGTAGGATTAGGTAGATTCTGCTTTGAATTAGACTTTTCAAAATGGTTTTGCTGGCTGCATTTAAAAAAAAAACTGTCGGCACTGAAAAGACACTTATATTGCACAAAAGAAATATTAAAATAAACTATCTACTGTATATTACTTTTACTGTATATTACTCCAGCAATTTACTGTATATTACTCCAGCAATTATGACATGCTATACAAAGGGCACGTCTAGACTTGCTTTCACTTTCGAAAGAGGTTCTTCTGAAAAAAATTAAGTAGTCTAGACGCGGTTCTTTCGAGGAAAAAACCCCTTTTTCGAAAGAACCACATCTACACTACTTACTTTCGATTTAAGCAATCGAAAGAAGATATGCAAATTTGGTGCAAATTTGCATATCTTTCAAAAGTGAAAGTCTAGACGTGCCCAGAGTGACACAGACAGTTCTTGAGCAGCATCCAATGGGTAGCTGAGTTAGTCTGTAACAGGAAAAACTCAAAAAATAACGAATAGTTTAGTAGCACCTTAAAGACTAAATAGTTACAAGAGGCTGATAAGCACCATTAGTTTGCACGTGGAAAGGAAGATGACCAACACCAGATTCTACACAGTTCTAATTTACCCCCAAATGTCTTTTAAGAATCCAGCAAGCACTGGAAGTGTTGATATTGCTGCTAGACAATATTAACCTCCCATGGTTTGGCAAATTCTCTGGTTCGGCACCAGTCAGGTCCCTAGGATGCTAGGCTAGAGAGACTCAGTGTGTACTTGGAGTATCTTGCAATTGGGGTTGTATCACTTTAAAAAAGTTTTGTATTATTTAGTGTCTTGGGATAAATTTAGAATATGTCTAACTGCTCTGCTCAAGTAGCACCTTAAAGACTAACAAAACATGTAGATGGTATCATGAGCTTTCGTGGGCACCCTGATGTCTGTAGAATCTAGTGTTGGTCATCTTCCTTTCCAAGTGCAAACTAATAGTTACCCTAGGCTGATAAGAACCATCTAATCTTTAAGGTGCTACTAGACTATTTGTTGTTTAAGTTTTTCCTGTTATAGATTAACTTGGCTATCCCTCTGTAGCTTACCTACTCACTGTCTCTTTTTTCTTCCTCTCCTCCATTTTTTCCTTCTCCTCTTCCCCTTATTTATTCTTGGATCTGGACTTTCAAAACTCCTGTCATCTGAAGAAGTGCGCTGTGTCCATGAAAGCTCATGATACCATCTATATGTTTTGTTAGTCTATAAAGTGCTACCAGACCATTTGTTGTTTTTAAAGTTTATCCTGTACAGACTGACTCGGCTACCCCATGAAGATACTAAAATCAATACAGGTTGGAACGTGAAAGTCACTAGATTAGAGCCTGAGCACCTGCCAAAGCCCAGGATTTGATGGAGGAGGATCAGAGGATGGATTTAACCTCATCTGTCTTGAGTAGATAGCTAGTTTGCACCTTGAAAGAATGTGCTCTCCAAAAACACAGAAAAAGAAAAGGCTCTAGCCTAAAAATCTGCCAACTTGAAAAAATAAAACAGAGTTTACCAACAATATTCAGAGTACTACCTCAGAAACCAGTTAGTGCTTTTGTCTTCTGCATGTGAGAAAGGCAGACACTAATGCTATCACCACCTCAAAGAACTGAGAGCACATCTGACCTACATCAGGCAAATCTTCAGAGCTCCAGCACCATGGTGACAGAGTGGGAGCAGTCATTGAAATAAGGTTGTTCTGTCACATCCATACTATAAATATGCCAGAATCACTCAGAAATAATGCAAACATCGGTTATATGAGGTATCATGCAAAGATAGCCAAAGGACATATTTGAATATTCTCTGATGTATCATCGTTATATCCTAGTAAGAGTGATCCTTCAATTTTACCAGTGAGAGTAGGGTTCCAGCTAATCAAAGTGCTAATATTAAATTACACACTAAGTCTGGTAAGGAGATAACAGTTATTTCCAATATTGTAAAATATATATTTTTCTTAGTCTCACACTAACACATACATGTTTAAAAAGTGACATTTCTTCAAATGTATAAACTAAAAGGTGAACTACTAATATAATTTTTTTAGTGCTTGGGCTTGGCAATATATTCATCACCTTATACAATTGGCAAACTTCCTTCCAACAAATAAATAATGCTCGATGGCTAGAATACTTGTCAAAAGCAAATATAGTAAAAGTAAATGTATTGTTTTGAAACAGTATACAATAGGAAAATGATTGCAATATTCACCTAGCTCTTCTACTAACAGCCCAGCATTTTAGTATTTGCTCTCATTTCCTTGTCTTAGGCTACATTTATATTGCAGCCTTCTTTCGCAAAAGCTTATGCAAATGAAGCGTGGAGTAGAATATCACCGCACTTCATTTGCATAATTAATTAGCAACCATTTTTGCGCAAGAGGCTTTTGTGCAAAAAGGAGCTGTGTACACAGCTCTTTTTTGCAGAAAATCCCCTCTTGCACAAGAGCTGTTCTTCCTCATTTTTTCAGGAAGAACAGCTTTTGGGCGGTAGGGAGGGGTGTTGTGCAAAAAGGAGCCGTCTACACAGCTCCTTAGTGTGCAAAAGCCTCTTGAGCAAAAATGGCTGCTAATTAATTATGCAAATGAAGGGTGGCGTTATACTACTCTGCGCTTCATTTGCGTAAGCTTTTGCGAAGAAGGCTGCAGTACAGACATAGCCTTAGAGTAGCCCCTTCACACCATTTTCCTCACAGTTTGCTCTTTATACCAAAGTTTGTGCTTTAACTCGGGGGTCAAATATGGCAAAACAGAAATTTTTCCATTACTTTGTTTCTCCATTCCAAACAGAAATAGTTATTTAAATAAGCATCTTCTTCAGTGTTTGCAAATAAAACATTGCAACACTGAACTAGAGGCACAAGATCTTAAAAAATGAAGTTGAAAGACTTTTAAATTAAAGTAAAACACACTAATCTATTCATTAACCAGACTGAGAGCCGGGAAAGTAAACAGAGCAGTAAACAGTCAATTAAAAATGGGGAAAAAATAAAATCCAACATTTAACATTGATTTAAGGTAGTTAAGAAAATATTTTTAAACCTAACAGCACCTTTAATGTGTTTTGTTTTCACACTTTACAAGACCTTTTCAGTAGGGACAAGGATATCAAGTTTATTATGTGAACTGGACCATTTAATAAAGTGGCACTATTATAACTTCCACATCACCATTCCCTGTAAGCTGAGCACTTGGGCAGCCACCCAGAAAAAGATTCAAATGCCACCCAGCTGATTAGCAGAGCGCCTTCAGCTTGCAACATGTGTTTCTACTAATGGCGCACATCTGCACATGCCTCTGAAGATACTAAAATTTATTCTGAGCATGGGTGGAAAAATGTAGGGGGAACAGTGCTCTACATACGGGGAATTTAGAGAAACAATTACATGAGGTATCACATTCAGAAACTTGTCTCCAACGTATTATCAGGCTATTATTTAAGAGTTTTTCAACTGTCTATTTTAGGAGCGTTGCTGCACTGCTGAATGTAGATAGCAAGAGGCCAGGGAATGTACTGAAGCTTGGACTAAGGCAACTCTGATCTAGCTGACAAGGCCTTTTATACATGTTACAGGTCCTGAAAAACTCTGGTGACACTGTTGGTGCAAGAAAAATTCCAAATAAAGAAGCTGAAAAAGTTTCTCCATTGGCTTCCACTTAAGTACAAGTGCTCATTTTATAAGACTTAGAGTTCTTGACTGGGTTTTCCTAGTTCCTCTGACATTTGATTGATCTACATTTTCCCCCCTCTATTTAACAGCTGAACTGTTCAGCATTTCAAAAATCCTCCAGTAACCTGAGGTTCTGAAGCTCCCTGTTACTAGTCACCAAACGGATGCAATACTTCTTCTGAAAACTATACAGAAGAGTACAAACCAAAAAGAGCTTTACAAAACATTAAGCCTCACAGCACTCCTAAGATGAAGTTTCTTATTCTCTCCATTTTACAGATGGCTAAATGCAGTGAGAAAAGTTAAGGGCCAGGATGAAGTCACAGTGAATGAATGGCAGAATAAAAGTACAACCCAGAAGTTCTAATTCTCACTACTGTTAACTGCAGTAGTAGTTACACTGCCTTTCCCATCCATCAGCAGACAAGCATGCTGCAGATATCAAAACTTCACTTATGCAATACTTTCCTCTCTCAAGGGCTGAGGCGGAGAGCCTGGTAACCAAGACAACATGCATAATACAAAGAGAAGACCCTGAGTGATCAAAAACTGAAAAAAGAAGGGTAAAGAAAAATAAATAAAAAATATGTGAAAGGGAAAAGAAAAAATGGAAGAGAGGGATAAACCACACAGAAGCAGCCACATTCAGAAATCAACTTCTAACAAAATGTGACACATAGAACATACATTGAAATATTTATAGCACTGCAACACAAGCTGCCTCTGGCTCAAGAGCTTGCTGAGCAAACTATGGGCAAATTGTTTATTTTCTGTAGTTTACCTGTGTGAAATGTAAGTTTAAATTATTCTAAAGAGGATGGCAGACTATCTGCAAGTCGCCTGTATGCAAGTCATCTGTATGCACATGATCAAGTTATAAATCAAGATGATGAAGAAGTATGTGATGAAATTTTAAAGAGAATTTAATTGTTAAAATGTATCTGCTGAGACTTTGAGTTCAAAATGTTGATCTAAACATTGTGAGTGCAGATGAAGGTATGAAAATCCAGGAATCATAAGACAAAAGTGAATATAAAGCAGAGACTAGACTTTGCTCAAAAATGTATACTGAGTGTGACGGCGCACTGGGAAGCCCCCAACCCTGCACCCTCATCCGCAGCCAGATGTGACTCTCCGCCAGCCAGCAGAATAGAAGGTTTATTGGTTTTCAGAGACACAGCACAGCATAGGCTTGATGTTGACATATGAGCCAGGGCAGACAGCCTTAGACCTCTCAGGGGGCGAAGAAGTTCACAGGCCCCTGACCCCCACTGGACTTAAGTCTGCTATCTTCATGCTTGCCCCAGCCAAGACTGACCAGATCCCAGGCCCTGCCCCCCAGCCTGGTGGCCGTCTCTGCCTCCCTTCCTGTGTCTCTCCCTCTGGAAAGAGCCTTGTTATCTGCTCAGGCTGGTACTTAGGTGTCTGGGCCAATATACATATGGGGTGAGTCATTGGGAATCACACATTGCAGCACAGCCAGGTGGGAATACCGGGTTACAAAGCAGACAGCCCCCCCACTATGTCACACTGAGCCAATAATAGTTTGCCTTTTTGAGAGCCTCAAAAGTGTTTTGTGATCACCCATCAATTCCTAACACACCTGTCAGATTAATATTATTTGAACCATATATCACAGATGGGGAAACTCAAGCAAGTATGCTCTAAAGAAGGGACAAGGAGCCGCTGACCCACAGAAAAAATCAGACGGGGGCCGCACACAAGTGAGAAGCCCCTAAATGAGAAGGAGAAAGACACTCCTGACATTTCCCATGCACACCAGAGCCCAGGGCAGGGCAACTCAACTTTGGAAGCCTCACAGCACATGCCGAGCACCGCAACTTAAGTGTGGTTGCATATACACGCAAATATATATGCAAATAACAAAAAACAGGACTATGTAGAACTGTAAAGACTAACAAGATGGTTTATTAGGTGATGAGCTTTCATGGGCCAAACCACTTCCTCAGATCAAATAGTGGAAGAAAATTGTCACAACCATATATACCAAAGGATACAATTTAAAAAAATGAACACTTATGAAAAGGACAAATCAAATTTCAAAACAGAAGGGGGATGGGGGAGGAGGTAAATGTCTGTGAGCTAATTATATTAGAGGTGATAATTGGGGAAGCTATCTTTGTAATGGGTAAGATAATTAATGTCTTTGTTTAAACTTAGGCATAAAGTGTCAAATTTAAGCATGAATGACAGTTCAGAGGATTCTCTTTCAAGTGTGGTCTGAAAAGGTCTTTGAAGCAGGATGCAGGTAATCAAGTCGTTGAGACAATGCCCTTTCTGGTTGAAATGACAAGAAACTGTTTTTTCTTTGTGATCCTGTCTAGTATCTGTTTTGTGGGCATTGCTTCTTTGGCAAAGCGTCTGAGACATTTGTCCAATGTATATAGCAGATGGACACTTTCGGCACATGATAGCATAAATTATATTTCTGGATGAGCAGGAATGTGTGTTCTTGATCTTATAACTCACTTGGTTAGGTCCAATAATGGTATCAGCAGAGTGAATATGTGGACAAAGCTGGCAACGGGGTTTGTTGCAAGGGAAGGTACCAGGGTTGGTGTGGTATGTCCTGTGGTTGTTGGTAAGAATCATCTTGAGGTTAGGTGGTTGTCTATAGGAGACTATGGATCTGTCTCCCAGAGCTTCTTGGAGTTTAGTATCCTTTGCCAGTATACGCTGTAGTTTATTGATAATGTGTTGGACAGGTTTAAGGTGGGGGCTGTAGGTGATGACAAGTGGTGTTCTATTGTTGGTTTTCCTGGGTCTGTCTTGAAGTAGATGGTTTCTAGGTATTCATCTGGCTCGTTCAATATGCTTTTTTATTTCTCCGGGTGGGTAGTTGAGGTTTATAAATGCTTGGTAGAGATCCTGAAGTTTCTGGTCTCTGTCAGTGGGATTAGAGCAGATGCGGTTGTAACGAAGGGCTTGGCTATAGATGATGGATCGTATGGTATGTTCTGGATGGGAGCTGGAGGCATGTAGGTAACTATGAGTCGGTGGGTTTTCTGTAGAGAGTGGTGTCTAAGTTTTCATTGGTGATTTGTACTGTGGTGTCCAGAAAATGGATCTCTCGTGTAGAATGGTCCAGGCTGAGATTGATGGTGGGGTGTAAGTTGTTAAAATCTCTGTGGAATGTCTCCAGTGTTTCTTGGCCATGCGTCCAGATCATAAAGATGTCATCGATGTAGCGTAAGTAGAGAAGGAGTAAAAGGGGACGGGAGTTGAGGAAACGTTGTTCTAAGTCAGCCATAAAGATATTAGGGTACTGTGAGGCCATGTGTGTACCCATAGCTGTGCCGCTGATCTGGAGGTATAAGTTGTTCTCAAACTGGAAATAATTGTGGGTGAGGACAAAGTTACATAGGTCTGCTATCAGATTGGCAGTGGTGTCCTCTGGGATAGTGTTTCTAATTGCTTGTAATCTGTCTTCATGTGGGATGTTGGTGTAAAGAGCTTCTATATCCATGGTGGCAAGGAGGGTGTTATCGGGGAGGTTGTCAATGTTTTGTAGTTTCCTTAGGAAGTCAGTACTATTTCGGAGATAGCTGGGGGTATTGGTTGCGTAGAGTTTGAGAAGAGAGTCTACATAGCTGGATAAACTAGTAGTGAGCGTGCCGATACCTGAGATGATGGGACATCCGGGGTGTTCAGATTTATGGATTTTGGGAAGCAAATAGAACAATCCTGGTCGAGGGTCAGAAGGTGTTTCTGTGTGGATTTGTTCCCGAGTAGCTGTAGGGAGGCTTTTAAGAAGACAGTGTAGTTTCTTTTGGATTTCCGAGGTGGGATCAGAGGAGAGAGGTTTGTAAAATGTGGTGTTGGAGAGTTGTCTGGTTGCCTCCTGGTTATAGTCGGCCTTATTCATAATGACCACAGCGCTTCCTTGGTCAGCTGGTTTGATTATAATGTCCAGGTTGTTTTTGAGACTCTGAATGGCATGGTGTTCAGCGTGGCTGAGATTGTGTTGCTTGTTGTCATTTGCTAATAATGTCAGCCTGTGCGTTGTTGCGGAAGCTTTGTATATAGAAATCCAGATTGTCATTCTGACCATCGGGGGAGTCCATATAGAATTATTTTTCCTTTGGTGTTGGGGGAGGGGGGGGAGATCTGGTAGGTCAGACTGATGTTCACTTGTGGTTTGGAAATATTCTCGGAGGTGGAGGCGGCCTCAAGGTCACCACAAAATTGTATCCAGTTTGTGGGGTACGTGGGGCAGAAAGAGAGACCCCGGGATAAGACAGACTCTTCTGCTGGATTGAGTTTGTAGCTGGAGAGGTTAACAATATTATCCGGTGGGTTGAGGTAGTTGCTGTTGGAGCCTGTGGTATGGAGCAGGTTAGAAAGTTTATTGTCTTTTCTTTGTTGTAGGGAATAGAAGTGTGTATAGTAGATTTCTTGTCTGATGGAACAAAAGTCTTGCAAGGTGTTAGTCAGTGTGGATGTTTGTCTTGAGATGAGACTAAGTTAGAAATGTCATTCTTGATGTTTTTCTGTTTCTTGTATAAAATACTTACCATGTGGTTCCTTAATTTCTTGGATAATGTGAGGCAGAGTCTTTCACTGTAGTCAGTATAGTATGTTGATCTTAATGGACTGTTCACTTTCAGTCCTTTGGGTGCGATGTCCATCTTCTTGCACTTGGATAGAAAGATGATGTCTGTCTGTATCTGTGCAAGTTTTTTCATATGGTTGATGGATTTCCATTCCAAACGGCTAAATGTAGTGCCTTGCATGTATAATAGTGATAGAAATGTAGCCGTATTAGTCTGGTGTAGCTGAAACAAAAAACAGGACTATGTAGCACTGTAAAGACTAACAAGATGGTTTATTAGGTGATGAGCTTTCATGGGCCAGAGAGATGCAAATAGTTTTTCACACTGACAGGCATGAATACGATTAGAATCACAGAGCTGGAAGAGACCTCAGGAGGTCATCAAGTCCAGCCCTCTGCCCAAGGCAGGACCAATCCCAACTAAATCAACACAGACAGGGCTTTGTCAAGCTGAGACTTAAAAACCTCTAGGGAGGGAGATTCCACCACCTCCCTAGGTAACCCAGTCCAATACTTCACCACCCTCCTAGTGAAATAGTTTTTCCTAATATCCAACCTAGACCTCCCCCATTGTAACTTGAGACCATTGCTCCTTGTTCTGCCATCCAAGACCACACAACACACAGGCCCCATTTAAGTCAGTTCTACTGATATTAATAAAATGCAATATTTACCAATTTCCACCCATGACAGCACTTTTAATGAGCAATGTGTGGAATAAAATATATTCAAAAAAGATAACTGTGACTAGCTGCTATGAGGTATCCTTTCTAACTACAGAGATGCTGTACAACGGTAGGGAAGTAGCCTTCTTCCACTGGAGGAAAGTAGAATTCCCAAAACAAATTAACACATGGCTTCGGGGTTTGTAGACATTTGCATGTTTCAAAGAGCTTTCAAATAAGTCCTGCAGCACCTTAGTACTATTTACTGCTCTTTTCAGCTACAGACTCACACAGCTACCCCTCTGAAACCCCAGTGGTCCCCAACGCGGTGCCCGCCATGGCGCCCGCCGGGCCATTTATGTGCACCCACGGAGCAATCTGGGCTGGCCCCACCCCCGGGTGTGCGGCAGGTGCCAGCCCCAGGCGCGCGACACCTGCCCGGGGTCGCAGCACATGCCGGTGCCAGCCCCAGGCGCGCGGCGCATGCTTGGCCCCGCCCCCAGGCACATGGCCTGTGAGTGGCCCTGCCCCCGTACGCGTGGTGCGTGAGCGGTCCCGCCCCCAGGCACCCGGCAGCCCCAAAACATTGGGGACCACTGTGTTAACGGCTTAAGAAAGAAAAGATTCTAAAACTTATATGCAAACTTTGTTTGAAATGTAATCATGCAAATGTACTCCTATCACAAACACACACACCAAGCTTCTCCCCCTCCCCCCGACACACACTTCCAAACCAACCTAACAGAGAGGAGGGCAGTGAGTCAGATGCCCCATACTGCCTCGGACTCCCACCTCACTGCAGAGATGCTGGCACTTAATCACTCCCTCTTTCCCCCACCTACTCCATGCAATCAGCCCCTTTACCTCCTCTGACCAGCCCAGGAAGATTAAAGAGACTTCTGGATCCCTGCCTCTCTCCCCTGCAGATGGGACCTTCCCCCCCCACCCCCAGCCAATTAATTACTCCCTCCTCCTAGCCACTCATTCCCTGTTCATCTGCTGATTGTCTTCCATGCTACAGGCAGCGAGACAGGGTTCAGCTGATCCCTCTGCCTGTTCCCGGAGCACTGAACTGCTGAGATCGCACAGCTTAAAGGGAACTTTAGTGCAAAGCCCTGAAGGGCCCCAAGCCTCCACCTGCCTCCTGCATGGGCAGAGTTCTCCGTCCCAGGGCTGCCTCCTCTCACTGCTACCAGCCGGCACAGCCCAGCCCAGCCCAGCCCAGCCTGCTGTCAGGGAAGTCGGGGAGCACCTGTCACTCGCACCAGGACAGCCTAGCCTGGCCAAGCCCAGCTCAACCCAACCTGCTGCCTGCCCCATGGGACCAAGGTAGGGAGCACCGCTCTTATCATGGCAGCTGCACTCCTCCACGTGCAGCTGGGGGGGAAGGGAATTTGTTTCACCTCCGGCCTGCCAGCCAGAACTGCTTGTGCAGCTTCACAGCTGCGGCCAACCACCAACTTGCAGGAGCAGCGTGGGTTCCTCTCTGCATGTAGGCAGGAGGGTGAACTCCTGCTGCAGACCCTGCACTTTGAGACCCACTGCCCAAACCAGGCCGCATGTTGAATAGCCCTGGCCTAGGAGAACCCAAGCTACTAGATTTTTGTGTGCTTCAGCCCTGCAGGTGAGTGGCAGGGGGATTGGAGTGCCAGCGTGGGCTCGCCAATACTGAACCTCGGGGGCCAGATCCAGGAAAGCAGGGGGCCTCATTTGGCCCCCAGGCCTGAGGTTCCCCACCCCCACTTTAAAGGAACTTAGGCCAAGTGTCACATAGCAAGAAAATCAGAAAGCAGAAGTTTTCCATTGAGGATAAAATTTGCCCAATTGTGGTATACTATGGGGCTGTGCCCCCTGATCACTATGCGTGCCAGCTCCTTTCTCTCTGGGGAGGCCCCAGCTTGGGCTCTCTCCCCCCACCAAGCCACCGGGGAGGGCCAGGCTGAGGCCATACCACCCCCAGCAGTCTGTCCTGCCTCCCCCCCAGCCAGCCGCCACCAAGGCCAGGCTGGAGCTGCAGTGCGGCAGCCCCAACTCTCCATATGGTCTTTGGGGAGGGCCAGGCTGGGAGTGGGTGGGACTTGGCTCCTGTGGGCGCAGATAACGTGATGACGTCATTTATCATTCTGCAGGAAAAAATGTTTTACGTAAAGGCTGTGTCTAGACTGGCAAGTTTTTCCGCAAAAGCAGATGATTTTGCGGAAAAACTTGCCAGCTGTCTTCACTGGCCGCTTGAATTTCCGGAAAAGCACTGACGATCTCATGTAAGATTGTCAGTGCTTTTCCGGAAATACTATGCTGCTCCCGTTCGGGCAAAAGTCTTTTTCCGAAAGACTTTTGCACAAAAGGGCCAGTATAGACAGCACAGTACTGTTTTCCGCAAAAAAGCTCCGATCGCGAAAATGGCGAGCGGGGCTTTTTTGCGGAAAACCGCGTCTAGATTGGCCATGGACGCTTTTCTGCAAAATGTGCTTTTGCGGAAAAGCATCCTGCCAATCTAGATGTGCTCTTCCAAAAATGCTTTTAACGGAAAAGTTTTCCGTTAAAAGCATTTTTGGAAAATCATGCCAGTGTAGACATAGTCATTGAGATTTACTTATTGTACTTAAGTTGAAAGAGTCATTATATTAGTGGAAGGGACAAGCTTTCGAGTTTCAACATATACTGTTTCAATATATAAGTTTGAATCTGTCAGGCTTTTCATGCTTATTTATTACATTAATAGTATATTAATATCATTTAATATAATACTGGATAAAATTATATTTCAATTAGTCCAAATGAGTCATATCTAAGTACCCTCTGGAACAAAAGAAATTAAGGATAATCAATTCAATAGGTCTTTGGAGGAGTTTTTGTTTGCTATAACTGCCAAGTGCTACTGCCTTATCACATTAGAAATATCAGTCTGATGCTTACAAGTTTTAAGGACATTTGCTTGTTTGCAAAGATCATATGAAATCAGTCACTTTACAAAAACAGCAACTGGTACTTTGAGCAATCAAAATTTGGTCGTCAACTTGACACATTACAGGTCTGACTGAATTTCAGAGACAGTTGACACTTAGAACTTCAAGTGATATTGGTGCCTTGGAACAAAGAGGTACTGAATGAACAGAAGGAATTTGCTTTTTAAAATCTGGGACTCTCTGGTCTGGCAACATCCATGGTCCAGTGACACTAGAGATATTGGTGGACCAGAGCGTTCTAGCTGGCCAAAGTCAAAAGTGCAGCCCAGGCCGAGCTGGCAATAGGGAGCACAGCCCTGGCTGTCCCTCAAAGCAACACCAGAGCAGGCCACCACTATTTAAGCAGTTACCCCAGTAAACATGCTGGTAAGGTGCATGCTTATCAGATAACCAGTTAACCCTTTACGTCTCTAATGGCGTTTGCATGCCACATGTTTACCATAGAAAACCCTCACATCCTAAAGCCTGCCTGAAATTATGCTGCAGGCACATTTTCAGCCTGACACACATCTTCTGAGACAAGTCAATGTGGTTTGTACTTATAAAATTTAACATACAAAATTTAGCTTTAAGTTAAAGGAAACAAAATAAGTCCCATATTAAAAACCAAACTGCTGTGATCGGGAATAACTAGGAAGAACAAAATGACTTGCATAAAATAACTCTACAATGTTAAAAGCCTCTGAAGAAAACTTTACAAAACAATCAGGATTTCAATTAACCCTCAGAGATATTTCTAAAGACTCCATTATCTTACCAAGATTCTTAGTTGGAGAATATTCCACAGCGACCCACAAAAATAAGGAAGATCAGAATTAATTCTCACACTTTGTTTCCCAGTATTTATTGTGTATCCACCACACCAGTAGGTGGACACTAATAACTGAGCCATGAATATTTATTGCCAGGTTTGTCTTGTATAGGATCTTTGCTGCAGACTAACAACTCCCATATATCGCAACCTAACCCCTGAGAACCTTCCCTCTCATTGATTTCCCACTGCATGCTCAGAGCCCAAACAGTTACCACCATTCTTACAGCAATTTGACAAATAACCCTCAGCAACCCAGAGGACTTGCAATAGAGCAACTGCTCATTTCCAGCTCATTATGTGTTGAGTTAGCTTCCCAGAAATCAGTCTTAGGATATAGAATTAGTTAGTTTGCAACAGACAGACACAAAGACAGAACATTAATACAGGCAGTCCCCGAGTTACGTGGATCCGACTTATGTCGGATCCCTACATACGAACGGGGCTTTTCTCGCCCCGGAGGACACGGGTGGCGGGACTGCCCAGATGTGCCGCAGTCCCGCCGCCCGCGTCCTCCGCGGCGAGAAAAGCCTGGTCTGCTGGGTGGGAGGGAGGGGCGCACTAGCTGTGCCCCCCCTCCCCCAGCAGACCAGGGAGACACGGGCGGCGGGACCGCCGAGACGCGCCACGGTCCCGCCACCTGCGTCCTCCGCGGCTTTGCTCCGCGTCTCCCTGGTCTGCTGGGTGGGGGGGGCGCAGCTAGTGCGAGCCCCCCCCAGCAGACCAGGCTTTTCTCGCCAACGCCTGGGGTAGAGCAGCTGGGGCGGTGCCGGGTTGGTCCCGCAGCGCTGCTCCTTGGCGCTACTGGACCAACCCGGCAGCACCCCAGCTGCTGTGCCCCAGGCGTCCAGATTCAGCCGCTGTTGAAAGTGATCAGCGGCTGATTCCAGGAAGCCCGGCGCAGAGCAGTGGCCGAATCTGGATGCCAGTTCCAACTTACATACAAATTAAACTTAAGAACAAACCTACAGTCCCTATCTTGTACGTAACCTGGGGACTGCCTGTAAAGCAATTTTTGGCCTAACATAAAATGGTGGAATTAATTATTATGCACTACTGCCAGGATTAAAGCTTGGTAGGCAGTGAAATTTCCATCTATAAATGGTATATCTGAGTGCTTCAAGGATCACTAACCTTCTATAACACTCAGTATCACGCAATTGCTATCTATATGCACAAGGTATAAGACATATCAATCTCAATACAAATCTTCACTGTTCCTTGACATTTTGAAGAATCCTCAAGAGCAATTCCACTAACCCAGGGGTTCCCAAACTTTTTGACACAGGGATCAGTAAATCTATTCACAAGCTTTTGGAGGACTGGAAACATGTATTTGCATATTCATTAAGCAAATGATAAATATTCAAATGAGTTGTTTCTGGTCCTCCCAAAGCCCCCAGCGCCAGCTTTAGCAAAGCTTTTGATACAGTCACCCACAATATTCTTGACAGCAAGTTACAGGAATATGGATTGGATAAATGGACTGCAAGATGGATAGAAACCTGGTTAGACCAGGGTTTCCCAAACTTTTTACTTTAGTTGGAACCCTTCCCTCCCCCCCCGTACTGTTTTTAGCAGCCCAAAAATATAAACGCATATTAAAAAAAAATTAAAAATGAATAAATTTTCAGTGTTTCACATGGCTGCATCCTCCGCCCAGCCTGGGCCAGGGCTTGGGGGACCCAGCACCACATGGGCACACCAGGAGGCGAGAGCAGAAGCAGATTGGGTAGGAGGGAGTGTACAAGGAGGGGTAGAGTTGCCAGGTGTCCAGTTTTGTACCGGACAGTCCAGTATTTGAGGATTCTGTCCAGGAAACAAATTGAGAAAATACCAGACATGTAAAATATCTGGTATTTTCTAAATAGGTAAATTTTATTATTACGTGTATCAGTCCATAGCTGCAAACTGCTTGGCTGGTAGATGTGCTCATGCTGCATGAGTGTGTCTACCAGCCAAGCAGTTCGCAACTACTTGAGGGAGGGTATGGGGGTATTTTTCAGCATTTATTTTTAGTGACAAAACATAGTCTAGTCAGAAACATTTGGGCTGCGTCTAGACTGGCATGATTTTGCCACCTGTCTACACTGGCCACGAGTATTTGCGCAAGAACACTAACCTTGTAATGTACAAAATCAGTGGTTCTTGTGCAAATACTCTGACGCTCCTGCTCAGGGATAGGCCCTCTTGCGCAAGTATTCTTGCGCAAGAGGCCAATGTAGACAGGCAACGTTAATTTCTTGTGCAAGAAAGCCCGATGGATAAAATGGCCATCAGAACTTTCTTGCGCAAGGGAGCGTCTACACTGGCATGGATGCTTTTGCTCAAAAGCACATCTTTTGCGCAAAAGCATCCATGCCAGTGTAGACACTCTCTTGCGCAAATACTTTTAATGGAAAAACTCTTCCATTAAAAGTACTGCGCAAAATCATGCCAATCTAGACGCAGCCTTATTTTACAGTTGCAATAAATTACGCTTCTCTGCCCAAAAGCATCCCCAAAAGCCTAAGAACACATAACAGAGAATGGGAGCCTACAAAAATACCTTGTTTTGTTCAAAAAACATCTTTGTTCAAAAAAAAAAAAAAATGTAACAGACATTGGCCCTGAACTTCAGTTGGAGTAAATTGACAAAGATCCACTGCAGTCACTGGAGCTATGATGATTTACACCAGAAGAGGATCTGACCCATTACATTTAAGAATGAAAGCAGTTCCATTTTCAGAGAAGAAACTCATTAGAAAGTCAAGGGAACAACCACATGGAGAAACCACACTGGGGGGGGAAAGGGGGGAGGAAATCGGATAAATCCTGTGTGTAAAAGATAAAGGGGAAAATACACCTAACCTGACCTCAGTTGCAGTTAGCATCAATCTAGCTACACAATCCCAATTGCTCAGGTCAGAGATGAACTCTAGTACTAGACTTTGGGGGAAGGAGGGGGGGGGGGCAGATTTTCCCAGACCACAGGACTATTTTTTTTTTTAAATGAAAAACTCATGCAGTCCCCTCTTCCGTAGTTTTCTCCTTTTATGGAAGTTAGAAATGGAATCATTTGCCCATGTATGGGTATTTGTTATGGGGTATTTTCTAGGGGCAGATCCATCTAGGAGCTCTGACCATTTCTATATGCTGACCTTAGGCAAATATTATGTAGGAACACTCACGTATACTCCCTGTGGTCAGAAAGAGCCAGTTTCATGCTAAAGCCTAGTATTAGAATCAGAGGTGACAAGAACACAATTTGACTGCCTAGCTCAGTGGTCCCCAACTTTCTGGGGCTGCCATGTGCCCAGAGGTTGGCACTGTGCATGCGCCACATGCCCAGGGTGCAAGAATGGCTCGGGCCGGCCCTAGTCGCTAGACTGGCAAACATAAATGCCCCAGCAGGCGCCATGGTGCCTGTAGGCACCGCGTTGAGGACCACTGGCCTAGCTAGTCTTTTTGTTACAGATGAACACGACAACCCCTCTGAAACTACCTAAAGAGAAGTCAAGGGAACTATGACGATTTACATCAATCAAGTAACTGCCCTGCCATGCTTTGTGCCACCAACTTTTTAAAGATCTTGTGCAATGCAGTTCCCCACACTTCCCTTTTAACAAGAACTGAAAATTATCATGTAGAATAGTGATAGAAATTATCATGTTTCTCAATATCCTCAAAATTATCATGTTTCTCAATATCTTCAAATTGTATCTATATCTTTCTGGTATCCAAAGGTAAACACAGTAACCCAAGAGAAATACCACAACTCCAAACTGATAGACACAACTGGCTCCAGGATCCAATTGACAAATCTTCTGTGTCTTCAGCCCGAAGTTTATACTAGCTCCTTGCTGTCTCCCCACACTTCATTCCTTCATCTCTCATTGCAAGCTCTTATCCAATTTACTTTCCACTATTACCCCCGGTCTCTCTTGCATTACAATTTTTCCTTCACAATATCTGTCTTAGATTACTTTTCCTCCTGTGTATTGCTGTATTAGTCTACACCAAATCTAATTTTCTTTGTATTTGTTGTATTATCATCATCACTCATGGTCCCAGTAATGGACCAGAGCACCATTGTAGTGTGTGTTATACAAACAAAACAAAAAGACAGTCCCAGCCCCCAAATGCTTACATTCTAAGGTGCCCGCCAGGGCATTTATGTGCGCTCGCCGAGTGATCGGGGCTGGCCCTGCCCACACCCCCGGGCACCCGGCAGCCCGAAAAGGTTGGGGACCACTGTTCTATGGCAAGGTGGATACTGACAGACCAATGGAGGAGCACAAGGAAACAATACTGGTCAACCTAACCTTTGTCGGTTTCTTTGTAGACTTCCCAGCTGAGGAGTGTCTCTCTAACTTTGTCCCAGAGAAGCTAAAGACTTAACCTAGAATCCCCATATATGTATCGCCAATTATTCAAAATAAGGTTTACAAAGAAGGTGTAAGTAGAGATGACAAACTACCATTAGAAATATGGTGAGAATTTCTTTTACAAACTGTCCTTCCTTTAAACTTGGACTGAAGAATTTCTTATTAATACAAATGTTTGTTTTAGGGATGTCACCAATTAACCAGCCCCTCATGCACAGAGTGGCAGGCAAGGCAGGAAAAGGAGGGTGCTCCAGCTCCCCCACCAGTGGAATCCCATTTAAAACGGTTAACTGATTAAATGTTACACTTAACTGGTTAACTAAGTGAACAGGATTTTACATCCCTAGTTTGTTCAGATCATTATGCTAAAAACGTACATTCTAAGCCATGTGGAAAGGACAAACAAGACTAAATAAACTGGTATTCACCTTCCACGGTGTTGAAATTAGGGATGTTAAATTTAGATTAATCAAATAGTCAATGGAAATCCCATTGACTATTCAGTTAATCTATCAGTGCACCTTCACCTTTGAACTGTAGCAAGAGCCCTGTCCCCCATGGATATGGTGCTGTGGGGAACTGGCTTTTAAGCCGGCTCCTGCTCCCCTACCCTTGCTGCCTCTTTCTGATAGAGGCAAGAAGGGTGGGGAAAACTACTAGTCACATCACTAGTAAACTATCTGATAAGTTTATAAGCTTCGGGGGCGGGGGGGGGGTAGCCGAGTTAGTCTGTACAGGTAAACTGAAAAAAGTGCTACTGGACTATTGTTTTTTCAGTTGATAAGTTTATATCAATTTCCCCTTCATTTCACTTCAAGAGTACACTGGGGATTCTGATCCTGTTGTCAGATAAAGGGAGACAGCCTTTCTTGGTTCTCTACGAACCACTCAAGTGCTGCTCCACATCTCCCACCCTGAATTTCAGAAACATTCAGAGATTAGTTCTACAGTTTTAGTTATTGGATGAAAAGGCACCTAAAAACATAAGGAACAGCCATACTAGGACAATGGTCCACTGTGCCCAGTATCCTGGCTTACAGCAGTGTCCAGTGCCATGTGCTTCAGAGGAAACGAACAAAACAGGGCATTTATCGAGTGATCCATCCCTATAGTCCAATCTCAACATCTGGTAATCAGAGCCTTAAGGGCACCCAGAGCATAGTGTTGCATCCTAACCATTTTAGCGAACAACCAGTGATGGAACTATCCTCCATGAACTTATCTAGGTTTTTTTTTTTAACCCAGTTATAGTTTTGGCCTTCATAACATCCCTTTACAACAAGTTCCACCTGTTGTGTGAAGTTCTGCCTTTTGTTTGTTTCAAACCTTCTACCTATTAATTTAATTAGAAGATGCTGTCACACTGTACATGCCATATTCACCACAGTGGTATAATTGTCATAATTATGATGCACCTCGTACAAAATGAGTCATGTAACATGTCAATGGAAAAGTTATGATATGCAGACTACGATTATCCTATTTGTATGCAGGTATCATTTTTGCTTCTGACTAGAGTTATGAATATTGACTATGCATCTGCATTTCAAATGTGATTGCTGTGGGTAACATCCACAAAGCTTTACATACAATATAAACCAGTGTTTCTCAACCTTTTGTTTTATATAAAGTACCCCTTTTCCAAAAAAAAAAATTTATAGATATCCCCAATACCTACAGTTTTCAAACACACCACTTTTTTTTTTCTACCAACACATCTGTTTAAACAACTTAATTGTATCAAGGTGGGCAATGTAATGTTTGGATGTAAAAGATACTAAAATAAAGTGCTGTAAAACTTAAAACAAAATTCAGTTGTGTTGATGTACCCCCCAGACATCGCTCGGGTACCCCAAAGGGTATTCGTACCACTGATTCAGAAACACTGGTCTAGACAACGGGTAAGCAAACATCAGCTGGCAGTGGCCAACCAGGAGCTAACCCTGGTGAACTACCACTGTTTTATTGCCCAACCCTGGGTCTGGACAGCACTTCATGAATGGCCTTTTTAAGCTGAATGGCCTATCAACAAAGACAATGGGCCAGAGAAGAGCTTATTCTCATTAGGGATGTAAAAATTAGGCCTGTCAAGTGAATTGTACTTAATCGCACGATTAATCGGTTTGCAGCCCCTTTGAAACTCTGTGGTAGTGTTTCAAAGAGGCAGTGCTGCAGAAGCCCAGGATCAGCTGCAGTCCTCCGCTGACCCCAGGCTCAGTGCAGCACTGCTCCTTTAATGTGCCACTCTGGCACCTCAAAGGGGCAGCGCAACACGGAGCTGGGGGAAATCAGCTGGAGTGCCCAACTGATCCCCGGCTCTGCGTTGCGCTGCCTCTTTGAAGTGCCACTCCAGTACTTCAAAGGGGGCAGTGCTGCACAGAGCCCAGGATCAGCTGGCTCCTAATGCCCTACCCATTTGAAGCACCGGAGCAGCACTTCAAAGGGGCAGTGCAGCATTAACGCCTGCAATTAACACATTTATTTTTTTAACACGTTAATCCTGCCTTGAATTTAAAGCAGATACATTCAAGGCAGGATTAAGGCGCTAAAAAAATAAACGTGTTAATCGCAGGCGTTAATGCAGATAAATTGACAGCCCTAGTAAAAATCTTCTTTAATTAACCAGTTAAACTTTAAACCTCCACCCACTGGGGCCAGGCCAGACTGCCCCTTTGCCAGCAGTGTGCCCTGAGGGGGCTGGAGCAGCCCTCACTAGTCAACTGTAATGGGTAAGCCTCACCCATTAAGGCAGAGCCCACAGTGAAGCCTCCTTGGGAATGGGGATGCCAGCCGCTGCCGGTCCCACACTTGGAAGCCTTCTCAGGAGCGAAGCCAGCAGCCGCTGCCAGCCTGCTCCTGGGGAGACAGTATGTAACCTGCTGGGAGGAGAGGGGGGAGAAAGGCCCTCCATGAACAGGGGTTGCTCCGGTTGGCCCAAGCAGCCCCTGCCAGTGGTGAGCCCTACAGGGCTGTAGCAGCCCCCTGCCCAGAACATGTGGGAAACTACTCCAGCTCCTACCAGTTAACCAGAACCGGTAAGCATGACCCATTTAGGGTCATGCTTACCAGTTAGCCTTTCACATCCCTAGTGTGATTCAAACATGGCTTAGCTTAAAGAGATGCAGACACCAGCACTTTGGATCAAAAGAAACTTTAATTTTGTAGCACTCTGAATCCATTAAGGTATGTGACAATTTATCAGAGTGCCCCATTACAATAGTGATTAAAAGGGGTTTCACTGTCTTTGCAAAGCACAATATATCTGTGTTCTTATGTAGGGAGAATATAAAGAAAAAAAAAAACCCTTCACCTCCTAAAATATTTTTGGCTCTTAGCCCAAGGCCTTTGCTGTTCTGAACTGACATACTCTGCCTGGAAAAAATGAAAACAGAAAATGTTTGCATGAGGAAGAGCTTTATAAACAGCTACTGTTTGTTACCCCTTGGAGTGATCTAAATTGTTGCAGATTTTTTTCCTCCTTTATCTTGTATCCTAATATTCTGACCCAGTAGTCTGGACACTTTTTTTTGGTATAGAAAAAACCCTTTCGAAAAACCACGTAAACCTCCTTTTTTTAGGAAGAGCGGTTTTTTTGAAAAGGGGTTCCCCCCCCAAAACGCATCCAGACTTTGCATATCCCATGGAATTTGCATATCCTCTTTTGAAAATAGAACATAGTCTAGACGTGCCCTTAGAGTATTCGATTTCCACCTGTTTGTCTAGGTAGCTGTCGTTTTGTACTCATTTCTGTCCACTACACAGGACACATCTTCTTTACTGTTCCTATGTCTAGATGGCAGAAGATGAACAGACGTGACTTCTGTCTACTGTGAAGATGCTTTCTGAATATGATTACAGGAGCCCCTTCTGATCTGTTTGGAATATAAATAAGGGATGTGAATGTGTTTCCTAATATATCGCATCCGGTAGCCAACCAGTTAGACTAATAGACAAAATAGCTGTGGATAGTAGTGCAAAGAGCCATGCATTATATATTTATTTTTATATATCTGTAACCCTAAGGCACCCCCAGTATCCCTGCTTTAACCCACTGCCCTCTCTCACCCCCAGAGCCAGGCAGCCCCAGATTCTTTTAACAACACCCTGGGTCTCACTGGAGCCACTGCCACCACCCCATGCTTTTCCCTCCAAGAACTGGGGCGAGTGCACAGAGTGGCCACGAACTATCTGGGCGCGAGGCTCCAAAAGACAGTCGAACGTTCCTTTGAAGGCAGGTGCCACTGCCCCCTCCCTGAATCCTGGACATTTTTTGTTTTTTAAAAAAGCCAGCCAGAAGGCAATTTAACATCGGAAAATGAGGACATGTCTGGAAAAAAAAAAACATGTCTTGAAGAGAGAAAGAAAAAAAAAAGTAATTCTAATAAGAGCCGCATTTCTATGAGCAAAGAGCCGCATGCGGCTTGAGACCGGGGTTGGCTACCCCGGTATAAGATTAACTGGCGAACCTGGGCTCATCAGTTACACTCTTGGTTACACACAGTGCCCTCCCCTCACCTCCCCCGCTGCCTCTGTATCAGAGGGAATAGCTGGGATGAGGGGAGGCAGGAGACGCCTGCCCTCCTCCACCCTGCTGCCTCTCACAGAGTCATCAATGCAGAGTCTGGGGGGACACAGGGGAGCCTGTACACAAGGGAGCCAGCTTTCAAGCCATTCCCCACCCCTCACGCTACTGCCTCTATCAGAGGCAGCAGCGCTGTGGGGGGCAAGCGGGAGCTGGTACACCCAAGGAACCAGCTTTTAAACCAGTTCCCCATATATGCCAACTCCCACGGAGCCACTTGCCACCTCCTTCCCCTGGCCTGTAAATATGTAACCACTGAATTTTTTTAGCGGTTACATGTTTTACACAAATAAATGTATTTTAACATAACTGAAAATCTGAAGCCATAGTTATTAGTGAACTCCACTAAAACATCCTCATATTATTTAAAAAAAAAAAAAAAAAAAAAAAAAAGGTTACCTGAATCTAAGGGGTTATCTGTATTAAGCAGTAATGAGGATTATGTGGGTGTAATTTCTGAACTGCATTGATGTGTTGTGCATTAACATAGTGCTGTTTGAAATTTTATGAACACACAGTAGGGAACATACCAAAAGATTACTCATTACAATATATACTACTGTAATGTAGATAATATACCTATATGTATTCCTAGAAAAAGTTCCAAAAAACATGGATATCTACACAGAACTCAAGAATTATTTAAAAAATAAACACTGAAATATTAAATTAATAAATCATGAAAAGCAGAAAGCCATCAGTACTGTAACGTCTGAGAGTTTCTTAGGGTACGTCTAGACTACATGCCTCTGGCGACAGAGGCATGTAGATCAGGCTACCCGACAGAGTAAAATGAAGCGGCGATTTAAATAATCGCCACTTCATTTAAATTTACATGGCTGCCACGTGAGCCGACAAACAGCTGATCAGCTGTTTGTCGGCTCAGCACGATAGTCTGGACGCTCCCCTGCCGACATCAAAGGGAGCTGTCGACAACCCAGGTATGCCTCATCCCAGGAGGCATACCTGGGTTGTCGACAACTCCCTTTGATGTCGGCAGGGGAGCGTCCAGACTATCGCACTGAGCCGACAAACAGCTGATCAGCTGTTTGTCGGTTCAACGCGGCAGCCATGTAAATTTAAATGAAGCGGCGATTATTTAAATCGCCGCTTCATTTTACTCTGTCGGGTAGCCTGATCTACATGCCTCTGTCGCCAGAGGCATGTAGTCTAGACGTACCCTTAGAGTACATTGATACAGATCACTTTAAATGTCTGCTACACAGATTTCTACCCATGAATTCCCCAACACTGGCTAATCAGTTAGTTCTTCTGGCGTGGTGATGTCACACAGTTAGGTACACACCAGTTTCTTTAACAAAATCACAGACTCTAAACAAGGTCTCTTGCTTGCTGTTTCCTAAAATAAATCAGGAACCATTCCAATGGGCAGTTTCCTTTGGGCAGTTCCCCTGGGCAGCCAGGAGCGAAGCAGGGCGTTTCCTACTTTGTGAGCAATGTAAATCTGTCCCTCTGTTACCACTCCCTGCCAACACAACATAGATCATTCCCAAAGACTAAACACTGCCAGCAGAATGCACTATATGGAAAACCAAAGGGAACCTAATGGGAAAACAGTCATTAGAACACAAGAATGGCCATAATGAGTCAGACCAAAGGTCCATCTAGCCCAGTATCCTGTCTTATAACAGTGGGTAGTGTGCAAGTGCCCCCAGAGGAATGAACAGAACAGGTAATCAAGTGATCCATTCCCTTAACACTCATTCCTAGCTTCTGGCAAACTGGAACTAGGGACACGATCTCTGACCAATCCTGGATAACATCCAAAAGAGATAGACCTATCCTCCATGCACTTACCTAGTTCTTTTCTGAACCCTGTTATAGTCTTGGCTTCACAATATGTTCTTGCAACAAGTGCCACAGGATGATTGTGTGTTATGTAAAGAAATACTTCCTTTTATTTGTTTTAAACCTGCTGTCAATTAATTTCACTTGGTGACCCCTAGTTCTTGTGTAATGAGAATTGAACAACACTTCCTTATTTACTTTCTCCACGTCAGTCATGATTTAATAGACCTCTATCACAGTGTTTCTCAACCTTTTTTTATAAAGTACCCCTTTTAAAAAAAGATAAGTACCCCCAGTACCTATAGTTTTCAGACAATTTTTTTTCTGCCATTGTAACACATTTGTTTCAACAATTTAACCGCAGCCGGGCGAGCAATTAAATTTTTGGGTGTAAAAAGTACAAAAATAATAAAGCGCTATAATACTTTAAACAAAAATTCAGTGTTGACATACTCCCCAGAATGCTCTCGAGTACCCCTAAGGGTACTCGTACCACTGGCTGAGAAACACTGCTCTATCATATCCTCCCCTTAGTAGTCTCTGTTGCAAACTGAATAGTACCAGTTTTACTAATCTCTCCTCAAACAGAAGTCGTTCCATGACCCTAATCATTTTTGTTCCCTTTTTTGGTATTTTTTTCTAATTGTAATATATCTTTTTTGAGATGGGGCAACCAGATCTGCAAGCAGTAATCAAGATGTGGACATACCATAAATGGATTGCTGCTGCACACTGAGGAACTATCCACAATGACGCCAAAAATCACTTTCTTGAATAAAGGCTAATTTAGACCTTATAATTTGAGGTGTATAGTTGTGATTCAGTTTTTCAACATGCATTACTTTGGATTTATCAACAATGAATTTCCCCTGCCATTGTGTTACTCAATTATGCCGTTTTGTGAGATTCTTTTATAGCTCTTTCCAGTCTGCTTGGGACATAACTATCTACAAATTTTGCCACCTCACTGTTTACCCCTTTTTCCAGATCACTTATGAATATGTTGAATAGGACCGTTCCCCGTAGAGACCCCTAGAAGACGTCACTATTTATCTCTCTCCATTCTGAAAAATTACCATGTATTCCTCTCCTTTAGTTACCAATCTATGAGAGGACCTTCCCTCTTATCCCATGATAGCTTATTTTGCTGACAAGCCTTTGGTGAAGGCGTAAGAAGCGAGTAAAAAGATAGCAGGCACAGAGAAGCTCCGAGGAAGATAAGTGTTTATAACTGTACAGGTTGGACTTCTCTTGTCCAGCATCCTCTGGACCTGACCCATCCCAAAGGAGGGAATTTGCCAGATTGGGGAGGTCCCTGCTACCAGCCTCCCAGGACATTCCCCATCCCTGTGGTTGGCTCTGCTCTGGTCCCAATGCCACTGGGCTCCAGCCTGCAGGGGCTTCCCGGGGGACGAAGCTCCCCAGCTGTAGCAGCCCCTTTTCTCCCCTGCCATACCAGGAATCCCTGGGGGGGGGGAAGGGGCGCTTGCCGGCTGCTCGCTGATGCCGCGCTCCATTGGGGATTGGGCTTGCCGGTCCCACTGCTGCCCCACCTGGCTGGTCCCCTTTCTCCTCCCGAGGGCCGGGGCTCACATTCCCAGGTACCAGAGCTCTATTATCCAGCAACATCTGGACCATGGATGTTGCCGGATCAGAGTCTCCAAGATTTCAGAGGTTCAACCTATACAGTAAACACATCACTGCAACTCAAATTTAAGTGTAACATTTTCAAAAGCACTTAAGTCCCATCTGACTTAGGAACTTATGACTACTGAAAGTCCTGGAGTACAGGATTCAAAGTAACACCTACTTGAAAATAGCACCTACTTGACTTAGGAGCCTACATTGAAAAATTTACCCTCAATCTAAAAGAAAGGGAAGCGGGAGATCTTCAGACAAACATGACCTAATCCACCTAGCAAAAAGCAAGAGACACACTAGGTCAAGTTCAACTTTGCTGTACAAAGGGCAGATGCCTTTTATAATCAATGAGAGTAAACATGGCAGATTAAAGCAGCATTTGAAGGGGGGCAGGGAGAACATGCCAATGTTCAACAAGCTGAAGTTGTTCTTCCCATTTCCATTTTATTAGCACTGCAACACTGGAGTGGTAACAGAAGGGCTGTGAGATCAGGCTCCACAGAGGGGGGAAAAAGGTCATGAACAGGGTGCTAGAAAATTTTCTCCTCTTAGCTGAAGGATGAGCTTCATGCATGATACAGTCCAGACTCTGGCTACAGTACACTGACAAACTCTATGCAAGCCTGACTAAGCCACAGTGGGAAATGGAAGCTTTGATTATTCCTCTTTATTTGGCAAAAAGGGAAGCAGTTTGGCTTTTTTCCCCTCTGGGATGGTAGTAGTCTCTACTGATCTGAAAATGAGCCTGGAATGTAAAATCTGTGGGGAATACAGGTAGGTAGGGGGCCCATCTGATTTAATAGCTTTAGATGTGAATAACTTCAACTAAATAAATTCCTAGGGTAAAATCGTGGCCCACTGAAGTCAATGGCCAAATTCCAATGACTTCAGGCGAGCCAGGATTTGACCCCAAGATTTACATAAATTGGGGAGTTGAGCTTGGTGTCAGTCTTTACTGTTATGACGTAAGACAAGCACTTTGGTTACAAAGAAAAGTCCATCTTTGCATGCTTTGTCCCACTTTGCCTGTGGTATTCAGGGACAGCCGGATATCCTACAGCTAACTGCACAGTGAGTAACAGAGACTTGTACCATGGCTCAGCTGTGTCCAGCATGCTCTCATTGGACAGGTATTTGAAAGCTAGGTAGCCTGATGCTAGACTCAATACCCAATATTTAAACTGAAGTAATTTTCTGAAATCTAGATAGCACCTGCTTCTCTCACTTTTGAGGCAGAACTAAAACTGAAATCCAGGGATATAATTTCCTGATTCATATGGAAAATTAGTGGCTACCCTGATAATAAATTCTGCCACAGTTCTAATAACTATCTTTTTGTGATGGAAATAGGGGGGGAAACAAAAAGGTCTGCAAGCAGATATTCACTCTCTCCCCTATTTTAAATGCCTACATGCATTTCCCCCTGCCCCCTACCCCACACACACACACACCAGCAAATTTTTAAAGGAAAAACAACAATGCTGAACTAGGAGCTGAAACATGACTGGAATAGCCTTAAAAAAATCAACTTACGGGGGGAAAAAAGCATAGTATTGTTTGAACTGCTTGAAGTCATAGCGAAATGAGCCTCAACAAGAGCTTCTGAAATAATCTCTCATTATGAAGTACTTCCTTCTTTGTGCAAACATTTCAATGCATTATGAAACTCATCGCATGTTTCTTAAAAGCTGAGCCTGAACCCTTGAAGTGCTTAGATTACAACAGAGTGCTTGCTGCTTACTATGTACTAGCCATTACCTCGGATGTTGTTACTACTGAGTCTATAATATGAAGCAGTAATTTTAATGGGGAAAAATGTGGAAGAAAAGCCAACTGGAGCAGCCTCTGTCAGAAGCCACTCAGGAAGAGAGTACTGGTGGTAACAACACTAATCCAGAGCTTTGAATGGCAGACACAGACCACTTAAACATAAGTATTCATCCCCCCCCAAAAAAACACACACACACACACACACACAGGAGATAATGTTTAGAATGGAGCAGGTAAGAGAATAAATCCAGAGTTATTACAACAGAAAGGTCTGTGTCCTTCAGTTTAGGGATGTAATAGTATAGACAATTAACCAATTAGCAAAAGCTTATAGGTTAATGCCATAGACTACATGCATTCCCACCCACACCAGTAAATTGTTATCATCAGGCTGGTCAGCAGCCCAGCTCAGTCCCAACTTGCACCAGGTCCTATCCCCACTGCAGCGTTCATTTAAAGTGTATTAAGACCCAGGTGGGCAGGCAGATTGGCTTGTGCCAGGTCCAGGAGCTTAAACAACGCCCTGGACAGAGGCTGTATCAGAGGCAGCAGCGCAGGGCAACAGGCAGCTGATCCATGAGGGGAGCTCGTTTTTAAACAGGCTCTTCTTGCAGACCAGCTCCCACCTGGCACCCCACGCTGCTGCTTCTACTACAGAGGCAGCAGTGCAGAGTGGCAGGGAGCTCCTTGGGAGTGGGGCAGGAGCACCCTGGCTACTGGCCCCGCCCTGAGAACTATAGAATAGTCAAGTAACCAATAAGAATTTATGAGGTTAACTATTCAATTAACCGATATTTAACATCCCTACTTCAGTCGTTGTAGCTGTGTCAGTCCCAGAATATTAGGCACACAAAGAGAGTGAAGTAATATCTTCTACTGAACCAACTTTTGTTAGCCTCTCCGTCACCAACAGAATTAAATTAAAGAATATTCTCTCACCCTCTCAGTCTCTCTCAGGTCCTTCAGTGACCTTTGAAAGTACTCAATCCTCTAGTCATCCGAAAAACACTGGCCTCTTGTCCATGACTGCTATCAAGATTATTTTAATCAGTTTTAATTTAACCCTAGTTGTCTGAAGCTCTGCAGAAGATCATCAGAAACCTTAAGAAAAATCAAGAGTCAAAGATAGGTGTCTACAGAGGAAATCTGAGAGTCAGCTTCAGCACTGTGACAGTTAAGAGATCAACAGGACTGAAGGTAAAGGTAAGCTCTTATGGGAGTTCAGCTACCGCAACCACCAGGAACATTACCCCTTGGCTAACCTGGAATTTCAGTTAGCTGGAATTCATAAAAAAAAAAAAGCAATCTGGTTTACCTATATGAGGAAAACAACAGAGAATGTAATTTTCCTTCTTAACCCCATGATGGAGTCTAGGAGGAAATGACAGGAAAAGTACTGAGAACTAATTGAGATTATGCAGGAACAATCTCTGCAATAAACCAATTCATCAACAGTGAATAGGATGCAAGATTTCAAGCCTTCCAAGATGGCTGTTGTAGGTAAGGCAGTGATTATCAACCAGTAGATCTAATGGTAGATCTTGGAGCCTCTGACAGATGATCCTGACTGGTTTGGCTAGGAAGCTATCAATCACTGGCACTTCATTTGCCCCTTCACCCACTGTCATGCTGCTCCTGCTCTCTGCCTTGGAGCTGCTCCCCGGGAGCAAATGGGGTGGGAGGGAGGCACTGATGTCAAAGTGTCCCTTCTACCCCCACTTCTGTACCTGATCTCCACACAAAGAGAAGGAGATAGAAGGAGATGGCAATGCAAATCTCTTAGACACATACACAATGTGTGAGTGAGATACTCACAAACACACAGTGTCCTTCACACATCTCCTGACCCCACACATACATGGGTTATTGTTACTTTTACTGCTTCCAAAGTGAGTTATTTTTGGTTTTTGACTGGTATGTGCAGTTCGTAATTTTCATTTCTCTCACGCTTAAATTTAATTCTTTGAATAGTGAGTTCTCAAATGCCTAACCTGTTGTGGCTGGAGTAATTATCCCTACGGTAATTGCTGTTCCTGAAGTGGCTGGCATTTCCCTGCAGCCCTTGAGAAGAGCAGAGCAGGGGACTCCACATGCCGTCCTTGTGTGCAGACACCACTCCTACAGCTCCCATTGATAAGTATTGGGGAACCATGGTCAGTAGAAACTGTGGGCTCAGTGTCTGTAGATGAGGGGCAGCACATGGTGCCATGGAGCCATTGCTGTACATGCCAGCTGCTTTGAGGAGTGGTACAGGGCCAGGGCAGGAGTAAGCTTGCCTTAACTCCACTGCACCACCCGGAAGCTATTTATGTTAAACAATGCCCAGCTACAGCCTGCTTCCTGAACCCCCATCCCAGTCCTCAGTCCCCTGCTGCACCAAACCACCTGCCCCAGACACAAGACCTCTTGCACACAACTCTTTCCCAGAGCTTGCACCCTCACACCCTTCCTAGACCCCAATACTCCACCCTGGGCTAAGCCTGGAGCCCCTCCCACACTCCAAACCCCTTAGCCCAAGACAAGAGCCTGCACCCTTACATCGACCTGTTGAAAGTGAGTGAGGACGGGGGAGGAAGGGTGATGGAACAAGCCGGGTGAGGCCTTGGAGAAAGGGTGGAGCAAGGGCAGGGCCTCAAAGAAGGGGTGGGAAGGAAGTGGGGCAAGGGTATTTCAGTTTGAGGTAGACCTTTCATTGCACTTAAATTGAAAGAGTGATTTTGTGGTTAAAAAGGTTGGAGACCACTGGGGTAAGGTAACTTCCAAAAGACTCGAGCCAGCAAATGAGCAGAACACACCAGCATATGGAAGATATGAGGAACCAGAAAGACTTCATTTTGCTTGTACAGTATAATTAAGCAATAGAAAAATCTTCATTTTCTGATCACAGCTTGGAAAAGTGATCAAAGCACTTACAGAACCAGAACCTTGGGAACAGGAACAAGTAAGCAGAGACCAAAAGAAATTAGAAAGGTGTGAGGAACTATTTTGGGGTTGGGGCTGCACACAAGAGAGAAGGGGGGGAACCCACACAAAACAACCCCTCCAAAAAAAAAAAAAAACCCTCACTGATGTGGCCCCCAACTGAGATGGAGAAATTCCTTTCGCAAACCAGAGCCTAGGGGCGAGCATAAGCTAGTAGATTTTCTGTGCTCCACAGTGCGGAGCTCCCCAATGCTGGGGGGGAAGAGGGTCCTGAGTCTCAAGAGCGAGATCCAGGCAAGACAAAGGCTACATCTGGCTCCTGGGCCTGACATTCCTCACCCCGAAATATAAAAGAAAGGTTAAGCAAGCTGGAAAACAGAGAGGAAAATGACTAGTTTAAAATAAAATACCAGCCAATTTTTTGTTCCAAACTCACCATTTTCATTCTGTCAGACATCTGGGATGGAGTAAAATTATCTCAGGGATATTTTACTGTTCTCTATAAAGACTATTAGAGAACAGTAAAAAGATTTAAAAGATTATCATCAAGACATGGACCAAAAAAGGCTTTAATCTCAATAAAGACACCCTCTAAATAAAGAGACAACTTCAAAAGCACACACTAATTAAAAAACAGAGATCTATATCATTCCTACATTCTGAGAAGTGCCTAAACCACTTTTAGCATCATTTAAATATTAATTATAGCTAATTTTTCTATTATTTTTCATAGATTGATATGAGAATCCTGCACTGTTAAAATGTGAAAGGCTAAAATCATAGGTTGTCCATTTAAACTGCAATTGTAGCTGACCCTGAATGATCTTATTTGTCACAAAAGACCGGATAATTGGTCAGAAACCAAAGTTTGGAAAAAACTGCTTTAAAAAGAACACGTACTTGACAGAGTAAAAAAAACCAGTTGAATATTTTGTTTCCATTAAAGGGAAAAAAGACCATTAATAAAAAAGGCACTGGTTAATTTTTTTAATACATAAATTAAGGGGCTGTTAGGTGCCAAGTTTTTCTAAATACATATGGAAATACTGTATTATTGCAAAACGCCACTCACCAGCAAAATGAAAGATACTTAAAGCCATAATTAGTTTGACTCTCCACAGCTTCTAGTTAGAAAGCTTTCGTCCAGTAAATGATTTTACTTTGCAACATATTCAATATGCTAAGGAGTGCCGCAATATTATTTCAGTGCTTAAATATTTATGAACCCCATACAGAATGTCCACTTTTCATTACATTGATACTGCTGACTGAGGGTTTATGCAGCTCTCTCTTCCACCAGGAATGGTTACTATTTTACAAGAAGCGGATGCAGAACTTAAATGGTGTGAGATGCAGCTCATATGTTACATCAGTGTTACGGGATCTTCCTATCAATTAGTTTCCCGGTAGAGCTCGAGGTGATAGACTAATACTATCTCACTCACCCCTTCAAAGACTGCCTCTTCCCCCTAACAATTACAAGAACAGATGCTAGAATCGCATTGGTGTTTTCTGGAAGACGTGGCATTTTAGAATTCACTTTCTCGCTCAGAATCTGGATTTGTTAACCTGCTTTTCAGGAGGTCTTAAGTTTTTTTCCCCATTTGCAGACCCCTAAATATTTTCAGATGGAAGTACAGATCCCTTTCAAAATTCAACCTGTGGTCTACAGACTGCTACCCTAGAAGTCTTAAGCTGAAAACTGACCAAACAAAATTGAACTATAAATATTTTATGTCCTCAGCACAGCATCTGATGCAGCATGACCAAAAAAAGCTAAACTAGGGGCTTATATTTCTGGACCTGTAGGAGGAGGTACTCACATACTGATCAGCAAAATGAAATTCCCACTGAGATCTGAGAATTGAACACTGAGATGGTCACCTTTCATGGACCGCCTACACATAGTCTGCAGACCTCCAAGGATCTGCGGACTATAGGTTGAAAGGCCACTGACCTATAGTAATAAATTCACAGAGCTCAATCTATTCTGCTTAACAAAAAGAAAGTTAAGAGGTGATTCAATTACAGTCTGTAAGTATCTACAAAATGAACAAACATTTAACTATTGGCTCATCAATCTAGCAACAAAAAGTGTAATAAAATCCAATGGCTGGAATTTGAAGCTGGACACATTGAGACTGGAAATAAGGCATACATTTTAACATTGAGGTAAATTAAAAACAAACAGTTTACCAAGAATCATGGTAGATTCCATATCACTGACCATTTTTAAAATCAAGATTCAATGTTTTTCTAAAGAAAGGATCCAATAATTAGTTTGGGAAAGTTCTATGACTTTTGTAATACAAGAGATGAGAGTGGATTATTGCAATGGTCCCTTCTGGCCTTGGAATTTATGAACTCTCCCATGGTGATGCTGCAGGTATGAATGAAAAGGCCCCTAGTTTGCATTAATGCAGCCCTGAATTATCTTAAAGCGAATTAGGAACCCTTTAGTTCACATATACAGCATCTGCATGGGGAAATTGCAGTGCAGCACTTTGATGTGATCTACTATTTTCACTCCAGTTTGGATTGCAGGGGTGAGAACCTACTCCTCGACCTATCTCAGAAGAGGTTCACCCACTAATCCCACATATAGGCCAGATACACATACTATGAAAAGAAACATCAAATATATTTGCTTGAAGAAAATACACAAATAACTCAGTTCTGCAACTACCCCCAAAAAATACATACTAAACCCTGGTCTACACTAGGAAATTATGTCAGTATAACCACCTCAACTAGAAGGTGTGAAAAAATCCACACCCCTGAGTAACAGAATTAAACAGACCTAACCCCTGGTATAGACAGTGCTAACTGATGGGTTCTCCTGTCCACCTAGCTACCTCATATGCCTTCATTGGGTGTTGTTCCTCAAATATAATACAAATTGAATATTCATGCATAAAATTAATTGCAATTTCACCTGCACATCCATCACACATTTAACATGTTGCCGCTCTACATTTTAACTTAATCATAACTTCTCTATACATCAGGAACTGATAACCAGTTACATGATTATCTTACCCATTACAAAGATAGCTTCCCCAATTATCACCTCTAATATCATTAGCTCACAGACATTTACCTCTCCTCCCCCTCCCCAATCTGATCAGAAATTTGATTTCTTCTTTTCATATGTGTTCATTTTTTTAATTGTATCCTTTGGTATATATGGTTGTGACAATTTTCTTCCACTATTTGATCTGAGGAAGTGGGTCTGGCCCACGAAAGCGCATCACCTAATAAACCACCTTGTTAGTCTTTATAGTGCTACATAGTCCTGTTTTTTGTTTCATGAATATAACAGCTTATTAAACATTAGAGCTCTTGAATTTCTGACATTTGTATCATTCTATCTTGTTTTGGGTGATAAAAAAGATCAGATAGATCGATAGAGCTAAAACCCAAAGGAAATAATTGCAGGACACTGGGGGGAAGAAAAAAAAACCCACAGTGAAAATAGTCCACACTAGGGATGTGAAAATGTAACCATGTAGACTGTTAACTGATGAACCTGGGCTCATCAGTTAACCTTCATGGTCATATGTAGGCTCCCAGTATGCATGGGAAGACAGCTTAAAACAGTGGTCTCCAACCTTTTTAACTACAAAACCACTTTTTCAATTTAAGTGCAATGTAAGATCTACCTCAAACCAAAATTCCTTTGCCCCACTTCCTTCCCACCCCTTCTTTGAGGCTCTGCCCCTGCTCCACCCTTTCTCCAAGGCCTCACCCAGCTCATTCCATCACCCTTCCTCATTAACTTTCAACAAGCTGGGGTAGGGAGTTGGAGTGCAGGCTCTGGTCTTGGGCTAAGGGGTTTGGAGTGTGCGAAGGGCTCCGGGCTTAGCCCAGGGTGGGGGATTGGGATCCAGGAGCGGTGTCAGGGTGCAAGCTCTGGGAAGAAGCTTGAGTGCAAGGGGTCTCTCATCTGGAGCAGAAGGTTGGGTGCAGCAGGGGATTCAGGATTGGGACAAGGGTTCAGGAAGCAGGCTCTGGCTGGGCATTGTTTAACAGAAACAGCTTCCGAGTGGTGCAGTGGAGTTAAAGCAAGCTTACTCCTGCCCAGGCCCTGAACCACTCCTCAAAGTAGCTGGCATGTACAGCAATGTCTCCATGGAACCATGTGCTGCCCTCTCCCTCCCCCCCCCCCCCCGCAATCTAAAGTGCTACATAGTCCTGTATTTTGTTTCAACTGAGCCCACAGCTTCTATTGGCAATGGTTCCCCAATACTGATCAATGGGAGCTGCAGGAGTGGTGTCCGTACACAAGGACAGCATGTGGAGACCCCCTGTTCTATCTCTCTCGGGGGCTGCAGGGAAATGCCAGCCACTTCCAGGAGCAGCAATTACCATAGCAATTACTCCAGCCAGGACAGATTAGGCATTTGAGTACTCACTATTCAAATAATTAAATGTAAGCATTAGAAAGAAATGAAAATTACAAAAGGCACAGACCAGTCAAAAAACCAAAACTAACCCACTTTGCAAGCAGTAAAAGTAACCATAACAACCCACCTATGTGTTGGATGAGGAGATGAGAGTGAAGGACAGTGTGTGTTTGTGAGAATGACGGAGACACACACAATGTGAGACTGACAGATTTGCATTGCCAAGCTCCCTCTATCTCCTTTTCCTTGTGTGGAGATTGGGTACAGAAGTGGGGGTAGGAAGGACAACTGGACATCAGCACCCCTTCCCTCACTTTGCACAGCAAGCAGAAGCCTACCGGGGGCGGGGGGGCAGCTCCAGGGCTGGAGCAGCATCACAGTGGGTGAAGGGGCAAGTGAAGTGCCAATGCTTGATAGCTTCCTAGCCAAACCAGTCAGGATCACCTATCAGAGGCTCCAAGATCTACGCGTAGATCCCAATCTACTGGTTGATGAGCACTGGCTTAAAAGCTGGCTCCCTGTGTGCACCAACTCCCAGGGGCCATCTACCCTGGTGTGTAACTGCTGAAGTTTTCAGTGGTTACACATTTACCTGATTGAACATATTTTAAATATCCCTAATTCACTCATGCACACACCCCTCTGTCGTGTTTGCAGTCCTAACACCAGTCCAGGGATGCATGGAATCAGAAAAAGTAAATGAAATGGGCCAGTTCCTTTTCATTTTTCTCAGCATGAATAAACACAAGATACAAATAAAGGCTCTGCTCCTACAATGACTTGCAATACATAATGTTAATAGGTGTATAAATAACCCCACTTTGAAGTCAACACAATTACTCTGAGTGCTCAATTGTTAAACAGGCAAATTACATCTTTGCTCCATCAGGGCCAAAGAGTGAAAAACGGATCAGATCATGTCAAGCTTTTAATTAATATATTCAAGATATTTCTAAGGAGGCAGGGGAAGATATTTTAAAATATGTGATTTGGCTGCAAGAGCATACCAGCCTCCCCAGGATGAGTTCTTATCCCAACAGGTGGCTTTTGACCAGGCACCTCTAGACAGCTGCTTTTCCCCTTAAGCATGAGGGGACTCCGATGTCCCAGCTTACACCCAAAGGGGAACATCGCCCTTACCTGCAACATCGTGACCACGTGGCAGGGGTTCAGCAGATAGATGACCGTCCTGGTGGCAAACTTGAACCCCACCTCCAGGCCGAAGGTGAGGCAGAGGGCTACCAGCAGCAGGTTCTTGCCCAGGCTCTCCTGCTTGGCCTGCGGCAACCGGGCCACTTGGTCTCCCTCCTCCCGGCAGTGCAGCTGCCGCTTGATCTGCCGCAGCGAGACCAGGATCTCCAGCACGCCCACGGCGAGGAAGACCAGGCTCTCCAGCAAGCGCTGCTGCGGGCTGAGGAAGGCGGCGCACTCGGGCCCCCCGTTGCCCTCGAAGCTGGGGTCCACCCCGCCGTAGAGCCAGTCCAGCAGGTTGCCGAGGCTGTAGCGGGCCATGGCGCGGAGCTGCTCGCCCTGGCTGTCCCGGAGCAGGGCGGGACCCACGCCAGGATGCTGGCGGAGCATGAAAGGGGGGACCCCGCGGCCGCTCCGGTCGGCAGGCGCTGGCCGCACCCCGGCGGGCTACCCCCAGCCCGGCTGCCCCGGAGGCTCGGCGCTGGGAACCGCCGGCAGCGGCGCGTCTGCGGAGAGAGGGAGCCGCTCAGCGCGGCAGGGGCCCGGCAGCCCCGACCTCAGCCCCCTTCCTCCCGGCCCTGCCCGCGCGCGCGCTCCCCTCGCGCCCCCAGCCGCCGCGCCGGGCTCGCAGGCGCTAGGGCCGGTACCTCAGCGGGCGGGCCCCCGGCCTACGGGGGCGCCCGCAGGGGCCTGCAGCTGCTGCCCAAGCAGCAGGGGGCGCCCACTCCCGCCGCGTCCCGCGCCTCTGGCGGCCCCTGCCCGGCGCAGCAGCAGCACCCACCGACGTGCCTGCCTCGCAGCGAGACATGGATGAGCCGGCCCCGATTGGCTACGCCCGGCCGCCCGCTCCGCCCCCTCCCCCGGCTCGGGAGTCCCGCCGCTTCCTCCTTCCTCCGCCTACAGCTTCCTCCGCCCTTCTGCTGCCACCGCCTCCCGCTGCTCGGGTCCCCTCCCACCTGCACCCTCTGCTCTGCACCTTCCTTCCTCCTCCCGCCCCTTCCCGCTCAGCCCCTGCGCCCTCAGCCTCTGCTCTGCACCTTCCTCCTGCGCCCTCTTAACCCCTGCACCTTCCTTCCTTCCTCCTCCCGCCCCTGTGTTCGCCTTCCTTCCCCCTGCACTCTTCCCTTCTGCACCCTCCACCCCGTCCCACCCTTCTTCCCCCTCCTCCTCCTGCTCTCACTCTCTGCTTGCACCCTCCTGCTTCCTCCTCCACCTCGCTGTTCTTCACCTTTCCTCCAATCCTCTCCTTGTGCCGTCACTCCTCCCCCCCGCAACACACTTTTTGCCCTCTTTTTGCACACCCTAACCAAGAGGTGCTGGAACTAGGGTGTGGCTACATCCTCGGGCTAGAAGTGGTTTCTGTCCCGTTGAGGGTTCACAGTTTGGTTCAGTAGCTTTCTGCACACAGATACACTATAAAAACTGTTCCAGCATCCGTGGCACAATCTGCTCGTGCCTTCTGCTGTTGCTTCCTTTATTCCCCAGCTACCTCTGAGAGCTTTAAAATGTCCACCTGTTTTGTTTGAGTCCCAGACAGAGGAGCAACAAACGAGTTTTTAAAAAAGTAGATGAGGGGATTCCCTCTTGCTGTTTGCAAACAACCGCCATCCAAAAAGGGGGGAAAAAACCACAGCTCTTCTGCAAGGCGGTTAATAGAGCTGTTTTTGTATTAAATTTGGCATGGATGAGGTTATTTTCATCATGCCTATAACAGTAGTTTGTGTTTAAATCAGTTCAACAGAAACAGCACAACTACCTTGAGAAGGACCAGTTTCTATTGCCAGTGTCTCCAAAGCAAAGTGTAATAGTAGGAATAGCCACCTGCTACTTCACCTGCTGTACCATTAAAGCTCAAGTTTTCAAAAGGGGCTTCAACACTTCCTCCCTATCTGAATATATTAAAACTGCTCACCATGAAAGGCAACTTTTGTGTACTATCACTATGTTCTCAAAGGGTACATCTCTACACTTGCCCCCTAGCTCGATGTAGGGAGGCTAATGAGGGCGACCGGAATTGCAAATCAAGCCTGGGATTTAAATATCCCGCGCTTGATTTGCATGTTCCTGGCCAGTTCCCATTTTAGAAATTGACGAGCCCGAAGTAGATGCAGGCAGTTACACGTGGCAATAAAATGGGATTCCCATTTAAAGCCCCTAATTCGAATTAGCTGGTAAACCTCATTGCAGGAGGAATACCAGCTAATTCGAGTTAGGGCTTTAAATCGGAATCCCGTTTCGCTGCCGCATGTAGACACAGGCAGTTACTTCGGGCTAGTCAATTTCTAAAATGGCGACTGTCCGGGAACATGCAAATCAAGCGTGGGATATTTAAATCCCTGGCTTGATTTGCTGTTCTGGTCGCTCTCATTAACCTCCCTACATTGATCTAGGGGGCTAGGGTAGACGTACCCAAACAGAATTGACTTGGTGTCCACTTACACTCAGCATATGCACACTGAATTCTGTGTATGCATTAGCACTGCAAGTTGTGGGTGCAAAGTTACCGTATTTTCTGGCGTATAAGGCGACTGGGCGTATAAGACGACCCCCTAATTTTCTAGTTAAAAGATAGGTTTTCGTCTTATACTCGCCGTATAAGACTACCCTCCCTTAAGAGGCCAACCAGTAGCGCCCCAGCGCCCCTCCGCCTCCCCGGCTTTGCTCCCGGTGTCCCTGGTCTGCTGGAGACGGTCCCCAGCAGACCAGAGGCACCAGGAGCAAAGCCGCAGCAGCGGCAGGGTCCCGCGCCTCTGAGGCTTTGCCAGAGCAAAGCCTCAGAAGCGCGGCACCCCGCCGCCACTTCGGCTTTGCTCCCGGTGCCTCTGGTCTGCTGGGGACCGTCTCCGGTAGACCAGGGACACCGGGAGCAAAGCCTCTGAGGACGCCGGCAGCGGGGCAGCCCAGGCGCGCCTGGGATGCCCCACTGCCGACTTCCCCCGAGGCTTTGCAAAGCTGCGGAGGGGCTCGGGCAGCAGGGCAGCGCAGGCGCGTCTGGGCTGCCCCGCTGCCGGCTTCCCCCGAGGCTTTGCAAAGTCGTGGACTGGCTGTATACCCGGCGTATAAGACGACCCCCGATTTTTGGGGGATGTTTTTTAGCATAAAAAGTCGTCTTATACGCCGGAAAATATGGTAAATGCACACAAACAGAACCCACATTTTGTAAAAACTGGCTAGAGCCAACTCTGACTTGTAGCTGTGTAGTGTACTTATAAAAGAGGTATAGATAACTTTGTTGCCATAGGAAAGAGAAGTACTGAAGCAGAACTGTGGGATTAAGGGCATGCTGTCAGTCTTGGTAGGACTTTAGAGGTATGTCTACACATCAAAGTTATTTTGGGATATCAGATGTATCCCAATATAGCTCCCCCGCATCTTCAGAAGCCACCCGTTATTTCAAAATGTTTTTTGAAATAACGGGCATGCTATTTTGGCATCCCAGTAACCCTCATTCCACGAGGGTTAAGAGATGTCTCGAAAAAGCACTTTATTTTGAAATATGGCGCTGTGTAGACAGCACCAAGTTTCAAAATAGCCTATTTCAAAATAAACTCAAAATAAGTACACAATTTGCATAGCGCAAATTGCGTGCGTATCTTATTTCGAGTTTAGAATGTAGTGTAGACATAGCCTAAGTGAACATATCTAGACAGCTGTCTCATGGTAATCTGAACCAATTCTTGCTGCTAATCTCAATTTAAAACAATGTCACTACTTAAGGCATATCGTGCTGCAAACACACTTGTACTATCTGTCTCATTGTCACATGTGTGTGCCAATTCTGTATTCTAGTGTAACAGTAAGGCCCCATCTTCTTTTTAATTGTCAGCATCAGGTACAATCAGTGTTCTGGCGGGATATAGCATGGACCAATGACACTGCTTTCCACAGCTCCCATTGGCCAGGAATGGCGATCTGCGGCCATGGAGAGCTGCAATCACCCGTACCTGCAAAGGCACAGGTAAATACAGTGGCAGCAGACTACCCAGGACTAACCCTGGGAAACCAGAGCTGAATCACAAGCCTGTATTCGCCCACACCTGATTTAGCAGCATAAAAAGGATAGAGACTAGTATGCTATTGGTCTCCTGTTCCTTGAAAGGTTAAGATGAACATTGCGGTGTCTGTGAAGCCAAAGGGATGCTTTCATTTATTCTTACAGGCTGCGTCTAGATTGGCATGATTTTCCGGAAATGCTTTTAACGGAAAAGTTTTCCATTAAAAGCATTTTCGGAACAGAGCGTCTAGATTGGCAGGACACTTTGCCGCAAAAGCATTTTATACGGAAAAGCGTCCGTGCCAATCTAGACGCACTTTTCTGCAAAAAAGCCCTGATCGCCATTTTTGCGATCGGGGCTTTTTTGCGGAAAACAAATCTGAGCTGTCTACACTGGCCCTTTTGCGCAAAAGCTTTGCACAAAAGGGACTTTTGCCTGAACGGGAGCAGAATAGTATTTCCGCAAGAAGCACTGATTTCTTACAGTAGGAAGTCAGTGTTTTTGCAGAAATTCAAGCGGCCAATGTAGACAGCTGGCAAGTTTTTCCAGAAAAGCGGCTGATTTTCCGGAAAAACTGGCCAGTCTAGACACAGCCACAATGTTTAAGAAGAGGTTACATTGAAGAGTTTACTAACTTTATTATCGGGGGGGGGGGGTATTTATTTATTTTTTCCTAGTTCTTCTCTGTTTAAAAGCTTCTTCTACTAATCTTCAGATATGTTGAGGGCAGAACTGAGGACAGACATGTCCGTCCCCTGGGGAAAGTGAGGGAGGTAGCTTTGGGCCCTCCTGGAAGGGGTGAGGCCTTGGGCAGAAGGGACAGGCTACAAGCTAGCCTACCCCACTAGCCCTTCTTCACTGCCCTGACCACGCAGATAGGGTCTCCAGCAGCCCAACTACTCATGGGCCCTTTTAAATCACAAAGCCCCAGAGCAGTTATCCTCTTTATCCCGCACTATCTGTGACCCTAGTTAAGGGCTGTTATGAAAAGGATGGTGATCAATTATTCTTCATGTTCACTGAAAGTAGGACAAGAAATAATGGGCTGAAATCCGCAGCAAGGGCCATGTGGGTTAGATTTTAGAAAAAGCTTTCTAACTACCTGGGAATTCGGGAATAGACTTCCAAAAGAAGTTGTGGAATCCCCATTGTTAGGAGCTTTTCAGAATAGGTTGGACAAACACCTTGGTTCCGCCCCACTGCACAGGGATACACTTGGTGACCTCTGGAGGTCCCCTGTAGCTCCACATTTATATGATTCTTAGATAGATGAGCTAAAAATAGTGTATTTCATAGGTCAGTTTGTCTTCACAAATGAAGAGTTTAGGAAATAAATCCCTGAGACAGAGTATCGACACTGCAAAAGATGGAGAAAAACGTGGATGAAACATACAAGCAGGGTATTGGGCTACTGCCTCTGCCATAAAACAGAACTGCTTGTGGCAACAGTGACATGGTTGAGGGAGCGGAAGGGGATGGATGTGTTCCAAGTTGTTCAGGGCAGCAAAAAACAAAAACAAAAAACAAACAAAAAACACCTGATGAGATAATTTATACATTCAATGGTCTTATTGCTTTGAGAAAAAGGAGTAGGGAAGAGAACTGCAACCCTCGTGCTGTTTAGCATTGAGCTTCTTATGTTAGGAGTTTGGTTTATTTTTAAAAATAGAATCCTGTTTTAATAGGAAATCTTTTTTGGAGCAAGATCTGAAGAACTAAATTTGTAGACAAAAGCACAAGATGAAGAAGTGAAAGCAGTGAGAATTATACTACAGAACCAGAAGGGAAACACAGATGTTTGGAACTGATCCATTTAACTGTTACTTTTCCAGATAGATTAGCCTATCCCTTTAGGTAAAGTCAGTATTATAACTAAGCATAAATCTTAGGGAAAGTCTTTATAGAATAGTTTAGATCTTCATGTTAATTAGAAGCCTATTAGAATGGGAAGGCAAGGCTGCTAGCAGACATATCATGAAGATGGCCATAATGGGCCCCTTTCAAAATGGAAAAAAGTGGAATCAGTAGCAGTGGACAAAACTCTTGCTTTTATTAGTATGAACTAAGAGGATCTTTGTAACAGATTAAGTTAATTATATGAATAAATCCTGATATTTATTAAGGGCTCATCTTGCATGTTAGCAGGATGAAATGGGTTACAGACTTCTTACTAAAACCAAGGATTTCAACAAAAATTGTTATTTTTCAAGATGGTATGTACTGCTCCAAGAAGCATTTGCCACTGTGTCCTCACACATGCAAACTACTTCTACTTGAATACACAGTGACCAGTCAGACTTCAGATGAGTCCTATACCCAGCAGTGAGAGCTCCCAGTTTATCTGAGTATTAGTGTAATGCAATATGGTGTAATGCTTACCTTGGAAAGCATAAGAACATTTTAAAACAAAGTACAGTACTAAGCCTAAAGAGCAGGCTCATTCTATCAAACTCCCACTGACTTCTCTTGGATTTGAATCAGGTCCACACTGCTGCTAATGTGCATGATGCTCTGCTAATAAATCAGAACACATGGTTCCTGCCCTGCGGAGTTTACAGTCTAATGCACATACAATCCTCTTATTGGCAAAACATTAAGCTTTTCCTGTTTGCTGTTTCTTCTTTGCCTTTCACTGGGTAGCTTATCACTTTCCTGAGAGCCACAGTAATCAGAAATCTCCTATGTCAATAGTTGACTTGATTACCAAAAGGCAATAAACTGCTATGCCTGAGATGTTTGCCTTCATGGCTGAGGCTTGTTCTTCCTATATATGGCATGGAATTGCTTGTCTGTCTGTCGGTGGCTCAGTTTATTATATGTGTCAGATCTAAACTTAATCTGTGAGGAAATGCAAAATATAGGAATTTTAAAAAATAACGTATACACATGTCTTCCCTCACAAAAATAAACAAAGGGGGCTCCTTTCTTCTTCTAGAAATTAATCACATTAAATGCTTTGCTCAGTTAGGGCCTAAATGAGGCATAATTTTACTTTATCCTTTAAATTAATGGTTCGCAAAGTGTTTCACAGGCCTGCATAGAGAAAGCCACTAGTGAGCCCACACCACTTTGTTTACCTAAAGGCTCCATAGCCACAAAGCTTCGCAGCTCCTGTTGGCTCTGGTTCACCACTTCCTGCAGCTCCCGTTGGCTAGAAACAGTAAACTGGAGCCAATGGGAGCCATGAGGCTCCGTAGCAACAGAACCTTTATATAAACAAACCAGCACAGGCCTGCTGGCAGTTTTCCCAAAGTGGGCCCATGGAAGTTTGAGAACCATTGCTTTAAATCACTAATCTACCCCTTTGTATCTAGCTAAAGCCAACGGATACTCAATTTTACTGTCATCCATGAAATGTGCCTTGTAGAAAGCTTTTCTAAAAAGTTTTAGAAATATTTTAAGCCAAGTTATAGAAAAATGCAATGTTCTGGGAAACTAAAAAAACTTAACCATTTGGCCAAATGCATCCATAATGTAACTATTCACAGTGGAATTCCACCAAGTGATTTAAAAAAAATAGTGCTACTATCCTGTCTTGACAGAAGGCAACTCAGTATTTCTGTCTCCTGGTTTATTGTGTACAAGTTTATAGATAGAGCAATAAAATAAAATTTAGTGATTAACAGTTAAGTAGAATCCCTTAGCTAATGGCCAGAATGCATGATTAAGTTTAATGCATAATTTAACATAAGGAAAAATAGTTTAAAAAAATAAAAATTTATCCTGCTATAGATCCTGAATGTAAAGCTTTCTGAGTCATTTAGTTACAGGGACACTGTCTGTTTAAAAATAATTGGAAAAGGACCTATCCCAATATATCGAAGCTGACCCATCCCACAAAGGGTGGGGAGAAAAGGAAGTATGATTATCTCCATTTCAGAGATGTGAATTGCAGCACAGAGAGATGCATCGACTTGCCCAAGGTCACACAGGCCATGTCTACACTAGTTGATTATTTCAAATTTACTAAGTTCAACTGCTGGGCACCCGATTTTACAAATTCAAAGTTCCATGTCCTCACTACAGGGAAGAATCAAATGTAGTGTGAGGCAGGCTCTGTTAATGTGGATGTGCTACCTTGGATTCAGAGCCCCAGGAAGCACTCAGGGGAGCTGCAGGAGGCCTCCAGAGGCCAATTAGTTCAAATTAATGGCTCCAGAGTATCCACATTCAAGTTATTTCGGGCTTACAAATTTGGGAATGCGTTATTCCTCAAGAAAAGCAGGATTACCGAGTTCGAATTCTGTGTCCCCTTATTCCAAAATAATGGGCTTGGTAGTGGGGATGTATCGCTTACAAATTCAACCTTGGGGGAGTTATTTCCAAGGAAAGTCCTAGTGTAGACCCGGCTACAATGTCTAAAACAGAGCCAGTAACTTATCCCAGTGCCTTAACCATAGACCATCTTTCTCCATAGAATTCCTACCTCTTGTTTTCCTCTCATCTTCCCTGTCTCCTTCTCTCCATTCTTCTCCCACCTCCATTCCACATCTCTTGAAAGATGTATGCCTGGAGGGTTCACCCTTCCCAGAAAGACAAAGTTCTCCCTCAAGTGGCTTAAGACACAGGTCTTACGGAGCTTACAGGAGATTTCCTTTATTCAGCACCTGGTTCCAAAAAGATGTGCATAACAACAAAAAGTATCCCAGTGGCCTGCTTAGACTCTGTGTCTAGAAAGCTCAGTCCTTCAAGGAACAGCCCTCAGTACTAGAGCTGGTACCTTATGTTTCTTGTATACTTCAACTAAAAGAGGAAGAAGTGGGCCTCTCTTTGATGTGCATAGGGATAGCTGTGGTAGTAGTAGGGAAATTGGTAGCTAAGAAAGGCTACATCTACACTACAAGGTTTTTGTGCAAAAACAGCTGTTTTTGCGCAAAAACCTGCAGAGCGTCCACACTTCAAATGAGCTCTTGTGCAATTAAATGGACAGTTAAACAGCAGAACAGAGGGCTTTTTTCTGCTGTAGGTAAAATTCCTTTTCAGAGGCATAACTGCTTTTAGAGCTACAGCTATAGCTCAAGAAGGCGAGTGTGAACGCTCCAGAGGGGTTTCTTGTGCAAGAAAAAGCACAGGAAAAAAGCACAGGTGCTCTGATGGCCATTCTGTGAATGGCCATCAGAGCTTTCTTGTGGAAGAGCGTCCGTGCAGTGTGGACGCTCTCTTGCGCAAAAGCACATGGCTTTTGCAATGTGCTTTGAAGTGTGAATGTGCTCTTGTGCAAGAAGTTTTTGTGCAAAAAAAATCTCTTGCACAAAAGGCTTCTTGCACAAGAAGCATGTAGCGTAGTCGTATCCAAAGAGTATGTCTACACAGCAGCGTTATTTCAGAATACACGTCTACACTACAAGCCATTATTTAAAAATAATATTGAGCGAAAGGACTTCTTACTCCGACTCATGGTAACCCTCATTTCATGAGGATTAAGGGTAGTCAAAGGAAGAATGTTCTTCCTTAGACTTCCTGCTTTGTAGACAGAGCCAAAAGCCAAAATTAAGCTATTTCGACTTAAGCTACACAATTGACATAGCTGAAGTTGCGTAGTATATTCCGACTTTAGCCCTGCCGTATAGACATACCCTAAGGGAAGAGCTGGACAGAGGAACAGCAGGATTTGGGAGACTAAAGTTAAAAACTAAAGGCATGATCTAAACAGATCTACACTCTCACAGACATCGATTGCCTTTGAATCAAGCCTTAAAAAAGCACAAAAAATATATGCACTATCTAATGATAGTATTACATGCGCAAACCTCCATTAAACACAAGCCAATGCAGGACATGTAAAATTTGCCACTATGTACAAGTGACTACATGTACAAACTTGTACAAATGGAAAGTAGGTTGTAACATCCCTATAGATCATTGCAACATCCTTCAGAATAGTTTCACAGTCTGAAATGTGCCTGTAAACAGTTCTAATGCTGAGATTTTGGCTACAATGCTGCCATTACAGAGCATGAATGTATTTAACTTGTGTGTGTCTATAGCAACCCAGTAGTCCTTCCTAAAAGCAACAGCATTTATATTGTCTGGAAACCCTGGGCTTTGTAACTGAGTAGAATTAAACAAACCCTTGAGCCTTCCCTTTCTGCTGACATCCTACCTCCTTTCACTTTTGGCAATCAAAAGTCTAGGCATTTATGGGGTGCATGAATGATATCAGATAAACTGTGTGTTTCAAAATTAGGAAAATTGAGACCCTGCTCTAAATTGATTGATCCAAGGTAAGGCTCAAGAACTCTTTATGGCAACCTGCTGAGCCCTGCACTCTCTTTATTATGGTGTGACCAGGAAGCAGAAATGTAACCAGTCTTGGTAAATTCTTTACTCTTCCTCTTGCCTCTAAAGTGCCCGAGTCTCTAGTCTAGCCAAAGATACGAGAGCTGGCAAATGCAAGAGGCTTGCAAACAGTACCATATGGGTTGCCAGCAGCCTGCAGACTGTGCACCCATGATTTATACTGATTAAAATGCAAAGAGTAAACACTCCTTATGGGTAAGGAAAATAGACTAGTCAATGCATGAGAACCCAAAAGTGAAACTCTCATGTTACTTCAATAAGGAGGCTAGGAAATAACAGACCTAAATCTAAGCTTCAAAACTGTTTATTTTAAAAAAACCAAACAGAATATTCCTATCAATGTTAATTTTTCAATTTTTTTCTTCATGAACAAAATTTTGGGTTTAAAGTGCATAACTAAGGCTAAGTTTCTTCAGCCTTCCAGTCCCTAGGTAGCAATTTGCTTTTCAGGGTCATGTTTAGATTGGGAGAAAGAAATTAGTGGTAGTTCATTCCCTAGCTTTACCTATACAAGTACCACCCATTTGTGGTACCAAAAGGAGATGCTATTCTCAGCAGAATGAGATGTCCCTCTTCATTCTTGATGCTGTGATCAGCAATGAAATAGTCAATAGTATTGGTGTTCACATTGGTGTTAGTGTGGCAGATGTGAAGCACAGAAAATTATAAAGCTTATGGCTATGTCTGCACAGCAGTGTTATTTCAGAACAACTGACTTTATTCCAAAATAACATAGTCCACATCTACACAGCAAGCAGTTATTTCCACATAATGTTGAAATACCAGTAAGCTGGAGGACTTCTTACTTCTACTCCTGCAACCCTCATTTTATGAAATAAGGCTATTTCATAAAAAAATAAGCCCCAAAAGCTGAAATAAGCTATTTCAACTTATCCTACACAACACAGCTCAAGTTGTGTAGCTTATTTCGGCTTTAGCCCTGCTGTGTAGATGTGCCCTATCATTTTAAGATGTGTCGGATGCTATGAGCACATGGAATAGTCAGATATTTCTATCAATCAGTGTTATATGTTTTTGTGGTCCTGGTTTGCTGGGTGGGTTCCCTGTGGAAGGTGGAATCACTGGAGGGTGATTAATGCAAAGTCCTAACACCAGTTGCACACACACACACACACACACACACACACACACACACACACACACACACACACACACTTTGCACACACACACTTTGCACACACACACACACACACACACACACACATACTTTGAAGCTGCAGCCAGTAGGGTTATGGACCTTGACTGGTTTTACCCATTTCAGGAGGCCAATTAAAACAAAGAACCGAAACCTGCATGAAATGTCAGCCTGACCTGACCACCCTCACTTGAGCCAAGAAAGAACACGTGATTTTGATCAAGAGTACAAAATGCTGATGGAAGGTTTTGAAGGAGTTTGGGAACCTATCCAGATCTGCATGTGGAAGATGGGCAATATAAGGTAAGCTTAACATGAGTGAAGACTTTAATAGATTTTCTTCTGTCCCAAATATATACATGGGGCTTTGTGAAGTTTGGCTGGTCACGGTAAAAACTGTCATAGGCCCAAGAATGCAGTAGTACTACAGGCACTAGATTAAGGTAAGACCTGCTATGATAAATACAGTGAGTGGTAGGGGTACTACAAGTCTAGAACTCTGGTCTGGAAGGAGAGGAAGGCAGGTTCATGTCCATAGAGAGATGATACCTTGAGGCCTAAAAGAGTGCTCTTAGGGAGATCACCTATGCCTGGTTAATCCTAGAACTGGAACAGTCTCCACCGTAAATATTTTGGTGTGAATAGTCCCAGTTTCTGAGCTATCACATATTGATTGTGGCAAGCTTTCTGCAGACTCAGGTAAATATTGCTACATATCATTTTAAAGCTGGTTCACATTTGGAAAGTTACCTTTGCAACCAGAACAACCTTAAGGTTAGTCCCTGTTCCTTCTGACTAAGCCATAATGGGTGAGCCCAGTGCAACCTTGCCCAGGCCATTATAAATCCAGTTTCATCGTGATTCTGTCATTAATCATTCTGATGATATGCACATTAAGTAGTTGACAAAGTACATTTGTTTAATTAATTGAAAGAAAGGCTTGTTTACCCATCTGAGAAGCGCAGAAAGTAGCATACTTGCTAATTTCCTCCTGTGTAGACGCATTAGCATGTATCTTCTATGCAGATAAAAGTTGATAGGCTGCTCCATTTACCCATATTTCTGTCAGCTACTGTAGCAAGAACACATACCAGGGAGTATAAAAATAATTAAATGTCAATGCAAAGCATTCAAAACAGATGCTTTAAAAAGCATGTCAAATCCTCATATTTTTAAATCAGTGATCTGAAAGCTTAGTATTAAAGCAGCAAGTGAATATATTTAGATTACAATGTGTGAACCAGCTTTCAGCAGAACAACATTGATGACATTTGTTTCCTGAGGTTAAATTAGTTTTCCTCCCTACAAAAACACAGTAACATTGATAAAAACAAAAAAATATTGGTGGAAAAAGAGAAAGTAAACAAACATCTGTTATGTGCAGACAGACATAAAAATCTGATTAATATTTCCTCTGGAGCCTAGCCATCCTGCCCATATTAGAGCAAATGGGCAAAATTGTTTTCTTCATTACACTGATTCAACTCTCAAGGACACTTCTGAGAACTGGAGACTTTTTTGTAGGTCCACATAATTAAGAGTTCAGGAGATGTAATAAATGTCCCTTGAGCATATCAAGAAAGTACTATAATTCAGATGAGTGTCAACAACTCAGATCTAATTAAAAAGAACCAAAAAGATGGGCAATGTGTTATTTTTAAAGTGCTCATACCAATAGTATGGAAGTGCCATTAAATGAATTAAAGTACCTCCAGGACCATGATAAAGAAAAGTAAGACTCTATGGGTATGTCTACACTACAAAGTTAATTCGAACTAACGGATGTTAGTTCGAATTAACTTTCATAGGCGCTTAGTTCGAACTAGGTAAACCTCATTTTACGAGGACTAAGCCTAGTTCGAACTTACTAGTTCGAATTAAGGGGTGTGTAGCCCCTTAATTCGAACTAGTGGGAGGCTAGCCCTCCCCAGCTTGCCCTGGTGGCCACCCTGGGCACCACCAGGGAAACTCGTATGCCCCCCTCCTGGCCCAGAACCTCTTAAAGGTGCACGGGCTGGCTACGATGCCCGTGCCAGGTGCAAGCCTGCCAGCACCCAGCTAGTAGACCCTGCACCTGGCACGGCTCGAGCCAGCCACCTGATGCCCCCCAGCCCTCCCCCTCTTCCCGGGACCAGGCTGGCGGCTCCTGAGAGCTTGCCTGGGACCACAGGAGGCGGGCACCCGCCTGGTCTAGTGCGGACACCGTGGACCTCATCCACGACCTCCGCACTAGGCACAGGAAAGCGGCCGTCTAGGGCAAGAGAGCTGCCAGCCTGGCCACCCAGGAGCAGGTGTGCATGAAAATCGAGGTGGTCCACTGAGACCCCCGACCCTGAACCCTGAGCTTACAATGGCCGTACTGGGTCAGACCAAAGGTCCATCTAGCCCAGTAGCCTGTCTGCTGACAGCGGCCAACCCTAGGGACCCTGGAGGGGATGGACCGAAGACAGTGACCAAGCCATTTGTCTCGTGCCATCCCTCTCCAGCCTTCCACAAACTTTGGGCAGGGATACCACTCCTATCCCCTGGCTAATACCACTCCATGGACCCAACCTCCATCACTTTATCTCATTTCTCTTTAAACTCTGTTCTAGTTCTAGCCTTCACAGCCTCCTGCAGCAAGGTTGACTATTTGCTTTGTGAAGAACAACTTTCTGATACTAGTTTGAAGCCTGCTACCCATTCCTTTCCTTTGGTGTCCTCTAGTCCTTCTATTATGGGAACTAATGAAGAACTTTTCTTGATGCACCCTCTCCACCCCACTCATGCTTTTATAGACCTCTATCCTATCCCCCCTCAGTCTCCTCTTTTCTAAGCTGAGAAGTCCCAGTCTCTTTAGCCTCTCTTCATATGGGACCTGTTCCAAACCTCTGATCATTGTAGTTGCCCTCCCCTCTCCCACCCTCTCTCTTACCCTCTCCCACCTTCTTTTCCCAGTCTCCCCGAGTTTTGTTCAATAAAGAGAGATTCTATTTTTGACCACACGTTTTCTTTATTCTGTACATCAGGAAGGGGGGCTAGGAAAGGGTAAGTGGAAGGAGGTGAGGGAGGAATGGGGTACGAGTCCCCGATGGGGAGGACTGGGCTGGCTCTGCAGGCTTCTGGGGGTGGAAGCTCTCCTGCAGCCCCCCAATTGCCCTCTCTCCCCAGATGGCAACCTGCGGCAAGTGCAGCCGGTCTGATGGCTGAGTGCTGTTATGTGCCCAGTGTGGGCACTCAGAGCACTCCAAGCCAGGATTGCTTTTCAAGCAGGGCACCCCTGAGAACTGTCTGTCTGGGGTGGGGGTCGGGTCCCTTTAAGCACAGCCCTCGGCTAGCCTGAGGCAGCAGCTCCACGCTCTAAGTCCTCATCTGATGCCCTGCCGGCACTGCTTCCGGCCATCCTTAACTCCGGTTCAGGGTCCACTTAATGTGGACATGCTAGTTCGAATTAGCAAAACGCTAATTCGAACTAGTTTTTTAGTCTGGATCCATTAGTTCGAATTAGCTTAGTTCGAATTAACTAATTCGAACTAAGCTAGTTCGAATTAGCGCTGTAGTGTAGACATACCCTATGATCCACTCACATATTAGGATTAGAGTGAATGAACTATTTTAATGTACTTGAGCCTCAATCCTGCAATCATGTTTAACTTTTGGCTTAAGTAGTTCCATTGACCTCGGTTGGACTACTCATATGTTCAGCATGTGTTCAAGTGTTTTGCTGGATCCAGTCTTGGCTATCAGGAGATTTGTTCCTTTGAAAAGTCTGATACTAGCCGTAGCCGTTGTTGGAAATACTAAACAAGTTAGACTATGGCTCTGATCCACTATAGAAATGCCTATCTATCTTTATCTCCTAAAGGGCAATTGCATCTTTCCATTGGGGGACAATCCTCAGACTATGTGTTCTCCAGAAGCAGTGACTTCCAAACCAAAAGGCCTTCACTAAGAACAATCCCTCACGCCCAGCTCTGAAGTTCATACTTCAACTCCTCTGTTGCTGTGTCCACACCAAACAGAGCTACTACTGCATGGTGCACAGTGAGATTCAGTCTTTTAGAAGCTTCTATACATAGGTCACAGACCAAATACTTCCATGGTTTCTTTCCTTAAGAAAATTCATTTAAAACAACAAACTTGACCTACAAATGTCAACAGAACTGTCAGCACAGAATTTAATGCTGGGTAATTTTAATACATGACTAATAGAGAGCATCACTTCCTGTAGTATGTGATGCTAATGCTGTGACTCAGAAAAAACCGATCATCAGATTTAGTTTGAAATTCTTGCTCTGTTTTATTACTAGCTTATTGGATTGCCTGTTTTCAGTGAGGCCTTATTGAAGATCATTGTTTTTAAACAGAGTAGCAACAAAACTTGTCTCCTAGTGGAGGAGAATGAACAATACTAGTGATTAACATTCAGAAGGCTTTTCCCCTTCATTTCCTTTTTCTGGAGGGCTCAACCACCAATTTTTTGTTGTGACATTTAGCTGTGGCTTCAGGTGCTTCTCATTAAATGGCAAATGAAAAAATCCATTAAGCTTCATTTACAATTTTCCTTGAGAATCAAAATATCTAATAGAATATTTATACAAAAGACTGAGATTTCCATAAAAGTATAATAACAGACAATTAAACAAAAGGTATTTTTTTCTCCTCAGCTCAGATTATAAAGATTATAATATGGATATGAAACAGAAAATTGAATCTTGAAAGACATGGATGGTAGGATCATTCAAAATGAAATTCGAACTTGAATAATTTATTGAGCTTATTTAACTTTAAAAAATTCACTTATCTTTGAGCAATTGCACTGTACAAACTATAACTAAAATACAAAATTGAGCAAGGTCAGCCTTCTGGTCTCATAGGAGAGCCTGAGTAAAGAGACAGACCTCAGACCATGTCCTGAAGTAAACAATGGTGAATTGATTTCCAAGGTCAATTTCTCGCTCTGTGAGCACCCTGTCATTAACTTTGGACATTAATAGATAGAGAGCATACCAGCTGACCTCAACTGTTACCATACACAGAGAGATGTGGTATATAAAGAAGCAAGGATCCACACCATACAGGACTTTAGATCTAGATCAAAGTTGGCACCTTGAATTGCTTCCAAAAGCAAACAGAAAACTGACAGTGACTATGGTGAACAGCCTACACATGCCAATAAAGCTACACAAAAGACTTTAAGGGAAACTAGTGTATGTTTTGCCTTTCAAAATTAATATATTTGTGCAATTCTGTATATTCCTGATTAAAGGAGTCCCTAGAAAATACTTTACTAACTTAAATGCTTTTGCAAGTAGTTTAGATGTGGATCATTTTGCCACTATGCCATTTTCTTCCAATATTTACAGCAATGCACCCTACTGATAGTTCTTGTAACAGACAAGTATCTTTTTCCTTCCTAGATTAAGATAACACCGAGGAGCTTTTTGACAATGTTTTTTTCCAGCTTCAATTAAGGAAGAAGAGAAACATTTTGGACAAAGAGTAAACTGTGAGGAGATGGGACTTCTGTAAATTGGCCTATCCAATTTAGTTGTATAGTCCATTACAGGATTTCTTTATAATTCTACCTCATTAATTTACTTATTGAAGAGGCACAGCTCCAAGATACAGTTAGTGAAGCATCTCTGTGAGCAATCCACAAAAGGAACTAGTTAATTGTGCTTTAAATATGCTCAACCCACTATTCTTAATGAACATAAGAGACAGATTTTCCAGCTTGCCCTGGCTTTACCCACTGCTCCAGCTCATGTAGTAGGGGAGGCTGTAGGAAGCTATTGACTTGGGTCAGGAGTGGCCCTAGACAAGCTGCCGGCAACTGGCGCCCTAGGCGAAACGCACAATTGGCACGCGATCGGCTCCCCCACCTCCAAAGCCCTCAACGGCCGTTTATCTTGGTGCCCTAGGCGACTGCCTAGTTCGTCTGTATTGATGGGCCGCCACTGACTGGGGTTGTAAACTGGCCCCTGACCTGGCATAAGACAGAACTGACAGGAGCAGCTATAACTTAGGCTAGATAAGAACAAGGCAGAGTTCTGCTGCACGATGTTTCCAGAATGATACCCTTCCCACCCTTACCCTGAGGAGGAACGGTCAGTGGCTGATATAGGAGACCAGCTTTCTGCCAGCAGAGACATCTTCTCCAGCAATTTAAGGTTAGTGCCAGTTATATATCCCAAAGTAGCCTTAAAAAAAACCCAGAAAAATCTGATCCTAAATGTTTTGACAAGAGCATTGGCTCAGGGCGCTCTTTTGTTAGTAATTACTTGTGATTTATATAGTAGACATACAAAAGGATTGTGCTTAACATGATGAGCACATGAGCATAACACTATCTCTTCCAAGTTGCTAAGCAAGAGTGACCCTGGAGATTGCTTATCAGGCAATGAGAATGTATTCTGACAATTAGCTATTTCATTAAATGGGTTTTGCTGACACAGCTGGGAGACTTCTATACAGCCAGTCTGAATGGGTCACACCAGCTTTCCTACTCATGAAAGCTAATTAAGCATCTTTGTAAAATAGTTACTATTTTATTCCAAATATAAATAAGCCAGTTACCATAATTGTCATACGACATGCATATGACAACTTTGAAGAGTAGTGATGAATACACCTGATTGATGCTCGTGACAGGAGAAAAGCAACAGTAGCAGCCACACTGACAGAGCCAGGACAATTCCTTTGACCCTACTGTGAACACCCATGCCGTTCAAGGCTTGGACTCCTCAGCCACATGTGAGTCCACAACTGATGAACCTGTGCAAGCTCAAGACGTCATCATTGGACACGACAGACTACCATTATAACAGTAATAACCAAAACACACTACAAACTATATAGGAAGACCCAGTCTCTGCCTTGAACAGCTTACAGCTCAAAAGACAGGTAGCAGCAATAAAGAGTAAGGAGATATTTGACTATATATTAGATATAGTCACTTGCTGAGCATCTGGCCAGGGTTTGCTTTGTAGGCAGCCTACTCCTGGTAACCCCATTGGGGAAGCCCTTTAGCCTCTGCTGTGGCTCATAGTACCCCTTTCCTGGGCTGGTTTAACATCAAACAGAGTTCCACACAGACCCAGAGTCCTTAATCACAAAACAATTCAAACAATCCTCAATGAGTCCACAACATAAGCTCCAAAATCATAATTCAACATTCCAGTTCTGGAGCTGCAGCCAGAATTCTGTGTGCTCCCACTGAAGCTACTCATCCCTAGGCCTGTCTTGGTGGCAGTCAGCCCGCTCAAACGGCCTTCTCACACTCATCCCTAAAACATCCTGCTGCCTTTTATATCAGTTCAGCTGATTCCCCTCAAATGGGGCTCATCTTGTAATCAGGGCTGGCTTAGCCCAGGGCTCTTCAGTCCACGGGCTGTTACAGATTGTGTCAAACACAGACAGTTCTAAGGACAGCTCTCCTAAAATCACTAGCCTGGGTTCAAGCTGGTGGAAGTGCTCTTCTAATACCCGAAATGTCAGCATGCCTTTGGAAACATTTATATTTGAAAGGGATTGGGGTAAGTGCTCCCTGCCACCACTCTTGAATTCACAAAGAATTCAAGATACTTAAACACATTTTGAATGGAGCAAGGATGAAGATATGGAAATTATTTCTACCAAGAAAAGGAGGGGCAGGAAATACTAACCATTAAAAGAATGAGATAAAGTACACCCACATAAGATGCATCCAGTCTTCGCTGTCTTGATCTTGCAAGTATGACTTTGTTAGACATATGACAAAGAAAGCATCCTTTATCTTCTTAACAACAACCAGATTCTGTTCAGACAAAACAAAGACTAAATAACTGATGACTAAATAACTGATCAAGGACTCTACTCATCTCCATACAGCCATTCATAATAAGATAAAGAAAGTGTTCCAGAGTGGTGGTAACCCTTGTAACGAAAGATTCAGAGAGGTAGCTGAGTTAGTCTTTAACTGGGAAACTTTAAAAAACAACAAATATTCTAGTGCACACGCACACCTACGCACACTCACACACACAGAGTTACTGCCCTCCCCCTCTTCCCGGGACCAGGCTGGCGGCTCCCAAGAGCCTGCCCAGGGCCACAAGAGGCGGGCGCCCGCCTGGTCTAGTGCGGACATCGTGGACCTCATCCACGACCTCCGCACTAGGCACAGGAAAGTGGCCGTCTAGGGCAGGAGAGCTGCCAGCCTGGCCACCCAGGAGCAGGTTTGCATGAAAATAAAGGTGGTCCAGTGAGACCCCCAACCCTGAGCTTAGAACATAAAAACATAAGAACGGCCGTACTGGGTCAGACCAAAGGTCATAGAATCATAGAATAATAGGACTGGAAGGGACCTCAAGAGGTCATCGAGTCCAGCCCCCCACCCTCAAGGCAGGACCACGCTCCGTCTACACCATCCCTGACAGATGTCTATCTAACCTGTTCTTAAATATCTCCAGAGAGGGAGATTCCACCACCTCCCTTGGCAATTTATTCCAATATTTGACCACCCTGACAGTTAGGAATTTTTTCCTAATGTCCAATCTAAACCTCCCCTGCTGACTTTAAGCCCATTACTCCTTGTCCTGTCCTCAGAAACCAAGAGGAACAAATTTTCTCCTTCCTCCTTGTGATACCCTTTTAGATATTTGAAAACCGATATCATGTCCCCCCTTAATCTTCTTTTTTCCAAACTAAACAAGCCCAGTTCATGAAGCCTGGCTTCATAGGTCATGTTCTCTAAACCTTTAATCATTCTTGTCGCTCTTCTCTGTACCCTTTCCAATTTCTCCACATCTTTCTTGAAATGTGGCGCCCAGAACTGGACACAGTACTCCAGCTGAGGCCTAACTAGTGCAGAGTAGAGCGGCAGAATGACTTCACGAGTTTTGCTTACAACACACCTGTTGATACAACCTAGAATCATATTTGCTTTTTTTGCAACAGCATCACACTGTTGACTCATATTCAACTTGTGGTCCACTATGACCCCTAGATCCCTTTCCGCCATGCTCCTTCCTAGACAGTCGCTTCCCATCTTGTATGTATGGAACTGATTGTTCCTTCCTAAGTGGAGCACTTTGCATTTCTCTTTATTAAACCTCATCCTGTTTACCTCTGACCATTTCTATAACTTGCTAAGGTCATTTTGAATTATGTCCCTATCCTCCAAAGAAGTTGCAACCCCACCCAGTTTGGTATCATCTGCAAACTTAATAAGCGTACTCTCTATCCCAATATCTACATAATTGATGAAGATATTGAACAGTACGGGTCCCAAAACAGACCCTTGAGGAACTCCACTTGCTATCCCTTTCCAGCAGGATTTAGAACCATTAACAACAACTCTCTGACTACGGTTATCCAGCCAATTATGCACCCACCTTATCGTGGCTCTATCTAAGTTATATTTGCCTAGTTTATCAATAAGAATATCATGCGAGACCGTATCATCCATCTAGCCCAGTAGCCTGTCTGCCGACAGTGGCCAACACCAGGTACGCCGGAGGGGATGGACCAAAGACAATGACCAGGCCATTTGTCTCGTGCCATCCATCTCCAGCCTTCCACAAACAGAGGCCAGGGACACCATTTCAACCCCTTGGCTAATAGCACTCCATGGACCCAACCTCCATGACTTTATCTAACTTCTCTTTAAACTCTGTTCTAGTTCTAGCCTTCACAGCCTCCTGCAGCAAGGAGTTCCACAGATTGACTATTTGCTTTGTGAAGAAGATCTTTCTGTTATTAGTTTGAAGCCTGCTACCCATTCATTTCATTTGGTGTCCTCTAGTCGTTCTATTATGGGAACTAATGAAGAACTTTTCTGTATGCACCCTCTCCACACCACTCATGATTGTATAGACCTCTATCATATCCCCCCTCAGTCTACTCTTTTCTAAGCTGAAAAATCCCAGTCTCTTTAGCCTCTCTTCATATGGGACCTGTTCCAAACCCCTGATCATTTTAGCTGCCCTTTTCTGAACCTTTTCCAAGGCCAAAACATCTTTTCTGGGGTAAGGAGACCACATCTGTACACAGTACTGAAGATATGGCGTACCATAGTTTGATACTTCCTCTCCTCCTTCTTCCCCTGGCTTCTCCCTTCCAGCTCCCTCCTCCCAGGTTTCCCCTTCCCCTCTCCCACCCTCTCTCTTCCCCTCTCCCACTTCCTTTTCCCAGTCTCCCCAGAGGTTAATCCTCCCCCCCCCCCCCCAGTTTTGTTAAATAAAGAGAGTTTCTATTTTTGAACACACGTGTCCTTTATTTTTTACATTAGAAATGGGGGTTAGGGAGGGGTAAGTAGAAGGAGGTGAGGGAGGAATGGGGTACGAGCCCCCGATGGGGAGGACTGGGGTGGCTCTGTGGGCTCCTTGGGGTGGAAGCTCTCCTGCAGCCCCGCGATTGACACCCCCACCGGATGGCAGCCTGCGGCAAATGCAGCCAGGCTGATGGCAGAGTGCTGTGATGTGCCTAGTGTGGGCATTCAGGGCACTCCAAGCCAGGACTGCTTTGCTGTCCCTCATCGAGTTAGACAAGTGAGCGGGGAACCCTGAGAACTGTCTGTCCAGGAAGGGGGTCAGGTCCCTTTAAGCACAGCCCTCAGCTAGCCTGAGACAGCAGCTCCATACTCTAAGTCCTAATCTGATGCCCTGCTGACACTGCTTCCGGCCATCCTTAACCTCGGTTCAGGGTCCACTCAATGTGGACATGCTAGTTTGAATTAGCAAAATGCTAATTCGAACTAGTTTTTAGGTCTAGATGCACTAGTTCGAATTAGCTTAGTTTGAATTAACTAATTCGAATTAAGTTAGTTCGAATTAGTGCTGTAGTGTAGACATACCCTTAGATAGACATCTATCAGGGATGGTCTAGACAGTACTGAGTCCTGTCATGAGGGTAGGGGACTGGACTCGATGACTTCTCGAGGACCCTTCCAGTTCTCGTGTTCTATGATTCATTTACAAGTTTATTTCTTATCAGATTGGAATGAACAGAGATATAGTCTGTCCTGCCCACTACCTTCTACATCCTAATGACTTACCCAAACAAACAAACAATGGAGGTGCGAATTGTTCATATCAGCCTCTTGTAACTTGAACAATCTATTCATTGTCTTTTTTTTCTCCCTTTTTTTTCCTCCTCCCCCACCCCCTTCTCTTATTTATTCTTGGATCTGGACTTTTAATACTCCAGTCATCTGAAGAAGTGGGTTTTGCCCACCAAAGCTCATGATACCATCTATAGGTTTTGTTAGTCTTTAAGGTGCTACTAGACTATTCGTTGTTTTTTAAGTTTTTCCAGTTACAGACTAACTCAGCTACCCCTCTTAAGGTTGTGGAAGTATGTTCAGTCTCTCATGTCCTGAGGAGCAGCTGACAGCAGATAACATCTTAGCCGGGAATCTGAACAAAGGAAGGCAGGGTTGCCTAGAGAGCTAGGACCAGTTGTTGGATGTGTGAGTCTAGTTTTTTGGCTTCCTTAGGGAGAAGGGAGTCTAGCTGGCTTGCGGGACCTATCCCCAAGATGGATTGTACTGAATCCTTCTGGTTTCTGTAATAAGTCTGTGCTAACCTTTGTTGGTGTGAACCAATAAACCTTTTGTTCTACTTGCTGGCCGAGATCACATCTGACTGCAGATGGGGGTGCCGGGCCTGGTAACTCCCCACGCTCCATGACAACATGGTATAATTATTTGCAAATGGCTCAATCTCTTCCGAGTATGATCAGCCAATGAAATTTTTTCCAGTTATTTAATACTTGTAATTGGATGCTTCACCAATTGTTCCTAGCTCCTCCTGGAGAGTATTAGAGGTGGAACTCTGCAAAAGTAAATATGTCTCTGCCCTGTGCAGGTGCACTGGGGAAGGTTGAGAATATTTTACTGCTATGTTTGGTACTAGTGCAATTGCTGCTGGAATATTGCGTCCTGCTGTGGTGCCCACACTTCAAGAAGGAAGTTGATAAACAGGAGAGGAGTCAGAGAGGAGCCACAAGAATGATAGAATCATAGAACTGGGAGGGTCCTGGAGAGGTTATCATGTCAAGTGCCCTGCACCCATGGCAGGACCAAGCACCGTATAGACCATCCCTGACAGGGGTTTGTCTAACCTGCTCTTCACAATCTCCAATGATGGAGATTCCACAACCTCCCTAGGCAATTTATCCCAGTGTTTAACCACCCTGACTGTTAGGGAGTTTTATCTAATGTCCAACCTAAACCTCCCTTGCTGCAATTTAAACACACTGGCTGTGTCTAGACTGGCAATTATTTCGGCAAAAGCAGCTGCTTTTGCAGAAAAACTTGCCAGTTGTCTACACTGGCCGCTTGAATTTGCGCAAGAACACTGACGATCTCATGTAAGATTGTCAGTGTTCTTGCGCAAATACTATGATGCTCCTGCTCAGGGATAAGCCCTCTTGAGCAAATGCTTTTGCGCAAGAGGGCCAGTATAGACAGGTAAAAACTGTTTTGCACAAAAAAGCCCCGATGGCGAAAATGACGATCGGGGCTTTCTTGCGCAAAACTGCATCTAGATTGGCACGGACGCTTTTCCGCAAAAAGTGCTTTTGCACAAAAAGCATCTGTGCCAATCTAGACGCTCTTTTCTGCAAATGCTTTTAACCGAAAAACTTTTCCGTTAAAAGCATTTGCGGAAAATCATGCCAGTCTAGACGCAGCTATTGCTTGTTGTCCTTCCATCAGACACATTACCTCCATATTGGTACACATAACAAAATTCATGTGGTGGGAGTGGAGCCGAGGGGTTCAGACTGGGGGAAAGGAATTAAGGTTGTGACAGAAGGGCTCAGGCCTGGGCAGAGACTTGGGGTGCAGAGGTGTGAAGTCTGGCTGCAGCTGGGGGTGCAAGCTCTGGAGTGGAGCAAGGGATGATAGGCTCATGGCTGGTGCAGAGAGTTGGAGTGTGCCCTCTGGGGTGGAGCTGGGGATAAGGAGTTTTAGAGTGCACAGAGTGCTCTAACAAGAAAAGAGGGCTACCTCCATCTGTCCCTGCAGCAGCACCTGGGCTGGGGGGGGGAAGGTGCCTCTCCATGCAAAGGAAGCTCCAGGGCTGGAACGACAACTTAGGAGCCCTTTCACCAGCTGGCCTGGACTATGGCAAGTCCAGGTACCTCAACATGTCTGGACCATGGCAGAGGTAGAGGGGCGCCCCAGCCATGGAAGGTCCAGGACGGGCCTGTGTTCAGGCTGCACAGATGCAGCAGATTGGGGGCTGAGAGAGACTGGGTGTTGGGAAAGGAGTGTTCCTCCCCCAGCCACAGTAGATCCCTGGGGCAGGGGGCTTCCTTGAGCAGCTGCATGGCATTAAATACGCTGCTGTGCAGCCATGCAACTTACAGAGAATTTAGGTTAATTTACATGTACAAGAATTACATGGAGAGCAAATATTTAATAATGAGCACTTCAGTCTAACAGAGTAAGGTATAACACAATCCAATGGGTAGAAGTTGAATCTAGATAAATTCAGACTGGAAATAAGACATACATTTTATATGGGAAGCATAGTTAACCACTGGATTAATTAACTAAGAGCACCTCTACACAGCAAGGCAAAAGTTGAATTAAGCTACGCAACTTGAGCTACGTCAATTGTGTAGCTGAAGTCGAAATAACTTAATTTGTCTTTTGGTGCTGTCTACGCAGCAGGAAGTTGAAGGAAGAGCACTCTTCCTTTGACTTCCCTTAGTCCTCGTGAAATGAGGGTTACAGAAGTAGGAGTAAGAAGTCCTCCACCTCAACATTATTTCAAAATAATGGCTTGCTGTGTAAATGTGCTCTTTGTTATTTCAGAATAATGCCAGTTATTCCAAAATAATGCTGCTGTGTAGCTGCTGCAGAACCTATGGGTTCTGGAGCATACTGCATCACTGACAATTTTTAAATCGACACTGGATTTCTTTTTAAGAAAGATATGTTCCGGAATTATTTTGAGGAAGTTCTGTGGTTTCTATTGTAAGGAGGTCAGACTAGAAGATGGTGATAAGGCCTTTGGAATCTATTACTCTATTCAGATTTTATTAAAACCCACCTATTTTCTATTTGCCTTTGGACACTTAGGCTACCTCTGCACAGCAGGGTTATTTCGGAATAATGTCTGTAATTCCAAAATAACTATGTGAGCATCTACACAGCTAGCCCCTTATTTCATTTCAAAATAACTGGTGGCTTATTTCCGCGTTTGTAAACCTCATTCCACGAGGAATAATGCCTCATCTGAAATACCAGTTTCGGAATAGTAGTAATGTAGATGCTTCACTGCTGCAGCTATTTTGAAATAGCTCCTCCCACAGGCCATTCAAAAGAATTACTCCCCAGTGCTTCTTGGGGCTCTAAATCAAGGTAGTGTGTCCCCATTAGGGGAGCCTGCCTCGGATTAATTTCCAGGCACTTTGGGGGCCCCAGCAGCAGCTGCCCAAGCCGTCCTATAGACAGGACAGTCCCCCATACTCAGGTGAGTCCTAGGCAGGTTGGGGTTGGCAGCAGGGATCGGGTCCCCTTGCACTCACTGTGGCAGTGGGAGCCACAGGGAAGAAAAACAATGCAGCAGGATCTGCTCTGCTGCTATCTCCAGGTGATTGGTCTGGGAGATGGCACATGGTGGTGGAGCAGAGCAGAGGCTGCTGCGTCGGTTCCACCTCCCTGTGAACTACTATGTGAGTGCGGAGGGGATGATCCTTGCTGCCACCCCACACCAGGCCCCCCTATAATCTCCAAAGTTGTATCCCTCAGGGGAGGTGGCTAGTGGGAAAGGGTGCAATGTAGGGAGAGAGGGTGGATCAGAGGTAGAGGAAGGGAGCAGAGCAGGGATGGGAACTGGGGGAAAGATACAAACAGCCCCTTCCCTTGAGCCACATGGGCCAAATTGTGGAAATGCTCCTGCCATAAAGTATTCCAGAGTGAAAACAAGGATTTCAAACTAGCTGCCATCTCTTACTCGCTAGCTTTCTTCCTGACCTCTATTTCTCACTGTAATCTTCATATAAAATCCCTCCCTTTAGAGAAATAGAAGATAGGCTGAGTATTAAACCTCAGTATGGAATCTGAGTGAAATTACAGTTGAGACCATAGGCAAAGAAGCAGATAAAACCCTTCAGAGAAGTCTAAACTCCCATTTATTAAAACCCTCAAACAAAAGGATGAGAGGTGCTTGTAGTGAATTACCTCATTAGCGCCATATTGAAAACTCGGTCTTTAAATCACTTCTCCAGTAAAGGTGACTGACATTTGTATGACAGGTTTTTTGGTTTTCCAAAAATGGCCTTTTTTCAACATTCACAACAAAACAGGGATTTGGGGTTTGGGTTTTTGTTGTTGTTGTTGGGTTTTTTTGCTTTTTCACCTTATTGAAGTTATTGAAACTTATCAAACACCTTACCTCATTCATTATCTAAATGTTTATTTTTAAATGTTTTTGCCATTTAAATAACAATGTTGATGTTTCCAATAAAAAATCAAAAGTGACAAAAATATTGAAAAAATGGCCTGTGAAATGGAAGCAATTTAGAATTTCAATTGTGAGGTGTGGGAGGGGCTCAGGGAGAGGGTTGTTGTACAGAGTGCAGATATGAGGTCTGGGAGAGGCTAGGGCTCCATTTCTCCCTTCTCCTCTCTTCTCTTTTTCTACTCCCCCCAAACCCGGCACCACACACACTCATCCAAGCCCCAGGCAGGAAGGACTCCACCTGGAGTTGTCTGGCATGGGGAGGACAGAAATGCCATCTGCCTCCTTTCTTCCTCTCTTGGCAGAAGCAGCAGTTAGTCTGCAGCTTCAGGCTGCTCTCTATAGCCAGGCTGTGGCACAGGGGCCAGCAAGGGAGAGCACTCTGAGCAGAGCAGCTTGCTGCAGGAAGGATAGGGTGAAGGTCAGGTGTCTGAGGGCAGGCAGGATGCACAGGTGAGGTGCATGGGGGACAGCAGGTAGGACCAGGGGAGAGACCCAGCCTGACATTGGTACAGCTGGGTTCCTGAGACCTGGAGGCCCAGCACCACACAAATCCATACAACTTGCCACCTATGTCTCTAGAAAGTTGGCAATACTTCAGCTAAGTCTACTTGGACCTGGTAAACTCTAAAGAAAAACAGCTAGTTCTGCGGTGTTATTTAAAATTGAGTTAAAAAGCGAGTCACAGTTATCCCCAATGCGATGCCACTGAAATCAATGAATTTATAACAGGGATTAATTTGGCCAAATAAATCATAGAAACAAAAGCATACATGCTAGCATAACCAGATGTGTTGTTGGAACTCAACAAACTAGGATCTAAGCTCTGTCCTTCTATAAATGAGAAGCAAGGAAGTTTCATACATTTATACCAAGAGAGAATTCAATTCCACATGTGGCTATATTGTATCAATTCCATATTACTATGTATTGAGTATGTTTCACAAATAAATATATTTACTACTACTACTACTAATTTATTATTTATTTGTATTGCAGTAGCATTTAGGAGCCTTAATCATGGACCAGACCTTATTGTTCAAGCCAGTGTATGAACACAGAACAAAAACACAGTCCCTGCCCCAGAGAGGTTACAATAAAGACATTTTATAAAACCACTGGAAAATAAGCTTAGACAGAACTGTTTCTTTTGTCTATTTCTAGATCTGATATTATAGGTCTCTCATTTTGGATCAAAATTAATTTTTCTGTTTGACTTCATGGCTGCTTTCAGCTTGGATAATATTTTATGAAAGTTCAGGAATTATGGTTTGTGCATCAGTATTCTTTATACACTATGTTGGACTGTGTAATTAATCAAGGTTACGCAAGAAGTTGGCTCTATACTTGATGTATTTATTGTATGAAGAGGATATGCTACAAAAATTGTAAGGCCAAGTACCTACCTTTTTTAATAGGACTAAAAGTAATGTGTGAGATGAACACATATTATCAAATGAAAGTAGATAATGAATGTTTGTATTGGTTTTGTCATTCCAGTGGTAATTCAAACTGCCATGGATGAAACCTGGTGGGTGTTAAATGCCTGAATAATAAAGCTATGAGTCATCAAGAAATGTAGCAATATGGTATTCTGGGGCTGATGATAATGAAGGATGAGGATGGCTGTTACTTGGACAGTTACTGATTCAGCTTTAATTCATAAAAATATCAACATAAAAAGTAACTTTTTACACCAGTGTTTGTGGAGAAAAGTTTGAAAACACTAGGCCCAAATTAGAAGGCCAATAAAAAGAGCCACCTATTGTTTTTCAAATCTCATGATTTGTAAGCCAATCTCATGATTTGAGGGTCTGATTCATGATTTTTCAATGGCTGGGGGTCATAAAAATGTAATGCTTATATGTGAAAGGACACAGGGCTTGATCTGTGCACTGAACCTTCACTTCCACATTTCTTCCCATTTGAATGCTTATTCCTGTAACACAGGGGTCTCAAACTCGGGGGAGGGGGTGTTATCCATTCCACTGCATTCTGCTTCCCCTCAGCTCCTGCCATCACAGGAAGCGTGTGTGTGGGTGTGACCACCGCTTCTGTGTGGCCGAAGCCCTCCCCTCCCCCGGTGATCCCAAAGCTGTGTGCTCAGGGGACAGGATGCCATGGGGGGGAGACAGCAGAGTGATGATGAGAAGAGAAAGGATTTGGGGGCCATAATGGATAGGCCTGTCCCCTAGCCCCCCCCCCCCCCCCCGAGACGAATTGCGTATTCACTCTAGTCAGAACTGGCCCACGGGCTAGGAGTTGAGACCCCTGCTGTAACACTAACTCTGCATTAATGTAGTTGTTTGCATTTAGACATGCATTTAGATATCTTTGCTGGATAATGTGTAGCAATGTGTGTGTGTGCTAGAAGTGACATTCAAGTAAAACTCGTTGGTCTCTACAGAGGCAAAAGACCTAATGCTCTATCTGATCCTATAGTCCAGGGCTACTCAACATGCAGCCTGTGGGTTACATGCGGCCTGCTGCCCGTTTGTTTGTGGCCCGCGGGGCAGTTTGGGTTTACGCGGGCCTGAGGGTGGGAGCCAAAATAAAAAAGTAATCAGTATAATGGTCCTCTGTTGATATGTGTTGTAGTAAATTCCTGGCCTGTCATTGCTCATTAAAAGTGCTGTCACATGGGTGGAAATCGGGTAAATGTTGCATTTTATTAATATCAGCAGAACTGACTTAAATGGGGCCTATGTGTTGTATAGTCTTGCCTTACTCTTTGTATTCATGCCCGGCTTTCTTTCAGTGTGAAAGAAACTATTTGCATATATATGCAACCACACTTAAGTTGTGGCCCTCGGTATGTGCTGTGAGTATCATTGTAGCCCCCAAGACTTCCACAGTTGAGTAGCTCTGCTGTAATCTGTTATCTGAATGGAGAGGAAATAGAGTCCAGCATCAGACATTCCCACAGAACTGAACTAAAGATATTTTTGTATTCATTTACTGGTAAGTGAGGAAAACAGGTGCTTTGTAATACAGAATGACTCTTCATCTATGTCATGTATCTGCTAAAAATGAGGACTATGAAGCTGCTCTTAATCAATCCCTCTCTTTTAGTACAGTGCTATAGGATGCCTCTGGGGAGTGACATTTCCTCCAGCATTACTTTTGTTTTTCCAGACTGATTCACCAAAGATAAAGCACAAGCAACATCCCCTTTAAGTCTGTATTATTACACAAGCTGTCATCTCTTTAGGGTTTTTGACAGGACAATTACTGAGGAAAATATGGATATCCAGTAACTTGCCACATAAATCTGTGCATCTAATAAAATACTCCCGGAGGGGTGTGTGTGTGGGGGGGTGGGGGGGAATATAAACATTACAGTCAGGACACAGTTGCACATTTAGTTTCTTGACTCAAATAATGTTATTTATTCTCACCTTGCCTACCTCATTAAATGGACTCCATGGAGTAAAGTGCCCTCTGGTGGTTATTCACCCTTCCAAAAGAGGTATGTCTTCTTCTTGACTCATTAATAATGCTAGAAAAATGAATACCTGTTTCTTTTTAATTAGCAATAGAATACTTGCTCCTTTAACTCTGGGATAAGTTACCATTCCTCAGAAATGAGAATACCCTTCTATTTTAGCTAATGGTGATGAGTGCTGATGGAGGGGAGAAGCAGAGTCACATGGTCTGGTGCTGTCCTATGTCGAGAGTGAGAACATGATCCCGTTTCACTGTGAATACAGAAGTGGGCCTGATCTTACAAAATGGAAGTCAAAGGGAGTGGAAGATGCTCAGCTCTGTGGTTCAGTTTTTACTATCTAAAATAGGGAGTCTCCTGAAAGTCACCAAGTCCTGGTGTTGGCTCAGGGGGTTAATCGATGGCCTTTTCCATTTCAGATTATGCTTTAACATCCAGCCATTCATGAAAAGGCAGCAAATCAATAAACTATTTGATTCATTTTAGAGCAGGGCAAGTATTCATTAGAAGCTAGACCCTCCAGGCTTTTTGTTTATATTGTTGATAGAGCTAGAAAGTGGGTTTTTGTTTTTTAAATGTGTGTCTCTCCATTCCTCTTGTCCAAGCTGGAGCAGCTGTGTGAGTTGACGCTGATGGCTGAGTTGACGCTGACTGCTCCAACCTCCCACTCCATCAGCCCCTATGACAGCAGTCCAAGAGCCTGGGAGGCCGAGTGTTTCCTAGGAAGGTAAGGGGACTAATTTACTCAAGATCCTTCAGAGCAGGAGCCATGAAGAAGCTTATTTCACAACTGAGCACTGTAATGATCTCCCAACGGCTGGCCATGCTGGGGAAAGAAGGATGCAGCCTGGACTTAGTAACATAACTTGTCTAGTCATACCAAGGCTAAATAGGGGGTGGTAGGAGTTCCTACTTCTTCTCCCCGCCCAGCCCTCTCAAAATTATAATGACAACATCTCAGGCTGCTGCTGATGCCAGCCCTCATTTACTCTATTGATATAATTATTCGTCTTTCATTTTGATTTTTCCTAGCAACTTGTTTCATTCTAGAAGAATGAAAGAGGCCCACTGATGCATGTTATATGAGCTTTGTTTTTCCAATATGAATTTTCAGAATTCCTGTGCTGTAAAACTTAGGGCTATTGCCACAAAAGGATTTAGGTTCTTAACTGCAACTCTAGGTGCCTGACTCTAAAATTTACATCCTCAACCACTTAAGCCTGTAGTGCTGGGATTCTCATAGCACCAAAGTTTCTACCAGGAAAGTCCCTTAGGAACTTACATTTTTACTAGCAGGCCTGGACAAAGCCCTCTAAGGTCGACACCGCTGAGTAGCTTGGCACCTAACAACTCTCCCCCAAGCTCCAGTGTTATCCACAAATCATCTGTCCTGTAGGAAGAGGTGCTGTCGTGTTGCACCTCCCTCTGGGAGGGCTCACGGCAGAGGACTGGAAGGGGTTGCGATATGACAGTACCTGTAAGAAATGTAAGTGTGGGGTGGAGGCGGGGGAGAGGGGGGCGGGGCGTGCTAAGAGAAGAGGGTGGGAATGTGCAGGAGTCAGGGTAGGAGCTTGAGGTCTAGGGGCTCAGAGCAGGGAGCTGGGTGTGTGGTGGGATGCGGGAGTCAGGGTTGGGGCATTAGAGACAAGGCTCAGGGCAGAGGAGCTGGGCCTAGGGTATGTGTGTGTAGGGGGAAGTGCAGGGGGCAAGGGTAATATTTCGGGAATACGGGGGAATTGAAACCCCCCCCACAAACCATGACTCTGTTCCCCTCCATAACTCTCCGGAAGCAAGAGGAAAGCTCCCTGCTCAGTGGGGTCACTCACTACTCTGCCCCCTGCCCACGCCAGCCAAGAAGGAGAGGAATGCAGGGACTCTGTAATTTTCTCTCACTCCCTGAGAGTGACAAAAAGAGGAACAGCAAGAAGCTTCCCAGTACAAATTTCGGGAGGGGAGGGGGAGGAGTTCAGCCACCCCACCCTACTTAAATGGCTCATGGCTTGGGCAGTCCTGGACCAGCAGGGGGAGGAGGGTTCTGCCATCTTGCCCCTGTAATCTGCCTGTCCATCTGCTGCTTCGTGTGGCAGCCAGCAAGAGAGCCCCAGAAGCCGGGCTGGGAAGCACCTCCTCCTGCAGCAGAGCATCCCAGCCAGCGGCTCCTTCTTGCCAGAACCGTGCACCAACTTACTTTCACCTCAGCCTGTAGGGCACAATCTGGTAGGCAGTCTGTGCGCATACCTACTGGATCAGCCCTAGCACAAAATAGGGCCTGAGGAAGTGGTGAATCTGTTAAATCCCATAGCAGTGCTCACACAGCATGAAGGAGCTCAGGATTAAAATCCTTACTCTGCCTGATTCAGAGCAGAAACTTGAGTCTAGGGCTACACTCCCAGGTGAGTGCACTAAGTACCAGGCTGAAAGGTATTTTGGGATGAGTCCCTATTGAAGCTCTGCCACTTTATATAAAATACTTAAATGTGGTTTAGGGCATTCCCTATACTTTGTAAATAGAATCTGGTAATTCAGGTTTTTTTAATTTTTATGCAGTCCAAAAGTTTCAGCAATCCTTATGTAAAAGTCCATTGTGTATATTATTTAGGGCTTGCCTTAATTTTATCCAGTGTTACTAGCTTTCTCCCCACTACAAAAATAATTCACAGTCTTTTTGTAGTGAATATTGTACTGGTGATAGCCCTTGAGGGCAAGTCTTCTATCTGGGGAACAGGTTCAGCATGGCCAAAGGAAAGGCATTAAGCCTTGTCTGGGGGTAGCTATTTCAGTTTGTCTCCACCTCTGAGACTGGATACTATTAATATTAATACTTTGCTAGAACTAGGAGTGTGGGATATGCAGATGCACTTCCTGGCTTAAAATGATTTCTATTATATACAGGGTTCCCAGATGTGGTTCAAGAGTTCTCAGCACTATAAAAATTGTTCCAGCACCCCTGTTAAGTAGGGCCTGTCATCAGTTGGTCTTGAAGAGCATTGCAAACATTCCTGACTTGCAGTACTCTGTTCTAGCCCTAGATACTTTCATATGTTGGTGACATACACTTTAGAAAATCCTAAATAGACAGTTCTTTTCTCATAGTGAGGCTATATGACAGCCTTGAAGAAAACCAACTGAGCAGCCTTCCAAAATCTCCAGGAAACTTTCCTATCTAAAGTATCATATGCTCTCCCATTCTTGCCATAGGGATTGTGAAACTAAGGAGGCTGCATCTAGTCTGGCAAGTTTTTCTGCCAGCTGTCTACACTGGCCGCTTGAATTTGCGCAAGGACACTGACAATCTGATGTAAGATTGTCAGTCTTCTTCTGCAAATACTATGATGCTGCCATTCGGGAAAAAGCCCTCTTGCGCAAATGTATTTGCGCAAGAGGGCCAGTGTAGACAGGTAAAAACTGTTTTGCACAAAAAAGCCCCGATGGCGAAAATGACGATCGGAGCTTTCTTGCGCAAAACCACATCTAGATTGGCACAGATGCTTTTCCGCAAAAAGTGCTTTTGCGCAAAAGCATCTGTGCCAATCTAGACGCTCTTTTCCGCAAATGCTTTTAACAGAAAAACTTTTCCGTTAAAAGCATTTGCAGAAAATCATGCCAGTCTAGACGTAGCCAGGACAGTTCAGTGCCTACATATTTACTTACCTAAGGCAAGTGGAGGAGTACAGTTTAGCAGCAGTGACGTCTAGCTGAACCTTCAAGTCAAAGGTTGTTTCAATCATCTTAACTGTGCATGCCCATTCTTCCTAAAATTTAAATGTTGTTGTTACTTTGAATTTTTCAGACTACCTTTTTATTTTGTGGAGAAAACCACAGACCCATATGCTCAGGCTTGTGAATGCACAGTTAATATGAATATAATAAATATCATCCCAGGAGCTATGTAGGCAAATTTACCTGCAAGGCTTTTGCCTAATTTGTAATTGTATGTGCACACACACAACTGAGCTTGTCAGACATATTGATCTGTTAAAGATTGTTTTCCTCCTCAAAAAAGTGGTTTACAAATATTTCACCTTTAATTCCAACTTAAAAAGCTTTCTATAAGGGAATTTATACTATGTATTAGCCCTATCTTCTCTGTATTATGCCCCCTTGTCCTCTTCCATCAGACTCATGAAAGCCTAAAACTGCTATAGAGAATAAATGTAAAATCCCGCAGCAGGTGGCAGCACAAATGCTGTTTAATTTTTGCCCACTCTGACATTTCTGGATAGACAGAAGCATGTCATGATGGTATCTCTCAATCCCTGTTGTATAATTAGTGCCATCAGACAACTGTCTTCCTTGCTATCTTTGAAACAAGTGTCTTTTGTCTGGTTGGCAAAGAAGGCCTGAAGCAGCCCATCACTGACTGTTAATATGTCACGACCATAGATGCCAGAATTTATTTTATGAGGGTGGACTGGAAAGGGAAACAAATTAGGAAGAATGATCACAATGTAGCTAGGAAACAATATGGGCCACATATGACAATGCAGAAGTGGAGTGTTGCATATGTAAGCACAAAAGCTGAGGGCAGGGAAATGTGACCTGGTAGTAGCATGAAGCTTGAGGTTTGAACATGTAGCTAAGCATTTAGGTTACTTTCTTCTTCCTTCTTTCAGGTCCTGCTAAGAACCACATTTTTCTCTCTTCTCCTGCTGCTCCTTTCTTGTTTTTTCTCACTAAAGAAGTATTGATGAGGCAAGTCACTGATAAATACACCAGATATTATTCTAAGGCAATTTCTTCAGCTGCTCAATACACCAGCTCTGTCTTGGAAGTGAATGCCCCCATGCACCTATGCACAAAAGTAGGTTTCCTTATCCTCCCTAATAGCATGTTACAGTGCAGAAAGATTCTGCCAGCAATCTGAGACTGCTCAGATTATAGCTGCATAGTAGCCTTAAAGAGGTTCCCCCTTTCAGTAACCAACATGTTTTTGGAGGTCAGTATACCAGATAATTTTCTTGGCTACTTGCAAGTAAAGGAAAGGATATTTTGTGGACTGAGCAGAGGAGCTGAGCCAGGAATATAGAGGTGCTAGTCCAATTTACTTCCTTTGTGATTTTGCACAAGTTGCCACCATTATTTTCAGAAATGGCCTTTGACTGTAAACATCCAATTTTGGGGTGCACAACATGAGATACCACGGGCCTAATTTTCAGAGTGGTTGAGAACCCCACAACTGGAGCTGAAATCAATCAGAATTCAAGTGCTTGGGCTCTCTGAAAATCAGCTCCTAGCTATCTCCAGAAGGACAGCCAAACTCCAACACACATAAAATTGGAGGCCATGTTTTAAGATGTTGACCTCCTCCTCTCTTGATCAGTTTCCTCATCTGTAAATCAGGGAGAAAAATCCTTTCCTATTAATGGGGATACTCTTAGAATTTGTTAATGTTTATACAGAACTTTGAAGTTGTCCAGTACTATTTGCAATTATTTTATTGTTATTTCCTGAGAATGGCAGCTACTTTATTCTGATCTCAATAAACCTTTGATATTCATTTTTTTTTTAAACCAAACAGCCTGCATTACAGAAATTTGAGTATGTGGATAAAATATCACATAACAGCCAAGAGCACTATTTACAGCTATAGATTTATGAGATTATCGGATTTAATTAGCATTACTTTAGACCTCCTATGGTGCTGAATAGGGCTTGCTTATATTAAACTGCTTAATCCGGTATTAGAGGAATTGCCATTAAGTTACTTTGTGGAACAGTAATTAGTCTGAAAAGAAAACCTAGCTGATCAGTTTAAAACGGTGTAAGTCTTCTGTTTATCACACATTCCTTACCATTCTTCCTAAACTTCCTTGTACTAGTGCCAAGACCTTCTGTAGTATATAGGCAAGATTAATCTCTCATGCTGCTCCAGAGAAATCACTGGAGTCATGTTGAGATGACTTTGGCCTTATATATTAATTCATCTTTGTTGACACTCCCGAAACTAGGTTAGGTTCTGTCATTGACTCTAGTGAGGGAAGGAACAAGCATCTAACAATCATTGGTTCCTAAGACACATTAGATCTTTTTTATATTGTTTCACATAGTACCTTCCTCTGAATGTGTTTGCTTATTTCTTTTATTTATAGTTTTCATTGGGCTAAATCAGTGGTCCCCAACACGGTGCCTGTGGGCGCCATGGCGCCCGGGGGGCCATTTGTGTGCACCCGCCAAGTGCTCGGGGCCGGCCTGGCCCCGGGCACGTGGTGCACGCATCGTGCCGGAGCCGGCCCAGGCGCATGGTAAGCGCTGGTCCCGGGAGCGCTGCGAATTGGCCGCTCATGCCCTGGGCGCGCGGCACTTGGAAGGTGGGGGGGGGCGCTGGCCCCGGGCACGCGGCGCTTAGGAGGAGCGCCGACCTGGGCGCACGGCGCTTGGGGGGGGCGCCGGCCCCAGGCGCGCGGTGCTTGGGGGGGCGCGCCGGCTCCGGGTGCGCGGTGCTTAGGAGGAGCACCGGCCCCGGGAGTGCGGCATTTGGAGGGGGCGCCGGCCCACGGCGTGCGGCGCTTGCAGGGGGGGGCCTGGCCCCGGGAGCGTGGCACTTGCAGGGGGGCCCCCGCCCCCAAGCACGCGGCTATGGGGGGGGCCGCCCGCCCCTGGGCGTGCATGTGTCCCCGCCCTCTGGCGCCCGGCAGGCGAACGGCCACGCCCCCTGGCGCCCGGCAGCCTCTAAAGGTTGGGGACCACTGGGCTAAATCCAAAGAGGTGCTGAATACTTGCAGTTCCCATTGAAGGATATTTTGTTTGTTATTTATCTCCCCCTACATAGACACACACACACAGGGGAAAAATTAGCCAGGGGTATTAAGAGAGAAAATAGAAAATAAAAAGAAAGTAAGTCTACTGGCGTTATTCCGAAATAACATAGTCCATGTCTACACTTCAAGCAGTTGTTTCAACATAATGTTGAAATAATGTCAAGCTGGAGGACTTCTTATTCTGACTCCTGTAACCCTCATTTTAGGAGGAGTAAGGGAAGTCGAAGAAAGAGTATTCTCTCTAGACTTCCTGCTGTATAAACAGCACCAAAAGCTGAAATAAGCTATTTCGTCTTAATCTACATAACTGATGTAGCTCAAGTTGCATAGCTTATTTTGGCTTTAGCTCTGCTGTGTAGCCGTGCCCAGAGAGGGGAAAAAAGTATGATTAAAAAAGGAAGAGTTATAGAAAAACAAAGTTGTGAGATAGTGAAGAGATGAGATCAGCTGAGGAAATGGAAGAAATAAAAGTGTTTACTTATCAGAATTATTTTTAGTAAATAACTATAGACACTTAAAAGGAATCTGTTGTTACATTCACTGTTAATCTGAAACTCCTGACCTTGACATTTGGGGCTTTTTACAGGAATAAGGTGAGTCATATTTGCAGAGTTGTAACTAGCTAATTTGGCCCCTGAGGCAAGACTGTCCTTGGCGTGGGTGGGGGTGCTGACATGGCACGAGACACAAGCGAAGACAGCGTAGTAGCTGTCTTTTCTGTGCCCCCTCAGCTATGCGCCTGAGGCAAGTACCTCACTCACCTCACCCTTGTTACAGCCCAGAATATTTGGCCCACGAGGAGACTGATCTTTCTCCAACAGATGTAACTGTACATGAAAGTAGAATCAGGCCTTATAAGACATGGAAAGCCACTGGCTTTTAAAAAAAATTATATGCTAAGACTGCATTATGAATAACATTGTATTCAAAGACAACAGTATGAATAACACCGCATCTCATTTTTAAAACACTTACAGAACTTTAAAAACAACTAAATCCAATTGGGGGTGTTTTTTTCCCCAAACAAATGCCTTTGTAATTCAACTTTTAGGTCATATAGATAGGTATAGATCGGCATACACACAACTGGGCAGCAACAATCATATACAATGGAAATTTGGAATGGTCCTTAACATTAACAGCACCATAAGTGGACACTGTTAGAAGTCAAACAACAAACATTGAATGCAATAAAACAAAATAGAGTCTTTGCAACTCTGCAAGAAATAATCTTATCCGCTACTTTCTAGCCATTTTGAAATAATGGTGCACATTTCGGACTTTTGTTTGTTTTGGTTTTTATTTTTTTTAGTCTCTCAACCACAGTACACTTAGGCCTGGTCTACACTCGAGCAGAAGGTCTACTTAAGATACGCAACTCCAGCTATGTTATTTAGGTAGCTGGAGTCGACTTATCTTAAATCACCATCCACACAGCAGGAGGTCAACAGGAGCAAACACTCCTGTCAACTTCCTTTACTCCTTGTGAGCAGCAAAAGTACTGGTGTCAACGGGGGCGCCCTCTGAGTTTGATTTAGTAGATCGTCACTAGACCTGCTAAATTGAACCCCGGAACATTGAGCATCGATCTTCTGTGTAGTGTAGACATGGCCTTAGTAACGCACAAACACAGCTGCTGTCAATTTAAATTCATCCAGGGTACTATCTGGGAAACATTCTTCTTCACTTGTTTTTGGCTGAAGGACTAATCGTCAGTATTTTACAGTTTGCCGGGAGTTAAAGTCACAGAACAGGTAAGTCAGAATTAATAATGCTACATTCAAGCTAGATTGTGGAAGTGGTGGAAACTTGCTTCCCTGTTCTTGCTTTAGAGATCTATTTCCTTCTCTTTACATTGACAACTTTGTCTTTCCAGTATCCCAGACTCACAACTTGTGTCATCTATCAGACTGTCCTTCTCATTTCATGTCAAGTTACTGACTAATTCCTCTCCTCATCCCCCCAGCTCCTTTAATACCACCAGATTCCATACCTTCCTTACTGTCCCCACCACCTAACCTCTTAGTCATGCTTTGGAAAGTTACTGCAATCTTCTCCTGGCTGTCTTCTATCTCACTCTTCAAAACACCACTTCCTGGCGTGCTGCTCCAACTACATCAACTTGGCTTCCTGTTACCTATTAAATTTGATTAATCCTGTCTGCTAAGCATCTTTTTTATGCTGTCCCCACTCTTACAGGGATTTTTCTTATACATTCTCCTCCCCAATGATCTCTCCACGCTTGTCCATAGTTGAAATGTGGTCTTCAGCCCAGAGAATGCTCTGGAGTGACAAAGAAATTGAAGCAGGCTAATGCATGTAGGGTTTAGTATTTTTTTGCATAGATCTGCATTTTTCTCATACTATTAAAGAAAGAGTAATGGTGGCTGAGAATTCTATGCAAAGTCGGTTATGGTGTGTGTTAATCATCGAACTTACCACATGCCTCCTTAAGAACGTAAACAGGAAGGTTCCTGGTTTTGGGTGGAGTTCTGGGAGAGGGTGTGATTAAACTGTGAGGGAAGTCTGAGAGGTCATTTCAGGTCCTGTGGGCTGGTTGGGAGATCAAGTGATTGCAGCTCTCAGGAGGGAGGGCCGGATTCATCTGTACTTTAAGAGTTTGCTCTGAGGCCCTAAGGTAGCAACAATGTCTGGACTCCATTAAGACTCTGGGGCTTAAAACACCCAGGGATTCGTTGGTTGGATCCTACGTACAGCTGTCTGGTGAGTCACAGGAGAGGTGCTCAACTGAACCTGTGACATACCCTAAATAAGCAATGTCAGAATATTTGATCCATCTGCTAATTAAATTATGAACAAATATATCAAGGTAACATATAATTCATACACATACAATTGTGTACATTACTATTTTGTAATGTTTAGTTTGTCTTACAGAATACAGCAATATCTGCTAAATAGCCATATTTTTAGCAAGTAGTCTCTAAACTGGCTTTAGCTTCTATTTGAAGACCACACTTGGAATCCCCTAAAGGAGCATTTCAAGGGGTGATTGTTTTACTGTTTATGTATCTGACAGGTCTAGACATTGCAAACAAAAAAATCAAAACCCCAAATATGTATAATATGTTCTCGTCTCCTCTCTCACAGGGGCAGATGAGGGTTTTGCAGGCCCTGAGCAGCATACTTCTGCGGGCCCCCTCTTTGCCACGGCGCATGTGCAGTGACGCCATGCACATGCGCATGCACAGCGGCGCCATGGCGCATGCACGGGGCTTTCTGAAGCGCGGGGCCCGGGGCGGCCGCCCCATTCGCCCTGCCGTATATCCGCCCCTGCTTTCTCACATTAGCCTGATCAAAAATGAATGCAAAATTAAATTGTTAATTTGATATTCTGGTGATAAACTGTAAAACTGTACAAATGCAATCTAATGCTTCCTGCACCTTTATGCCAAACCGAAACAGATTTGTGTGTGGAGAGTTTTAAAACAGAATAAAGCTAGGTATGTTTGTTAAGGGCGTCTGAAGACAGGAACCACCAAAAACATCAAAATGGAACTAGTGTTATTAGCTCATTTTAAATGTAAGAAAGAAGCTCAGTCTCTAAGTGCTTTTTTAAATAGCATTGAAAGTCCAATGACATGAGAAAAAAACTAGTAATGTTTCCTTACCCCAAAGAGAAAATAACCAACCAGAAAGTAAAGCAACCTGTAGCCTAATTCACCCACAAATGCTAGTCTGAGTAAGAAATGGACTTTGCACCATGCTCCAACGATCAATAGATTTGGGGTATTTTGGAGCAAGACTAACTTCACATTTTACAAAAAATGACTGTTAGGTCTGGGAATTGTCCCAAGGAATTTCCTCAGTGACCCTTCCTCAGGTCCACAAGGCTAACCCTGTGCATGGGAAATTTGGGGGAAAGTCCTTTACATTTGTGGTGGAGAACATTTCTTCACAGTTTCTGAAATCATCTGTGCTGCTTACAATATTTGGATTTAAATGGGAGTTCTTCATTATATGGCAATGCACATGTACATGAAGGTCCGAGTTTTCACTTGATTTTCATGTTGGTGAATCTGGAACTTAAAGCAAGACTTATGAGTGCAAATTCACATTGATCAAAACCAAAAACAAAGTTCACATGAATCTGTTTGAAAGAAGATCACCTGAGATTTTCAGAGCTCTAGTTGTGAGTTCAATGTCTGACCAAGAAGCAGTAGCTGCTGTGTTGTGAGAGAAGAACCATCTTTCCAAACAAATAATAGTCTCAAAAGGTTAAAAGAAAAACCAAACATGGGCAAAGTAAATTGCTTACATTGGACCAGATTCCGTTGTGTAACATCACCTGGTGTTAATAAGCTCTCAGTGTTTCCTTTTTAAAGCTTCTCCTAGTGTGTATTTTTAAATAACTCCCTTTCCTGGAGCCTTGCTATTTGGAAAGAATGTATGTAGCTCCAAGAATCTCTCTTCATATAGGATTGAAATCTCGCATCTTCAATTTTCTTGGGCTTATATGTGCCAATGGTACAGCTGGCCCTGCAGGCAACAACTTTGGCTTTGTCTGCAGACTGTTTGGATTGCTGCAGAATTTCTAAATCTCAGAGATGTTGCATAACTACCCCGCTAGTCTCTTTTACTGGAAAACAGCTATTTCTCTTTCTATTCTAAACTATCTGCTTTACATAACTTAATCTTTTGTAACCATGTATTTGTGATAGCCTATTAGACATACTGTAACAAACTAGTGTGTGTACATCATACCCTCAAATTAGAACAGCTAATTTGTGTGTCAAAGAGCTAATAAGCTCTTTGATAAGAGCTAATAAGAATTGCCCTTCAGTTTGTGTGGTGCTAGGGGCATTGCTTTTGGAGCTAGAGGATATGAACTCTATCCCCACTTCTCCAGCAAAGTTTTGAGGCTCCAACATATGCAACATAGTGAAGGTTGGTTAGTCCTGGGTACCCACAGATTTAAGTTGTATATACTTGTTGTTTAAACCACTTACACCTTGAAACAAGGTTTAAATAGACACATGGAGTGGTTCTCACATTACAATTTCCCATTTAGGTACTCTCACCTCATCACTGTTGAAGATGAGCCACATCCACTCTGATTTAATTAACACTGATGTCATATTCCCATCTCTGTATCCTTCCTTTTTTTCTCTTTCTTTTCTCTTCAGCATCTGAAGAAGTGAGTTGTAGCTCCTGGAACCTTATGCCTTAATACACTAATACATTTGTTAGTTTTTAAAGTGCCGTCTGACTCCTTGCTGCTGTTGCTGACAGGGCCATTCCTAACCAGGGAAAATTTGTCGAGCCAAAAAAAAAAACGGTCAGGGAGTAACCAGGGAACCTGGGGGGAGGATTTGGGAGTAGGGTTGCCAGATGGTTTAACAAAAAATACCGAACACTCCCCCTTCCAAAATAAAAAAAAAAGGGAAAAAAATTCTGTCACAGAAAAAAAATGGGGAGATCAAAGTTATTAAGCAAAAACAAACAAAAAAAATTTAAATTTTTTTTTAAAAGGAGGCTGCCCCTTTAAAACGGCCGTCATCTTGGGCACCATTTTTAAAACCCCGCAGCTCCACCTGGTAAGCACAGGAAAGCCGGGGGGGGGGGCGGGGGAAGGCGATGGGGGTGGGGGCAATTGGGGGGACGCAGGAGTGGCTTTGCAAGCTGCACTTTTTGAGGGCAAGAGCCGTAGGTTGGCCACAGCTGGTGTTGAGGGAGGCATCATGTGGCCAGCTCCCAGGTCTCTGCTGGTCACATGGGCCAGAGCAGCGTGTGCTCCACTCCCATCCCAGCCCGGTGCTCCCCTAGTATGACACCCAGCAAGTGCCCCCTCCTGCCCCGCTTCACTACAACTCTGCTGCGTTCCTCACTCCCCCACCCCCACCAGATGTGGCAGGGGAAAATTGTCCCCGCTGGGCTTCCGTCTGAGGGAAACAGGAAATACTAGACATTTCACATGTACAGTATTTCCTATTTTTTTTACCGGACGGAGCCCGCAAATACCAGACTGTCTGGGTGAATACCGGACACCTGGCAACCTATTCGGGAGGTTGGGCTGAAATGCAGTCACGGCCCACCCCTAAGACCAGCTTTGTTGGCAGCCCCTTGAAAATGGCGGCTTTGGGCGACCGCCTGGCTCGTCTGCTCCTAAGACTGGCTCTGGTTGCTGAAATAGACTAATACGGTTTTCCCTCCGAAACCTTAGAACATAATGAATCCTGTAGATCAGAGATTTTGGCTTAGTAGTGTAGTTTGAATGTTCTGGCATGTAAAGTGCATATAAGGAGAGGAATGCTATTCTTGGTGTCTATAGCAAATAATCTGATTAGTGATGAGTATTAAGTTGTTTCAGTAAACACTTAAACTGTCTATCATTTTATTCTTTCTCATGCATTTGCAATTGTTTAGTATATAAAGTTCTGTTTCTGTGTGCAGCCAGTTTCTTGGAAACAAAGTGGATGTCACTGCAGCGTAAATAAGGATGTTTTTAATCAGCCCTAGTTTAGCAATGTTATAACAGCTGTTCAAATTGGAATTTCAAATAGATTGTATCATGGCTCAGAGCACAGATACATATCTCTGTACATTCAGATTTCAGTATTGCTGCTCTGACCTGGGTAACTCATTCTGTACAAATGGGAGCTTGCAATTGTACCAGCTGCCTATTGCCATTTAGTGGGGGAAACTGGAGTTACCCAACAGCAACATAGATCTAATAATTTGAGAAGTCATATATCTTTCACCTTCTCCAGGATATGTTCTTATTGTATTACTTTATCACTGGATTGAATAATATCTTACAATGCACAGATCTTGAGATTTTTATGTTGTCAGTTGCATGGGTAATAAAATTATCATGGCCAGAATTTTGTAATCTCCCAAAGTAGGCTGAATACTTTCCAGCTAATCTGCCAGTTAATAGTGGAAAAGAGAGACCAATTTCAGGGCTTTCAATTCTGTATAACTCAGGCTATGTCTAGACTGCAGAGTTTTTGCGCAAAAGCAGCTGTTTTTGCACAAGTAAATTGATAGAACGGAGGGGGTTTTGCACAAGAGTTATTCCTCTTTCTACAAGGAATAACTCCTTTTTGTGCAAGAGTCTTGCGACTCCATAGCCACAGATGGCAGAGCAGCAAGAGTTCTTGTGCGAAAAGATGTGTGGGGACCGGAAACAGGATTTTTTGAGCAAGAAATGGCCTCCAGGGGGAAAAAACAGGTGGCCTCTTGGCCACTCCGTCCAAGGTAATCAGAATTCTATAGTTCCTGTCTGCTGACCCCTCTTAAAGCTACAGGCACTCAGGACAAGCCTTGTGGCAGGAAGCTTGGAGAGAGCAGGTCCCTCACCACATGGCTGTCTTGTGACTCCATAGCCACAGATGGCAGAGCAGCAAGCTCCCCGAGATTCCCTTGGCCCTTCCAGGGAGCAGCCCCAGAGGTCCCAGGACCCCTCCCCCCAGAGGATAAAAAGGCACACCCCAACCTGATCTGTTCCTGAGAAAGCAACCCTCCTGGAGTTGTGGGGCGAAGAAGAGTCGCTCCAGGACCCCTGGGCCAAGCGGCGGAACGTGGAGATTTTTAGCCACATGACCGTATCCCTGGTGGAGCGAGGTCACCCTGTCTGGAACACGAAGCAAGTCCAGGCAAAGGTGAAGGAACTCCGTCAGGGATATGGCCATGCTGAAGCAGCCGGGACAGGGGGCCAAGCCACACCACGGCCGCGGCCACCTGCCAGAGTCTAGGGGACCCACAGACGAGCCAGAGTGCAGGAGGACCTGATGCACCAGCACATTGGCATCCTCTGGGACAACCAGCAAACCCTGGTGTGCAGGGTCGATGCTGACCTGCAGAGCATTCCTGGGACCAACTGATGTCACGCTGTGACACCATGTGCGGCATCATGTCCCACATGGCAGCACACCCTCCTGATGCAGCTGCTCCTGGATTCTACCCTCCTGCCCCCCCTCCTATGGCCATTGCCCATCCGCCAGCCCCCATGCTATGCCTCTGCTCCCTCCCTTAGCAATGCCCAAGCTCCCTCCCCAAGTGATGCCTATGGCCTCTCCTCCTGCCCCCCCACCAACCCTGACCCCGCTGTAGCCCCCCCTCCTGCCCAGGCCTTTGTGGCCCCCAGACCCACACAGCCCCAACGAGATCCCTGCACCCAAGGTGGGACTTCAAGCTGCCCCACTCCTCTTCCCAGTCCTGATCCCTCCTCCCAGTCCTGATTCCCCCATCCCAGTTCAGAGTCCCCCTCCCAGTTCAGAGTCCCCCCTCCCCCTGCCCACCTTTGCTGAATGTCAAATAAAAAAAGACTCGTTTTGTTCTGAAACCAAACAGGAGTGTTTATTGGGAAGTCAGGGAAGGGGCAAAGAGGGAGAAGGGATAGAGCAATAAGTCAGAGGGAGGCTGTTCGGGAGGCCCTGGGGAGAGTTACTGGTGTGCTTCAGAGAACCTCTCCCCAGGGCTCCCTGGATGCGCACCCACAACTGATGGGCCTGGCGGGTGGCAGCTGTCTGGGGCTGCTCAAACACATGGCTCTCGTGGCCGGTGTCTGCCCCCACCCCGGGAGGCCCCCCCTTGCACTCTACAATATTGTGGTGCACACAGAACACTGCCACCACTCGGGGATATTCTGCTCCCCTACGTCCAGGCGGGTGAGGAGGCATCGGAAGCCTTGAGGCGCCCAAAGGCACACTCAAGCTGCATCCTCACTTGGTTGAGGCAGGCATTGAAAAGGTCCCTGCTGGGATCGAGGTAGTTGGTGTATGGCTTCATCAGCCAGGGCATGAGTGGGTATGGTCCCCCACTACGCACAGTGAGTGGCCTGTGCACGTAGCCCACCACAAAGTCCCGGTGTAGGAAAAAGGTGCCCACCTCCAGCTTTCAGCATAAGCTTAAGGTTCTAAAGACTCGGGCATCTTGTGCCCTGCCCGACCACCCCACAAAAATGTCCGTGAATTGGCCCCAGTGGTCCACCAGGGCCTGCAGGACAACGGAAAAGTAGCCTTTTCTATTAATAAACCGGGTCACTTGATGGTCTGGTGCTCTGATCGGGATGTGCATCCCATCAATGGCTCCCCTGCAGTTCAGGAACCCCAGGACAGCAAATCCAGCCACAGTGGCGTCTAGGTCCTCCAGACAGATGACTCTCTGCAGCAGCAGGGAGCTAATGGCCCTCACCACCTGCAGAAGGAGACACAGAAACACACCAAACAGAGAATGAGAGAGGGGATGACTGAGCCCATGGGAGGTGCCTGTATGCCTCCCGTCCTGTGCCCCCCCTCAAGTCCCCCTAGGATCCACCTCTTATGAGCCGCAGAGCTGTGTGAGGGCAGGATGGCACAAGCCCCTCGGGGGCTGGGCTTTCCTCCCACCTCCACTCCACACCCTACAGTCCCCAGCCCACTTTCCTGAGGGTCCCCCTTAGGCAACACTCTCCCCTTCCCCCTCATGCAGAGACTGCAGCCTGTAAGCTCCTTACCTCCATCAGGAGGGCCCCAATTGTGGACTTCCCCACCCCAAACTGGTTGCCCACTGACCGGTAGCTTTCTTGCATGGCGAGCTTCTGCAGGGCGATTGCGACCTGCTTCTGTAGGGGTATGGCAGGCTGCAGGTGGGTGTCGCCCTCTGGAGGACGGGTGCCAGCTAGGCAGAGAGATCTCAGAAGGTGGCCTTGCACATTCTAAAGTTCTGCACCCACTGCTGGTTGTCCCACTGCTTCAGGACCAGCCAGTCCTACCAGTCCGAGCTGGTCTCCAGCCTCCAGAACCTTCTGTGTCTAGTGGGGTGCGGTTGCCACAGTGGAACAGCCACAGCCACCGAGAGGGTCCCCAGAAGGAGCTCAAGGTACAGGTCCAGGCCCTCCAGGAAGAGGAAGGCAGCTAGCAGCAAATGCTGCAAAAACTGCAGCCTGGCCATGTGGGGCCATCGCCTGCCCAGGGGCAGCTCTGGCTCCATGGCACACAAGAGAAAAAAGCTGTGGCCTCTCCAAAAAGCAGAGGGCAGCTACAGCAGGCACTGCTGTAGCTTTGCTGTCCCTCAAAAGAGGTCCGCAAGCAGGCAGCAGCAGTAGAGAAATAGCTGTCCAGGGGGGTCCCTTTAAGCACATGTCTCTGCAAGGCTCCGGCACCAGCCCTTGGAAGCAACTGGTGACCTAAAGCCCTGCCTGAAGTTGTTCGGGGGAGACTTTTTTGCAAGAGAGTGTCCTAGGAGTCTGAACGCTCTCTTGCGCAAAAGCGTATCGCTTTTGCAATGTGCTTTTGCAGTGTGGACGCTCTCTTGCCCAAGAAGTTTTTACGGAAGATCTCTTCCGCAAAAAGCTTCTTGTGCAAGAAGCCTGTAGTCCAGACATAGCCTCAGATACACCAGCAATCCCTCTCCACTTCCGTAGTCAAATCTTTAAACATGTCAAGCTTAATCTAATCTTTCCCATTTCTATAGTTCACTGATCATCATGGCATTTGAGTATCCGCTTCCTCTGTATCTGCACTGCAAGGAATGTCAGAAAACAAGCTGTCTGGTCAAGTATGTAATTGCTTTGAAAACAGAAAGGAGAGTAAGGATCTGTAATAGCTCTCCTGTCTAATAAAAACTTCAAAATGCTTTACAAATAGAGTTGCCAATTTAGGTTGGATATATTCCTGGAGGATTCATCACATGATATAATTTTTAACAACAGATTAATTTTTTAATTCCTGGAGACTCCAGTGCAATCCTAGAGGATTAGCAAACCAGTATTATGGCACAGGCTCCCACATGCTTTTAAAAATTTGGCTTATGAATATGAATATGCATAACTCAAAGATGCTTTATGCAAAATGGGTCATAACACAGTGATTCCCAATCTTTTAAGTACCACAGACAGGCAAACACATTCAATAACTTTTGGTGGACTGGTAACATTTTATTTGCATATTTGCATTCTCATTATGCAACTAACAAATATGCAAATATCACATTACTGGTCCACCAAAATCCCCAGCTCCCAGAGCTGCTCTGAACAGCTGGCTTCAGCGCCGGCATTTGCCACATGGCAGGTGATTGCTGAAGCTGAAGCTGGCTGTTTGTGGCAGCTCTGGGGGGCCAGGGATGGGGTACACCCTGGCCCCCTGAGCTTCCCAGTGCCAGCCCTAGCCCCTAGAGCCCGCCACCCCTCCACTACTCCTCAGCACCAGTCACTGTCACCAAAGTCATCTGCACCCAACCCCCCCAGTGCCAGACTCCTGCCCTCAGAGCCCCCCACTGCCAGCCCCCATCCCAAATGCATCAGTGCCAGTCCCTCCCCCTTAGAATCCCCCATCACAAGGCCCCCCAATGCTAGCCTCCTGTTTCCAGAGCCCCACTGCACCCAACTTCCATCTGAGGCCCCCAGTCTCCAATATTAGCCCCCACCCCCAGAGCCCTTCACCCCATAGAGCCCCCCCCCACCCTCAGAGACCCCAGTGCCTGTCCCACCCCCCTCACTTAGCCCTGTGCTGCCTCCCAGTTGCTGAGGGCTGCTGCCTGGGTTGTAACTGCTCTAAGATGGCTGTGCTGGGCTCAGCGCGGCACTCCCACCACGCAGCAAAGCACTCTTCCGAATCTGGGAGGAGATCCTGCTGCAAGGTGGGGCAGGACACGCCTCTCCCAACAGCCACAGCGAGGGGGGGGGCAGCTGCTGGGTGGTGTACCCCAGCCCCCAAAGCTGCCGCAGCCCAGCAGACAGCAATTCATGGCCCGTCACTGGTCCACAGATCAGTGGTTGGGAATTGCTGATATAACATCTCAATTTTACAGTTACAATGAGCTGAACCTGCATATTCTAGTCTTGTGCATGTATCCTTGTATATGAAGTCAGAAATATGAAGTGTGAATCAGTTTATAGTTCTAAATGAGCCAATGAGGACCATTAGTGATACTTCACATACTTAATGACTCAGTAGTCAAAGCAACCACCTGCGAATGGTCATTTTCATCCTATAAGTCCAAACTGTGGCTGGTCCTAGAAAGACACATGACCATGCCATCTGGTACTGGAATCCATTTTGGACCGGGTATTTTTCCATGGGAATCAGGGAGCTGAACAAAGGATTCCCACCCTGGGGAAAAGTCTGTTTAAGCAACGGGAAGCCATCAGTCTTTTGTCTTCAGCTGGCCTTTGAAACTGCCTAATAAGATACACCCTAAGAAGATACAAAGACCTTTGAAGAACTTGTAGGCCCAGACCAGAGTAAAAGTCAACTCTGACTTGAACTTTTTACCTGAGATAAGGACAGCTATTTAGGGTAAGAATTTGCATGTAATAAGTTTCTTAGTGGATTAGAATTAGCTAGTGTTTTTTGTTCATTTTAATTTAGTAACTTACTTTGATCTGACTGTTTTCACTTGCAATCACTTAAATCCTATTTTTATACTTAATAAAAACACTTGTTTAGTATCAAGCTCAGAATAAACATTTGTTACTGGAGAAGGGTGGGGGGGGGGGGGAGGAGAGAAAACACTCTCTCTCATTGATAAAGAGGTTGATTTGACCTTATGAATTTTCTTTGCATACATTTTCTTTCACACAGAATAAGACGGATTCATTTTATGTTTTGGTATCTTTGGGGTCTGGTTTCCTGGGTAATGAGCCCTTATAGCTGAGCCCTCTCAGAGATGAACTGGCACAGCATCTATATTGCTCTGTATCTGTGGTGCCCCATACTCTGTGCCTTATCTGGAGGAGACCAAAGAATCTGACCCAACAGGACAGGGTGGTGGATTGGCCACTGCACGCCCAATCCTGCTCCATTTAAGGCAATGAGAATTGTATAACTGATCTCAGTGGAAGCAGGATTGGGCCTGGGTTTCACAGGAAAAAGTGTTCAGAGGAGATAATGTAACTGGTCGTGTTTACTGGAGCATCAAATGAATATAGAGCAACAGCAAACTACAGGAGGGAAGAGAAAGCAAAGAAACGAACAGCAAGTGAAATGAAACCCTGTGTGTGTTCTGCTTGCCCCTGACTTGGAGTCTACATCATGCACAATGTACTTTCTACTGATGAGTAAAAACAGGCTCAGGGTTTCAAACAGTGTTATAAAGAGCACAGACTCATTAGGAATGAACCTGTATTGTGTTCAGACAATCCTTGAAATTGCCAGCATTGCAGCACTTCCATTACACTCAGGGTATGTCTACACTACAAAGTTAATTCGAACTAACAGACGTTAGTTCGAATTAACTTTGATAGGCGCTACACTAGAACTCTGCTAGTTCAAACTTAATTCGAACTAGCAGAGCGCTTAGTTCGAACTAGGTAAACCTCATTCTACGAGGACTAAGCCTAGTTCGAACTTACTAGTTCGAATTAAGGGGTGTGTAGCCCCTTAATTCGAACTAGTGGGAGGCTAGCCCTCCCCAGCTTTCCCTGGTGGCCACTCTGGCCAACACCAGGGAAACTCTATTGCCCCCCCTTGCAGCCCCGGACCCCTTAAAGGGGCACGGGCTGGCTACGGTGCCCGTGCCAGGTGCAAGCCTGCCAGCACCCAGCCAGCAGTCCCTGCACCTGGCACAGCTCGAGCCAGCCACCCGATGCCCCCCAGCCCTCCCCCTCTTCCTGGGACCAGGCTGGCGGCTCCCGGGAGCTTGCCTGGGACCGCAAGAGGCGGGCACTCACCTGGTCTAGTGCGGACATCGTGGATCTTGTCCACGACCTCCGCACTAGGCACAGGAAAGTGGCCGTCTAGGGCAGGAGAGCTGCCAGCTTGGCCACCCAGGAGCAGGTGCGCATGAAAATCAAGGGGGTCCACTGAGACCCCCGACCCTGAGCCCTGAGCTTACAATGGCCATACTGGGTCAGACCAAAGGTCCATCTAGCCCAGTAGCCTATCTGCCGACAGCGGCCAACCCTAGAGACCCTGGAGGGGATGGACCGAAGACAGTGACCAGGCCATTTGTCTTGTGCCATCCCTCTCCAGCCTTCCACAAACTTTGGGCAGGGACACCACTCCTACCCCCTGGCTAATACCACTCCATGGACTCAACCTCCATCACTTTATCTCACTTCTCTTTAAACTCTGTTCTAGTTGTAGCCTTCACAGCCTCCTGCAGCAAGGAGTTCCACAAGTTGACTATTTGCTTTGTGAAGAAGAACTTTCTGTTGTTAGTCTGAAGCCTGCTACCCATTCCTTTCCTTTGGTGTCCTCTAGTCCTTCTATTATGGGAACTAATGAAGAACTTTTCTTGATGCACCCTCTCCACCCCACTCATGCTTTTATAGACCTCTATCCTATCCCCCCTCAGTCTCCTCTTTTCTAAACTGAAAAGTCCCAGTCCCTTTAGCCTCTCTTCATATGGGACCTGTTCCCAACCCCTGATCATTTTAGTTGCCCTCCCCTCTCTCACCCTCTCTCTTCCCCTCTCCCACCTCCTTTTCCCAGTCTCCCCGGGGTTTGTTCAATAAAGAGAGATTCTATTTTTGACCACACGTTTTCTTTATTTTGTATATCAGGAAGGGGGGCTAGGGAAGGGTAAGTGGAAGGAGGTGAGGGATGAATGGGGTACAAGCCCCCGATGGGGAGGACTGGGCTGGCTCTGCCGGCTTCTGGGAGTGGAAGCTCTCCTTCAGCTCCCCAATTGCCCCCTCTCCCCAGATGGCAGCCTGCGGCAAGTGCAGCCGGGCTGATGGCCGAGTGCTGTGATGTGCCCAGTGTGGGCACTCAGGGCACTCCAAGCCAGGACTGCTTTGCAAGCAGGGCACCCCTGAGAACTGTCTGTCCGGGGTGGGGGTCAGGTCCCTTTAAGCACAGCCCTCGGCTAGCCTGAGACAGCAGCTCCACGCTTTAAGTCCTCATCTGACGCCCTGCCGGCACTGCTTCCGGCCAGCCTTGACCCAGGTTCAGGGTCCACTTAATGTGGACATGCTAGTTCGAATTAGCAAAATGCTAATTCGAACTAGTTTTTTAGTCTGGAATCGTTAGTTCGAATTGGCTTAGTTCGAATTAACTAATTCGAACTAAGTTAGTTCGAATTAGCGCTGTAGTGTAGACATACCCTCAGACTAGTCTCTATTACTTTGCAGCCTCATAAGGGCTGCTTTAACCAGGGTCCATGCTTAAGGCAGAGGAAGGCAAGGTGTGCCCCTCTTCACTAAGAGGACTTTCCTGAGAGGTACAAGCTTAAATCCAGTCCTTTGTGTGGAGTTGCACTGCCCAAAAAACAAATCAGTCTCTCTTTTTGCTTGTAAGAACCTTATTATTAATAAACAAACTGATGATTAATCATTAAAAATGCAAGAGGCAAGAAGTGGAGAGGTTCAATCAGTTGTTTTCTTAGCACAAAATGTTTCTTGTGCTATCATTAAGAATTTATTTTTTCAGTGCCCCTGATTGTTTCCACAGATGTTTCCATCTCCTCTGTTTGAGGACATTCCTGCTGGATAAATTAACTTCTTCATTAGTATACACACAACATGAGCTGAAACTCATCCAGAATCATCTAACTGAACTATCTTGCCTGCCCAGTTTTTTTTTTAAAGGTGTGTGTACATGTGCCACAGTTTCTTTCCCTACAGATAAATGGTTATTATGGTATCTCTTGGTGGAATACAATCCTGATACCTGAGCAGAGTGTCAGAACTTGATATCACCGCAAATAATGGTGTCTACTTTCAGGTGGCTTTAACTTTTTAAAGTAGTGAAACTCAATACTAGGGAAAGGACTGGCATTCAGATTTCAGATTCAGATCCGGATCTAAACTTGTTGTCCCTGTGTTTGCGGACCTCAGAACCAGGGTTTTTCCACAAATATTTACTCTTAGTTTGTCAATAGTCTTACTATTATAAGTGCTACTGCCAGGGGAGCCGACAGCCACACCGGGCCCCTAGGAAAGGTGGCGAGGGCCCTGGCTCCACACCCCTGGAAGGGGTGGGGCCTTGGTCAGAGGAGGTGGGGCAGGGGCAGCCAGACCTCAGCACCACTCAGAGTTGCTCCTCCACCTCAAGCCCCGAGCCCTTAGAGCTACCTGGAGTGTACTCGAGTGACGATTTAAAGGGCCCAGGGCACCATCACTGCCTCAGTAGAAGCAGTGGTGACTGAGAGCCCCGTGCTCTTTAGAATTGCCACACTCCAGAGCAGTTGGCCCTGGGATGGGCCTATCTACTGCAGTTACAGCGTATTTTTGTAAACATCTTACATGTGTTGACACAGCAGTAGATTAACACTGAGCGCCCACAAAATATCTAGGCATAATATGAATTTGTATATATGCATTAACATTACTATATATATATATATATATATATATATATATGTCTGAAATGTTCCATCGGAGTTCAATTTAACTAAATGTTTCATACCACATCATCCCATGCATGCTCCAGGGCAATATTTGTTCATGGATTTCAGCTATTGACATGAAGCAGATTCCATCAGTGAGGCTTTTACATTACATTAAATCATAACCATTTGATTACATGTGACCTATTGTAAACAGGATATGCTGTTCATTTGCTGAAGAAGTCTGATATTATTCTTGAATAGTATAGACAAATCTTTATTTTGTAAGGAAATTTCTTGCCACAAAATAAATAGCATCCGCAGGAAAAAGATTGGATGTTTTGTCTATATAAGGGGGGGAAAACCTTGTACGAAATTATTCCTAATAGCTTAATAAAGAGCCCTAATAGGTTAATAAGGAACTGCACAGGACAAAAAAGGTAATATGATGAAAGTAAGTTATAACATTACTGCCCACAATATGCAGGGTACACATAGGAAAAGACAGCCCCTGTTCCAAAGAGTTTCCAATCTTAGAAGATAAGCAGGAGATAGGAGTGGAAGAGAGAGATAAAACAGAATTGCCTTTTAAAATATATATACACACACATCTACTGTCCCTGTCTGCGCTTGTCCCTACCTGTTGTTAGTGAGTTGCCAACTCTTGTGATTTTATCCTGAGTCTTATGATAGGTAATATTTTTTCTTAAAGCCTCAGCTTGTTTAATTAAAACCTGCAAATTTCTAGGTCTCATGATAGTTGCAAAAAGCTTGATAACATGAACCCCTACAGGCTCAAAAAAAAAAAAAAGTCCAGCCAAGACATGCCTGCCATCAGTCTGCAGGAGCGTGGGGTGGCAGAGGAAGAAGATGATAATGTGGAGGTGGAGGAAGAGGAGGCCAGCCAGTCAATGATGCCCAAGAGCCTGGAGCTGCTCCTCACATTAGAGCTGGTGCCCCACTCCCAGGACATCTCCCAGACTTCTGACGATCCTGGGGAGGGCACTTCTGATGAGTTCTGTAAGGGTATGTCTACACTACAGCACTAATTCGAACTAACCTAATTTGAATTAATTAATTTGAACTAAGCTAATCCGAACTAGTGCATCTAGACCTAAAAACTAGTTCGAATTAGCATTTTGCTAATTCGAACTAGCATGTCCACATTGAGTGGACCCTGAACCGAGGTTAAGGATGGCCGGAAGCAGTGCTGGCAGGGCATCAGATTAGGACTTAGAGCATGGAGCTGCTGTCTCAGGCTAGCCGAGGGCTGTGCTTAAAGGGGCCTGACCCCCACCCCGGACAGACAGTTCTCAGGGGTTCCCCGCTTGCAAAGCAGTCCTGGCTTGGAGTGCCCTGAGTGCCCACACTCGGCACATCACAGCACTCGGCCATCAGCCCAGCTGTACTTGCCACAGGCTGCCATCCTGGGGAGTCAATCGGGGGGGCTGCAGGAGAGCTTCTACCCCGAGGAGCCCGCAGAGCCACCCCAGTCCTCCCCATCGGGGTCTCGTACCCCAGTCCTCCCTCACCTCCTTCCACTTACCTCTCCCTAGCCCCCATTCCTCATGTACAAAATTAAGGACACGTGTGTTCAAAATAGAAACTCTCTTTATTGAACAAAACTCGGGGAAACTGGGAAAAGGAGGTGGGAGAGGGAAAGAGAGGGTGGGAGAGGGGAGGGCAACTAAAATGATCAGAGGTTTGGAACAGGTCCCCTATGAAGGGAGGCTAAAGAGACGGGGACTTTTCAGCTTAGAAAAGAGGAGACGGAGGGGGGGGGGGATACGATAGAGGTCTATAAAAGCATGAGTAGGGTGGAGAGGGTGCATACAGAAAAGTTCTTCATTAGTTCCCATAATAGAAGGACTAGAGGACACCAAATGAAATGAATGGGTAGCAGGCTTCAGACTAACAACAGAAAGTTCTTCTTCACAAAGCAAATAGTCAACCTGTGGAACTCCTTGCTGCAGGAGGCTGTGAAGGCTAGAACTAGAACAGAGTTTAAAGAGAAGTTAGATAAAGTCATGGAGGTTGGGTCCATGGAGTGGTATTAGCCAGGGGGTAGAAATAGTGTCCCTGGCCTCTGTTTGTGGAAGGCTGGAGATGGATGGGATGAGACAAATGGCTTGGTCATTGTCTTCGGTCCATCCCCTCCAAGGTACCTCGTGTTGGCCGCTGTCGACAGACAGGCTACTGGGCTAGATGGACCTTTGGTCTTACCCAGTACGGCCATTCTAAGCTCAGGGTCGGGGGTCTCAGTGGACCACCTTGATTTTCATGCCAACCTGCTCCTTGGTGGCCAGGCTGGCAGCTCTCCTGCCCTAGACAGCCACTTTCCTGTGCCTAGTGCAGAGGTCATGGATGAGGTCCACGATGTCCGCACTAGACCAGGCGGGCGCCCGCCTCTTGCGGACCCGGGCAGACTCCCGGGAGCTGCCAGCCTGGTCCCGGGAAGAGGCGGAGGGCTGGGTGGCAGCGGGTGGCTGGCTTGAGCCGTGCCAGGTGCAGGGTCTGCTGGCTGGGTGCTGGCAGGCACCTGGCACGGGCACCGTAGCTAGCCCGTGCCCCTTTAAGGGATCCGGGGCTGGGAGGGGGGCAGAAGAGTTTCCCTGGTGGTGCCCAGAGTGGCCACCAGGGAAAGCTGGGGAGGGCTAGCCTCCCACTAGTTCGAATTAAGAGGCTACACAGCCCTTAATTCGAACTAGTTAATTCGAACTAGGCTTAGTCCTCGTGGAATGAGGTTTACCTAGTTTGAATTAAGCGCTCCGCTAGTTCGTATTAAGTTCAAACTAGCGGATCGCTAGTGTAGCGCCTATCACAGTTAATTCGAACTAACAGATGTTAGTTCGAATTAACTTTGTATTGTAGACATACCCTAACTTTCTCTTTCTATACACAGGGTTCGGCAAGGAGCTGCACACTCCCCTCTCGGCATACTTGGTGTGGGGGGTCGCAGAAGGGCTTGTTCCTACATCTGCAGATGGAACACCAGTCTGGAGCACTCAGCTCCAAGATGCTCTCACACAGGAACCCCTTGATCCTTCTCACAAGGTTCCTGGAGTGGCCTGCCTTGCTCCGGCCTCCGTGGTAGCACACGTTCCCACGCCACGACTAAGTAGTCTGGGGTCATGAAACCACAAAGCAATGCAGCACACGGCCCAGGGTCATGCCCACACTCAGTCAGCATTCACTCCCAATCAAGCATGGTGATGTGGAGAAGACTGATATCAAGCATGAGAAAACTGCCAGGAGGAGGAAGTGGAGGGGAACCAAGAAGAACTTTCTCCAGTAAGCGGTGTCTGATGCTCACACAAATCTCCCCTAACCATCCCTCCTCCAGCAGGCAGGGATAGAAGGTCTCTCTCTGCGGGATGCTATGAGTGCTGGACCTGTTGTGTGCAGGACACATAGGAAGCAGAGCCACCTTGTCTCCCTCTTCCATCCATAGACGCCTGGCCTGGCTGGCACCTTTCCATGCCTGATTGTCTCTGGGCAGTGTATATAGTGATGGTCCCCTGGACAACATATGGCCTTGCTCGAAACACATCACCATCATCTGAACTGAGACCTTCAATGTCAGCTCAGAGATTAGGGCTAGGCTTCATGCACATTGTCTCCTGTGATGACTGCTCTTGTAACTAATCTTCACAGCTGGGATAGCTGCAAGCTGGGTGAATCCACCTCCCACAGCATTTACCCACCTGAGCAGGATCCACAGGCAGAAAAGAACTGCAGAGGAGCTCATAAGGAAGCAGATGGTCTGCGTACAGAGTGCCAAGAATTCAATGCAGAGCACCAAGAATGAGTCACCTCGCAAGAGGTGCAGCGGCCGACTAAGAGGTGCAGCGGGCTGACTAGGAGGAAAGAAAGGCCACCCAGAAAGAGCTGGCACAGCAGCATGAGGATATGTTTTCTCCTCGGTGATGGAGCATGTGGCAGCGCGCCTGGAGCAGGCCACCAGCCACCTCCCTGCCTGCCCAATGGCTTTACCTGAAAGGGTCCCCTAGGGCTACCCAGGCCCCAGAACATGGAGGGGGGCCTCTAGGGCAGCCAGAGCCTCCAGGCCACCCAGAGACAGATGCCAGTCCCAGCCTCATCCCTAAGCCCCTCTCCCCATTCCAGGTTCTTTTCCCATTCCTTCCTCTGTTGTACGTCCCCTGAATAAAGAGACCTATTTTTTCCAGAACAATCTCTTTATTGTTTGCTCTGCAGGGAAGGGGAACATGGAGGAGGGGAAGGCTAGGGGATGAAAGGCACACAGGGAATGCAAGAGCCCTTGTGGAGAACCACTGGGGAGAGTCTCGGAACTGGCCCTGCATAAAACTGTCCTTCAAGGCCTCTCTGATGAGCACTACCCCTTGCTGTGCTCTCATTATGTCACTGGTGTCTGGTTACTCGAACTCTCTGGCCAACCATTCTGCCTCAGCTCCTCACCCTGGCAGAAAAGACTCCTCCTTGTTCTCACACAGGTTGTGAAGCACGCAACAGGCCACCACCACGAAGGGGATGTTGCGCTTGCTGAGGTCCAGATGGGTGAGGAGACTCCTGAACCTCCCCTTTAAATGCCCGAATGCACATCCACCACCATGAGCCAGGGGAGCAAGGGGTAGGCTGCGTTGGCCAGGATCATAATGGGCATATCCACCTCCCCAACTCTGATGGTGTGGTCAGGAGAAAAAAGTACCAGCATGCATCTTTTAGAACAGCTGGAGTTCTGGAATATGTACGTGTCATACACCTTCCCTGATCACCCGCTGTCAATGCAGCGTCCCCTGTGATCAATGAGCACCTGCAGCACGATGGAGAAGTACCCCTTGTGATTGATGAACTCTAAAGCCCAGTCAGGGGTCAGGATGGGGATGTGCATGCTGTCTTTGCCCACCCCCCCCCCCCGCAGTTGGAGAGGCCCATGTCAGCAAAGTCATTGATGATGTTGTCCACGTTGCCCAGATGACAACCCTCCATAGCAGGACATGGCTGATGGCCTTGGCTACTTGAACAAGCACAGGCCCGACTGTGGAATTCCCCACCTCAAACTGGTTCCCACCTGAGAGGTAGCTGTTCGGCATGGCAACCTTCCAGAGGGCAATGACCATGCACTTCTGCATGGGGATGGCAGGTCTCAGTCTGGAATCCTGTCACCTGAGGGCAGGAGTGAGCCACTTGCAGAGCTCAAGGAAGGTGACCTTCTGCATGCAGAAGTTGTGCAGCCACTGCCGATTATCCCATCCAGGCCTGACGTGTGATCCCACCGGTCCAAGTTAGTCTCCCTCTGCCAGAAGCAGCATTTCACCCTGCCCAGGGGATTGAGGGATGTATGAAGCATCTCGAGCACCAGGAGTTGACTGAGCAGGGCCCACAGGCCATGCTGAGGTTCGTGCTCCTGTCCTCCTTGTCCTCGTCCTGTTCCTGCTGGAGCAACATGCAGTCACTCTCCACAGACTGCATCATGAGGCACAGCATGAGAGCCATGAGCATGGCACTGGTTTGTAGAAGCTCTGGCTCCATGGTGGCAGTGCTGTGGTGTCCTTATGGGCAACCAGAGTATGAGACAGCATGTGCCCACTACATCTCTTTTCTGTCCCATGAGTGGGGAGGGAATGCAGGAGTGCCTTGTGAGACACAGGCATGGAGAAGAGCCCCTGTAAGCACCCGTTGCAGTTTGCCAGACCGAGCAGCCAAAGGAAGTATCTGCCCTCCTGATGCACTCCCCAGAGTGCTTCCAGGGGCTCTAAGTCCAAGGCAGGCTCTGTTAAATGTGGGTGCGCTGTTTCAGACTAATTTCAGTGCTTCCCTGTAGGGAGGACGTGCAAGTTCTAATTTGTTAAATCAGGAGTTCATAAACTGAATTTAGTAATTTTGAAATAATTTCCTAGTGTAGACCTGGCCTTACAGTGAAAGAAACATGTGATGAGACAGTGGTGCTGAGATTCTCAGCAACCTCTTGTTAACTTCTGGAATTCTGTTTGAGAAGAATTTCCAGAGCGGTCATCTACAGCTTTGAAAGCCCTCATGCCATTTTCATCCAGCTCCCTGTGTGAAGCCAGCTTTTCAGCACTGACTTTATTGAAAAACAAATACAGAGCGCATCTCATGGTTGAAGATGACCTCCATCTTTAGCTCAGTAACACAAAGCCCAACTTCAAGAATTTGTGTTCAACAGGACAAGCTCATCCCTCATTAAAGTACATATTTAGTTTTATTTTTACTGCTTGATATAAAGATTGTCTTATGATTGTATTGTAAATTTAATTATTTAGTGCCTACTTTTCACCTTGTAATGCATTTTTATTTGAAATACTAACTATTCTGAGTAACACAAGGCACTGGGGTGCATAATAACTTTTCTTGACAGAAGAGCCTTGCGGTGCAATGAAGTTTGAGAACCACTGTGCTAAAGTTAGATTTGTTTCTTGTAACAGTGTCTCTTGTAAGCTAGAATCATATCTCATGACTGATCTTGTCTTTATTAGGGAATATTTTATGTCTCCAAAGTTATATGTGGATGCCAGAGTTCTCAGCTATGAAACATACCTATTCTGTCTTTCGCTTTTTGATTTTAAAAACAGTCTCCTGCTGTCTAGGGTCATAGTACTCATCACACATTTTTATAGGCTGTTCAGTGTGTCAGGCATTTTCCCTATTCCCAACACCAGTGTTACTCTCGTCATCTTTTTCCCCCCCCAATAGGTAGTTGTCAGGGGGCTCCCCCCTGGTTTGGAGTTGCCACCCCCATCCAGGGCATAGTTCAGCTCACCTGGGTCTAGCCCCAAAGTGCAATGCCCCTCTTTTAGGGGAAATACAGCCCACTGGCCTAGTCCCAAAGTATGCTGCCCCTGTATCAGGGGAATACAGCCCACTGGCCTATGCAGGCTCTGCGGCCTAGTCCTCAGGCTGAGCTTCCCACTCGCCAGGGTTCAGGGCAGGAGGGGTAGGGGGGCCCAGGCCCTCTCTCTCCCCCAGGGCCCTATGAGCAGCGGGTGGCCCTCCCCACAACACCCCAAGCCCTCAGGGGCTTTTCCAGCTCCCTGCCCTGGGTCACTTCCTACCCCCGGTCCGTAGCATCCCACCTGTCAGCGCTGGTCGGGTGGCTGTAGCGACACTTCCCCGGTCAGCATCGGGGTCGGCAGCGTCCAGTCTGGTGCCTGGGTCACAGGGGGGCCAGCCAGCAGCTCCATCACTGGGGGCAAGCCTGGCTGGGGCCTGGCAGCAGCACGTTCAGCAGCCTTTTATATCTTGGCTCCCCTCAGAGCATGCCCAGTAGGGCTGTGTGGGTGGGGCCCTCTCCACCCCCGGCTCCAGGTGGTTTCCCTGGGCTTGAGTGTGGGGCGGGGTCGCCCCGTCACAGTAGTAAAAAAGCTTTATCTCAATTATCTCATTTTTATCCTAATAGCTCTGTAAACAGATTGAATTCCTGCTTTTACCATGCAAGCTTGTATGTCTGGAAAATCAGCATTCTTCATGCTCAAGATCCTGCCATGCTGCCTGATTGCTCTGTTTCACTGTGCTACTTTATTTGCTTGCTAATCATACTCTCTTCCTTGCTGTGATTCTCACTAAATAACTGCAACCACCATGTTTTATGTACCATGTACTGGGTAATAGCAGGACTCCAGGGTTCTAAAGTTAAATGGGCTCTTTATTAAGTCAACTATTTTCGGAGGTGTTGCAATTGCACCTAGCGTTCCAGCCATATCTAACAAGACTGGGTGAGATTCTCACCTCCTGTCTCCCTTCCCCGGGCTGCTTTACACAGAGTTTTAGCACAAAGCAATGTAAATGGGCTTTAAAAGCCCCATGTCCCATCAGTAGAGAATGCAGTCACTGCAGAACACAACTGTAAGTCTGTCTTCCCATGACCTCCTGCAAGGGCAGAAGAAGCTTCCTAAAAGTGAGAGGCAATTGGCACTGAAAATGTGGCCCCACCCTGCCCTTTCCTCTGTATCACCCCTACCTCCCAAAGCCCTGCCTTCACACTGCACCTTCTCCCGAGGTCCTGTTCCCACACGCCTCTTCCCCCAAAAGACCTTGCCTCTCACTTGCCCTTCTTCACTCCCTTGACCCCCTCATTCCCCCTTTCCACCAGTGAAAAGTGGGAGGGCACAACCCATCCCACTTTTAAAAGCGAGGGAGCCATGGCCCATTGTCCCCCATTCCATAGCCCTTCCCTCTATGTAAGCTTTGGTATATGGTCAGAGCTGGTGTCAGGAGCAGCATGTCAGGAGATAGTTGTAGCATGTGGTACTGTAGTGATTCTGGTCAGTGGTGTGGCCCATAGGAAAGTCCCCAGGGAAGCTGCCAGAACAGTCCCCAGGGAAGCTGTACAGAGCAGTACAGGTTTGTGAAGATGCAGAGATGACCTCGATCCAGTGTAGTCCCCCTCTTCTTGGGTTGCAAGTTTTGTGCTGTTGTACCTTATAAATAGGAGCAGCTGAAACTTGAAGCTACACCAGTTTGAATTGATTTTCTGAATGTTTCATGTTAATTTCCAGCCTACTCATTTTCAAAGTCTTATTCTAATTCCTGTCCGGATCATGTCTCTAATCCTCTTTGTGCTGTGGGTTTTCTGAAATTCCTTTCTTAATATGTGGTTTTACACCAGTAAACATATGAGCTTAAAGTTTGTTTACTCTTGAGGATTGCAAATTGATTACTTGTTTTGCCTTAAAAACTGAAATAATTACAAACTGTTGAAAGGAAAAATACTGTTTAATTTGTGGGTATGTAATAGCTATGCAGCTGCATAGGAGCTTCCTTATTCTAAAATAATTATAATAGACAGTTTCACTTGATAAAATACATACTGGAGCTAATTGATCATATTTTGTTCTGGTCTAAATTCACTGAAGTCAAACTTAAAAAGCAACAAATAGTCTGGTAGCACTTTAAAGACTAACAAACCATGTAGATGGTATCATGAGTTTTCATGGGCACAGCCCACTTCTTCAGTAGGGTTGCCAGATGGTTTCAACAAAAATACCGGACACACTCGACATTACATCACAATCTATATTACATCTTATTTAGAAAATACTGGACATTTATATTTTCTCAATTTGTTTCCCGAACAGAAAGCTAAAATACTGGACTGTCCCGTTGAAAACCAGACACCTGCCAACGCTATTCTTCAGATGACCAGAGTATTGGATGTCAGAAGTCAGTTTGGCACAGTGAATCTTTGGGAAAGACAAACATGCACATTTCAGGTACAGATCTAATAACTTAAAGTTACAAAGGAATGTGTGTGCAAACTTTGAATCTCTAACAGCCCCATTACTACAAGTTGTTAGGATGGGGGACTGCAGTATGGTCTATACTCCTCCACTGCACAGTCCTCCAAAATTTCATTTACATAAGAACAGACAAATTGGATCAGACAAGAGGTCCATCTAGCCCAGTATCGTGTCTTCTAAGGTGCCATTGCCAAGTGCTTCAGAGGGAATGAACAGGACAGGCATTCATCAAGTGATCCGTTCCCTGTCGTTCATTCTCATTCACTTCAGGCAAAGAGAGGCTTCATGAATTAGTCTAGATCTTTTTTGAACCCTGTTATAGTCTTGGTCTTCACAATATCCTCTGACAAGAAGTTCTACAGGTTGACTGTGCACTGTATGAAAAAATACTTCCTTTTGTTCAAACCTTCTGTCTATTAATTACATTTGGTGACCTGGAATTCTTGTGTTATGAGGAGTAAATACCTTCTTTATTTACTTTTTCTACACCAGTCATGATTTTGTTATTTCAATCATATCCCCCTTTACTCATCTCTGTTCCAAGCTGAAAAGTCCCAGTATTATTAATCTCTCCTTATACGGAAGCCGTTCCCTTCATTATGTTTGTTGACCCTTTCTGAAACTTTTCCAGTTCCAATTTATCTTTTTGAGATGTGGCCGACCACATCTGCATACAGTATTCAAGATTTGGAAATAAGATGGATTTATATAGAGGAAATATGATATTTTCTGTCTTATTCTTTATCCCTTTCTCAATGATTTCTAACATTCTGTTCGCTTTTTTTAATGTCACTGCACATTGAGTGGATGTTTTCAAAGAACTATCTACAATGATGCCAAGATCTCTTTCTTGGGTGTTAACAGCTAATTTAGACCCCATCATTTGATGTATGTAGTTGAGACTTGTGTTCCAATGTGCATTACTTTGCATTTATCAACATTAAATTTCATCTGCCAGTTTGTTGCCCGGTCACACAATTTTGAGAGATTATTTTGTAGATCTTTGCAGTCTGCCTGGGACTTAGCTACATGGCTGACTGCTGAGAGCGTACATGCAGGAAGTAAGGGTGCAGGTTGTGTGTGTGCTGCAGCACCCCCAGGTTTTCCACTCAGCTCCTCATGCTTAGGGGGCTGGCCCTACCACCAGCCCTGAATCCTACTGAGCCTCTAGGGTCCTGCCAGCCCTACTGGCTTCCTGGTGTCCCACCATCATCGCAGGCTCCTCATCCAACTGGCCCAGCCAGCCCTGGGGTCCAGGCCTCTGGCTCTGTTGGCTCCATTGTCACCTGGGGTCCTGCTGTCAGCCCGGGGCTTTGCAGCTGCCTCCAGCTGTCCCCCCAGACTGGGGGAAGGGGCTGAGAGTCATTAGCAGGTGTAAGGGGAGCAGCTCAGCACCTCCACCCTAAAAATCGTTCCAGTGCCACTGCCTGACAAACGCACAAGATTGAATTTTGATTTATTTTTTAATTGGTACCTGTTGCATTTAGGGAAGTTAATGGTTAACTTGTAAGCCTCACACTTAATGGCTTGAGTGAGGGCTGGAGCAGCTCCCCAAAGGCAGGGGGATTCTCCAGCCCTGTATGGCCCGCTGAAGGCAGGGGTGCTCCAGCCCCCACCGCCCACTCACCCTGTTTAATTAGTTAAATGATTAAACGTTACATTTAACCAGTAAACTGATTAAACAGGATTTTACATCCCTAGTTGCATTATATCAAATGGGAACATAACTCTCAAATTTGAGCACTGAGTTAAGGTGCAGAAATACCAATTTTAGGCATGCAGGTCCTAAATGGGAAACCCAAATATGAAACAGGCACCCTCATTTAGGAGCCCAGGTTTTCCTGGGGCATATACATGTAAGTCAAGAATCAAAAGCTCTAATATAAACGGAAGTTTAGAATTTTGTTTGACCAGAGAATCACTGACAGGATTCTCAGAAATCACAGTTTTGAATCCAGGAAGCATTGACTTAGCCTTGATCCTTCCAAGGTAGAAAAAATTCAGCACTGTTTACTAAGGGTATGTCTAGACTACGTGGCTCCGTCGATGGAGCCATGTAGATGAGTTTACTACACATAGGAAAATGAAGCGGCGATTTAAATAAGCGCCGCTTCATTTACATCAAAATGGCCGCCGCGCTGTGCCGATCAGCTGTTTGGCGGCACAGCACGGTAGTCTGGATGTGCCGCGGTCGACAAGGGAAGCCCTTGTCGACTGTTCCATTATGCCTCGTGAAATGAGGTTTACCGGAGCGGTCGACAAAGGCTTCCCTTGTCAACTGTGTTGCGTCCAGACTACCACGCCGTGCTGCCAAACAGCTGATCAGCACAGCGCAGTGGCTATTTTGATGTAAATGCAGTGGCGATTATTTAAATTGCCGCTTCATTTTCCTAGGTCTAGTAAACTCATCTATATAGCTGTGTCGATGGAGCCATATAGTCTAGACATACCCAATGTGTAGTGTCGTGTGTGAGCTCTTAAAGGGACAAGTTTAATACCTAAAACTATTTTAATTTTTAAAAATTTACTCAATTTCAGGTTGATGGTGTCCCTTTCAAAAGTGGTTTGCACTTTATGAACATAAAACTGTTAGCTTGAATATGTCCCAAAAATTTAAGTTTTGTAAAAACAATCTTTCAATGCAATTATATGGAAAATGAATCTTGACTATGTGTAGCCAGACAGCCCCCCCATCTCAAACAATCTTGCTTGCCCTCTGAGATGTCTGTATACAGGGCAGAGAAAGAGCAGTAAAATCAGCATAGTCTATGCTGGCTCATCTGATCCTGAGAAGCTGAAAAAAACCAGATATGTGGAGAGAGAGAGCAATTAAGGCAATCAGCATAGCCATTAAGCTTTGATCTGCTTTGATGCAAGATCAGGATATGCGAGTCTGCCCCGGCTGGCACCCATGTTGATTCAAACACACACACAGTCCCTGGGAGAGGAATTTCCCACTGAGAAAAGAATGCCCAGTACTTCCAATTTAGTTATCGCTCTTACAAGTATAAATTAAGTTCACAACTCCCTTGTAAGAACTGGTCTCACAAAAGACAGACCAGCCCCATTTGGCATGACAGACAAGAAAGAGAAATACGTGACCCCATGAGTATAAAGGTGGTACAGCAGGACACTCTTTTTTGAGTTTCATTCTACCCTCTACCTGCTGGTCGGGTTAGGTGTTTGACCTCCAGAGGATCTATGGGGACGCCCACCTCGTATTTTCGTCTTTCCTAGGAATTGAGGGACCGGCCCTGGCCTGACATGCTGGAGTCGAGAGGCACAGAAGGGGGTAAAAATTGTACCTGGATGTGGTCCTTCGTCTTAAGTGTACATATAGAAAGAGTAAGCTGTTACTTGGTACCATTATTTCTATTTTTCTATCTTTATCTTCTTTGTAACCATTTTTAAGATCTATATTTTGCTAGTAAAGAAATAGAACAATAGCCATTGCAACCATATGATTTATAAGCTTCCTCAAATAAACCTGTAACTGTTTAAGTTTTAACCTGACTCCTTCAGTTGCTGTAATAGAACCAAGCACAATTTAAAAGAACTTCAGCCGGTCATAAAGGGACAGATATAGGGAGCCCTGACCGTCGGCTGACACTATGTAAAAAACATAACAAGACATGTGCTTTCTTGTCCACCTGTACATTCAAAATCAACTAATTTGAAGCCTTAGGCTACAGAAAGTATAAAATAAGTCAAAACAGATTCCAAATTAGTACATGTTCTTAAAGAAATGGCAAATATATTAGTCTATCTACATTTTATTTATTTAAAATTAGCAGATGTACCTGGTGTTGCTTGGGTCTGTAACTCAAGCTCTCCTGCCCTAGACGGCCACTTTCCTGTGCCTAGTGCGGAGGTCGTGGTCGTAGACCAGGCGGGTGCCCGCCTCTTGCGGTCCCGGGCAAGCTCCCGGGAGCCGCCAGCCTGGTCCCGGGAAGAGGGGGAGGGCTGGGGGGCATCGGGTGGCTGGTTCAAGCCGTGCCAGGTGCAGGGTCTGCTGGCTGGGTGCTGGCAGGCTTGCACCTGGCACGGGCATCGTAGCCAGCCCGTGCCCCTTTAAGGGGTCCAGGGCCGGGAGGGGGGCAGAAGAGTTTCCCTGGTGTTGGCCAGAGTGGCCACCAGGGAAAGCTGGGGAGGGCTAGCCTCCCACTAGTTCGAATTAAGGGGCTACACACCCCTTAATTCGAACTAGTAAGTTTGAACTAGGCTTAGTCCTCATAGAATGAGGTTTACCTAGTTCGAACTAAGCGCTCCGCTAGTTTGAATTAAGTTCGAACTAGCGGAGCGCTTGTTTAGCGCATATCAAAGTTAATTCGACATACCCCCTGCTATTTATTTGCACCCTGCACCTCTTACTTCATTCATCTGAAGAAGTGGGTTGTGCCCACAAAAGCTCATGATACCATCTATATTTTTGTTAGTCTCTAAGGTGCTGCAGAACTATTTGTTGTTTTTTATTTTTTTTCAGTTACAGACTAACACGGCTGCCCCTCTGAGACTTTTAGGAGGCGTTCTTGATCAAACAGGCAGACAAACTCTCTAAAATATATATTAGGTGCCATAGCAAGTTTACTTTCATGCCTAGCTATTCTTAAACTTAAACTAGGCTAATGATACATTCTGCACACAATGTGCCGTAGAGTGCCTTATGCAAGCCTTTTTTGATGACCCTAGTTATTAGACAATAAACAAAACAAAGAGGATTGCAACAAAGTCTAGCAAAATGAAAGCAGTAAAGCCAATGTGTAAAATTTCATACAACAGAAGCGAAAACTACATGAAACTAATCACTTGGCCATACCTCCATTCAGGAAGGAAACACATAGTCAAACCTCAGAGAAGGGGAACAAAAAATGTTCTCTTCCCCTATCAGTAGATTGGAGGTTAGAAGGAAGACTGACTGACCACATAGCCTTCTCCGGAGTCACCCTGATCTTGCGCCACCTCTTCTACACTTAAACTGCAGACTCCACAGTCCCACATTTAATGTGGGCATGTCTGCAAATTTTGGGGGTGAATCACAGGGAGAGTAGCAGTTCTGGTTCTCAGACTGCTGCATGAATAATCTCATTGGCTCTCATCAGTGTTTATTATGAGGCACATTACTCTTATTTCAGATTAAAAAACACACAGCCCTTTGTTGCATCTTATATAGGGGTGGGCAATAATTTTTTTGGGGGGAGGAGAGCACGCCAAGATTTTGGAAGTGGTCAAGAGCTGCACATTTCTCTGGAGGGGTGAGGGGTCTAGGGTGGAGACTGGGTGCAGAAGGGCACACGGGATAAGGGACTAGGGTGCAGGAGATGGTTGAGGTCTGAGAGGGAGTTTGGGTGAAGGATGCAGTTAAAACCTGGGTCAGGGGATTGGGGTGTAGGATCAGGGAGGAAATATAGGTGCAGGAGAGGATTCTGGCCTGGGGGAGGGGCTCTAGGAGGAGGTGCAAAGTCTGGGAGGGAATTGTGACCTAGAAGAAGGGAAAAAGGGTTGAAGACTGCAGGGTTTGGATGGTGACCTGATGCAGGAGATTGGGGGTTCAGGGTCTGAGAGGGTGTTTCAGTGCAGGAGAGGATTCTGCCCTTGGGGAGGAGTGTAAAAAGGGGTACAGGATCTGGGAGGGGGTTATGACCTGGAGAAGGGCGGTGCAGAGGGTTTGGATGGTCACCTGGGGAAGTATGTTAGGATGCAGGAGGGGCAGGGGTGCGAGAGGCAGGCTCTGCCTGGGAGGCGCTTACCTAAGCCAGCAGCCCTGCAGTATCCCCAAGGCACGCTGGGCTCCCTGTCTGCTGTAGCCCCAGATCACTTTAAACTGCAGGCTTGTTCCCTCCATGTTGCTCTCAGCCCTCAGATGGGGAAGAGGCTTGTGCTGCCCCCATCCACCAGGCCAATCTTTCAGCTCCTATTGGCTGGGATGGTGAGTCACATGTGGACGTCCTGTCACCAGAGGGCAGGGGCGAGCCACTCGCAGAACTCCATAAAGGTGTCCTTCTGCACGCGGAAGTTCTAGAGCCACTGCTGTTATCCCACCATAGCTGTTGGAACTGGTGTTCCAGCGCCAGAAGCGGCAGTGCACAGTGTGCTGGTGAGGATGAAGGAGACTGTGGGGTAGGAGGAGCGCCCAGGCCGGAGTGAGGAGGTGCCCCAATCTGAGCTGGCCATCTTGGTCCTGCAGTGCATCAGGGTGGTCTGCATTAACAGCACAAGGAGTTGTAGCAGGAGGTCTAAGATCCTGACACTGCTGTGCAGCAGATCCGGCTCCATGGTAGGAGTGCTATGGCATTTGCAAGGGCAACCAGAGCACACAGTGTGGTGTCTGCTGTTCCTCAGGGAGGTAGGCAATGGAGAAAATGTTACTTACCTTTGTAACAGTTGTTCTTCGAGATGTGATGCTCATGTACATTCCATGTAGGTGTGTGCATGCTGTGTGCATGCATTGTTGGAAGTTTTTCCCTTAGCAGCACCCATTGGGCCAGCAGGGGAATCCTCTGGAGTGGTGCCACTATATTGGCTAATATATATCCCTGCTGGCCCTCCACTCTCTCGGTTCCTTCTTACTAGACTACTCCAAAGAAGGGTGAGGGGCGGGATTTGGAATGTACACGAGCAATACATTTTTAAGAACAACAGTTACAAAGGTAAGTAACCATTTTTTCTTCTTCGAGTGATTGGTCATGTCCATTCCATGAGAGACGGGGTTGGAGTTCTAACCTTCAACTGAGAGAAGGATTGCCCTACCAAGGGCTGTGTCCTCCCTAGTGTGATGAGCCAGAGCGTATTGGTTAGCAAAAGTTTGAACTGAAGACCATGTGGCAGCCCTACAGATGTCCAAAACAGGGACCTAGGCCACAAATGCTGTGGAGGAAGTCTGTGCCCTAGTGGAGTGGGCCGCGAGAGGAGGGGCTGGTAATCCAGCCAGACTATAGCACTCCTTAATGTAGGAGATTATCCATGAATTGATTCTCTGAGAGGAGACCAGCTGCCCCTTGAGCATTTCTGCTATTTCCACAAACAGCTGAGGGAAGTTACGAAAGGGCTTTGTTCTGTCTAAATAAAAAGCATATACTCTCCTGACATCTAAAGTGTGTAAAACTGTTCTTTGCCCGAGATGTGGGACGTGGGATAAAAAAACTCCTGGGAGACATGAAACTGAGACACCATCTTCGGCAGGAAGGTGGGATGGGGGCATAGCCTAATTTATCCTTGAAAAAGACTGAATAAGGGGAGTCAGAAGTAAGAGCCCTTAGCTCTAACACCTGGGTGGCTGACATGACGGATAGAAAAAATGACAACTTTCAGGAGAGGTGGAGCAATGAAGAGGAAGCTAAAGGTTCAAAGGGTAGACCCATAAGCCAGTCCAGGACCAGGTTAAGATCCCACTGAGGGACAGGTTGGCAAACATTCAGGTAAAGTCTGTCCACTTCCTTCAGAAATTGATGGACAATGGGATGCGCAAAAAGTGTCGTGCCCCAGGAGCCTGGGTGGAAGACAGAAATAGCTGTCAGGTGAACCCTGGTCAATAAGGAGGATAATCCCTGAACTCTGAGCTTGAGGAGATAGTCCAGTACAAGTGGAACTTGGGTGCCCATAGGAGAAACCCCCTTCTGAGTAACCCAGATAGAAAAACGCTTCCATTTAGCCAGATAGATTGCTCTAGTGGAAGGTATCCTACTCCCAAGTAGGACCTCCTGCACCTGTTCTGAACACTGCAGCTCTGCCGCTGTCAACCATGGAGCTTGCAGGCCATTAAATGTAGGGACTGCAGGTACAGGTGGTGAAGCCTGCTGAAGTCCTGCATTATGAGGTTTGGAAACAGCTGAAGGGCGATCGTTATCTCAGATGAGAGGCTTAGCAGGGTCATGAACTATATCCGCCCTGATACACAGCTCTCAGAGATGAGGGGAACATGCCCCACCCTGTCTGTTTATATAGGACACCAATAATGTGTTGTCAGACAGGATGAGAATTGTCCTGCCCTGAGTTGGAGAAGGAAGGTCTGGCATTCAAGGTGGCCCACCTACAGTTCCCTGACATTTATATGCAAGGAGAGTTTGTCCTGAATCCACATATCTTGCGTCCGCACATCGCCAGCATGATCCCCTGATCCGATGTTGGAGGTGTCCGTCACCAGCTGCAGGGTCAGGAAGGGTGTGGAACTCTTGTGCAGACCATCTCCTCCTGGGTCCACCAGTCCAGGGATCTGAGGATGGGGGGGAGGTGGGAAGAGGGGGACTGTCACCATCCTGTCACAGGGGTGGAAAGATGGTTTGTGGACTTCTGCCAGCCACAACTGCAGTGGGCGCATGTCAAGCTTGGTATTGTCAAAGCAAATGCTTCACTCAGTTTACGCGGCTAAACAGACAGTTTTATTGGTCAATAAAAGCAAAGTGAGCTAAACGTGGTCTCAGCAAAGCCGGGCCCAGTAAGGCTGCTTAATACAATCAATCCTAGTATTTTATACCCTTAACCAAACAAGTCTGACGTCAGGGCAAGAAATCAAAGAGAACTTCAAAGAGGAATTATTATTAGCATAGAAAGAAACAGGTTAAAAGGGAGTTTGAGCTTCAGCTCAAAATAGTTCATTAACACATTCCAACAGCACATCCCTCTGGTCTCTCCCCACCTCGGTGAAGGCCAGTTCACTCCCTCGTGCAGACACAAGAAACTGAAATGGCTTTTGTTATACAGAATCGCTTCTAGCTAAATATGAAATAGCTTCTACAGTATGTTGCATCACATATGTGCAGGTGGCCATCGACTCTTGGAGGCACATGACAGCCTTCTTGATAACCAGAAAGCAGGACCTCAGAAGGGAGGCCATGGCTGCTTGTGTAGTCCAGGTGAGCTCCCACAAACTCTGTGACCTGAGTAGGGACCAGGGTAGACTTGGTCACATTCAGGAGGTGGCCCAGGTCCACGAAAAGGGCCCGAACCATAGCAAGTGGTCCCGACCTACGATGAAATGCAGGAACCTCCTGTGGTGAGGGGAAATAGAAATATGAAATAAGTGTCCTTTAAATCGAGGGCAGAGTACCAGTCTCTGGGATTGAGGGAGGGAATGATTGATGCCAGCATCAACATCTTGAATTTGGCCTTGGTGATGAAGGCGTTTAAGTCTCTGGATGGTTTGGAACCCCCCCTTTGCCTTGGGGACAAGGAAGTACCAGGAGTAGAAAACCCTGCCAACAAACTCTGAGGGGACCACCTCCGCTGCCCCTAGGCTTAGAAATTGTTGCACTTCCTCCCGCAGGAGATGCTCGTGAGAGGGGTCCCTGAAGAGGGACGGGGAAGGAGAGTGGGGGGAGGGCGAGACGAATGGGATAGCATAGCCCTTCCCTACCATCTTGAGGACCCACTGGTCCGAGGTGATGGAAGCCCATGTGTGGTAGAAAGGGAATAGGTGGTCCAGGAAAGGGAGTGGCGAGACTGGTAATACTGCTCTACAGCCAAAATGCTTCTGAAATAAATGTAGTCAAACGTTACTAATTCTGGGTCACTGAGAACGAAAATGATTGGCTCTAGTTTTCAAGATATGCTATTGGGTCAGTATATATGACCCTTGACTTGCGAATGGCGGAGGATAAGTGAGTTATAAAGGGAAGGGATCTCAATTAAAACCAGAAATGACTAAAATACATCTTTGACTGGATCTATGAATAAATCTATGACTGGGTTTGGACAGTACTTGCTTTTTAGGCAAAACAATGAATGATGCAATCTGAAGCTGATATTGCATCATACATGATATGAATTGCATCATGTTATTTTTAGAAGTCATGGATGATGCAATCATAACAAAGCTTACATCACTCTGCTGAACAAATTGCCCTATATCAGCTCTAGAAATCATACAGTGTCGTGCTCTCTTATTTGTCAGTGTTTGATTTTGCAAAGGGACACATTTCTGTTTAGCCAAAGTGAGCAGAGATGTCTTGTACTTGTGTGAACAATGCAGATAACTTCTGCTATGTTTGTGGTGAAGTGACTTGCATCACAAAAGCACAGTATAACCACTATAGTTAAGAAAGCCTATCACCTTTATTTTGGCTGCAAAATTGGAGATCAGGACAAGAGGTGGGCCCCACACATATGCTGCAACACTTGTGCAACAAATCTTTGCAAAAAGAATTTTGTCAAGGCCATGGACAAAACACAAGCAGCTTTCAAGTACCTCTGTGGAAAATTTCCAAGGTTAAGTGAAGCTAAGATAAAGGAAGGTGTCTTTGTTGGTCCTCAGATTTGTGAACTTCTTCGAGATGATGCATTTGACCATGCACTGCGTGGCAAGGAAAAGACGGCATGGAAAGCCTTCCAGTTAGTCGCAATAAACTTTCTCGGAAACAAGAAGGCAGACAACTACAGGTTGTTGGTGGAAAACCTCCTCAAGGCATACAAAAGCCTTGGTTACAACATGTCACTAAAGATACATTTTTTGCACTCTCATCTAGATTTTTTTCCACCGAACTGCAGAGCAGTGAGCGACGAGCATGGCGAGCAATTTCACCAGGACATTGCAACAATGGAGAAACGCTATCAGGGTGAATGGAGCCCATCAATGCTTGCAGACTATTGCTGGACAGTGACAAGAGATGCTCCATTTAACGAATACAAGAGACAAGCCAAGAAGTGCCGAGTAGACCCTGAATAGGACTAAACTATGTACATAATAGTTTTTTGCCTTTTTTTTCATAATAAATTTTATTTATATAACCCTTTTGCTGATTTTTAAAGTGTTACATAAACAGGACAGGTGAAATATTATCATGTAAAGCAACCATAATCACATGAAAAGACCTAGGTTTACAATTTAAGATTAAAACTCTACTATCTACACAATATACATAGATGTAAAATGTAAAAACTTAAATATCTTGGAAACAATAGCCAATCAGTTATTTTAATTGTCATATTTGAATTCAGCACATCAAAATACATAATAAATAGCACATTTTATCTCTGAAGCACACGACTTCTAAAAAATTGTAGATCAGTGTAATCTGGCCCTGGGTGCACCCTCAGAATCCTTGATGAGAGTCCTGGGTTTTGTTGGTGGGGCCCAACCTTTGGTCAAATGAGGGGCAGGAGTAGCATCTGTTGTTCTTGCTGTTTCCATTCCTGCCCCTGTGCTGAGAGAATTCCAGGTGTGTGCCCGACAGGGAAGGACAGGGGGCATTTCTCCTCAAAAGGGAACACCTCTGGGGGCCAAGGGTATGGATCCACAGGGATTTAAGAGTAGCCTGCGTATCCTTCATGACCATGACGACCATTCTGCTCTGAGAACAGGTTTGGCCCTTCAAATGGCAGGCCCTGAATAGTGATCTGGAATCCTGGGGACACTCCAGACCCCTGAAGCCATGAGCTGTGGTGAAGCACTAGGCCAGTGGCCATGGTACGTGCAGCTGCATCTGCTGCATCTAGGGCAGCTTGCAAGGCCTCATGGGAGACCACCTTACTGTCTTTGGAGAGGGACCTAAACTTGGGACAGGAGTCCTGGAGGAGAAGCTCAGTGAACTTATCCATAGCAGCCCAGGTATTATAAAGCATAGTGGCTCAGCCAAACCTGCTGGTTTGCTATGCATAGCTGCAGCCCTCCCAAGACATAGGCCTTCCTACCCAGAAGGTCCATCTTTTTTGCATTTCTGTTCTTAAGGGTAGGCCCGGGCTGCCCCTGCTTCTTGCTCTGATTGACTGCTTGGACCACCAAGGATCCTGGAATGGGTGGGATAATAGATTTTCATTCCCCTCTTGGGGAATTATTTCATGCCACTCCACTTTCTTATCTGTTGGCGGAATGGAGGCAGAGGTCTGCCACAGTGCTTTTGTGATCTTAGTCACAGTTTTATTGAGGGGCAGAGCCACGCTGGTAGGGGTATCGGCTTGAAGGATGTCAACTGTGGGGTCCGAGACATCCGACACCCACTCCAGCTGTACCCCAGACTCTGGGCCAGCCTGTGGAAGAGTTCCTGATGTGCCCTCGAGTCCATGGATGGTATCGACGGGAGAGCTGTTCTGAGAATCTCCTCTGGGGATGATGATGAAAAGCCCTTCAGAGGGATATCCTCTTGTTCATGGGTCTGAGAAGTCACCTGGGAAACCACAGAGGAAACCACCGTCGAGGCCTGGGTTGCAGGCAGGACACTGATCCCAGAGGCCCTGGGGAGTGGGCCAAGGGGGTGGTTGAGGGAGGGGCCCTATGGCCTGACTAGACTGATTCTTGTCTAGAATCTTGTCAGCACCCTGTAACTGGTTGTAGGCACAGGAGGTCCAAAAAGGCCACTGAACAAGGTACTTGCCACTGTGAAGGCCACAACTGCTGAACTGGCTGGACAGGTCTGGGCTGAGGTGGCCTGGTCTGCTGCTGAGGCTGCACAGATGGGCTCCGGTGCTGGTAGTAGGATCGATGGTGGGACCTGGATCTGGAAGCCCATGACAAGAAGACTGACTTGGCCTCTGAGTCGGTGGAGTATTTGGAAACCAACCAAGCTGGTGCCACAGTGATGACAGCCAGCGACCTACGTCTGGGGGCATGTCTAGCCATAGGCTCAGGCTTCCTGTGGTGCTGAGGAGGGGGCAGGCGCATAGGGAGCCCCAAAAGCTGGCCCAATGGCAATGACAGTGCTGCACACTCTGCCAGAATTGACGGTGATATCATGAAGGTCCCTGGTGCTGGTATCTCCAAAGTGTGCACAGGGGTCTGTCCTGGTGCCCCCGGAGCTGGTGTCGGGGCTGGGACTTCGGTTGGCACCGGGTATGGTGCCAGGACCACTGGCTGGGATGGTGCTAGAGTAGAGGTTGAGGGCATCAGGGAAGATCTGTGATGTCCCCTCAGGGCTGATGCCAGAGCACTTGGGGATGAAGCCACAGTCCTGCGCCACCAAGAGTCCCTCTCTTTCCGTGAGGTCAGCGCCTGGGTCAGGGACGAAGTCAGCTCGATTAGGCCTCTCGCAGCTTCAATGGTTCTGGGAAGTCTTCCGCTGGGCTGACGTCCCAGCGCAGGTTGGAATGAAGTCTGGAAAGAAGGTCCGGATGCCAAGCCCACTGTGGCCCCGTACCCTTCCTGAGGGTGCACTGTGGGCATGTGCTGCGATGGAGACTGGCCCCTGCTTGGCCTCTATTTCTACTGTGGCACCAGGGATTGAGAATGGTGCTGGCACTGTCTCGGTGTCGGGGAGTCCCTGGAGTGGCCGGGTGCTTCACACACTGAGGCTGGTGCACTCTGTGTGGTTGGTGCGGAGTCCAAGGCCAGTGGCGGATGGAAAGCCGCCTCCATAAGCAATATTTTAAGGTGAGTCTCACGCTCCCACTTGGTTTGCGGCTTGAACCCTCTGCAAATCTTGCAGGACTCCAAAAGATGGCCCACCCCCAAGAACTTTAGGCAGGCTTCATGGGGATCTCCACAGGGCATAGGCTTTGAGCACTTGACACAGGGCTTGAAGCCTTAGGGTCCAGGCGTACCCTGCCACAGGTGCTGGGAGCGCAAAGTGAGTCCCTGACCCAGAACGAATCACTTAACACTAAGAACTATTTATAGAAAATAATGAACGATTAACAGCAACTCTAACTAAACTAAGGCAACCACTAAGTAAGAACTGCTAGGGAGGGCTTCCAGAGCAAGAGCAGAGCACGTTCCATTGACCATCATGGGCGGTAAGAAGGGGTGGGGGGCCAGTAGGGGTATATATTAGCTGATATAGTGGTGGAGGCTTCCCTGCTGGCCCAACAGGTACTGCTAAGGGAAAAACTTCTGTCGATGCACGCATGCAGTGTGCACACACCTACATGGAATGGACATGAGCAATCACTCAAATAATAAGAGTCTGAGACATGGCTGTAGAGGGGAGCCCCTTTAAGCACAAGCCTCAGATAGCCTCAGGAAGCAGCTACAGGAAGTGACTGAGTTGAGTGCTCTGAGTTGAGTGTTTCCGGGGGGCCTTAAATGCCATTCAGGCTCCAAAGAATGTGGGCACGCTCTTTCAATATAGATCTGTGCTATTTCAATGGGGATTTGTAGTGGGGACATGTCATTTCAAAATAGTTATTTTTATTATGTCGAAATAACTTATTTCAAAATAATCTTGTATTGTAGACATAGCCTAGAATAAGCTAATGAAATAAATAATATTTAAATAGATCTTAATCTGTATGTCTAAGTTGATTCTGCCTTCTAGATCTCCTAATGCCTCTCCCTTTTCTGTTCTTAGATCGTAAGCTCTCTGGAATAGGAAAACTTTATAGCGAGGCTACTCAACTTTGGAAGCCGCAGGAGCCACAATGATACTCACAGCACATGCCGAGGGTCGCAACTTAAGTGTGGTTGCACATACATGCAAAAATATATGCAAATATATGCAAATAGCTTCTTTCTCACTGACTGGCATGAAAAAAAAGATTAAGCCTTAAGCCACGGCACCAGACCCAAACATGGCCAGTTAGTACCTCTCAGGCTCTCCCCACAAGGCTAAATAGCTAGCACTTCCCACAATGCACTGGCACTCCCAGCACCTCCTCCCTGGGGGCCAGAAATGCCAACACGATGTACCCATTTGTTCCAGCCAGCCCGTCCACCTGCGTCTTTAATTGCTCACCCCGCCTTGCCATTGTGGAGCATGTTCCCAGTGGAGGCCATGTTCAAGGGATCCCACCTGCAAGCTGTGTGTTGAGCCCTGCATAAACCCAAACCAGACTGCAGGCTGCAAACAAATGGGCTGTGGGCCTCATGCAGCCCATGGGCCATGTGTTGAGTAGCCCTGCTTTAGAGTAATGTCTTGGTTGGTGTAACAGATTGTGACGGCGCGTTGGGGGTCCCCCGTCTCCTACACCCCAAAATGGCACAAACAGACTCCACCAGCCAGTGGAATTGAGGGTGGTTTATTGCTCCTCCAGGATACAGCATAGCACAGATGTAATCTGGTTACAGGAACTGGGGCTAAGAGGCCTCAGTGCTCCCCTTGAGATGGGGGGTTCCCAGCCCCCTCCCCAGCTCCTTCTCCCCTGCTTTCCAGACAGGAACTAACTAATTGCAGCCAGGGCAGCATTCCACCTTCCTTTGTTCCTCTCCATGGGGGGTGTCTGGTTCAACAAGTTTGGCATTACCTTTGCATAGTGAGGTTTTCCCTGCTGGGTCTTGCTCCATACAGCAGGGGTCACCACAGCCCAGCAAGTACCCCCACTACGTCACACAGATATGACAATTTCTTGCAATATCCTTGAAAAATGTCTTGCTGAATTAAGTTTAAGTATTTAAGTGTCTTTGGAACCCATCACACTAGTTTATGTATTTTTGTCTGCCAGGATTGTATATAACCTCTCTAGAAGGGAAACAGGATATTAATCTTGCGAATACTGTATTTATGAATTTCAAAGAACTATATCAAACAATGTATCATGCAAGAATGGACTTTCGGAATAAACAGTGTCAAGTGTTCACCTGGGCAATCTCTAGTGAGAGGTGAGTGCAAATTCCCCTCTTGCTTCTGCAAAACACAGTTTATTGAAGCTTTGTCCAGAAGAGAGCACCATTATATGCTGATTACCAGTTTTTAGTCTGAAGGTTAGAGGCCTAAGGTGTACAAAGGAAATACTAACCTATTCCAACAGAACATGCCATGAACTTGTAACACCTTGAAAAACTCAGTTCTGGAGTTTGGAGGACTGACACCTACCAAAACCCTAGGATATGTCTACACTAGCACTTTTGTTGGTAAAACATTTGTTGGCCAGAAGCGTGAAAAGACCAACAAAAGATTCACCAACAAAAGTAGCAGTGTGGACAGCATTGTGTTGGTTGGTTAGTGTGCATGTAGGTTATTTTAACGTTTTATTACATTTTCTCTGTTTTCATCTTAAACAAATGTGCTTCTTAGAAATAGCTGTGTGGTAACTTGTAACTGCTACCATTTATAGTTTTTCATAGACTTTGGGCAAAAAGTAAAGCACAGATGCTGACCCGTTTGGGCAGTCTGGCTTGCTGGAGATATCACAATATAGGCAGGGAACTGTGCTGTCTGGAGAAAACCTGGTCACGAGTGGGGAGATGTAGATCTCTGCCCAAGAGAGATGATGGCCTAAAAGTGGGTGCCATGGAGGGGGAAATAGGTACAGTTGCTCTGAAATGTAACAGATGGCATTTAACAAATAATTAAATATGAAGCCCCCAAAGGCTGGAGTTTAATAAATAAAGCAGTCCTGTATGATCTCAAAACAGCTTTTGCAGCTACTCATGTCATGTGTCCCCTCAGTTGGGGGTAGGGTCACTGTCATATTTTGGGGGACTACCTGGGCAAGTTTGAAAGCAATAAAAATGAGACCTGCCTAAGTCACTCTCCCATGGAGTCTTTTACATTCACTTGCTTGTTACTTCCCACACATCTCTAATTACTCTCCCATGCATTCCTCTGCTCCTTCCTGTCCTGTTTAGGTCTCATTAATGCTTCTTCCTCCTCATTCCTGCTTTCTCCACTCCATTCCCTGCATTACCAAACTCACCCCTTCTCCTTTCTCACCACCTACTCTCCCCTACACTGCACCCCCGCTCCTTCCTCCCTCTGTTCCCCCCATGCCTCATCCCCTGCTCCTTCCTCCCTCTGCTCCCCCCCCACCTCATCCCCTCTGCTCCTCCCTCTGCTCCCCCCCCACCTCATCCCCTCTGCTCCTCCCTCTGCTCCACCCGCTCCCCACACGCTTCCCTCTCCCTGCTCCTTCCTTTCCCCCTCCCCCCCCCCCCCGCTTCCCCCCAGCCCACACCCGCTCTGGTCCGGCGATGGCGTCAGCGGAGCCGACAGGGGGGATTGGCCGGCGGGGCACGCGCCCCTCCTCCCGCTCTCCCTGAGTTCTCAGCCATTTTAAACAGCGGAAGGAGGCAGCAGCCGGGTTCGCTGCAGCCGGAGTCTGGAATCTGCGCGCGCCACGAGCGGGTGAGTGCGCCCCTCCTCCCCGCGCCAACGGCCGTTCGCGCGCCGCCGGGTGCTTGCTGCGCTTGTGGCCCGGGGCTGAGGGGGTCGCTGCGCCCACGCTGCCCGGGAAGCTCGGCGGGTGGGGGATTCGCCGGCTGCCCATGGGGCGGGGAGGTGACGCTGAGGCTGGCCCCAGGCTGCGGCCTGTCAGCGACAGCGCCTTCCTGGGCGGGCTGCCCCGGGGAGGCGTCGCGTGGGCGCTGCCCGCCCTGCGGGCTACCGGCCGGCGTAGACAGGTCGCGGCGGTGATGGGGAACTGAGGACAGCGTAGCCCGCGCAGGCCCCTGGGGAGCCGCCCGCCTTTCCAGCGTCTCCCCTCCCCCGCTGCCTGCTCCCGGTGGCTGCACACACGGTAACATCTCTGGGGCGCGGGCTGGGTCTGACTCCGCTTCCTGCCGCGTGCCCTGAGCAATAATCTCCCCACTTGCACGTGCCCTCAGGGGTGCGGAATGCCCAGCAGGTGTCTGGAGTGTGGCACTTGCCCCCGGCAGTGTCTCCTCAGCCCTCTGTTTCCTGCCTCGGTACAGAGCAAGTTGCCGTGGTTGTCCTGCATCAGAAACGTCTCCCGCCCCCCCCCCCCCTCATTCACAGCTGTTCTCGCAGGGCTGGATGCAAAGCAGATGGCCCTTTGTGGCCTCGGCAGTCATCCTTCCTCTTACACACGCCCCCTTTCTGGATGCAGAGAAGAAGGTTGGGCTCAGGAAGTGGCCTGATGCTGATGTAGCACACACGGGAGGGGGGGGGGGGGGAGGAAAATGTGATTCATTGCTTAGCATCATCCAAGGCTGCATATCTTCTGTTGCACGTCATGACAAGATCATATACTAAATGCAGAACAAGAAAGTGGCGATTCCTTTTTGAAATACAAGCTGAACTTGATAGAATTGTAAAAATTTTGCTGTGTAGTTTTTGGCGGTTGCCTTTTAAGCCGATTTAAAAGCATACAGGTGTACTTAGTGCATCTGAGGTAATGGCACTAAATGTGGCAATTTGGGAGCACTAGGAATTAATTTTTCTGGATAATTTATGAAGTCCAAGTTCTGTAGTAATTCTGTTTACCAGTTGTTGATCTGAGGAAAAGAACATACTGTAACTGTGATGGAAATAATTGTTCTCTTTTTCTGATTGTCATCTTACTTATTGGCTGTGTCTACACTGGCATGAATTTCCGGAAATGCTTAAAACGGAATACTATTCCGTTTTCAGTTATTCCGGAAAAGGAGCGTCTACATTGGCAGGCTGCTTTTCCTGAAAAGCCCTTTTTCCGGAAAAGCGTCTGTGGCCAATGTAGACGCGCTTTTCCGGAAAAGAACCCCAATCGCCATTTTCGCGATCGGGGCTTTTTTCCGGAAAAGACTACTGGGCTGTCTACACTGGCCCTTTTCCGGAACAGTGTTCCGGAATAAGGACTTATGCCCGAGCGGGAGCAGAATAGTTTTTCCGGAATAGTGGCTGATTTTGTACAGTAGAGCATCGTTGCTTTTCCGGAAATTCAAGGGCCAGTGTAGACAGCTCGCAGCTTATTCCGGAAAAGCGGCTGATTTTCCGGAATAAGTGGCCCAGTGTAGACACAGTCATTAAGTCTTCAAACAAAAACCTTTGCATAAAGGTTAATAGCATGAAAGATTTGGTCCAAGTTGAGAAACAACACAAATCAAGTGAATTGGCTGTCATAGTCACTGAAGAATTTTTTTTAATTGTCTGATTAAAACCTTCTATGTTGTTGCTACCATCTTAGGTTATTAAAACTGAAATATTAATCTAATTTACTTTTGGTCATTAATATTGTTTCTTACATTTTCAGCATTGCCTATCCCAACTACTCAAAAATCTGGAGTCAGGCCACAATAATCATGGGATTGTCTTAAAAATCATGAGATTTTTTTTAAATTTATTTTTTAGTATTAATATTTTTCTTCTGATCTGGGGATGTTTTAACGTTCATGTCAAGCTTTTCTCTACAATCACAATGCTTAGACTCTTTCTTTTAATAAAACAAAACCAGATTCTCATGTAATCTAAACAAGCAAACCCTACCTACTATGGTACTTATTTAAATCAGTAGTTGGCAACACTGCATTTCACCCTCACTTTGTCTAAAACTAGAGAGAGAATTCTTTAATCACCTCTAAAAGGCTTTATTCAACACAAATATTCAGATGTTTCTGAATGTATTTATAGTAAGTTAGAAATATCCTACCGTGCTAGTTTAAAATTGAGTTAACGTTTGAACAAAGTGTTAAACAGGACTATGAGCCTGAGCCAAACAATTGAATTATATATATTTTACATATGTTGCTGGTTAATATTAGTGGCATTTTGGCAATTTAGGAGGAAAGTAACATTTTTTCATGGATGACTCAGATAAATTAAAAAAAAAAGAAAAGCTAATAATTATTGAGGGTACAGCAGAGCTGAAATGAATACATGAATAAGTTTCCATTGCATGTTTGGTTGTTTATTCAGTCATTTATCTTGAGGTCTATCTTTTGAGGATAGCTAGGAGGAAAGGAAGTTTGAGTGGGAGAGTCTTTTTTTCCAGAAGGATGCAGGATGTACAGTCACTTTATAGTGCTTTTTTATTTTGGTAATAGAAATGTAGCTGTGTTAGTCTAGTCTAGCTGAAACAAAACACAGGACTATGTAGCACTTTAAAGACTAACAAGATGGTTTATTAGGTGATGAGCTTTCGTGGGACATGGGGGGGAAACTATCACCCCAGTTATCACCTCTAATATCACTAGCTCACAGACATTTACCTCCCCTCTTAACCCCCCTCTGTTCTGAAATTTGATTTGTCCTTTTCATATATGTTCCCTTTTTTTTTTTTTTTTTTTTTTTTTTTTTTAATTGTATCCCTTTGGTATATATGGTCATGCCAATTTTCTTCCACAATTTGATCTGAGGAAGTGGATCTGACCCATGAAAGCTCATCACCTAATAAACCATCTTGTTCGTCTTTAAAGTGCTACGTAGTCCTGTTTTTTGTTTTTATTTTGGTTAATTCATGCACTTGGCTGACATTACACCATCTCAGGGATAAGCAATCACAAATAGTGTGTGGGATGCATGAGTAGTCCTCCTTCACCTCAGTGGGCCACAGCAGCCTGCGGCCAACTGGGGTTCTACCTCTGGATCCCTGGCCCATCTCCCTCTCTCGTAGCAGGGCAGGAGGTTGTTACTACCTGAATGGAGAAAGAGTGGGATTCCCATAGAGAAATAAATGCCTCCTGAAATCCCACACCCCCCAGTCTGACCTTGCATCTCACTCTCATGTCTCTCATATCACACTGCCCTCCAATAGTAATAGGGTCCCTGGGGAGGTACCATGGTGAGCTGCGCTCAGGGAGAGGGACAGGGCTGCAAGGGGGTCTGGAAAGAGGGGCGTATCAAAGGATGAATGCGGAAGTGCCTATCGACTAGTTGATGGAAATTCCATTGACTACTCGACTATTCAGTTAACCGCAATTTAACATCCCTATTTTAATGAGCAATGACAGTCTAATAAACTACTAAAATGCATATCAACAGAAGACCATTATATTCAGTCGCCGTTGTGGAACATGTTCCCAGTAGAGGCCATGTTCAAAGGATCCCACCTGTGGGCTGAGTGTTGAGCCCCGCATAAACCCAGACCTCACTGTGGGCCACAAACAAACGGGCCACTTGTTGAATAGCCCTGATCTAAAACAAGATTTGCTGTCCCTCTGTAGTCTGAAGCCATCAATGAGTAAAATCGTAAATATTACAGGTTGAACCTCCCAAATCCAGGACTCTCTGGTCCGGCAACATCCGTAGTCCAGCAGTGTCAGAGATGTTGCTGGACCAAAGAGCCCTGGAGCAACACAGGGGCTGAGGAGCCCTGGCTGGGCCAGGCAGCACCTGGGAAGCCACTGTCTAGACCTGGAACCCTCAACATTAATGGGGCCAGGTGGCGGCTGGGAAGCTCCTGGTGTTAACAGGGCCATGTGGCCAGGGAGTCCCTGGGTGCAGCTGGGCTGCCTGCTGCTGGGTGGCTGTGGCCAGGAACCCCAGGAAACTCAAGGCTTGCCAGAGCAGACTGCTGCACTGTTGGCAATGGCCTGTCCGGAGCAGTCCACTGTGCTATGGATGGGGGGGCCCCTCCTGCCCGGCCAACCTGCCATGCCAGGGGTGAGGGGCCACTCCAGCCCAGCTGGGTTCAAGTGGCCCCTTTCCTGACTCTCTTTAAGAAGTTAACTGGTTAAACATAACATTTAACCGTTTAACTGATTAAATGGATTTTTATATCCTTAATGTCATATACAGAGAGCCAGTGTAATTTTACACCGAATGCCATTGCTTTCTGTGAAAGGAAAACTAACGAGGCATATTGTTAGCTAAATTGATATAGTTGCACTGACTTCTATAGAGGACTTTTGAAATGAGGATCTGTCCCTTCGAGCATATTTGTTGCTCTTTTTTTTGTTAGTATGGAAGAAAAAGAAATCCACTGCTTGCATTCTTGATCTGTCAGTAGAGCAGGTATGTGGGGTTTGAAAATACAGAGCAAAAAAACCTATATTTTACAAGTAAACAAGTGCTGAGTACTAATTGTTTTGAGCAGTATTTCATTTTGCCAAAGAAGGATGGAGACTGATCTTAGATATAAGACTTCTAAACCAGTGTTTCTCAACCAGTGGTATGAGTACCCTTAGTGGTACTTGAGAGAAGTCTGGGGGGTACATCAACACAACTGACATTTGGAGAAAACTGAATTTTTAAGTTTTGCAGTGCTCTATTATTTTTGTACTTTTTAACCAAAAATTTCATCACCCGTCCGGCTATGATTAAGTTGTTTAAACAAATGTGTTGCAATGGTAGAACAAAATTTGGTGTGTCTAAAAACTGCAGATATTGAGGGTACATATGTATTTTAAAAGGGGTACTTTATTTAAAAAAAATGGTTGAGAAACATTGTTCTAAACAACTTTGTAAAGTTTCTAAAATTCAGAGCGATGACTCGGCTATAATTCCTTTACTAGAGGAAAGAGGATTGATTTTCAACCATTCATCTGCAGAATGCCCAGTTGCATATAACAACATTCATCACACAGAAAATATCTAAGATTTGCTATAAGTGAGTATAATTTCCTATAGTGAGTGCTTTCCATCAACCTTTCTTTGGCCCCGGGGATGGTCTCAAAAGTCCTGGCAGTAGCAATGCTTACCTCAACAAGAAGCAATCTTAGTTTTTCCAAATATTGACATCTGGCTACTCAAGGGACATTCTTATGAAGCAGTGCTAGCTTCCATCCAGATGGCCCTTGCTCTGTTCCTGGAGTTACCTCAGAAGTTGAATGTAAGAAAGTCCACATTAACTCCTGTACAGAAGATACAGTTTAGAGAGACTCACTGACAGACAGATCTCACCTTCTCTTATATTGGTAAGCTTGTCAGGTCTGGTATGGGCAATTCAGGGAAGCCCTCAAACTACAATAAGGAACTGTCTTCATGTCCTGGGTAATGGGGCAGCTTGCACTGTTGCGACTGATCACACAAGGTTATGTCTTTATAAGCCAACCTTGGAAGCAGCAATGGCCTATTTTCTAGTCAGGCACCTTGGATAGACACAGGACTACTCTACAAGTGAGAAACTTCTCAGGCATTGCCTACGCTTTAAAGTTTAAAACATTGTTGTGGTAGTGCTCCACTGCAGCAGTGTGGTCACGGCGAGAGAGCTCTTCCAGGGCTTTTGATAGCTATTCTACTCGTGGAGATAAGTTAAGAGCAGGGCTTCTAGAGTTTTAGCACTATCCACAGTGTCAATTTAGAGCACCATAATTTGCTGCACTTGATGTTTTTTCACTCCCCTCAGTGAGAAAGTTACAGTACAGTAACTTGCAGTATAGACAAACCCTTAGGCTGGACATAGGATCATCTCAACTTCTGTATAGGTGTTTACTTCTGTCTTCCATGCCCATCAGTGACTTTATCACCAGATTTATTGCTGATGGAAAGCTGAGGCACCTCAATACCTTCACAACTCAGGGCAGATGGACTACTCAGGAAATCAGTTTCCACATCAATTTGTTGGAATTCAGGGCTGTTGGTTTGCTCCAAATTATGGGTAGGAAACGAAGGCATGCATACCTAAGTGGGATCACGATGGACAAAGTATCTTGCATGTTCTGTGTTAACAAGCAGGGATAAGCAAGATCTCTCTGTGCACCAAAGCCATGAAACTGGAATTGCTGCATAATAGGGATGTAAAATCCTGTTTAATCAGCTATTCGGTTTAATCAGCTAGCCAGTTAAATGTTAAACTTAAACAGGGAGTGGGTAGGGGATAGCCCCCCGCCAGTGCGTTGGCCGGACTGGAGCACCCATTGCCTGTGGTGTGGCACAGCGGGCTGTTTCAGCTGGACCAGGCTGACAGGTGTGATGCTTACCAGTTTACCATGCACATCCCTGTTGCATAACTCATCATATCCAAACTTCAGCAGCCCTACCTTTCCAGGTATTTAAAAGAACATCACAGCAGATATCCCCAGAAGATAGTTTTCACAGGATTACAAAATTGGAGCTAGATGACAGTTTTCCATGGTATATTACTAGAATGGGAACAGTCTGAGATGGATCTTTTTGTCACCTCCAGAAACTTTTCCTGCTCAAGAGGGAGTCTGGACCACTGCTCTTTAGAGATACATTTCTTCCATCTTGGAAGAAGAGTCTGTTCCTTGTGTTTCATCTAATGCCACTGTTAAGTGTGAGGAACAAGATCAGAGAAAATAGAGCCAGAGTTATCCTTATAGCACCAACTTCATTGAGACAAGCTTGGTACCCTTTCCTGCTTCACATGTGTGTCCAAACATCATTGAACTTCTGACCATTCTTCATCTTCTGTCACTGTCAGAAGATGTGGATCATGTGCATCACCCCATCTTAGCTGTACTCTACCCTGATTTGATGGCTCCTGTGACTAAATCGTCTTGTTCCATGGAAATACAACAACTCCATCAACTAAATAGTAGAAAGAAATCGACCTGCACTACTTATCTGCAGAAATGAAAGAGATTCTTCCATTGGCGATGTCATTCCTGCTAGGGATGTAACTGGTTAACTGGCAGCTGGCCAGAGCAACCCTCCTGCCCACAGAGGGCCAAACTGCAGTAGCCCCCTATTCTAAGGATGTTAAAGACTAGTTTACTATCCGATAAGCATTTGCTTATCGGATAGTAATGTCGACTAGTCAATTCCACCTCCCCCTCCCTCCCCTCCCTTGCTGCCTCTATGGGGCTCAGCTGGGGACTCCCAACTGATCTCGGGCTCCCTGTGGCATTTCCCCAGGACCCGGGATCAGCTAACCTTAAGCTGACCTCAGGTTCCAGGGAAGTGCTGTGTGGAACCCGGGCTCGCCTGGACACTCAAAGGAGCAGGGGAGCCCATAGCATGGAGCCTGGGGTCAGTTGGGGACTGTAAGTTCCCCACTGACCCTGGTCTCCATGGCTTTGACAGGCACAAGAGCCCCCACTGGGGATGCTTGTGCATTTCAAAGCAGGCACTTACATGCAGCCTGGAGTCAGTGGGACTTCCCGCTGGCCCTGGACTGTATGCTGAGTCCCACATTCCTCCTTTGAAATGTACAAGAGCCCTTGCTGGGGCTCTTGTACATTTCAAAGGAGGAATACTGAAGAGCTTATTGACTAGTTGACGGAAATTCCATCCACTAGTCAGTTAACTGCATTTTAACTTCTGACCATTCTTCATCTTCTGTCACTGTCTCAAGATGTGGCTCACGTGCATCACCCCATCTTAGCTGTACTCTACCCTGATGTCATGCCTCCTTGATGGCTCCTGTGACTAAATTGTCTTGTTCTATGGAAATACAACTGCATCAACTAAATAGTAGAAAGAAATCAACCTACACTAATTATCTGCAGAAATGAGAGATTCTTCCATGGTGATGTCATTACCCTATTTGCTGCAAGCTGTCTGGAATCTAATTAACCAGTTAGATGATTACAATAATATTGTTTAACTGGTTAACATTTTGAGGGGTATTTACATCCCTAGTTGCTGCCTCTTTCCTTCCTGCTTCAGTGCCATTTTTTCATCCTGTACTATCTGTTGATTCTCAGGAAATTAGGATTATCATTTAATTCAATTAAGATCTGTTTGCTTGCAATAACAGTTTTTTATTCTCTGGGAGAAGGAGTCTCTGTATGTGCTTGTCTAGTTCAGGGGTTTCTCAAACTTCATCGTACTGTAACCCCTTTCTGACAAATTATTAAATGACCAGAACGGGGGGACTGAGCACAGCTGCTCCAGGTGGCAGGGTCAAACCCTGAGCCCTACTGTTTCAGGCAGGGGAGCCAAAGCCTATGGGTTTCAGCCCCAGGCAAAGGGGCCTGAAACGTGACCCTTGCCACCCTGGGCTAAAGCCCTGAGGCTTTGGCTTTGGTGCCAGGTGTTGGGGCTATGGTTTTGGGGTCCTGACCCACAGTTTGAGAACTACTGGTCTAGGTGTATTAAGGGTTTAGGGAATCTCTGTCTGCAGATTAGAAATCCTACCTTAACTTGTTGTTCAGTTATTTTATGAGATCTGTTCTATTGCATTTATCTGCAAAGATAGCCTTTTTAGTAGCCCTCATGTGAGCCTATAGGGAGCCTTGATGGAAAGTCCCTCTTTTACAGATTTCTTTCCTGGGGCAGTGGCTGCTCCAGACAGTTGGGGTCCACTGTGCTGCAAGTGGAGGGTTGCTCCAGTGTTGCCAGGCTACCAGCCAACCAATAAGCATCACCCAGTAAGGCGTTTGTATGTCCACACCCTAAATTCTTAATTAAATTTATGTAGGAGTTCCACCTTAATCCATTCATGTACCAGTGGTTTTCCCACATAGTTCTCTACAGAAGTGGTTGGGATCTACTGGTAGATATTGGAGCCTGACAGGTGATCCTAGTGGGTTTGGCCAACAAGCTATCAAGTGCAGTACTTCAGCTGCATCCCCACCAGACTGCTGCACATTTCCTGTCCTTTGCCTTGGAGCTGTTCCCTCAGGAGCCTCTGCTTTCTATGCAGAGAAGAGAAAGGAGGGGGTGCTGATGTCAGGGTGCCCCCTCTCCCATCCTGTAGCCTATCTCCACAGAGCAAAGAGGGGATACAGCAGGACTTGGGATGGAGTTTGCTGGCTGCTTTTGGGAGTGGTGCAAGGCTAGGACAGGGGTGAGCCTACCTTAGCCCCACTGCACCATCACCCAAGAGCCACCTGAGGTAATCAGTGCCCAGCTGATGCCCACGTCCTGAAACTCTACCCAAGTCATGAACCCCTTTCTTGCATTCCAAGTCCCTGCCCTAGCCCTGAGCAGCCCTGCATCCAAATGCCCCCCCAGAGCCTGAACCCCAACTACCTAGCTCAGCTCAGAGCCCCTCTCACATTCCATATCGTTTAATCCAAGACCTGAGCCTGCACCCCAACCTTCTGCCCCAGACTAGTGAAAATGGGGGGGAGGGAGGGAGGATAGAGTGAGCAGGGGTGGGGCCTCTGAGAAGCAGCACAAAGGAGGCATAAGAAGGGTATTTGGGTTTGAGGTAGATCTTGGATTGCACTTACATTCAAAAAGTGATCTTGTGCTTCAAAAGGTTAGCGACCACTTCTCTACACTACAGGAATCCTGTTTTCTACCCTGGATGGTAGAACGGCATTGGCCTTTTCCTTTATATATAGGACTAAGCAGTTTAGGAAATCACCTAGGCTCTCTTTTTTTGGGTGGAGTGGGGGTTGGTTGGTTTTTTTTTTTTTTTTTTTTTAAATATGGTTAGATCCATGAATCCTCAGTTTCTATTCAGAAACAGATTTGGTTCCTGGGAGCAATCAGTCTGTCATTTTATATATCACTTTTAAAATATGCTTCTTACAGTCATATGCATAACAAGCTCTGCTATGCCTTAGTCCTCTGCCTTCTTTGATGCTATACTGACTATCTTTATCCTCTTTACTATTAAACTGAGGCTACGTCTACATTGGCATGAACTTGCGCAAATACTCTTTAACGCAAGGGTTCTTGCGTTAAAGTATTTGCGCGAGAGAGCGTCTACACTGGCATGTGCTTTTGCACAAGAGCATCCGTGCCAGTGTAGATGCTCTCTTGCGCAAGAAAGCGCCGATGGCCATTTTAGCCATCGGGCTTTCTTGCACAAGAAATTCATGTTGCCTGTCTACACTGGCCTCTCGCGCAAGAACAGTTGCGCAAGAGGGTTTTTTCCTGAGCGGGAGCATCATAGTTCTTGCGCAAGAAGCACTGATTTCACTCATTAGAATGTCAGTGTTCTTGCGGAAGAACTCCCCGCCAGGGTAGACAGGCAGCATATTTTTGCGCAAAAGCACCTGCTTTTGCGCAAAATCATGCTAATGTAGCTACAGCCTGAATGTATTTCTCAGGTAAATTATATATACTCTTAATTCCAGTAACTGCCACAACATTTATACATTGCAATTCCAAAGTTCTGGCTGTACCCTGTGGATTCTGTGCTCCTTAGGCGGCTACTATATGCCTCAGAGGCTCGCTATGACCCTATGTACTGCCTTTTGTGTTTTTCTAGAGTTAAAGCTTATTGAGCCATTTTCATCATTGGCAAAGTCAATAAACAGGGAGGGGGAGATCCCTCCATAATCCTGGACCTTCCTTTCCCCAAAACTAGTTCTTTCTGTGGTGTAAGGAGGAACCCAGGCCTGCCTTCTGCTTTGGGTTCTGGCCCAGGCATCCCAGGTTTTCACTGTAGCCCCAAAAGAGCCGTTTTCCCTGGGCCACTTCCCCAAATGCTCCCCTGTTGCCTTTTCTCTGGTACTTGACTGAATCTTTCCCTTTCCGCACAAAACACACTTCCTTATCTCAGTCCATCCCTCGTCTTCCTATCCCTTACTTGGTGGAAACTTTTATAGCAGCTTCCCTAACTTTAATTGGCTACAGGTGTCTCATTAGCCTGCTTCTTCAGGCCAGCTGTTAATTAGCCTCTGCCTGCCTTAATTATGGGGCAGCACAGACTGGGAGTTTATTCAGGGAATGGAAAATTGTTTATCCAGTACCCTGCATACCTGCCTTCCATTAGAGTGTAACAGCCAGCTAGTCTGGGTCTGTCACAATGTTTTTGTTTGAATCCAGAAAGAACTCTCTCATTTCCATTGTAAATGGGTTAGATGTGTTTATTTCACAGTCATGCAAATTGTATTTTGCATTTTTAAGATGTATGGTGCTTAGTATGGGCATGGGTTAGAGTTTTTTGTTATATTTTATTTTTAAACAACTCTGTCAATAATGTGGGCATTGTACAGACCTATTTACATAGGGAAGAGAAACAGCTGGAAGATGGAACTAAGCTTGTTCAAATTTGTATTTATAGCAGACATACACCAAATGGAAGTAAGAGGCACGATTGTACAAGCAGGTTGTTCCTCTGCTTTTTTCTGAGTATCAGGAAAACATCCATATTCTCTTTCCTTGAATATGAGGCTTATGTCTAAGTCAGAGAAGAGAAACTGTATAACAGTTTCAATCTTGGATTCTTAATACTTCTAAACTTCCTCATCTGGGCCAGTGTTTCTGAATCTTTTTTTATGAAGTACCCCTTTTTTTTAAAAAAAAAAGTACCTCCAGTATCTACAGTTTTCAAACACAATTTTTTTCGACCATTGCAACACATTTATTTAAACAACTTAATCATAGCTGGGGAGGTGATGAAATTTTGTGGTGTAAAAAGTGCAAAAACAATGAAGTGCGATGAAACAAAAATTTAGTTTTAAAGTTTTATCCAAAATTCAGTTGTGTTGATCTACCCCCAGACTTCTCTCAAGTATCCCAAGAGTAGTCGTACCACTGGTTGAGAAACACTGATCTGGGCCATAACTATAGTTCTGTGTAGACTCACTCATGTTGTTTGATGTGCTTTTACAGTTTTACTGTGGTTGACCAGTTTTGTTAGTTTCCTTTTATGAAGTGAGACGTAATGGAGAAGTATGAAGAAGCAGAAAGTTTTAGTCCAAAGAGTTAAGGATTGGAATTTTTTGGTGGTGAATGTACTAGGGAATGTAAGTGAGTAGTTGAGTTGACTACTTGCTCGTTCTCCCCCCCCCCCTCGGTGCCACTGTATTTGAGGCAGCAACTGTGGGGGTGGGGAGGGCAGGAGCCAGTGCTGGGGGGAGCTGACTTAAAAGCTGGTTTCCCCCCAGCACCATCTCCACAGTGCTGCCTATTACCCCCCCTCTTTTCCCTGGGGAGGAGGCTGCCACAAAGCAGCCTGTTCCTGTGGTGGGCCTAGGCTTGCCACAGGCAGAGGCTGCTTTGGCAGCAGGCCCCTATCCATGGAGGGTGCTGGTGGACAGGGGCTGCTGGACCCAGCATGAGCCCTGAGCAAGCCCAGCTCAGTCCCAGCTCACGCCAGCTCTGGGAACTACCCCCACTCTGGCTTTGCATTTTAAATGTAGTAAGAGCAGGGCTGCCTGCGGGCCCAGCTCCTGCTATATTTAAACTGCAGAGCTGCAGCGGCAGTAGCTCCTAGGCCTGGCACGAGTCAGGACTCAGCAAGCCTTCCCTAATTGACTCATCATGCCTCTTAACATTCTTGGAATGAACCCAGAAGCACAACCAAACACTGAGACTGGTGAATTGTTTGGTGCAAAATATAATTACATGTGCAAAAGGATCACAAACAGATATGGGATTATTTCAGTAACAAAACAAAAGACACCTGTGATTTGTGTTCACTTTTTAATCTTGTTACAAATTAGGGATGTCGAAGTGTAAACACATAAATGGTTAACTGATGAGCCAGGGCATTTTAACACTGATTTTAACATCCCCATTACTACAAATGCTGTAGTAATGAAATAATTTTATATGTAATCCTTTCTGTGTGGTCAAAGGCCTTCCCCAGTTCTAAGTTTGCAAATAAAATTATAGCAAGATCACAAGCTCACCTAGGGATTTGCAGTCTTCCCCTCCTCTTCCCTGACACAGCCAGCTCTATAACCTTCATTTCTAACTAAGCTTTAAAGGAGTGCCTTTTTATGAGTAGAGCTCCTTAAAAGAAACTTAACAGTAATTAAAACTTCTCTGCAGCAAAAAATCCTTTTCTTCCCCAAGTGAAAAGAGCTTCCAAAATAAACAAGCCCAATAATGTCTGCTACCTCTGTCACTTCCTTGAAAGCAGTGCCATCAGAGGTAGCAAAGGGAGGGAGCAGGAGCCAATGTCTGTGATGAGCTGGCTTTAAGCAGGCTTCCCATGAGCACTGGCTCAGAGGCAGCTAGGGGGTGTGTGGGGGGGGGGGGGAGGGGAAGGAGGGACGGGCAGGGGAGGCTGCCACGAAGCAGCCTCTGACCACAGGGTACAGAGGCTGTTCCACATGGAGCATGGAGCAGCCTCTGTCTGCGGCAAGCCTGGGCCCACCTCAAGCAGAGGTTGCTTTGCGGCAGCAGCCCCTGTCCACAGGGGGTCTAAACCTGAGCCTGCTGTGGGCAGAGGCTGCTTTGTTGTAGCAGCCCTGGCTGTGGAGGGCCAAAGTTCCCCACAGACAGAGGCTGCTCCACACCCTGTAGAGCAGCTTTTGTCCATGTGGAGCTTGGACCCCTGCCACAGATGGGTTGCTCCCACCCTATGCTGCTGTCTTTGTATCAGAGGCAGCAATGCAAGATGGCAGGCAGCCAGTCAACAAGGGGAGCTGGTTTTTAAACTGACTCCCCTTGTGGACCAGCTCCTGCCTACCACTCTGTGCTGCTGCCTCTGCTAGAAAGACAGCAGTGCTGGGTGGCAGCGGACTCCCTTGAGACCCGGGCTGGAGCACACTGGCTGCCAGCCCTGCCCCTGGGGACTATTGAATAGTTGTGTAACTGATAATAGTTTGTGATTACATGGCTATTCAGTTACACAATGTCTAACATCCCTAGTTATATCAGTACAAGAGTGTCAATAAAAGCTTCTTTCTTGGATTTTTTTTTTCTTTTGTGCTGAACGAGCAGGTTGTTTATGCTTTTGGTCTACATAAGTCTAAGGTAATGCTAAATATTACAGTGAGGCTTCAATGATTCATGCTTCCAGACCTTATTCTTTCAATACTTCATGGTTTTTCCTCAAAATTCTTCCTTTCTTTTTCCAGGAATTATTCTAGTCTCCACTTAATCTCCAGCATTGAGGTATGGAGTAGGGATGTGAATGGTTAACTAGTATGCATCACCCTTACCAGATGACACTTACTGGTTACGGTTAAATGGTGGCCTGGCTCTACTGAAGTAACCCAGACAGGCCCCTAACACCATGGCGTGGGCGAGAGGTGCTTCAGCTCAGCCAGAGAAGCCTGTAGTGGGGGCCTCCCCAGCCCGGCCTTCCCCTGTTTCAGTGGCTAATGGGTTAAGTATAATGTTTAACCAGTTAACTGATTAAGTGGGATTTTATATCCCTAGTATGGGAGGCAGAAAAGGAAGGAGTGGCTGTGTGGTTACAGAACATAAGCTGTAAAAGGAAGTTCTCTTATCGTGTTAGGATGGTGTCATGCTGTTTTGGGAGGTTAGCAACTTACACTACCTTTTCAATGAAAAAATGTATGCTAGCTTCCAACACATCCCAATATGAGAGAATATATACTAGTTTTTTCACCAAATTAGTGATCTGTGCTATGGTGAAAGGTAGATGGTCTGTGCTGGAGATAAATGGAGTTTCTGTTACAAATGGCACATATTCAGAACATATCACTGCTGAAATAACACCACAGCATACAATCACCTTTCAGTATTCTGTTCCTCCCAGGAGTACCAGTACTCCTTGATACTGAATATAACTGTTCCTCACCTTGCCTAGTTGCAACATAAGACAGGAATCTACATTTGGGGGCTTACAGTGGTTCTCTGGACTGTCACGTTTTTACACTTTGACCTCTTGCCTGTGGTAGCAGGGTGTTAGCTCCATAACACTACCAGCCGTATAGCCAGTCAAGCACCCTCCTCTGGACTGTGGCAACCCTGTCATTGCTTGCAGATTAACCAAAGGTGCACCCTAGTCTCTTTTGAAGCATTCCCTTTGACAGCTAATCAATGACACTGGTTACTCACAGAATTCCCAGACCCTCTGCTTCCAAAAGAACAAAGTACCCCAGTTTTACTTTCAATCACCACTTCTGTATAACACATAGCACTTCTTAAATAAAACCTGTTTTATTAAAGAACGGATAAAGGTTCCACTAGAAAGAAAGGTTTACAATACAAAACAATACAATCAAATGCAAATGAGGGTCTACATTTATTAATAGTTACTTTTCTTATCTAATACAGGTTCTCTATAGCCCCTAAAGTTCAGTTTGTAGCAGAGATGATGGGCTTCCCAGGTACTGGGATTCAGTGTTTCATTAACAACATCCCTTGTTCAACAAAATGTTTCTTCAGTGATTGGATCCAGGCTCTTACGCCACCATGTAATATACTGGATCATTCTTTTAATATACCTTATCTGTTATGTTCCTTTTTACTTCTGAGTGGTTTCAGTGTTTATAGTATGATAGTTTTCCATGGACTTTTCTGTGCTGTTGCAGTGGTGGAAAATTGTGCAATCCATTACATAATTAGATAGCCAGAGAGTGGTGACAATTCCCTCTTACTTGACTGGGCCATCACCCAGAAGTATGATTCCCTGGTTACTGACTTATACTTCAAGACCATAAGGCATAGTTTTAAAAATAGTTACATTATTTCTTAAATATTACCATACACATCTCTTGATTATGAGTAATGATAAATTACAAGTTTTCAGTAGAAACTTCGTGTGCTACATTTGATGGACAAGTGCCATGAAAGTGGTGTACCACATCTGAGGCAGGGGTCGCTTGTAAAGAAGGGTGAACCCTTGCCTATTGGCACCAGTGGGCCTTGGTGTCACAGTGCTGACCCCACTGAAGGGAAGAAAAAAACACTTTAACTCCCATGGCCCTCTCTCTGACTAACAGATGGGAGAATAAGAGTTATGATGTTAGAGAAAGGTCTCGTTCTTCAGGAAGATGGAAGACCACTGTGATATGAAAGCTCTTAGTGTAGGGATAAGGGAGTGTTAAATACAAATACCAGGTAAAATACCTTAGGTGGTCAAATACCAACTACCCTAACAGTCTAGGCTTCTTTACCCATTGGTTGTGAAGGTTTCTCTTTTGGCAAATAAAGACCTAAAACATTTTGATTTCCATATAATTCCTCTTGATAGAGTTGTGGCCTCTGGCTGCTATTACTGGAGAACCTTGTGTAGTAATTAAATTTTTAAAAGTGGCTTTGTGTACGAACTACAAAAAATTAAAGACAAGACTATCTGTTCATTTAAAAAACACACACAAAAATAAACTGTCATGCTGATGGCTGATATCTGAGAAGGCAGGAAGTAAAAAATGCAAATGCAAGACTGATGGTTTCCTTGATAGTATGTGTGTTAATGAGTAAAAAGGTAAATTTATAAAAAATGGTGACAAAGCATTTTTGCCCCAGTGGTAAACTCAGTGCTAGATAGACAAATGGATATTTCAGAAAACCAAATGTTTTGTTTAATACAGTAAACTCTCTCCAATACTTTCACCTCTTTTCTTTCTGACTTTAAGCTAGTCATTAATGTGTCATATACTTGCCAGTGTGTAGTAGTGGCAAAACAATAGGTCAAAAAATTGGGAATCTAAGCAATAAAAAAATTAACACCCTAATTTGTGAAGATACTTGAAGGAGATTCACATAGTATAATATGAATGTAAATGAATAACATAGAATGGATTAATTTCTCCAGAATCCTTTTGTGACAAGAGTTTAAGGGGAGCCAGCTGAGGTTACTCAGTTACGGCCGAACTGCAGAGAATGGGGGATCTACTTTCAAAGTTGATGGTTATTCCAATACTTGAGATTTACCAGCAGCAAGCGGGGCAGGAGGAAGCTGGCTTTGAAGCTAGCTCCCTATGCATATCAGCCCCTGCGGAGCTGCCTGGGCCCTGCTCTGCTACCGGGCAGGTGGGAGCCAGTACACAAGGGGGAGCTGGCTTAAAAGCATTTCCTGCCTCCCCCTCCCTCTGTGTCATAGCTTAATTAATAAATGAAGATTGCCTATCTCCTAGAACTGGAAGGGACCTTGAAAGGCCATCGAGTCCAGTCGCTGCCTTCACAGCAGGACCAAGTACCATCTCTGACAAATTTTTGCCCCAAATCCCTAAATGGCCTCTGCAAGGATTGAACTCACAATCCTGGGTTTAGCAGGCCAATGCTCAAACCACTGAGCTATCCCTCCCCCAAAGCTGAGAAGGGCAGACAGGAGCCAGTTTTTAAGCCAACTTCCCACATTCACCAACTACCATGGAGCTGCCTCCCCCCACATGTATTTTCATCGGCTACACGTTTACAAATAAACATGCATTTTAACATCCCTAATACATACAGACACAAGTACAGTTTTGAGATCAGATTCATAGTAGGGATGGTGAGGTTTGTAGTTGCAAAAGGTTCTTACAGAATTATTCAATAGGGCTAGGTCTTCACTGGAAAGGTTTGGTGATGAAAGTGCTGTTGACATGCAACAGTAAGCCAAAACTGAAAACCAGTGAAACCATTTTTTCTGCCGCCCATTGTTGACATTTTATGGCCACATTGCTAGTTCCCCTGTTAACAGAAAGAACAAAGCAATGTGAATAGGTATCCCACAGTCTCTGGGGTCATCTTCAGCTGCTAAATATGGTGGGAATTCGCAACGTAGCACTTAGACACTGAAGAGGGAGAGATCATTGACGAGGTTGACCTTCACCAACCAGACACTTCACCAACTGACAGATCTTCTTCCTTGCCTGATGAGGTTGTGATCCCGGATGACTCATTGCCGAAGGATGACTTAAAGCAATTCCAAGAGCTCTTCAAGCGAATTGCTGCCAGCCAAGAGGTTATCCTTTCTGACGTGCAAGGAGAAACAACACTGATTACTGAAGAATTTACAGACATTAACAAAGTCGAATATTGCGCTTCCTAACGACAAGGCAATCATGGAGACAGCTGATGAGTGTGGCAAACACCAGCCTCCGTCCCCACTTCCAACAAGTGAGCTGCCAGAAAATATTTTGTCCCCTCCAAGGGCATGGACTTTTTATTTTCCCATCCACAGCCCAGTTCTTTAGTGGGGGATACTGCTCACCACTGATGTAAACGGTCCTTTCAAGACCTCTGCCCATGATAAGGAGCACAAACACCTTGATCTTTTCTGTAGGAAGATGTATTCTTCCTCAACATTACAACTTCGAATAGCCAGCTACACCACCTTACTTGCCAATTGTGATTTTGACAACTATGTAAAATTGACTGTGTCAAGAAGAGGAAACTGCATACCAAATCTGGTGGCCCTAGCTCTGTGGTCACCAACCCGTTGATTGTGCTTGACTGGTCGATTGCAAGGGCTCGACTGGTTGATTGTGAGGGCTCGACCAGTTGATCGTGAGGCATTCGGGCCCTCATCTATTTCCTCCCACCCCCAAGAAGCCCCACTGCCTACCTCCAGCGAAAATGGAGGTAGTGCCAGCTTCCTGCAGGGTGGACGGAAGTCCTGCAGCTGCGTGCCAATTCTGGGGGTTCCGGCAGTGTAGAGCGTATAAGGGCTGGGGATAGCAAGTGATGGAGAGGAGGAGAATAGAGATGGCGGGGCTTCAAGGAAGAGGTGGGGTCTTGGGGGAAGGATGGGATGTAAAAAGATCTGCCCTAGCTCTTACTGTTTAGGAGGAGTTCTTGAACAAACCAACTCAGACACACACAGACAGGTGCACTCTAAAATATAGATAGGTAGATACCAGTTCTTTATTCTCATTCCCAGTGTACTCCCCCTGTTCTTAATATCAGCAACATTGTTAACCTAAAATTTCAAGAGAGAAAAGGTAAGAGCTGTTTTCCTGCTGCATTCATTTACCTTTCCAAGATGTAGTTACAAACCTATTCTACAGTCCGCTGGGGCAGGGCCAGCAGCCATTGTATCAGAGGCAGCAGCACAGGGTGCCAGGCAGGAGCTGGTTCACGAGGGGACCCAGTTTAAAAACCAGCTCCCCTCACGGATTTGGCTGCCTGTGGTGGTGTTCTGCTGCTTCTGAGAGAGGCAGCAGTGCAAGGTGGAAGCAGTCTCTATGTGGGAGGGGTCTGAGCTACTGGACCCTGTGCGAGCCAGAACTGAGCTGAGCTGCCTGCCTGCTCAGCTCTTAATCCACTTTAAATAAAGAGCAGCAGCAGGGGTAGGTCCCAGACCAGTTGCAAGCCAGGACTGAGCAGCCTGCTAAAAATTTACTGGCAGGGAGAGGGGGAAAGGGCTTTTGCTTATTGGTTAATCAACTATACTATTACATCCCTAATCTGGATGCCTCATGAAGATTAGTGAATTTATCCTCCTCACCCATTCTGTGTTTATGTACTGTATAATATTGATCCTCACACCTCAGGTACAAAATAGTTGAGCTTTACTATAGTAGGCCAAATCTTGAACCAAGGCTGTGGAAATGGGCTGGGTCAAAGGAATTGAAAGGGAGATTTTCTTTACTCCCACACAATCCTACTGAAGTTGTAAAGGTCCAAGTAGGTAGATCTATCAGCAAACTGGGACCTTTATTAATTTGTTTGGGATTCTTTCCTTCCTTCCTTACCAGAAAAAATATAAATTGTGTAGTGAAGATTATTGTTCTCACTGCAGGTTATTAAAAAGATATTGTCAAGGACAGAAATAGGAGCTGCAGAAGTCCCAATGGTCTGAGAAAGTAATGGAATCCATGACCTCTGTGATGGACTTGCAGCCTTAATTATAATAAGTCTAGGCCTTACCATATTTTGTACTGAATTCAAATTTTTTTTTAAAGAAAAATTTATAATTAACAAAATGAAAAAATCAATTTAAATAAACTTTTTTGGAAAAAATAAAAATCTATATTAATCTCACACTGTATCTAGAAAGGCATTTTAAGTTACACTATAAATTAGTCCTTCATAGACAACAGGCTGTGATACAAATATGACATGACAATATATCAATTAATTTTACAGGTATTTCCTTTACTTTGTGTTACTTGTGACTCAGTTATTTAAAAACATGCAGAAATCTGTCTGAGAGAAACTTGAAAACTGTTCTCTGAATACTTATTTTTCCAGCAAGTTTTCAAGTTGCCTAAATTTTGGCACAGTCTGGTGTTACAGAACATTGACATCACTTATAAACATTGAATCATTTCCTTTGATTTTTCTCTTAACCTCTGTATCCCAGAAATAAGACGTAAAACTTTACTATTTTTTTATATAGTCTTGTCTCTGCCTTATAAGTGCTTACTTATTCATGTTCCTAGGGATACATGTAATAAACTTGGAAAGAAATCTAGTGAGTAGTTGGTATATCGAATTCATTTTCCTGTCTGCTTAATCCTGTGGTTTCTTTCCAGAAATGAGATATATTTCAGTATCTTTAATTTCTTTCTCTGATTCTTTGTTTCAAACCAAAACAGTAAAATGGACTTTCAGTTCTAGTATTTAAATAAATCCAGGGAAATCAAGATTAATATTTACTGTTGATCATGGTAATGAACTACACATTGATTTGATGTGCTCTGTCACATCTTTGTAATATGTAAAACTAGGGGTGTGTGTGTGTGGGAGAGGGAGAGAGAAAATATTTATCATGGTATCTCAAATGTATAGATTTGGCTAAATAATAGACAAATTCCAGAAACCTTTTTTGATAATATTTTTGTCTTTTTTGTGGGTGGAAGGTTTCTGTATCTTCTTCTGAAAGGATTGAAACCCTGAATGTTCATTCCAAGGATGAAATCTTGGCCCCATTTGAAGTCATAGGGAGTTTTGCCACAGATTTCTCTGGGGACAGGATTTCACTCTGTGTTCATTTTAACTAATACATTTCCCAAATTCTAGTCTTTCTTTGCAACAGTGAATACTTCCCCCCCCCCCTTTAAACCCACACTCCACTTTCTCGCTCAAAAGATTTACTATTGTATATTCACTATTGCCATTTATTTCATATAATTAAATTTTTTTTGTAAATGCAGCTTCTTCAGTTAAAATGTTAATTTTTCTATTCATGATGTTTTACAACAAATGTAGACATGGGCGAAGTCTTTTGAAATAACCAAGGAACTAATACACATTAAAAAGCATATGAATTAGGTAATGTTCCTCCTTTTTCAGTGTTTGTAGTAGCAAAAAAAAATCTTACTAGTGCAGGCGTGGCCAACCTGAGGCTCAAGAGCCGCAAAAAATGTGGCTCCTGACAGAACTGGAACAGAACCCAGAACCGCTCAGGTCAGCTGCTCTCATGGCTGGGCCGCTGTGAGGCACATGCATGTTCACGGCCCATGCCGTTCCATTCACGGCCCCCAGCGCACTGTGTCATATCCTGCACGTACAGGCCCGGTCGCACACAGCATCCCAGCATGCACAGGCTAGCAGCTGGCCGCTGAGCGCAGGCAGCGGCTTTGGCAGTGGCTCCGGGACCTGGGCATGGGGGAAGGGGGAAGAAGAGAGGAGGATTAGGTGGGGGAGGAGGGTGCGCATGGCGTCCCGGATGTGGCATAGCGGCTCTGGCTACGGGACTCGAGCATAAGGTTGGGGGGGAGGGGGATTGGGTTACAGCAAGGAGAGGTGGTGTCTGGCTCTGGGGGAGGAGAGGAGAAGGAAAGGGGGATTGGGTTGCACATGGCATCCCAGTCAGTTCATGCTCAAAGTCGGCCGCTCAACGCACGTGCCCCAGCACCTGGAGGGAGAAGCATGGCTGTAGCGGCGGTGGTGGCTCCGGGACCCGAGAATTAGGTTAGAGTGGGGGGAGGGGGATTGGGTTGGGGGGGGGGGGGTGTGTGTGTGTGTGCCTGGCTTTGGGGAAGGGGAGGAGACGGGTGTTGGGGGGTAGTGTATGTGTGTGCGTGGGGCGGTGGTCCCTGGCTCTGGGGAAGGGGAGGGGGACTGGGTTAGAGCAGGCTGCTCTTCCCCTCCCCTAAACAGCTGGCACGCTTCCTGAAATGCTAGGTCTGTTGCACCACTGCTGCTTGCCAGGGGAAGGAGTAGGAATCCTGGGCCTGCATGCCAGCTCCAGCTTCTCAGGAAGTATGTGGCTGTTGTGGGGAGCAGAGGAGGAGCACACTTTTCTGAGAAGTTGGAGCTGGCATGCAGTCCTGGGACTTCTGCACACACCCTGAGCAGGCAGACAGCATGGGGGAAGGAAGTTCCTGGCGGAGTGACAGACCGGGCATTTCAGGAAGCGCACCAGCTGTTTAGGGGAGGGGAAGAGCAGCCTGCGCGCTTCCTGAGACCCAGGATCCCCAGGTACTGGCCCCAGCTGTCTCTGTTGTCCCTTCCCCTGCACACACGCACACACGAGTACCCTGCCCCAGCATCCACCAGCACCCTGCCCCAGCATCCACCAGCACCCTGCCCCAGCACCCTGTCCGCTGCCTCCACCAGCACAGTTGGGGCCACATTAGTGAGGCTTGGGGGATTTTGGATGCGTTGGTTTTTTTGCATCTCACTTGTGTGGCCCCAACTGACTTTTCTGTGGGTCAGTGACTCCTGACTCAAAACAGGTTCCCTGCCCCTCTCATAAATAAAGACAACGCTGAAACATTTTGTGTTTGACTTAATATTTTATTTAAAATTGCAGCCTGGCCAACAAGCCCCCAATTGGGGCCAAGCCCCCATCTGGCTGCAACATCATAACACTTCTGCTCCCCCCCAGACTCCAAACCTGAGCCTATCCTGTAGAACACCCTGTCCTGAGCCTCTCACATCCCCAAATTCCTGCTCCCCCACATCTCCAGTCTTCTGCCACAACAATCCTGCACCATCCACACACTGCAAAACTGTTTTCAGAGCCCATCATACTCCCAGCCTCCCTGGCCTGAGCACCTCATGCACCCCAGCCCAAACTCCTGCACCCGCACAGCCACAAGCCTGTGGTTTGCTCAGCACCCCAGCCTACCACCTGACCCCAACACTCTCCAGCCTGGAGCCCCCTCCCTGAGACAGCATCCTCTTCTCTACTTCCTCCTGCACCCAAATTCCCTCTCAGAGCTTGCACCTCTCACTCTTTTTTTGTGAGCCACAATAGCAGTGGAGACAGCGTGAAGAGCCAGGGAAAAGTTGTTGAGCAGAGCACCCCCCCCCCCCCCCAAAAAGGCAGGACTGAATACTCGGAGAAAAGTTAACAAAACAAAAAAGCAGCCATGGGACCACCACCTATTTTCCCTCAGTGCAGCGGTGGGTGTTTTTTTGTTTCGGTTTGGTTTTGGGTTTTTTTTGGTTGGTTGGTTGGCTCAACAACTTTGCCCCGGCTCTTAATGCTGTTTCCATTACTATTGTGCCTCTTTGTCTGGAACAGGTTGGCTACTTCTGTACTAGTGGAAATAATTATTAAATTGGTGCTTCCTTGCAATTAAATTGCACAGGCTAAAATTTCTGGGCAGACACTTAAAATAAGTGTTTAAAATAATACTTTAAAATTCTAATTGCAAACATTTGATGAGTCAATACTACTTCCTCTGATCTAAATTACTGAAATCATGAGTGGAACATTTCATCCTTAGATAATAGGTTTTGTCCCAGCTTCTGGCTTTATACCCTGTGCTCCATTTTTCCATTCTTTAGCTCGTGACTTTCATCAACACTTAATTTATTCAATAATTGCTCTTAATTTAAATCTCTTGCTTGACATTTATTCCATGTGTGTGTCATTTAAAAATTATAGTAATAAATTGAGGGCTTCTCTGATGTCCCAGAGTTGATGTCCTATTTTAGGTTCTGTTCATTGCTAAAGGAAAAAAAAGATGCATATCAAAAACTCTCTCTGAACCTTTTAATTACACAACATAGTCCTGCTTTGATGTTCATCTATTAATTGCTACCTAGCATAGATGGTAATGCTTATGTAAGTAGGCAGTAGAGTCATTTTATACTCTCTCTTTCCAAGCACTTGGACAACTGAACTATAAAAGTTCTGTAATTAGTAATATAATGTGTGCTGTTGCATACCCCCTCCAAAGGTGCAGTAGGCCCACACAAGCTGGAATGGCCCATGGTATGGGCCGGGGGCTGCTCCAGCCCAGACAGACTGCCAGTTGACCATTTACTAAGAAGCATCATTCAGTAAGGTTAACTGGTTACATTACTGCTGGTTACCTAGTAAGGGGAGGGGGGTAAGGTTTAGGCTTACTGGTTAACCAGTTAGACATTTACATCCTTACTCTCCTGCCTCCAAAATAAATAGTTTATAGGCAAAAAGGGTTCGAAAATAACGCTTAATTAGGCATTCTGGTTCAACATTTTTTTTTTTCATAAACTGATGTGAAGTAATATAATACTTGATTTTTTCCTAAGTATTCTAGGTTTACAAAGTAGCTTCATTTTCATAAGACCAGGATTTTTACACATGGAGAGTTACAGTGTGAACTTTATCCGACTTAATAGTAATCTCTACTTGACTTGCCTTGAAAATGTCCTGAATTATTTCACTGACACAAGACATTTGCGTTGTCCACCCACCCCAAAAATTACACATGGAAAAATAGATATGAAGGCCTAACTTTAGATTTCAACACTAGTGCGCTCATTTTATAGCCAAATGAAATCAATGTCTAGATCAGGAGTCGGCAATCTTTCCAAAGTGGCATGCCAAGATTTAACCCTCCTGTCTTGGGCCGTGCTACTCTCCCAGGAGTGGGGAGGGGCTCTCTCTGCCGTGCGCCCCAGTTGGTCTCCTGCCTGGGCTCTGCTCTGGCTTTTCATGTGGGGAGGGGAGGAGCAGTGCATGCGCACACTTCCCTGCAAGCCAGATCTGGTGCGGAGCCTCAGGGCTCCCCCTTTTTCCTCCACCGCCAGCACAGGTTCCCTGTTTCAGGGGTGGGGGAGGAGCACGGGGAACCTCATTTGTTGTGCATGTCACTAAAAATCCTATTGTGTGCCACTTGTGGCCCGCATGCTATACATTGCCAACCCCTGGTCTAGGCATTCAGCTGGTCTGAAATGATTGTTTATGATGCATATTATATGTAATATGCGCTGTGGTATAAAGAGGTAAATGGCATGAGTTTTTGGGATGGTCACATTACACGATAAGGAGAAAAGCCTCACTTATACATATCATTCCATAAGTGTCAATAACATCTCTATATCACAATATTGTATTTTTTGTACTTGCCTCATGTTTCAATAAAAGCTATTATAGGAACTCTTCGGAAAATGTTTTGTGCTTTTTTTTTTTTAATTTTTTTTATTTTAAATATTGAGACTTTCTGCCATTAGCCTGTAAAAATTGGCATCTTGGTTAATATGGGCAAGTCTACACTAGAAGTGCATCTAGTGAATATACTCTCCCACTAGCATAATTACTCCACCTCTGTTTGAGGCAGAAGCTCTGTTGGGAGGAGAGTTTTCACACCCCTCAATGACATAACATAGATCCACGTAAGCAGTTGTGTAGACCTGTCCTATAAATCCAGCTATCTAAGTAGCAGAGGGAAAAGACTTTTTAAAATTAATGTAGTAATCTGTTAGAGCATTTAGAACATTTTAAATCTAAAAATAACTAGCATGGAAGTGAGAGAACAACCTTTAAAACTACTAGGGGGCTGCACCCCCTGCTTGCTATGCTCGCCACCCCTCCCTTTCTCTCTGTGCAGAGGTGTCTGGCCATGGGGGAGGGGGCAGGAGCAGGCTGGGGGCAAGGTGTCTGGCCAAAGGGGAGGGGACAGAAGCAGGCTGGGGGTAGGTGTCTGGCCAGGGAGAAGAGGCAGGAGCAAACTGCGGGTGTGGGGTCTCAGCAGGAGGGGGGTCGGGCTCAGATAGTGGAGGGGACCCAGCAGCTCCTTTCCAGCAGTGCACCCTCCCCCAGGGCATAAAATGGGAGCTGAAGCAGCCCATGCATGCTGAAACCATTTACTGGGTCCGAACCAAGTACGTGGGAGCCTGATCCGCTATAGCTGCTCTGGCCTTCCTAGTGGAGTGGTGATAATGGTGGTTTTGTTGTTACTGCTTTGTTGGCAGCATCATGGAGCATGCTTTTAGTTATTCATTTTGGGTGGTATTTTGACATGCTGCTAATACACATAAGAAAAAATAAATAATTTATTTTTTCTTATCTTAAAATTATGTTCACCTGCTTGATATTTCCTGGGAAAAAGAAAAGGCCTATATCATTCTTAAAATGTTCTTTTGTCACTTTTGAAAGGCCTGCTGCAAACCATGGGGGTATTGTACTTTCTCAAAAAAAATTGTCTCTAAAATGTGATTAATCAAAAATTGTTTATAAAAATAACCAATGTAAAAGACTGAAGGAGAATTTGGCAACTCCCATCTCTGTCATTTTATAATAAGCATCTGCTAGTTTTAATCCAATGATTGTTTTAAAGCGGCGGTTGTCAGACATTTTGGAATGTGGCCGACTGGGCTCAATGCAAACCATTCCGTGGACCACTAGTGACTAATGGGAACTCACCGCTAATTACATAATTACACTCGTCATTTTGTTAGTGCTGCAGGTAGGGAAAGTGGTTTAATTTAACCTGTAAGAAAGGAAATACTAATCAAATTTATTAAGCAGATTAAGTGCTTTAACTTTCTCATGTGTACCAAACTTCATTTTAAATAAAGTAAAATATTAATTTGTCAAAAACACAAAAGGTTTCAACATTGTCTTTATGGCAGAGGTATGGAACCTTTTTTGGGTTGGGAGCCTCTGACCCACAGAAAAGTCAGTCAGGGACCACACAAGTGAGAAGTGAAAAAACTCCTGCAAAAGCCCCCAACTATCAAAGCCCTCCAGGACAGGCTTCCTTCTGGAAGGGGAGGGAGAGCTGACCTCGAGCTGCTGCCCACGTGCAAGGCATCCATGGACCCCAGTTTGAGAACCACTGTATGAAAGTTATGTAACAGGAATTGATTGTACAGCTGCTTCCATGAAAATTAAACTTCTTTGGACTGATTCAGATGTATTTGTACAAAGGATGTTTAGAGGCAGGTAACTGACTAATCATGTAGTCGATACAATTTGTATCGACTACACAATTGATCGATGAGAGAAGGCGCTCTGTCCTAGCTCATGCTGGTTCCAGGAGCTATTCCCATTGTAGCTCTGCATTTTAAATGTAGTAAGAGCCGGCCTGGGCCTGCTGCGGGCAGAGGCTGCTTTGCGACAGCCTTCCCTGCCCTGTGCTGCTGCCTCCTATTAGAGGCAGTAGTGTGGAATGGGGCAGGCAGTATCATGGAGATGATGTTGGGGGAAACTGGATTTTAAGCTGGCTACCCCCCAGCACCGCCTCCCTCCCCTCCCAAGTTAGTAGTCCACTTGACTATTCACTTACATCCCTATTTTGTACCAGGTGGTATGTACAGAATTTTTTTCCAGTCTATCATATTCCATCTTGTTCACTGCCAAAAATGTTATTTCCTTTCAATTGTGATGATAGTTCTCTCCCTCCCTCCTAGTTCAATGCTTCTTAATAACTTCCCATAAAGGACTCGTGGCGATTCTTTCTGCAACCTCTTCTCCTTAATTTATTTGGAGAAACCAGTTACACATAGTGTCCTCCTTTTAGATGCAAATGTAGACTCATGGATCTCTGTCTCACAATAATAACTCATAAATTTGGGGGTGAGGAGGTGGTTTTTTACCCTTAGTGTCTTTGGTGAGAGGGTTAACGTTAGTTGAAGTGGGGGATGGCCACCGTAACTAACACCTATTAAAATACTTAGCTCCTGTTACTAGTTTGCAATTCAAGTGCAATCATCCCCAAATAGTCTCATCTAAAAAGTTGTATTTTAAAAAACCACAGTCCTCAGTAGACTTTCATACCAGATTTAACTTTAAAACCATTCTAACACGTTGCCAGGTCTTTCTTTCCCCTTGCTATTGAAGAATTGCTACTCTTCTGTTTGTTCCTGCCAGAATTTGAGGCCAAATTCTCTACATAATTACACTAGTGAAATACTGCCCTCCTCTTTCTCCACATTGCCTAAAATGTAGCTGCATCAGGAAAACAGGAAAAACTGTTCATTTCTTGCTTCATTTAGTGTGTCTGGAAATCATAATAGTCACCATTATGACTTACCAGGTCAAATAGCCAAAGATGGACTGTTTAGTTAACACCTGTTGTTGATATGGAGGTGACTATTGGAGTTATTTTAATTAAACCAAACCCAATATATGCCATCCAATTTTAACCTGTTAAACTGTTTTGAGGTGGGCTGTGGGCTCAGGGCTTGCCCTGCTCTGTACTAGGGAGGCTGCACTGGTGCTCCAGCCCCCCCACCCCATTGAGGTTGGAGCACCAGTGCCGGCTTCCCACTGTGGAGGAGAGAGCCTTGCAAGCTGGATCCAGCTCATGGGGGCAGGAAGTGGCTTTGTGTGCTGCTGCTCCCTACCACTCCCCTCCCCCAACTGGGGGAATGGTAGCACAGGAAACGGCTTGCCTGGAGACTTTCCCCACTGCTCCCTTTGGTCGGAATCTTGGCCAATGAGAGCAGCAGGGGGGTGCATTGGAGTGGCTGGAGGTGTAGAACCAGGTAACGTCCCCTGGACTCCCTCATGTTCAGACCTCCACCCCACTTCTGCAGCCTCCCTCCTGCACCCTATCTCCCGGCTAGACTCTGTAGTCCCCACCCCCATCTCCTCCATACCTATTGTGTCGTCATGGTTGGTTGGCTGGTGATCTGTGGAAAGATCTACATTGAGTGGAGTGGGCCATGGGCCAAAAAGTTTTAGAACCACTGCATTAGAGAGTGTTAAGGTCCCCATCCCACTGAGTCCTATCCCCTCACTCTCAGATCTCCCTCTGACTCACAACCATCTTCACCTGGATCCCTTTTCAGAGTCCTGTTGCTCTTGCACATGGAACTACCTGAGATCTAGTCATTCAAATCCACCATTGAGTCACCAGTACCCAGACTACCCAATACAGAATCTTCTTACCCCACTCCTGGATACCTCCACATACAAACCCCCACCACATTTGGATCCTGCTAAGTTGAGCCTGCTTCCCTGCCCACACCTGGTGCACAGGGACAGGGCCTCAGAGTGTTTCTGGGGCAGGCTCAGCCTTTGTGCTATATCAGGTTCAGGTACACCTTTGCCACCAAGTCCCTGTCCTGGAGGTTAGGGGGAGCTGCAGAATTATCTCCCACCTCTGCAACCAGTATTCTGTGCTCCCCACTAGGGATGTTAAATTTTGATTAATCAGCTGATCAAGTAGTTGATGGAATTTCATTGACTATTCGATTAGTCAATGTGGGGTGCGGTGCTTGCTATCCTGGCTGTGCCTCTGCCTTTTAAATATAGTAAGAGCCGCCTGCAGCTCTTACTGTGTTTTAAAAGGCAGAGGCACAGCAGGGAACCCCAGGTGAACAGGGACTGCTTGAGTCCCTGCTAGGGATGTTAAGGACTAGTTAACTATCCCATAAACAAATGCTTATTGGATAGTTGACAGAATAGTTGACTAGTTGCTCCTTCCCCCCTCCCCCCGCCCCCTGCTGCCTCTATTAGAGGCAGTGGGGAAGAGGGGGTACTTCAGAGCGGCAGCTTTGAATAACAGGTGTGCTCAAAAGACGTGGATTAGCTATTTCGGGATACCTCTGGTATCCCAAATAGTGCTGCGTATAGATGTAGCCTTAGTGTGACTGCTTTCATACCACAGGCTATTAACTATCATCCCTAAACCCCTGTATTTGACTAAAGCATGACTGAACATGTTCAAAGTACAAGGTTAAAATGTGAGTAACTTGTGCATTTTGTGACTTGGGTGGAAACTTATTCTGTTTCATTTAAATGTGATAAAATCATTACTTGTATCTTCCTTTGAAAAGGATAGGGGAGAACATGAATTCAACCTCACCATTAAAGTACATAAATTACAGGTTAAATTTTTTGTTTATACACTTAATATTTTTACTGAAGTTGATACATGACCTTATCAGTCACTCTTCTCACACCCATCTTCTCTCCCATTTCACTGTAGATTGAACCTTTATTGAAGAAAGCCCAGTCATTACTTTCAGCTGTCCTGTAAGTATCTTAACATTTATTTTAAAGGCAAAAAATTACAAGTTTCTCATTTTTTATCAAGTTCTACAGCATTTTTTGGATTTCCAACTGATTTGATACAATGTGAAGTGTCTTTCAAACTACTACTTATTTTACAAATTAGCTAAGTCATTTATTTAAAAACATCTTTTTACCATTAAATCTGATTGGAAACTTCCACAAAATGCAGCTTCTAACTGTTTTGCCTTAACATGAATGTAAATGGCAGTGTCCGTGGCTTGAACCTTGCAATGCTAGTTACAGAAGCAAGGTCAGCAATTGCAGACCTCTGTTGCAAAAGAGTTAAGACATACATACCTTTTCTCTGATAGAGGATTTGTCAACTCTGCTTTTCTTCTTTTGGGTAATTATTCTGAAATCTTTTCATCACTTAAGTGCCTAAAATATTTCAGTAAAATTTTAAATGAAAAAGTTCAAGTAACTATTGTAAGGGTTGATACCAACATCAGGTGAGAACACTGAAACACATATGAAATTTAAGATCATTTATTTCATTCAAGATGTATGGCAAAAAACGACTGAGCCTTCACGATTTCCTTTTAAGTGTGAGTTAACTTTTGTCACACAATGCTCAGATTCAGAGTTATTACACCTAACCCCTACATATAGATTCAGATAGTCTTAGCCAAAACAGTAGGGCTGTGTCTAGACTGCATCCCTTTTCCGTAAAAGGGATGCAAATTAGACACATTGCAATCGCAAATGAAGCGGGAATTTAAATCCCCCCCGCTTCATTTGCATAAACATGGCTGCCGCTTTTTTTCCAGCTCGGAGCTTTGCCGGAAAAAAGTGCCAGTCTAGACTGGGATCTTTTGGAAAATAAAGCCTTTTCCAAAAGATCCCTTATTCCATTTTTTAAGAGGGCTTGTGTGTTAGATGCAATAAAACACTCCAGCTACATCTACACTGGCATGATTTTCCGGAAATGCTTTCAACGGAAAAGTTTTCCGCTAAAAGCATTTTTGGAAAAGAGCGCCTAGATTGGCAGGACGCTTTTCCGCAGAAGCACTTTTTGCAGAAAAGCATCCGTGGCCAATCTAGACGTGCTTTTCCGCAAAAAAGCCCCGATCGCCATTTTCGTGATCGGGGCTTTTTTACAGAAAACAGTACTGTGCTGTTTACACTGGCCCTCTTGCGCAAATGATTTGTGCAAGAGGGCTTTTGCCCGAACGGGAGCAGCACAGTATTTCTGCAAGAACACTGACGATCTTACATGAGATCGTCAGTGTTCTTGCGGAAATTCAAGCGGCCAGTGTAGTCAGCTAGCAGTTTTTCCACAAAAGCAGATGATTTTGCGGAAAAACTTGCCAGTCTAGACCCAGCCTCCCTGCCTCAAAGGACTGACAATCTAAGACTGAGATGCAACAGTGTGTATAATAACAATGGAAAAATGTGTTGGAAGGAAAATGAGGCAAATGTCAATAATGTTATAATAATGTGTACATAACTGGGCTTTCTTGTATTTTTATAATACAAATCAAACTACAGAAGCCACTGTAAAAGGGTAAATAGTACTTTGATGTTACAGCAGTGGGTGCCAGACAAAACCCTAATGCAGGTAGACTATTGTGTCCATTTAAAATTAGTTGTTATAGAAATCATCTTAACATGTTTGTTTTGGATCATAATCAGATAATTATGATTTACAGTAAATGTAAAGATTCTTCTTAATAAAGTGCCTAATAGATTTAGCACTTATTGCTATCCCTTGTACTACTTCAGCATATTTACACGATGAAAATGTCCATATAGTATAACTTAATCACTCTTTTCATGGTATTGAGGATATTGAATAAGCTGTTTTAAAACTTACGTTAAAATTAATACTATGATAGCATATGCTTTGTTCTAATCTCTATTCCAGTTCAGAGTTGTAGTTCTCAATGCCAATACTTAGATATGTTTATCTTCTACACTTGCTAATCTGTCTCCAAAGTATAGAAACTAGAACCTCTTATTGTACCAGATCTTTTGTCATATAAAGTACAGATGTTGCTGAAAAGCAGTGTTTTCATTTGAAAATGGGGAAAGAGTATATGTTAGATGCCAATCCATTCAATCTCAGATGTTTGTCAGTGGACTAGACTGACCCTTGCTCCTATTGATTTCTGATTTCTCAAGTCCCAGTTCTGTCACCTTTACTTAGGCTAATTAACACTTTACAAGTAGTCATGCTGGTTTCAGTGGTAAGGAAACTAAATTGTGCCTTGAAAAATTGTGTTGGCCTGCTGTAATCCTATTCTCTGATATGCTCACCATGCTATGTTGCATGCATTTGTCTTTTGGAAATACTGAGAATTCCCTTCTCAGTGCTGGTTTTATTACATTGTGTGGTGTTTAAATACCGTGCACTGGATCTTATGCAGAAATGCTCGGATTAAAGCTTATTTTAATTTATATATACAAATTAAGCTAATTGGAAACACTCTGACTAAAGTAACTGGAATGAAATTATCGACATGCCTTGTGAGACGACTAATATAACACATGTCTGCCCTTCATTTAAAGTGACTGAAGTTAGTGTGCAAGACATATTTAGGGCTTCCTTCAAAAGACTTAGATTAAAATAGGTCCTACATAATATACAGTAACTTGGATGTAATACACAGAAATGTAATTCAAATAGTGGCTGGTAATACAGCAAGAATTATTGTGTTATGCTGTGTTTGCTGAGCAGCTACAGTGGTGCACTTCTTACAGTACCAATATAGTGATACCTGTCTTAAGCAACACCTCGGTGACTATCCTACAGAGTGTTTCACGAAGATGGCTATCTAATAAAAGTGAAGCAGAACTGTACTCAAATTGTTGACATTGAGATGAGTTAAAGCAGGGATGGGCAAGATACCTCTTGCGGGCCGGATACGGCCTGCCAAGTCCTGTGGACACCCTGCCAGGACTCTCAAGCATGCAGCAGCTGCTGATCTAAGCACTGGGCTGCTCCTTGTGCCTTTCTGCTCTTGAGGGAGGCTTCACATGATCTTCCTGCCTCCAGCCCAGTCCTCAGCTCCTATTGGCCAGAAACACATGGCCACTAGGAACTGACCTCAGCCAATCTCAGTTCCTGTTGGTTGGACACAACCAGCCAATAGGAGCTGAGAGATTGGCCTGGGAGATGGGGGCAACACAAGCCTCTCCCCCTCCCAGAGCTGGGAGTCACCTGCAGTTTCAAGCAAACTGGGGCTGCAGCAGGCAGTGAACCCAGCCTGCCTTGGGGGTGCTGCAGGTCTGCTGTCTGGGATTCACTTAGGTAAGCGCCTCCCAGCCAGAGCCTGCCTCTGGCACCCGCCCTATCCCTGCACTCCAACTTCCTCCCCCAGGTCACAATCCAAACGCCTCTGCACCCCCGGTCCCAGCTCACAACTCCCTCCAAGACCCTGTACCCCCTGCTCTGGGCCAAAATCGTCCCCTGCACCCATACCCCATCCCTGACCCTACACCCCAATCCCCTGTCCCAGGTCACAACCCCCTCCTTCATCCAAACTCCCTCTTAGGCTTCACACAGTGCCCTGCGCCCTTCTGTACCCAACCTCCATTCTAGACCTCCACACTTCCACAGAAGAGTTCGGCTCTTGACCACTTACCAAACTCTTAATGGCCCCCCACCAAAAATTATTAACCTCCCATCTTTTAACTCAGGGATGGGCATCTAAAGTAGTGATTTCAGTGACTAAGCAAGACAGATGTCACTGTACTTAAATCTTGGTGAGAAAACATGTAATTCACTTTGGAGTAGAGGGGAATTCTGTACTTTTGTCAGAATTCAGCATAGTACCTGTGACCAACTGAATTTATTTGCTAAATATGCACTTTTTAAATTATTCTGTAGAATGAAAGCACTACTACTTTCCTGCCATATATCATGGCCTCTTCCTACAAATCTCATGCATTATTTCAATCAGATGGTGCTTATACATAATGGATACTACTTTGTGTGCTGAAGAAAATGTAACTTTCCATATTAATGGGTGTCTCTAGTGCTTATGCCGTTATTTATGGTTATTTTTTTTTAAACAAAAATTGAAATTAGTCACCCTCCCTCACCTGAGGCAGTGAAAAAGTGTATAAACTACATAGAATAAATTCCTTGGTATGTCTATACATTTTCCATTCTTGATGTGTCCTGAGAGAACTCCCTCATCCTCAAGTCTCTTAATCAGACATCCATTAGCCAGATGGGGAGATGACAATTCTTGCTCTAAATCAGTCAGCCCTGCTCCCAGTGTGTTGGAAGAGCTTTTTTTGATAAATGCTCCCTTTTCTTTGCTTCCCTGAGACTGTGTGCATTGCCTCCACAGCAATTGCAACCTTAATCTGACAAGGAAGCAAAGGTTAAATACTGTACTTGAATCCATATCTCCCACACATCAAAGCAAAATATTGGTGTTAGGCCACTGAATTGCCCCAAACAAAGTGGAATGTTCAGTTTATTTTTTAATATCTATATACTAGTCCTCTCATAGCTCTGATTTTTACAGTCCCTACTCAGGAGAGATTCCTGTGGAATCACTGTCAAATACCTCAAGATTTTATTCTGGTTTTGTGATGGAAGATGAGTTGGACTTTTTTTTTCCAGAAGTCTGTAAATGTGTGTCATTGCCTCATAAATCAAGTCTGGATAAATTGGACACAGAAACCTGACATTAAATAGAGCTTCTCAGGCATGATTTAAAGTAAAAGCAGTTGCCAAAGTACAGTAATGTTAGAGGAGGAGCTATAAGAATCTTGTATATTACTTAGATCTATGGTTTGTGTTTTAAAAAATTATATATAATTTTGAGGATTCTAAGTAAATATGCTGTATTCTGAACACTAAGTTGACTTAACTTTATTTGTGAAAGTTATAAAAAAGCACTAACAAATCTTTCTAGCCCTAACAAAAATATTTAAGAAAAAAAGCTATTGACCTTTTACCATAGTTACTCAGCTTCAGGATTGCAACTTTAGGATTGCTCAACTAGCTTAGAAACACAATATTTTGATATATGTAAAGGACACAGTGCACTTTAAAAGACCAGAATCATTTAAACAAAGGGGGTGGAGCAGGGACCTTAAGAGTAAATATTTGTGGAGGTAATAAATAAGGAAAAGATCCCTCTCAAAACCAGTTGCTCATCTGCCTCTCAAACCAGATACTTCAGTCTCCTTTGTCTTGCTGCATGTTGGGTTGAAATCATAAAGGTTTGAAGCTAATGGACTGATTCCTGGTGTCACTAATTTGCTAAACGTTCTTTTTCTTTTCTTTCCTGCTCTCTGCTTGGCTGCGATCTTCACCCATAGGAATCTGACTTCCAAAGGTTACTGATATTTTAGCTTTTACTCTAAATCTGAGCTATCTAAGCTTCATTTACTATTGTTTCCTTGAATGTACTGCCACTTACTGCTGCTTCTGCTCTTGCCTTCTTCAGAGATCCAAGATTCTCTGAACCCAAAGGATAGAGAAACTTTTTTTTAAACTGTCCACTATGAAACTTAGACAAGAAGTATGTGCCATTTTCTTGCTCCCTGTGTACTTCTTAATATCTGTGTACAGTGCCCTTGTATTTATTCCATGGTATTTTCTTACTAATGTGAAGAAGAAAAAGACTATGGCAAAACGCTTAAAAGCAAAACCCATCTCCGACAACCCTGGAAGTCCATACCGTGCTGTTACTCACCTTGAGTCACTAGCAACCATAGACACCCCTGGAGCGGACACTTTGGACAAGTTGTTTGACCATGCTGTAGCAAAGTTTGGGAAGAAGGACTGCCTTGGGACCAGAGAAATACTGAGTGAAGAGAATGAAATGCAACCTAATGGAAAAGTATTTAAAAAGGTAATCTTTAAAGTTTTGAATGCTTGAATTCTGAAATATCAAAAGCTTTGTGTCTTAAGAATAAAGTACCTATTGCCGGCCCCTTTTATATTATTTACAATTTACATTTTATGGTGTAAAACTGGATGCTTAACTGTAGTTCAAGAAGTCCAGCTGTAATACATGCTCAGCAGAAGTGAGATGAATGACCTTTAAAATGATTGTATTTGCTAGGGACGTTAAATTGTGTGTAATTAGCTAATCTAGTAGTTGATGGAATTTCGATAGTCGATAAGGGGGGAAACTGCAGAGCTGCAACAGGGTTAGCATCCAGCCCCGGGAACTAACCCTAATGCGGCTCTGCCTTTTAAATGTATTAAGAGCCTCCAGAGGTACGTCTAGATTACATGGCTCCATTGACGGAGCCATGTAGATTAGTGTACTCTAAAAAAAGGAAATGAAGCGGTGATTTAAATAATCGCCACTTCATTTACATCAAAATGGCTGCCGTGCTGTGCTGATCAGCTGTTTGGCAGCACAGCGCGGTAGTCTGGACGCTCCGCGGTCAACAAGGGAAGCCCTTGTCAACCACCCCGGTAAACCTCATTCCACAAGGCATAACAGGGTGGTTGACAAGGGCTTCCCTTGTTGACCGCGGAGCATCCAGACTGCTGCGCTGTGCTGCCAAACAGCTGATCGGCACAGTGTGGCAGCCATTTTGATGTAAATGAAGCGGCGATTATTTAAATCGCTGCTTCATTTCCCTATGTCTAGAAACCTAATCTACATACCTCCTGACTGATTCCCAAGTTGTGCCTGGTCCCAGACATTGCACCTCTACTTTTTAAATGTATTAAGAGCTGCCAGACTCTTAATACATTTAAAAACCAGAAGTATAGCAAGGGGGACCAGGAGAAAGCTGGGGCAGCTGATTCCTAGCTCGCACCCAAGTCCCCGGCTAGGCCTCTGCCTGCCCCGTTCCCCTTTCACCCTGTCCCTCCTGCTGCCTTTCTCTGATAGAGGCAGCAAGGGCAGGGCGGAGGATGGGGGGGGACAACTAGTCGAGTGATTTCTCAACTATACAACATGCATATGCTTGTCAGATAGTCAACTAGTCGCTTACGTCCCTAGTATATAAGCTGGTATGTGAAAACATACTAGCAAATAATAGGTGCAAATATGTACACAAACAGCTTAATGTCATTATCACAAAGTTCTTCTACTTTTTTCCAGTTAATCCTAGGAAACTATAGATGGTTGAACTATGAAGAAGTTAATCAGAGAGTGAATAATTTTGGGAGAGGGCTAACTGCGCAAGGACTAAAGCCGAAAAGTACCATTGCCATATTCTGTGAGACCCGAGCAGAGTGGATGATTGCAGCACAAACCTGCTTGAAATACAACTTTCCTCGTGAGTGCTAAAGTTGCATTTGCATTGACTATATTTCTAGAAAAATCTCCCTCACTGTCAGGTCCGTTCTTTATGGATAGGTATCTCTAATATGACCATCTGCATATTTCTGGGACAGCATTTGTTCAACAAAATTTTGGAAGAAAGTGAAGAGTCCTAATTTATGTTCAGTTTTCATATAAACTATGTGTTATAACAGCGATCCCAAAAATTAACAAGAAGCTAGTCAGACTAACTTTTTTAGCCTATTATAGAAGTACTTTTAGAATTAACTGACTTTCACATTTTAGGGGTCAAGAAAGACCAATTACCATTTCTACAGCAGGTGTAAAGACAAAATACTGTGACTTACTTGGACCCTTTGACTTGTTTATCAAATATTTGTGGCTAACTAATTTTGTTTGTAACTGAAACATACATAAATGCTATTTTATTGATTGCTTCTTTCACTTGATTTGCTAGGGTAGAGACTGGACATTGGGTGGAATTGAGAAGTGTTACTTTAATCAATGTACAAGACACATGCAGTACTTTTGAAAGAAAAATGGCACAATCCTTACCATATTAATACACCACAAACTTCATGGTGAAGTAGTTAGGATTGTTACACATGCACACGCACATTTTACCATTATCACTTCTATCCAACACAGACTATGCCCCACAATATGAATTCTGCCCCCTTTTCATTTTTCTGTATTCACTGAATCTCTGCTTTCCCCCAAACACTACTAGTTTTGAATCTGTTCAGTGTTATATAGGGGTTCTCAAACCTTACTGCACTACAACCCCCTTCAGACAACAAAAATTACTTTGTGACCCAAGGCCTGGGGACTGAAGCCTGAGGCCATCCAAACTTTACTGCCTGGAGTGGAGGAGCCAAAGCTGAAACTCAAGGGACCTGCAGTGTTGGTCCTGACACTTACAGCCCTTGGACTTTGCCTTTAGCGCTAGGCAATGGGGTTTGGGGCTACAGCCCTGGTCTCCAGCAAATTTAAGCCAGCCCTGGCAACCCTGTGTGATGATGTGTCAGGGTCCCCCAACTCCTGCACCCCCGTAGTGGCACGAACAGACTCCACCAGCCAGTAGAATAGAGGGAGTTTATTGCTTCTCCAGGATACAGCACAGATGTAATCTGGTTACAGGGCCAGGCCTAGGATGCCTCAGCCCCCCTTAAGATGGGGGAGACTGGGCCCCTAAATCCCAGCCCCCCTTTGCTCAGGCTGCTTCCTCCATGATTCCAGACAGAAACTAACCCACTCACTTACAGCCCTGCCTCCCCCCCCCCGCCCCCCCCCCCCCCCCCCCGCCCCCGCCAGGGCTCCACTCCCCTTCTTCCCCGCGGAGCGGAACAATGGGAAGAACTCGTCAGACAGGTTCAGAAGCCCCCTTGCATAATGACTCATCCCCTGCCCTGCTGGGCCATGCTGCAGCTAGTGGAGGTCACTCACAGCCACTGCCCAGCATAGCAACCAGCAAGGTACCCACCCCACTACGTCATACCCTGTTCAAAGGAGGTCCTGACTCAGTTTGAGAACTGCTGGTGTAATGGTTTTGTGGGAAAGGGTGATTTGGCAAAGACTATGAAAGGGGATGATAGACCGCTGTCACCCCAGGGAAATATAGTTAAAATTGCAGTTTATGATCTGTCGAGTAGAATAGCAGAGATAATAGGAAGATTTGTGATTATGGTGATGGGGAGTATTAATTAGAAATGTGAACAGCTAATCGGTTAACCGGTAAGCATCATCCTTAATAGGTGATGCTTACTGGCTACAGGTTAATTGGTATCCAGAAGTAGCCCGCCACTCACATTGGGCAAAGGACTGTTCCAGCCCCATAGGGGGAGGGGCAGCAGTGACAGCTGGCAGCCCCATGCTTGGCGGGGAGGGTGGCAGCACCAATTGTGTAAGCGGGGAAAGCATAGCCTGGCCTCCTCACCTTGTACAGGATCCCGTTTAACAGCTTAACGGATTAACTGGGATTTTACATGACTAGTATTAACTCCCCATTTTAATGCTGTATTGGAGGTGTTTCCTTACACTAAAAAATTGTTCTCTTAGGTGATATCTACGCTACAGATAAGATCAAAGCAGCTGCAGTCGATCTTCCAGGGTTTGAATTAGTGGGTCTAGTGAAGACACACTAATTGAAACTGAGAGGGTGCTCCCATCGATGCCAGTAGTTCTGCTTCTACGAGAAGTAAGGGAAGTTAAAGGGAGAGTGTGCTCCCTTCGACTTCCTGCAGTGTGGATGGCGCCAAAATTTAAGTTCAGATTCTTCCACTTCAGCTACATTAATTGCATAGCTTAAGTTGCGTATCTTAATTAGAATTTATCCCCTACTGTAGACCAGGGCTTAGAGAATTAATTAGTAAATGTGAAACCCAGACTAGCTCTTCTCCTGTATGAAGCTCCAAGAATGGGTTATAGAAGCAGAGAAATAGAAGAGATCCTAAGCACTCAGCTCTCCTAAAACATTTTCTCTCTGTGTGTAAAACTGGAAAGAGCACAGATTTGTTTTCAGTTGCTTATCATGCAGTGTTTTGACTGACATTACACTTTTTCCTCTTTCCATACAATTGTTATCATAACCATAAACTCTTTACATAAAATTCCATCCTGGAAAAACTAAAAGCTGCTTTTATTCTACAGTGGGAAAGGATTGCAGATGAAAAGTGCTCCTTCTGTAAATGCTGACTAAATTATATTCGTTCAGAAGCTTTTGCTTTGTTTTACTTTGCTCTTAAACTTATCTTTATTTCTAAAACAGTTGTTACTTTATATGCCACGCTTGGTGAAGAGGCAGTAACCTATGGGCTGAATGAATCTGGAGTATCATATCTAATCACTAGTGTAGAACTTCTAGATAGTAAACTTAAGGTAAGTTGGGAACAACTTTTTTTTGTTGATTATATTTCACTGTAATCTTACAATATATGTACGGTAAGTTCTAACTTTCCTTTGTTCAACAGACTACATTGTCAGAAATCCCATTTCTCAAACATATCATTTATGTGGATAAGAAGACTATCAATAAATCTGAATACCCTGAAGGACTAGAGATTCATAGTATGCAGACAGTAGAAGAATTAGGAGCCAAACCAGAAAATTGTAAGTGAACCAAATTAGGATTACTCAAGCTGTTCAGTAAGTGATTAAACTTGATTTGGAGGGATATGTAGGAGAGAAGAAGTATGCCCATTTAATCTAAAAAGGAATTAGCATTTACTGTAGAAGAAATTCCTGTCCAACTCAATAATTTTAAATATGTGGAAAACTAGAAATAAAATATTTTTTGTTTGCTTCTGTTAGCTTAATGTTACCTTGTCCCAAGTGGATGTTTCAGATATTCCATTACATTAATTTTAGAATGTGAATACCATAGTTCGACTGAGCTCACTTTTTAAAATAAAGGAAGGTCATAAAATGAAGGCCATGTTTGGTTGGGTCTTCTGTTGTGCTTTTTTAAAAGAGTGTTTTAAAAATACCCATCACTATTTTCTTCTCTTTCCCGATGACAGTGATGAGCATTTGTTTTAGAAAAATCTTTCTGGCCAGTTTTTGTAGCTAAAAAACTACTAAGGCTGGGGGAATAAGCACTGGACTCCCTCATCTAATCCCTGAGAACTGCAGTTGGATGTCTGGCATGAGAAACAAGCTTCCTTAAGGAGGAAGTGAGCAATCATGAGGATTTACTTCCTGACACCAAGGTCTGCATTGCTTGTCTGTCAGCTCCTCTGTATTACAAGATGTGAGCGGTTAATGGAGTTGGTTGGCAGGAACAGGAGGCTTATGTAAGATAGCACACACTCAGTAGAACTACGTACTCCGTAAACTGATGATTTCTTGGAACTTCTTACCAGTGCCACAGGACTAGAGAGAGGTTTTGGGGTGGTGTGGGTGTGGTGTGGTTTTTTTTTTTGAGAACTCCCCTAAATGTCCCTACATTCCCACCTTTGCTTCCCTTGCTGCTGCAAAGTCATCAGCCTGATGATTATGGGTTTTCACCATAACTAGACAAAAGAAGCAAACTGAGTTAAAACAAGCTTAGTTTATTTTAATTAAAAGTTTATTACATCAATATATACTGGCTTCTGGGATTATAAAACTCCCTTTTCTACCAAGTATGAGATTTCTTTCAAGGCATCCTGCATTTGGAAGTATAAAAACCAAAAACTACCATGTGTTTTAACTTCTGCAGCCCTGGCTTTAGAGCTATTACTGATAGAAAACTTGATATGAGTTAGTTCCTCATCACTTTAAAGTATCAGCCTTTTCAGCTCTTCTCCCAGGCATTATTATAAAGGGTTTCACTTTAGGAATTTTTTAGGTTTGTCTAGTGAAACTTTGCAATAACATTACACTTCTTGCCAAATCTATCTCTAGTCTACCTATTGCCATGATTGAATCTGCTGGAAGTTATCCCAAACAGGTTCTGCCACTTTTTTTCTTTTTTTCCTGGACTACTTGTCAATAGAGCATCACTAACTATGTTTGTCATTCTTTTATGAAGACCATTTAAGTTAGTTTGATCATACTTCCAATTAATCTCTTAGTTGACCTTAGAAGTAATCATTTCTGTTCAGGTGAAATATTTTTTTTTTCCCCCTCTTGTATCTTTTTTGTAGTAGATATCTTTCCAAGCACACCTGTACCCACAGACCTGGCTTTAGTAATGTATACTAGTGGATCTACTGGGAGACCTAAAGGAGTGATGATGATGCATAAGAACTTGATAGCTGGAATGACAGGCCAGTGTGAGAGAATACCTGGACTAGGGTAAGAGGTGCTCAGTTGTCACATATATCAATAAAATATAATTTTGTTTTAATTGGAATAAATTGGAATAAAGCCTATCATTTGTATAATTTTGATATTTCGGTGACTATTTCTTTTAAAAGTATGAACTTCAGCAATTCCTGTTTTTTATCCACTAATCTTACATACTTCATACATGAACTGATATTTCTGTAATCACTTTGAATTTATCGTGCTTTTGTATACAACTGTAAGGCTACGTCTACACTGCACCTCTCTTGAGCAAAAGCCTATGCAAATGAAGCACAGATTAGCATACTATAGTGCTTCAATTGCATAATTAATTAGGGGGCATTTTTGCGCAAGGGGCATTTGCTCAAAGAGCTGTGTAGACAGCTTCTTTTTGCACAAAAACCCCCTCTTGTGCAAGAGCCGTTCTTCCTTATTTTTTCAGGAAGAACGGCTTTTGCTCAAGAGGGGGGTTTTGCGCAAAAGAACAGTCTACACTGCTCCTTTTTGCACAAAATCCTCTTGCGCAAAAACGCCCCTAATTAATTATGCAGTTGAAGCGCTACAGTATGCTAATCTGTGCTTCATTTGCATAGGCTTTTGCTCAAGAGAGGTACGGTGTAGATATAGCCCAAGTGTTTCTCTAGCTCTTTAGTTCTGTTACAATTTTTCTATTACTGATATTAAAAAATATAGAAGACGACAATATTGGCTTCTTTAGTTATATCTTACCCTGAGATGCACTTTCAAGATATTCATCATAAATTATCACTGTAGGGAGAGTGTGACCATATTTTTGCACATAGTATCTGCTTGTAGATTATTTATTGGTTAACCCTATCCGCATGAGTCCTGAGAGAGTGGAATGCAGAGGCTGATGGTTTTCAAATAGCAGCCGTTAAGCAGATAAGATAAATACAAGGAATTCGCAACGGCCTGCCTGTTCCAGGGGTCTAAGGAGACCATGCCTATATTAGGGATGTTAGTGTATAATTGAATAGTCGTATAATTGCATCACATTTTGGCTGTTTCAAAAAGTCTTGTAAGTCCCCGGGAGTGGGGCCGGCAGCCAGTGAACTCCCAACTCCACTCCTGGAGAGCCCCCTGCCATTCTGTCAGAGGCGGCAGCAGCCCCGTCCGTGTGACGGTCCAAGCTCCGCATGGATAGAAGCTGTTCCAGGTTGCTCCAGCACGGCTGTTAGCGAAGAGCCCAGGCCCGCTATGGACAGAAGCTGCTTCCTGGGAGCTGCCCCTGCCTTGTAGGATGCAGCAAGGTGGGGGGGCTGGTGGGTTCGTGGAGCTGGCACAAATGGAGAGCCACTTAAAAGCTGGCTTCCCACATGTATCAGCTCCCACCGGTCACCCTCATCTTCTCTCTGAGGCAGCAACGTGGGGGGGTAAGAGAGATGGAGGATCCAGTGCTTGTGGGGAGCAAGTTTAAAAGCCACTCCTCACAGGCACCAGCTCTCCCTCCCCATTGCCTCTCATAGAGATAGTGGAGGAAGAGGGGGAATGTGTGAAATCAACAGGATTAACTGATAAACCCAGGCTTATCTGTAAAGCATGTAGTCGGTTACCCATTGACATCCCTAACCCATGTAGATCCTTCTCCATGTGCTACGCATAATCTGCTTCATTACCTTGCTCATGTCAGAAAGTTCACTTTCATTTGACAACTAATTTGGCCATTCATTTTTAAATGATTTTTATTAAAGATTTGGCTATTCAGTAGCAAAGTAATGGCAGACTTTCATGAGTGTTCTTCAGTGTGTTGAAGGATAAATTGATATGCCTACACCCCCTTCTCAGCACGTTCACAAGGGGCACTGGCACCTTTGAAACAACCCACAGACAAGAAACCCCTTCATCATGGGATATTTGTGTGTTTCTAGCTGGGAGGCTGAAAATTCTCTTTTGGACCATTCTGATAGCGTTCAACTCAAGGTCTGGAAATGAATGGCCTTCAGAATCTAGTGATTGATCTACCTTCTGCTAAAATCTTTTAAGATGCGGTACTAATATGAATTTTTGGGAGGCAGGGCAGAGAAGAGATTTGAAGGTGGATGGGCTTTGGTTATCAGGCTAGAAGCTGGCTTCCGCCTTAACTTGGTAATTGGGAACCTCCCACTTGGAAAGGAAAAGGCAGTTGGAACACTAAGAACTGCAAGACTCCAGCTAGAATCAGTGGGTGAAATCCTGACCTTTGTTGAAGTTAGTGACAAAACTCATATAAACTGCAATGAGAGTTTCAAATCTTGAGCTTAGAGATTTCTCAGTGTGGTTGCATAAAGGAAAATATACTCCAATAGTGAATTGTTATGATGTAGTCTTTTGGGAAACTAGTAATCCTTTTTTCTGTAACTAAATATACAAATACCCTATAGACCAGATGAAGTATTTTCAACTTATTCTTGGATCTCCGGGGTTAATTATATATAATCCTTGCTTTGCTTAGACCCAGGGACACTTACGTTGGCTACTTGCCTCTAGCTCATGTATTAGAATTGACAGCAGAAATTTCCTGCGTTACGTATGGCTGCAGGATTGGATATTCCTCTCCACTCACCCTATCGGACCAGGTGAGGAAAAACTTTCAGCACAATGGTTAAGCAAAAATCTTGGCTGTACTTTTTATTTTTATTGCGAAAATATGATTTACAATGCAGTTGATGTCAAAGCAGTGGTACCTTCTGAAAATGAAACAACAAACAAAATTAAGCTCCTGGTGAAACTGTATGACCAATCACATAATATGCATTTTTATCTAAATTTTGAGCTTTATTATGAAAGTAGAAGAGAAAATGAATGCAAGTTTGTTATGCAAACTAGCCAGAAGAAGCACAGCTTAAAATCATTGAGGAACCAAGAAAAGAACAAATCACATGTCAGATGGATCTATAGAGATCATCATAACTTAATTCTTATTGAAAAATCTTCCCCCTTGAAGACACACCATGTTATGAATGTAAAAACCCACTAAAATAGTTAACCTGTAAAGATTTGTTGAAGTAGCTAACCCCTTCCTGCTGGTGGGGTCTCCAGCCAGCCAAGCTCACCATAGATAGGATCCCCTGTCTGGGCCTGCTTCATCCACGGAGCTGCTCTAACTGGCTCCTTCGCAGTTGCAGGCAGGGGGATGCTCCACCCAGGCTGGTTAACCAGTTACTGGGTACGAAAGCCAATAAACCTACTGCTTTCTGGATAACCAGTTAACCACTTACATCCCCACACCATACAAAGGAAACTGCTAGAAGGATAAATAAAATTAAAAAAATAAAGCAAAGATACATATAACATGGCTTGTTCTAACAGGCTTTGATTCAGTAGCTATATTTGGCATGAGATGAGTCTGACAACACACCTTTCTGCTCCACCCCACTGAGAAAATAATCTGGGGAGGAAAGGAGAGAAGGGAGTCCTTCAGAAAGTGCACACTAGGTTATCGCTTGTTTCTTTTTTATTCTACCCTAGCCAGTCACCAGTGTTTTAGCTTGACATCTTCACATTATTTTTCTTTATTTCAGTCAAGTAAAATTAAGAAAGGAAGTAAAGGAGACTGTACTGTACTGAAGCCAACACTCATAGCAGCTGTGCCTGTAAGTATGGGAATGCAGAGGACATGATTATCAGGGATGTTACTATTTTTCCATATATTCACTTCACAACATTCCCAAATATCTAACAACATTGCAGTGACATTTTAGCACATCACAGTTAATATAAAAGAGGAGTTGGATCTTGATATAAAAGCTGGATTTTTTTAATGTTTTTATGTAAAATCTAATCTTTTTCTATCTGGTTCATTTATCATTTATCTGGACAGTTTTCAGTAAATCTTTAATATTGACTTCATGCTTTCGGTATTTTGAAAGGAAAATATTGGAAACTCATATATGTACTGTAATTTTTCCTTTGTTGTTGCAAAGAATCCAGTACCATCAGAAATACAATTTTTGTGGCAGAGTCCATTGAAATAATCTAGGGTGGAGACTGAATGTTTTTAAGGGCCTTTGTAATAAATTATTCCCTAATGTCATTTCAGTTTCCATTTAAACAAGTGAAAAGCTTACCAAAACTTTTGGTGATGTAAGATTGTTGTTTTACGTAGTTTGATGACATCATGCTATGATTCTATGTGCTCAAGAGTATTCTTGCAATCTCATTAAAGTTGTGGAGAAAAACTGCTCCTACAAAAGAAAGTGACTTAAGACTTCTGTGTTCTGCTCTTAATGTTGTTTGCCAACTGTAGCATACAAAGTACTTCGAGTCTCAAAAATGACTGATCTGGCATAGCATGTTAACTGAAACCAAATTCAAATGGATTTGCTTAAAGTTTAATTTAGAATTTTGTGTTGATTGCTTTTTGTCTTATTTTAATGTATATCATAACTTTAGAAATCATGAAGTATGCTATATTTTATATAGAGAATTATCGAGCTTCTCTTTAATATGGAGAAGACTCCTTCAAACTTGGGCTAAGAGTGAAGAGTGTTTAAAAAAGAGTCCAAGGTTTAAGATGAAGCTTGTAGAAGTGAGTCATTGGTACTGTTAAATAGTGGAAGCGAGAACTAAATAGTCTGAGGTAATTTTGGCTATCTGAACTATAGACTGATTATAGCAATATAAAACTAGATAGCAAATCCTTTTAGTTTGGCAATGTGAGATTTTTTTTTTCTTTCCTATCTAGTCAATCAGCTTCATAACTTGAAACAGATTTATGAGGAGGAAGGAATGAGGAAAGGAAAAAATGTGACCTTGTCATTCACTTCCCCATTACACATTTCCAAACATTCTACCACCTTGGATAGCTCCTAGCTGGAATAGAATATAAATTCATTAAATAGATGACACATTAAGGGAAAATGTTAAGTAGTACACAACAATTTGGCGGAGACTGCATAGCTAAAATGAAATCATCCATTCAAAATGAACTACTTTTCTTATTTTGTTTAGCATGTAGGCTTGATGCATGTTTTTAATAAGTAATTCTTTGTTCCCTTTTTAATCTTCTCTGAAGGAAATAATGGACCGAATTTACAAGAACGTCATGAGTAAAGTCCAAGAGATGAACTATATTCAGAGAACTCTATTCAAGATCGGTTATGACTATAAACTAGAACAGATCAAAAGAGGTTATGATGCACCTCTGTGTAATATGTAAGTATAGTAAACAGTTCAAATATCTTTCACTGTATATAATTTATAAAAGATTAAGAGGTGACTTAATCACAGTCTATAAGCATTTCTCTTTGTGTAAGTGATCTGATACTAGAGTATTCCAGTCTAACAAAGGCATAACAAGAGCCACTAAGTCTTAAAGAAGAGAAGTTCAGACTGGAAATGAGATGAAAGTCTTAACAGTAAAGGCAAGTAATCGCTGAAAAATATTAACTAGAAATGTGATGAATTTTCCATTACTGGATTTAAAAAAACAAAACAAAAACAAGATTGGATTACTTTCTAAAGGAAGTGCTCTATTTCAACCACAAGGTATTGGGCTAGATGCAGGAATTATCATGACGATGGTCCCTTTTGGGCCTTTTAAATCTGTGAATATTGTTAGATGTGTCAACTGAATAGGTAAAGAGTCTCTAGTCTTTCCTGCAATGGAGCAGAACAAGTAATATTTATACATGGCGTTTTTATTTTTACCTCAGACTGCTGTTTAAAAAGGTAAAAGCATTGCTAGGAGGAAATGTGCGTATGATGCTTTCTGGAGGAGCACCCCTTTCGCCTCAGACACAGAGGTTCATGAATATTTGTTTCTGCTGTCCTGTGGGCCAGGGTTATGGGTTAACCGAAACCTGTGGAGCTGGAACAATTACTGAAGGTATGTTGTTGTACTCTTGGAAATCACTCCTTTAATGTAGATGTGTGATTATTTTTTTTTATTTGTAGGTACAGCTTAAAACAGGGTTGGGGAACCTACAGTCTTCAGACTATGCCTGAGAGGATGGAAGCGGCTCTACATGTGATAAGGAAGTGCTCCATGCAGGCACCATCCCCTGTTGATCCTTTGGGTTAATTACTGCCAATGGGAACAGCAGGGGCAGTGCCCTGCAGCACAGACACGCAGAGCCATGTCTCTTCCCCTCCCCCCTCCCCACTTCCTCCTCTGAGTTCTATCAAGGTAGCCTGTGTCCCCATCCCCTTCCCATCTAGACCCTAGCCCCTCTGACTCCTGAACCCCCCTCATATCCAGGGCTCCACTCTGCTCCTGTACCCTTTTCCAGATCCCACACCCCTCAGTCCGCACCTGCACCTCCCTTCCAGACTGTAGCCCTCCACCCGTAGTCCGCTTCTTCATCCTACCCCCTTCCCAGACCCCTGAACCTCCACCCCCCCTCCTGCATCACCCTCCTGTCCAGACCCTGCACTTTCACTCAGTCCACTCCTGTGCTTTATGTTCCTTCCAGACCCTACTTCCTCACTTTCAGCCCAATTCTGCATCTTACCTTCTGTCCAGACCCCCCAGACTGCACCTACACCCTACCTCCCTGCCCAGACCCCACATCCCCCCACCCCATCCCACTTCCTGACAGCCTCCTTCAGTGCATTGAACCCCTCATTTTTGGCCTGACCCTAGAGTCTTGAGCGGCCCACAAAATCTACTAGCCCTGGTACCCCTAAGCTCTGGGGTGGAGCTTGAATGATTTTAGAATTGAGAGAGGTAACTAGCGTCCCACAGGGGACCATTCTGGGACTAGTCCTGTTCAACATAGTCCTAAATGATCTGGAAAAAGGGGTAAACAGTGAGGTGGCAAAATTTGCAGATGATACAAAACAGTTCAAGATAATTAAGTCCAAAGCAAACTGTGAAGAACTTCAAAATGATCTCACAAAACTAGGTGACTCGGCAACAAAATGCCAAATGAATGTTAATGTCAATAAATGCAAAGTAATGTACACTGGAAAACATCCCAACTATACATACAAAAAAATGATGGGGACTAAATTAGCTAGTACCACTTGAGAGAGATCTGAGAGTCATTGTGGCTAGTACTCTGAAAATATCCATTCAATGTGCAGTAGCAGTCAAAAAGCAATGTTAGGAGTCATTTAAAAAGGATAGAGAATAAGACGGAGAATATCTTATTGCCTCTATAAATCCATGGTACACCACATCCTGAATACTGTGTGTAGATGTGGTTGCCTCATCTCAAAAAAGACATCTTGGCATTGGAAAAGGTTCAGAAAAAGGCGGCAAAAATTAATACGGGTTTGGAATGGTTGCCATATGAGGGGAGATGAATAACACTAGGACATTTACAGCTTAGAAAAGAGGAGACAAGGGCAAGGGGGTGGGGGGAGGATGATAGCGATCTATAAACTCCTGACTGGCATGGAGAAAGTAAATAAGAAAAAAATTACTTACTTGTTCCCATAATACAAGAACTAGGAGTCACCCAATTAAATTCATAGGAAACGAGTTTAAAACAAACAAAAGGAAGTATTTATTCACACAACACAGTCAATCTGTGGAACTCCTTGCCAGAGGATGTTGTGAAGACCAGGACTTTAATAGGGTTCCAGAAAGAACTAAATAAATTCATGGAGGATAGGTGCATCAATAGCTATGAGCCAGGATGGGTAGGAATGATGTCCATAGGCTCTGTTTGTCAGAACCTGGGAATGGGTGAAGACAGAAGAGGGATCACTATTTTGTTCATTCCCTCTGGGGCACCTGGCATTGACTACTGTTGGAAGACAGAATACTGGGCTCGGGGGTGTGTGTGTGTGTGTGTGTGTGTGTGTTCCCCCCCCTTCTCCTTTCCCCCTGCTCACATGGGGGGCCAAGTCAGTGAGGGGTTTGTTTGACCTTGTTTTGTTTTGTTTTGTTTTTTTGTTCTCACTTGCGGCTGGCCCCCAACTATTTTTTTGTGTGGGTTAGTTGCCCCCAACCCCAAAAAGGGTTCCCCACCTCTGGCTTACAATGTTTGTAGCTCTTAGCTGCTAGAGAATAACGTGAGTTAATAGCTACCTTCCTATTTTAGCTCTCTGTTTTACATTTCAGTATTATCAGATTTAAGAAAAAAAAACTTTGGACACCATCTTACTGTTCTTTTCTAACTTCCCTTAGTTTCTGACTATAGCACTGGCAGAGTTGGGGCTCCTCTTATTTGCTGTGAAATTAAATTGAGAGACTGGCAAGAAGGTGAGACCATTTTTTTTCCAGCATGTTCTATTTAATTCTTTCAGTCAATTTGGCTGCACATTTCAAGCTGTTGGTAAAACAAGAATATGTACAGTTCTTGTCAAAATGATCAGTTGGAGTTCAAACCTGAAGAAATACAGCAAACATAGTGATAACAAACTGCAGAGCTATCAAACCTTTCAGACTCATGAGAATACATGACCCACTATTGCATAATGTGTGAAAGTATAACATTTTGATCTCCAAGTAACTAGTTTTAATGTTACCTAGCTTGTTTTCCTGCTGCCCACATAAATTGATGTAATAATGTAATTGGGTATTAATATTTTGTGATCTCTTGATAAACAGATACTTTATATTTTTCTGTTTTATTTTGTGTGTGGATTCTTCACTATATGCTGGGGAGAGGAATGTATACTGTACAATTCTGACGTGAAAATAATTTTACTTATCTGACTTTTAGGGGGCTATACTTGCAGAGACAAGCCTAATCCGAGAGGAGAGATTATAATAGGGGGACCTAATGTGTCTATGGGATACTTTAAAAGTGAGGAAAAGACAGAAGATTTTTCTGTGGATGAAAATGGTCAGAGATGGTTTTGTACTGGAGATATTGGAGAATTTCATCCTGATGGGTGTCTGCAGATCATAGGTTGGAGCATTCCACTTTTTGACAATTTAAATGCTAGTTAAGCAAGAGCATAACTTAATACACATGAATAATTTCATTGAGGCCAGTAGGGTTATTCCTGCTTAAAGCTACATACTTCACTAGTTTACTGAATGATGGTGTTAAAACACATTCTTGAAATTTAGTGATTGTGCCAATCCCTGAAATTGATGCTGTTGGGTATAATCTTAGTTATGGTCTCTACTTGGCCTTCACTTTAAAACCCAAGTGTGAATTTTCAGTATTAGGTTAGTTGCTAAAATTTGATTTACATTGACTTTTCAAGTTAGTTGCAAGTTTGAAAATTACTCTTAAAAAGTATTTTTTTTTAAAATAGCATTTCTGTAAAAATTAAATGCCAACAGCTTTTAAGTGATTTGTTTGGTATTCATTTGTTCTTTTTTAACTTTTGTGTGTGTCTTCCATTAAATGAAATAAATATTTAAAATGTGATACTTAAAATAATTTAACTGAGTATATACAAATGGAGGAATATAAATTTCTTTAAAGCAACATGCCTTTCTAACTATTCCTAGATCGTAAAAAAGATTTGGTAAAGTTGCAAGCAGGAGAATATGTATCTCTGGGTAAAGTAGAGGCAGCCCTTAAGAACTGTCCACTTATTGACAATATCTGTGCTTATGCCAAAAGGTAAGAATTACATTATTTTTTTTCTCTTCCCCTCAGATTAATTGAGGCATTTTATTTAATGCTTGATTCAGTTGTGGTATTCAAAAATCCATGTCTGAGATACAGATTGTAGGCCTAGTTCTCCCATACACTAAGGCCCTCTTACACCACTAGAAGAGTAAAGGGGGTGGAAATTAGGGATGTTAACGAGTAGTTGTTTACACGATTAACTGATAAGCCTGGGTTTATTGGTTAATCCTAACAACTACAGGCACCTCCAGTGTTTAAATTGGCTCCCTGCTTGTGCCAGCTCCCGCAGAGCTGCCTACCCCCTTGCTGCTGCCTCTGATAGAGAGCAGCAGCGTGGGGGTGAGGGAGGTAGGTGGGAGATGGTACATGTGGGAAGCTGTTTTGCAAGCTGGCTCCCCGTGTATACTGGCTTCCACTGAGCCGAATCCCCTCCCTTCCCTCCCACGCCTCTGATACAGAGGCAGTGGGGGAGGGAGGAGGCTCCCCACAAGCTCTGGCTCCTACCTTACCCCTTCCCCACAGAGCATGTAAATGTGTATCCACTGAATTTCAGCGGATAAATGTTTACACAAACACATTTTAACATTCTTAGTGGAGATACCCCTGAAGCTGCAATCCTGCCCTCCCCCTCCATCCCAGTTTCATACTGTCCCCAGGTTAATGCATATCTAACATAAGGGCCTGGTTCCTAGCAAGCTTTGTAAAGAGTAGGAGGGTAAGTATGCACTGTGCTATAGCTGTCCTCTGAATACACCAGCTCTTAGAGAACAATGGGAAGCCAAGTGTAAATTAGAACCAGCTGCCCTAGAATAGGGAGAGTGCAGGATCAGCTTAAAGGGGGTGGGTGGGTGGGTGTGTGTGTGTGTGTGTGTGTGGGTGTTTCCCACTAACTTCCCTCATCCCTACCCCCAAAGTAGGGGCAGGGTAAACTGAAAATAGTAGCCCTATTACTAAACATAAGTATAATCCTCTAGTTTTATAGATGGCCTTGGCCTTCGGTCAAAATACTAACGCAGTGTCTATCGTGATGCTTGGAACCTGATCCAAAACATTTTGCACGGGTTTTAGAAAAGTCCTCCACTTTCCCATAGCAGTAGATAGTGAGATTTTACTTGCACTAAATTGCTGGATATTGGATTTAGTAGAGATTCTGGACCATTCTATCTGCTTTTCTCTCTCTCTATCTATCTAAATATTAGACTAATTAAACCCAGTCACTTAAGGGAAAAACTTCATGATAAAGATGAAGTAATGTGGTGTAGAGAGGAGAGGGAGAAGAAAGCACAGGGAAATATTTACTTAAACTCAAGTAATGTTTGACAATCTGAAATTCCTCTTACTTGCCTGTTGTTGTTTTTTTTTTTCTTGTCATTTCATCCTGTTTTAGTGATCAGTCTTATGTAATCAGTTTTGTGGTTCCTAATCAGAAGAAGCTGACTGTATTAGCTGAACAGAAAGGTGTTCAGGGAACTTGGGTGGAAATCTGTAACAATCCTATCATGGAGGCTGAGATATTGCAAGAGATTAAAGAGGTGGCAGATAAGAGTGAGTATAACTGAATTGTTTTGTAAACTGTACAGACCAGCTTCACAAGAAGCTGAAAAGGGGCAGCAAAACATCTATAGATATAGCCCTCTCACTCGTTTCTAACTGGTTAGGAAATCTGTGAAACATGTTACCTCTGAATGTAATTGGCAGGAATATCCTCTACTCAATATTTTCTGAATGTGAGTAGAGGAGCATACTTGCAGGCAATTTTCTTTTTCCTAAAGCAGGACACTGTAGTAATCCATGTAGATGTTACATGTATAATACAGTTAATTTTAAAAAGTTTTGTTAATCCTTGTTGTAGTGTTGCATGAAGGGCCAAAAGCAGCTCTGGTTGTTCTCTAATATAGCTTAAGAGGTTAAAGAAATGTTGGGTGACTTTAAAAGGGTTTCAAGGAACGTTAATAAGGAAAATAGGTTAAATAATGTTTACAATTCTAAGAGGATGATAGGCAGTGTAAGTTTTTGTTTTGCATGAGTTTTGTGAAATTTTCATATATCCAATTGAATTGATAAACTTTATATGATTGTATTTATTGCATGTAAGTCATACAATGTGTTTCCACATAACTTTTTAAAATTCTTGTTCCTTTGAGTTTTATAGAGTGTAAGACTAGGATTTTCCCTTTGGCCTTCATTCCAAGGGAACATTAAACAAATTATCTTGGATTTAGTTTTTAGCAGAATGTTCTGTAGTTTAATCACAAAAAGGCACATATCTAAATGAAAACAAAACTATATTGAAAAACAGATAAAGCTATAAAGTTAGGTCCTACAGCAGAAGCTATTCTTCCTGGCCATGGAGTCTAATAATTGTACATGTACTGCCATCTACTGGTTGTACTTGTGATACCTCCCCCCTTAAAAGTGAATTTCCGAAACAAGTTAAGGTCTTTTTTTTATTTTGCCTCATTTTACTGTTTGGCTGAAAAAATATTAACATTATGAAACTAATATCCTTATTTAGTGTTGTTCGTACTACTTCTGGTAAATTATGTTGACAATTCCTGCACTGAAGAGTATGTAATTTAAAAATGTTAAATGACATTCAGCATTTCCGTTGATAATTCATTTTCAAGGGTTCATAACTTGACCACTGGTTGCGATAACGAAGGATTTCTCATTTGAGGGAACTGACATTTTTTAAGGGACATGAGGACTTTAAATGCTACTAGAACAAAAATAAGAAAATGCTTGCTTACTTTGGATGTTAGCCTATTTGGAACTCTTCTGATTTAGCAACATTTCTAAGAATAAAACTCACCCCAGTTAGTCTATGCTTTTCTGGCACTTTGTTTATTTTCCCCCCAAGACTATTTTTAAAAAGACACACAAAAACCCATGAATGAATTAATATTGTTATGCATGGGTGTGCAGCGCGCACACATGCACATCCCTAGTTTCTACTTCATTTGTATTTGTGTGCACCCACAACTTAAAGGTTGAGTCAAAAATGTGCTACTAAAACATTCTACAAAACTGCACAGTTTATATAAAATAATTGGGTGTATCACATCCTATAGCATGTCAGGAGTTCAGTCATTTTCTTCTTTAATTGCTACTGTTGTGAATAATAGTAATTTTAATAGGTATGTGAATGGGTAACCAGTTCTCCAGTAAGCATCACCCTTACTAAGTGATGCTTACTGGTTAACAATTAACCTGTTCTCTGGGAGCATCTTCTCGTCTGCTGTGGGTGGAGGGCTGCTCCAGCTCTGACAGCCAGACCCAGCTCTACTGCAGGGGCTGGAAGCTGGCAGGCAGCCCCAGCCCCAGCGCCGGAGCCGGCAGCAGCTTCAGCCCCAGTGTGGGGTTAGAAGCGGGAGTTCTCTGGGGAAAGGTGAGATCCTGCTTAGTTGGTTAACAGGTTAAACATTAAGTTACCCTAACATTTAACCAGTTACATCCCTATAATCTAAAGATTATGAAATTCATACTCACAGCTAGATTCCTGGTGTATTCTACAGCCACATTTTATTATACCTTATTGTGTTTACAATGCAATCTCTCAAATTGGGGACTTGTTTTGTTTTGCACTTTTTATTTAGTGTGCAACTTTATTATTGATTTGAGATTTTAGTCCATGATCCTCATTTGTTCCACAGTTTGTATTAATCCCACAGCCACTGGAGTGGTACAAAATATAAATGCTATAGCATGTATTAAGAGAATCCTTGGATGTTATGGCAAATACTATTACAGCCATAAAGTTTTCATTTTCTTTCTTCAGTGTGTTGCTTTCCTGACTGTTTGTCTAAAGCAGTGGTCCCCAACCTTTTGGGGCTTCCGGGCACCCAGGGGCAGGGCCGCACATGCGCTGCATGCCCGGGGCTGGCACCGTGCATGCACAGGGCAGGGGCCGCACACAGGAGCGGCACCACGCATGTACCATGCGCCTGGGGTGGGTGCCGTGCATTCGAGGCACAAGAATGGCTTGGGCCAGCCCTGGTCACCAGGCAGGCACGCATAAATGCCCTGGTGGGCACCATGGCACCCACGGGCACCACGTTGGGGACCACTGGTCTAAAGTTATTGCACTATATACTACAGCAGATGATTGAATATATCTTAGTCCTGTTCATTAAGTTGTATAAATCAGTGTTTTATCTATGAACGTAATCATAAGTGTTTGTTTTTATTGCCCTTACAGTGAAATTAGAAAGATTTGAAATACCAATCAAAGTACGATTAAGCCCTGAACCATGGACCCCAGAGACTGGTTTAGTAACAGATGCTTTCAAATTGAAAAGGAAAGAGTTAAAGAACCATTACCTCAATGATATCGAGCGAATGTATGGAGGCAAATGAACTTCTGAGCTACATTGATTAAAAAGTTGTGCAGAAAGTTCCTTCGTATACCCTACAGAACAGAACTCAAGCCTCAAAATATTGGACATCATTGTATACACAACATGTAGTTCAGACAGTACATGAAATCACTGAAGACCACCTTAACCTGTAAAGCCAGGAGCTGAGGGGAAAAACACTTACTGAACCAAACTTCCTAGCTGCTAGCAAAACATATTTATCCTCTTTAAACAATTTCATTTGATCACCTCCACTTTGGAGTTAGACGTGATCATGTGAAGCAGTGTGACTTGATAAACTGATTTCCACAGTTGCTTCTATATCACATTCTACCTGCTTTCCCATCTGTTCTTTTCTATTTCCCCATCTGATAATTCCTACATCAGAGAAAGGTACTTGGTAAGGAGAAAAAAAATAAACGTATTTAATGTTTGAACTTCTTAGTGCAGAACATGAACATGAACTGGGAAGACTTTAAATACCAAACATTGTAGCTTTCTCAAAAGTGTTGGTTTAAAGTCATATCTCAGGTTGTATCCTATATTAAATGAAAAATAGTTTAACTTGATACTGATCTGTTAATCATATTTACCTAAAAGGCCAGTACAGATACATAAAGCTCTTCTTTTATAATTTAAAGAAAAGAAATCTGAGGTGGTTGCACTGCATTTAGGTCCAGTTCTGCTTTGGCCCCTTTGTATTCAGAAGCTGAAAGCCAGAAGGGAAACTTAAAATACTACCTCTCTCCATCCTTTCCCAGTTATGTCCTGCATTGAGCTCAAGTCAGCAAGATCCAAGCATTGTGCTAATTTATTTTTAACACTCATAAACAGAATTTTATTCACAGACCACAGAATTAATTACAGGGCATTCAACATGTATTACTGACAGTAGATTGACTCTTCTGCACACCAGTTATATTGTGAATATTTTCAGTGCCTAAAAGGGAATATAAATACTTTAAAAAAGAAACATTTTGGCAAGTATTAAATATTTCAGAACATTTAAAGTATCCTACACAATTCTAAGTTCTTAGAATAACTTTTGAAGACTGAAATTGACTAGTTTTGTTGTTTGTTTTTTTTTTAATTCAAAACCACATTTTCAACTGTGACACACAGTTTACCTCCTTCCCCCACCAAAAAGGCTCCCACTGCTGCTTGTTAGTAAGATCACTAGCTGACATGTAGAACTAAGGCCTTACACATAAAGGCAGAACTAAATTCAGATAACCACATGAAAGGATTTACAGGATCAGGACCTAAAACATTTTGTATTAACATCTTCTAAAGTATCAATGTTCACCTTTTAAATGTCAGTCTTAAACGAATTTCCCGTGGCCTTTTATCTACGGTTGATGAGCTTGGTCTCTGGTTAGGAATTTTTCTTTGTTAAACTCGTTTAAAAGGTGGAAAATACTTCAAGTAAAACTTTGGCTTTCTGTTTGTGAAAAAATTTGTTTTAAAAACTGGAAATTAGAGGTGCTGAGGTGAGAAGGAAGCAAAATAACTGAATAATGGCTTCTCATTGAGTATGCAACATTCAGTACTGTTTCTTCAAAATCATTAGCTACCACTCTGGGCTCATGTATCCCTCTTAGTTGTTCACATTTGAACCATAAATACTGTAAAAAGTGGAAGCTCTTGCTACTGTTGTATTTTGCACTTTTCTTAATCATTTTATATGTGTTCCTTACATTTTGTACAGATGTTGTTCTCAGCTGCAAGATTATAACTTACTTTGTTTTAATGTATTTATAAAATAGACTTTGTTCATAATATATAAATGTTGTATGGAAAAAAATTATCTGATATTGTCAAGAGTGGAGGGTTTTATATGAAACATCTTCAGCGCATATAGCAATTTAAAATCCGGGCAAGTTTTTCCTTCTGTGAGGTGTATCTGTGAACCCTTTTTTCTCAGCTCAACCAACTTTCAAAGTGAAAATAAATCATGGTTATAGATTGTTTATCCATAAGCTCTTGGACTGTTTTTTTCTTCTGAGAACCAATTTCTTTTTAAACTTTCAAGGGACTTTTTTATTTTTAACTCCTCTAGATAAACCACAACCACTGCCAACTGACTTTGCTAAACCTGTTGGCTACATCTACACTGCAGGCTTTTTGCACTAGAATAGATGTTCTTGCGCAAAAACTCGCTGGGTGTCTATACTGCATGCGCATTCTTGCGCAAGTAAATTTACAGTACAGCGTCGGAAAACAGGGCTTCTTCCGGAAGAATTATTCCTCTCCCTATGAGGAATAAGCCCTCTTGTGCAAGGGCTCTTCCACAAGAAGTCAGTGTAGACAAGCAACATGAATTTCTTGTGCAAGAAACCCCTATGGCTAAAATGGCCATCTGAGCTTTCTTGCGCAAGAGAGCATGGCAGTGTGGACGCTCTCTTGTGCAAGAACTTTTGCACAAGAAGCCTGCAGTGTAGATGTAATTGTTGAGTATTTGGGGGAGGGAGGCACTAAGGAGAGCAAATCAACAATTTAAAGCTGGTTGCTTCCAGTTGTGCATGAATTTCAGCAGTCATTAAGGGGACCAGAAAAAGGCCTCTTTTCCTTAACTAAATACCTGCACTTGTTTATGAATTCAGGAAATACTGCCCATGTCAATAGTGGCTATTGAGAATGCTAGTGTTGACATGTGAGTCTACTTTCAGGTTTGAAATTATCAGGGCTTGCCGAACCATGGCGATCCCCGCTCACCAGCCGCACTGTCCGGCAATCTGCACATGCACAGATCGTTCTGCAGATGCGCAGATTGCTGGAACCCGGCTCTTCCGGGTTGCAATCTACTCGCCATGGGTGAATAGATTGCATTATTTGTCGAGCCCTGGAAATTATTCGTTGTTGAGAACTAAAATAGCTTTTGGACCACTTGTTAAGTACCACAAAGAAACTGTAATTAAACAAATATAAGAAATAGCTAGTTTGCGTGCTTAAATCTGATGGCAGATCTTATATATTGCTTTTTTAAAGATTATCTATTATATATTTGAGAGAGTTTGTGTCTGTATGTCTGTCTGTGAATCTGTTCAAGAATGCCTCTTAAATGGAACACCAAAATTGGTATGCAGCTTCCTCTTATCATAACTTACACCAAGGTAAGGGCTTGGTTGTGCGAGGACAATGGGATTTGCCTAGAATATGATTGTTACTCATAAAACACAAAGGGAGGAGTCTGCTAGCAGGCAGTTATACTGCTGAATGACCTTGCAGGGGTGAGGGAGGGGGTGCACTAGTAAGAGAGTGACCAGCTAGGGACAGGCCTCTAGATATTGTTGGCCACTGTACACAGGTAAGGCTCTTTGCTGGTGAGCTAGCTGCCCCAGGGAGCTACCACCTGGGCAGCATAGCCCCTACTGTCCCAGGCAGCGCAGCCCTTACCACCGCAGCCAGCCCTGAGGATCAGCTAAGCCTCCTGTGCCCCTCTTTCCCCCGAGTACCCACAGTCCCTCCTTAGGGGCCTGAGCTCTATGCCAGTGGTCCCCAATGCGGTGCCCGTGGGCGCCATGGTGCCCGCTGGGGCATTTGTGGGCACCCGCCGACAACCTGAGCCAGCCCCGCCCCCAGGTGCACGACACGCACCGGCGCTGGGTGCGCGGCGCTTGGGCAGCCTCAGCCCTGGGGCACATGTGGGCGCTCGGGCGGTGCCGGTGCCGGCGCCGGCCCCAGGCGCGTGGCTCGGGTGGCAGCGCCGGCCCCGGGCCCACGGCACAAGGCGCTCGGGCGGCCCCAGTCCCGGCCCTAGGGCACACGCCGGTGCCGGGTGCAAGGGCATCCCAGTCCCCTGGCGTGCCCCCGGACGCCCGGCCCTGCCCCTGGACGCCCGGCGCGTGAGTGGCCCCCACCTCCCGGGCACCCGGCACGTGAGTGGCTCTACCTCCCGGGCGCCCGAGAGCCTCTAAAGGTTGGGGACCACTGCTCTATGCCTTTCCCCCGTTCCCACTGGTTCCCAAGGTGCTAACCAGGACCAGGCTGTTCAGGTCGCAGGTTCTCGTGATAGCTCCGGATTGGCCCAGACAGTTCTGCGGAAGATGGTGGTGGCCCACCCCTATTGCCTGCCGCTGACCCCGGACCTAGTCACTCAGGACGGGCGGGGGCGTCCTGTATCACCCGGATGTACAGTCCTTCCACCTGATGGTGTGGCTTATCCATGGCTGAAGCCCTCGGAGAGGGCTTGCTCCATGGGGGTACAGGAGATTCTCCTGGGCAGCTGCAAACCAGCCACCAGGCAGTTGTATGCCACCAAATGGAAGCGTTTCTCTATGTGGGCTCAGTGTAGGGGTGTGTGCCCCTCCCAGGCTTCTGTCCCAGTGGTACTGGATTACCTGCTGGTGTTGCGACAGACGGGCCTGTCCACTCTGTCAATACAGGTGCACCTGGCGTCCCTGATGGCGTTTCATGAGGGTTCCGGGGGTGTATCTTTATTCTCTGACCCGCTGGTGAAGAAGTTCCTAAGGGGCCTAGATAAACTGTTTCCACATGTTTGGGCTCCGGTGCTGCAATGGGACCGTAATCTGGTGCTGAATAAGCTCTTGGGTCCATCCTTCGAGCCGCTAGTGTCCTGTCCTCTGAAATTCCTGTCCCTTAAGGTGGCCTTTATAGTCGCCATTACGTCAACACGTCGAGTGTCTGAACTGTGTGCCCTGACGGTGGAGCCCCCATACTTAGAGTTCTTGGCCGACAGGGTTCGTCTGCGTCTGCACCCTGCGTTCCTCCCTAAGGTTGTGTCTACTTTCCATATGTCGCAAGACATATACCTGCTGGTTTTCTTTCCTAAGCCCCACAGCTCCCCCAAGGAGCGAGCTTTGCACTACCTTGACACGAAAAGGGCACTGGCATTTTATATTGATAGAACCAAGCCTTTTCGCCAGACTTCTCAACTGTTTATTGCTTATGCGGACCGGATGAAAGGGATGCCAGTTTCAGCCCAGAAGTTGTCGGGGTAGATATCATCCTGCATCCGGGAGTGCTATGCTATTGCACATAGGGAGCCCCCTCCTGTGTCAGCTAACTCCACCAGGGCCCACGCTTCGTTGCCTTTGGGGCCCACATTCCAATCCTTGAGATCTGTCGGGCAGCCACATGGTCCTCCGCCCATACGTTTACAGAGCATTATGCTCTCACCCAGCAGGCACAGGAGGACTCTGCTGTGGGGGAGGCCATGTTGGATTCCCTCCTGTGAACACATAAGGGGACATGGTCAAGTAACATGCAGTGTGTCATGCCTGTAGTGTAGATATGTAAATTGTTCTATGTAGTTCTGTTTCAGTTATGCATTAGAGTTCTTGTTGCACTTTATGCCGGTGTGAGGTTCTGCTAGTTGACTCCGACCCCACCTCCAGAGTGGAGGTAGCTGGGTAGTCACCTACTTCGAATGGACATGAGCAATCACTTGAAGAAGAAAACAGGATAACTTACCTGTAACTGTTGTTCTTCGAGATGTGTTGCTCATGTCCATTCGATTTCCCCCCCCCCCTACCTCTCCTGTGTCAGAGTTCTGGCAAGAAGGAACTGAGGAGGGGGAGGGCTGGCAGGGTATTTATGCTCCGCTATAGTGGTGCCACTCCAGGGAGCGACCTGCCGGCCCGACAGGTACCGCTGAGGAAAAAAAGTTCCAGGGAACCGTGCATGCAGCTCACATGCACCTACTTCGAATGGACATGAGCAACACATCTCAAAGAACAACAGTTACAGGTAAGTAACCCTGGGGTTTTTGTGCAAGAAGCCCCTATGATTAAAATGGCCATCAGAGCTTTCTTGCGCAAGAGAGCGTCTACACTGCCATGGATGCTCTTGTACAAAAGCACATGCCAGTGTAGATGCTCTCTTCTGGAAGAGTTTTTGCACAAGAACTCTTCCATAAAAGAGTTCTTGTGCAAGAAGCTGCCAGTATAGACATAGCCCTATAGTGCAAAGCCCGCAATAAAGCCTCCCTGGGAGCATGCTGTCAGTTTCTGCAGGCCCCACGCCTGCAGGCCCAGGGAGGCTTTGCTGTGCACCTTGCAGTATCTGCAGTACAGTATAAAAATTATACTGTAGAGCCCGCAGCAAGGCTGGCTTCCTGGGAATAGGCTGGCCCATGGGAAGCCAGCATGTAACCGCAATGGAAACCAATAAGCTTCAGCTTATCTGTTAACCATTTAAGCGATTACACTTTTACATCCCTGGGAACAGGCAGCCATTAACTTCTCCACTCTTGAGGCACATAGCTAGTCTCAGCAGCTGCTCCACAGGGAGCAGGAAACAGATGAGACAAGACACAGGGTAAGTAGCTGTGGCTTGGGGGGGGGGGGTTGCAGAGATGGGTGTGGACACAAACTGGAAGGCTGGCTTTGTTTCTATGAGCTGTGCATAGTTCTACGAGGGGCAGCACTACGGGACCAACCCCGCACCCCTGCCCCGGGCGCCCCAAGTCAGCCACTGCTGAAACTAACCAGCGGCTGATTCAGGAAAGCCCGGGGCAGAGCAGCTCCAATTGTCCAGCTGCCTGGAGCACTTCTGGGTTCCAGGTGGTGCCAGACTAGCAGGAGTGCTGGACCACTGGATGCCAGACAACTGGAGTTTTACTGTACTTTGTCTTGATCAATAAAAGCAAACATTTTTAACTGTACAATGATTTTATTTTCTGTTCCACAAACCATAGCAAGCAATCACTTTAGTCCCAAGTATACTGTACAAGCATTTTTTTTACATGGATATGTGTTACATAGGATGTGAAATGGGATGCAGCAGGAAAGCAACTGCAAAAGAGAGAGATTTCAGTGCTCTTCATTGTAAAAGTGATTCCTCAATACCTCCCTGACGTTAATAGCAGTCCTCTGGGGCCTGGGCTACTTTGACAGCCCTAGTGTCTGACTTCTCAAACTCTGCAGTCAAGTGCTGTGCCTCAGTGTTCTACCCCAAGCAAACATTTCACCCTTAAGATTCACAGAGATTATGCAAAATGATGCAGCTATGACTATGGGGAATATTTTCCTCTATAAGGTCTAGCCCAGTGGTCCCCAACCTTTCAAGGTTGCCGGGCGCCAGGGGGCAGGGCCGTTCGCCCGCCGGGCGCCAGGGGGCTGGGATACTTGCGCCCCGGGGGCGGCCCCCCCCCCGCATGCCCGGGGCCGGCGCTCCCCCCGCCCAGCGCCGCGCGCCCGGGGCCGGCGCTCCCCCCGCCCAGCGCCGCGTGCCCGGGGCCGGCGCTCCCCCCGCCCAGCGCCGCGCACCCGGGGCCGGCGCTCCCCCCGCCCAGCGCCCGGGGCCGGCGCTCCCCCCGCCCAGCGCCGGCGCTCCCCCCGCCCAGCGCCGGCGCTCCCCCGCCCAGCGCCACGCGCCCGGGGCCGGCGCTCCCCCCGCCCAGCGCCGCGCGCCCGGGGCCGGCTCTCCCCCCGCCATGCGCCCAGTGCCAGGCCAGCCCCGAGCACCTGGCGGGCGTATGGAAATGCCCCCGCGGGCGCTATGGCACCCGCGGGCACCGTGTTGGGGACCACGGGTCTAGCCTGACAGAGATACCTATATATCCTTCAATCTGCCAAAGGCACTTTCCACTACCATGTGGCACTGGCTCTGTTTAACTGCTCCTTACTGCTGTCCTGGTGACTTCTCCTCTCCACATTGATTTTCAACTGATCAGTAGCAATTAGGAGTCACCAGCTTCTAGACAGCAATTGTCACTTGCGTCTCTGTTGAAAGGGGCTATCTCATTCTGGGGTCCTTGCACCACAGTTCGGGAGCTAGCTCAGCACAAAGCTCCAGGAACATTGTTTTACACATCCTAAAGTTCTGTTATGTAGTTGCTGTTCTTCATCCCATATCTGCATGACTATTCAATCCCACTAATCAGCACTCGTTTCCTTAGCCTAAAAGTGATGGACTATGCTTTACAGGGGGTTTGAGCATGCCAGATGCAATGACAGGCTGCTGTTCATTTCACATAGAATGCCAGCTGCCTGCAAGTCATCTTCCTCTGTCAGTCATTTCAAAAGTAGCTATGCTGCAATGCATGATGTCCTTAATACACGGAACAGTGCTTAGGAAAGAAATGTGGGAGCCTTCACAGCAAAGAAGGACATCTGGAAAAACGGCACTAAAGAAAGCCAGAAACCCTGGAAGGCTGGGAAATAAAGCAGTGCTTGACAGATTATTTTGCACAGTCCCAAGATGTGCCATGAACTGTTCCACCTTCCCATAACACCTAAAGGTGTTAAAGACTAGTTGACTAGTTGATTTCCCCCCCACCTCCTTGCTGCCTCTATCAGATAAAGGCAGCAAAGAGGAGGGAAGAGGGGGTACTTCAAAGGGCAGCGCCACACAGCTGAGCCGTGCTCAGCTGTGTGGCGCTGTCCCTTTGAAACACCAAAATGGCATTGCAAAGCGATAGCGCCACCTGGAGCCCAGGGTCAGCTGGGGACTCCCCAGCTGATCCTGGGCTCAATTCTGCATTTCCAATTCTGGGGGGTGGGGAGCGTGCAAAGCCTCCTCCCACCCTGCCAGGAGCACGCGCTGCTCACAGGGCAGGGGGGAGAGTGGAGTAGACTTTGTGTGCTTCCCTGTCCCCAGGCCAATTAAGGCCTGGGGACAGGGGAGCTCCGTGAAGCTTCCTTTGCCCTGCCCCAGCCCTGTGAGGAGCCCTCAGCACTTCAAAGTGCCACATGCTCCTTGCAGAGAGGGACGAGGCTGCCCGTACTCCCCCGTCCCCAGGCCCTGATTGGCCTGGGGGTAGGGGAGTGTGCCAAGCCTCTTACAGGTGCCTATTGGGAAGGAGGGGCAAAGGGGCTCCTCCACCCCCAGTCCAATCATGGTCTGGGGTTGGGGTGGCCCCGCCACTTCCAGGGTGGCTCGGGGCTACTTCAAAAAATTTTGAAGTGGCCCCTGGGCAAAAATTATTGCCCACGTCGAGTGTAGACATACCCTAATTTTTTCTTGAATCCAATTATACTTTTTGCCTTCACAATATCCTGAGGATGGGGTTGGTTATGTGTTGTGCTAAGTACCTCATTGGCTGTGTCTAGATGGGCAAGTTTTTTTGGAAAATCATCTGCTTTTCTGGAAAAACTTGCCAGCTGTCTACACTGGCCGCTTGAATTTCCGCAAAAGCACTGATGATCTCATGTAAAATCATCAGTGCTTTTCTGGAAAAACTATGCTGCTCCCGTTTGGGCAAAAGGGCCAGTGTAGACAGCATAGTACTGTTTTCCGCAAAAAAGCCCTGATCGTGAAAAAGGCGATAGGGGCTTTTTTGTGGAAAACCGCATCTAGATTAGCCACAGACGCTTTTCTGCAAAAAGTGCTTTTGCGGAAAAGCATCCTGCCAATCTAGATGCACTTTTCTGAAAATGCTTTTAACGGAAAACTTTTCCATTAAAAGCATTTTTGGAAAATTCATGCCACTGTAGACGTGGCCCTTATGTTTATGTTTCCTATTAATTTAACTGAGTAAATCCTGGGTTTTGTTTTAGGTGGAGTAAATGAACTTCTGTGACAGACATACTAGATGTTCTCATCATTTGAGCTGCAATTTCTCCCCTTTATCTTTGAAATATGCAACATTTTATCCTTATCTGCCAGGGCAAAAGGCTCTTTAATCTAGTCAACAAAAGACAGTGGCGGAAAGATCCAAGTCAGCGAAGGTCAAACTTCAATACAGTGAAGCTACGCCACAGGGATGCTATGGAACCCATGGAACTGATCCGAGAGGGATGTAGCCAGCGCCTCGTTTATCAAGCTGGGATCTCTCTCTCTGACGTGCACGCTTCAGTCCCGCACGAAGGCTTGTGCCCCTTCTGTGCATCTGTGGCGCGGGGGCCTTTTAACGCTCCGCGGCTGCTAGGGCGGCTTAGCAGCATGTTTCTGTTTCCTGGAGATAAACAGGCTGCGGGCAGCGGTCTCGCACGCCCGGGAACATCTCCACTTATGGAGCAGAGGAGCCCCGCGGTGGGCGGGGAAGCTGGATGAAAGGCTCCGGCCGCAGCACAAAGCAGCCCGCCGCCGGTAGATGAGAGGCGCCCAGGGTGGGGAAGGCGGGCGGCGAGCCCCTCGCCATGAACTGCAGCGAGGCGCTGCGCCTGAGCCCCCTGCTCAGCCGCCTGCTGCGGCAGCTGTCGGCCAACGCCAGCCGCGGGGCCGCGCCGGGGGACGACGCCTACCTCTACATCCTGCTCATCATGATCTTCTACGGCTGCCTGGCGGGCGCGCTGATCCTGGCCTACACCCGCTCCCGCAAGCTGGAGTCCAAGCACGACCCCTACCACCTCTACATCGAGAGCGACTGGAGCCGCCGCGCCCGCCTGGCGGCCGCCGCGCCCCCCGACTGCGAGGGCGCCGAGCAGCTGCTCTGAGCCCCCCAGCGGCGCTCGCCGGCTCCGCCTCAGCGCCCCGCAACGAGCCTGGCGGGGGAACGGCCGCGCGCGCTCCAACGGCCCCGCGCGGGGCCTGAGGCAGGAGGGATGCGCCTCGCCCGGGGAGGGAGCAGCCGTTGCTAGGCAGGGCGCTTCCCACTCCTCCCCCGCCCACGGCTCGTCTTCCCCGCTCGAGCGCGGCCGCGGGGTCCCCGCGCGGACAGCTCCCGTGGAGAGGGCGGGGCCGTTGGCCGACAGCCGCGCGGGGAGAGGTAACTGCCCGCGGACTGGAGTGCGCGCGGGCGCCGACAGACAGCACCCCCCCCTGCCCGCCCGCAGCGCCAGCTCCTGCCTGCACAGGAGAGCGACCAGGCGCCTTTTGTTTCCTCGGCAGAGAAAATACAGAGACGGGACCGCGCGGAGGGACGGATTGTTACGCTTTGTTTTCATTACACGCATGGACAAGCAGCCGTTCCCCCTATTGGAGCAAGAGGCAAGATGCAAATCAAAGGGGAAAAATTCAAAGGCATGAATGGGAATTAGGTGGCCCAAGGCCAGTGGACTTTCCAGTTTCCCGCTTGTGTAACCCCATTTAAAAAAAACATTAATTTTACCTTTAGCAATGACAGGTTAGAGAAGAAATCCCAAGCCTACAATGAGAGCTGCGCTTATCAGCCCCTATCCACCCAGGAAACCCAAGGCAGGAAGCAGAATTTTTCTTCTGGATGAAATTACTTACTTACTGCCGGTTACGCCAATGGTGCATAGGGCAGCAACAAAGTCCTTCCACTTCTGTCGGTCGCAGGCCAAAGCGCCTATTGTTCCCCAAGTGTGATGATGGTCTTTTAATTCTTGTTCTACTGTTCGGCGCCAGGTTGTTTTTGGTCTTCCTCTCTTTCTCTTCCCATCTGGTTTCCAGTGAAGTGCAATTTTCGTAATAGATCCGTCTTCTCTTCGTAACACATGACCTGTCCATAGCCAACGTCTTTTCATAATTATAGTGGCCATGTCTTCTTGTTTACACTGAGACAGTAGGTCTTCGTTGGAAATTTTATTTGGCCAAAATATCCTGATTATTCTTCTAAGATTCTTGGTATGGAATGTAGACAATTTAGTAAGGTCTCGTTGTATCATGCGCCAACATTCTGCTCCATAGAGAAGCACTGGGAGAACACAGCTGTTGTATAGTTTCAGCTTTGTACGCACGCTGTACTTTGAGGATTTCCAGATGTTATTCATACTGATAAAGGCATTTCGTGCTTTAATCAGTCTATTCTGAATGTCTTGCTTACTTCCACCATCTGGGGTGATGATACTACCCAACTATACAAATCTTCTGGATGAAATTGCCCAGTTTTAAAATTCCAACTCCTATTAAAAGTTCTCCTTTTACCTGAACTTAATCAGTTCAAATCTTAACTGCACAGGAGTTTGATATATTTACTTTTTCTTGAACAGAGACATTACTACACCTTATGAATCTAGAGGGTGATCAGAAAGAAATCACATTGGCAAGTGTTTTGGCTCAATCCCAAAATGCAGTTTGGTCCAAAACAAATTCTGAAATGCAGCTGAACTCCAGTAAGAAACTTACATAATGAACTGCTATGTGGAGAATTAATCTTTCTAAGTACTGTATACATCTAAATAAGTAGCTACTGCGATAGGAAAAAAACAGATTGTATAGTGAAAAAGATCTGTTGTAACAGCCCTTTAACAGTTCAGACTAATTTGTATTGACTCTCTATAGAACTTATTTTGGTTAGTGTACCTCTAGCTATTTTTCTTTTACTCAAGCATTTATACAGGCTATTAGAGTTATTTTTCTTTTAGATGGCCTAGTCATTCAGTTTTCTTTTGTGAATTAAAAATACTGTTACTGAAAAATTGCATTTAAAAATTGATAAAACAGCTGTTTTTAAAGCCATTCACAATAACTTAAAGTACATGAAAATTGTTTCTTTATAATATCTAGCCTTGCAACACTATGATGAATAGATGTAGCGCCTTGAAGACTGCATAGGATATTTAATAAAGCCTCGCCCTGCATGACATCCCGAAGGTACAATCTGAATTGTTGAGCACCTGTATCCCTTCAATTCTCCAACCTCTAGTACCTTTTATACTACTTTGCTGTAAAAACATCCGCTCCCCTCACCTGTTCGCACACAGCCTCCAGCATGCAAAATCACTCCCAGCTATATTACATGAATGTTCTTCCAACCACTCATGAATTATATATAAAACACCACCACAAATTTTCATTCCCAGCCTTGTCCTTTAGAAATGTGTATATTGTATTTCCCAGAACCCTACTGGATAATGCAAGCTCATAGAAAGTCTGTCATTTCATTAAAGGAAAGTGATATGGAAAAATCCATTATCTGAAGTGGTGGTTCCTGGACACTTCAATCCAAAACCACACTAATTTAGATAAAAAAAGTTTATTAACTACAGAAAGATGGAATTTAAGTGACTACAAGTAACAAGCATTAGAGTCAAGGTTGGTTACAAAAGGAAAAATGTAACTGACATCTAACAAATGGATTCTAAGCAAATGGGTGTGTCTTATTTATATGCTGTAATATGTTAGATTTTCCTTCCATCCAGGATTTATACAAGTAATTCACTATGGCCTCCTTTGTTGTTCAGATGTTGCTAATGTCATCAGGAATAAGGGGAAGAGCAAAGTATTTTATCCCTCTTATAATTCAGTCCTATGTGCTAGAAAGATCTTTAATTTTCAGCTGAGTCATATGACAACAGCCCGTCAATTATGGGCTTGAGCATTAGGTCGTCCCTGTGATGGAAGGTAAATGTCTTGCTCACACTTTCCCCCATCGCTGAAGAATGTCCACTTAACTAGGTGATAGCCGTGTTGTCTGAGGAAATGAGTTTGAGTATTCCCCAGAGTAACATTTCAGTAATAATCCTAGGCTACCTCTACACTGGCACGTTCTCACGCAAAAACTCTTTTGCAGAAGAGTTCTTTTGCAAAAACTCTTCCAGAAGAGAGCGTCTACACTGGCATGTGCTTTTCCACAAGAGATGTGGCTTTTGCGCAAGAGCATCCATGCCAGTGTAGACGCTCTCTTGCGCAAGAAAGCTCTGATGGCCATTTTAACCATCGGGCTTTCTTGCGCAAGAAATTCATGTTGCCTGTCTACACTGGCCTCTTGCGCAAGAACAGTTGTGCAAGAGGGTTTATTCCTGAGCGGGAGCATCATTGTTCTTGCGCAAGAAGTACTGATTTCACACATTAGCATGTCAGTGTTCTTGCACAAGAACTCCCCGCCAGTGTAGACAGGCAGCATGTTTTTGCGCAAAAGCGGCTGCTTTTGAGCATAATCATGCCAGTGTAGACACAGCCCTACAGTACAATGTTATAACTTTACAAATAGTGTTGCTACACTTTTCAGCAAGATTAAGCAGATTATGATTTTTCAAATGATATCTCATAAGGCCTATTTTCTACAAAATACATCATAACTTTATAACAGTGATCACTGGAGCCTATGCTGTCACATCCTCCTCATGCAATGATTTCAACAGCTCAAATAAAGTCTACAACAAAAAGTTCACATCACGTAGGAAAGCCTAGAGATTCTATGATCCAAATCTTTTCTTATAAAGCTTACAAATAATATATGGACTGGAAGGGAGAGAGAATACACACAAGACAATCCAACCTGAGGAGAGGAGTTTGGAGCAGACAGAGGAAAACTAGGACTTTTGAGCAAAAGTTGTATGTGCTATAGGCATGTGAACGACTAGACGTTTCCCCCCCTTGCTGCCTCTATCAGAAAGAGACAGCAAGGAGAGGGGGGAGGGAAGAGAAGAGGGTGCTTCAAAGCAGCAGTGCCACGTGGAGCCCGGGGACAGACCCTGGGCTCCACGTGGCGCTGTCGCTTTGAGATGCCGTGTGCAGCCCAGGGACTGGACTCCCAGCTGGTCCTGGGCTGCACACAGCATTCAAAGCAGCAGTGCTGGCCTCAGTCTCCATGCGGCACTGCTGCTTTGAAATGCTAAGTGGAGCACAAGACTATCAGGGGACTGCTGGAGCCCCCCACTGGCCCTGTGCTCCCTGCAGCGCTTTCACCTTTGAAGTGTAGCCACAGCCTTGCAAATTGCATCGACTATTCGATTAGCCTGTTAATCTAAATTTAACATCCCTAATGTGCTAAAATCTAAATAGGTCCAGGAGTATATGCCAACCTTAGCATTCAGCAAACAGCTTGATTTAGGATAATATACATTTTGTTTTGTTTTTTTTTTTCTTACCACCACCAAGGAGATTCCCAAGTTATTTTGATAATTTACAATAAAGATAGTTACAAAAATGTAATTCTGAGAATGTTTCAATTAAGAGAACTTAAACCTTAAAATGTGGTAAATACAAATTTGAATACAGAAGAAATTCACTAATAAACCTAGATATGGAAAAATTTACATTAGGCATTCCAGCCACATTAACTCTGTCCTTTATTGTTGTATTTGTAAGACAGCTAAAATAATTGTTTAACTGATAAAATAAATAATGACAGTGTTAACCTAAGGTTAGTGTATTATGAGAGCTTTGCCATTGAGTTGTGTAGAGCTAGGATTTAATCTTATGAACTTATTGTAGGACGTTGTGTCTTAATTACAAAGCAATTACAGACCAGTGTCTTTTGGTATGTGATGTCTGCATATTTCAGTAATTAAAAGGTTAGTATTCTACAGCAAAATGTTTGCAATAAACCTTGAACTTATTGTTTAAATAGCTTTCGGTTACTGTGGATATTAGTTCTGTGAGTTGAAATAAGAATTAAGTCTTCACCTTTTGGTAACTCAGACCAACAACTCGTCCTTGGTAACTGTGTTTTTGTGGTCAGAGCTAGTTGTTGCTGGATTCTCCTGTATTACTTTTCACATAAATTTGTTAAATTATTCATATTTGAGGGAATTCTCAGCTACCCCTCATAGGTAGCTTTACGGGCTCATTGTGCTATATTTTCCATCTGCAAATCTTCAAACCACATTTTGGTTCTCACAGTTATGTAATTGCTTGTACTGCAAACACTGGAGTGGGGTATTTATAGCCAGCCCAACCAACCATCAACATTTTCATTGAATTATTTTCAGTCAGATGAAAATGTGTTTAATAACTGCTAGCTTTGTAACACTGTTATTCACAAGTTTGAAGGCCCAAACGGACCGCTATTTATCATTTACTCTACCCTTCTGTACAAGTTAGCCCCCAACTTCAGGGTGAACTAGATTGGCTGTCTTCTAAAAAATTCACTCTCTTGACTTTTACTAAGACTGACATTCTTTTCTTGACTGCATTGGAGTCTCATAGTAGGGATGTTTTGAAAACTTGTTCGCTGGAGAAAAGCTATGCAGCTAAAAATAAGTTGTATTTCACAGGCAGCACTCACTGATATTGCTTGGAGATTATCACTATGTATTTCCCACGTGTACAGATTACTTAGCTGATAAATTGGCAAGGACCTGCATCCACCCTGAACCACAGAACAAGTACCATCAATTCTCAAAGCTTGTAACTCAATGTGTGTTATGAATACTGAGCAGTTCAATATTTAAAGGAAATAATGGAGCCCAATTGTGACTAAAGACAGAAATAGTTATTGGGGTTTGTTGGTTTAATGAACCAGTCTTCTGGTGTGTGTTTTTGCTCCAGGCATACACTGTGCTGTATTTCTGATCGTTGTGGCCCTTACTTGGTTATTAGCCATAAAAAAACATCAACTGAAAGGGGAAGAGAGACATGTGGTAGGCCAGGGAATAAATTCATGGAATGAGGGAAGTTCCATGACTAATGAAAATACTAAAATACCTGTGGTGCAGTTGGCCAGGGTTGACTTTTGTATGGTGCTGTGTACCCTATTTCCTGAGTGTCAGTAGGACTGAGCACCATCTGATGTGAAAGATCAGCACCCACAAGGAGTGGGCTAGAACACTTGATCCATCCATAATTTGTAGAAATAGGGTTAACATGAAAATACAATAGATACCACAAAACTCATTAAAGCAGCATTGATCCACGTCTCACATGGCCTCCTAAATCAATTTCATTTTATTGTGGTTGAGGAAGAGTTCATAGCATAAGAAAACATTTCATTTAGATGAGCAGAAGTGTTGGGAATGGGCTCCTGTAATATCATCAAAAGAAAGGTAGTGTATTTTAAACTGTATGACACAAGAACGTCCACTCACTCATTTTAGAGTGACAGCAGGGCTTATTTTAGAATGAGTAATGTGGTCTTCACATTAGAATTTATACTTTGTAGTACCACAGTCTGTTACTTTTTGCTGTATATATTAACCACGGAATCTTTATCAAAGAAGGGATCTGGTGCCTGGTGATCAGTCGGTAGTCTAGAAAAAGTGTTTTGGTGGGTCTCAAGCCAGTGCCAACCATTTCCATCACAACAGCCATTATGACATTTGACACTGACTGGCAGCCTGAGTAGGATCAAATGAATTCTAGAGACAAATACTCTACTGAACTTAAAATAGTGTTTGCTTGATGGTCCCAGATATTGAAGTTATACATTGTAATCCTACAAACGTCTCTCAGTACTATGCCGAGTTGTCTAAATTACATCCAAGGAGGATCATCATCATGGGATGAGACAATGGTTCAGTCCCCATTCAGTCCTTGGACTCTACGGATGTTAGTTGCTTTATTATTTAATGTCCTAGAACTCATTCAACCCAAAACATAGTTTTGGGAGGCTTAAGTACCAATATATTTACTTACCCCACATTGTTTTAGACATTCCAGTTTTCCACCTGCCTTCTGGAAAGTACAGGAGCCTGGAGACAAAACTACAGTGTTGCTGGGAACTCCACCCCATCATGTACCCTAATTTTCTCCTCCCCTCCCCCACATCCATTAGTAGTTGTACTGAAGTAGTGCTTAGAAGCCCCATCATGCTATACCTTATATATCCAAAAAAAGATGGCTTCCTTTTAATCTCCTCACCACTATACCAGTCCTTTTATGCAAGGCAAAATGGCCAGAAGAGCACAAAAGATTGTAAAAGCTCTGTGGAGTTAGCACTGCAGAAAACCACGATAACATTGTCCTTCACGGACCTCTTCACAGGCATTACTTGCCTGCACAGTCATGTACATCAGCAATCAGTTACCACCCCATGTGCATTTTTCTCATTTCAGGAGCCATATTGCTGCCATCAAGAGCACGCATATTGGTGGCTTCTGTTCTGAGATACTTGCGTGCCATAACATGGCAATACTTAGAACATATGAAACTCAAAGACAGAAAGCTCAAACAGCAAAGTTGAATAGCCAAATATTATTTCCTGCACTTTAATATAACAAGAAACACTATGAAAACTTGTAATAAAAATAAAGTACCAGATAAAAATTTTTAAAGTGACACCCTTATAAGGTCTTAAGCAACTGCAAAAGATTATAAAACATATTCAAGTTCATAGAAAATTATTTTGATTTTAAAAAACACTTTTGTATATAAAGAATTCCCTCATCAGATAACAAGTATCACTTACATTTTCTATGAAGACAAAATACTTTCCTCCAAGATATGGCAGCAATGAGCATTTTAAATTATTTGTGGCATGCTGAAAAGAGCAAAGCAACATAACTAAAATGTTAAACAGAATTGACTAATGGGGGCAATACAAAATGGGCAGAATTGGTCTATCCAGGCCTCAGGTGCCAGAAGATGCTATTAGGTTTTGCAAGTGCTTAGCTTTTTAGCTTGATTTTGTATTACTGCTTTGCTACATACCTGAAATGTACTATTTAGACAGAAAGGGGAAGTATTAGTGTTTAGAAATGTATGCAGCCTAGTTTTTATAGTTCTGAACAAGAATTAAGAAAATTAAGAATCTTGGTTAGCAGGTAGTTATGGTAGCAGCCTAAATATGTTTCTTTTCTTTAAGAACATTTTGAAGACAGATCACTTCCAGCTACAAGGACAAAACCATCAACAACTTCCAAAGCCAAAACCTTATTATGGTTCTACTGAAGATTAGTAACCAGGGCTACGTCTAGACTGCAACCAGTACTTTCGAAAAAGCAAGCTGCTTTTTCGAAAGAGAGCACCCAGGCAGACTGGCTACTCTCTTTCGAAAAAGCAGTTTGCATTACATAGTGCCTTTTTTCGAAAGAGCACTTCCGAAAAAAGGTATTCTTCCTTGTAAAACAAGGTTTTCTGCGGTCAAAAAAACTGCCGTGTTCTTTCAATCTACTTTTGAAAAAAAGTGGCAAGTCTAGATGCAGGGGAAGTTTTTTTGAGAAAAGGCTACTTTTTTCAAAAAACCAAAAACCTGTAGTCTAGACACACCCCAGGGGAGAAAAGCAGAATAGTGCAAAAGATAATTCTGCCCATTTCACAAAAATACATGCAAGCAAAGCCAAGATCCACTTCCAACTGTGAAATTAATATGAAGTATAATGGAAGAAAGAGCTTGTATAACTAGGTTAGTTTATGCACATACCACATTATGTTTCAAATAGTAAGAACTCAGAGCACCAATAGCACCAGCCACACACAAAGCCCAAACCTGCTTCCATCTGAAGAGAATGTACACAACAGCTAACAGTAAAATTCAAACTTGAAATACAACATCCTCTTGTTTTGGCAGAAAATTTTAAACAACCGTACATGCTAATTTCAGATTTAAGGTGTCATTCCAATAATTTTAAATAAATATTTACTTGAGTACAAATGTGTGTGTTTGGTGTAAGAATACTGTGTTCTGAACACCCAGTGCAGGAATTTCACCTGTTAATGTTTTAGAGCTAAAAGTTATACCGATATCCTATGTAGACAAGACACAGATGGGAGTCATATTACTAATTCAAGAAATAGTGAGTTGTAACCATAATACAACATCACCACAGTTAACAATGCTATATAATTGACAGGTACTGTCAATGTTAATTCTTCTTTTGGTTTGGTAAAAAGATGAGACTCTCCCAATGTTATTGCAAGATGACACTGAACTGTTAAAAAAGGTCAGCCCTCTCCTCTCCCCCACATACAGATGCAATACATTTACAGTGTTTATTCCATTAAACATTTTTGTAGTCCGTATGTCATTTTTAAAGTCCTGATTTCTCAAAAGTAGGAACACAGAGAAAGCAGTTTCTTGAGCAAGGAATTTTCCAACTTCAACTATAGAAAAATTTCCATTTAAGAGTTGACCAACGTATAACTCATCCTCCAACCTAATGATATAATCATTGCTAGAAACCCATTAAGGTAAATACTAGCCAACTATTTCATCTTAATATCAAATTATATCATTATTTGTTGAAACATATAAAGTATACTTGTTTTGTACAATATGGTTTATTTTCTGTATTCTGATTGAGGAATGAGTTGTTTCCTCATCTCACATTTCAACCCTTCAAGTACAATGGTTGTGTACAGCCTTGTGAATTGTCAAAGCCTCCGTCAGGATGAAATTAAGATCAGATCTGCAAGTTACTGTCACATATTTTTAGTTACAAACAGTGTGTGTGTGTTTTCTATCCTTATTTGCTAAACTTTGGTTAGCAGTCTTATCACAAAGTGTTGCCATTCTGGTATCTAAAGTGTTAATTCAAGTTAAGAAAGCAGTCTACTCTCTAAACTTTAAAACAATAAAAAAAATTTTTAAATAGAACCAAGAGCATATCAATTTATGGTTTTCTCAAAATATGTTTACCTTAATAAAAACAAAGCAGGAGAAAGACAAATGAAAGTTGCACATTAACTTTGCATCCTCTCATCTTCATTCCTCAGGAGGTTAAGATCCTTAATCTACTCTGACCAACTGCACTAAAGACTAGCAGACCATATATACAATTTCAATGTCACTTTCCTATTATAATGGTTCAGATTGATGGGGTAAAAACTTGGCAATTCAAAATATGAGAAAAAGTTGCAATAAGATAAGTATGTTGTGCTTCACAGTAATAATGAAATTGTTTGCCACAGAAAACAAAAGATGACCATTGCTAACTGACATGTAGCTTATCCTCCAAGACTGCCAAAGAAAGAGAAACATCTTCTCAAATCAGCTTAACATTCTTGTTCTTTTCCTTTGTATGCAACAGAGCTGTTAGTGTGGATCTGGATCTACATAAGTGATTATAATCAAATATTAACAGACTTAAGCCAAAGGAGAAACCTGATAAGAATTGTAGGCCTTGTACATCCAAAGGACACTAAACTCTGGGTTTGCAACAGATGACGTTATGAGAGTTTACACAAATTCAAGACATATATTTTCAATTTTTGGAGAGGAATCAGAAAGCACAACTATATTTGCCATTTTTTTTATTCCCCCAAACCACATAATATGTTCATAGGCAATGCTAGAACTCGTAGTGGGATCTCTTTCTATTCATGAGAAATTACTATGATGTGGCCAGGAGAAAAAACCTCTGGTTGCCAGTTCAAGCTCTAGGCTCAAAATAAGCAGTTCTAAGTTTCATTCACATGTCACATCAACAACTAATTCCATTTCTCACTGTCATAGGTGTAGAACTTCAAAACCGGTGTTTCTAAACTGAAATAATCGCACATCTGTATGAATGGATTCAGTGTCCAAGTAGTGGAGATTTTAGCATTCAATAGAATTGGAAAAGTTCCTGAAGAAACAGGATAGTTGCGTGTAAGGCATTTACAGGAATGACTTCAACATTACATAAGTGAACCACTAACACAAACTTCAGGAACGGAATGCCCTCTGCCTTGCTGCGTTAAATATTTCATAGGAGCCCAATTAACTTGAGCAAACTTCTTCTGTTTCAAAAAAAACCATTTGCCATGAAAGTCCAGGTTCACCAGGACCAGCACAGAACAGATCTGCAGTATTTCCAGGATGAACAGCACAACAGAAGGGATAAAGATCTTCCACATTTAGAGAATGACTGTCCAGAGACCTAAAGTAATGCAATGGAGAAGGAAAGCCATCACTTCAGTCCCCATTAACTGGCCCAATCCTGAAAGCGGAAGCAGTCACTTGCAATCTTCCACACTGTGCTAGTAGGTGTAGCTTGTGCTGTCAGTAAGAAATTCTGGGTGAAGTAACGTTGCTTGTTGCCATCAAATTTTACTGACCCACATGTCACCACAAGGACTGTTGTCTGGCTTTGAGTAGCTTGCTCTTTACAAAGAGAATGAAAGCATGTTAAAAAAAAAGTTAAATACAATTTCCCATCACTTCAGCTGTTTCTATGAAAAGCTAGTGTGTTCACTTACTAATGTCCATACCAATTACAGGCGTGAATGGTTAACCAGTGGGTTGGAGCAGGCCCTCCTCTCTCCCACCCCAACCCCGTTGTGGGCAGGGGTATGCTCCAGCCCAGCCAGAGGACTCCCTGTCTGCAGCAGGCCCAGCCCAGTGTGCCACAGGCAGGAACACGTTCCATCTCGGGCAGGGCAGCCTGATCTGCACCAGCCTGACCAGAGCACGGGCTGTCCACCCCCTTTCAATCAGGGATTTTACATCCCTAATACCAATCACAGTTACAGGTGTGTTAGCAAATGATTGGAAGAGTATACACAGTCAGCTGATTTTTATATTGTTTTGTTACAAACAGAAACATCAATGGTAACTAATTCATTAACACGTTAGTTGTTAATAATATTTTAACTTGCACAGTTTATATTACAATGCCACATAGAGGTTAAATTCCCCTTAAAGTTACTTTTAATGTATTAAAATAACTGCTTTGGTGCATGAAAAAAAAAATCAAGGCTACACCGGAGTAAATGTTCTTAAGGAAGTTTACTAAAGTTCTACTGTACAGTTTTAAGCAGTAATTTTCCTATTACGACCCTTTATTTTAAAATAGCCCTACATTTAGCTATCAGGATTTTTATTCAACTTGTTCACTTTCCTTAGATGTTAAAAATATTGATCAATGTGGCTTTCAGAACAATAAATATCCTGAATTATAAAATTACCTTACCATGAACAGGTTGGCAGTCCAACATATTAACCTGGAATTCACTAGACGGCAACATTTCAAAAAATTCTTTCAGTGCTTCTTGCCCAGACACTGCATTGCCATTCCAAATCAATGTTGCTTTGTCCAGATAAAGTCTAGTCAACATCTAAGGATTATACAAGTTTGGAAAAATGCATTAGTAAAAGTCATGCTACTTGTTGCCAATATAGGAAACACAGTCATATGATGAGAAGAATTAAAACAGTATTTTACATATTCGATCCTTCTTCATATAGCACTGACTGAATTGTCCTACTCAAACATTGGCTTCCATTGTCAACTGACATCCTGTATGTTGCTTTATAACTTAGTTTTCTTAAGTAACAAGAAATACTCTCTACTCTAAGCTTTCAGCTCCAAAGTATTTCATTAAGACAAAGAACACAGGGGAATGTAACCTGAGTAAAATTAACTTGCATATAAACAAGGGTCACTGGAAAGATACAAAAGCACACAGCATAGCATGTCTCAGGGGAAAGGCCAGAGTTTGGGTTCTATAAGACAAACTTTAAAGAAGGGTCCATGTTGACCCTTGCATCTCTATCACATACATCTAGAGATCCAAAAAAGCCATCATAATAAACAAGTGTGTGAAAAAGCATTTAGATCAGCAATTCTTCAACTGCTGCGCATGGAGCACTTCCTGACCACCTGCTGCTGCTGCCACTTTCTCTTCCTCAGTCATTTCTAGAAATACCCACATTCCATTACAGTGGCACAACTAGCTTAGAAGGTTAGGAGAAAGGAAATTTATTAATTCAGAGTTCAGATGTTCTGAAAAAGAAAACTAAATACAACTAATTTTAATAGCTTCAAGGAATAACTGAGTTAGTTTATAAAGTGCTACCAGACCATTTGTTGTTTTTTAAGTGTATCCTGTACAGACTAACAAAACATGTAGAGGGTATCATGAGCTTTTGTGGGCACAGCCCACTTCTTCAGATGAACGGAGTTTTAATAGTTCATATTAAAATTTGTTATGCACTGTAGCTGCCAAAGAAAGAGATACAGAAACAAAGAGAATCATGACTGGGAAGGGATCTATGAGACACTCTGTAGAAGCATCTTACATAATGAAAAAGTTTAAGAACCCCTAATTTAGATCTTGAAGGATATTTTATAGAGCAGATCAGAAGACACATGCAAATCTGAAATCTGCCAGTAATGCTAAGATGGGTGGTAGCTACCTCCCAGAAGTCTCGAAGTATATAGGAAGATCATTCTCATAATTCAAGTAAACAGAAAAGTGACAAGGGGCAACAATTGAGTCATGGTAGGGATCTACCTACCCTTCTTCTTTTATCCATGGTATCATAGTAAATGTTGACAAACTCTTCAGCAGCTCTACAAGTCTGATCCACACAAGTTTTAAAGTTCTAGAAATATCAACAAAACATAGGGCAATGTAAAACTGTTAGTTTGATTAAATTCTGTGAGCAGTTTCTCAAGCAAGTAAATCAACATATATAACAACAAAATGAGGTAGCACAATGGAAGAGTTCTGTTTCCCAATCATCCCAGTCTCATAAAAGCTTATGCTGAACAGTTGTCCATGTAAGGATGTAAGTGAGTAATTAACTAATTGTGTAGTTGATCAGTCCGGCATTCAGGCGGAGTGGGACCCTCCTTCTTGCCTTTCTGTCCGGATTTCAGGGATCCCCCTCTCTCTCTCCCTGGGGGACAGTCACAGTCCCGTACCCGGCTCCTCCCCCCCAGTACCGTTTCGGGGCAACAGTGGCAGGGGAAGGTGGGGGGGGTGCATGAAGTCCATCTGATTATTTGATAAGGGCCACCACTGCTGTTTTGCAGTTTAAATGTAGCAGGAGCCGGGCACACAGGCAGCCTGGCTCTTACTACATTTAAATTGCAGATCCACAGCAGGGGTAGGTCCCAGACCCCGCACGAGCAGAGACTGAGCTGTCCTGGCTTGTGCTGGGTCCCAGACTGCTGCACCTCTGCACTTTAAATGCAGTAAGAGCTTCCAGGCTCTGGTGGCTCTTACAACATTTAAAATACAGAGCTGCAGCAGGGGTAAGTCTGGGAACCAGAATTTAATACATTTAAAATGCAGAGGCTTAACGATCCAGGACCAGGTGCAAGTAGGACTGAGCGGTCCCATACCCTAGTGGGTTGCAGACCACTGCACCTCTGCCTCCTCCCCACACCGCGGAGACGGGTTCCCCTACCACCATCTCCTGCTCCCCTCTACCCTTGCAGCCTCTGATACAGAGGCTGTGGGGAAGGAAAGCAGCAATTAGTCCACTACTTGACTAATCACTTACATCCATATGTCCATGGCATTCATGACTCTTGGTAGACTGAACTACAAACAGATCTCGTAGGAGAGATGGCAAATTAGTTGTCTTAACATTCCAAGTAAGTTTTCCTAGATATTTCACCCCTCCCCTACTCCTCACTCAACACCCCCCCCCCCATGCGCATTCACACCTGCAGAGTCTTGCAGACAGCTCTCGTCCTCCCTGCCCCCAGCCCCCCTCAGCGCTGATGCCAGCTGCTTGTGGTATGGCCCGCGCTCGGCAGGTCTAACGAGAGGTACGGTGTCGAGTTCCGGGGGCCCCAGGCAGGCAAGGCCGCGCGCGCGCTTCCCCCCACAGACACACGCACACGCGGTCCCCCCCCCCCCCACACGGAGAACGAGCTGTCGCCTCCCTCCCGCCTCCCGCCCCAGGTTGCCCGCGGACTCACTACGGAGGCGGCCATAAGGCGGGAAAGGGAAGCCCTGGCCGGACCCAGCGCAGCGGATAAGGCGGGAGCAGCTCTCCGGGTCGCAAAGACCTCGGCGTTCAAAAGAAAGCGGATGTGTGCTCTCCAGCCAGTGTCCCCCTTCCGGCCGCGCTGGGGTCCAGCGCAAAACTCCTTCCGTGGGGCACTATGGCGCTGGTCCTCGGGGTTCCACTGCCAGGGTGGGGCCAAACTCCGCGCATGCGTCTTCAGCCTGGGAACGCGGGTACTGGGCAGGACTTCGAGTGCGGGTGAAGGGACTGTAGGACTGGGTTGAGAGGGGCGGGGCCGGTTCCATGCTCCCGCGAGCCTCCCTCCCCCTCCCAGCTGGCATGCCGACCACCCGCGCCAGCCCTTTTCCCCAGGGACCAGCCAGGGCCAGACGGACATTGCCCCTCCCCGGCTTCTTTTGCTCTAAAGAATTTTTCAGTTTTCAAATATTGCACAATGCTAAGAACTCATAAAAAATCCAATTTATGGGCTGGAATACAAACCACTCCCACTAAACTAGCTGATGTGTCTCACTACTTAAGGATGGTTATTGTGTTTCTCACCTATAGCTCACCAAGACTGCAAGGCATGAGTGAAATATACAGGTCTTTTATTTCTATCAAAGAAACATAATACTTATCCTTCGCAGGTGAGAGAACCTATTTGCTCTAGATCCATTTTCAACTTAAATTAAGAGGTTGAAGTTTGCCATTCTTGGGACATTCTGTTAGAGAAGAATGTTATCAGGCAAGAGCCTTAAATGAAATGATTTGTTATTTTCAGTGTGAAGAGAACCTTTGCGTTGGCCGGACATAAAATCAGTGAGACATAGTGTGGGAAAATGGAATTACAGATAATCCAATTCAGCAAGAAGTGGGCCTCATCCTCCTTGATTGGATCCACCTCGTCATCTCCAGCCTGATCCTGGCCTGCATATTTATACCTGCCTGTGGATATTTCCACTACATGCATCTGACGAAGTGGGTCTTTGCCCACGAAAGCTTATGCTCCTACACTTCAGTTAGTCTATAAGGTGCCACAGGACTCCTTGTTACAATTCAGCAAAACACTTAAATCCACTGAAACGACAGGGGCTCCAAATACAACCTGAATGTCTACATTGCAATTGCATAGCTCTGTGAGCCTACCAGCTGACCTGGGTTTCAATGTGGCACTGCAGGTTTTTTACTACAGAGTATGCACACCCTAAATAAGCACATACTTAACTTTAACCCTTGTGATTTAAATGCATGCTTAAGTACTTTGTTGAACTAGGGCCTAGGTTAGGAAGATATAGGCATTAGAAGTAATTTTGTCTGGCACTGGGTTTATTTTCTACATTTGATTATATTACAACACTAGTGATTTCATCAATTGAAGGTGTATTATAGTGCCTTCTAATGCCTTGCAGTCCTAGCCATTGTTTAATGTTATAATTTGAGCGTCTAAATTACAGAAGTCATTGTTATTCAAAACCATACCAAAATAACAAAAAAGAAATTTGAGGAGCTTAAGTGCAGTAACAAAAATGAGTTTGTGTAGGATTTTAAGCATTCACGCAGCAACAATTTTTGATTATCTGCAAAAGGTCATTCTAGGAGTCAGTTTTACAGCATAGGTTAGTTCCACTTTCCACCATGCTATATTTCCTCAACCTCTCATTATTCAAATTAGGGATGTTAAATAGCGGTTAGTAAGCTAATCGAGTAGTCGATGGAACAGCTCATTCTATTCCCAGATGCTGCACCTCTACTTTTTAAATATAATAAGAGCTGCCAGGCATGCGCCAACTCAGCTGTCCCAGTTCGCGCCCAGTCCCAGACCACTGTAGCTCTGCCTTTTAAATGTAGTAAGAGCCTAATGGCTCTTACTACATTTAAAAAGCAGAGGCATAGCATCAGGGACCCAGTGCGAGCTGGGACTGCTCAGTCCTGGCTTGCGCTGCATCCCCTGCTGCATCTCTGCCTCCTCTGCTCCGCACAGAGATGGTGCTGGAGGAACTGGCTTTTAAGCTGTGGCTCCTGCTCCCTGCCCTTGCTGCCTCTGATACGGAAGAAGATGGGGCGGGAAGTGACTAGTCAAGTAGTGACTGGACTAGTTGACTACTTGAGAAGTCACTTATATCCCTAATTCAAATGCCTTCTAAAATACACTTTTATGTGTGATGGCAAGAAAGTCACACGTTCACAATAAAATAAAATAAAATAAAATAAAATAAAATAAAATAAATAAAATAAAAATGGTGACAAAAACTTAGATTTTTCTCTCCTGTGGATTTCCCAATGTACCCTATCTTTTCTTGGTCTCTGTTTTTTTACTGGATGAAAACTCTTCTCTCATAAATAAGAATCACCATAGATTGCAGAAGATAAGGCCATTCAAGAGCCTGGCCATCTTTAGGAACCACTTGCTAAACATTCTTCATCAAAAAGGCTTTTCCACTCGAGGGCTATGTCTACATTGCGGGCATCTTTTAGAAGAAGTTTTTCTGGAAGAGAGCTTTCAAAAAAAATTCTTCCAAAAGAGCACGTCCACACTGGCCAAGCAATCGAAAAAGCGATCGGCTTTTTTGAAAGATAGCATCCAGACTGATTGGACGCTATCTCACATATAAGGCCACCTCGAACAACTTCAGGCGGGGCTTTAGGTCACCAGTTGCTTCCTAGTGCTGGTGCCAGAGCGTAGCAGACACACACACTTAAAGGGACCCACCCTGGACAGCCCTTTTTCTGCTTCTGCTGTGTGCTTGCATACCTCTTCAAGGGACAGCAAAGCTCTTGCAGTGCATACTCTGGTTGCCCAGCTTTTTTGGATGCCACAGCTTTTTCTTTGTGCCATGGAGCCGGAGCTGCCCTTGGGCATGTGATGGCTCCACATTGCCATGCTGCAGTTTCTGCAGTACTTGGTGCTGGCTGCCTTCCTGGTCCTGCACAAGCTTGACCCCGAGCTCATTTTGGGGACCCTCTCCCTGGGTGCAGGAGCAACACACATGCCACAGCAACCCACAGTGGAGAGGCGTTTCTGGAGGCTGGACACCAGTTTGGACTAGTAAGACCATCTGGTTATGGAGTAGTGGGATGACCAGCAGTGGCTCCAAAACTTCTGCATGCAGAAGGCCACCTTTTTGGAGCTGTGTGCCTGGCTCAACCCTGCCCTCCGACAACGTGACACCCACCTGCGGCCCACCATCCTCCTGGAGAAGCTGGTCGGCATTGCCATCTGGAAGCTCGCCACCCCAGACAGTTACCAGTCCATGTGCAACCAGTTCTGCATGGGGAAGTCCACTGTCAGGGCTCCTCTCATGGAGGTAAGGCACTCTTGGGCTGCAGTCCCTGCCTGGCAGGGGTGGGGGGAGGGAGAATCCTGGAAAAGGAGGACCCTCAGGAAAGGGGAGTTGAGAGGTGTGGGGGGTGGAGTGGGGGTGAGGAGAAGCCTTGTCCCTGGGGGGCGTTGTGCCGTCCCACCCTCACACAGCCCTGCTACTGGGGGGTGGCCTTATAGGGGGTGGCTCCTGGGGAGCTTGGGGGGGTGAGGGGATGAGAGGGGGATGGGCACCTCCCAATGGCTCAAGCACCCCCTTTCTCATTCTCTGTTTTGTGTGTTTGTCTCTTTCTGCAGGTTGTGAGGACCATCAACTCCATCCTGCTGCGGAGGGTCATCTGCCTGGGAGACCTAGACCCTCATCGTGGCTGAATTTGCTGCCTTGTGGTTCCCAAACAGCAGTGGAGCCATAGATGGGACCAACATCCTGATCCGCACACCTGAACATCAAATGGCCCAGTATGTCAACCACAAGGGCTACTTTTCAATGGTGCTGCAGGCCCTGGTCGACCACTGTGGATAGTTCATGGACATTTTTGTCGGGTGGTTGGGCAGGGCACACGATGCCCAGATTTTTTGGAACTCCAGCCTCTATGGGAAGCTAGAGGCAGGCACATTCTTCCTCTGCTGTGGCTTTGAGGTTGGGGACGAGCAGATGCCATTGTGCATCAGGAGAGACATGGCCTACCCCTTGATGCTGTGGCTTATGAAGCCATATCCTGGCCACCTGGACTCTATCAGGAACCAATTTAATGCTCACCTGAACCTGGCCATTATTCAGGTGTAGTGTGCCTTTGACCCCCTCAAGGCACATTTCAGGTGCCTGCTGACCCACCTGGACGTGGGGGAGCACAACATCCCTGAGGAGGTATTGGCATGTGTCCTCCACAACATTTGTGGCAAGGAAGGGGGAGGCTTTCCTCCCGGGGTGGGGGGCAGATGCTGGCCACAAGGGGAGACCCTTCGAGCAGCCGCGGAGAACTGCCATCCGCCAGGCCCATCAGGCCGGGGAGAGTTTCTCTCAAGGACCCCAGTAAGTCTCCCCAGGGCCTTCCCTCAGGTGCCTCTGGTTTGCTGACCTATCCCTTTCCCAACACAACCCCTCCCTTCACCCCTTCCCTGACCTCCGAATAAAGACACCTGTTTGGTTTTCCACAAAATGAACTCTGTATTGATCTTTCATTAAAAAAAGCTGGAGGGAGTGGAAGAGGGGGACTTATAACCTGGAGGGGGAGGTGGCTCGGAGTGGTGGGGGAGTGGCTAGATGCGCCACCTTGGGTGTGGGGACTTCATCAGACTTGGGGTTGGGTGAGTCCTGGGACCACAGCGGGGGCAGGAGGAGGGGCTGGTGCGGAGTCAGGGATGGCGGGGGGAGGGAACGGGGCATAGGCATCACTTGGGGAGGGGGCAAGGGCATTGCTTGGAGAAAGAGCAGAGGCATTGCTTCGGGGGCAGGAGGAGGTGGAATGGGCAGAGCAGGGGGACAGCAGGGTGGTAGACGAGCAGCGAAAGCAGGCAGGTGTACCAGCATGCACAACATGATGGCACACATGCTATTGCACCACTGCATGAGCTGGTCCCATGCGCGGTTCCACCACTCAGGGGCGGCCCATGCCTATAGGCAAACTCGGCAGCCGCCTAGAGCACCAAGTTAAATGGGGCGCCAAATTCCCTACCACTTCCCTTTCCTGGCGTCGGCCCCGGAGGAAGGCTTCCCTGCACCGCAGGAGGGGTGAGTCGGCCCCGGAGGAGAAGCGTGGAGAGTCGGCCCCAGGAGAGGCGGCATGCAGGGGTTTCCCCATGCTGCGGGAGGGGGAGTCGGCCCCAGGAGAGGCAGCGTGTGGGGGTTTCCCCTGTGCTGCGGGGAGGGGGGTTGGCCCCAGGGGAGGCACACGCCGGCTTCCCCTGCTCCGTGGGGGGGGGGGGTGTCAGCCCCAGGGGAGGCGTACACAGGGCTTCCCTGCACCGCGGCAAGTTCAAATGAAGATGATAGAATAATTATTGTCTTATTTGACATCAGCTGTTTAAAAATGTTTTCTGTTGCTTACAGCTTGGGAAGGAAAGGTTTTTTATTTTTATTGATACATCTTATCTTATTCCTGCACTAGTACTTGCCTGTGTTAGCACAGAAAATATTCAATTTAATTTTAAAGCTTTTGATTTAGGAGTAAAATATAATAGGCATATATATTAGCTATGCATACTTCAATAAACAAAGCATAAGAAAAACTACCATGGTGTTCTCCACTGGTACCTGGAAGCTGCAGAGATTTCACTTATCTTCAGGCTTAGAGTGACCTGAAATTATTGAAAAAATAGTTCTACTTTTGATATTAAGGTCTGTATCATAAACAGCTCTTCCAGTTTCTGCACAATGCATTCAGAAATGACTGTCATTTGTTCAATGTAATTTTATGATTTTGTTTTTCCATCACAAAGTGCCTGAGTGCAAGATGCATTTCCACTCAAATGCACCTTGTATATAAGAGAACTACAAATACAGGGCCCAATTCTGCAACTTTGTATTTATGCTGTTTTCATGAGGATGGTAAGATTTGATGCATGGGTCTAAGCAGGGCCGGCCCGAGCCCTTTTGGTGCCCTGGGCCCGGCGCCGCCCCCGGGTGCAGGGCGCATGTATGGGCCCGCCCCCCCAGAGTGCGCTGGCCCACCCCCTGGGGCACACGGCGCATGTGCACGCTGGCCACGGCCGCTGGCGCGCAGCCCAGTGTCCGACCCTGGGGCGCACGGTTCATGCGCTGCCCAGCCCAGCCTGGCCAGTGTTGCTGGCACACGTGCCGGGCCATGCAGGGCCCTGCAGCTGTGGGAGGAAGGGTGCTACTGACCAGCGCCGCGGGGCTGGCACAGCGGGAGCCGGGCGCACGGCTCCTGATGGCAGCTGTAAGGGACGCCGTGCGCCCCTTACAGCTGCAATCAGGCGCCCCTCATCAGTTGGCGCCCTGGGCAGCTGCCCGGCTCACCCATGCCTTCGTCTGGCCCTGGTCTAATGTCTGATTCTGCAGCCCTTACTCTCAAGATATCCCTACCATGGGAAAATTTACAAAAACAGTTTCACCAGTTAACCTGGACCAGTGTGGGGAGCACTAATAACGACAGTGTTCCAGTACGCAGATCCATTTTTACCAAGATTTTATATGAACCTGCTAAAAAGCAAGTCTAACTACATAATGGCAAAGAGAGATCTGACCATATGTGTAACAATATGGTTTTTCTGTAGCCAAATTGAAAGGCCTGTAGTCATATTGGTAGGCCTAAACTAAAGCCTTCTTCTGCAGCCAGACTGAAGTAGGGTTGCCAGATGGTTAAACCAAAAATACCGAACCCCTCCCCCCCCCAAAAAAAAACACCGGGGGAAAAATTGTGTTGAGGGGGAAAAAGGGAGGAGGGGAGACCAAATTCGTTGAGCAAAAAAAAAAAAAAAAAACCCCAGCACACCAGCACTCCCCCACTCACACTGAGTGCAGAGTCAGAATAGAGATAGGAACAGGAGAGAAGTTGAGCACTAAGACCCAGGGAAGGCATTGCTTCCTCTTGGTATTTAGGCTTTTTGCTGGCAGCCATTTTGTGTTCTTGTTCAAGCCAGAGCTTAGCTTCCCTGCAGAACCAGGTAAGCCTGGGGTCCGGGGGCAGAGGGCTGGGGGTGTTGAGGCCTGGTGGGGGAGCCAGGGGCTGGGCCCAGATGCTAAGGTTGCCAGGTGTCTGGTATTTTTGCCTCCTGGCTGGGAAAACAATTCAGAAAATAGCAGATATTTTAGGTGTCCGGTATTTTCTGATTTTTTTTACTGGACAGGAGGCAAAAATACTGGACACCTGGTAACCCTAGACTGAAGAGCAGCAGCCATTAGCTGTAAAGCCTGGCATCACATACTCACACATTCTGTCTAAATTGCATTAAAATAGTGTCACATTAGGCTGTGAGAAGGGGATCCTGTCGTAATGGCACCCACTGTCACCAGATAAGAAACAGATATCAAGGTGGGTAAAGAAAACTTAGTTAACAGAATTTTGTTTGGCAAAAAAATGTTTAACAATAGTTGTGGTTGTGGAATCTGCATTGTTATTGTCCTCTCTTTCCTATTGTTTGTCTGTGTGATCTCTTCTCTGTCTGGTTTATAACTGTTTGTTTCTGTCCGCTGTATAATTAATTTTGCTAAGTGTAAATCAATTAAGTTGGTGGGATATGATTGGTTAGGTAATTCTGTTACAGTATGTTATGATTGGTTAGTAAAATCATACTAAAATAATTAGTTAAAGTACAGGTTTGGGTAAGGTTTCGCTATATAAACTGGGGTCCAAGAAGGAGACCAGGAAGAAGAAGAAAAGGGGGAGAAGAAGAAGGAAAGAAAAGAGGAAAGAAAGAAAGGAACACTAAGAAGAAGGAGGGAAGACCTGGAAGAAGTCATCTCCAAGACCCAGCCTAACATAAGAGCTGCCAGGACTCTGCTGCACAACCATGACGTGCAGCAGCTGAGATCCAGAGAGACTGACCTTGCCTGGCCAACAGGGGAAGTCTGCCTGCCTTTATCAGGATTGGTGAGCATGACACTGTGAGCTTAGCACGTGTATTCTTCTGGCTTTGGAATTGTTAATAAATAGAGAATAAGAATATTACAGTGTAAGGCTCTTTCAGTGGCAAAAGATCCTGCAGACCCGCAGGAAGTTACGCCCTGAGCCCTAGGAATTAGGTAAGGGTGAGTGTTTAAATTAACAGGGTTGCATCATGAGCCCTAGGAACTGAGTAAAGGTGTGTGTACCTGAAATTTGGAAGGGAGAAATAAATTAGCGTGGGTAACATATGTACTGAATTGCTGCCTATCCATGTCTAACACTGATTTGCTGAGCTAGTTCTTAAAACTGTGGGGATTTTTGTAAAGCTTCATTAAGTGGCACTTACTAACATCTGTATTCCTATGGAGAATTGCAGAGTCAGGCTATCGTATAACTAACCTTTTACAAAACTCTATAAATAATATATAAAGGGAGAATGTAAACTCCTCTGTAGTGCTATTTCATTTCACTCACTGAAGAAATTATTTTGATTGCTAAAGAAATACAAATATTTATTTTATGCTTATATACTACAGGATGGACCTCCCTGGTCTGGCATCCTTCAGACCTGACCGGTCCCAGATGAGGAATTTTGCTGGACCAGGGGAGGAAATTTCTGGACCTGCTGCTGCAGGTCCCCTCACCCATGCCTAACCCATTGTCTTCCTGCCTGGCACCTCAACTCCTGCTGACCTCACCACCCTGCAACCTGCTGGGCAGTTGCACATGCTGCTCTGGGACCTGCAGGGCAGCCGTGTGTGCCACACTGGAGCTCTGGGACCCACTGGGCAGTTGTGCATGCTGCACTGGAATCTGGGACCCACCAGGCAGTCGTGTACCACTGAGCCCAGCCCCACTGAGCTACCATGGCTTTCAGCCCTACCAGGCAGCTACCCACATGTCTCCCACCCCGGTGGTCAGACCTGTTGCCATGTGCTGGACAGCCCCACCGTCAGCTTACTGTGGGCAGCCCGCTGCCCTGCTGGCCCCACAGGGATCCTTGCAACTGGGCCTCCACCAGGACATGCTGGTCCTGCAACATCCATGCTGGATCATAGATGTTGCTGGACCAGAGAATCCCAGTTAAAAGAGTGTCAACCTGTAGTTCATGTTTTGTTATCATCCACAGTTAAACTTAAAAATCAAAACTGGTCTGGTAGCACTTTATAGACTAACAAAACCTGTAGATGGTATCATGAGCTTTTGTGGGCACAGCCCACTTCTTCAAATGACTGGAGTTTTGAGTTTAGGATGTGCAGACCCAAAATAAATAGGGGAGAAGAAAAAAGGAGGGGGGGAGGAAATTATGAAAAAATCAAAGGGAAAAACAGGAAAGCTGAAGGGTCATCAGTAAGCACCTGAAGATTGGCCAGTAAAATGAAGCAGATAAGGATCAAAGTCAATAGATTGGGGGTTGGGCAATTACTAACACAGGAATCTACAGAAAGAGCTGTTTGTCCCTTCATTGACTGTTAGGTGGGTAATGGCCCAGCTACCCCTCATCCCGATTGAGTCCATTAGCACGAAAATTGAACTTACAGAAGAAATGTAATTCGAACATTTCCCTGTCTATTTGGCTGGTAGAGTTTGTTTGTGACAAGACAGCCATCTGGAGATCTTTTAAAAAGTAGATTGAAGTGCTGTCCAACAGGTTTGTGTATGTTCTCTTTATGTATATCTGATTTATGTCCATTGATTCTTTCTCATAGGGACTGTCCAATCTGTCCCATAACACTGGGACATTGCTGGCATTTGATGGCATAAATCAAATTACTGGATGTGCAGTTGAATGATCCCTTGATTTGGTAGCTTATGTTGTTGGCTCCAGTTATGAATTCACTTGTATAGATATGTGGGCAGAGTTGGCACCGCTGCTGATTGCAGGGCTGGGTTCCTGGAGGCTTATCATGTGGTTATGTAGCTTGGTTACCGGAAATAATTCGTTTCAGTTTGGGAGGTTGTCTGTAAGTGAGAACAGGCTTTTCCCAAAGATTTCTGAGAGTGAGGGATCATTTTCCAAAATGGGTTGCAGATTGTGTATAATGCGTTGGATGGGTTTGAGCTGTGGACTATAGATAGTAACAAGTGGAATTCTGTTATTCTCCCCTCCCCCCCATATATTGACTTTGATCCTTATCTGATTCATTTTACTGGCCCATCTTCAGGTGCTTACTGATGACCCTTCTGGCTTCCTGTTTTTCCCTTTGATTTTTTCATAACCTCTTCTCTTTGTTTCCCACCCCCCCTCCTTTTCTTCTTCCCCCTTCTCCCCTATTTATTTTAGGTCTGCACATCCTAAACTCAAAACTCCAGTCATCTGAAGAAGTGGGCTGTGCCCACGAAAGCTCACGATACCATCTACATGTTTTGTTAATCTATAAAGTGCTACCAGACCAGTTTTTGTTTTTGAAGTTTATCCTGTGCAGACTAAGTTGGCTGCTCTCTGGAGCTTTCATCCATAGTTAGTTTTTTCTTCTTGGCAGGGAAAGTATGTCTGGATGAAAATTTTTCCTCTGGAGATTTTAGAAACATGCACAGAGAATGTTTGAAATTTCCATATATTGCATTGTAGGAAACTCCCATCTACACCCAGTTAAATGGAGGCATTTAGACTCCGATTCTGGAAAGTTTAAATCCATCTCTATTTAGGACAGTACTTAAATATGTGCTTACAGTGGTAGATGGATACCATCAGCATTGCAGTTCTTGGCAGTCCATACAGTGAGGCAAAAGAGAGGTATGTGGAGATTGATTCCCTAGAGGCGGTCCATCCTAGGAATGGTCTAGAAGACAGTACTGGGTCCTGCCATGAGGGCAGGGGACTGGACTCGATGACCTCTTGAGGATCCTTCCAGTTCTAGTGTTCTATGATTCAGGTCAGGGCTAAAGGATCCTGGCAAGGAAATATGAAGAAGTGGTCATTGTACTTGTCCTTTGGATAAATATAGAACTTTGCTCTGCAGGTCTGTAAACACAACGGCTACGTCTACACTGGCCCCTTTTCCGGAAGGGGCATGTAAATTTCACCAGTCGTCGTAGGGAAATCCGCGGGGGATTTAAATATCCCCCGCGGCATTTAAATAAAAATGTCCGCCGCTTTTTTCCGGCTTTTAAAAAAGCCGGAAAAGAGCATCTAGACTGGCCCCGATCCTCCGGAAAAAGTGCCCTTTTCCGGAGGCTCTTATTCCTACTTTGAAGTAGGAATAAGAGCCTCCGGAAAAGGGCACTTTTTCCGGAGGATCGGGCACTTTTTCCGGAGGATCGGGGCCAGTCTAGACGCTCTTTTCCGGCTTTTTTAAAAGCCGGAAAAAAGCGGCGGACATTTTTATTTAAATGCCGCGGGGGATATTTAAATCCCCCGCGGATTTCCCTACGACGACTGCTGAAATTTACATGCCCCTTCCGGAAAAGGGGCCAGTGTAGACATAGCCAACGTCTTCCAGGGCAGGAGGTGCTATAATCCTGAGCTAAACTGAAATTAACATGCACCAAGCTCTTTGAAGATGTATATCACAATGCAAATTCTGAGTTTTACAAGTTCATATGTAAAGGCGTCTTTTCTGAGGCCAACTTCTCACTGGTTTCTAAAGCAGTTTGGCGAAAGTAAAGACTGAGTCAGAATTGCAGCGTTTGGCCCATTGTTTTTCTTCCAGGCCTTCACAAGCATGAATGAAACTATTAACCCTAGTATCTAATCTACAAGTATTCTTTGTGGGTGTGGGTGTGTACTCTTCCATAGTGACAGGCATCATTCTAGGCACAGCATCTGTAATTAAGTCTATTAAGAGAAAAGACACTAAAGCCAAAATACTACACGTAATTGCTACTGTTGCAGAATCTTCAGTTATTATTCACATAGGTAAACAGAAAATCCTGTTCAGCCTAGACCTGCTTTGTCTTGGATGCTGTTTCTGGAGTTAATACTTAGCCTCTGAAGCAGATAGGGATGAGGTTTGTACCCTAATATTCAGTAATGGAATAGAGCTATGATAGCTTATAATTCATTATTATGTGGAACATGTTTAGTTTCTTCTCATTTAAACATTTGAATATATAGTCCCTGACCTTTTTATTGTTTCCTTGAACCTACAGTCTGTAAAGCACTTTGGTATGCAGTGAGCAGGAAAGGCCTTATAGAAAACTAGATTCTATTTCCTAGCATTTTAATGCTGCATAGTTCAGTGCGAATATTTATACCACAGACATATGCTACACGTGCAAAATTCCAGCCACTTGGGATTCTGTGATAATTTTTGCTTCCATTGCTACTCAGCTGTAAATGTTCAGAGCTAAGTGGAATAGCCCTATCTCTGCTGTACCTGTGAATATGTAGAATGCTTCAAAGGCAGAGCAGTTTAAATTTGTATTACTGCCGTATCCAGGGAACGTGTCTGCTAGTCCGCTTTTTTTTTTGCGGAAGAGCTGAAGCACTCTTTCGGAAGCCCTGTCTTCCTCATTCCAAAAGGAAGAAGGGCTCTTCTGAAAGATGAGGTTTTTCCAGAATTTGTCCCAGTGTAAATGATGGGCCAAATTTTGGAAAAAACACTTCTGACTAAACTATCTGAAAAAGATATGCAAATTGTGGAGTGCAATTTGTGTTCCTTTTTCCAATTGAACATTGTAGTCTAGACATAGCCTCAGAGAGGTAGCAGAGTTAGTCTGTAACTGGAAAAACTTAAAAAACAACAAATAGTCTTGCAGCACCTTAAAGACTAACAAAATATGTAGACGGTATCATGAGCTTTCGTGGGCACAACCCACTTCTTCAGATGAATGGAGTTATTAAAGTTCATTTTTGAAATAAATAGGGAATGTGGGGAGAGAAAGGGGAAAAAGGGAAAGAAATGATTAATTAGAGTCTCTATATTACATGAAGCTGATAGAGAAGTGGCAAATTGTTCTTAAGTACCCATTGTTTGGTTTTTTTATGTCATTAGGATGTGGAATGTAGTGGGCTATCGAGCCAATGTCTTTATTCATACCTTTGTGATAACTTCATTTATAGGTTTGATTCCTAAGTTCCAAGGCTTCCCTGTGTATTTGGCTTGTAATTCCACAATGGAGATCAAATATGTCAGCTGTTATCTTTTCAGACTGTTACTCAAGGTTTCCTCCAGCAAATGTACTTTCTGAGGATTTAGAGCAGTAGGCAGAGAGTAAACTGCACAAATAAACAGTGTGTTGAAGGAATTTGGCTTCTAACCCTGACCCAATGTGGAAATAGGATGCTGCTGTAAAGTACAGCCGGTCCCCGACTTACGAACGAGTTATGGACCAATCACTTGGAATCCTAGTCTGAACTACCTAGTTCGAGCCCCGTGTAGCCGCGCTGCACGGGGTTCGAATCAGCGGGGTTTTAAAAATGGCGGCTCCCCGCTTATGCAAATGAAGCCCGGGAAATTCAAATCCCGGGCTTCATTTGCAAGTGCGGTATGCCTACATTACCCTCCTAGTTCGAACTAGGAGGGTAGTGTAGACATACCCTGAGAGAGTGTCCTTTCTGGTTAAAATGGTAAGAAACTGTTTTTTCTTTGTGATCTTGTCTGATATCTGTTTTGTGGGCATTAATCCTTTGGCGAAGTGTCTGAGATGTTTGTCCAATGTACATAGCAGACGGACACTTTCGGCACATGATAGCATAAATTATATTTCTGGATGCGCAGGAATATGTGTTCTTGATCTTATAACTCAGTTGGTTAGGTCCAATAATGGTATCAGCAGAATGAATATGTGGACAAAGCTGGCAACGGGGTTTGTTGCAAGGGAAGGTGCCAGGGTTGGTATTAGTGTGGTATGTCCTGTGGTTGTTGGTCAGAATCATCTTGAGGTTAGGAGACTATGGGTCTGTCTCCCAGAGCCTCTTGGAGTATGATATCCTGTTCCAGTATAGGCTGTAGTTTATTGATAATGTGTTGGACAGGTTTAAGTTGGGGGTTGTAGGTGATGACAAGTGGTGTTCTATTGTTGGTTTTCTTGGGTCTGTCTTGAAGTAGATGGTTTCTAGGTATTTGTCTGGCTCTTTCAATTTGCATTCTTATGAGCACTCCTTGTTCCAACAGGGAGGAGATTACAGGCGCTATGCCCTCCTCCGCTTCCTGGGACAAGGGGTACTGAGACACTCGAGGGTAAGGCCAGCCGTGTTTATACCTGATCCATACAGGCTCTGCTGTTAACAGTTTCCCAACTTCATTGGAGTGAGAAGCCCACAAAGACGTTGATACCTGGTCCAGTTCCACACTCTCCAGTTTGGAGTCTGGGTCTATACCTTGTCCGTCTGTTGTTAACATCATGAGGAAATTTGGTGCCTGATTATGGGGTATATCAACAAAGACCCCTTCAGGGGAACAATAAATTGTAGCATTCAATTTACACAGCAGATCTCTACCCATCAAGTTTACAGGCGTACTGGGGGATAACAGAAAGGCATGTTCCTCTGTCAAAGGCCCAATGGTTAAGGAACACGGTTCACTCATTGCATGGGGTATAGTTACTCCCCCACCCCCACAGCATTTACTATTTCTCCAGTTCCGGCCAGACTGGGAGCTTGTGGAAAGAGAGGCACCAGTATCAAGTAGAAATTCATGTTTGTTTCCATTAACGGAAAATGAAACTAAGGCATCAGGTGTAGCAGAAAGAGAGACAGAAGGCAACAGAGAGCATTGCAATGTTTTATCAGTAACCTCTGGGCATAGTCAGAATGGATTACTCCTTTGTCGGTCCTCTGGAGGGTAGTCTCTGTTGGGTGCACCTGCTGGAAAGGGGTTAGTATTGGGCCACCTCTGTCCTTGTGATGATGGTCCGGACTGTCTGTTGGGGCTCTGGTTAAATCTAGTTTATCGTCTTTTACGGCATTCATTTTTCCAATGGCCAAACCCACCACAGTAATTACACACATCATTAGGTTGGGGGCCACGCCGGGGTCTGTTTGGGCCTTCCCTCTGACCTTTTGGTTGCCCGTGGCCTTGTAAATCTTGTGTTTGTAGTGCCATTAGGGTATTTTTAAGTTCCTTTTTCTTTTGTTTTTCTATTTGCAAGTTGTCAAAGAACTGAGTTGCAGCTTCCAAAATTTTCTCAGTAGTTTCCATTTTCCATCCAGTCATATTATTAATAATCTTGTCCCCAATTTCTGGTCTTAAATTATGCACAAAAGTAGTTACTACCATAGTGTGCATATTGGCATCATTTGGGTTAAAGGTGCTATACTTCCTCATGGCTGCAAAGAGTCTTGCCTGAAAATCAATAGGGCTTTCATCTGGCTTCTGTTTGCAGTTATATACTTTAGACCAGTGGTCTCCAACCTTTTTACACCCAAGATCACTTTTTAAGTCTCAGAACAGGCAAAGATCTACTGCCCCGCCCCTTCCTTGAAGCCCCGCCTACATTACATGAGGAAATCTAATGTAAACGTACTGCGCAGATGCGCAGTTCAGAGAGGGCTCAAGAGCTACTCTTAAAGCCCCTGAGATCTACCGGTAGCTCGCGATCTACTGGTTGGTGACCACGGCTTTAGACCAATCAGTTTGCACTGGAACCATTTCAGTAATTGCATTTAGGAGACCTGTACGGTCATTTGCTAGCCGTTCTGCAGCAGTAGCAGGAATTCCTGGCAAATCTTGGGGCCATTGCTCACCCGGATTGGCAGGAGTATCCCCAGGGCCTCGCCTTGCTTGGGTGTAAAGAGCTTGCTTCTCATGGGGTTCTATTATTCCCGAGAGTAGCATGTCAATGTCTCTGTGGGTAGGCTGATAAACTTCAAAAATCTGGCGCAACTCCCTTTGCAAGCCCACAGGATCCTCTCTTATTTTTGGGAGAGTAAGTCTAAAATTCATGATGTTATTAGGTGTCCAGGGGACGTGGATAAGTGCTAGGGCGCCCCCTGCTGGATTAGGAAATTGTCTTAGTGGGAAAAGATTAATATTCTCTTTAAACAGTCCAGGAAAACTTTTAGGTCCAACTTCAATAATCACATCCTTATGTACTTCATTACTTATAGTCACTGAGTTATTTTCGGGATCTATTTTAGTTATAACAAACCCCAGGTCCTTTAAGTCTTTTGCCAATGTCCGCTGCAGCATTTTTGAGGAGATTTCTGACTGCTTTAGAATTACTGGACTCTGAGTATGCTCACAATCCGAAGTTTTATTGGCCAGGTTGACATTCCCCACTGCCCCTGCAGAGGTGTGAGTATGTGGGGATTCAAATTGGACTGGTGCAGCTGAATGATCGGTAAGCAATATTTGCTGATGCTGGGGCAGGTTGTTGGGAAGGGGAGCCGGGAAATTGGGGACCCACAGGTCCAATAGATCTTCAGGTGGGTCTAGCAGCGGAGCTGGTGGTTTCGAGATGGATGGGTAGATTCCGCTGGGCGCGCTTGGTGTAGGAACGTACGGAGGTGGACAAACTTTAGAGGAGTCAGATTTCTCCTTTATTTCTGCCAATTGTTTTTTCAGTTTTTCATTTGAGTCCTTTAGGCTAGCCATTATGGATTTATCTCTTAATTTAGAGGCCTGATCATCCCAGAGGTGCCAATAATTCATCTGGGAGGAGTGACTGGACTCTGACACCCTTTAAATAATTTAATTTCTTTAATTGAAAGGTACCTTGAACTGGGAATTGTAATTCTGATTCTACAAAAGTATATTCATTCCACGCGTGTGTGAGCTTTGCCAGCCTCCTGAGCTTAAGACCTGCTGGCAATTTCCCTGGCTGACTATAAATCTGCAGCATTTTACCCAATGGGGTTTTTTGATCTATTTTAGATCCTTTATTCCCCATAATCCCTGTCCTATTACCTATAAAACAGTTCCAATCCGGCACTAACCTGCCTTCCTCTCAGCTTCAAGCCTGAGCTGACCCTGTTTCAGTGTCTTCCCACAGTCCCCTTTTGAACAAACTTATTCAAAACAAAACAAAAAAAAGAAAGAAAGAAAAAGAAAAGAGAAAGACTTACAGTTGCTTGGGAAGGATGTTTTTAACGTAGGGTGGACGCTTACCACCAGTGAAAGCAGCTGTTCAGGACAAGGAGGGAGGAACAGAACAGTGAGATTTTTTAACATGGATCTCTTACCAATTTGTATGGTGCCTTTCTGTTCAGTCTCTCCAGTCCGGCTCGTCACAATCACCTGGTGTCCCGATCCATCCCACTTCTGACACCATAAATGACGGAGAATTTAATCCGAGGGTTCAGATGGGGGCCCCAAACCCCTACCAAATCAATTCCAGACACCGTTCTTTAGCAACCAGCTTTATTCAGGAATGCATTCCAGGGCAGAAACTTTGCAGAAACTTTTTTTTCTCCTGAGTATCCTGGAGGTTTTTGCCCTGGAATGCATTCCTGAATAAAGCTGGTTGCTAAAGAAGGGTGGCGATGGCATCCTGTGATTGCTGTCACAGTTGTAGAATTGCTTTGCAACCTGGATGAAGAACCATGTACCTGAATTCCCGTTGTGCCCATTTTTTTCAGGCTATGAGTTTAAGCAAGGGTTTGCCTCTTGGATTTTAAATTTTAATCCCCAAAGATTGAAGGCTCCAATTTGCATTTCCAGTATCTAAACAGAAGACTAGAGTTACTTTACTCCTGTTGTGCAGGTCACTGAACCATACACCTTCTAAAGTGTTCACCATGATTGATGAAGGCACAACGTACTTAGTGCTTGACATATCCCTTCAGAGCCCACTGGTGGGGCTAGACATCTAGAGACTGAAAGATTTTCTTCCTCTATATTGAGTTGTAATATTTTCCAATAAAGCATTTTTGCAGGGTCTATAATAGCTTGAATTTTCAGCATCACTGTGTCCCAATGCTGCTCATTTGGGGATATGTTTACCACAACTCTTTGGAGAACATACCTGGTTTTGTGTTTACAGTATCAGAGCCTAACACAAATTAACACTCTCTGCATATATTGTATCCGTTTGCACCTCTGTCCAAGTTGGTGACAGCTTTGCCCATGTTACTAAGCAGGTAGGAAATCAATTTGTTTCAATTTACAGAAAAATTTAGGGCCAGATTTTCGTTCAGCATAACTAATTGAGCCTCTGTTTTTCACTACACAGTTATTTGTTGACACATTTAGTGTTACTCTAGCACCTAATTTATATGGAGATCTACCATCTCATAGAGCTGGAAGGGACCTTGAAAGGTCACTGAGTCCACTCCCCTGCCCTCACACCAGGACCAAGTATCATCCCTGACAGATTTACCCCAGATCTCTAAATGATTGAACTGGCAACCTGGAGTTTAGCAGGCCAATGCTCAAACCACTGAGCTATCCCTCCCTATATGGTATGTAGTCACAAACAAAAAGTCATTACCAATCTAAGGCTTTGGCTACACTGCCAATTGAACAAAACTTTTGTTGTTCACAAGAGCTTAAAAAAAACCCTCTCCCCCCAAAAACAAAAAGTTGTCGGCAAGAGACCTCTCCTATCAACAACAGAAACTTCACTAGTAAAGGGGGGAAGTATTTTATTAGAAAAAGTGTGGACAAACAGCAGTCACGCTGCCAGACATTTAGCAAGACAGCTGAGTCGACACAGCCATGTCACTAAAAGCTGTGTAGTGTAGAACTCATGTCATTAGAATGCTCATGTGAACTAATATGCCGTGGCAAATTCTTGAAGACAGAAAAGTGTATTCATTATCACAGATACCATGGTGAACAGTGCCTTAGAAGTACCTAACATAGAGACACTTTGTTTTTAAATTTTTCTCAGCTATATTTTTTTTCTGCTGTCACACTTGTTCATTTCAATGATTAAAGTTTCTCTTACAAATGATCATCTGTGCTGTTCCCTGAGTGAGCCAGTAGGCGGTGAAACTGCATCATGCATCCAGCTTCCTCTCCATAGAAACTGAGTCACTTAGATGTGAGCGGCTACCTCTATTCTGTTTTCTCCTGCCCCAATCCTGCCACCAGGCTAGATAAGTTAATTTAAATATTCATAAAGCCATGGATCAGGCTTCAACAGGAAATACCTGAATGCCAAAGGAACCTGTATCAATTTGCACTGATTCTAATTTCAGGATACAATCATGCAGATACCTACTAAGAGAAATTCTCAGTGAGTTTCCATGTTAGTTTCTCTGAGTAAGGACTGCAGGATCAGGCCCAATAAAATGCACATTAGGAGAAATTTACTTAATGTATAATAAATGCTCTTATTTTGGGGAGACCAAGATCCCCATAGGTCCAAATTTTCCTTGCCCAACTTCTTCTATTGGTACATAGGGTGTGAATGACAGCATAAAAACTGTGGTTATATTACATGGGCTAACACAGGACTAGCTGTCAAGAACACATGGGAGTAGGGAATGTGCTGTGGAGAGAGGTAAAGAGGTGCTGCAGGGAGCAGCGGGTCCAGATTCTGCAGTGCCATGAGGGCAGCTTGCAAAAACTGCAGGAGGTATGCACCATGAGGTCCAGGAGTTGGAGACAGCTTGACAGCAGGTCCAGCTCCATGGCAGGAGTGCTGTGGTGTCTGCAAGGGCAACTAGAGCAGGTAGTGAAAAGGCTTTGCTGTCCCTCAAGGAGGAAGGCAAAGGAGAGGAGCCTGAGTCACGACTGTTAAGGAGGGTTCCTTTAATCACGAGCCTCAGCAGCAGCTCTAGGAAGTGACTGATGCCCTGCTTGAAGTGCTTCCAGGGGGCCTTAAATGCGAGTGAGGCTCCAATCAGTGTAGATGCTTTATTTCGAAATAAGCTATTTTGGAGTTTTTATTCTGAAATAACGCTGCCGTGTAGACATACCCTCACACTGTCTGTATTGAGAGGACTAGCAGATTCCATTTGAAACATCTTTACTGATGACTCCCCGCAGGACTCCTTCTTTTGCTGTACTTTAAGTTTTGGCGCATACTTACCACGTCATTAAAAGCTGATGCAATTCCCATTTTGGGTAAAGCAGAAGATACTCACTATTTATATAATTCAAATATATCTCTGTACTGAGATTTGACTTTGGTTGTAACTCATAACCAGCTATAAAGCTCTATTCTCCCCAAGTCCCACACAGTTAGCATCACTGTGATTTTTTTACACTGCCTTCAGTGGGGCAGGACTGGATCCTTATTCACAAGAGTAATCTTTAGTCATGCAAATGATCCTACTGGACTAACACAACTACTCAGACTAGTATGGATTTGCAGGATTACACTACTCAATTATTTGTTCTCATTTAAAGCCACACAATCAAAATGGTCAGTCTCTTCTAATTTCTAACAAAAAGAAAGTGCAATTTCTCTTTTAAAAAGGGATTCCTGGTTCTAAAAAAACCTGTCACCTTTCCCAGGGTATGTCTACACTACCATCCTAGTTCGAACTAGGAGGGTAATGTAGGCATACCGCACTTGCAAATGAAGCCCGGGATTTGAATTTCCTGGGCTTCATTTGCATAAACTAGGTGCAGCCATTTTTAAATCCCTGCTCGTTCGAACCCCGTGCCGCGCGGCTACACGCGCACGGACTAGATAGTTCGGACTAGGCTTCCTAGTCCGAACTACCGTTACTCCTCATTCCACGAGGAGTAACGGTAGTTCGGACTAGGAAGCCTAGTCTGAACTACCTAGTCCATGCCGCGTGTAGCCGCGCGGCACGGGGTTCGAACGAGCAGGGATTTAAAAATGGCGGCGCCCAGTTTATGCAAATGAAGCCCGGGAAATTCAAATCCCGGGCTTCATTTGCAAGTGCGGTATGCCTACATTACCCTCCTAGTTCGAACTAGTGGGGTAGTGTAGACATACCCCCAATGAGGTCTACAATACAGGTCAAATGCCAGCTGCATGGCTGCCAAAAAACAGAACGGCAAACCCAGGAGGCAGCGAAGGGTAGGACATGTGTATATTTTGCTAGCTGGAGTGCTCACAGAAAACAACCAGGTGAGCAGAGTGGAAGCCAAGCTCATGCCCTGTACTCGTAAATTTAAAACAAAGTCCCTTATTTTTAGGCTTGCCAGCCTTGATAGTGCCCACAGTTCTTCAAGATTCCAGAGTTGGGACTCTTCTTTCCCTAAATTAAGCTAACAAGCATCAGCTTTGAATTTACACAGCACACTTGCTAATAAAGTCTAATGACAGTGTGCTGGGGTGCAGTCACAGAACAAACCCCCTTGGGATTGTTTCCCCATGTGCTGATTTTGCAACTGATACTTGCCTTCTTGCACTCTGGGGCTCCCCAATACCCTGGCCTGCTGGGCAAGATTCTTTGGTCTATGGGCGTTGGGTATGTCAGGTGGGTATAGCCCCGCCCATACTCTGCCCCTAGAATACCTGTTGTAGGCATTTTGGGGGCAGAATGTTGTTGCCCCTAGCATATGCCCTCCCTCTGCTGGAGAGGCAGGGCAGTGCAGCACACCCTCCTCCCTCCCCCAGTGCTCCAGGGATGGGAAGACTGGAGCCATGATGTGCAGCACAGCCTGCCCTGCCTCCTGTCTCCCCTGAGGCTGTGCTGGGCCCCGTGGTGCAGTGCACCTTCTTCCGGGGCTGGGGGGGAGCACATGCACAGCATGCTGCCCCGCCTTCTGGGGGGCGGGGAAGGGGTGGGGCCTAGCACAAGGGGCAAGGCTGGAGGTGGGGTGGCAGCTTGTTTCTCCCTGCCCTGCCTTCACTGACCACCCATGCTCTGGTCTCCATCAGACAAGGCATAGATTTGGGGTTACCACCCCCCAGAAGAGCAATGCAGGTATTGAACCACTTTAATTCTGGGAGAATACAGATCTAGGGCTCAGCACCCAGGAAACCAACTCTCAAAAGGGATCAAATCCACAAATAAATCCATTTTCTCTTTGTAAAAGTTTTACACAAAGAAAGCTCATAAGGATGTTTGCCTTCTTCCTCAATGAAAGAGAGATATGCACACTGGTCATTCTCCCCAGGTAACAGTTACTTACACGGGGCCTGATAGTAAACAAAAGTGTTTTTATTAAGTACAAAGAGTAAGATTTAAGTGGCTGCAAGTGAAAAGAGACAGATCAAAGTAAGTTACTAAGTGAAAAGAAAATGCATAAATAGTGTCTCTTGCCCTAAAGAGCTGTTCTTGTTCTAGGCATAAACTTCAGGTAAGAGACAACTTCTTTTATTTGACCTGTTTTCCCCAGCCCTCTTTGGAGTGTGTCACATCTGCCAAAGACAAAAGGCTGTTAACTTCCCCTTGCTTAAACAGTCTTTTCCCAGGGAGGAATTATTTGTTCTATACTCCCCCTTCCATGGGAAACTATCTGGGTCAAAATAGAATCCCAGGACCAAGTAGTATAGTCACATGTCTTACTAGTTCAATCACCTTTGGACTTACAGGACAAACAAGGCTATTTACACGTCATTGAGTTGATCAAGTCGTTAAGGCTTTGGAGGGCATCAGTAATGGCTCTCAGTAGCACATTTCAAACTATAAACTGCCTCATACTTCATATTTCTAACTTTACATACAAGATATACAGATCTAGCAGATTGTAACATTAAAATTGATAAGTTACATAAGGTATTTTGTTTAAAGCATCTTAGAGTTATGTATATTTATATTCATAAGCCAAACTTCATAAAGCATGGAGGAGACTGTCACGCATAATATACAGATTTAACAGGTGTGTTAATGCTGACAGGAAGGATTCTGCCAAGGTCAATGATTCACAGACATTTAGCAGGGAAATAATGCACGATGAGACATCAAACTCCAACCTTAGAGCTTGTAATGCAACATGTTTACAGCCACGTTTGCAGTGTGGAGGTTGTAATCATTCTCCTGCAAGATGCTGAATGTTTCTGGTGAGACACGGTGCTCTCACCTCCCATTAAAGTTAATAGGAGTGTTTGCGTGAGAAAGTTATTCATACCTGATGTTTTTAATATTGGATCATAAGCCAGGAGTAGAAACTGCGTTAAGCCAAATCCAGAGAGGTGCTAGTCACCCATGATACCTACTGGGCCAGATCTTTACTCGGCTTTTACTTGAGAGTTGTGTGTGAGCAAGCATCGAGTGAAAACCAAGACCCCGGGATCCGATTTCAGTGGGAACTTCAGGTAGTTCAGCATCTCTCAGGCTGTGTCCAGGGAGCCAACAGCCCAGAGGGGACAGGGATTCAGGTGAAAACGGCAGAACTGAGTGCAGCAGGCTCTCAACACCACATGAACTGTGGTTCCCCCAGCACTGCTTGGAACACACCATGCAGCACCCATGCCTCCCCAGGCAACCCTAAGAGCTGCCCAGAGTGTGTCGTGTGGTGTTTTGGTGGTGATTTAAAGAGCACACGGTGCCATCACTGCTTTTGAATCACTGGGCCCCGGGGCAGCTGCCCCTTTTGGCCTGGCTATGGCCGATGTTAGTGTCCACAAGACAAGACAATTCATTTGTTTTGCAGTAGTGTCTAGGAGCCCCAGTCATGGACCAGAATGTCATTGTGCTACGCACTGCACAAGCACAGATCAGTATAAAAGCCCTACATAGCTTACAATCAGAGATGGACAATAGGTGGATATAGACAGCCTGGTGAGTACAAGGAAACAGTGAGAAGTTATTGATCAGCATGATAGCCAGTGGTCTCAGCACACCAACAGCCTAACCACTGGCAAGCTTATTGGAGGCAACCCGGCAAACGAGTTTTTTGGGGAGTAGGGGCAGATATAGGGCAGGGCGAGCGGGGTGGCCGCCCTGGGCCCCGCATTTCAAGAAGCCCCGCGCATGCGCTGTATCAAAGGGGGAGCCCCGCGAAATTGTGCTGTCCTGGGCCCAGCAAAATCGTCATCTGCCCCTGTTGGGGATGGATCTGAAGGTAGGGAATGAGATAGTTTTGGGGATGTTTATAGGGACTGTCTCCCAGCTGTAAGGTGCCACACAGGGAAAGCAGGACGGTGCTTGTTTGAAAATGTAGTAACTGGGTGTTGAAAGCTGGTGTCATAAGGGCCCTATTGGAGAAGAGTGTCAACAGCTCAATAGCGACTGTGAGTTGTCACGGAGGATGGGGATAGGCTGCCTATAAAGAGCCTTGACAGGGAAGACGAGACAGGAGCTGACAGTGTTTCAGACAGTGTTTGGATTAATCATGCCTGAAGGATTTTAAAGAGAACTGCTATTCCGAGTTGCTTCAGACCCAGGCGGGATCTTTCAAGTGCAGGCCTTGATTTTGTTACAATCTCACAGGGACTATGAACTCTGCACTTCTCCACCTCAAATTCCTCTCATTCCAGAGCTGCAGGAATGTAATGACTTCTATCCTGATAAACATCTCTCCTGGTTTGTTCTTACTCTGTATTGAATTGACAGAAAAAAAACCCTACACAGTAAGCCACACAGGGTACGTCTACACAGCAGCTGAACACCCATGGATGACTTGGGTCAGCTACCTTGGGTTCACAGGGCTGAAAAATGCTGTGGAGATGTTGGGGCTTGGGCGGGAGCCCAGGGTCTGGGACTCTGCATGGGGGAAGGTCTCAGTATAACCCAGGATCCATCCCTAGCATCTACCCAGCAATTTTTATCTCTGCAGACAGAGCCTGAGTAAGCGAATCCCCAGTTTCTTCTCAGATTCACTCCACATCAGCACCTGCTCTTACCCTTTTCTTCCCTGCTCTGTTCACCCCCTTCCCTTTTCTTTTCATTTAGCTGATCCTCTCCTAAGCCTCTCCCTACTCCTCTTACAAAAAAGTCCTAGAGTTATCATGCTATTGGCTGCCACACAGCCATCATGCTGCAGCCATCACCACATTATTTACTCTGATTGTCTGTTCTCCCTCTTCCCCTCCCCTGTATCTTTGTTGCCTGTTTAGACTGTAAGCATCTACGTCTCTGTATTTGGATAGTGCCTCGTCCAATGGGGACCTAATTTTCACTTGGCACATTGTCTATATGATTGTGAGTAATATGTCCTGTTCACAATAAACAGTGAAACATTTGAAGAAATTGCACCTGGAACATCTTGAGCACTCAGTATCTATATAATATCTTGCATTACACACAGCCACTGTCCAGACTGTTTTACCAACACTACTTGCAACACTTGAATACAAATTTTCTTTAGCTCATACCCAGCTGAACCAGCACTGTCCGTAATGGTTTCTGATCAGGAAGCCATGAGCACTACAGCTGTACTCATTCTGCCAGTCCTCCTGCCCATTCCTGACTCAGTCAAGCAATACTCAGTTCTTCCAAAGGCTGAGAAGAGGAAGTCCCGTCTGTTTTCTCCTTCCCTCTTTCACAGGTCGTCTTTAGATAGCTGAATCAAAAGTAAAGTTTTGGGGATCAATTCTCCATTGCTTCCTCACTCTGTCTGTTACATTGATCTAGTGGTACAGAGAAGCCAGAAAGGCAGAAACAGTCCCCAAAGAAATACCCCTGGTTCTTGACTTAAACAATACCCTGATCACAGAACGCAGTTAGGACCTGGGTGTCTTTTCTTAATGTCAAACACATTGGCCTGATTTTGATCTTGCTCACAGAACTGTAAATAAGTGTGACGGGGCTCCCCCGCCCCGCCCCTTCCCCACTGCCAGACAAATACTGGTCGGCTGCCGCGGCAGGGTGGCTTGTCCGTGTGCAGCCTGCTCCTACGCCACTCGGACGTCGCCCCACGCTGACGTCAGGAGGGGCGACGTCACGGATGCCCCAGGGTGGGTGGAGGCAGCAGGGAAAGGCCCCCGCCTCCAAGGAAGGACGGGGGGTGCACGGCGTCCTGAACCAGGGATGTCATTCTGGGATGCTGGCATTGGGCGGGGCCAGGGCAAGCCGCTGGCACAGCCCCTGCCGGGGATAGGGTGAACGGGGAGGCAGCGGCCATTTAAAACACGGCCACCCAGACGCAAGGAGAGGAGGAGAGGTCCGAGCTCAGGAGGAAGAGGCCAGCAGCGGCCAGGAACCGTCGCTCCCCCTCCATCAATCCTGTACCTGAAAGGGAAGGTGAGCTCCTTGGCAGAAGGGCTTTCTAGGAGAAGGGAAGTAGCCCAGGGCGAAACCCGGTGTGGTTGACGGGTTGGTGAGTTTAGGCTGCCCGCCCCACCAACAGGACCGGATCCCCCATAGATCCGAGTCCTTAGGGCCCTGGGCTGGGGCCCGTGAGTGAGGGCGGGTCTGGGCCCCCCCTTCTCCCTCCACGGTGTCCCCCATTGCAGTGACGAGTGTGGCGCGGCAGGGACACAAGCGGGGAGGAAAACGCTGAGGCTGACTTGAGGCTAAAGCAGTGGGGAGTGCCAGTGCTGAGCACCCAGTACGGACTGCAGTTGGCCCGGCGATGGGCTGAGTGAAGACAGTCAGTTGGGGCACTGAGGCACGGTGGGGGAGGAGGGGCGGGCGGACACAAGGGCACCTCCTAACAATAAGGAGTAACTCCAATGAAGGCAATTGGATTGCACTATTGTAAATCTGTTTTGAAGGAAGGGAGAATCAAACTCAGTGCTTTTAATTAAAATATATATTTTGGGACTGGGAGCATGGGTAGTGAAGATACTTAAAGAAATGTATCTCAACAATGTAACCTTATACAGTACACTTCACAGTTCAGTTTAATGTACATTAGCAATCTCCATCATGGGAAATGGTAGAATTTTAATGTAGGTTTCCTCTATGAGCATAAAGAACCTAAATTGTTTCAGGAGTGTAAAATACAATCTGCTTTATGCTTACTCATTATAATAATATATTGACTGAAAAACAGTGACAGTTTATTGGAACATTAGTATATCTATTTTTATTTGCTAAACTACTTCTTCAAGAGTTCTACCTCCCAATCTTTTATTCTAACCACTAAGCAGCTCACTTTGGGTACGTCTACATTGCAACGCTATTTCGAAATTATTAGCGCTAATCCGAAATAACTTTGTTCGCGTCTACACAGCAGGCAGTTATTTTGAAATAGTGTCAAAATACTGTCAAGCTGGAGGACTTCTTAATCAACTCTGGTAACCCTCATTGTACAAGGAATAAGGGACGTCAGAGGAAGAGGGCTCTATTTCAAAATAAGTGCTGTGTGCCACTCCCAATTTTGAAATAAGCTATTTAGAAATAAGATACGCAACTGATATAGTTCAATTTGCATAGCTTATTTTGAGTTAAGCCCTACAGTATAGACACACCTCTTGAGACAGATAATAGGACCAGAATGGTTCTTTGGTAGATTGTTTCAAGATGTACATTTGGGACTCAGGTTGCTCAGACTGGTGAAAGTTAAGACTTGACTTTATAACTCTTTCAGGGGAGGTTTTACTATACAACTAATTGCATCCTCAAGTATTGTGCACATGCAGCTGATGTGAGGGAAAAGGATGCAATTATTAAAAGGCAAAAAAGCTTTCAAAAATATAGGGGCCACACAAACCCAATGAACCTTGACTGAACTGTTTCAAATTTGGTGAGTCAGTGACTTAGATGGAGTAATATCTAAAGCATATACCAACCAAGTTTAGTGTAGAATGATAGAGCATATGCTTAAAATGACTTCAAAACATGATATACTTTTTTCTAGTATATTTGCAACTTTTCCATGTTAGCAACTCCTTTAGGAATCTTTTAGCCTGGAGTTAATCCTCTGTGATTGTTACTTAGTGGCTATTTTTTACATTAGTGTATTGTTCTCAGAGCAAATATTCATGCTGTTATCATAATCAAGAACCCTTTGTCATGTATATAAACATGGCTCCCAATTCTGGCCTTCTGAAGTAATGAGGCATTGGCTAAACAAGTGCTTTGTATCTATCCTGCAATACTTCCTGAAACAAGCAATAGGGTTCATGGGCGGCAGGTTAGTATAATTTTTGGTGGTGCCCCATTAGCCACACCCCTTGCCTCCATTAGCCACACCCCCTGCCCCCATTAGCCACGCCTCTGGAGGTAACATGCTCAGGGCAAGATGGACACATGACCAGACGTAAAAGGTGTCATGTCACCCCTCTTGAAGGGCTTTTCCCACCATCCTCCTACCAACAGGGGTTAGTTTGCCCCCCCCCCCCCGCATGCAACTATCCTGAAGTTGCATTAACCCAATGTGTGTGACATTAACTCGGGGGCAGAGAGGCTGGGGGAAGTGTTCCCTCTGAGGCTATGTCTACACTCGCAGCTTCTTGTGCAAGTACGGCCGTTCTTGTGCAAGAACCCGCAGAGCACTCACACTGCCTGCCTGCTCTTGCGCAGGGAAATGTACAGTACGACATGGTAAGAGTGGGCATCTTGCGCAAGAGATACGCTCTTTTCTAACAGTTGTAAGTTCTCTTGCGCAAGAGGGCAGTGTGGATGGTTGGCAGGGATTTCTTGCGCAAGAAACCCCTATGGCTAAAGTAGACATCAGAGCTTTCTTGGGCAAGAGAGCGTCCACACTGCCATGGATGCTCTTGTGCAAAAGCACAGCTCGCACGTGGCAGTGTGGATGTGTTCTTGTGCAAGACTTCTTGCACAAGAACCCTTGCACAAGATGTTCTTGTGCAAGGAACTGCCAGTGTAGACATAGCCTAAGAGTTTCCTCCGATGAGCAGAATGAATTTTGTGTTGTGCACCAGTACTGAGTTCATGTGGCTTGTTAGGAGGTGCCACTGTGGCACCCAAGTTATTAATAAATATTTTTAAACCTTTACCTTTTCTCTCTGCTGCCATGTCTCCTCCCCTTGTTCCATCAGATCCCCTGGTGCCTGCTGCTTCCCCCCGAGCTCCTCATCCTCCTCTGCTGTCCTGACTCCTTCCCTTCTCACTGCCCTCAGCCCTCCTGAGACCTGCCCCCCGCCCACTGTGCCCACTCTTCCAGTAGCCCCAGTCTGATCATGTGAGTTATCCTTCCTCATCCCCTCTCCTAACACCTCCCTCTACACACCTGCCCTGCCTCTCTCCTCTGGTGCTGGTCCCTCCCATGCAGGTGTCTGACCTTCTGCTTCACCCCTAGAATCTCCTGGCACCTCCTGGTGCCTCCCCCTTCCCTCACTGCCCGTGCCCCCTTTGTCCTATTTTTCCCTGATGCCCACCCCCTCACCACCCTCTGCCCCCGTTCCCTTCATGCCCCTGTGCCTTCACACATGACTTGCTCCATCCTCGCCTTCATGCCCACCCCTTCTTTCAAACCTTCTCCCAGCACCTCCCTCTCCCCGCTCTAGCCCCCAATACCCTTACCCTCTCCTCTCCCAGCATCACCCTGTCCCCCTCCCACTGACACCTCCCCTCCTGCCCTTTTCCTCATTGTCTGCACTTGGTCCCCTGGCATTTGTCTCTTCTCCATGCTGTCCCTTGGTGCCTTCCCCTTTCTTCTCCTGCCCAGCTCCCTCCCCTCAACACAAACCCCTTTTTCTCCCACCCCTTCCCTCTATTTCCCCCTCCCCTACCTTCTGCTTTTCAGTTTGCGGGGTAGAGGGGCTGGAGTCTGCAATCAGGCCCTGCCGCCCCTCTGTCCGTTGAGGGGACATAGGCTGCTCCGGCGTCCGCTGCCCATTTCTTCCAGGGCTGCGGCGTCTGAGAGTCCGACCCGCAGGGTTGCCTGCCAGGTTCCGGCTGCCGCAGGAGAGTGGGCATTTCCCTGAGCTCACCCCACTGCCCCAGGGCCAGGTGGACTCCCTCCTCCATGCCCCCAGCATTTAAAATACCCGGCGTGGCGTGAGCATGCGCTGCAAGGGTGCTGGGGCGGGGCTGGCCCACTGTGCCCGCTCATTGTAGCGTCCACCCAGGGGCGAGGCCTCCGCATCCCAGCACCCGTCTGGTGTGCAGCGTTCCCATGCACCGCAAGGGCACAAGGGTGGGGCCAGCCTGCCGCGACAGCTTGCCGTGGCATGACCAGTAGCGGAGCTCCTGCGCTCTGTCACAATGGGGCTGCGGGTGCCCCATTACAAGTCCTCTTCTCTTCCGGGGATGCTCTTGGGCTGGGAGGGAGGAGCAATATTCAGAGCCAGGGGAGAGACCCAGCTCCAAATATTGGTGGAGCAGGGCCCCCGGCTCTAAATATTGCTGGAGCATGGGCACCACGAGCCCATTTACCTCACCACCCCTGATAGGGTTTATATATTTAGGCAAGCCAGAAAGTCTAGTGTACAGTAAAGCCATAGACAGAATTCAAGTGTTCTGCCTTGAAACTCTTAGCCAGCTGGCACAGACTAATTACATCCAAAATAGAGAATCCACCAACTTAAACAGAACACAAGGTCAACATTACTACCACATAGCTTTGGCTCAGACACCTGTTACTTTACCAATACTTACTGTATTCTAGGGAAGACAGTGGGAAGTGAATCTGACATCAGTGGTGCCTTTGATACAGGGATATTGATTTTCATGTGTGTCTTGGAGTCTAACTTTAGTTTTCTTTCCATGCAGTTTTTAACAAAACATGCACAAAGAACTAGACACTTAGCCACTTTGCCTTTTTATTGGATTTCAGTGACTATCACAGTTATTGGTGCTTGACCAACAGATATATATAGATCAGTAAACAGATTGAGGTAATGCTCTCCCCACCACGCACCCCCACACTAATGGCCTAACATACAATAATATGCAAAAAAGCTCAGAGCATAGTTTTGGAGAAATGTGTGTGGGGGGCCACCTGTAAACACAAAATTTCAGTGGTTTTCAGTGGGAGCTACTGGGTAAAATATTTCCTCCCATTTCTTAGGGCGGGGTGGGCAATAATTCTTGCGGGGGGAGGCACTTAATGAATTTTGGTACATGGTGACAGGTAGGGTTGCCAGGTGTCCAGTATTCACCTGGACAGTCCGGTATTTTCACCTCCTGTTTGTTAAAAAAATTCAGTGAATACTGGACACCTGAGATGTCTGGTATTTTCTGAATTTTTCCCCAGCCAGGAGGCGAAAATGCTGAGCACCTGGCAACCCTACACACTCAGCGCCCGGCCTCCCCCTGAGCTCCTTCCTGGCTCCCAACACCCCAAGCCCCATGCTTACCTGGTTCCTCAAGGCTGCTGGCACAAAATGGTAATGCTTCCCCTGGGTCTTCGTGCTCAACTTCTTCCCTGTTCCTATCCCTGCACTTAAAGAGGACATGCTGTTTTAATACTGTTTCATTTAAATAAAAATTTTTCTTGGCTTAATAAGTCCCTGGAGCTCTCCTCCCCCTTTTTTCCCCTTTCAGCAGAATTTTTTCCCAATGGGGTTTTTTTTTTTTGCAGGGGTGGGGGTGTTCGGTATTTTTGTTTCAACCATCTGGCAACCCTAGTGACAGGCCCACTCCCCAAGGGATGGGGCCTGGGGCAGGGCAGGGCTGGGGACTAGCCTCCCTCCAGAGTTGTCAGGGACTGGAGGCTTTGAATTAAAAACTCAGCAAAGGATTTGCGGCTCCCAGCCCTGCCACGACCACATTGCCTGGCCACCACTCACAGTTACTGCAGCTCTTTAAAGGGCTTGCAGCTCTGGCCCCTGCTGGGGTAGTGCTGTGGCCATGAGTCATTTAAATAATATCTTGCTGCCTGAGCCACTGACTGGAAATTCAGGGGCACAAGCAGTAGGCTAGAAATAGAAAATGGCCAGATGCAATCTGTGGGCCAGATCAAAGTATTAGGTGGCCAGATCTTGGTCCCAGGCCACACCTTGCCTACTCCATCTTAGGTTTAAGAAGAGGGTCCACAGAGATTTTCTTTGCCTCATTACAGATAGACAGTATTTGTGCTAACAAGTACATTAATATTCTTTCTGCCCAACTCTGAGGGATACTGGAGCTGGGGTTTAAGTTTGTACTGAAACCCACAACTAGAGGAAAATATTTCTTCAGGATATTTTGTAGAGCTGCAGTACAGTGAGATACTATTGTAAGTGAAACCAGATCTCTTGTGCTGTAGGGCAATATTGTGTACTACCCATCAGAACCACACTAGTGAACCAACAGGACCTGAACCATAAAATCAATGGCAAAACTATTAACTTTAGTGGGAGCAGGATCTGTTTATTTTTCTTTAGTCAAGATAACAATCTGAAGAACAAAGCATGCTGAAAATATAACTGGTAACTAATACTACCACATTTACGCAACCTCATCTCTGGGGCTGCATTTTTAACTTGGCTAAATGTCAAACAATTCCATTAGCTATCTGAAGATAAATATTAGCCAGAGACTGTGTTTGAAATAATTTCCCCAAGCACCATTCAATTAACCTATTTGGCTAAAAGGTGATACAAAAGTCAATATTTTGTAACAGATGCTTGTGCTTCAGATGAAACTAATCAATAGACATCACAGCAATTTCAAATTAAAGCCTGACATGGACAAAATTAATGACAAACTATCAAGTAGTTTAGGCACAAAATGTGTTCTAATTTAAAATAGTTATCATTTGGTGTAGAATTCTTTCTGGATTCACGTTTTAATATATCACTTGTTTTATTAAATCCACCAATCATTTGCTGAAATAAAAACAAAAGCCCAATTATAGCCACCATTTTGGAAGACCAAAAAACCCAGGTGTGAGTGTTCCTGCCTGGCTCTGCAGCAGCTGTTAACTGATGTACTGTATTTGGGTTTCTCCTGAGTGTATCAGTTTGGGAAGACTTGGATTTCTGGAGCTTTTATGTTTGTTTTTCATAAGATTTTCCCCTACCCCTTTGAGATAGAAATGACATGAGCCTTACTCTTTTCTCTCCCTTTGTTCTGCACTACCAGGAGCTAACATTCTGGGATATCAAAAGTAACATTTTCAAATGTGCCAACTGACTAAGTTCCATTTTCCAAAGTGATTTAGGTGCTTTGGGTACTAAGTTATTTATAATAGGAAATATAATCTTCATTCACTTAGGTACATTTTTCCCCAGATCTCATGTTATTTTGGATCGTAAATGTTTAACCAAGTCAGTGAAAATATAAACAAACATGAGTGCCTGAAATACAAGGACGACTTCTTAACTAACAAACACAATTCACAGAATGGAATATCAGTAGCAAAGAAAAGATACACAGACATCTGGGTTGATCAAACTTGGATCTACCATTTCACTGCCAGGTATGTCCTCCAATTACACTCTATTAAAGCAGAAGGTAGACTTTTGGGGGAGTTCCCAGTGAATAGCCTGGACCCAGCAAAGCCATTATCACATCCATGATCAGTTACCCTGTTTACCCTTGAAGGAATATCACTACCTGTTACTGCATGAGTCTCTCAGGCTGTGTCCACACTCAGGGTTTTTTTCGAAAAAAGTAGCCTTTTTTCGAAAAAACTTCCCCTGCGTCCAGACTCAAGCCGTGTTCTTTCGAAATTAATTCGAAAGAACGCGGCTTTTCTTTCGATGGCGGTAAACCTCATTTCACGAGGAAGAACGCCTTCTTTCGAAAGTTCCTCTTTCGAAAGAAGGCGTTCTTCAATGTAAATAGGGCTTCTTCGAAAGAGAGCATCCAGACTCACTGGATGCTTTCTTTCGAAAAAGCAAGCCGCTTTTTCGAAATTTCTCCGTGCAGTCTAGACGCTCTCTTTCGAAAGAGGCTCTTTCGAAAGATGCTTTCGAAAGAGCCTCTTTCGAAAGAAGCCTGCAGTCTAGACACACCCTCACACTCCCTGTTTTAGAAAGGCAGAAGGAAAAGCCTAAGAGGAAAGCCAACGTGGTGACAAAGTGGTTTCTCTGCACATAAATTCCCCATAATAATAAGGCTTTGTCCAGGTATAGGCAGCCTGTCTATTGGTCCTTACACCTTTCTTCTCCTTTCTGAGGGTGTGTCTATACTGAAGTGCTAATTTGGGATGGCTCGAAATAGCACTTTATTTCAAAATTTGGTGCTGTGTAGACGTGCCAAATTTCAAAATAAAATTGAAATAAGATATGCAATTTGCATAGCGCAAACTACGTATCTTATTTTGATTTTAGAGTGCAGTGTAGACATACCTTGAGATCAACTCAGCTGTGTTCCTCGGAACTGTGTAAAAATGGTGAACATGCCTCTTTTGTATTGTGAGAGGCTGATTTAATGAATTCAGTTACTGGACAATCTCCCTATACTTGCCCTCTAATTCTCTCTGCTCTAAACCAGCCCAAATATTAGGGATGGGAGGTTAACCAAACCCTGCCAAATTCCTCATTTTCAGAAGTAACTGCCAGCACTGCTCAGTCCCAATGAGGGACATTTGGCCGAAAATATAACAGGAGAAATTTAACCAGCAGGTGCAGGCATGAGCTCACTTTCTCTTTTCCTTTTACAGGAAACCTTGTCAAACCTAACAGACTCCCTGAAACCCAGTAAGCATCCAGAATTTCCTGGATTCCTTTAAATTGATGCCCACTGCCACCTAGCTACACACAAGAATCCTTGAGATCCCCATTGAGATCTGTGAGATCCCACTAGCATCTCTCACCGACTGCCACAGAAACCCACCAGCCTTCACTGATAGTCACAGGGAGACTTGCGTGACATTGTATAGAAAAAAGGTAACTCTCTACGTTATAGTTGTTACCACTCAGGCCCATATGCAGTGGGGGGGTGTGATGGTCTCCCAAATAAACGTGAGGGGGCTCAGCAAGTTCAGCTCCCCTCCTTACCCCCGCAGTGGGGAGCCTGCTGGTGCTCCCGCCTCCCCCTCCCCCTCCTTTCCCCACCCATGAGATGGGAACGCCACCATCAGCTTCTCGCTGGGGAGGAGAGGAGAGAGAAAGCCTTGAGCCTCACTGCGTGATCCGACTCGCAGGGAAGACGCGCCAATGGGAGCAGCAGAAGGCCATTCCTGGGACTGGCTCTGGGCACAAAGGCAAGTAAGTGCCTCAATCCCCCATGCCCAGACCCCTGCACTCTCGCATTCTCATGCCCCTCACTAAGACCTCCCAGCCCCAGCCTGCTTCTGCACTCTCCCCCCTGGCCAGACACCCTACCCCAGCCTGCTCCTGCACCCTCCCTTGCTCCTGCACCCTCACGCCTAACCACACACTGCACCTTCCCTTGCTCTTGCTCCCTCCCCCTGGCCAGACATCCTACTTTCAGCCTGCTTCTGCACCCTACCTCCTAACCAGATCTCGTATCCTCACCCCCTTCTGCATCCTATCTCCCACCCAGATCCTGCACCCCATTCTGCTGACTGGCAAACCTGTGCTGCACACCAAATCCTCCATTTTTGTCCCAACCCCAAAGCCTAGGTGGTTCCACAAAATCCACTAACCAGAACAGTAAAACTGGGGTTGGTCCTGCTTTGGGCAGGGGGTGGACTCAATGACTTCCTGAGGCCTCTTCTAACCCCGTGATGTTATGTATTTATGGGAAACCATGAACCTCAGTCCTCCTTGTCCCTCCCCCTCCCACAGTGAGGCTAGAGTGCCAGAGGAGTGAAGTTTCTCAGTTGGGGGGGGGGGAGGGCGCACATCAGTGAGAGATGGGAGTTTTGAAGGGTTTTTTTTTTCTCTTCTGTGGTCCCCAACTGATTTTTCTGTGAGTCAGGGGCTCCCACCCCTTCAATAACTAAAGAAAACACGGGAACCATTTGTGTTGGACATAAATGAATATTTTACTTTATTTAAAATGAAGTTTGATAAACTACCATAAGAAAGTTAGTCTGTTTAATAATTTACATTAATATTTCCTTTCTTACTGGTTAAATTAAACTGTTCTCTTTAGCTGCAGCACTAGCAAACTGACTCGGGCATAACTATGTAATTAACACCATTTGCAACTGGTGGTCCGCTGAAAAGTTTGCATTGAGCCAGATGGGCCGCAGGCCAAAAAGTTTGAGAACTGCTGTGTTGCAGGTGCATGGGTGGGCGGAGCTGGTGGGAGAGCGGCAGGGCTGGGCAAAACGATGCCCCTCACCCACAAGGAGAGGCTTGGGCCCCGCTGGCTGGAAGCCCCACCCATACTCACCTGGCGCTGGCCTCGCTGAGCAGGTAAGGCAGCAGCAGAGGTGCCTGAGGGAGTCAGGGGGGGAGTGGGGCATGGCGGCTGTGCTTCCTGCCATGATCCCAAAAGGTAATTTTTATAAATCCTTTATTACTGTATACATTTTTAGTATGTTATAACAAAATCACTTTACCAATCACTGTTTTCACTCAGATTTTTCATTAACCTCTTTTATGGCTATTTTGAACTCCTTTTAGCCTTGCCAGATGGTTTCAACAAAAATACCAGACACACTTGACATTACATCACAATCGACATTACATCTTATTTAGAAAATACCGGACATTTGGATTTTCTCATTTATATTTTCTCCATTTGTTTCCCGAACAAAGAACTCAAATACTTGGACTGTCTGGTTCAAAACCAGATGCCTGGCAACCCTATTCATATTTTTAAAAATTGCAGTCCACATTTACAAAAAAAGCCCCCTCCACAGAAATTCCTGTGCACGGGCCTGCATTGGTGTGCACCTTTGATAGATCTTGTACAAAGTATGCACAGTAAGATATCAATGGAAAAGCTTTAGTCTGCTAAATATGAATGTGCTGTTTAAACCCATGTACTATCATTGTATCCGAAGTTATGAATATTTGCTATGTGTTTGTATCCAGGGGAGCCGACTGACTTGTCAGGCCCCTGGGCAATGTGGGAGGGGGCAGCTCTGTGCTCCTGCATGGGTCGAGCATTGGGCAGAAGGGGTGGGGTTGGGGGCAGCCAGCTCTCAGCACCACCTGGACTGTGACGTGTTGCAACCCTGCTCTGCCAGCCCTCATCAGCCTGCTGCTCTGAACTCTGGCAGCGATTAAAAAACCTGGACTCCGGCCACTACCATAGTAACAGCAGTAGCCAGGAGCTCCGGGTCCTTTTGACTCTCTGGGCTTGGGGAAGTTTCCCCTTTTGCCCCTCCATCAGTGGGCTTGTTTGTAGCTCTAGTGTATTGTGTTCCTAGGTAACGCAGAAAAGATTTGCATTGAAGCAGTCAGCCATGTGTTGACTGTCATTAAGGAGAATTAACTCTTCAGTGAGCCCTTCGTGAGGATGTTTGAGAAGGCACAGAGACAATGGATGCTCCATGACTCAGTGCTGGCATGTAAGGACATCTAATCTCTATGTTTGTGCCAGTAACTTTCCATGCACATGGACTGAGGATATAAAAGCAAAGGCTGTGGCATCACTTCTTTGCCTCTTTCCTACTTCAATCTCTAGATTATGATTTTGTGCAAAGAAGAGCTTTGAACAACAGACTGAGACCCCCAATATTTGGGATGAACCAGAAAAACGTATTAGAAAATGCCAAATTTAACATAATTGCTATTATCCTGCTCTACAAACTCTTAAATCAATTGTAGTGTGTATGATTTCTTTAACCTCTTAATAACTCTCTTCCTTTTTATATTAATAACTCTTTCATTTTCAGTTACTAAAGGATTGGTTAGTATGGTTTTTTGATAAGAATTGAAGTATATTTTGACCTGGGATGTGTGTCTGGTTCTTTGAAACTGGAAGAACATCATATATCTGATTTTTATTTTAACAATCATTTATCATAGAAATCTATTTTGTCTGGAAAGTGCATGTGGGGTAGAGAGCCTGAAGGGGACTGTTTGTGGCTTCATAATAGCTAGTATACTATTTTGGAAGCACACATCTGTTGCTGGCGTGGTAAAATCTTATGATACCACAACTTTGGGGAACATGCTCTGTTTTCTGTCAGTCTGACTTAAGATTGGTGCTTTTAGCTGTCTCAGACACAAATTAAACCTGCCATGACATTTGCTGACATCCATGAAAATGTCTACTGGCCTCCAAAGGCCCTGACACAAGACCACTGCTGTAATCTGAGAGGGCCCTCTCCGACATCCATAAAGCCCAGAGCATTGTTCCAATTCGCTTTATTCTGTCCTTTGTTTCTTTTAACGCCCTTACCTATTTTTTCAGTGAATAACTCCTCGTGTGTAGGAAATGCCTATTCTCTTCTCTTAATTTTATAGAGCCAGCTGCCAAGGAGTGAAGAGTCAGAGGAGCTCTGGAACTGAGCCAGTCCATAATTTCTTAGGTCAGTTTAGCAACTTAATATATTTTCCTATTGAAAAAACATAATGTCTGAAGCGGGACATCATTCTAGGCATGCTCTATGAATCTACCTGTCACATATTTCCTACTCTTATTAAGACCTTAATAGAACAAAGTCTCATCCCCGACAAATTTTCCATTGCTGGCATAAAAAATTGGTTCACCAATGAGCACTCTGATTTATAACTCCCATGGGTGTATCAGTCAACCAATGAGGAATATATCCAGAAAACACAGTAGTAAGTACTAGGGCACACATGAACTGAGTGATTTACAAGAGCCCTCTTGATTTTATCATCAGCTAGCCAGGAAGGCTGAAAACAAATCAGAAAACACACCCTAAAGCATGTCACAAATTGAATTTTGGCTTTTTATCTGCATTTATATTAACTAAAGGAGAGTGAGTGTCATCTTTAAATTAACTATCACTCCACAAGGTCTTTCTCCTGAGAAGAGATTTAAAGGTGTGGAAATTCTTCTCAGAAAGTTTTAGAACACAAAGTCAGAATAATGAGCAGCCTTCTAGATGCAGGAGATTCTTGGACTTACATTTCAAGGGCATCGGGGTGGATGCAAACAGACTGAGATGCATCACCTGTCTAGGGACTGGTAATGGGCCATGGAACAATTCCCAACTCGACCGCCAATCCTTCCCAACCAACTCAGAAGGGCATTCAGAGGCATATGTAAAAATTTTTAGTGGACAAAATTCAGTTCCTAGGAAACAAGTGTCTCTTTGGATGATGGTTCTGCCACCAGTGTGTCACCTGGCACACTGTCCCTTTCAGAAAAGTGAAGATATAAAAATTAAATATAGATTGATAAAATACTATCCATCTTGCTTTCTAAATGACTTCAGGAATCTGAAGTACAAAGTACAAGTTAAAGGGCCATCTCTTGTGTCCATGTTTTACACAAAATGTGGGACTCTGCCCATGGTAATATAACAGGTTATGTCCCTAAAGTCCTTTTCACTTATGTTACATTGCATAATCTCGCCCTCATTTAAATTTCAACAGGTTAATACGCAAGTGGTGCAGAAATATTTTTAAAGGTTAGGAGGGAAGTATCCAAAAAACTGGTATTAGTGTCATCCAATCAGCTACGAACAGACTCATATGCCAATGTTCTATTGATTTATTCCAGGACCTAAAGCTTTCAAACATATTCCATCTGGAGTAACAGCTGTTTCATCAATAGTTGTCATATTATCTGACACAAAAAATTGCATACTACTAAATTTGTAGTCAGGCATACTGCGATTGTCTTGAAATATTGGAAAATGTTGTACTTTGCTTCTCTCTTGAGTAGCACACATGTTTTGTTTTAAAGAAAGCAGTGAGTTTGATGTCCTTGGAGTAAGCCACTGTTCCACCTCTCACCAACAGGTGGCACATAAGTAACATCTCGGCGTTTGCTTTTCTACTTGTAGAGATGACAACAGTGTGTATTTCTACAGGTCAGTAATGATTTCTGACTAAGGTCAGTTGTGGGCTAAACATTCCTAACCTACCAAACAATATATGGTTTGTGACTGAGGTCAAACATCAATGTAATGCTTAATCATCACATTTCAGAGTAAAGTCTAAAGGGCAAAATTTGGTGCAATATATTTACTTTCTATTCAGGGAGGAACTTTAGTTTCAGGTGTAAGGAATGAAAAAATAAGAGGCATATTTGCAAACAGTTATTTAACTAGGCCTTGTATCAGAGGCAGGAGCCCCCCAAAATCCAGCTGTTGTGGATGAAAACATAGCTTTCAGAGGAGGGGAGAGGGACAAAAAATTATCACATTTAAGCCCAAATGGAACAATAGATCCAGCTATATAGCCCCAAAGACCAGAAGAGATGCATCAATTCCTATCCAAGAATTACCAATTGTTGAACACCAAAATGTTTGAAGGTTGGGGGTGCCACTTGGATGAACACACCTGTGCTTTCATATTTTTTCCAAAGTTTGTGCAAACTTCTAGATCTGCCAAACTGGTCTAGAAGCAGAAGTATTATTGGGGCTTATACAAGCCCACTGTTAATATACTAAGACGAAATCATAACAAAGTTTTTTTTTTTTACCAGCAGCAGACTGACACACAATATTAAGTGCCTGATCCATCAACTCACCCCCTCCTCCTTCTCCAAACAGTTCTGTATCCTGAACAAGGAGAAAAGCCAGAAACTCCATGTAGTTCAATAGGGACTCTGTTACTGCCATTCTGTTTTATATGGAAGGTGCTCAGATACTATGGTGCTGATCTCAGTAGAAATAGATACCAAAGGGAGAGAAGGGATGGTTTTCCTGACTCTGGAAGAGGTCACAGTCTCTTTGGATATTGCTAAATCATCCCACTGTGAGGTGGAAGGAGCAAAAGGAGGGAGAAAAGAGGCTTTTATCAGCAGGGGTTGTAAAAATATGTCTGAGAAAAACATTTTTTGCCTTTGGAATGCAAGAGATTACACCAGGCAAACACTGGATATTTTGAAAAACAATTCCCCATAGAGGCCACACACACATCAGAAACAGATACTTTGTCTTTTTCAGCTTCACCCACCCTGTGCTCATGTTTCCTGGTCTTAGTTATAATTTATAGCTGCAGGGCACATTGCAAGAATATTAGCAAACAATGGAATATCCCCAAGTAGCTCATTTTCACATGGAAGATGTTGTGAAACTTTTTTCTTTCAAACCAGTCTCTTTTGGTCCTGATCCAACTCCCTCTGAAGTTCATGGGAGTCTTTCAGAAGTTAAAGTAATTTTAAAATCTTACCTGTAAGGGTCAGTATATAGTGTTGGAACCTGTAGGAGAAGGGGCCCCTGGGACATGCTGTCTGCCAAATCCCACAGTTTCCAAGAACAGAGAACCATGGCCACTGTGAACTGGGAGCTGTGGGTGGTGGTGCCTGCAGACAGTCAATGTCAGCAAATTGTCTCACGCCCTGCAATCAGATTATCTTGATGGTCCATATGCAGCTTGGTCTATACTAGAGGTGAGCAATAAGCAAGTGGTATTCACTAAAGTTAACCCTAGCAGACCGCTGCCACTTTATTTACCAGCACTTCCCCAGGTACGGCTGCTCGAAGCTCCCGTTGGTTGCAGATTGCCACTCCCAGCCAATGGGAGCTGCAGGAAGTGGCATGGATTTTGACACCACTTCCCGCAACTCCCATTGGCCATGGCCAACAGATGCTTCAAGTGGCCATATCTGCAGAGGTGCAGCTAAATAAAGCAGTGGCATCCTGCCAGGGGCTAACCCTAGTGAACTGCGTCCAGTCTGCAGGCTGGTTATTGCCCATTGCTGGCCTATACTGTCCCGCTTTCAATAGCCAGTTAGCCAGAAAAATTAATAATGCTACAACGATTTGGAGAGTTATACTGTAATAAAGTATCTGCAAACTTGGACACTTCCTTTGACTATCTCTCAAAATACATGATATAGGAATAGGATTGTAATAGTTTTGAAAGTGGGATATTATTATCATAGAATCATAGATGTGTAGAGTTGGAAGGGACCTTGAGAGTTAATCAAGTCCAGCCCTCACAGAACTGAATAAACCTAAATCATCCCTGCCAGATGCTTGACCTGCCTGTTCTTAAAAACCCTCAAAGATGGGGATTCCACAGCCGGTCTTGGAAGCCTATCGATCCTTATAGTTAGAAAGCTTTTCCTAATATCTAAGCTAAATCATCCTTCATGCAGATCAAGCCCATTATTACTTGTCCTATCTTCATGGCAAACAGTTTATAAGAGCCTTTAACATATTTGAAGATTGTGAACAGGTCCTCCCTCAGTCTTCTTTTCTCAAGACTGCAAATGCCCAGCTCTTTTAACTTTTCAGGTTTTCTAAACCTCTTATCATTTTTGTCATTTTCTCCTCTGGATTCCCTCCACTTTATCCACATTTTTCCTGAAGTGCGGTGCACTGAATTGAACACTATTCTGGCTGAGGCATCACAAATGCTTAATAGATTGAGACAATTACCTCCTGTATCTTACAGATGACATTCCTGTTATATAGCCCATAATGATATTAGCCTTTTTCACAGTGGCATTACATTGTTGATTCATTCAATTTGGATGCTCTATAATTCTCAGATCCTTTTCAGTGGCACAACCACTTAACTAGCTATCCCCAATTTTGTCCTTGTACTTTTGATTTTTTCTTCCTAAGTGAAGTATTTTCTACTTATTTTTATTTAATTTTGTCTTGTTCATTTCAGTTCTGCAATTTGTCATGGTCATTTTAAATCCCAGTCCTGTCTTCCTGGTTGTTTACAATCTCCTCCTACCTTGGTGTCATCCACAAATGTTATAAGCACATTCTCCACTCCATTCTCCAAGTAATTAATGACAATGTTGAATAGTGCCAGACCCATGACTGACCTCTGCAAGACTCACTAGATGAACCCTTTGAATAGAGAATGAATTATCAATAACTACTCTTTAAGGATGATCTTTCAAGCAGTTGTGCTCCTCCCTTATTGTACAGGGGTGGCCAAACTGCAGATTGCCAATAATGTTCCCTCTATTTTTTTCCATCCATATGCAGAATGCATTTTATGTGTACCAAGACATGTGCAGATGTGCACCCATCAGTAGAAACACATGTTGCCGGCTGTGGGAGGCTATGGGCACTCTGCTAATTAGCTGGGCAGCATTTTAATCTCTCTCCTGGGCAGCCGCCCAAGCACTCAGTTTACAGGGAACACTGCTCACCAGCCACATGGAGCTCTATTACAGTAAAAGTGCAGTTTGCACAGTTCCCCACGTGCCCCCCCCCGCCGATTCTCCACTTACCAGACTGTGGGGGTGGGGGCTTTTGGGGCGTCTGCCTTGCAGCAGAGTGGTTGGGTTAGAGGCTTCTGTCCAGTGGGGAGGGGTTTATGGGGCTCCAGGCACTCAGAAGATGCCTGGGCTCAGGCCTTCGGCCCTGCTCTTGCTGAAGTCCTGAGCACTGTCAGGTGCCCCACCACACTGCCACAGGCTGAGTGTCAATAATAGGTTGATGGCCCACTGAGATGAGAGGCAAAGAAAGTAAAAGGAACCCTATCTTGCCCTGCATGGTTGGTGCAATCATGATGGCCATGGCTCTTTCTTGTCTGCTTTTGTTCAGGACCCTGAGGATTAGTGGTGTTGGAGGAAAGGCATATAGAGGGCTCTTCGGGTGTGTTTAGACTACAGGGTTTTGTCAACAATAGTGGCCTTTTGTCGACAAAACTATACCTGCATCTACACTACCGCCGAGTTCTGTCGACACAACGTTGACAGAACTTGGCAGTTTTGTCGATGGTGGTAAACCTCATTCTATGAGGAATAATGCCTTTTGTCAACAGAGTTCTGTTGACAGAAGGTGTTATTGCATCTACGCTGTCCTTTGCATCTACACTCTCATGTCGACAAAGCGTCTTGCTTTGTCAACAGAACTGGATGTAGTCTAGATGCTCTTTGTCGACAGAAGCTTTGTCGACAGTATCTGTCGACAAAGCCTCTGTTGACAAAAGCCTGTAGTCTAGATGTACCCTTCAATTCTGAGAGAAGAAAGGCATCTCCCAGTGGACAATTGCTCAGACCTCCCCATCAGCAGAAGTTTGTATATTTCTGCTGGTGAAGAGATCTATCATTGGAAAGTGAGCAATATCTCACTTCATTTACTTACAGTGTAGATTTATTGAGTTCACATTCATGAACCTGACCAAAGTGTCTGCTCATGTCTTCAGCTATAGTGTTTTCAAGACCAGGTAGATATACTGCTGACAGAAGTATATGGTGAGCTATGCGCCATTTCCATAACTTCATCTCTGCTAAGAGACAGGAAGAGCTTGGTCCCTATATCGATGTACATAGTACATACTAGCCTTGTTGTCTGCCATAATACAAACAGACTGACCTTCTATCAGGAGAAGGAAGTTCTGGCTGGCATGCCTTATAACCCTGAGTTCCTGGGTTTTGAAATGAAGGGTGGACTCCTTAGTATTCCACCTACCCTGTACAGTATGATCCTGTAGATGAGCTCCCTATTCAAGGAGGGATGCATTGGAAACTATTGTAATAGTGAGAGGGAGATAGTTAAAAGGAACCCATGAGCACACTTTGTCTGGATTCTCCTTCCAGTTGAGGGAGACTAACAGGTGACGGTGGATAGAAAGAAACTTGTTCAGATGTCCTTGTTGGTGATAAAGATTGACCTGAGCCAGGATTGGAGGCAATCCAGGTGCAAGTGGGCATGTAAGGTAACAAAGGTGCCACCTGCCCAAGGAGCTGGAAGCACGAGCTGGCTGTGACCTGAGGACTTAATTAAACTTGTGCTATAAATCCCATTAGGGTGAGGAATCGGTCCCTTGGTAGGTAGACTCTGGTGGCCTTTATGAGTTCTATCCATTGTACAGGTAGGAAAGAGTACTTTGTGATGCTGTGTTGAAGACTGAGCTTTGTGAATAAAGTGTATAATAATATTCTTTTAGGAGCCAATTGTCAAGATAGGGAAAAATGATTATTCCTCATTGAGAAAACTGTGCAGCAACTACTGCCATAACATTTGCAACCCCCTTGTGGATAGTAGTCAGCCGGAAGGGAAGAATACAATATTAACAGTGCTGCTGGAGAGAGCTTACAAATTTCTTGTGAGAAGAGTATATCATAACATGAAAGCATGTGTCCTGAAGGATGAGGTTTCTGAAATAATATCCCAGATCTAAGGATGGGATGATAACTGCCAAGTATCACCATGCTGAACTTCTGAACCTTGACAAAGGTATCCAGCATCCAGAGATTTATAATTGGTCTCCACCCACCCATCCCTTTGAGATCAAGAAAATATTTGGAATAATATTATCTTCCTTTGTGCTGCATGGGAACTGATTCCACAGCTTCTAAGTGGAGAAGAGACAGAAATTCCTGACTCAAGATTGGTTCCCAAAAATGGATGGGGAAGGGGGATAGAAGGGGTATAGACTGGAAATATATAGAATATCTGATTTTATAATCTCTAATACCCATTTGCCAGAAGTAATATGCTCCCATGAATTGCAGATATGGGAGAAACCGTTTAACATGTGCCTATGCTTCTCCCGCCTCCTGGCACCTCATCTTACATTAGAATGGCATTATTTTGCCAAAATGAATCACACATTGTATGTATTGAGAGTAGCATTTAAGCCCTTACTAGCACCCTTGTGAATTCAGCAATATTCTATATACAACCGTGAGTGCTAGTACCAGTGCCAGCTGCTATCTGGTGCTTTCACTGGAGCATGGAGATGTAGAAATGTGCACTAGGGAGGCATTCTCATTTTTATTTTTAGACATATCTTTATAGCCATGAACAGCCACCAGGAAAGAGGGTGGGGGAGGGAATCCCAATGTTATAAACAAACTTTGAATTAGAAATTCCTAGGTAACTACTCAGACACTGAAAGAATGAGATTGCAGTGTCCTATGTGAAATACTCCCAGCAAAATCACAAGAAATATTCCAGACTTATAAGGACCTGGATTGCCCAGCAAAATTCCTTGTGTGACTACCAAACAGAGCAATTTTTGTTTTACTTGTTCTACTTTTAGAAAGGTATACCTAGGAAGATCTAACAGCATGACAGGTGAATCTGTCCTGCGCTGTCACCTTCCAGCAATGCAAGTGCATGAAAATATATTTATCTGGGCCCTCTTTGTCCTGTCCACGACATAAGAAAAAGCCATAAACTGCTAAGTGTATTTTGAAATGTAGTATAATATTCACCAACATAGAAACAACTGCAATGATACTCCTGTGTGCACTGATATGTTGCTAGCAAAGCATAATCACTTTTCACATCCCAGACCAGCACGGCTAATAAGAAGAAAGGTTGGCTAGAACCATGCCTTTTGTGTTTTAAAATAATTCCCATATGGTTTCTTGTTTTGTCCTTACAATAAACTTGGTATGGCTGGCATGTGAATGCACATTTGTCAATGTAGTAAAAGTTTGACACACAGGAGTGTTGGTGTAGTTAAGGGTCAGAGTTACAAAAGGTTCATGACAGAGATCAGTTTTCACAGTCTCCAGGGCCTCCTGTTATAATCAGCACTTTACCTGGTCACAACTGAAGTGTAGCCATTGTTGTCCTCTATTAACAATATTGATACCTATCCCTGCTAAACCATTTCAATATTGAGACCTCCCAGGATTCCTAGCTGTTCTGCATTCTCCAGGCTGTTACTGGCCTTCAGCTGTGCCCATGACAGCATCGTGGAGGATAGCATGGTGGTGGAAGGTGAGGAGGAGGAGAATTTCCAAACTGTGATTGGTGAGAGCCAAGAGCTTTTTATCACATTGGAACCAGTCCCCTCCTCCCAGGATATCTCCCAGCCTAGTACCGATCCCAGGGAGGGAACTTCTGGTGAGTTCACAATTTTTTTCTTACTACAACTAGGTTAAGGCAATAGAGTATTATTTGTGGCATGCTCTGTGCACACACAGTGTGGGGGGCCTGGAACAGCTTATTAACATGTCTGGAGATGGAGTGGGAATCTTCTCTGCACATCTCCATGAAGCTCTCAGATAGGAACTCCTTGGTCCTTCACACAAGGTTTCTGGGGAGGCCAGCCTTATTCTGTCCTCCATGAAAGGACTTCTTCCCATGCAATGCCACCAGTAAGCCATCTGGCATCATTGAGCCACAAAGCTTTGCCGCATAAGGCCCAGGTTTATGGCCACATTCAGTTAGCATCCGCTCCCTATCACGCTGTGTGATTTGGAGAAGATTGATATCTCGCCTGGCAACCTGGATGAAGGAGGAGGGGAAGTTATTAGCTTCTGCCTCTGCTGCTAGCATGGCTTCAGCCTCTGGTTCTCCCCTGTGTCTCCATCCTGCCCTCCCTGCTGCAGGCTGCCCCACCGGCTCAACCAGTCCCCATTCTCCCACTACCAAATGCAGGCTCTTGTGGGATGAGAAAGTAGCAATGTCCTAGGAAGCCATGTGTACCAAACAAGAGGAAAGCTGCCCTACCCCACTGACATGACCGGACTCCATTCTCCCCCTCACAACCACAGGCTCCTGCAGAATGGGAAAGTAGCACTGTCTTGGGAAGCTGCATGTACCAGACCAGAGGGAAGCTGCTCTGCCCTGCCAGCATGACCAGACCCCATTCCCCCTCTCCTGACTGCAGGATCATGCCCTGGCAGGCCCCTTACCATTCCTGCCTGCCTCTGAACCACCTGAGTCCAGATGCTCCCTTGAGAATGTGTACCTGCTGCATAGCGGCCACTGTAAAGCAAAACTGTGGCCTTGCACAGAACACATCTCCATTGTCTTTACAGAGACTTTCGCTGTATGTTAACAGATCGTGAGCCATGAGAGCAAGGGGTAGGCTGGATCACCAAGGATCACTTGGCATTTCCACCTCTCAGATTATGATTTTCTGGTCTGGGAAAAATGTTCCAGTGTCCATCTTTCTGAAGAGGCAGGAGTTCCGAAAAATGTGCATGTCATGCACCTTTACAGTCCATCCCACACTGATGTTGGTGAAACGGCCCTTGTGATCCATCAGCGCCTGCAGCACTGAGAAGTAACCCTTGAGGTTTATGTACTCCATGGCAAGGTGGTCTGGGGCCAACGTGGGGATGTGCATTCTGTCTATCACCCCATCACTGTTAGGGAGCCACATCACAGCAAAGCCATCCACTATGGGATTCATGTTTCCCAGAGTCACTACCCTCTGTAGCCTTGGCTATTTTTATAATAACATCCCACAATGTAGATTTCGCCACTCCAAACCGATTCCCAACTGGTCGGTAGCTGTCTGGCATTGCAAGCTTCCATGGTGCAATTGCCACATGCTTGTCCACAGTCAGAGTGTGTCTCATTCTGGTATTCTTGCATTTCAGGGCAGGGGAAAGCCATTCACATAATTCCATGAAAGTGGCTTTGAGCATTCAGAAGTTTTGCAGCCACTGTTGATTGTCCCATAACTATATCACAAAGTGGTCCCACTAGTCTGTGCTTGTCTCAGCACCAGAACTGGCATTCTACTCTGTCAATAAGATCAAATGCCACCTGCGGTTCCATTTTGCCCAACACGAGGGCTTGCTTGCACAATGTGTGTAGGACTCCGAGACGGAGGAGATTCCTCCTCCTTCTCCTCCTTGTCATCCTCTTCCTGGATGCCATGCTAATGGTCTCAAAATACTATACCATTAGATGTATCAGGGTAGATATCACCATCAAATAATTTTGATGTGAATACATTCTTGTGCCGCTGTGGCATCTGCGTAGGCGACTAGGGCCGAAAAGGGCATGAAAGGACAGATTCCCATTCATCTCAAGCAAGAGCAGGGGAGTAGACAAGATCATTATGGGATGCTGATGACATGAACCCATAACCACCTGCTGCACAGTTTTGGTCCCAGTGTGCACTGGGAGCACAACTCAGAATGCAAAGTGGCACAGGCACTATGGGATAGCTACCCACCAGGGCCAGATTAAGGGGGGAGCTAGCCGGGGAGCTGCCCGGGGCGCCAACCTATGGGGGGCGCCCGATTGAAGTGGTAAGGGGCGCCATGCGCCCAGGGCTGGGCCACGCATGCGCTGCGCGCCCGCTGCCTGGGGCGCAACTATGGCTTGGTCCGGCACTGCTACCCACAATACATTGCTCTCAGTGGCACTTTCCATAATGGGAGCACACTAATTCGAACTTTGTTAAATTCTCCCCTGCAGTGGGGGACATGGACCTTTGACTTCGCAAAATTGGGTGGTAAGAAATTGACCGTTATATATTTAACCTCATCTCATAGTGTAGACCTGGCCTTTGTGTTTACTCAGGCAAACTCCCATGGAATACAAGAGATTAGACCATGTATGTGTGTGTTGCACTCCTATATCAATCTATTTATGTATACGTTTAATCAGTTGATACTTTGACAAGGTGAGATACTGTGCTTAGAGACATGGGGTGGCCGATTCAGGAATCGAATAGCCCTAATAGTCCCGAAGGGATGCCAAATACGATCAGATTTAAAGAGAAAAAAGAAGACAGGCTACTGATAATTTGGTGAAGCATTTAACAATACATATTTTTATAAAATATTTTAAAAAGTTATGTCAACTGTCTACAGTGTGTTTCCTTTTTCTTCCTCTTTTTGTCTTTTCTTATTTTAATTTTTCATTCCCTTAGCATGCTCGGTCTGTTTACTGAAAATACATTTTTCACAATATTCATTATCTTCTCTAATGCTATTCTTGTTTCATCTCTAAAAATACTTTTCTTTCTGAAAATTCTCTCTCTCTCTCACTCTCACAAATAGGAACAATGCTGTTCTAGTGGGACTGTCATTATAGTGGAGGAAGCAATAAGCATTTTCTTTCTAACTTCCTGTTCTCAGGCATTTAGAACACTGACACTTTTTGTTGATGTTTCTAATGCACTTAGTCTCAGTCTAAAGGGGAAAAAAATGAGGACATCTTGAAAAGACCACCTGATCATTTTTAATCAATTTGAGCATGAAAAATAATTGATGGCTTTCACCGTTTAAAAATATCAGATTCTTTCCTTCACTAAGGACCATTCTCAAACAGCTTAAGTGTTTATTTCTTCTTCCTGTGACTGTATCCATCAATCAAGGAAGTTTTAAAAACATGACTTGGACACATATGCCAAAGAGGAACTGCTCTTTCATTGTTTAGTAGAGTAATTTAGCATTTAACAAGTTCTTTATGAGGTCTGATCAACCTATTGAGGAAGCTATTTAACAACTCACTTTGGGAGGGCCTCTAACACTTCCTTTGAGCAAGTACAATAAGATTAGTGAAACAATGTACTTTTTATTATGATAGCATATATTTACTGAAATCCAAATTTGTGTTACTGTAGGCTTCTTCAGAGGAATGAGTGAAACTGAACAATTAGAAAACAGTTGTAGTATCATATGTAAGATGCAGCTTTAGTATTATTCCCTTTATGGGACTCTCACAAAGGTAATTAGGAACATAATGACAAGGTTTGATTAGACCAAAGTTCCATCTAGCCCAGTATCCTGATTCCAACAGTGGCCAGTGCCAGGTGCCCCAGAAGGACTGAACAAAACTGGTAATCATCAGGTGAGCCATCACCTGTCACCCATTCTGGGAAAGAGAGGTGAGGGACACCGTCCCTGTAGACTAGGAGCCTGTTTTAAGAGTAATTTGAATAGGAAACAGACAAATGAAACTTCTTAAGGAACCTGTGAGCATTCATCTATCCATCATGAGATCAATTATGCATTACTGATCATGAAAAAAGAAATTGTACTGTTGATGAATAGTCTCCTGTGTTTTCTAATGATGTTTCTGTTCTCCATGGTGTTGAAAAGTAGCTAATGATGCAAAGCCAGGATAATGGAAACTCAATTTTATACAAGTTCATACAGGACAAAAAAAGTAGGAAGTATGGGAGAGAGAAAAAGAAAAAAAAGAAAAGACAGACTCAAATGCTATAATTACGAAGCATCACATTTATTTGGAATTACGAAACTGGGCATTTTTTCATACATACTAGCTAAAAAAAAAATCACCGAAGTCTCCATTCTGTGAACCCATTTACATTGGGGAAATTTCTTAACTGATTAAAAACAGTTAACTAAACTATTTTTTAAAGCAATTGGAACTGTAGTATAAACCTGGCTTTAGAAGGTGTGACAGACCCAGACCAGCTGCCTGCCACTCACTGGTGGAGGGAATATCTGCTGGAGGTTGGGTAGATAGCTTTCTTTTTCCCAAGTAGAAAAAGGCCAAACTTAAGTCCAGCATAATCAGGCAGGCACCTGGAGTCAAATGGAACTTGCTAGAAGCTACAAGCTAATTAAACACAGGACATTTAGTTAAGGTCTTTGGTGCTGTCAAAAAAAGTCTCCCCCCAGGAAAGGAGAGGGGAAGGAAAAGAGCAAAGGACAAGAAGGAGGAAGAGCTGTGTGGTAGAGCTCTGTGGGTGTGAGCTGAAGACTGATGAGCAGGTACCAAAGGTACTGAGAGGGATTGTTTGGGGAAGTGGCCCAGGGAAAAACTGCCAGATTGAGAGTGGCAGTAATCCTGCCTGTTGCCATGGCTTTAGGGTCCCTGGGCTGAAACCCAGAGTAGTGAGCAGACCTGGGTTCCCTGCAGCCTCCCTGTGGCATCTCAAAATTTGCCTTGAGAAGGGAGATTAGGACTCCGGGAGGTTACCCCAAACTTATGAACTAGCCTGTGATGAGTTTGGCTCAGTAGGCTGTGGCTCCTGCCTTTAATAAAGAGAAAGAGGCTGTGTAGAGGGCCACACCAAGCCTCTGAGGCTAACACTATCCACCAGTAGCATGAGACCCATGGGGAATAGCTGGAGCTTTGCCACAGAGATTTAAGGTGGTTTCGAAATCAGTTCAGTAAAAATGGGTCAGCCCACTTAAAACTGTCACCACTATAGCTCTTACCCATTTTAACATGGTTTCATTGGATCAGTTGAAACACCAGTTACCATTTAAACAGGACCTGTATGTCTGTGAAAGTTAGAAGCTCCTGAATATTGCTGACAGCTCTGAAACTGATTTTGGCAAGTTACTTATGGTACAGACCTGCATGGTGGTGAGTGCTCACAATTCCCATTTTGCAGGATAAAGAAGAGTCTTTGACAATCAAAACATCACGTTATTATTTGTTACCAGTCTTTGACACAGTCACTGATATTGTTACTTTCAGATAAATGAGTAGTTAAAACTTCTCTTCTTGAGATTTTTTTTTAATAGGAACCAGAACCATTCAACATCCCAAACACTGATCTGAAATGCACTGGCTAGAGAACCAAGTTGTGCGTCAATGGAGAAAGTCTCGTGGAATTAACAGTCTCATTTTCCTTTTGCCTCTTGGGGCCTGGTTCAAATCCACTCATAAATCTTATCTGAAAGTTTTGGTCACATTCCCATTCCCATCAGTAAGACACCAGCTGGAACGATGAAGGTGGATGGTGGTTACATACTGGACACAGGACAGATTGCATGGAGATGGAGGAGTCTGTCACTCCTACTTCGAAAGGCGGGAGATCACTGCTCAGATAGGGAAGTAGATGAAAGATGTCCTCTTTGTCTCCTGACAAAGGGGGCTGAAAGTGACCTGAAGTGCAAACCACTGATTGCTGTGGAATGAAAAATATGCCTCCCCTTTTTCCCCCCAGTATGTTTGATAATTAAAAGAATGTGCAGCCTCTAGATCAGTATCCCTGTAACTGTAAGAATGGGACAGTTGTGAGAGGATGAGTAGCTCCTGAGCATGTGCACAGCACTTCACTCCCATTGGCTGAGAGCACTCACAACATCAGACACTTTGTGTGGCCACTATAATAATAAAAGGACAGTCTCCTGATATTGAAACATGTTAGCAGCTTTCAGCTGGAATGGTTTGTGTAATAAATCTGCCCTGTTGGTACTAATTCTAATCAGTACCATGTGCCTCATCTCTCATGTAAGCATATTTTGGAGAATATTTTCTACAATAGCTCATCTGTGGATTTAACCACAAATGAAATGTCTTGCTTATGCAGCACTGACTTTCCTGCCTGCCTGTGCAGACTAAAGTTAAATGCTTCATCAAGTTATCAGTATCCTCTCTTCTTTTTTTCCTCCTTGAATCTGATCATATTTGGCATCCCTTCAGGGCTATTCGATTCCTGCAACCCCCACTCCATGTCTCTAAGTACAGTATGATAGTTTTCTGCAGTCATAGAAAAGTGGAACAGAGTATTTGACACTTCCTGACACAAAAATACTCCAGGGAGTATTTGATCAATGAAAAGCTATTTGTTCTCAAAAAATATATCAAGCCATTGGGCCATAAGTGAATCTAATAACAGAAATTGTTTCTTCCAAGTAAAGCCTAACATTTTTGTAGCAGCCAATAGTGGAAAATAAAAAATATAACAAAGCAGATACAGAATTTCACTTCCTTTCCATCCCAGCCCCACCACTGGCCTGCTCAGTCGAGCCATTCAGCAGCATCACTGTGGAGTTTTTATATCCGCAGTTGAGTCTTAAATCTATAGCCACTCTGTGAGGGAAAAACCTATTTTGGGAAATAGGGCTTTAATCCTAGACATTTGGTAAATGTTGACAGATTCCTTTCTTAAATAATCCTCTCTCTTTTTCCTCTGAAGGAAAATCTTGCCTAAGAGGAGGTTGTCTGGTCCATTCACAGGATATGTCTACACAGCAGGGCTAAAGTTGAAGTAAGCTATGCAACTTCAGCTATGTCAATTGCGTAGTTTAAGTCGAAATAGCTTAACTTGGCTTTAGGTCAGTGGTCTCCAACCTTTTTACACCCAAGATCACTTTTTAAGTCTCAGAACAGGAGAAGATCTACTGCCCCACCCCTTCCTTGAAGCCTCGCCCTCTCTATTCTCCTGTCCATCACTTGCTATCCCCAGCCCTTATACACTCTGTTAAACAGTTTTTTTAAATTATGCAATTTTTAAATTATGCAATATATAAAATAAAATCACATGTTTATAGTTATGAAATAAATGGTCTGTTTTTAATTAATGCTATTTAAATGTCAAATGAAGCATTTACAATTATACATTTTGTTATCTGCTATTTTGTAAATCTAAATTCAAGTATAGATCATTATATATTTTTTCTTCCAATAACAAAGTCTCCGTGTGACACCTGTAACTGAACAGTATCTGCCAGTGTCTTGAAGTCTGGGTTGTAGTCTGAGATTGCTAGTTGTATACAGTCCATCAGATGGGCATCTGTGATCCTGCGCTCAGCCTGGGAAGCTTGCTCCAGCACAGCTGGAGCTAGATGCAGCCTCCCTGGGCTGAGCGCAGGGCAGCCAGGCTGGAGGGAAGAGAAGTGGCTACCCGGCCAGCTGGCCATGGCGCTCAGCCAGGGTGCACCAAACTCCACGTGAGCAGGTGCAGAGGAGAAGCCACCAATCAGCTGGAGTGTGGGACAGCCTCTTTCAGCTGAAAGCCACAGTCAGCTGGCTGGGGTGTTTCAGCCCTCCTGACCTCCCAGCTCTCACCATTCCTCACAGCTACTCACCTGTGTTGTTGCTCGGTGAGTAGCTGCTCCTCAAATGAGGAAATCTAATGTAAATGTACTGCGCAGGCGCGCAGTTCAGAGAGGGCTCAAGAACTACTCTTAGAGCCCCTGAGATCTACCGGTAGATCACGATCTACTGGTTGGTGACCTCGGCTTTAGGTGCTGTCTACACAGCAGGAATTCGAAGGAAGACTTCCATTACTCCTTGTAAAATTATGGTTACCATGAGTCAGAGTAAGAAGTCCTCCATCTCAACATTATTTTGCAATAATGACTTGCTGTGTAGACACATGTTTTGTTATTCTGAAATAACGCTGCAGTGTAGATGTACCCACACAGAGCATCCCCATATATTTTCCTGTACTCGCATGAGAGTCCTTGTGTTTCTTAAGTTGAACAGGATAGATAACTTGCTGTGGTGTTACCATTAGACTGCTGGCCCAGCTCTCGATACTTACAGTGACAGAGCCACTGCTGGGGGGAAGGGAAGGGGCAGCTGCCCCAGAACCTGGTGATTTAAAAGAGCCAGGGGCTCCCAGCTGCTGCCACTCTTACAATGGCAGTGGCAGCAGCCAGAGTCCTGGGCCTTTTACATTTCTGCCGGAGCCGTGGGCAGCATAAATCAGGCAGCACTGAAGGACTGGTTGGAGAAAGCTTGCTCCTGGGTCCTGCCCCTCCTGCCCAAGGCCTCACCCTTTCTGGGAGCCCGGAGCTGTCACCCACTCCTCTCCCTGCCCCACAGAGCCCAGAAATTCTGTCAGCAACCCTGGGCATGGAACAGCCTAAACTTGCGTTGAATTTTGTTAACAGCCCTTGTTCCATTTTTCTAATAAATCCTAACAGGCTCCTCATGCACCGATTCTATGGCATGGCACTAAATAAAGTCATATAGTACTTTGTTCCTGTTTCTTAAAGGCCTAACAAATCTTTTAAAGATATGCTGCTGCTGTTTATACAATGTCACTTCTAACTGGCCAAGATAGGCCCTCAGACTTTACACAGGAAATCATTAAAATTCTTAGTCTTCTTAAAACAAACTTGTGAATGGTTTCCTCCCTATTTCTCTTTCCTGTAAAGATTGAAAGAATCTGAAAATATTTAGTTACAATATTGAGTAAACTTTAAGACTTATTCCCTGTGCATTGAAAAAAGGCAGATTGATTTACATGATAGAACAGATGAGTCTGGTTTTTAAAACAAGGATATGAACATAAAGGATTGACAGCAATATGTTGGTCATAGAAAAAGAAACTTGTAAAACAGATCTTTTAGTTTCACATACTTAATAATATTTTGCATTCCTAAAGTGTCTTCTAAGGATCTCAAAGCAAAGATTAATGAACTAACCCATATAACACATCTGAGAATTGTTATCTCAATTTTATAGCTGAGGAATTTGAGACACAAAGGTTAAGTGTCTTGTCCAGGGTCACATTGGAAGTATTATTATTTGTATGATGGCAGCACACAAAGCCTCCGCTGATACTGGTGTCTTACTGTGCTAGGCATTGCAAAAACACATTAATAAGACATGGTTTCTGCCCTATGGAACTTACTAAAAAGATAAGGCAGACCAACGAGTAGGAGGAAAACAGAGGCACACAGAGGTGAAACGTTTGGCCACAGGTTACAAGGATATGAATAGAGTCCACAGCTCAGCTACCACAATGTAGCATAAATGTCTAAATAGATGGACAGAGCTCCAGAGTCCTAGTTCCATGCCTCAGAAACAAGACCACCCTCCACTTCAACTTCAGCATGGCATTGGTTCTTTTTATTTTTCTGTTTCTTACAAAGGTTATATTTGATTACAAATTTTAAATGGCACCAAAATATAATCCTGGACTCAAATGAAGCTTTTTCAGGGACCAGTGGAACAGGCCCCTGTGTTACAGATGTGCCATCAGCCAGAAGAACACGACCCTTTCTTTCACTGGTTCATTCAACTCTTGAAACCACAAGTATTCTGTAACATATTTTACATCAATGTTTTTACAGAACTGTTCCAGTAATGATCATGGGGAAGCAGTAAATTGGGAAATATCTGCCATAAAATTTTTACATGCAAGTCCACAAGAAGATTATATTAAGTGTTTGCATTTTTCACATTCCTTTTACTCCAATTAGCAATATACAAAGGCTGCACAGATCAAAGCAAATCTCCTCTATAGCAATGGGGATGGAATGCAATTAGATGAGCCCCAACAAGAAAACACTTTTCTTGCCAGCCCCATTCCCCATAATTGTTTGGCATACTTCATTACTTAGGTTCCCAGTTCCCAGTGAAAACAACAAAGAGTCCTGTGGCACCTTAAAGACTAATATATTTGGGCATAAGCTTTCATCAGCTGGAACCCCCTTCCTTAGATGTATCTGAGGAAGTGGGTTCCAGCCCACAAAAGCTCAGTCTATCCCATAGCAAGGTTTCTGCACCCGTGGATATGGATGTGGATATCAGTGGTTCATTTTTGCAGATGCAGATGCGGATACAAATTTTGTATCTGTGTAGAGCTGTATTCATGGGGAGGTTACAACATAAGAGCTGAGTTTGGCCCTGAGTAGTTAATTTTATCTTCACACAAAGTTAAAAATCATGGTTTCTGACTGTATTATTTTAAAAAAATCCATCTAGTTGTTCTGCTGAAATCTTTTCTCTATAATCAGAGTGATTTGCTATGATGGCTAATTCTTTTAAAATTGGGACTAAAGCAATTAGCCTATTTCTTGCTATCAGAACTGTCAGTTGATCTAATTAAAGGACCTAAACCGCCCCTGTTTGAGCTGCATTTACATCTCAGATATGAAACACATCACTGCTGCAATGAGCTGGCCATCTGGGAGTGAGACACATTCAGTATTAGGATGTCTAATAGCCTCCTTCTGGAGTACTCTTTAATGGGATAAGCTTTCAAGGCTTTGAGTCTAGGATCCTAAAAGAGCCCTCTGCCATGGAAGTGAAGAAGCACTTGTGCTAGCATCAATCAGCAGAGAAAATGGGCCCGATTCTGCTCTTCTACTTGGATAAAAGTGAAGATATTACAGATGTACACTGGTCTTCATGAGAGTAATAGACTCTATTCCTCAACTCTACTGAGGAACCTGGACTTGGTCTTGTATTTTATTATATGAACAATTTGTAAACTACTGGGTTTGCCAAATTGTGGATAGTAAAGTGGGATATATACGTAGGCTGTCTTTATCCCAAGTATTAGCATAATGTTATGTCCAGTTAATTCATGCTAGAACAGTGTTTCTTAAACTGTGTTCTATAGCACACGGGTGTGCCTCGAGGCAGTCGGAGGTGTGCCACGGAGAGCAGAGTTCAAAATGGCCTCCCTTAAAGGGGCAGGCGACCTTTTTTCTCAATAACTTTCCCCCCAACCCTGTTTTTTTTTTTTTACACAACAAAATATCTTTGGTGTTCCTCATAACAAAATTATTGTTTGGTGTTCCTCGGTCTTAAAAAGTTTAAGAAACACTGTGCTAGAACATGACAAATTATAAGGCACGATTCTCTAGCATTTGTCATATAACAAAATGTATGTTGTTTATGGAGAAACTTTTTGGAGATGGTTAGATATTTTGCTCTCTGCTTCTTTTGCTTGAACATCAAAGCTGCCATATTTTGATTCCATTTCTAAAGGCTACATTAGAGAACTGTGTTTGACTAGTAATAGAGAGGTAGCCATGTTAGTCTGATTTTGCTAAAACAAAAGGAAAAACTACGTAGCACTTTAAAGACTAACAAGATGGTTTAATAGGTGATGAGCTTTCGTGGACAAGACCCACTTCCTCAGATCATATTCTGGAAGAGAATTGGCATGTCCATATATACCAAAGGAATACAATGAAAAAAGTGAACACATTATTAAACTGAGAAATCAGATTTAGTACAGAAGGTGGGGTGAGGGTCCCATTGTTTTCTTGTCATTTTCACTTTTGTAGTGTACAAAGATTCCTTCAAGCTGTATGAGGTAACATTACAGAGGGGAGAAGTATTTTGGTATCTGACTTATACTTAGTTCACACATTTCTGACCTATGCCTTATAGAACTGTACCAAAAGATCCCATCACCCTATAAATTTAGCAGGTTGTAAAAGGGCATTGATATGTCAACTGATTCATTTCTCTGTAACTGGAAAAGTGACTTTGCGGCAGTAACATGCTGTACTTGAAAGGTCACAGTGAACAGGGCTTTGATAAATCATGCTTGACAACTGCACAGTGAGTCAATGATAATAAAAGAAGATGACTTAAAATTAGTAAACAAATGGATAGACTGGCTGGAAAATCCAGCATTCTAGATTAGTCCAGTGAGTTAGATCAAGTTGGAAGTAAGACAGAACTATGCTTTCATATTGTCTGTGGCATTTTGAAAGTACACATCACAGTAGTAACTAGGTGTCACAATATTAGGACCATTTCCTTTCCATATGCCCTTCTGACTAGGTACTGTAGCTGTTGCAGCTAAGGAAGGGACTTATTCATGCTTCTCTCTAACCCATACATATATATGTACATAATCTGTTTGGTTCTTCAAAGAAAGATAGTTAATTTCTTGGCTCTGTTACTAAGCATTAAGCTTCCTTCCAAATCTCTCACTGCAAGGGCCACCATTTATGAGGCTGAATTTAGAATGATGGGGTCAATACCTATAAACATAATTTAGAATAGCAGCTCCTTTCACAGTATCAGAGCAATGCTGGAAATAAAATTTGGTAAGAATATGCCGCTGGATTTTATAAATAGCCTGTAACTGACTATTTATATCTCATGGCAAAGTAAATTGATTATACAACCGGTCCCCAAGTTACGAATGCATCGACTTATGACCGTTCATATTTACGACCAACCTCCTATACAGCCGGAACCCGAGTTATGAACAAAATCCGCACTTACGAACAACGTGGCCGTATGTAAGTGAATGTAATCCAACTTACGAACAGATCGAGTTACGACCTAGTGTTTGGTACATATCTTGTTCGTAAGTCGGGAACCGGCTGTAATGCTGTTGATTGTTACTTTATGGCTTTGAAGCACATATAGCCACACTGTGATTCATATAATCCAGTTGCATCTGGGTAAGTCAAACGTCTCCTTTCTCTCTTGCAAAGCATATAGAAGAGAATGCAATATACCCACTAGCTCTGCCCAAACCTTTCACTTTGTTCCCCAAGTTCTGGTATCAGAGCTTCAGCAAAGACTATAGCTAGGAGCTGAAAGCAGTGTAGGTGCTGAGTATTCAATCTGACTTTAGAATTCCTGTAGTATTGGCACCAGTATTTTAGTTCTGTACAGGGAGCACGTGAAAAACTTGCAAAACCTAAACGATTAAAAAGAATGTATATAGGAACAAATCAACAAATTAACTACATTGGAACCCTCAGCAAGCGTAAGTCACAGGAGCGCCACTGAAGTAGAGGAACTATGTCCATTTATACCAGCAGGTGAACTGGGCATCTAATATATTCATTAACCTTAGCAAATCTGTAAACAAACCTGGTCTGGGATTTGTGTTTTTAACTGATACCTGAAACCCAGGGAATTTCATGTAGTTTAGGTTTTTGTTGCAGGCATTTCACATAGCTTTGCCTCACATTTAACCCTACAGAAACACACATACAATGTGATAAATTCATCTTAGGTATAACACTTCGGCTGGCAATGGACCTATGCCAGGCAAGGCTTTGGCAATGTGACTTTTGATTTTTTTTTTTATATTTTCAAATAGAGGAGAGTAAAAATATGCAGATGTTTAATTAAAAGTAAATGAACAGGATACCAGATAGCTCTTGGTGTAATGGTTACTATGAATTAGGCTCTGGTATAGGAGTGGTATTGAAGTTATCAGTGTCTGTTGTTGGTATCCATCTCCAAAATAAACGAGTATGACTGAATAAGTGGGCAAGGAAGAAATAAAAATCTTAAGTCATTAACTTTAGATAAACTTATGGATAGCTTTAAATAGATCTGCTCTGATATCACAAGTAAATCACACTATGCAGGATGAAAAGAATCGCTACTTGTGCATGAAATTTTTGTTGACTTAAAAATTGCCGTGGGAATTTTCAATTTTCATTGAAGACTTCCCATTCCTTATTTAAAGCTGAATGATTTCCTTCTGTGGTTTTATAAATGGGCCAGAAGGGCTGATAAGATTGCTTCCTTCCTATGCTAGATATGCTTGGACTTCTGCCATCACATTTTGAAAAGTAATACATTTGCCTTCCTGTCCTGTGCAGAAGCTAATTGGAGTGGGAGGAAAACTAGCTTCATTCACAAAACATAACCAGAGGATTGACAAAAGCAATAGAAAGTTAAACTAATGATTGGTTTTGGATCTGAGTTTCTCAGAGGTCTCCATTTGTACCTTGAATATCACCCCTCCCCCCTAAACTGCAAGAAAGGGCACAAGGGTCAAATCCACTGCAATGCAAAGGGCCTGCATTGACTGTGAACTATATTGGCTGGGGTGGCGTGGAAGTCGGCCTCTTGTTAGATGCTTGCACACCAACAGAAAGGGAGGTGGGAACGGACATGGGAACAGCAGCAACGTGCCCACAGGATCTAGTTTCACAGTCTTCTGTTTACCATCCCCTGTGGAGGAGGCATATTAGGGCTGCAGTGGCTACTGAAGCTGACCTCTGTAGAAACAGCCAAAAATGGCTCTCCAGTGACTCTGTGGCCTGATGAGGATGAGTCTTTCCCCTGCCTCATCTTCCCAAAGCCCAGTTCAGACACCCAGGCTGAAAGAGTGATTTGGGGCCTAGCAGAATCTTTGCTATACATCATGTATACTCCTGTATATCACTGTAGACTCTAGTATCAGAGGGGTAGCCGTGTTAGTCTGAATCTGCAAAAGCGGCAAGGAGTCCTGTGGCACCTTATAGACTAACAGAAGTGTAGGAGCATAAACTTTCGTGGGAAAAGACCCACTTTGTCAGATGCATGTAGTGGAAATTTCCAGAGGCAGGTATAAATATGCAGGCCAGAATCAGGCTAGAGATAACGAGGTGAATCCAATCAGGGAGGATGAGGCCCACTTCTAGTAGCTGATCTGGAGGTGTGAATACCAAGAGAGGAGAAGCTGCTTTTGTAAATAGCTAGCCATTCACAGTCTTTGTTTAATCCTGAGTTGATGGTATCAAACTTGAAGATGAATTTGTAACTCAATGGTTTCTCTTTGAAGTCTGGTCTTGAAGTTTTTTTGGTGCAGGATGGCTACCTGTAGATCTGTAATTGTGTGTTCAGAGAGACTGAAGTGTTCTCCTACAGGTTTTTGTATATTGCCATTCCTAATAACTGATTTGTGTTCATTTAGTCTTTTAAGTAGGGATTGTCCAGTTTGGCCGATGTATATAGCAGAGGGGCATTGTTGGCACATGATGGCATATATTACATTAGTAGATGTGCAGCCTGGAGAATGAACCAGTGATGGTGTGGCTGATCTGGTTAGGTCCTGTGATGGTGTTGCTGGTGTATATATGTGGGCAGAGTTGGCACCGAGGTTTGTTGCATGGATTGGTTCCTGAGTTAGAGTTATTATGGTGCGGTATATAGTTGCTGGTGAGAATATGCTTCGGGTTGGCGGGTTGTCTGTGGGTGAGAACTGGCCTGCCTTCCAAGGCCTGTGAAAGCGAGGGATCATTGTCCAGGATGGGTTGTAGATCACTGATGATGCGTTGGAGAGGTTTTAGCTGAGGACTGTAGGTGATGGCCAGTGGTGTTCTGTTGGTTTCTTTCTTGGGCTTGTCCCGTAGCAGGAGGCTTCTGAGTACATGTCTGGCTCTGTTAATCTGTCTCCTCACTTGCTCATGTGGATATCATAGTTTCCAGAATGCATGTTGAAGATCTTGTAGGTGTAGGTCTCTGTTGAGGGGTTGGAGCATATGCGGTTGTACCTCAGTGCTTAGCTATAGACAATGGATCGTGTCGTGTGTCTGGGATGGAAGCTGGAGGCATACAGGTAAGCATAGCGGTTGGTAGGCCTATACCAAAAGCTCTCTTGCACAATGCCGCTACACTGATTATTTTCAGGGATAACGGCATTGCGCAAGAGGGTTTTTCTTGCACAAGAAGGGGCAGAGTAGATGTTCCTTCTGGTGCAAGACCCTCTTCTGCAAAAAATGGTGGCTCATTAGGTAGTCCACGCTTAGCCTCATTTGCATATTTCTGCGCAAGAACCCACCAGTGTAGACATAGCCTGGGAGAGCCTCAGAGCAAAACCATTACAACAGAATAAAACAGCCTCAGAGCCTGACCCCCATGAGCTCAAGTCAGCTGATATGAGTCAACTGTGGGTGTCTTATTGCAGTGTAGATATTCCCTATGTTTTCTGAACACAGGAGCAAAGGAAGCAGCTGTTTTAACAAGAAAGACAGCAACACATTCTCAAGGATCTGAAAGCAGAATTCAGCCCTGAACTTGCTATGTAACTTTAATGCAAGATGATCCTCCCTAATTGTGGTCACTAAAGTTTTCATCGCATTTTTTATATCAGTTTGGAAAAATTCCAGCTCAAGTGTGTTCTTCCAATGTAATATCCCCTCACAGTCTACTTTTGCTTTAGTAAGAGAGATGCAGCCATGTTAGTCTGGTCTAGCTGAAACAAAAGACAGAACTATGTAGCACTTTAAAGACTAACAAGATGGTTTATTAGGTGATGAGCTTTCGTGGGCCAGACCCACTTCCTCAGATCAATTTGTGGAAGAAAATTGGCATGACCATATATACCAAAGTGATACAATCAAAAATATGAATGCATGTGAAATTGACAAATCAAATTTTAGAACAGAGTGGGTGAGGGCAGAAGGTTAGTGTCTGTGAGGTAATGACATTGGGGTGATAATTGGGGAAGCTATCTTTGTAGTGGGTGAGATAATTAGAGTCTTTGTTTAGACCCATACATAAAGTGTCAAATTTAAGCATGAATGACAATTCTGAAGCTTCTCTTTGAAGTCTGGAGTTAAAGTCTCTTTGAAGCAATATTCATGTTTTAAGGTCATTGAGGGAATGGTCAGTCTGGCTGAAATGGCAAGCAACAGCTTTCTTTCTGTGAGATTCTTATGTCTGTTTTGTGTGCATTGATTCTTTGGCGAAGTGTCTGAGAAGTTTGTCCAATGTACATAGCAGACGGACACTTTAGGCACATGATGGTATAAATTATATTTCTGGATGAAAACGAATATGTGTTCTTGATCTTGTAATAGGCATGGTTAGGTCCAATAATGGTGTCAGCAGAGTAAATATGTGGACAAAGCTGGCACTGGGGTTTGTTGCAAGGGAAAGTTCCAGGGTTGGTATTAGTGTGGTATGTCCTGTGGTTGTTGGTTAGAATCATCCTGAGGTTAGGTGGTTGTCTATAGGAGACTATGGGTCTATCTCCCAGAGCCTCTCGGAGTTTAGTATCCTGTTCCAGTATAGGTTGTAGTTTATTGATAATGTGTTGGACAGGTTTAAGTTGGGGGCTATAGGTGATGACAAGTGGTGTTCTATTGTTGGTTTTCCTGGGTCTGTCTTGAAGTAAATGCTTTCTGGGTATTGGTCTGGCTCTTTCAATTTGTTTTTTTATTTCTCTGACACTTCGCCAAAGAATCAATGCACACAAAACAGACATAAGAATCTCACAGAGAGAAAGCTGTTGCTTGCCATTTCAGCCAGACTGACCATTCCCTCAGTGACCTTAAAACATGCATATTGCTTCAAAGAGACTTTAACTCCAGACTTCAAAGAGAAGCTTCAGAATTGTCATTCATGCTTAAATTTGACACTTTGGCTACATGTACACTGGCATGATTTTCCGGAAATGCTTTTAACGGAAAAGGTTTTCCGTTAAAAGTATTTCCGGAAAAGCGCATCTAGATTGGCAGGACGCTTTTCCGGAAAAGCACTTTTTCCGGAAAAGCGTCCATGGCCAATCTAGATGCGCTTTTCCGCAAAAAAGCCCCGATCATCATTTTCGCGATCGGGGCTTTTTTGCGGAAAACAGTACTGTGCTGTCTACACGGACCCTTTTCTGGAACAGTTTTCTGGAAAAAGACTTTTGCCCGAACGGGAGCAACATAGTTTTTCCGGAAAAGCACTGATGATTTTACATTAGATCGTCAGTGCTTTTCCGGAAATTCAAGTAGCCAGTGTAGACAGCTGGCAAGTTTTTCCGGAAAAGCGGCTGATTTTCCAGAATAACTTGCCAGTGTAGACACAGCCTTTATGTATTATGTATGGGTCTAAACAAAGACTCTAATTACAGGCAGTCCTCGGGTTACATCAATCTGACTTACTTCGGATCCCTAGTTACAAACGGGGGGGGGGAGCGCGCAGCTAGTGCGGGGTGCCTCCCCCACTGTCGCCACCTCTGGCAGCGCGGGGGGCACTTCCCCACAGCAGACCAGGGAGATGTGGAGCTAGCACCCCCCCTGCAGACGAGGGAGGCGTGGAGCGGCTTTTCTCGCCGCGGAGGACGCGGGTCTGCTGGGGGGAACAAGACACCAGCCAAAAGGGAGCACCCCAGAGCGGAAAAATTAATTTCCTAGGGAACAGCAGGAGCAGCAGACAGTGAGACCCATTGTGTTACAGTCCCCACCTTGGGAGCAACAGCTCTTTCCCTCTTCAGCACTAGAGCTGCAAGTATCTTGTTAGCATCACGTGAAATTAACAAGTCCTTTCCAGCCTGGCAGAGGTGAAGCTGAAAAATTACCCAGTGGTGTGGGTGGGCAAGAATGGGGAGGAGCAGGACAGAAGGGAAGAGGGGATAATCCCCAACCCCACACCCTGGCTGGAGCGGAGCAGGGTAAGCTCCCAGGGGATGGGTCTGGTTGCAAAGTGGGTGAGTGGACAATGAGGACCCACCTGTGGCTAAACTCCTGTTCTCAACACAGAATTTTTCTTTAAAATTAATCCTGTGGATAAATTCACACACACTTCACAGGAAGGGATTTCCATTTTCTGCTCAGCAGAATACAACAACAGCTTTGATTGTATCAATATTTCACTGTGCTCTCCAATGACTATTGATTACACTTAATACCCATTTCACTGAACCATCTGTAGCAAATTCTATTTGGAACAGTAATATGCATTGAATAAACTTTTTTTAGTTATAAAAAACAAAGATTCTGACTATTAAATGAATAACTGGGATCTTTCAGGTACCCCAAAAGGAAGATTTGGATATAGCATGAAACACTGAAACTCATGATCAATTTTTAATTAAAATGTCAACCAAAAAAACCCTTCATATCAAAACAGTATGTGTTTTTCTTAGAATAAGGAAGTTGTATGAGAATCAGGGTCTTTTCCACCTAACTCCAGCTCCCCGTCCCCGTCCCCCCCCAAAATATGTACCAGTTCCAACTTACATACAAATTCAACTTAAGAACAAACCTACAGTCCCTATCTTGTATGGAACCCGGGGACTGCCTGTATCTCACCCATTACAAAAATAGCTTTCCCAATTATCACCCCTAATGTCATTACCTCACAGACACTAGCCTTCCCCACTCATCCCCACTCTGTTCTAAAATTTGATTTGTCAATTTCACCTGAATTCATATTTTTGATTGTATCACTTTGGTATATATGGTCGTGCCAATTTTCTTCCACAAATTGATCTGAGGAAGTGGGTCTGGCCCAAGAAAGCTCATCATCTAATAAACCATCTTGTTAGTCTTTAAAGTGCTACATACTTTCGCTTTAGTATTCTTTGCTTCCACTCCTAAAATCACTGCTGTGTAGCATAAGCTGATAAAGAGTAACTGCTGCATTTCCATCCCAGAAATCAGATGTGACTGGTCAGGTGGAACCTGGAGGCCACTGGTCATGTGACCCCCATCCAGCCCAGGGAAGAACTTTGTCAACCCCCTTCCGACCAGGCACCTCTCCCCACCCTTAATCCACCCTGTCCACTTTTCCTCCACCTCTGCTCCACACTCTCCCTGCCTTTGCTCCATCCTGCCTCTTCCCCAGCTGGGGGACTAGCAGAGCCAGTGCTAGCAGCAGGGGTCTATCATCCCAACTTCCCCTTCACTGGCAGCATGAGTGGTACAGCTGGGAGAGCAAAGCAGAGGGGCCATCTTGCTCCATCTCCCCAGCTGCTCACAGGAGGGGAGACTAGGCTCTCCCATGAGCCTACCCATTGTCTGCTGGATGGCTTCTCCCACCCATGGAATTTGGGGATGCATGTGAGCCCTTATGCCCCCCTATGCCTCACTCCTGCTAGAAATGGATGCATTCAATTGCTCAATAGAATTCTACGATCCCCTGTGGAGGTCTAGACCAGAGGGCTGCTACAGAGTGGGAGGAAAAGCAGCATAAAAGGCCTGCTAAATACAAACAGAGGGCAGCAGGACAATTAGAAGCAGCTGGTAGAGAGCCAGATTGGGGCCAGCTGACTCCACTACAGGCCTGATGGAGGCCTTTAAAAGCTTCCCCAGTTGGCAGATAGGGGAGAGAGTGAGAAAATAGAAGGAGCAGTAGCAGAGTGTAAGCCTGGACAGCTTTAGAGCAGAAATAGCAGGGCAGAGAGCCCCAGAAGGAGTGGCTGGGCTTCCTAACCTAGAAATGAGCTGCAAGCCCCAACCCCTGAGGAAGGGGGAAAACTGCAAGTGCAAGCAGTGACCTGGGAAAGAGGTCTGCTTGCCACATCCTATATTGACTAGGTACAGATCTCAAGATAGATGCAGAGAGAATTTTTTTGATACCTTAAAGGACTGCTTCTTGCAGCAGCTAGTCATGGAACCCACAAGAAGAGATGCAGTTCTTGATTCAGTCCTAAATGGAACACAGGATCTGGTCCAAGAAGTTAATATAGGTGAACTAATTGGTAATAGTGATCATAGTATGATACAACTTAACATCTTAGGAAACCACTCAAGAGGAAGAAAAGGCTGTCAGGGTCTGCCTTCATGCAGTTCTATGCTGCACAAGAAACCTCCTGTATGCCAAAGCATTTACCTAAGGGCTGTATCTTCAAAGCCAGGCCTACAGGGCATTGAGTCAGACATTTAGAGTTACTCTGTGATGAAAAGCATTGACAGTAAATAAATGGAAGGTATTTTCAAAGTTCCCAATTTCAAAAAAAAAATCCAAACAACTTCCTATGTCTCCAAACTTCAAAGGCTAAAATGTATCCTACTGCAATCCATCCAGCTGCACACAGTGGTAGCTGTAATAATATGGAACAAATTAAATCTCTGAATTATGATTTGGTTAGGTTGACTCTGGCTTGGAAAAACTGTATTACTTGTGAAAACCAACTTCATGAGGAAATTTAAGAGGTGAAGTCATACTGTGGGCTAGTCGGTGCTAGAAGAAAATAATGTAAATACACCCTAAACTGCTGATTACCTGGCAGGAATCTCAGTGTCTGGGATCTTACAGATATTATACTTAAGAGTTTTGGTTTTCAAATTCTTTTTTTGATTATTGACTTTAACAGATGAGTTTTAAATCTAATTCTGAATAATGTATTATAAGCGTTGACGACAATTAAAAGCAAGATAAACAGGGCAAAATAAAGAAATCTAGCAAACAATTACTTTTAATTTCCCATGACAGAGATCTGTGTGGTCTAGTGATCTGAATATACTAGTGGGAGCCAAGAATTCAGAGTTCTAATCCTGTCAATATTCTCTGGCTTTCCCCTTGACCTTTCTGCTTCAATTTCCTTGTGCTTTATTTACCTCCTGCATAGGTGTTGTGTAAGGATTAAATTTCTAATGTTTGTAAACCTCTGTGAACACATTAAATGCTGTAAAGGTGGGAAATGCTGTGGGAAGTATTAAGTATTATTAAATTAGCCCCAGTTAAGCAAAGTCACTTCAGCAAATGACTGATGGATGGTTAGGGCACTAGACTGGTCTTGTAAAGTTTGTGCTCTGCCACAGGGGATAACAGTGCTGCACTATCTCACAGGGGTGTTATGAGGTGCACAATACTACAAAAAAGGGACCATACCAGGACTCTGGACACATTTTTGCTCAATAGGGATGAAAGTAGGCATGTTTACATTTAAGCACATGCTTAAATGCTTTGCCAAATCAGGGCTTGAACCAATACAAGAAAATATGATGATCTATACATATTTTACCATCAAGGATGAGCTCCTCAATTTTCAAAGGGGAGGTCTTACTAAATGGGACTCTTTTTAAGGTACAACTGACAAAGTAGACAACTAATGTGTCTATTTCCAAACTGAGAACAAGATCCTTTTCTCATTGCCTATAGTATCATTTCCATTGCCTTCAACGTGTGCTGGACTCTTATGGAAAACTCCCATATAATTTAAGAGGGATTAAACCAACAGGATGCTATAAAATCTATAACATTTAATAGCAAATGAGATCCATTCTTTATAACCACCCTATGGAAATCTTTAGCATGAATTTAAATACCTGTTATTTCTGTACGATGGTTCAGAAAAGCTATCGAAAGGTTTTCATTTTCTACTACAACCTATCAAACTTTTACATGAGGACAAGATCAGGTCCAAGTGCATGATCCTGAGAGATAATGTCAGTGGTATCTGTGGCTACTCAGCACTTGCCTTCACATGTAGCAAATATTTTATTTGTTTTATATTTGGCACTAGAAACACTGGGTGATATACTGCAAATATATTGACTATTTACCCAAACCAGGATGTTCTGAAAGTATCATTTGGTTCTGGAAATGACAGGGTGGGGCAAGATATTCATAGAATCATAGAGCTGGAAGAGACTTCAGGAGGTCATCAAGTCCAGCCCCTTGCCCAACGCACAACCATTCCCAACTACTGCACTTTTCCCTCTTGTGCATGAATGATCTTACAAAGTGGTCAGCAGTCCTGAATACATGTGCTGCCCTATCTCGCCCCCCCACGCACAAACTCCCTACAGTTAAAACTTCCAAGAATGTCTTTGCATTAGAAGTGTTCATTGCTCCCTCAATCCAACTCTACCTTCTCTTTTCCTAGGCTCATACATATACTTCTTGTAAGGACACTGATCTGAGGGTGTGTCTACATACCACCCTAAACTCAAAATAAGATGGGCAATTTGTGCTATGCAAATTGTGTATCATATTTTGATTTTATTTTGAAATAGCTTACTTTGAAATTTGGCATGTCTACACAGCACCAGATTTTGAAATAATGCACTATTTTGAGACATCCCTTAATCCTCATGGAAGGAGGGCTACTGGGATGCCAAAACAGCATGCCCATTATTTCAAAATAACAGATAGTTTGTTAAGACACGGGGTAGCTATTTCCTGAAATAGCCGTGCTTTGCAGATGTATCCTTAGGTATCAGAGTCAGAGAGAGGTCCTGGCTGAGTGGAGGGGGTGTGGGAAGAAAGCAATGCAGATTGCAGTATGGCCAATTTACTTTCTAACTATCGGATTTAAATAAAAAGAGACAAAATATAAGTTGAGAAAATGCATGTTGTACCCTCCCTCAATGCACATATCCTGCCTTCTATAGTAAGAATGACAACAGAGGCTCAATTGTACACCATTTAAGTCAATAGGAATTTTGCCAATGAATAGTTTGGAAGCAGATTCATTATAAGGGCATGTCTCTCCTTATGCCCCTTAATCATAAAGGCATGTCTCCCCCCATAATTCCCCTTACTTTGAAATAACAAGGTGAGCATCCACATTACCAAGCCTGTTGTTTGAAATCTAGAACCCTTTGTTCATTGGTCAAGCCTTAGCTAGGGGGTGGAGCTATCAGGAAGGCCAAGGCTTTATAAAGCCCGCTAGTATGTGACCACGGAGCTTTGCAAACAGGGGCACCTAACAGGGAGTTTTGTGAGGGAGTTTAGAAGGGCAGTTGAAAGGGGGCGAGGTACACTTGACATTCTTTAAAACATTTAAACTATACTAAAACCAAAACTACCTGATTTAAATAAAAAGCCTATCAATAATCTAATTAGCTGTGGGAGAGAATGCGGGCAGGAACCCAGCAGCAGAGTGGGGGCCATCCTGTTTATTGCACCCAAATGTAGCATGGTGGCGTATGTGTGCATTCGGTGCAAGGAGCTCCTGGCCCTCAGAGATTGCGTATGGGCTTTGGAGGCCAGGGTGGCTGAGCTGGAGGACCTAAGGGAGAGGTACATAGATGAAGCTTTCTGGGACACTGTAGAACTGCCCCACCGCCAGTCAGACAGCCCATGTGCTGTTAAGGAGGCTGAAAGGCTCAGGGAAGGAGAACGGTCAACTTGAGCAGAGGGAAATGATCCCATAGTTGGCACCCTCCTTCCAGAGGATGTTATTGTATCCTCTCGCACTGAGGATACATTTCTGGAGAAGGGAACTCCAGTCATTAGGAAAAGGCAGATGTTAGTAATGGGGGATTAGAAACATAGATAATTGGGTTTGGGATGACTAAGAGAACCAAATGCCTGCCTGGTGCAAAGGCTGCAAATCTCTCGAGACATCTAGACAGACTTATGTGTAGTGCTAGGGAGGAGCTGGTGGTCGTGGTACATGTAGGTACCAATGACATAGGGAAGGGTAGGAGAGAGGTTCTGGAGGCCAAATTTAGGCTGTTAGGAAAGAGATTTAAATACAGGACCTCTAAGGTAGCATTCGCTGAAATGCTTCCAGTTCCACATGCAGGGCCAGGTAGGCAGGCAGAACTTCTGAGTCTCAATGTATAAATGAGATGATGGTGTACAGAGGAGGGGTCTAGATTTATTAGGAACTGGGGAAACTATACAGGAAGGATGGGCTCCACCTAAACCAAAATGGAACCAGACTGCTGGCACTTAACTTTAAAAAGGTTGTAGAGCAGTTTTTAAACTAAGGGCTGGGGGAAAGCCAACGGGTGCAGAGGAGCACATGGATCGAACAGAGACATCTCATAGGAGAGGGCCTATTAGTACAGATGCTCTATGTTCTAGTCAGGAGGAGAGGATGGAAGTATGGGTCAGATCAGATGAGATACAATTGAAAAAGAGTCTAACACATCAGGAAATGGCAGACAGATAAATAGTAACAAATTATACACAAAGGCTACGTTTACACTGGCATGATTTTGCGCAAATACTTCCATTAAAAGTATTTGCGCAAGAGAGGGTCTACACTAGCACAGATGCTTTTGCGCAAAAGGTGTAGCAAAAGATGGGCTTTTGCGCAAAAGCATCCGTGCCAGTGTAGACGCTCTCTTGTGCAAGAAAGCTCTCTTGTGCAAGAATACTTGCGCAAGAGGGCTTATCCCTGAGTGGGAGCGTGAAAGTATTTGCGCAAGAAGCATTGATTTCATACATTAGAATGTCAGCATTCTAGCGTAAATACTCGTGGCCAGTGTAGACAGGTGGCAAGAGTTTGCGCAAAAGCATTTGCTTTTGCACAAAATCTTGCTAATGTAGACACAGTTAAACATAAGTCTAAATAGTAAAATGATGGGTAAACTGAAGTGGCTTGTTTTCAGACAGGGTAATGATATAATTGGCATCATGTAAACTTGGTGGAATGAGAACAATCAGTGGGACACAGTCATACAAAGGTACAAAATATATTGGAAGGACAGAATAGGTCATGCTAGTGGGGGAATGGCGCTATGCATGAAAGAAAATGTAGAATCAAATGAAGTAAAAATCTTAAATGAGCCAAAATGTTCCATAGAATCTCTATGGATAGTAATTCTATGCTACAATAATAAGAATATAACAGTAGGGATATATTATAGACCACCTGATCATGACAATGATAGTAACTATGAAATGCTAAGGGAGATTAGAGAGGCCATCAAAATAAAAAACTCGGTAATAGTGGGGGATTTCAACTATTCCCATATTGACTGAGTACATGTCAACTCAGGACAGGCTGTAGAGATAACATTTCTTGATAACTTAAATGGCTGGTTCTGGAGCCCACAAAGGGAGAGGCTATTCTTGATTTAGTCCTAAGTGGAGTGCAGGATCAGGTTCAAGGGGTAAACATAACTGGATGGCTTGGAAATAGTGACCATAAAGTAATACAATTTATTTTCCCTATGATGGGAAAAACACCTCAACAGTCCAACACTAGCATTTAATTTCAGAAAGGGGAAACTACACAAAAATGAGGAAGTTAGTTAAATCAAAATTAAAAGGTACAGTGACAGAAGTAAAATCTCTGCAAGCCACATGAAAACTTTTCAAAGACACCACAATAGAGGCCCAACTTAACTGTATACCACAAATTAAAAAAACACAGTAAGAAAACTAAAAAAGTGCCACCATGGCTTAACAACCAAGTAAAAGAAGCAGTGACAGATAAAAACACATATATTAAAAAGTGGAAGTCAAATCCTAGTGAGGAAAATAGAAAGGAGCATAAACTTTGTCAAATTAAGTGTAAAAATATAATAAGAAAAGCCAAAAAGGAGTTTGAAGAACAGCTAGCCAAAAACTCAAAGTAATAGCAAAATGTTTTTTAAGTACATCAGAAGCAGGAAGCCTGCTAAACAACCAGTGGGGCCCTTGGGAGATCGAGATGCTAAAGGCGTGCTCCAAGACGATAGTCATTGCAGAGAAGCTAAATGAATTATTTGCTTCAGTCTTCATGGCTGAGAATATTGGGGAGGTTCCAAAACCTGAGCTATTCTTTTTAGGTGAGAAATCTGAGGAATTGTCCCAGATTGAGGTATTAGTAGAGAAGGGTTTTGGAACAAATTGATAAACTTAACAGTAACAAGTCATGGAGACCAGATGGCATTCGCCCAAGAGTTCTGAAATAACTCAAATGGAAAATTGTGGAACTATTAACTGTGGTTTGTAACCTATCCTTTAAATCAGCTTCTGTACCCAATGACTGGAAGATAGCTAACGTGAAGTCAATATTTTAAAAGGGCTGTAGAGGTGATCCTGGCAATTAGAGACTGGTAAGTCTAAACAGGCATATTACTGTAAATTAGCATATATAACCCATGCACGCGTAATCCGTGCATAACCCGTGATTTTTCCTGATTGTGTAAAAAAAAGTCTTAGATAACCCATGCACGTGTATAGCCCGTGGGAGATGAACCGCGGGTACTGTTAATGAACAGCACCTGTAATGAAGTATTAATGAACCACAGCAGATGATGCTGAGCAGTAAGTATGCTACAACGCTTATTGCTGGTATATAATCCCTTTGAATCACACTGTTTTACCATTTATTTATTCCTTTAGTAGTTTTAACTTGTAATGAATTTTAAAAAAGCATTTAAAACTTCTTAAAACTTTTCTAAACATGCCTAAGCACAAATCCTACACAGCCGATTTTAAATTGTGTGTTGTGACATATGCAAAAGACAATGGAAACAGAGCAGGGAGAAAATATTCTGTCAACGAAAAGTCTGTTTAGGAGTGGAGAAAGGAAGAAGCAGAAATTGAGGAAATTACACCCTAGGAAAAGAGCGCGCCGTGGAAAGAAAGCCAAGTGGCCGAATCTAGAACAAAACCTGTTGAAGTGGGTTTGTGCACAGAGAAAGAACAAACAAGCGGTGTCAACAGTAGCCATACAGCTCAAGGCTCGACTTATGGATATGGAACAGAAAATCTATTATTTGAATGGGGGCTCGGAAAATTGGGTGTACAAATTTATGCAGAGAAACAATGTCAGTTTGCGCACAGACATCTATTGGCCAATGGTTTCCTGATGAATGGGAGATGAAAATGGATGATTTTAAAACTTTTGTGTTTAAAGAAATTAACCAGCTGGTCTTGAAACCAAACAAGGTTATTTACATGCATAAGGTGCCCATGTCATTTGATATATCTGCTACTCGGTCTGTTGAGGAAACTGGATCAAAAACAGTCCGTGTAGCAACCACAAGTCATGAATGCACCTGTTTTACTGTGTTGGCATGCGCGGCAAATGGTGATAAATTAAAACCAATGGTGATTTTTAAGAGGGTAACAATGCCTAGAGAAAAACTGCTGGCTGGCGTTTCTGTGGTTTGTAACAAAAGGGCTGGATGAACACAGATGTTATGAAGACGTGGACAGACAGCTGCTTTCATGCACAAAAAGGTGGTTTTTTTAATCCTAAATCTTTGCTGCTTTTAGATTCCTTGGCTGCCCATAAAGTAACTTCAGTTCAGAAACATATCAACACCGTAAGTGCACATATTTCTGTAATTCCAGGTGGACTGACCTGCAAATTGCAACCACTTGATATGGCTGTCAACCACCCATTCAAGTGCTTTGTCCGAGAGGAATGGGACAATTGGATGACAAATGGGGAACACACATTCACTCCAGCAGGTCGACAGCACCATGCAACTTACGTGGAAGTTTGCAAATGGGTTTTGGCTGCTTGGAACAGAATAAAACAGGCTACTATTTGGAATGGGTTCTGTAAATGTGAAATTCTTCCCGACGTTGACTCGTCTAGCTCCGAATCTGACTACGACAGTGATTCTGATTCGGCACCACAGACCTCAACCATCACCGAAGCTCGCCTAGCCTTGGTTATGGATTTTACGGATGTTTTTCAAGACAGCGACAATGATGAAAGTTTTGACAATTTTGAAAAATCAGACGGTGAGGAGGATGCTGCTACCTCTGATTCTAGTGATGCAGAATGAATGAACTTTTGTATTTTATGACAATGCAAGGATGGCTTTTTTAAACTGTTTTACCACATATTTATTCTTTTATTATTAGTTTCACATTAAAGTTTTAACTTTTAATGCATTTTAATGTATTTTAACATCACTGCTGCTATTATTAAAATATGCTGCTTTTATCAAGTAAGAGTCAGTCTGGTCTTCCTGTAATTTCAGTAAAAAAAAAAAAAACCTTGTATAACATGTGAATGAGTATAGCACGCAGGGGAGGGGGGTTGGGATTGTAAAACCTTGCATAATCTGTGGGCTATATACGCTAAAAGACGGTAGTTGAAACTATAGTAAAGAATAAAATTGTCAGACACATAGATGGACATAATTTGCTGGGGGAAACTCAACATAGTTTCTGTAAAGGGATATCATGCCTTACAAATCTGCTCGAGTTCTTTGAGGGGGTCAACAAACATGTGGACCAGGAGGATTCAGTGGATATAGTATACTTATATTTCCAGAAAGCCTTTGACAAGGTCCCTCACCAAAGGCTCTTAAGTAAAGTAGGATGTCCCGGGCTAAGAGGAGAGGTCCTTTCATGGGTTGATAACTGGTTAAAAGACAGGAAACAAAGAGTAGGAATAAATAGTGAATTTTCAGAGTGGAGAGAGGTAACTAGTGAGGTCCAGGAAGGGTCTGTCCTGGGACCCATCCTATTCAAATTATTTATAAATGATCTAGAGAAAAGGGTAAACAGTGAGGTGGCAAAGTTTGCAGATGATACCAAACTGCTCAAGATAATTAAGACCAAAGCAGATTGTGAAAAGCTTCAAAAAGATCTCAGAAAACTAAGTGATTGGGCAACAAAATGGCAAATGAAATTTAATGTTGATAAATGTAAAGTAATGCACATTGGACAAAATAATCTCAACTATACATACAATATGATGGGGTATGTCTACACTACCCTGCTAGTTCGAACTAGCGGGGTAATGTAGGCATACCGCACTTGCAAATGAAGCCCGGGATTTGAATTTCCCGGGCTTCATTTGCATAAGTGGGGAGCCGCCATTTTTAAAACCCCGCTGGTTCGAACCCCGTGCAGCGCGGCTACACGGGGCACGAACTAGGTAGTTCGAACTAGGCTTCCTAGTTCGAACTACCGTTACTCCTCGTGAAATGAGGAGTAACGGTAGTTCGAACTAGGAAGCCTAGTTCAAACTACCTAGTTCGTGCCCCGTGTAGCCGTGCTGCACGGGGTTCGAACCAGCGGGCTTTTAAAAATGGCGGCTCCCCACTTATGCAAATGAAGCCCGGGAAATTCAAATCCCGGGCTTCATTTGCAAGTGCGGTATGCCTACATTACCCCGCTAGTTCAAACTAGCAGGGTAGTGTAGACATACCCATGGGGACTAATTTAGCTACAACTACTCAAGAGGGAGATCTTGGAGTCGTTGTGGATTGTTCTCTGAAAACATCCACTCAGTGTGCAGCAGCAGTCAAAAAAGCAAATACAGTAAACTTCCGATAATCCGGCACTTTTAGGACCCAGGGGGTGCCGGATTATCAGATATGCCGGACTATCAGAAGGGGAGGCTATGAGGGGTCTGGAGTGGGGTGGGAGGGGATGCCACCCCAGGCCCCGCATAGCCCCCGCCTTACGATAGTCTGGCTCTGTCCCAGGCGTCCCTGATTCAGCCGCTGCTGGTCAGTTTCAGCAGCAGCTGAATCGGGGATGCCTGCAATAGAGCAGCTGGGGTGCTACCGGGTTGGTCCCGCAGCGCTGAGGGGCGGCGCTACGGCACCAACCCAGCAGCACTCCAGCTGCTCTTGGGGACACCTGGGACAGAGCAGCTGGGGTACTGCCCGTTTGGTCCTGTAGCACTGCCCCTCGGGGCTGCGGGACCAACCCGGCAGCACCCCAGCTGCTCTTGGGGACGCCTGGGACAGAGCAACTGGAGTGCTGCCAGGTTGGTCCCGCAGCGCCAAAGGACGGCGCTGTGGGACCAACCCGGCAGGACCCCAGCTGCTCTGCCCCAGGGGTCCCCGAGTTAGCCGCTGATCTGTTTCAGCAGCGGCTGATTCCAGGAAGCCCCGGGCAGAGGTGCTCTGCCCGGGGCTTCCTGGAATCAGCTGCTGATCTGTTTCAGCAGCGGCTGACTCGGGGACCCCTGGGGCAGAGCAGCTGGGGTCCTGCCGGGTTGGTCCTGCAGCGCCGAGGGGCGGCGCTACAAGATGAGCCCTGCAGCACCCCAGCTGCTCTGCCCCAGGCGTCCGGATTCAGCCTGCTGGTGAAACTGACGCTGCTGGTCAGTTTCAGCAGCGGCTGAATCCCGACGCCTGGGGCAAAGCAGCTGGGGTGCTGCTGGGTTGTTCCCGTAGCGCCGCCCCTCGGTCTGCCCGGGGCTTCCTGGAATCAGCTGCTGATCTGTTTCAACAGTGGCAGAATCAGGGACCCCTGGGGTAGAGCAGCTGGGATCCTGTTGGGTTGGTCCTGCAGCATCGTCCTTTGGCGCTGCGAGACCAACCTGGCAGCACTGCAGCTGCTCTGCCCCAGGCGTCCCCAAGAGCAGCTGGGGTGCTGCTGGGTTGGTCCCACAGCCCCGAGGGGCAGTGCTATGAGACCAACCCGGCAGCACCCCAGCTGCTCTGCTCCCGGCTTCCCCGATTCAGCTGCTGGTCAGTTTCAGCAGCAGCTGAATGGGGGAAGCCTGTCCGACTGCCCCAGCACTTCCGGGTTCCTGATCGTGCCGGACCATCAGGAGTCCCGGAGCATTGGATGCCGGACTAATAGAGTTTTACTGTAGATGGTTAGGAGTCATTTAAAAAGGAATAGAGAAGAAGACAGAAAATACCTTACAAATGTGAAAGTCATTGCCTCTGTATAAAACTATGGTACGCCCACATCTTGAATACTGTATACAGATGTGGTCTCCTCATCTCAAAAAATATATGTTGGCATTGGAAAAGGTTCAGAAAAGGGCAGCAAAAAAGATTAGGGGTTTGGAACAGGTCTCATATGAAGAGAGATTAAAAAGATTTTGACTTTTCATCTTAGAAAAGAGGAAACTAAGGGTATATCTGCACTTGCACCCTCTTTCTAGAGAGGGATGCAAATGTAGACATTCAAAATTGCAAATAAAGCCAGGATTTAAATATCTCATGCTTAATTTGCATAATCACGTTATGGCGCTATTTCAAAATAGCGCTATTTCAAAAAAAGAAACACTGTCTAGATGCGGTTATTTTGAAAGAAAACCCTTCTTCCAAAATAACTGGTAAACCTCGTTGTAGGAGGAATAAGAGTTATTTCAGAAGAACGGTTTTCTTTCAAAATAACTGTGTCTAGATCAGTGGTCTCCAACCTTTTTACACCTAAGATCACTTTTTAAATGACAGACCAAGCCAAGATCTACCGCCCCACCCCTTCCTTGAAGCCCCGCCCCTTCCTTGAAGCCCCACCCTCTCTATTCTCCTCCTCTCCATCACTTGCTATCCCCAATTCTTATACTGCTGCTTTTTTTAAAAAAAAATTCTTCTGTAGGAAGAGGTTTTTCCAACATTTGGCCTGTCTACACTGGACCAAATGTCAGGAAAAAAACCCCTTCTTTTGGAAGCCACCTTATTCCTTGTGGAAAGAAGAATATAGGGGTGACCAAAAGAGCCTGTTTGCTCTTCCACTAAAAAAGCGGAAGAACAAACGCAACCCTGGATGCAGAAGAGTTTTTCTGGGATATCTCTAGAATCCTGAAAAGCTCCTGCAGTCTAGCTGGACCCTTGTTGTGTTGAGACAGGATGTGTAGGCTCTGGGGTGGGAATGAGGGATTTGGGTGTGGGAAGGGGTGAGAGGTGCAAGCTCTGGGAGGAAATCTGGATGCAGGAGGAGGTGGAGAAGGGGACACTGGCTCGGGGAGGGGGCTCCAGGCTGGGCAGTGTTGGGATACTAAGCAAGCCACAGGCTTGCGAATGTGAGGGTGCAGGAATTTGGGTTGGGGTATGTGAGGGGCTCAGGGCAGGAGGTTCCAGTGTTTGATAGGCTCAGATCTAGGGCCTGGGGAAGGGGGAGTGCAGGTGTGGTTGTGGCCAGATGGGGGCTTGGCCTCAATTGGGGGTTTGTTGGCCAGGCTTCATTTTTAAATAGAATACTATATTAAACACAAAAAGTTTCTGCATTGTCTTTATTTATGAGAATGGCAGGGAACCTGCCTTGAGTCAGGTGTCACTGACCCATAGAAAAGTAATTTGGGAGCAGGGGACACAGTACTGGGGAGGAGTGCTAGTGGGTTCTGGAGCAGGGAACAGGGTTCCAGTGGGGGCAGGAGAGGGGGGGCAGGGTGCCAGGACAGGTTTCTGCAGCAGGGGACAGGGTGCTGGGGGGGACAGGTTTCTGCAGAGGGGAGCAGGGGGACAGGTTTCTGTAGTAGGAGACAGGGTGCCAGAAGGAACTGGTTTCTGCAGGGGAGGCAGGGTGCCGGGGGACAAGTTTCTGCAGGGGGGGGGGCAAGGGAGAGGGAACAGGGGGCCAGGAGGGTGGGGGACAAGTTTGGGGCAGAGGAGAGGGAACAAGGTTGGGGGCAGGGAGTTCCCTACACCAGCCACGGAGGGAAGCCTCCGACCCGCGCTCCCTCCGGACTGACCACAGGGCAGCCGGGCTGGAGTGAAGAAAAGCGGCTGCCCGGCCAGCTGGCCATGGTGCTCAGCCAGGGTGCCACCAAGCTCCACGTGGGCAGGCGCAGAGGGGAAGTCGCCCAATCAGCTGGAGTGCAGTTCAACCTCTTCTGGGCTGAAGGCCACAGCCAGCAGGCCAGGCAGCTTCCCCTCTGCACCAGCCCACGTGGAGCGTGGTGCACCCTGGCTGAGTGCCATGGCCAGCTGGCTGGGCAGCTGCTTCTCTTCCCTCCAGCCCGGCTGCCCTGCGCTCAGCCCAGGGAATCTGTGCCTAGCTCCAGCTATGAAAGCCACAGTCAGCTGGCTGGGGTGTTTCAGCCCTCCCGACCTCCCAGCTCCCACCATTCCTTGCAGCTACTCACCTGTGTTGTTGCTCAGTGAGTAGCTGCTCCTCAAATGAGGAAATCTAATGTAAATGTACTGGGCAGGTGGGCAGTTCAGAGAGGGCTCAAGAGCTACTCTTAGAGCCCCTGAGATCTACCGGTAGATCGCGATCTACTGGTTGGTGACCATGGGTCTAGATAGTATTTCTTTTTTTGAAATAGTGCTATTTCGAAATAGCACTATAACGCAAATATGCAAATGAAGCATGGGATATTTAAATCCTGGCTTCATTTGCAATTTCAAATGTCTACATTTGCATCCTTCTCTCAAAAGAGGGTGCAAGTGTAGACATACCCTAAGGCTGTGTCCAGACTCAGGGGTTTTTTCGGAAAAAAGTAGCCTTTTTTCGAAAAAACATCACCTGCGTCTAGACTGCAGATGCGTTCCTTCGAAATTAAATCGAAAGAACGCAGTTTTTCTTTCGACGGCGGTAAACCTCGTTTCACGAGGAAGAACACCTTTTTTCGAAAGTGCTCTTTCGAAAAAAGGCGTTCTTGAATGCCAACAGGGCTTTTTAGAAAGAGAGCATCCAGACTCACTCGCTGCTTTCTTTCGAAAAAGCGGCTTGCTTTTTCGAAAGTACTGCTTGCAGTCTAGATGCTCTTTTTCGAAAGAGGCTTTTTCGAAAGATACTTTCGAAAAAGCCTCTTTTGAAAGAGGCTTGCAGTCTAGACATAGCCTAAGGGGGGATATGATAGAGGTCTATAAAATCATGACTGGTATGGAAAAAGTGAATGAGGAAAGTTATTTACTTATTCCCACAATATAAGAACTAGGGGTCATCAAATGAAATTAATAGGCAGAAGGTTTAAAACAAACAAAAGGAAGGTTTTCTTCACTCAGTGCACATTCAACTTGGGGAACCCCTTGCCAGAGGATGTGGTGAAGGCTAGGACTTTTAAAAGAACTAGATAGTCATGGAGGCTAGATCCATCAATGGCTATTAGCCAGGATGGGTAGGAATGGTGTCCCTTGCCTCTTTTTGTCTGGAAATGAGTGACAGAGGGATTATGTGAGTATTACCTGTTGTGTTCCCTCCTTCTGGGGCATCTGGTATTGGCCACTGTTGCTAGACAGGATACTGGGCTAGATGGACTGTTAGTCTGACCCAGTATGGCCGTTCTTATGAAATAAGGGGCTTGTTACTTCGAAATAATAAGCCTAAATAAAAGTGGTGGAATTTAAGAAACATAGCTCAATACATGTTCACTTTGATACACTTAGAAGAAGGTCCTCCTTTCTTATGACAAACCTCAACAGCCCCACTATTTCCTAATGTAAACATGTTTCCTCTGATTATTATCGCATCTCAGCCTTTAGATGGCTTCTGGATATATTTTGGTGTTGCAACATTTAGGAAAACTTCCCTTATGTCACCTACCTCTCTTTTCTCTTTGATATTTTCCTTTCCCATTTCTACTCTTAACTTTACATCGCTCTAACCATTCCTCTCATCTTAGAAAGCTACTGCTAAGTCATCTAGATGGGTTGCATGAAACTTATACAAGATCTTCTTCATTCTGTATGCATTGAGTGTATAACCTCTTTGGCATTCCCAGTCACAGAATCCTAAAAGTTAAAAGCTAGTTATAAAAATGGTAAGAAATGGATTTATTCTGTGAATTCCACCCTTTTTTGTGTTTGTGAATATTATGACAAACTTTGTGCATTTTATGATTTTCTGTGCATTAACTAATTATGCAAAACCATTTGCAGAACATTTAATTCTTCGCCTATAGAGGCTTCAACAATCCCTTACAAATATTTCGTATTCCAAATGTAAGATTTGAGCAGTTTGGATGCACAATTGACCTGACATATTTCTGTTTTGTGACAAGGTGAGTGGAATGTGGAGTCAGCTTTCCTGGGCAAATAGTTGCAATTATGACTATTTCCATGATTTTTTTTATACTAGTCCCATAAAATTCTTTATTTTGAAAACATTCTTATTAGACAAATCATTATTTGATCATTGTAGAAAGTGAATACAAAAAGGATGTGACTTCTGTCAAAGCAAGTTCTTTTGAATATTCAAATAAATATATGGAGACATTTTTTGGAAATATTCTCCCAGCTCCTTTGCTGGCTTCTAGTCTGCATCTCCTTGCATCTTTGCACTTTCTCTCACACTATCCTTAGAATGGGAAAACTTTCTTTCACAGCACCACAAAGGTCATTCAAATCCCTTCTCATGTCTCACTTCTGTTGCAACGCTTGCCTATTGTTACCAGATGAGATCCCCTATTTAATGGACAATAATTTGTTATGGCTTTCCTTACTGTTCCTCTTCCTTCTTCCCCAAAACATATGTGTGTCTCTCATCTGCCTGTTCTCAGAATTTGACTGTGAACAATTTTGGGCAGAGGAGATCTTTTTATGGCATATCTGTTAAGTGCTTCTCACAATAGGGATCTCATACTATCAGTTGCCTAGGAACTCTTGCCATAGAGACAAGGATCCCATTGTGCTAGTCCCTGTGAACACACAGAACAAAAAGTTCCTGATCATATTAATATTAATAATAATGTAAAGGACCTAACTAGTTAGTCTGGCATTGATTGTCCCTTTCATTATATTTCCAGTAGACTTTGTGCAGTCTAATATGAAATGTTCCAAGTGATTCAGTTTCCAGCACTTCCCTTGGGAGACCATTTCACAATGTAGCAGCTCTCACTGTTAGGAAAGTTTTTCCTGCTGTTCAGCCTAGATTTTCTCTTTCTTAATTTCCTCCTAGTACTTGTTATATCCTGTCTGCCCTAAATGCTGAGCCTTTGTCTCTAAGGGCTACGCTACACTCCTGACTCCAATATCAGTACAGGTCTGGGGTAATTTTACAGGAAATAATACACTGCCTTGAAAATATAGTGAGAGAAAACTATGACATGAAGGATTCTTTAGACAATTAAACCATGCTCTGCAACCCTAAGGAGGACCTCAGAGAGTGTTAGACAGACTATTCTGCTTCTAGTTACAAAGTACATCAAAGTTTCAACTCTCAAGGTCAGGATGCAATGTTTTCCCCCCCCCCCATATAAATGTTTCTACTTTGTAGTTTTCTTTCTTTCCTACAGCATATGCTTGTACATAACCCTGCAATGCAATTTTTCTGATATCTCTATAGATACAAAAATTAAAGATGTTCAACCTTTACTATTTTTTTCTTTTCCATTATACTTCTCTTACAGTCAGTTACAACTTAATTTAGATGAGCATGTTTAATTTATGATAATACTGTGATATTCAGGCATCTGTACCACTACTCTGAATAAACTCAGGGCTAGCTACTATAATGTGTCATAGGCTCTGGCCTAGAGATGTGATAGCGTATATGTTTAAATGGTTAACTGATGAGCTTGGACTCACAGTTAACCTTCACAGTTACACACAAGCTTCTTCCTCCCTTTCCCCACCACACAGATGCCTCTGAATCAGAGGTAGTAGCACAGGAGGGGGAGCAAGTATGGAGCTGGTGCTGCAGCAAGCTGGCTTTTAAGCAGACTCCCCATGAGCTACATGCCCCCCTGCACTACTTCCTCTGATACATAAGCAGCACTGCGGGGAAGGGGATAGGTAGACGGCTCTTGCGGAGCTGCCTCCCTCTCCTCCACACACACATAAATGTGTAACTGCTGAAATATTCAGCAGTTACACGTTTACAAAAACCCCACATTTTAACATTCCTACTCTGGCCTGCTACCAGTTAATAGAGAGTCTCCTTGAACACAAATGGTGAGGACTGTGCTTTTGGAACAAAAGGATCAAATGATCTGCTGTCAAGTTTCAAATGCTCATAGTGTTTACTGTGAAGTCTTAGGTAGCCACAGAGTTCTTAAAATGTTTATTTAGCTGGTCACAATTTTTATGTAGCCAATTTTAGTTCAAGTGGTAGAAAGAATAAATAATCTACAGTAATTGCAGACTTAGTATGCAAATAAGGTGTTAACCTGTTCAACATGGTTTTTAATCCTTACAAAGATTTAATAATTACAATCTAACTTTAAATGTAAAAGGCTAAATTCATCATTGGTGTAAATCAACTGACTATAATTGATTTACACCAGTGAAGTATTTGACCTAAAAAAAATTTAAGAGGACATGTGCAAAAATTCATTCCTTGCCCAGCATAGTTTAATGCATTTAGCAAGACCATAATCCAAATGATGGTGCAATTTAAAATTCTTGGGACTTTTTTTTTTTTGGTTAAGAAATCTAAATCCCAGCAGATGGGTTCATTAGCACCACAGCTCTGGCAGTGGATTATTTCATGACCCTAGAGCTTATGTATGTGATTTGTTGGTCACCACATCCTTCAGGGCAGAAGAAATTCTGTTTATTATGGGAGCTAAAGCAAAGCAACTGCCAAACATCTGTGAGAAATTGAACACTCTCCAGTTCTAATATGAAAACCAACTGCCAAGTGGACAAGTAGTTGCTGGCCTCTTCTGTCTAGACTAGTGGTTGTTTCCTGCCCCCACCTCAGGTTCCCTCTGTGAGATGGCCAGTGTGAGACCTGCAGACAGAAAAGAGAGTGGCCTAACTAACTAACGTGCCCATTAAAGTCATCAAAGTTCCCCTGTATTCTCCCCTCTCTCACCTGCATTGAAATTTTAGTAACAGAAAGGCATGATTTCAAAGCTGACAAGCACTAGCAGCTATGAAAATAAAACACCTGGCAAATGTTCTAAGAGAGTGTGTGCCCTGGTTTTAATTTGTATTGCATAGAGGGACTCTAAAAGTGAAAAGGCATGTGGTGTGCTTGAGGCCCCTTCCAACTGAAGGAGTGGAATGAGAATGAGTTCATTGTGAGCTATGCCCTCATTTTACTTACAATGCCTTCCGCATGAAGGAGGTTTTTAATCTCTCAGGGCTTCATCACTAGCCCCCATCTTTGGGTCTCTGCTTTGCACTTCTATAGAATCCTTTCATCCAAGAATGGTAAAGCACTTTGAAAACATTAATTAAGCCTCTCAAACCACCGCCATCCCAGTAATTATTATATTTCTTCATTTGCTCAAAGGGTAAATTGAGGCACAGAGCAGAATTTTTGTTAAAAGAACAAAAAAATAAAAAAGGCCTCTAATTCTGGGTGCTTTAATTTTTGGCAAGACACATAATCACCAAGCACCCGGTTTCTGAGGTGCTGAGCACTCATGATGTTAAGTGAAAGTTTTGAAAATCAGACCCTAATGATGGGTATCCAAAAAATTGTGGCAACTGAATGAATGAGTATATTGGAAAATGTTAGCATAAGCAACTTGCTCAAGATAAGAGAACAAATCAGTGTCATAACCATTAATTCAATTGTTATAATATCTACTTCTTTGATCTAACTACTACTTCATTTATTCCATGTTATCTTCAGAACAGAACATTACATTACATAGGGTGCGTCTACACTAGCCCCCTAGATTGATCTAGGGAGGCTAATGAGGGCGACTGGAGTTGCAAATCAAGCCTGGGATTTAAATATCCTGTGCTTGATTTGTATGTTCCCGACCGGTCGCCATTTTAGAAATTGACTAGCCCAAAGTAACTGCCCACGTCTATACGTGGCAGTGAAATGGGATTGCGATTTAAAGCCTCTAAATTCAATTAGCTGGTAAACCTCATTGCAGGAGGAATACCAGCTAATTCAAATTAGGGCTTTAAATCGGAATCCCATTTCACTGCCGCGTGTAGACGTGGGCAGTTACTTCGGGCTAGTCAATTTCTAAAATGGCGACCGGCCGGGAACATGCAAATCAAGCGCAGGATATTTAAATCCCAGGCTTGATTTGCAATTCCGGTCACCCTCATTAGCCTCCCTAGATCGAGCTGGGGGCTAGTGTAAACGTACCCATAAAGTTTAGACTTTTGCACAATGAGATGTTTCCAGGCTAGCATGGAAGACAGAGAGGACCTTATTTTTTCTATCTACCATGACACCCTAGTAAGGGGTGGGTAAGATCCAGCCTGCCAAGCTGACAAAGGCAGAGTTTTCAAAGAGCAGGGTGGCAGCAACCCTGCGCACTGGGACACAGCTTGCTTTTCTTTCTGTTCCCCTGATGATAAGGGAGTGAGGGGAAAGTACTTGGATTCTGTGATTTACATCTCTGCTGCCTCCATTCACCAGCCAGGAGTGAGAGGCCTGCACAGAATCCAAGTACTTTCCCCTCACTCCTTTATCAGGAGGATGGCAAGAAAAGCAAGCCGCGTCCTAGGGTGCATGACTGTTGCCCTCCCTGCTCTTTCAAAACTCCTTCGTTGCAAGCTGAAGGTCCAGCCCATGGCCTGCCTCACTGGGGCCCTCAGCCACAGAGCAGCCAGTTGCTTCAGGGCAACCCTGTGCCACTTTAAGCAGCTGGGTGCTCTCTGTGGTTCTCTTCTCCAGGCATCGGGGAAGGGGGAGATTTTGTCGAAACTGGCCAATGGGAGGTGAGAAATTTTGCTGAGTGTGGGGGCAGTGCGCAAAGTCTCCCTCTCCTCCCTGCTGGCACCCGGAGCAGAGAGCCTTGGGAGCAGCCAACCATCAGAGCTCTTGGGTCTGTGGCAGGCAGGGAGCCTGCCTCAGGGTTCTGCAGGGTTGCTGGCTGGGAGCCGCCTACAGAAGTGCCTCCTAGTCTCAGCCTACCTCTGGCACCTCAGCTCCTCCCTCCCCTCAACTCCCTGCCCCCATCCACCACCCCCTTTTGCCCTAGACCACCATCCAAATCCTCTACATCCCCCTCCTTTCTTCCCCTAGGTCACAACTCCCTCCCAGACCTGTACCCTCTCCTAGCCTCCTCCCTCAGGGCCAGAATCCTCTGAATACCCTCTCCCGGACCCTGCCCCCCAAGCCCTTGCTCCAGATCACAATCCTCTCCTTCACCCAAACTCTCTCTGAGACCCCTCACTGTTTCCTGAACCCTAGTCTCCTACCCCAAGCTACTTTCTGGACCCATCCTCCATCCCTGATCCCACACACCCTCCACAGAAAAGGTCATCTTGCCTCCCCACCATCAAAAATTATTGCCCAAACCTGCCCTAGCAGCTTCACCTGTTTATCATGGGGTTCTTGCCACTCTCCTGCTACATCCATAATGTCCTTTCAAACCAAACCCTCATAACCATCTTTGGACTCTCTGATAGGCAGGTGAAAATCCACAATTGGGAGACTGCTGACAGCTACACCCAACCTCTGGATGCATTAGAACAGATTTAGGGCTGCTTTAACTTTTGCTGTTAGATCCCAGTTCCTGTGAAGCTGACTTGGCAGGCAGAATTGCTGGAATGGATTGAATCCCAGCTTTGCCATCACTCAGACTTACTCCTGTACACCACTATCCATGGGGGAAAGGAGCTGCTGAGATAGAGGTGGCTATGTTCTGCCACCTCCTAATAACACAACAGTTTATTATGATTTCAGAGAAAAACACATCCTAACCTCCAGTCAACAGTCAGGCCACACTCATGCATCTTACCTCTCTCCCGGAAAAGTTTGGGAAAACAGGTGGATCTGGCAGCATGGGTAAGCAAACTCAAAGTCTGGATGACTAAGGGGAGAAGGGAGATCCAAAGTTTACATATGTTGCAGGCTATGTTAATAAGCAGGAGAAAGAAAATGAAAGCAAGAGAAAGAGGTAACGTTAAAGGTGTTATTTAAAGTTAACATCGTTTTTAATAGGCAATATGATGAGAGATAATCTGTGGAACATTTATAGTATATCTGACCACAATTCGGGCATCCTGCAAGACCAAGGGTAGCACTGCAGGCTAGTTTTGGAAATCTTTATGTAACATTTGGTTTTGCATAGGGATGGGCAATAAGCTGTGCATGGGCTGGATGTAGTTCACCAGGGTTAGCCCCTAGTGCTGTGGTCACCAACCAGTAGATCGAGAGCTATCAGTAGACCTCGGAGGCTCTAAGAGTAGCTCTTGAGCCCTCTCTGAACTGCGCACCTGTGCTGTACATTTACATTAGATTTCCTCATTTGAGGAGCAGCTACTCACCGAGCAACAGCACAGGTGAGTAGCTGCGAGGAATGGTGGGAATTTTTTTTTAAAGTAGCAGTATAAGGATTGGGGATAGCAAGTGATGGAGAGGAGAAGAATAGAGAGGGCGGGGCTTCAAGGAAGGGGCGGGGCGGTAGATCTTCGCTTGGTCTGTCGTTTAAAAAGTGATCTTGGGTGTAAAAAGGTTGGAGACCACTGCTAGTGAGATGCTGGATACATTATTTACCTTTGTGTCCACAGATATGGTAATTTGCAGCTCCTGTTGGCCCCAGATCACTGTTCCTGCTGTGAGCAGGAACCTGCCCACAGCCAACACCCATGTAAGTAAAGAGGTGTACCGGTAGTTCAGAATAGGAAGCCTAATCTGAACTACCTAGTTCGTGCCGCGTGTAGCCGCGGGCACAGAGTCCGAGCTAGCGGACATTTAAAAATGGCAGCGCCCGGCAACATGCAAATGAAGCCCGGGAAATTCAAATCCCGGGCTTCATTTGCAACTCCGGTTGCCTACATTAACCACCCTAGTTCAAACTAGGGTGGTAGTGTAGACATACCTTTAGAGAGCAATGGCAGCCGCTTGAACGCCCAGCAGCAGCACAGAAGTAAGGATAGCAATATCATATTATACTGCCCATTCTTTTCCACTGCTACTGACAGAAGTGTTGCTTTCAGAGTTGGGTGACTGCCCAGCAGCTGCCCAGCTATGAATGTGTGCACTAAGTTTTGTATTTTCCTAAAGCGTCTCATGCCCCCTATACTACATTCTATGCCCCCCAGGGGTTGTGCCTCCCCAGTTTGAGACCTTCTGTGATAGAAAACTGTAAGACCCCCATCCTACAAATAATTTTGGCAGGTGGACCCACAATACACGAGGTTCGAAGGGATGCCGGAAAGAATGAGACCACGACTGGGGGTTTAAAAAATAAAAACTGATTTTATTTTGATGAGGACTCTGGTGCCTAATGACTGTAAACTTAGTCACATGCGTGGTCGCCAGACAATCATCAGAATGACAAACAAACAAATCATCAAACAATATAAAACAATTCCCTGAGGCTTTTCTAAATCATAATAATTCCCAATAACTGCCCTGGGGTCAGAAACAGTCGAATTCACACTGGTGTTGTTCATAAGTCTAACTATTTACACTATATTACACAAAGAACAGTTAAAGACCTTAACAACCACTATTAAAAGAACTAACACAGTAACTCTTAAACTACTGTTACTTGATAGGCTATGAGGGCAACTCAAAAATCAATTGGGATAGGGATAATCGCGGGGGAGAGGGGTTATACCGATTCTGAAGACATCAGGAACACAAGTACCAGCCACATGCTCCTATAACTGTCTCCACTCAGGTCGACCAACTCGAAGTACGCTCAAACAGACTCGAGAGCGGGGGGTGCAAGGCGACTGGGTGATCAGGCCAGGCGTTGACACGATGCAATCCCCAGTATGAGAGGGTTCGGCTGCCTGTTTTATTGCCTGTGGACTTATCACCCCATAGGTTGGTTTTTGCCGCAGTGGGTGGAGTAGCAGGCCTGACCACAAGTCAGCTCATTGGCTGATCTTTCACTGCAGTGGGTGGAGCGAGCAGGGGAAGATCAGTAATTTACATGTCCTTATATGGGAAGCGCTCCGCCTCACAGACAGAGCCCCCTATACCAGCCTTAGATGTATGACAGGCTATGGCTCTCCTGCGACGGGCAGCCATTGTTGTATTTCTGACTCGGACAGACCCTGGTGTCCCTGCAATTTAATTTAATGATATATGATGTTGGCACAAAGACCTGCCTATATGGAACAATTTGCCAGAGTGCAGAGTAAGATAGATTGTTTATTGTTGTTCTCATGTGTGTTCTATGTGGATGATCTATTATTTAAGTATGTGAAAAAATAACTTATTAAAGAACTTTTAAGGTGAATCCTGAAAACATTGATCATAAACTGCAAGTTTTGGAACATACTTTGTAATATGAAGATGTCATAGGCATGAAGTTCTATACATATACAAAGACTGGTTCACAACTGTGTTACTTCTGATTAATGCTAATGTAGTTCCAATGAATAAAATGGAGATATATCAAGTTGGAATAACGCAGTGATGGTTCAGGGCCTAAGTAAATTATATCTGCACAAAGATAGCATAACAGAGTGGTAAATCAAAACCTAAATGGAGTTACACAAAGCTGGAGCAATTCAGTGGTGGATCAGATCCTTAAATGCAGTGATACAAACATGACCATCTACCGAGTAGTGGTAATGCAATGGTTGATACAATTTACATTTGTAATGAATATATCTCTAAATTTAAAATATGTATATTTGTACCATCTTTCAAAAATGATGAACCTTTTGAGTAATGGTGGTTCTTCAAACCTTAACTTCATGACTTTCTTTTTGGGGTAAGAGGGTATACGCTTGGAGGATGACTCCACTGTTATTTAAACATAGACCTTGGTATTTAATAATCATAATAGAGATTTGTGTCCACTAGATTAGACATGAGAATCTGTAGAGTACCAGCTGTGATTAATGCCTTGTTTTCATTGTTACCATGGCGTTATCTTCACTTACTAGTGGAATTCTTTCCTGATTGCTTTTTTCCTTTAAATGCTAAGTAGAGCTGTAAAGTCCTTTCTATTTTTATTCATTTTTAATAACTTAAATACTTTCATTTATGAAAGTGCCATTTCCCTTTAGTCACACAGTGTCCAAGATGTTTGTGTTAAGTTCTTAATTATGTTCTTGATTTAGTTTTCTGTCACATATGTATAAACACACCAGTGTTCAACAGAACTGTAGGCTTGGGGCAAGAACAAAGAGCTCAGAGGGGGAATACAGGAGACACATAGGCTACATCTACACTGCAGGGGTTTTGCGCAAGAACAGAACAAAAAAGCGTCTTCACTGCGGAGCGTCTTCACTCAACGAGGGTTCTTGCACAAGTAAATTTACAGTAAAGCATCAAAAGAGAGGGCTTCTGGCACAAGAGTTATTCCTCTCCCCACGAGGAATAAGCCCTCTTGCGCAAGAAGGCAGTGTGGATGGACAACAGGGGTTTCTTGCGCAAGAAACCCGTATGGCTAAAATGGCCATCAGAGCTTTTTTGTGCAAGAGGTCGCCCATACTGCCATTGACAAAAGCACATCTCTTGTGCAAAAGCACATGGCAGCGTGGAAGTGCTCTTGCGCAAGAGCTTTTGTGCAAGAACTCTTTCGCAAAACAGTTCTTGCACAAGAAGCCTGCAGTGTAGACATGACCATTGAGAAATAGTCAGTATTGCTGATGGACTAACTTCAGAAGAGCTAAAGACCATGTTGCAATCATTTGTCTCTCAAAGCTCACAAGTGTTCTCATTTGCTGTCTGGTGAGATAGGCCTCAGACACAAAGTTTGCACACATATATACATACAGTCATTATTAATATTTATTATTGTAGAGCACCCAACTGAGACTGGAGCGCAATAATGCTAGGCACTATTCAAACCTACAGAAGAGAAATTCCTGCCCTAAAAAGCTTACAGTCTAACCAGACAAGACAGACAAGGCTGGAAGAAACAAATGATTATTACTCCCACATTACAGATGGGCATCGCACAGAGAGATTTAGATCTTAAGCAAAAGCTCATTGACTTCGGTGGGCTTTGGTCAGGTTCTAAGGGCCAGTATTTTAAAGCAATATTGGTCCATAGGGATGCACATAGGTGCCCAATGGAATTTTCAAAAGTGCTTAGGCACCCAGTTTTTATTGTGGTCAGTAGGAGTTAGGTGAATAGTGAGCAAATCCCACTAAGCACCCATTAGCATCTTTAGGCATCTAAGTAACTTTAAAATCTGTCCCTTAGTAACTTGCCCAGGCACCTGGCTTTGGATCCAAGCTTCCCAATGTTTCGAAATAATTTGTTGCGTTAGTTTGAGCTCATCTCTATTTAAGAAATTAAAAGGTTTGGTTCACCTAAGCATATAGCAGTTTGTATGTTTCTCAAGCTCTCCTGAGTTTGCAGAACTAGGGCAAAAAAATCTCATGAAAATGTGATTGATTTCAATGGAAATTCCATTTAGAGAACAGCTATAGAATTAGACATTATTAACTGATCCGATCTAAATACAGTATGCAGGCACCTCTTTGTGTGTCTTTATTGTGTGCATTTCATTTTCTTATGTGTGCACATTGCATGGATGTTTTCATAACACTCTTGAGAGGAAGGTATTATAGTTTATGGCAGATACTAGAATAAAATAATAACATAAGAATGGCCATACTGGGTTAGATCAATAATCCATCTACCCAAGTAGCTGGTCTTCCAACAATGGCCAATGCCAGATTCTTGAGAAGAATAAACAAAACAGGGCAAGTATTGAGTGAGCCATCCCCTGTCATCCAGTCCCAGCTTCTGGCAGTTGGAGGCTTAGAGACACTCAGAGCATGGGATTGTATCCCTAACCATCTTGTCTAATAGCCAGCGATGGACCTATTCTCCATGAATTTATCTAATTCTCTTCTGAACCCAGTTATACTTTTGGTCTTCACATCCCCTAGCAATGAGTTCCATAGATTAACTGTGTATTGCAGTGGTCACCAGCCAGCAGACTGGGATCCATTGGTAGATCTTGGAGCCTCTGACAGGTGAACCTGACTAGTTTGGCCAAGAAGTTATCAAGTACCAGCACTTCAGCTGCCCCTCTCCTGACTGCTGTGCATCTCCTGCCCTTTGCCTTGGAGCTGTTCCCCTCAGGAGCTCCCTGTTTGCTGGGAAGGGTAAGAGAGGGAAGGGGGGGGTGCTGATGTCAGGGTGCTTCCTCCCCCTCTGTATCCTATCTGCACATAGCAGAAAAAGGAGCACAACAGGGCTTGAGATGAAGGGAGTTTGCTGGCTGCTTTTGGGAGTGGTGCAGGGACAGGGCAGGCGTGAGCCTGCCTTAGCCCCCTGCACCATCACCCAGGAGCCACCTGAGGTAAGCAGTGCCCAGTCAGAGCCCACATCCTGAAACTCTACCCCAGTCGTGAATCCCCTCCTGCACCCTAAGCCCCTGCCCTATTCCCGAGCACCCCTGCATCCACATGCACTCCCAGGCTACGTCTAGACTGCAGGCTTCCTTCAGAAGAAGCGTTTCTGGAAGAGATCTTCTGAAAAACTTCTTCCGAAAGAGAGAGTCCACACATCAAAAGCGCATTGAAAAACACTCTGCTTTTTCGAAAGATAGCTTCCACACTGAATGGATGCTCTCTCACATTTAAGCTGCGATTGCTATGGACTGAGTGGCCACCAGGACACCTGTGCTTTTTCCTCTTTCCTTTTCTTTCAAAAGAACTCCCTCTTCCCCATCCTCGCATGCCTTTTCCCAAAAGAGCTCTTTTGGAAAAAGTCTTCTTCCTCGTAGAAAGAGGTTTACTAATGTCGGAAAAACCCCTTTGTTCTTTCGATTTTTTTCTGAAAAAACGTGATTGCAGTGTGGACGTAAGTGAAGTTTTTTCAGAAAAACAGCCATTTTGCCAAAAAACTCTGCAGTTTAGACATACCCCCCTGAGCCTGCACCTAGACCCCCCTCTGATACCCCAACTGCCTGCCCCAAGCTCAGCTCAGAGCCCCTCACACTCCAAATCCCTTAATCCAAGACCAGAGCCTTTGCCCCAGTGAAAGTGAGGGAGGATGGGGGAGGGAGCAGAGGCAAGGGGCACAAAGGAGGCGGGGCAAGGATATTTGGTTTGAGATAGATCTTGGATTGCATTTAAATTCAAAAAGTGATCTTGTGCTTAAAAAGGTTGGAGACCCCTGGTGTATTGTGTGAAGTAGTATTTCCTTATGTACATTTTAAATCTGCTGCCTACTAATTTTACTCCTTGTTCTTGAGTTATGAGAAGGGTTATGCTTTCTTATTCTCTCCTTTCTCCACCCTATTCATGATTTTATAGATATCTATCACATTCTCCCCTCTCTCCCCCCTGCCAACTGTCTCTTTTCTAAGCTGAACAGCCCCAGTGTTTTTAATATTTCCTAATATGGATGTTGTTCCATACCCCTAATCATTTTTGTGCCCTTTTTGTACTTCTTCCAATTCTAATACATTTTGTGAGATGTGCCAACAAGAACTGCACACAGTATTCAACATGTGAGTGTACCAGAGATTTCTATAGAGGCATTATGATATATTCTGCCTTGTTATCAATCTCTTTCCTAACAGTTCCTCTCATTCCAACTTACTAGTTTCTAATATTCTAACAATAGAGATGGCCTTACTCTTAGCGTACGTCTACACTCTGTGGTTCTTCCGGGGTACGGTATCCCAGAAAAACTCCACTGCATCCAGGGAACGTGTTTGCTCTTCCACTTTGTTTTGCAGAAGAGAAAACATACTCTTTTGGGGAGCCCTGAATATCTTGCTCTATGAGGAATAAGGGCTCCTCCAAAAGAGGAGGCTTTTCCGCCATTTGGCCCTGCCAGGTAAGAAAGTCCCCAATTTCAGAGGTGCAACCTGTACCAGTTAAAACACAAATTGTCAAGGTCATGTGTCAAAATATACAAAGTAAATATCCTTAAAACAAATGCTAGGAAGTTCTCAGGCAACATTTAAAAAAAATGTTATCTGTAAATGTTGTTGATTACTGATGGAAATATTTTTTTCATTGGCTTATGTGTGCACAGAGAAATCAAGGTTTACTGATCTAAATCTATTCCTTCCAAGCCTAACTACAAATCCTGTCCTAGAAACCTGATTAAAAGAGGGCATGATATTTTATTAAAAATTCACTGGCTCCTTCTTGCACTGGGCAGTTAAGTGAATTGACTGCTGCCCTCCCTTGGGAAATTGAAGTGTGGTACACCTGGAGTGCCACACAAACAGAAAGAATGTGCTCAGGGGCTGCCCACATCTTTACAGATGGATAAAACTCATAGCATTGTACTGTTGCTACTAATTAATATGCAAACCCTGCCTCTATAGAAGTCTCCTCTATACACATGTGATTAAATCTGACACCATTACATGCAGTGCAAAAATGCCCATTGATTTCAATGGGGTGAGGATTTCATCAAAAGATGTTCATGGTACTGCAGTCTCTTACTTTATTATGGTCTTTTCCACACGTTGGACATGATACAAGTACTTTGGGAAAATCAAGTATTGTGATGCAATTGACATTGATTTTGTTGAGAGGTGACCAGCATTGAGTGGCATCTTCTGAAACAACACAGACCTGGCCCTTGATCCTGCAATGCAGTCCAGGCAAGCCCAATAGCTTCTGTGGGACTTTGTGTAGTTACAAAGGTCTGCTCACATTGATGCAGTTGCAGAGCTGGTGCCTCAGGCTGTGTCTACACTACAATCTATGGTTGCAATTCCCAAATCAGGTGCACATACTTGCACTATTTTTTTCTTGATGAGAGTTAGTGCAAGTATAAATAGTTGCAAAGAAAGAGCAGCAGAGGAACAGCTCAAGGGCTCTAAGTACAAACAGTGGGTTTCACGCAGGTTTCAGCATGGCTTAGCTGTGCCTCTGTTGCCACGGCCATGGCTATCACAATTATACTGCTATTTATACTCAAGCTAGCTCTTATCAAGCTAGTGCAACTATATGTTCGTTAGCTGGGAATCACACCCAGGACTTGTAGGGTAGATGTTTGCTTCTTTTGATTTAGACAAGGTTAATAGTCTCATTTGCTTTCATTCATTATTGATCCTGCAAGCTTTACTCAAGCAAGCAGGCCCAATTACATTAATAGGATTGCTGAGATGAGTAAGGCTGTAGGATTGGATGCAGAGTCATTTCATCCTGAAAACCTCTGTACAAGAAACAGCAGTATTATGACAGGTGTTCACCACTTTCAATTTTCAGGAGGGTTCATTAGGTCACCAAGTTAAAGGCCCTGCTTAGATCAAACTTTATAGTCTCAGATGACAATGTCTTTGCTGTAGATTTTAACAAGTGATATATAGCCACAGGCCCACTGAAAAATCAAAGATCAACCTGTTTACAAAATGCTATATGAAACAACCATCAAAGTCTTTGGCCCTCCAGGCTATGATGTGCCCTGTTATGACCTGCACAATAGGCTAAAAGGAATAAAGAATAACTTTTTGACCATTTCATCCTGTACTGTATGTTTGCTTTCTTACTGTGCTTAATGTACCGAATATAAATACCTCTAATTCTGCAGCCTTTGATTATTTTTCTTGCAGCAGCTCTGCTGCTTAGCCTTTTTTTAAGAGGCTCATTTAGTATCTCATAAGTTCCCAACAGGGCAAATTGGCTGGCTTTGTAAAATACATGCCAATGTTGTGTAAATATTTAAAACTTAGATTAGGACATAGCAATTATCTTGATCTTTAAAATAATTATCCTGAGTTTCTCCTTTGCACTGACACTTCTTTTCATGTAACCAGGAAAAGTTCATTTCCAAAAGCTCCTTCCAGAAGAGTGTATATCAAATTTAGATAACAATGTGATGTTATACAGACCCTGCATGAAGTAGTAGCGTGACCACAATATTAACATTAAAGCTTACCATCTTCAAGTCATTGTTGTCATTGGCTTAAAAAGTTTTAGTCTTGAAACATTGTAAGAGTGAAAAACACAAAGATATTTTAATACAAAACTCTGGCTCATGAACTGGATTTTGTCATGGATATGAATTAAAGGCCAAATCTAATGTTTAATATAATCATGAACTTTCAATCTGGCCTATAAATAGTGTCCAACAAATCTGAGACCAACTAAATCTTATTTGTCAATCTGCATCCAGTGAAGCTAGTTTTCCGGACCATAGTATATTCATCAAGTCAGTAATCATCTAGTCCAGCATTTTCCAACCGCGGGGCCGCGAATCCCTGCCTGCCGGGCCACAGCACGTTGCCAGGCCACGCCCCCAGCTTTTGATTAGCCCCGCCTGCTGGGGTTCCCCATTTGTCCACTTCCCCACCCAGCAGCAGGGTGAGTGGAGTGGCTGGCAACTGGGTGTGCTGCAGCTGGTGGGAGAGCCAGGACCCGCCACGTCTGCATGGCAAGGAGGCCGGGACTTGCCGTGGCCACATTGTGGAGGAGCCATGGCCTGCTCCAGCAGAGGGGACTGGGACCTGCAGCGGCTGCATGGCAGAGAGGCCAGGGCCTGCTGCGGCAGGGGGGTTGGGCCTGATGTGGCCCTGTGGTAGGGGGGCCTGGGCCTGCCATGGCCATGTGGCAAAGAGGCTGGGGCCTGCTCTGGTGGGCAGGGTTGGAGCCTGCTGTAGCCACATGCGGTGGGGGTGGGGCCTGCACGGCCAGGGCTGAATAACATAATATAGGGGAGGGGGAGCAGGAGTCAGTGTTGGAGTGTATGACGGGCTGCAGCTGGGAAACATATTTCAGCAAACCAGAAACATTTTTATTTGTATATTTGCATATTCATTATTTGTGTAATTAATATGCAAACATGAAAATAACATGTTGCCGGTCCACTGAAAGTTTGTGAATGGGTTTGCCAGTCCCTGGCATAAAAAAGATTGGGACTCACTGATCTAGTCTGATCTCCTGTACAACACAAGCCATAGAGCCTCCCTAAAATTCTCCTAGGCTACGTCTACACTGCGGCAGTTTTTCGGAAAAGGAAATGCAAATGGAGCGCTCATTTGCAAATCTCGCACTCTCATTTGCATATTCTCTTCTGATCCTTTTTGAGGAAGAGGTTTTTGCGCAAAAAAGTCATTTGCAGATGGGGCCATTTTCTGGAAAACCCCCTTTTTTCCCACAAGAGCCCTTATTCCTCATTTTTTGAGCACTCCATTTGCATTTCCTCTTCTGAAAAACTTCCACAGTTTAGATGTAGCCCTAAAGTGTATCTTTTAGAAAACCTTTGAATCTCGGTTTAAATATTGTCAGTGCCAGAGAATCCATCAACACCCTTGGTAAATTGTTACCATTGTTAATTACTCTCATCATTAAAAAGTATACCTTATTTCCAATCTGAATTTGTCTACCTTCAGTTTCCAGCCATTGGATCATGTTATACCTTTCTCTGCTAGAATGAAAAGACCATTCTTAAATATTTATCCTCACGTAGATACTTACAGACTATAATCAGTTCACCCCTTAACCTTCTCTTAGTTAAACTAAATAGATCGAGTTCCTTGAGTTTGTCGCCACCAGGCATGTTTTCAAATCTTTTAATAATTCTTGTGGCTCTTCTGTGAGGCCTCTGCAGTTTACCAGCATTCATTTTCAATTGTATCAAACCGAACACAATATTCCAGAAGTGGTCATTCTAGTGCCAAATATAGAGGAAAAAATAACCTCTTTGCCCCAACTTGAGATTCCCTTTTGTATGTTGAAGGGTACTTTTTAAAATTCAAGAGCGCTATTTCATTATTTAATATCAGTGGTTCCCAGGCTCCAGTCTGTGGCTAACCATTGGTCTGTACCAGTGGCTCTCTGCCTTTCCAGACTATTTTGCTCCATTTAGGAGTCTGGTTTGTCTTGCAGCCCAAAATTTCACCTCAGTTAAAAATTGCTTGCTTATAAAATCAGACATAAAAATACAAGTTGGACCTCCTTGACCTGGCACCCTCAGGACCTGACTGGTCACAAACAAGGGAGTTTGTTGGATTATGGGGAAGTCAAGGCTCTCCCAGGGGGCCACCAGCCTCCTGGTCAGCTCCCCTCCTGCCCGAGGACTAGCTGCTCCTAATGTAGCTAGGAGTAGTCAGCCCTCAGCACTGTCTGGACCGTACCATGCCTCTCCCATCCAGCCCTCAGAGCTGCTGGGACCATGCCACATGGGCATTCGGTGACAATTTAAAGGGCCCAGGGCTCAAGCTGTGGCTGCTGTCCTGGTAGCGGCAATGTCAGCCCGGAATCCTGGGCTCTGGGGCAGCTGCTCCCTTTTATTCACCGTCAGTGGCCCTGGCTAGTGTCCTGTTCACTTAATACAGTTGCATCACTAATAAAAATTCTGCAGTCAGAACTTAGCCAATGCATCGCTGAAATATGAACCAGGAGAGAATCCCGCTTGCTCGGTCATAAGTCCACTGGGCATTGCTTTTAACAGCAGAAAAAAATATCTCTGTGTCAGCAAGGTAGCAATAATTAGATATGACTTAAAGACCCACAGGGAGCAAACAACGTGGCTCATTTACACAATCACCTTCTTCCTCTCTAGAACAAACGTTGTTCTTGGCAGATAATTGAAATGAAAGTTTAAAAAGTTTAGAAATTAGACGGTGAAGGGTTCTGCAAAAAGCTACTGAAAGGAAAGTTTAGTTTCCACATCCACTGGACCTTTGATAATTCGTACAAATACATTAAATCATATAATTGCCACTAGAGATGGACCAAATCCAGGCCTCTGATGAGAAACCCCCTACGCTTTGTGAGAACAATGTTGATATTTAAGCCTGGATCTAAATTTTTTAGTTAGTCCCTATCTCTATAATGGGTAGGATTAAACCATGGACCAAATGCTGCCTTGTTCCCAAATTCAGGAGTCCGAAGTATGGATGTAGATTAAATTTTAAGGCTGGTGTCCATACATAATTATCAAGAGAAACATAAGATTTAACTGTTTCCTGTTTATTATGTAGCCAAAGCTTTACCAGAATATAATACCCTACCATAAACCTAGAGGCTGGCTTCCTCTCCTATTAGCCTAGCCACATTTACTTTTTTAACTGGTTGATGTGATTGGTTTACCATCAGAATTTTATGTGGCGGTACCAGATGGTATCAGTTCCTGACCTTCCCAGCACAGACAGTAGAAAAAGGATAAATAACTAAAATAACATTAAAAATATGATTACGACTATTTACATTTTCATTTCTGGGCCCGCATCAATATGACACTGAAACACAAAATGTGACTCGAGCTGTTTAGCAGTTTTAGAATGATTGAATGATTTTAGAGATGCTGAGTGCCTTTAATTTCCACTGAACAACAGAAATTGAGGGAAGTCAGCACCATTAAGAAATAAGTGCTAAGCTTGAACTTTGTGGTGGCTATCCCAGAGCAGACAAGGAGATACAAGTGAGGGAAAAGAGGAAGAGCCTGGTAGGAGAGATGTGCTGTCCTTTGGATGCTATGCTGTTCAGTAACAACTCAGATAATCCACAGTATCCTACCTCCCACTAAGATGACATTGTGTTTTGGATGATAATGCTTCTTCTCAGAGCCACTGTGTTTCAGAACAAGTTGTACTTGGCAGATTGCCATGGTGTTGAGTGATCCTTCTCCTGCGGGATTCCAGCACTTCCACAAACACAACAGGTCACTTTCCACTAATGTGACATAAAAGAAAGAGATTGAAAATGTCCGTGTTGACATTGGCTGACGGCTGAAATCAGTATGCAGAACCAGGTTCTGTTTACAATGCAGATATGTGTTAAAGGGAAATAGCATGACCTGCTCTCTCTACTACCTCAGAATCACTCTCTCCCACACACGCATGCTGCCATACTGAACAGCCGGCTGCAGTCTGAAAAGAACTGCTGTGTATTTACTCTTTCGATTTTTTTTTTATGAGCACACATCAGACTGCTGAATGACTGTAGTAAGAATCTCCTAAGTTTCTAGTTACTAGTTTCTGCTCCTAAGATAAAATCTAACTTTGACATCCATTCCAAAACAACATATGAAGTATATGACAGTAACTTGAGACATTCTGTCAATCCACTTGAAAGTCAATCTGTCAAAAACCCCCATTGATAATGCATATGAAGGATTCCCTCTTTTATTTCTTCTTCTTTTTCTCCAGTTCAGCACATGGGAAGGGCAGCACTCTGGTTCTCAATTAGTGCTGTATAGATGGTCTTGTAACACAAATTCCTGTACGACAAGAACTTGCCTCAAACAATCTAACTATTTGTATTTAGTGGCACAATTGAACAGTTGTCAGAGATTTGTTTTTTCCAGTTTTTAATCCAGATTAATGTAAATGCAGTTTTCAGATCAGGGAAGCCAAGCAAGCAAGACATTGACACTTTAAACTGAGGTTATGTTAAATAAAGAGCTTCACAGAAGAGCATTAGGGCTGAGGGACTACACAAGGTAATACACTTAGGCTTTGTGCAGTGGTCCCCAACACGGTGCCCGCGGGCGCCATGGCGCCCATGGGGGCATTTGTGTGCGCCCGTCAAGTGCTCGGGGCTGGCCTGGCCCCGGGCACATGGCGCACGGTGAGCGCCGGCCCTGGGAGTGCCACGGATTGGCCGCCCGCACTCTGGGTGGATGGTGCATGAGGGAGCGCCGGCCCCGGGCGTGTGGCGCTTGGGGGGGGTGCCAGCCCCGGGCGCGCAGCGCTTGGGGAGGGCACCAGCCCCGGGTGTGCGGCGCTTGCGGGGGCGGGGGCGCCAGCCCTGGGCGCACGGCTATGGGGGGGCCCCGCCCCCAGGCACCTGGAGGGCGAACGGCCACGCCCCCTGGCGCCCGGCAACCTTAAATGGTTGGGGACCACGGGTCTACACTATGTGCTTTGCCGAAAGAGGCAATGCAAATGAAGTGGGGATTAGCATATTCTCATGCTTTATTTGCATACTCTCTTTCCTTCCGTTTTTGTGCAAGGGGTTTTTGCGCAAAAACAAACAGTGTGGACGTTTTCTTTTTGCACAAAAACACCTTTTTGTGCAAGATCTTTATGCCTCCATCCACATTGTTTGATTTTGCACGAAAACCCCATGCGCAAAAATGGAGCGAAAAGGAATATGCAAATGAAGCATGAGAAAATGCTAATCCGTGCTTCATTTGCATTGCCTCTTTCGGCAAAGCATGTAGTGTAGACAAAGCCTTAGAAGTGTATGGTTGTAAAGACAATAAGATTAAAAAATTGTTAAGATGTTTTCCAGACTTTAGACAGTATCCTATATTGATATTATTAGTGACATGAAATATTGCTTAGCATGATTCAGAAAAGTATAAGGTGACTTAAAAATACAGAATATGATCTACAGGTGAGAGAATAAAGGTACACAGATGTTACATTTTGTGGGGGGGGGGGGCCTTCTCTTCCCTTCCTCCCTTCCCTCCCCTCCCCCCATTGATTTTCCATGTGTGTGCACATATTGGCCCAGATCCTCAGCTGGTATAAATGAGCATAGCTCCATCAACTTAAAAGGACTTCAGCTGAGCTATTATAAATTATATCAGCTGAGAATCTGACACAAAGCCTCAAGGGAAATTACTGGATTTGAACTCAGGACTTTCAGCTTCCTAATCACATACTTTTGAAAAGGTAAAAGAGAAGCTGCAATAGGCCATCTCATAAAGAGAACTACTCTATCGGCATATCTAAACTACGCTAGATTTTCAAGAGGATATGCAAATTCTAGAAGATGTATAGCCTTCTTGTACTATCGCATTCAATAGTTGTTGTTTGTCCTCAGGGAGATGTTCAGTAAGCGCTATCAGTTTCATATAATTGTCGAAATTATGGTTGGGCAAAAGGGCTGCATAATTTGCCATCCTGAGGGTTAGAGTTGCAGAGGAGTAAATCTTCCTCCTGAATAGATCGAGTCGTTTCCCTTCTTTGTCAGATGCAGGATTCCTATATTGGGGAGCTTTCGCTCTTTGCTGGGTGGCATTCATTACTAATGAGTTGGGCTGAGGATGCATAAAAAGAAACTCCATGCCTTTTGATGGCACAAAGTACTTCTAATCTGCCCTTTTATTTGTTGGCTGAGAGGAGGCTGGGGTTTGCCATATATCATTGGCAATCTCGAGGATTGCGTCCTCCAGCGGCAAGGTCATCTTGCAACAGCTGAAGGTTTTTCAATAGCCTGTGTTGTTTCTGTTGCACTTGGAAGAGTTGTACCTCCTGCTACTCGGCAACTCTTTTAAAGAGTTAGTGAAACTGCTGGATGTCATCTGTGGGTGATGAATCACAGGGAAAAACAGCATCATCTGGCGAAGAGGATGACTGGTCCATGGGTGACTCCTCGTTGGACTGATGTTGTTCCTGTGCCTGAGTACTTGGTGATGTAGGTTGACGCGGTGGTAGCGGTGTATCTCCTGAGGGTGTAGGAGGTCGTGTAGGCACTTCTGAAGGTGTGCACAATCTACTATGAGAACATTGGCTCTCATGGTGACTAGGTGATCTGGAGCATGAATGCTTGGTAGGATAGTGATGACGTCTGTGATAATGGCCATATTCATAGTGGCATCTTGGAGAGTAATAGGGAGAGTATGTTCTCCTGGTGGAATGATAATATCTGGAGCAGGAATCTGGAGCACCAACCTGGTTGGTGATCTTGGTGAATGAGATCTGCTCTGTGAGTGAGATCGGGATTGGGATCTCCTGTAGTGTCGATAAGGCAAAGGTGAGTATTGGCGTGAATAACTGTGGTGTTGCTCCACTGATCTGGCATGAGTCTCCCGATGTGACCGCAGCGGGAGAGGGGATGGAGATCGTGGCTGTGGAGAGAAAGCTGAAGGTGCCAGACTAGGGGATAGTGTTATCACCCTCCTGGACTTGTGCCTAGCCTTTTGAATTACTGGGGAAAACTGTGCTGGTGCCTGCGGTGATATCTGTGCCGGAGCCATTGCTGGTGTCGTGGCAGGGGAAACCGGTGCTGTAGGACTTGGGGCCGGTGTTGCGGGTGGGGCCGTGGGGCTGCGTGCCGAGCTACCTGGTGATGAAGGAGGGCTCAGTGCCGCAGCCAGAGCCGATGAGCTAGGTGCTACAGGCATCATCAATGAGGTCAGCGCCGCAGTTCGTGGTGCCGAATGAAGTGGTACCAGGATAGGCGGTGCCAGTGTTAAGCCTTGTCTTCTTGGTGTCAGTGCTGAGCCTGATCTGGGCACCAAAGAAAGAGTCGGTGCCACTTCTTTAGATAGTGCTGGACTCGGTGCTGAGGTATTCCGGCTCGGGAGACGCTTCTCCATACTGCAAACAGAGGCTGTTCCCAATGTGCCGGGCTTATCTCCCCCACACAGTCTTTTTGAGGATGAGTGGCAGGGAGGGGAAGGCTTACTTTTTGCTGTGGGTGGTTCATTATGTCTCACCCGCTCTGATGGCTCCGGTCTGGGAGCACTCGCTTGCGGAGGCTGCAGGGCCTTATTGAAGAGCAGCATTTTCTGCTGCATTTCTCGAGCTTTTCTGGCCCGCGCCGTGAGCTTGGTACAGTGTGGGCATTTTTGGGGAATGTGTCTCTCTCCCAAGCACTTTATACAGGTCGCATGCCCATCAGACGCAGGTATCGGTTCTCAGCACTCCACACACTTTTTGAAACCAGGTGATCCCGGCATGATTAACAATGGAATAGTCAACTATTATGTACATAGAAAATAGTCAACTATTATGTACATAGAAAAAGCTGGACTCCAGCTGACAACTGTCCGACCTGCATCGCCAGGACGAGCCCGACACTTGAAGTGGAGCATGTATGGGGACACTATCCAAAGAAGAAACCTCATTTTTTAAGAAAAAGCGGCTTGTCAACAAACGGGAGGGTTCGCCAACAAAACCGCATCTTAATTACTTTCACTTTTGAAAGTGAGCTCGAAAAAAGACTTTTTCGAAAGTCTAGCTTAGTCTAGATATGCCATATGTGAGCAGGTCAGTAATATACCAGTAGAGAAATGGGATTCACACTTTCTTACCTATCTGTGCATTCATAATTAAGGGAACTGTTTAAAAGATTTTGAGAAATACAGAAAAGATCAGGTCGACTGATTAGCCTGATAGCTCCTTGAATTCTTTATTCTTCTCTCTGTCATGCCTTTGTGCTATAGCATCACCACGGGTTGGCTAGCTACTGACTGCTGATATTGTTTGTTTATTTAAACCCAGTGGTGTCAGTGCTAAAAGGGGCTGCTTACCAGCCTCCAATTTTTCATGGATTATGTCTTCTATTTTGATATCCTTTTCTGCATCACAAGAGGCAACTGAGTATGGAAATAAAACTCAGGGCTTTTACTTAAATTTTGCAGTGAATTCTGTGATTTAGTTGCTGTCAGATCTTCTCATATTTTGTTTCTGGGATCAGTTCATATTTAATCATTTTATGATAAAAAAAATTTAGTAGTATTTTGATATTGGAAGTAATGATAGAACTATTCATAGTCCATTTTAAAATTAGGATCTAATGAAACTTTCTTCTTAAGCCTTAGACCTTTACCTTGGTATTATATACTGTTTAATGCAAATGGCTATTTATTTGTGACATTTTGAAATATTATTATGAATATGTATTATTTATTACAGATATCACTGTACAAACCTAAAGGAAGACTGGATCAGTATCCCACCAAGTCTCCATTTAATGCATTGTTCCTGCAAAGAGCAGTGTGCAGGCAGATTGCTGCATCCACAAAGAATCCCATTGACTTCCTTTGTCGCTTAAAATTACATACTTGATTAAGTGTGTTCCTGCATCAGGAACATACAATGGCCAAAGTTCCAGCACATTTTATTTCTATCTTCTGATATTTTTACTGCTGGGCATCAGAATCTCATATGCAGCATAACCTGCTCTATTTGCTTTTAATACTTCATGTTTAACAAAGAAAAATAACATCAACTGAAGTTCTTCATTAATATAAACTTATTTTATTACCCTTTTATTACTTATGGATGATGGAAACCTTTTCCCCTTAACAGCCCCCCTCAGGTTGGCTGTGGAGCCCACTTAAGTGGCATCCTTATGGCACTCTGTATGTGACTCTGCCAATCCAACCTCACCCCCTCTTTGGTTCCTTCTTGCCGGCTACTCTAACAGAGTGGGAGGAAGGTGAATATTTTGGAATGGGCATGAAAAACACATCTTGAAGAACAACAGTTATGAGAAGGTGAGTAACCATCTTTTCTTCAAGTGCTTGTTCACACTGATTCCAATCAGGTGACACCCACACTATCACCAGGAGGTAGGGTTGGAGTTAAGGAATCACTGATTGGAGGGCTACTCTGCCCATAGCTGTATCCTCATAATGAGCGGCAAACGTGTTCACAGAAGACTAGATCATTGCCCTGTGGATTTCCTGGATTGCAACCTGAGCCAGGAAGGTAGCCAATGATGCCTGAGCTCTCGTTGAATGGGCCATAATCACTGGAGCTGGCATCTTGACTGGCTCGTAACAGGTGCAGATTTAGTCCATAATCCAATGCCCGTGGTGGTGGTGGTGGTGTCGGTCATGACCATCATGCATTGTCCTTGCATTTTGGAATGAAAAGTCTGGCAAGCCAACCTCTCTGCTTTGAGCTCCTTCATATTGATGTAGAGCAGAATCTTATCTTGAGACCAGAGTCCCTGCATCTGTAACCTCCCTAGATGTGACCCCCCTGTCCCCAACTCGGGTCCAATGCATTTGCTACTAAGATTAGAGAGGACAGGAGTGGTGGAATGGAGCCTCCCTTACAACACAGCGCAAGGATTAGACACCACTGGAAGGTGACCGGAACGCAGTTTGGAATTAACACCGAGTTTAGACTGGCATGTCTGACAACTGCGGTGCAGGTAGTCATGTGCTGTATGCATACCTCATTGTAGTGGTGGGGTATCTCCTGAGACTGAATGGTGGGGTATCTCCTGAGAATATCTATGACTAAGTGGGTCTCCACCTGCTCCTTGGAGCTCCCCTTCAGCAGCCAATAATACAGTTATGGATAAAGTTGAATATGCTTCTTGTGGAAAAAGGCTGCTTCCACCAACATGCACTTTGTGAACATGTGGGGGAGGGCGGGGGGCTGTTGATAGGCCAAAGCAAAGCATTGTGAACCGATAATGGCTGATCCCAAACCTGAGGAAACATCTGTGAGGGGGTCAATGGCTACATGGAAATATGTACTTTCATGTTGAGAGTGGCATACCAGTCACCTGGATTCAGAGAAAGGATATGGTGATTAGGGAGACAAGGCAGAACTTTAACTTGACCATGAACTGGTTGAGTCTGCACAGGTCTAATATGCGGGAGGGGGGGAGGAGACCTGAAGCTTGGAGCCAGGCAGAACATCGCTTGACCACCCCCGACGAGATGGTCTCCATGGCTAAATTGGCAAAGTCGAAGGAAGCCTGTAGCAATATTCTGGCAACAGCTTTGCCCTTGTCTACTAGGGCATAGGATTCTGTTCTTGTCCCTGGGGGCAGCAACTCCTTAAAGTTGAACAGAGTGTCTAAGGAATTGAAATTAAACCCACTGACGATAGCCTGTTGATGGCTATCCTCTGGTGAAATCTGCCTACTACATATACCTTCCTGCCAAAAAGGTCCATGTGCTTACAGTCCTTGCTGCCTCTGGCGCGTCTTCTTGTTAATGGCAGAGACCACCAGAGAGCCTGATTGAGGGTGGGAAAAGAGAAATTTGTATCCTTTGAAGGATATGAAATAGCATCTTTCAAACACTTTGGTAGTGGGCAGAATGGAGACTGTGGTTTGCCCAAGTGCTTTGTTGGTCTTTTGGATAGTTTTAATAATATGAAGTGCTACCTTCCAGGAGCCCTCTGGGTCAAGGATGTCCACAATCAGATCCTCAATTTTTGCTGCCTCTTCCACCTGTAGCTTCATATTTCGGGCCACCCATTGGAGAAGTTCTTAGTAAGCCTGTCAGCTCTGGGTGGGGGGCCTGCAGTGGGATGTGCCCATCAGTGCCTCATCCAGTGATGAGGATGAGAAGGCCTGTGGAAGCAGCGGATCCTCCTAGGTAAATCCTGCTTGCCATGGAGGAGGAGCAGGGACCTCCATAGGTAAATCTTGCTTCACTGTTGTTTCTGGGGCATGTGCTACACTATTCTCCCAGGTGTCTGCAGGTGGTCTGGAAATACTCTTTGGTCTGTGGAGGTGACTATGTCTGGCCACTGGGGACCAGGAATGATGATAGCCAGAGGCCACAAACCTGGAGAATATAAGAACATAACAACAGCCATACTGGGTCAGACCAATGGTCCATCCAGCCGAGTATCCTGTCTGCTGAAAGTGGCCAATACCAAATGCCCCAAAGGGAGGGATCACAATAGGTAATCCTCACATGATCCCTCTCCTGTCACCCACCTCCAGAGGAACAGCGACACCATTTCTACCCATCCTGACTAATAGACATTGATGGACCTAACTTCCATGAATCTATCTAGCTCTTTTTAGAACCCTGTTGAAGTCTAGCCTTCACCACATCCTCTGGCAGGGAGTTCCACAGGTTGACTGTGCTGAGTGAAGAAAAGCTTCCTTTTGTTTGTTTAAAACCTGCTGCCTATTAATTTCATTTGGTGACCCCTAGATCTTATGTTATGGGAATAAGTAAATAATGTTTCCTTATTCACTTTTACTACACCAGTTATGATTTTAAAGAACTCTATCATATCCCTCCTTAGTCTCCTCTTTTTCATCTTTCTTCATATGTGACCCATTCCAAACCCCTAATCATTTTTGTTGCCCTTTTCTGAACCTTTTCCAATGTCAACATACCTTTTTTGAGATGAGGGAACCACACGTGTACGCAGTATTCAAGATGTGGGCATACCTTGGTTTTATATAGAGGCAATAAGGTATTTTCTGTCTTATTCTCTTTTTTTAATGATTCCTAGCATTTTATTTGCTTTTTTGACTGCCGCTGCACACTGAGTGGATGTTTTCAGGGAACTTTCCATAATGACTCCAAGATCTCTCTCTTGAGTAGTTGTAGCCAAATTAGTCCCCATCATATTGTATGTACAGTTGGGATTATTTTTTCCAATGAGCATCACTTTACATGTATCAACATTAAATTTCATTTGCCATTTTGTTGCCCAATCACTTAGTTTTCTGAGATCTTTTTGAAGCTCTTCACAGTCTGCTTCGGTCTTATCTATCTTGAGCAGTTTGATATCATCTGCAAATTTTGCCACCTCACTGTTTACCCCTTTCTCTAGATCATTTATAAAGAAGTTGAATAGGATGGGTTCCAGGACAGACCCTTCCTGGACCCCACTAGTTACCTCTCTCCACTCTGAAAACTCACTATTTATTCCTACCCTTTGTTTCCTGTCTTTTAACCAGTTATCAATCCATGAGAGGACCTTCCTTCTTAACCCGTGACAACTTACTTTACTTAAGAACCTTTCGTGAGGGACTTTGTCAAAGGCTTCTAGAAATCCTCTAAATCCCCCTTGTCCACATGTTTGTTGACTCCCTCAAAGAACTCTAGAAGATGAGTGAGTCATGATTTCCTTTTACAGAAACCTTGTTGACTTTCCCCCAACAAATTATGTTCATCTATGTGTCTGACAATTTTATTCTTTACTATAGTTTCAGCTTATTTTCACGGTACTGACATTAGACTTACTGATCTATAATTGCCAGAATCACCTCAAGAGACCTTTTTGAATATTGACGTCATGTTAGCTATCTTCCAGTCACTAGGTACGGAAGCTGATTTAAAGGATAGGTTACAAACCACAGCTAGTAGTTCTGCAATTTCCCATTTGAGTTCTTTCAGAACTCTTGGGTGAATGCCATCTGGTCTCGGTGACTTGTTTCTGTTAAGTTTATCAATTTGTTCCAAAGCCTCCTGCAATGACACCTCAATCTGGGACAATTCCTCAGATTTCTCACCTAAAAAGAATGGCTCAGGTTTGGGAATCTCCCCCATATCCTCAGCCGTGAAGATGGAAGCAAAGAATTCATTTAGCTTCTCTGCAATGACTTTATCATCTTTGAGTGCTTCTTTAGCATCTCGATCATCCAAGGGCCCCACTGGTTGTTTAGTCAGCTACCTGCTTCTGGAGGCCCTTGAGGAGGCACTTTGGACCCGATGTATGTCAAGGTGTCCAGAAGGACCACTGCATGGAGGGCAGCCACTGTGGGTGCTACGATATAGGCCCTTTTAGTCAATTCTTGCTGTGATGGTGTTGACCATCTGGCCCAATGAGTCCAAGAGTGATGACTGGTGAGTGGGGAGCAGGGAGCAGGTGCTGTGGATTGGCCCCTCAAAGAATGTGATGACTAGAGGTGCTGGCTCTGGCATGAATGCGAGGCTAGTCGCTGACAGCCAGGAATTGGGACTCAGTGATCTGTGTTAGTGCCTGTGCTGCCTCAGATATGTTCAAGGTAGAGAGAGAGTCTAGGAACTCCAAAGGAGACAGCCCCACCATAGACTAGTTAAGAGCCTGACTCAACAGTGCCTACTGGCTCATTATTCAAAATAATACAGTCAGTGTGGGAAAGATAGCCTTAGAGTTACAAAGCACAGGGAAAAGCGAGAAGTACTTTAGACAAGTACTTTAGTACTTTGCTCTCAGTCACACCCCATGTAGCACAGTTGAAGGTCATAGTTTTATACCAAGAATAGTTTCGTCCAAGATGGCTTAAAATGATCAAAAGAGCACCCATGAAAGTTGATCGACTGCAATGGGACCAACAGCCATTGTGGGTCCCAGGGCAAAGTGTGTGTATTGGGAGGAGGGGGGGCAGCTCCACTACCCCAGAAGAGGGAGGTCTCAGGCAGAAGTTGGGGGCAGTCAGCCCTTAGCACCACTTGGACTGTGGCGCATCCCTACCCCCCAGGCCTCAGAGTGGAACTCTGGCAGCAATTTAAGGGGCTCAGTACTTCAGTTGCTGCTGCAGTAGCAACAGCAGCAGCCAGGAGTCCTGTGCCCCTTTGAATGATCAGGCCCCGGGACAACCACCCTCTTTGTCCTGCTCTTCCTCTCAGCAGGCCTGAACAGTTGGCAGTGGTGGGAAAGGTTGTGAGCTTTGTCATTTTTAAAAGTTAATTAAGTGTTTGCAAAAGGTGCTGAATTAACTGTTTTAAAGATTGAAGGCCTCTGTTTACCCACAAGGGCATTACAGCATGGATCGTTTGAGGAACTGTGCCTTTAAGAAGCTTTGGCAATAACTAGTTGGAATGAGTTGTTATGTTATGCAGAGGCTCATGTTATGCAGTGCGTCAGTCAGTTACAACTGAGACAATGAAAGAAGACCCATGTTAGACTCCCTGGCTCTGAATGATTACTGAACACCACATGATGCCAAGAGTAAAACAAACTAAGAAAATACCCTGCATGGAAGAATGGTGCAGATAAAACCTCACTACAGCCAGAAGTTCCAGGAAAAGTGGAAACAATGCTTCCCTTAGTACAGACAACCAATGGCTACCCATCAAAACAGGAACATAGTGAACTGAACATAGTGTTATTTCTGGTTATAGGTGGTCCTGAAACACTTGATGGCTGTGTCTACACTGGCATGAATTTCCGGAAATGCTTAAAACAGAATAGTTTTCGTTATAAGTATTTCCGGAAAAAGAGCGTCTACACTGGCAGGCTGCTTTTCCGGAAAAGCCCTTTTTCCGGAAAAGCATCCGTGGCCAATGTAGACGCGCTTTTCTGGAAAAGAGCCCCGATCGTCATTTCCGCGATCGGGGCTGTTTTCCGGAAAAGACTCCTGGGTTGTCTACACTGGCCCTTTACCGGAACAGTGTTCTGGAATAAGGACTTATGCCCGAGTGGGAACAGAATAGTTTTTCCGGAATAGCGGCTGATTTTGTACAGTTCAACGTCGTTGCTTTTCCGGAAATTCAAGGGCCAGTGTAGACAGCTCGCAGCTTATTCCGGAAAAGCGGCTAATTTTCCGGAATAAGTGGCCCAGTGTAGACACAGCCGATATGTTTAACAGTTTTTAGTTAAGTTAGACAGAGGATGGTAACTATAAAATTGTATTAAAGAAATTTGAGCATTGCACCCCACTTGTAAAAGAATAAGATAGATACTTTTAAACTGAGTGCAAAAAGGTGAAACAATAGGAGCATTTGTGACTGATCAAAGACTAACGAAGTCATCTTGCAATTTGGAGAGGCCAGCTGAGTGTCCCTAATAAAAGACAGGATGTGTGTCCCATCTCCTAATAAAAAAACTGAGATTACTGGAAGAGCAGAATAAACCTTTTACAAAACAAATAGAATTTGCCAAGCAAACAAAGTTACCCAGTCCACCTCCCAGAGTAAAATTTATGGAGGGTGGACTGTGCTCTGATACTGTGGACATCATTAGGAATACCAAATGCAATAAGAAATCTGAGGTAGAAAGACATGCAGAATTCAAAGTCACAGTCAACCAAAAACAGCATATGGAGTTTGCATACTGTGGCAAACATCCTAAGCTAATGCTCAGCATATGGGAAAAGATGCAAGAATTGCAATGGATGATCTCATCACTCTGCATACATAAGTAGAGTGTATATAACATGAAGAGCATAACAATAGCACTATTGGCTCAAAGGAATTTCTGATAGGAGTAATGGACAGTGTTGCAAGCACAAGATGAATGGACTATCATGTTTAGAGCAAATAGGACAATTATTTATTTTAAGTTGGATACAGGTGCATCAGCCAGTGTGGTGTCACAAACAGTGATATTGTCACAGAAAGATAAAGCCACAGGCAATAAAAGGTAAATGGGTAAAAATGAGGGCTTAACATGGTGAATCGCACACTGTGGGGCTACGTCTACACTGGCCCCTTTTCAAAAGGGGCATGCTAATTTTCAACTTCAGAATAGGGAAATCCGCGGGGGATTTAAATATCCCCCGCGGGATTTAAATAAAGATGTCTGCCGCTTTTTTCCAGCTTGGGCACTTTTTTTTCAGGCACTTTGAAGTAGGAATAAGAGATCCTCCGGAATAGGGCTTTATTCCGGAGGATTGGGCCAGTCTAGACGCTTTTTTCCGGCTTTTCCCCAAGCCGGAAAAAAGCGGCGGACATCTTTATTTAAATCCCGCAGGGAATATTTAAATCCCCTGCGGATTTCCCTATTCTGAAGTTGAAAATTAGCATGCCCCTTTCGGAAAAGGGGCCAGTGTAGACGTAGCCTGGGAGTATATGGATAAATAACACATTTATTGCAATTTGTAATAGTACCAGGCATAAGAAAACCTGTTGTTGTGTTTTAAAACATTTCCAGCCCTTGGTCTCACCAAGAAGATGCACTCGTTGGCTGGACAGAGGACCCAAACAACTGAAAAAGAGTCTAAGTCGTCCAGGGTGAGGGGAGTGCTGAGCGTATTTGTACAGAATAAAGTTGAAAGATCTCAACCATCCCATGACTCAGGCTTCTGACAAAATTTCCCATGCCATAATGTAGAGGATAAAAGAAGAGCTGGGTAGGCTTATTGCTCTGGGAATCATAGAGTGAGTAGAAGAACTAAGAGCATTCACTGACTATTAAAGAGGGGGAAAAAAGACAGAACTGTCCACTTGGGTATAAACCCCCAAAATATAAAGTATGTTAAAACGGAACAGCTATTACTATCTACAAGGGGGGAAATTTCAGGGGAGATGGGATAACACTAAATATCTTTCTACCAATGGGTATGTCTACACTGCATCCCTAGTTTGAATTAGGGATGCAAATGGAGACAATCGAAGTAGTTAATGAAGCAGGGATTTAAATATCCCGCGCTCCATTAACATGATCTCGCCGGCGCGCTAGTTCGAATCACAGCTGATTCGAACCAGGAAGTGCGCGCCGGGACGCGCTAGTTCGGACTAAAGCCCTTAGTCCGAACTAATGTTCCTCCTCAAAAAATGAGGAGTAACATTAGTTCGGACTAAGGGCTTTAGTCCGAACTAACGCATCCCGGCGCGCACTTCCTGGTTCGAATCAGCTGTGATTCGAACTAGCGCGCCGGCGAGATCATGTTAATCAGCTGTTTGTCGGCTCAGCTGTTTGTCGGCTCAGCGCGGCAGCCATGTAAATTTAAATGAAGCGGCAATTATTTAAATCGCCGCTTCATTTTACTATGTCTGGTAGCCTAATCTACATGCCTCTGGCAACAGAGGCATGTAGTCTAGACGTACCCTTTGATGCCCGTAGAACAGTGCTGGCTAACCTGTGGCTCATGGCCACATGAGACCCATTTGGATTTTATGGGTGGCCTGCAAGACATTTTGTTTACCATTGCCCATATGCAGGGTTGCAAAATTCCACTGGTTTCCATCTGTGCATTTTTTTCCTACCAGTATTACTGAAGTAACAGGCATGTAAAGCAAAGACACGTGAAGTGAGGTGCATGCTGATCGCATACAACATTGACTGTGAGGGCTGTGTGCTCCCTCTGCATTCAATCAAAGTAGTGATTTGGTTCAGTTGGCACACCCACAAACTGTAGGTACACAAGCACAGTGAGCAAAACCACCCTGTCTTGGTAATGACAATCTTGCAGCCTGCTGACATGAAGGAGGGCCACTCATGTGGCCCACTCACTATCCTAGGTTGCCCAGAAGATTGCCTTAGAAAAACTTAGGATATATTTTTGCGGCACTCCTTTTGGGAGACTGTTTCTGCAGACTGCCATTTGGACTGTGATGGTCATCTGAGGTGTTTTGCCCACTGCTTAGTGAGGAGGGAGAAGCAGTAACAGGAAACTTGGAAATGGCGGAGATGCTCAATGACTTCTTTGTTTCGGTCTTCACCGAGAAGTCTGGAGGTGTGCCTAACATAGTGAATACAAGCAGAGAGAGGGTAAGTTTAGAAGATAGGATACACAAAGAACAAGTTAAAAATCACTTAGGAAAGTTAGATGTCAGCAAGTCACCAGGTCCTGATGAAATGCATCCCAGGATACTCAAGGAGCTGATAGAGGAGGTATCTGAGCCTTTAGCTATGATCTTTGAAAAATCATGGCAGACAGGGGAGATTCCAGAAGACTGGAAAAGGGCAAATATTGTGCCCATCTATAAAAAGGGGAATAAGAACAACCCAGGAAACTACAGACCGGTCAGTTTAACGTCTGTCCCAGGGAAGATAATGGAGCAGGTAATTAAGGAAATCATATGCAAACACTTGGAAGGTAATAAAGTGATAGGGAATAGCCAGCATGGGTTTGTGAAGAACAAGTCATGCCAAACTAATCTGATAGCTTTCTTTGATAAGATAACAAGCCTTGTGGATAAGGGAGAAGCGGTGGATGTCATATACCTAGACTTTAGTAAGGCATTTGATACGGTCTCGCATGATATTCTTATTGATAAACTAGGCAAATATAACTTAGATAGGGCCACGATAAGGTGGGTGCATAATTGGCTGGATAACCGTAGTCAGAGAGTGGTTGTTAACGGTTCTAAATCCTGCTGGAAAGGGATAACAAGTGGAGTTCCTCAAGGGTCTGTTTTGGGACCCATACTGTTCAATATCTTCATCAATGATGTAGATATTGGGATAGAGAGTACGCTTATTAAGTTTGCAGATGATACCAAACTGGGTGGGGTTGCGACTTCTTTGGAGGATAGGGACATAATTCAGAATGACCTTAGCAAGTTAGAGAAATGGTCGGAGGTAAACAGGATGAGGTTTAATAGAGAGAAATGCAAAGTGCTCCACTTAGGAAGGAACAATCAGTTCCATACATACAAGATGGGAAGCGACTGTCTAGGAAGGAGCATGGCAGAAAGGGATCTAGGGGTCATAGTGGACCACAAGTTGAATATGAGTCAACAGTGTGATGCTGTTGCAAAAAAAGCAAATATGATTCTAGGTTGTATTAACAGGTGTGTTGTAAGCAAAACTCGTGAAGTCATTCTGCCGCTCTACTCTGCACTAGTTAGGCCTCAGCTGGAGTACTGTGTCCAGTTCTGGGCGCCACATTTCAAGAAAGATGTGGAGAAATTGGAAAGGGTACAGAGAAGAGCGACAAGAATGATTAAAGGTTTAGAGAACATGACCTATGAAGCCAGGCTTCATGAACTGGGCTTGTTTAGTTTGGAAAAAAGAAGATTAAGGGGGGACATGATAGCGGCTTTCAAATATCTAAAAGGGTGTCACAAGGAGGAAGGAGAAAATTTGTTCCTCTTGGTTTCTGAGGACAGGACAAGGAGTAATGGGCTTAAAGTGCAGCAGGGGAGGTTTAGATTGGACATTAGGAAAAAATTCCTAACTGTCAGGGTGGTCAAATATTGGAATAAATTGCCAAGGGAGGTGGTGGAATCTCCCTCTCTGGAGATATTTAAGAACAGGTTAGATAGACATCTGTCAGGGATGGTGTAGACGGAGCTTGATCCTGCCTTGAGGGCAGGGGGCTGGACTCGATGACCTCTCGAGGTCCCTTCCAGTCCTATGATTCTATGATTCTATGAAAATACAACAAATGTTGTTGGTTTAGAGGGTACTATGGCTTACATAGGTAACATTTTGTTTTGGGGAAAAACAATAAGAGCCCAATTAGAGCTTTTGAGTTGCTAGGCTACAGCTAAAAAAACAAAAATGTAACAGAAAGCACATACTTAGGAAATATGTTAACAGGGCAAGATATACAGGAAGATCACAGAATGGTTCAAGCCCTCAACAACATGCCTTCCCTGTCAGACAAAGAAAAGTTACAAATACTCTTTGGAATGGTAAACAATATAGGACTTTGCACTAGCTGCCTGAACCAGAAACCCGAGATTGCTGCTTGAAGATCTTTCATGAATACAGAATGCAAATCTTAAGAAAGTAAAGGTGTTAATTAAAGTAGCCCTAGTCCTGAAGTACTATGACAGTAAACACAAAACTAAAGCTCTCCACAGATGCCTCTTAGCAGTGTATTGGTCTTGTCTCCTTACAACAGTTTGGATATGTAACCCTTCTGCCAGGCCGAGTTAAAAGCAGCAAAGGCCAGGTTCAGTATCTAGGGGTCTCCTCCCAACAACATAATACAACACAGGCTTGAGCCCCCACCCAGCGACCTGGGAAGTCTTACACACACCCCTGGACGTTTCAAAGAGGCAATTCTTCCCCTCTCGCAAGCACAGAGTCTCAATTTAGCAGCAATTCTTTAATATGAGGTAACCGACATCAGCATTAAATGGAGAAAACACCACAACTCGGATTCATAGACCAAACATGAGCAAAGATCCACCCCCCAGCCACGAATCACCCAAAGTCCCCAAAAGTCCAGCACCCCAAGAGTCTCTTGAGTCCAGCAACCCAAAAATCACCCAAAGTCCGACACCCCAAACGTCTCTGGGTCAGTGCCGCCCCAGGGTTCAAAAGTTCACCTGGCAGGGTTTTACCATCCCAACCTGAGTGGAATGGAGGGGGCGGGGTTTGATACACCTTATGTGGTCCGCCGACGGCTCCGCCTCTCCGTAGGGTTCTGCTGCCGCCATCAACGCTAGTCACTCCACCACACTCCACCTGCTGTCCCGTGAGCCGCTCCCACCGTCCCATGAACTGCCCTGCTTCACCAGCCATCTCAGTCCACACCCCTGGCCGCCAGCTGGTTGTTCCTGCAGCTGCTCCACTGGCCACCCAGTGGTCATCCCTGCCAGCCACTCTGCTGGCCGCCTTCGCCCGCCGGTCGTTCCTGCAAATCGCTCTGCTAGCCGTACCATAAACTGCTCTGCTAGTAGCTCAGCAATATAGCTTCAGGCTCCTCACAGCACACAGTGATTTCAGCTCATAGTAGATTTCAGCTCTTCAGCAGTATAGCACCAGGCTCCCCACAGCACACAGTGATTTCAGCTCTTCAGCAAGTTCAGCTCATAGTAGAGGAGCCTCAGTGCTAGCGCACCATTGGCCCACAGTGAAGTCAGGTCAGCAGCTTGCAACTAGACTCCTAATGGAATCCAAATTAGCTCTGATATTCCACAGTAGAGAGAGAGAGAGAGAGAGAGAGAGAGAGAGAGAGAGTGAGTGAGTGAGTGAGTGAGGTGCAATTGGTGGGGTTTTTTTAGGCCCTCAGACAGGGCCCCACCACCAGGTACAAATTCCTGTCCCCAGCCTCTCTCAGCTTGACTAGTTTTGGAACCCATGCCCCTTGTCTAGTGAGTGCTACTTAGTTTATGGTGAAACCCTCTGTCATAAAACAGTTCTACTCTTCCACTGTCCTTGATTTGCATAATCGGGGTAACAACACTTTATCCCCCCCTGCCTCAATAACAGAGAGACTGGGGATCCCATAGTGGCCAAAGTGACCATTTGGGCTGCTGTGAGCACATACTAGGCGGGGTGGGTGTGCCTATGCAAATGAGATCAGCCCCTGAAGTCTTTTTGCACCACTCGCCACAATTCACCACCAGATGTCAGGGTAGAGCTTATCCTGACCCTGCTTACAGATAAAAGTGGAGATCCATGGCCTATGCATCACAAGTGCTAAGAAAAAACTAAGGGTATGTCTAGACTGCATCCCTCTGTCGACAGAGGGATGCAGATTAGGCAGGTCAACATTGAAAATGAGGCAGAGATTAAAATATCCCATGGCTAATTTGCATAAAAATGGCCACCGTGCTTTGCCGACTCAGATACCCCTCTAGACTGCCTCTTTTTGCCGACAAAGTGCTGAGTCTGCAAAAACGGTGGCCATTTTTATGCAAATTAAGCACAGGATATTTAAATCCCCGCTTCATTTGCAATGTCAACTTGCCTAATCTGCATCCCTCTGCCGACAGAGGGATGCAGTCTAGGCAAACCCTAAATGTCAATACTGTGAAATAGAGAAGGGAGATTTGGCATTAGTCTATGAGCATAAAAAGTTTTATTTTTTATTTATGAGAGGCCTGAGTTAGCTATAATTGACCACATATTATTTATTGCTGTTGTCAAAAGACTCTGGCAAACAACCCCTTGAAAATACAGAGATTATTGTTTCAATTTCACATGTATGATTTGCAAATTGAATACCAATCTGAGAGAGATTTGGTGGTTGCAGGCTCACACTCTACAGAATTCGACAAAAGTAGTCTCAGACAAAATGTAGACTGTGATTACTAGAGCTACTGCTCAGGATGAGACCCGGCAGCAAGTAATTAGTAATAGTAAACAGTAATGTATGACAATGGGTCACAGTTTAATGAATATAAGTTTACTCAATTTGCAGTGACATATGAGCTTAGGCAAGCAATCACTAATCTCTGTTATCCCCAATCCCCAATCCACTGGGTTGGTTAGAAATTATGTCAGAATAATAAATCATTTACTGTAAAAGTATGCAGAATCTGATCTGTATTTAGTGCGTTTAAATTACAGAATGGCACCAATGAAGCATGGGTTAATACCCACTGACATTTTGATCATCAGAAAACTGAAAACAAGAATGCCTTAACTGTTACAAAACGACATCAGAGTCACCGGGGACTTGCTAATGTATAATGAGACAATTAAGCAATAAAAAAAATCTCATATGATTTGGAGTCCCTGGGGCTGCCACCACTTTATGAAAACAATGCTACACATCTCTCTGGGTATGTCTACACTACAAAGTTAATTTGAACTAACAGACGTTAGTTCGAATTAACTTTAATAGGTGCCATCCATCTCCGGCCTTCCACAAACAGAGGCCAGGGACACCATTTCTACCCCTGGCTAATACCACTCCATGGACCCAGCCTCCATGAATTTATCTAAATTCTCTTTAAACTCTGTTCTAGTTCTAGCCTTCACACCAAGGAGTTCCACAGGTTGACTATTTGCTTTGTGAAGAAGAACTTTCTTTTATTAGTTGAAGCCTGCTACCCATTCATTTCATATGGTGTCCTCTAGTCCTTCTATTATGGGAACTAATGAAGAACTTTTCTTTATGCACCCTCTCCACACCACTCGTGCTTTTATAGACCTCTATCATATCCCCCCTCAGTCTCCTCTATTCTAAGCTGAAAAGTCCCAGTCTCTTTAGCCTCTTCATATGGGACCTGTTTCAAACCCCTGATCATTTTAGTTGCCCTCCCCTCTCCCACCCTCTCTCTTCCCCTCTCCCACCTTCTTTTCCCAGTTGCCCCAGAGGTTAACCCCCCCAGTTTTGTTAAATAAAGAGACTTTCTATTTTTGAACACACGTGTCCTTTATTTTGTACATCAGGAAGGGGGGCTAGGGAGGGGTAAATGGAAGGAAGTGAGGGAGGAATGGGGTACGAGCCCCCAATGGGGAGGACTGGGGTGGCTCTGCAGGCTCCTCGGGGTGGAAGCTCTCCTTCAGCCCCCCGATTGACTCCCCCTGGATGGCAGCCTGCAGCAAGTGTAGCCGGGCTGATGGCCGAGTGCTGTGATGTGCCAAGTGTGGGCACTCAGGGCACTCCATCCAGGACTGCTTTGCTGTCCTCCATCGAGTTAGACAAGTGAGCGGGGAACCCCTGAGAACTGTCTGTCCGGGGTGGGGGTCGGGTCCCTTTAAGCACAGCCCTCGGCCAGCCTGAGACAGCAGCTCCACGCTCTAAGTCCTAATCTGATGCCCTGCCGGCACTGCTTCCGGCCAGCCTTAACCTCAGTTCAGGGTCCACTCAATGTGGACATGCTAGTTCGAATTAGCAAAATGCTAATTCGAACTAGTTTTTAGGTCTAGATGCACTAGTTCGAATTAGCTTAGTTCGAATTAACTAATTTGAACTAAGTTAGTTCGAATTAGTGCTGTAGTGTAGACATACCCTCTGATTGGGAACATTGTATTAACCAATGTGTTAGCTGAACTCTTGGTCTCAGGTAGCAGAAGGATGAGAGAGTCTATCTTTTGATACAACTTTAATTTCTAAACAATTTAAAGGCACAAAACATGTTGCTTTGCAAAAACTAACAAAAATCATAATTCAAATATCAGAAACATCGCAGTAAAGTAACACAAGACCAGGAAACTCAAGAATCAGTAGACAAAACAAGATATAGCTAGGTTCATTGAGAAGCTAAAGAAATGCTTCACAGTGCATTGGAGACACAAGCTGGGTGAGATAATATTACCTCATCCACACTCGTCTCTCTAATATCCTGAGACCAACAGAACTATAGCACTGCTTATAACAGTCCTTTGGATAAGAAACATTTTGACAAATGAATTGACAGCTTATGTTACCTATGGTCTGTTTAGCAAATTCAGGCCCACTTTCAGTCACTCCACAATTAAGTCTTTGGTAACTAATAAGGATGTGAAAGTGTAACTATGTACATGGTTAACCAACGAGCCTGGGCTCATCAGTTAATGTTCACAGTTACACGCTGGCTTCCAGCACACACAGGACATTTTCAGAGGTTACACGGTTACATAATTAAAAACATTTTAATATCCCTAGTAACTAAAGACAATATTTATTTCCCATTCCAATGATTAGACATCAGGTGTGTTTCCACGTTTATCTCTGATTTGCTGTACTCTTTCTGGGTTTGATTTCCCTGTTGTTAGGAAGGCCATTCATGAATTCTCAGAATACCAGACATTCCAGTGTTTATAGGAATGGAGCAGGCCCACACCCCCGGCATGACCTTACATGCATACTGTGAGTAATGCCAGCAAGGCTGGAGCCATGAGCTCTTTCAAAATGGTGTTCCTCACTGAATATCATACAAAACCACATTTGGTTTGTCAGTACTAAATGGGGGACAAACTGCCCCAAAAGAGGACTGTCCAGTTTTAAACTGAACAAATGACCTGCCAGTCTTTGACGTAGATTTACTGTTTCAAAGTCCATGAACTCCAATGGGAGACTCTGTTGGCTTCAGTGAAATTTGATTCAGGCAAAGATCATTCAAAATAAAGAGGATAAATTGTTAAACGTTCCTACTTTTATCCAAATAATCTCTCATGAACTTCTTTACATAACTAATTTGTTCAGCTTTTCCTATAGCATGTAGGGCTAGCCTCTTGAAAGGCTGTGTACAAAAGGTCTGTTTCCTAGAGAAAATCCCCAAAAATGAAGACTGACACTTTCTGAATTCTTTTGCAAATGTAAGTAAGGCATGTTTCTATTTCTAACAAGAATCCTTCTACAAATGAATCTGTTACGTCTTTTTCATTTGAAAACTTGGAAATAGGAGGGTCATGTTTCTAGGAATAAAGGAAAGGACATGAAAGTACCAATGAAAATTGACTGATCAACTAAAGGGGACAGAGGTAAAAACAAAGAAATTCAGTATTAACCATAGTGATTCACCAAACGGGTACCACTGGACAGGGAAGGAATCATTTGGTCCATCTTGTCCAATATTCCTGAATAAATCAAACAAGACTCTATACTATGCTTTCCATGATAGGTGGCCGTAACTGTTTTGGGCAGCCCTGAAAATCTTTTCTATTCTTTTTTTTTTTTTCTGACTGGGAGCAGAGGAAGGCTGCCTGGGACCAGGTGGTGCACCAGCACGAGGACATGTGCTCCTTCCTCACCTTAGTGATGGAGCGCATGGTCTTGTGCATGGAGGACATTTTGGAAGTTCTGCGCCGTGAGGCACAGCATGAGGCCTGTGAACCTGGCACTGCTTTGCAGCAGCTCTGGCTCCATGTTCAGTGCTGTGGTATCCACAAGGGCAACCAGAGCACACTGCTGTTACCCGCACAAATTTCTCTATCCCTTCCACAGCGTAGGGACACACACCTTTGCCCAGTTCCTAGGGCTCATGGTGCAACCCTGCTAATTTACACACCCACCCTTACCCAATTCATAGAGCTCATCTTCCTGCAGGTTGGCAGGATCTCTAGCCACTGAAGGAGCCTCACACAGTAATATCTTTATCCTCTATATATTGACAATTCCCAAACAAGCAGAATACACATGCTGAGCACACAGTGTCATGCTCACCAATCCTGATAAAGGCAGGCAGACTTCCCCTGTTGGCCAGGCAAGGTCAGTCTCTCTGGATCTTAGCTGCTGCACGTCATGGTTGTACAGGAGAGTCCTGACAGCTCTTATCTTAGGCTGGGTCTTGGAGGTGAGTTCTTCTTGGTGTTCCTTGTCTCTTTGGTCTTCTTCCAGCCTTTTGCTTCCTTCCTTCTGCTTCTGTTACTTCCGATCTTCTTTTTCCTATTACTTCTTATCTTCCTTCTTTATATAATGAAACCTGAGTCTTGCTTAGCTATACCTTAACCAATTATTTTAGTATAATTTTACTAACCAATCATAACAAATCATACACCACCACCTTAATTGATTTACACCTACCAAAATTAATTATACAACAGACAGAAACAGTTACAAACCAGACAGAGCTCACACAGTCAAACAATAGGAAAGTGTAGTGATAATGATCATAGAATGAGGATTCCACAGCCTCAAGTATTGATAAGCAGTTTCTTGACAGACAGAATGGTGTGACTTAAGTTTTCTTTACCCATCTTGAGATCTGTTTCTTTATCTAGTGATAGTGGGGGAGCTATCAGGACAAAGTCCCCTCCTCACAGCCTGGTGTGACACTTTTTAATACAATTTAGATGGAATTGTGAGTATGTGTCTCCAGGCCTTACAGTTAATGGCTGCTACCCTTCAGTCTGGCTGCAGAAGGCGGCTTGGTTCAGGCCTAGCACAGGCCTTCCAACATGGCTACAGAAAAGCCATATTACAGTTCGAACCATCAGCACCTCCCCAATAGGGGTGCCTGCCTCCCCAGACTCCCCCTAAAGTTGTGGCTCAATTTCAGTATGACAAATGGGGGCGTTACACTGTAGGGGCAATGCTGGGGAGGGCGGGGGAACATAAATGCCCCACTATGCTAATCAACACTGGAGCATCAGTCTGTGTGCTTGGAGAGCACTGGCTTCCCAGGGATGCTGTAGAAACAAAGCAGTCAACCCAGCTGGTGTCATATACAGGGGAGACAACGAAAGCTTCTATCACGAGACCAGTCCTGACCCCATGTTGGGAATCAGGAGTCATGGATCAAATGTTGTATTCAGAAACAGGATCCCACTGTGAATGGGAACAAGGAGGGTGGAATATTGGGAATGCCTTACCATAGTCAGGGGAGGCAGATAGTGGATTTAGCCAATCAGCTCTTATGGGCAAATGATGAAGATTCAGCAGAAACAGACACCCCCTACATTAATGTGATACATTGATGTGTGGCTGTAAAGGCCCCAGAAGGAGGGCAAGCAGAAGAGAACCCACGGGTGGAAAAGTTTCCTGGGGTTTGGGCTAAAAATAAATTGGAGTGTGGAAAAATTGATGCTCAGGTTTTAATTTGAGGCCCTGACCATCTTCCACAGCGACAATACAAATATCCCCAGGAGGCAGAAGAAGGATTAAAACCTACCATTGACCTACCAGGGCACAAAAGCAGGTGACAAGTCCAGAGACATTGGATCTATAAGCCCTACAGGAATGGGATGAAGAAATTGAACAATTCCTGAGGCAAGGAATAATCAGAGGGAAATGGCATGTACACAAAGACTCCAAAGGGGTAGTGTGGGTCACTAAACATGACCCAGACCTTGGGGGATGGCCTAAATGGTGGTTGATTCCTAAAAAGGTCAGAACTGAACTGATTCAATATGTTCATGAGCAAGGGCATTTTGGGGTAGACAAAACTGTGGAAAGAGTCAAAGATACAAGGTGGTGCCCCCCCTCCCCCCAAGGAAGATGTAAAGCAGTGGAGTAATAATTGTTTGCGATGTGCTATGGTTAATGCAGACCCACAGGTAGAAAAGGGCCCCATTGCTCACCAGAGGATTGAGGGTCTATATCGGACCACTACCAGTTACCCCAAGGAACAACAAGTACTGTTTGGTAATTGTAGATCCCTTTACAAAATGGGTAGGAGCCATCCCAACAAAGACTAACACAGCATCGACTACAGCCAGGCAATTGTTTAATGTGGGGATTAGCCGGTGGGGGCTGCCAAAGGAAATTGATTCTGACCAAAGCCCACACTTCATTTGGGAAACTATGCAGGAGCTGTGTAAAATGCTTGGCATTAAGCAAAGGTTCCACATAGCAGGACACCCCTGATCCTCAGGACAAGTGGAACAAACTAACCGCACTGTAAAGGATGCTCTGAGACAAATAGTAAAGGAAAATGGAAGAGACTGGGATGAAAAACTGCCCTTGATTCTAATGGCCTTAAGGTCAGTCTCAGCAAGTCAAGGTTACACTCCCTTTGTGGCAATGATGGGAAGGGACATGCGAACATTCCAGCAGTGGTGATTAGACGTTGATATTCCAGACGGGTGGCAACCCAAAGTGCTAAATGACCAGTGGATCCAGTCTCTTGTAGAGGCATTAACAGAAATCCACAAGAAAATAGCAGATCAGTTGGGTGTTAATATCTAAAAGATGAATAAAAGGTTGGTCCAGGTAAAAAGGCCTGTTGAATGGGAAGTTGGAGATTAGGTGCTGTATTGGAAATTTGCAGAGCAAGATTGCTCTTTGGGAATGAAGTGGGAAGGACCAGTGTACATTGTGGAAAAGGCCAGCCCAACAGTGTACCAGGTAGAAATCTGGTCAAAGAGGCTAAACATGCCAAAGTTAAAATGATTCCATTCTTCCCAGCTTAAACCATGGAAAGGGGACTCCAAGCAGTAACCTCTAACTAGCCCCATGCAGGGGGGTTAGAAAAATGTCTGTTTTGTCTTTCAGAGTTCTAAAAGACTGACACCAGCAGAAGAACACAAGTGACCTGGGCACCGTTATGAAGAAGCTGTTGTCGCAACTGTGTGTCTGTGTGTTTTATGTTCCATGTTGTTTGTCTGACAGCGAAACCTATTCTCTGGCCTGTTGATATCCATGTAGTAAGTGTATGGAAAAATAATTTCTGGGTAACGGCACAATGCTGGATCAATCCTATAGTGTTCAATCATATCAGCTGATGCTTGTGCTGGGAAAAGGCATTCACCCATTACCATAACATAACTGGCGGGCTGTCACCAGAAGCCCCATCACAATCTAAGTTGTCAATAATGACTGGATACTCTAACACTATGGAAGGGAATTGTACGGGACCAGAAACTACAATATATAACTTTGACTGCCTTAAGCTCACTCAGAAACAAGAAATCAATCTGCTTAAGATCCCTGTGTTCTCTCCAAAATGTGGGATACTGAAGTTTATGGGGTTTGCATGGCAGCTAGGAGGGGACACTGACATTAGGATGCTAATAGGGTTTAATGAGCCTCACTTGCTTCAAATCTGGGAATCAAGGCCCAGCACCCTGACTAGTCCCTCAGGGAAACAATTGCAAATATCAAGAAACTTCGCTAACACACCAAGGCAGGTGGATACTGTGATGTAGTGGGGGTACCTTGCTGGTTGCTATGCGGGGCAGTGGGCTGTGGGTGACCTCTGCTGTCTGTAGCACAGCCCAGCAGGGCAGGGGGTGAGTCATTATGCAAAGGGGCTCCAAACCTGTCTGACCAGCTACCCCCCAGGGAGAGAAACAAAGGAAGGTGGAATGCCGCCCCTGGCTGGGGGGCAGGGCTGGAAGAGAGTTGGTTAGTTTCTGTCTGGGATCATGGAGGAAGCAGCCTAGGCAACAGGCTGGGATTTAGGAGCCCAGGCTCTCCCATCTCAAGGGGGGCTGAGGCATCCTAGGCCTGCCCTGTAACTAGATTACATCTGTGCTGTATCCTGGAGAAGCAATAAACTCCCTCTATTCTACTGGCTGGTGGAGTCTGTTCGTGCCATTACCGGGGTGCAGGAGACAGGAAAATCCCGACGCGCTGTCACAGATACCCAGGATATACGAGAACTGAGACCCCCAGAATGCCTCTGGGTAACATTACATTTTAAAATAATTGCCACTGAGTTTGATATGCAAAAACCAAGAAAACACCCATTGAGCAGTCAACATGTGGTAAAATTGGATCACAGAGAACAAGTCATTATATCACCAACACTATATCTAAAGCAAATTGAGCTGGACCTTACTGGGTTAAATGTGTCCAAGGTCATACCTCAATGCACCCCATATGTACAGACATTCCATAAGGGGTGGGCAGCATGGCTACAATTATGGTATATTGACAAACCCATCAGAAGAAGAACCCTCAGAGGTGTATTGGATACTGTTTTGGGTAGAAGTGGGTTAGGAGTCAGAGTACTGGATGCCACTAACATAGGAGTATTGGCAAACAAATTGAGTTATGTGACGGGTGAAATACAAGAGCTGGGAAAGCCTGTCAGTGCATTCTTATCAAAATTAGGAATGGGACAACAATTATTTTCTAGAATATTACCAGTATGGCAACAGCAAGGGGAAAAGGATTTGTTATTAGCAGGAACTATGGGATCAATACAAGAACTGCGTCCATTTGTGTCCCGCAAGGGGGGAGGCAGTGGAGGTGTAAGACATGGCTGTAGAGAGGAGATCCTGAAAGCATGCGGTGCAATTGCCTGAACAAGCAGCCACAAGAATTGCCTGCCCTCCTGGTGCCTTCTCCAGAGTGCTTCCAGGGGCTGTAAGTCTGAGGCAGGTGCCAATCAGTGTGGACATGCTATTTTGAAATTATTCTGGCTAATTTTGCTGCTTCCTCATAGTAGGCACATACTATATCACTTTTGTTAAATCTGGAGTTATGATGTTGATTTTACTTATTTCAATATAATTTCCTAGTGTAGACGTGTCCTGAGAGAACCAGTTTCTGTCCACCATTTGCAGACCAAATTATACGGGGTGGCTGCATCTACATTGGCACCCTTTTCCGTAAAAGGGATGCTAATGAGACCAGTCAATTGCAAATGCCACGGGGGATTAAAATATCCCCCGCGGCATTTGCATGAACATGGCTGCCACTTTTTTCTGGCTCGGGGTTTTGCCGGAGAAAAGTGCCAGTCTAGATGGGATCTTGCGGAAAGTAAGGAATAAGGGATCTTGCGGAAAAGGGCTTATTTTCCGCAAGATCCCGTCTAGACTGGCGCTTTTCTCCGGCAAAACCCCGAGCCAGAAAAAAGCGGCAGCAATGTTCATGCAAATGCCGTGGGGGATATTTTAATCCCCCGCGGCATTTGCCATTCCGACTGGTCTCATTAGCATCCCTTTTACGGAAATGTAAATGTAGACACAGACGGTTAGTTAGGGACCTTGAGAAGAGTTAGCAAAATTTTCTTTGCAATATACTTCAAACGAGGCCCATTTTACAGAGTTTGTTTGGGGAGAGAAGGCGTATGTGAAACTTTAGGCCAGCCCTTCTTCATTAATAACTGCTCTAAAAGTGAAGCCCCTTTCTTTGTGCATTGCACTTCCAATGCTTACAAGACTAAATAGTCTTGCTCAGAGATACTAAAATTCTACTACTTCCCCCATATCAGAGACTCTCACTTGGAAACCAGGATTGTGAGGATGCAAGTCCAGCTCTTCTTCCCATACACTTATTAATTCTTTATCTGAACATCACAGTTACCATATTTAGGCAAATACTTTCTGATTATCTTCTATGCCAGAAAGGCAAGGTCATAGAACAACTCAGACCAAACCCAGAAGTCTTGACTCTCAAGCCTCTATTGTACCTTCTTTCCATAAAATACACATAGGCTACATCTACACTGGAATGATTTTCCGAAAATGCTTTTAATGGAAAAGTTTTCCGTTAAAAGCATTTTTGGAAAAGCACGTCTAGATTGGCAGGACGCTTTTCCGCAAAAGCACTTTTTGCGGAAAAGCGTCCGTGGCCAATCTAGACGTGGTTTTCCGCAAAAAAGCCCCGATCGCCATTTTCGCGGAAAACAGTACTGTGCTGTTTACACTGGCCCTCTTGCGCAAATGATTCACGCAAGAGGGCTTTTGCCCAAACGGGAGCAGCACAGTATTTCCGCAAGAACACTGACGATCTTACATGAGATTGTCAGTGTTCTTGCGGAAATTCAAGCGGCCAGTGTAGACAGCTGGCAAGTTTTTCTGCAAAATCAGATGATTTTGTGGAAAAACTTGCCAGTCTAGACACAGCCATATTCTTTCAGTATAAGCTCTGTACCATGATCATTTGCAGTTAATTGCCCTGAAGACTATTATCTGCTGACTAATGCTGATATAATTAGGAGACAGAGTACATATTCAGAAATAAATACTTTGCTTAATTTTTTCTCTTTTTTGTTAAGTGATCCCTTCTTCCTCTCTTTCCAACAGTTCGTTATTTTTTACTGCAGGTACACGAATTTCCTAGTTGGGTTTGATTATTAATAATTCAAAGAGCAAATTACTCCATGGCATGGAAGGATAACTGAAAGCAGCATTTACAACTTGCCATAAGCTTAAGGACTATATCTGAGTCACATAAAATAAAACTCACTGTAACCATCCTCAGGTATAATATGTAGATGTGAACTGAGACTGAAGACCCCAGCACTGAATGTTGCTCATTTGGCCCACAGCACCATGGTCATCTTTGCCTGATGGCAACTAGCAAAGAAAAAGACAGTTGCACAATTTCATTGTTATTGCAAATGTGTTAGGACGCTTCAGACATGAAGATCATGAGTGCTTCAGTTCACTAAAATCTTTAACTATACATGTGAACACAGACTGGCCTTAATCCTAATTCTTTCTTGTGACAAGTCCTTCCCTGCTCAAGAAATCTATCATCTTGACTCAGCAGCATGTTTTCACGGCATAAAAACAGACGGCATCTTTTCTGCTCAGAGTCATAGAAAATAAGTACTTATTGTATGCAAATTATTTTTTCTGCATGTCAGACAAAAACAAATCATATTGTGGTCTGTATGTACAGTGAAACTGAAAAGATTCAAACATCTCTTTACTATGGTGACTCAGTCTGGTTTTGGTAACAAATAAATATAGTGTCTCCCTGTGAAGAAATATTGGTATTAATCATCCTGTTTAAGGAGAGGTGGTGTGTTTGGAAAGAATGAATCATCATTTGCTCTATGTTGTACTCCAGAGTACTGTAAGAACAAGAATTTTTCACGTAAGCAGACAGTGTCTTCACTAAACCAATGTACTTAAAATTTAATCCACAAAGAAATTATTCCTCTGCAATTCATAATTCCTTCACTCAGCAAATAAGTACTGGTTTTAGATTTCTCTCTGTTTACATTGGGAATTATACTTGTCTCAGCCATTGGTAGCCATTAACCAGTGTAGCTGAAACGATGTAAAGTGCAAGCATAGATAAGAACAGCTACAATTTGTCCTGACTGAATTTAGCCCAGTTTCAAGTTGAATGTTAAGTACAGATACAACATAAAAAGTTTAACATCGGAGGCAAGTCTACATAAACAAGTAGGGCACAGCAAGCTGAGGTGTAAGCTACAGCATGTTAGCCTGCCTTGCTCTAAGTATCCATGTGGCATGTGCTACTGTGAATTGAGAGTAGAATAAAGTGCAGTAGCGAACTTTTAGTACATGGCAGAAATTCTTCCTCTGCAATTGTAGTACAGAGAAAGCCAATGTGAGGTTTATACACCAGTGTGCCACCCACTAATTGTTTGTATAGAGAAGTCCTAAGAAATATACTACAGTATATTCCAAAATATTTTAATGACATACTGCTGAATTTAAACCTGGCCTTACACAGCCCTCTGCTTTTATACTCAAAATTTTATAGGCACATGTAATTTTTGTTCAACATTGGTAATTATGTTTCTATGCAAGTCAATGGCAGTTTTTCTTCAATGCTGCGTGATTTTGAAAATGACACCGGAAACATTTAAATGTCTGATTGTACTCTTCTTGTACTTGAGGTGTATATAAATGTAGACTCAAAATTGCACTCAGAGGGTATGTCTACACTACAGCACTAATTCGAACTAACTTAGTTAGTTCGAATTAACTTTGTAGTGTAGACATACCCACAATTATTTGCAGCTACAAAGTATCTGACTTTTTAATATTCTATTTATTGCTCACATCTGAAAAGCACATATTTAGGCCAATCCATCAAAATATTTTTCTTGTGATAAAATCAAGAGTAAATATATTTCTGCTAGAGCTAACTGAATTACATGGCTTGTGTATTACAAGAAAAAACTGTTTTACAGATTTTAGAAAGAACTGACTAGGAAGTCCACGTTTTTTCCCAGGTTATAGACTGGAAGGCAAAACTTCATATAGTTTTACCTTAGGATCAAGGAAGAATTACTTCTTGTATTTCTAGTGCCATGAGTAAATTTTTTTTTTCCACAGGTCACATATAAACAGAAGACGGAAGACTATACAAAAGAATTTCCTAATATGGAATGTGATTGTTCAGTCTTCCTGTGGTATTGCATATAAAGCCAAACTCAGACCTAGTGAGTGCTTTTTATTTGTATTTACCAATGTCCAGTTATTCTGTATTTCATAGTATAATCTTCTCTGAATGTCTTCATAACAAGAAACAAGTATACTCTCGCTCTCTCTCTCAAAACAAAAAAAACTGTAGCTACAAGCTAATGACACAAAATATGTACAATATTCCAAGTAAAACTTCCCTTCACCATAAACTATAGGGAAACTTAAATTAATAAATAATTATAAGAAGGCATATGTGGGGAAAATTCAAACAAAATAGAACAGCTGCATCACACATTTATATGTAAGTGAAATATATTATGAAAACCATAATAAAGAAGGATGGAGAGAGTAAGCTAAACATTTAGGACTATATTCTACCTTTATTTACAAGCAAGCATCTCCCATCAATACTAATGAGAGTTGCTAAAGCTGTGGTGTCCACACCTTAGCCACTAGCCAAGTGTGTGGCTAGTTAGCTTGAACAATGTGGCTATTGGGCTGGTTGAGTATGGCTAGTTTGCTATAGCAGTATACTATATATTGGCTGCTGCTTTAGAACTGGTTGGATACTATGGCACTAGAGCATGAGGGTCAGAGGGACTAGAATATATATTGGGTGAGGGATCAGGCTCTAAGTGATGCCACAATTTGGACAAACACACACAAAACAATTAGAACAACCCAGGAAAGTTATGTCTACACTAGCAGGTTATTTCAAAATAATAACTCCTAAAATAACTATTTCAAAAGAAGTGTATTTCTCTTCACAAGCAGGAGTTACAATTTCAAAATAACAAGCCCCTTATTTTTAAATAGGCTTGGTAGTGTGGACATTGTCCTTGTTATTTCAAAATAAGGGGAGTTATTTTGAAATAACTCCCAAGTGTAGACATACCCAAACACAAGTAGCAAGTTTCTGAAATCTGATCACAAAAGTCATTGAAATCAGTCGAATTTTTTCCATTGACTTCAGTGGTTACTATATCAAATTACTAGTTTCTGGGCTAGAGACTTTGGTGATTGGCACACTATATAAGTCAGACACGTAAATAAATACCTCAAGTGAGGCAGAAAGGACAAAGGCCAAATAATAATAGCCACCTGTGAATTATAAAATTATTTCCATGCAAAATGGTTGGAGTAGCATACTGTTGTCATATAATAGAAGTTATACAGAAAAAGCAGGGGAGGAATATAATTATTACAAATGATTTTCTAGTTCTGAAAGTTTCATTTGTGTTTACGATTCTAAAATGTCATATTTTAATTTGATATAACTTGCTCTTTTCTGGTGCTTTTCGTCTGATGATCTCAAAGTTCTTAACATTAAGATCCCAACATCCTTTTGTGGCAGGTAGTATCATCTCCATTTTAAAGAAAGTTAAACTAAGGCATATAAGTTTAAAGGGCCTGATTTTGCAGTGGCACAGAACCTCCAGTGACTTTACTGGTAAAATATGTTTAGGGAGTCTACAGAATCAGGACCAGCCTGACTTGCCTATTATGCAGAGGGTGAAATCCTGGCCCCAATGTGCCCTAGCTCCTAGTTCACCATTTTGATCATTAGGTCACGCTGTAAACCAGTGTTTCGTAAACTGTGTGCTGCAGGACACCAGTGTGCCACGAGATAGTCGGAGGTGCACTGTCGCCTCTTAACTTATTTTCCACCCCCGGCAGAGACGAAAGCTCAGTTGGGACAACATGCGTGGCAATTAAAGGGGCCATGACCGCTTTTTTTTTCTCCTCAATAACTTTCCCCCGGTGTTCTACAAAAAAAAAAAAAAAAAAAAAAAAAAAAAGGTTTGGTGTTCCACAGTCTTAAAAAGTTTAAGAAACACTGCTGTAAACAATATAGCCAATGTTGTATTTTTTCATGATCTCCTACACTCCAGAATTAGAAATAGGATCACTTAATAGTTCAATTTGCTCTTTTCTAATTTCTGTACTTTGGACAGAAGAGACAGGATTCAAAGGGTATAACATTTAGAATAATTTTTTTCTTTGTGTTTTGAGTCCACTGTTAATTTATCTATATGCTTTATATCTTGTCAAAGCTGAAAATATACTGAGCTAACAAAGTAAGAGTAAACAAAGATTTACTTTGCTATATTATAAAAACCAATAAGTCAGAATAATAAATTACATTGTTCCCTTCATTTGAAACATTCCCTGTAGCGTTCTCCCTGCAGTAACAGAAAGTTGGATAAGTTAAAATTTAAAACCCCCCACAAGTATTTCACAATCAATGGTAACCTGAGGATTTTCCTCGTATTCAGGGTTTGTTTCTGTGTTGGGTAAGGAGAATATGTAAGAATGTAAAAACAGTAATTATATAAAAAGGGAGGAGCCCAGTATAATCATTGTGCTTTAATTCATTTGGCTATAAGCAAATGCTGTTTTGACACAGTAGGTCAGATTGACAAAAAAAAAAAATGGCCAGTAAACTTTTTGTATTTTCAAGATTTTTTGTAGACTGATTCCATAAGGTGCTGCTCTCACAACCTCATGAATAAAGAATGATTTCATCACAAATATGTCACAAATTCTCTGAAGTCTGTTGGTGGCTGAGGTGTTCAGTATCTCAGTGAAGACTTGCAGAACTTACTGGCAATAAGCTTGCCCATGGTTGCAAAGTGTGCCAGTGAAAAATGAAATTCAGGACCTTAACTGGCAGTCTCATCTTAATGGTTTTCTATCCACAGTATTTGCACTGCACAGAATTGGAAATAATGTAATGGCAGTTTTGCCAGAGCACAGGCTGTGGAATTAAGCATCAAAATAGCATTCTTACATATTTTTAACTTACTTTCATACTTCACTTCAGCAGATTCTTCCAGGGATCATTTTTATTCTTTTTATTTCTAGAAAGTCTATACATCATATATATCAGGCTGTCTTTTAGGCCTTGATTCAGAAAGACACATAAACATGCACTTAAGTCCCATTAGCTTAAATGGGGCTTATAAAAAGAGTTGTACAGCATGCACTGAAATGCACTGAGGACTCATGAAGGAAGTTAAGCATTAAAGTATCTATTTTCTCCCCTTATATTGGGTGTTTATGTGAATAATTGTTCTACAAAAGAAACCGTCAAATAGATGTTTGCCCCGGGGGGGTGGCTATATGGTGGCTCGCCAGGTTTGTCTGGCCCAGCTTCGACAGCAGGACCTGGGGAAAGCTGCTCAGCAGCTGGTGGAGTTGTTCCTTCTGCTTGGTCTCGAGGTCAGGACTGACGTCCAGGCGGGTGGACGGGGGATCCTCCTCGGCGGCTGGCCCCAACTCTGGTTCTATCGGGTACGGGGTGATCATCAAGGCCTCTCGCTCCTTCCACCCCTTGAGCAGGTTCACATGATATATCCTCACCTCTTTCCTCTGAAGTACAGCTGCCAGGGCGTAGTCCACTGGGCCCACCCATCTCACCACCTCGAATGGGCCTTGCCATTTTGCTAGCAGCTTGGATTCTGAGGACGAAAGCAACAGTAATACCCGGTCTCCTGGCTGGAAGGCCCGAGTCCTGGCTCCCCGGTTGTAGTGGGCAGTCTGGGTCTCCTGGGCTTGGCGTAGATTCTCTTGGGCCAAATGTCCTAGTTCCCGGAGCCGATCCCGCAAGCGCAAGATGTAGTGTACGGAGCCTCGGGTGGGGGTTTCTTGTTCTTCCCAGGTCTCTCGGACAAGGTCTAGGACCCCTCTGGGTTGTCGCCCATATAGGAGCTCGAAGGGCGAGAACCTGGTAGAGGCTTGGGGCACCTCTCGCACTGCGAACATCAGCGCTGGGAGCATCTTATCCCAATGACGGGCATCATCCTCCACAAACTTGCGCAGCATTGACTTCAAGGTGCGGTTGAAGCGCTCCACCAACCCGTCCGTCTGCGGGTGGTAGACGGAGGTCCGGAGCGCACGGATGTTCAGCAACCGACACAGCTCCACCACGAGTCGCGACGTCAAGTTTGTCCCCTGGTCTGTAAGAATCTCCCGGGGTATACCCACCCGAGAGAATATTTCCAGCAACTCCCCAGCAATGACGCGGGCAGTGGTTGTCCACAGCGGGACGGCCTCCGGATACCGCGTAGCATAGTCCACCACAACTACGATATACTTATGCCCCGTCTGGCTCCTTTCCAACGGCCCCACCAAGTCTAGGCCGATGAGTTCGAAGGGTGTCCCCACTATAGGTAGTGGCACCAGCGGGGCCCGGGGAACGTTGGTGGGGTTGGCCCTCTGGCACTCGGGGCACGATGCACAGTACTCCCGCACTTCATGGTGGATTCCCGGCCAGAAGAACCGTCACGCCACTCGCTGTAGGGTTTTCTCTCGGCCCAAATGGCCCGCCCAGGGGTTCGCGTGCGCAAACTGTAACAGGCCCTGGCGGAAACGGCGTGGGACTAACAGCTGGTGCATCTCATCCTGGGTCTGAGGGTCCCGTACTAGGTGGTAGAGACGGTCCTGTCGTACCTCGAAGCAGGGTCCTTGGGGCTGGCCTGAAACCGGCTCCTCCCCTTCTGGGCGCGTCACAGCTTGCCCCCAGGCCCGGCTGAGTGTGGGGTCGTTCCGTTGCTCCACCAGGAAGTCCCCATCTAGCTCTAGGCTGATAGGTGGGGAACCTGCAGGTGTGCTGCCCGCATCCGCCGCCGGGGCCCCCGATGTAGTGTGCTGTGGGGTCCCTTCCCCCACCGCTACCTCGAGGGGCAGGCTCAGTGGGGCCCGGCAAGCTTGCCATGCCTGGACAATATTTGCCCTTAGCTCACTCCCTTCTTGTAGTAGTTCCTTAAACCCTGGCCAGTCCCGCCCCAAGATCACCGGGTAGGGCGCCTTCGGGGCCACCACCACCAGCCTGCGTGCCCCCCGCTGCCTGTCTTCCAACCTCACCCAAGCCATGTCGTAGGACCGTACATCTCCGTGGACACACATCATTTGCACGGGGGGTCCCGGCTGGTCCATTCCTACCGCCACCCCCCTCCGGACAATGGTTTGGCTACAGCCAGAGTCCACTAGAGCAGTGGTGGGTGTTCCATTCACCCGCACAGATACCGTAATTTTGGCCTCGTCCCCCCTCCGGGCTCTCTGCCCAGCTATCAACGCCTGCCCATAGTTACAGGTCTCGGGGCGTTTCCTCTTTCTAACTCGCCCCATCTTTTATCCTCCCGCTTGTGTGGGGTTTTTTTTTTAAATGGATTTCCCTACCTTCCCCTCGTTGCAGGGGAAGAAAGTGCCCATGTTCTCCACCACGTGTGGCGGGCCCCTCCCACCTGGGTCCCCGACACCCTTGTGATACAGTCTATCCCTGGCCCTTTAAGCCAGGCCGAGTCCACAAAGCAGTTTATAGTTGTAGCGGGGACACACCCCCAGGTAGGGGGACCCGGGCCCACCCAACTCCACTGGGTCCCAGCCCAAGGCCCTGTGAGCGACCAGGTACCGGGTTACTCCCTCGGCGGGGCCATCCAGCCGAAACGCACCGAGGTTCTCGGGCCGGGAGAGGCGGCTCCCTCTCCTGCCCTGAGCCACTTCCTACCTGGATCCCCGGGCTTCCTTCCCCTGGACTTGCCCAGCTGGCTGCACTCTCCAGGCCGGCGTCCCCTCAGCAGGCAGTCTCCAGGTTGCACCAACTCGCCTCCGCCTTCCTTCCGGCCTCTCCTGGAGTCCCTGGCAACCGCTGAGGGAGAGCTCCCTTCTCCAGTCCTTCTCCTTCAGCTGTCTCCCCAGACTGAGTCCTGGCCCAGGCTTTTATAGCCCTGCTGCAGCCCGGGCATGCTCGGTAGGGCTGTGGGGGAAGGGCCTCTGCAGCCAGGTAACCCTGGCTGGGCCCTGTAGGTTCAGTGCGGGGCTGCCTCGCCCCGTCACATTCTGAATAAATATGTTTTTGCTTAGAGTTAAATGTACCATCTTCACTGAAAGCAAAATTAAAAAACAATGTTGCCATGTTAAGGAAAAAGTAATTGCAAGGGAATAGTAACAAAGATGTAGCCCTGTTAGTCTGGTCTTGATGAAACGAAAGACAGGACTATGCAGCACTTTAAAGACTAACAAGATGGTTTATTAGGTGATGAGCTTTCGTGGGCCAGACTCACTTCCTCAGATCAAATAGATAGACAGTTTTTGTCTATCTATTTCTTCACAAGAGGAGTTTCTATGGAGAATGTACACCTTCAGCTGGGCTAAGGAATGATGAGCTGGACAGTGGACAGAAAGGGTTTAATTTGAATAGCTTTAGAAACACGTCAGTATGTGTTTTAAAATTGTGTGAGACAGACTGTGATGGAGTTTGGTCACAGAAGACCCTTTGGGATTGTCCCCTGGTGTGCTGATCATGCCATCTTGCTCTCTGGGGCTCTCCATCACCCTGTATTGCTGGCCCAGATCCTTTGATCTCCCTCAGACAAGGCACAGAGTTGTGGTTACTGCCCCCCTGAACAGCAGTGCAGACACTGAACCACTACAGCTCTGGGAGAATGCAGTTCTAGAGCACAGCACCCAGGAAACCAACCCCCAAAGGGAGCAAAACCAGTGTTCCCTCTAAGTTGCGTGACACCACAGTTTCATAGGTGATTAATCAGCCCCATCCAGTGGCCCATAGGGCTGTTCTGGAGATGAATGCTCCCTCGTTGATGTTTGCTTTGAATTGCTCTTTTTTATTGCCAGAAAGATTTCCAATCAAATTTGCAAGTTGATTGATTATGTGGTGTGTATATTTTGCAAGGAGGGCTATGTAATTTGCAGTTCAGAGCTGCAGGCAGCCTGATGAGTGTGCCTTCCTGCCCATTAGGTCCAAGCATTTTTAGTCCTTGTTGTAGGGGATTGTGTGCATGGCCTGCTTTTTGCCCCTCTGGTTCACTGCCTTGACCACCAGGGAGTTTGGTGTGGGATGCGGGAATAGGAAGTTTGCACCATTCAGGGCCACATAATACTTGGGGTCAGATCTTTCGCAAGTTGTCAGAACTGTTGCTGGTGTCTGCCATATGGCTTTGGGCAGGATCTATGAGTGCCTCATTCATGGGAATTGCCAGCTTGGCATGTGGCGAGGCATGCAGGGTATTTGTCAGCTTAAGTGGGGTCTCAGGCACAGCTGACAGAGACAGTTCAAGTGTGTCTGCCACACATTTAAAAAGTTTCTGAAAAGATTTAAAATCATCCCCTGCATTAGGTGGTGGGGGCATGATTATGTCATCGGGCAACGAGGATGAAAGGTGTGTAGGTGGGGGCAAGTCTGTTGTTAGCTCTGCCCCTGTGACGTCGACTTCCTCTTCATCCTTTGAGAAACAGGAATAATCAGGCAACTGGGTCAGGGGGAACTGAGACGTGAGTGTTTGTGGCAGCTGTGGCTGCTGAGGTTGTTAAACTCTTTATGCTCCCATGGGTCCCAGTATGGCCAGTTGGGTGGTATGAGTGGCGTAAGTCATCGTGGTTGTTGCCACTGTTGGTTTAGGCAACGAACTTCTGGGAGTATATGTCTGTATAGGTTCATTGTCATAATTGTCTCTCATTATAGGTGGTGCCAAAGCTGGTGTTGAAGAAAAACTGAATGCAGAGGTATTCGGGGTGCCATCTGTCCCAAAGAGTGGCATCCCTCATACTGACACCACCATCAACTCTGCTGTGGTGGTAAACTGAGGCAGTGGAGGGGGGGGGGGGAAGAGGACGGGCACCAGAAACATCTGTATTGTTGGCACCGTTGCTCCACCAGGAAGTCCCCATCTAGCTCTAGGCTGATAGGTGGGGAACCTGCAGGTGTGCTGCCCGCGTCCGCCGCCGGGGCCCCCGATGTAGTGTGCTGTGGGGTCCCTTCCCCCACCGCTACCTCGAGGAGCGGGTTCAGTGGGGCCCGGCAAGCTTGCCATGCCTGGACAATATTTGCCCTTAGCTCACTCCCTTCTTGTAGTAGTTCCTTAAACCCTGGCCAGTCCCGCCCCAAGATCACCGGGTAGGGCGCCTTCGGGGCCACCACCACCAGCCTGCGTGCCCCCCGCTGCCCGTCTTCCAACCTCACCCAAGCCATGTCGTAGGACCGTACATCTCCGTGGACACACATCATTTGCACGGGGGGTCCCGGCTGGTCCATTCCTACCGCCACCCCCCTCCGGACAATGGTTTGGCTACAGCCAGAGTCCACTAGAGCAGTGGTGGGTGTTCCATTCACCCGCATTGGAGCTTGGGCCGGTGCCGGCTCCTTCTTAAACACGCTTGCACATTTCACTGGTGCCGGCGCTATAGGCGCTTTTATTGAAGAGCTCAGTGCCGGTGCTGATCGCAGTCTCGCTGGTGCCACTTTCTGCACTGCCAGTGCTTTTGCTGGTGCTGGCATGGAGCTTCTCTGCTTTGGCTCCATGTGTGGCTTCGGGAGGAAAGTCGGACCTTCTCTTTGAGGTCTCCACTTTTGTGGATGCTGGCCCCATTCCCAGTCTGTTTCTCCTGTGCCATAGCTACAGTGGGCATGAAAACAGACTTCTTGTTTGACAAGAACTTCCTTGGTGGGAAGTCAGACCCTGACAAGGAGTGGAACCTCTGATTGGGCATTTGAGCCCTGTCCTCGTCCCTGAGGCTTGAGGTAGCAGGAGCCCCCTTGTCAGGAGCCTCCTCAGGGGACATAAGTCTGGAGGGTGAAGTCGTGGCTGGCTCAGAGGCAGCTCTTGAAAGTTTCTCCAGCTGCAGCTTTTAAACTGGAACTCCCTGGATTACCTTGTCCAGCTGGACACACTCCTCCTGTCCATCAGACACTGAAATTGACAACTTTACACTTTTTAAACCCTGGGGAACTGGGCATGTCCTAGGAGACAGTCAGTTTTGAACAGTTTCAGAGGTTTGAGACTGTGAGTTTCTACATGCGATGTAGTAACTGGAGCTTCTGAATAAGTGACGAGAAAAATCTTGCCTTGTTCTTCTTTCTTGCTTTTCTTCTTTTTTAAAAACTATATAACAAGTAAAAGAGCTAAACTAAGTAAAACTAACACCAAAACCAGAACTACTAACGCTGAATCTAATATTTCTAAGAAGCTAAACTGAGGACAACTGCTCTGCTGTGACCGAAGCCGGCAGTGGTCAGAAAGGAACTGAGGAGGCGGTGGGCTGTGTGCCGTTTCAAATGTCATGTGCTGGTGTTCCGTGTGCACAGCCAACCAGTGGGGGCACTGCTGTCAAAAGTCTCCAGTTGGAGGTGCAGCAGCACTGGCACACCTCAAGGTGGAGCACCTATGGGGACACTCCTCAAAGAACATCCCCCACCCCCTCTTCCATGGAAAACTACCAGGGTCAAAATGGAATCCCAGTACCAAGTGAGGTGGTCACATGTCTTACTAGGACCAACCACTGCTTAAAAGTATAGGACAAACAAGGTTGTTTACAAGTTGTTAAGTTGATCACCAAGTCCTTCCGGGGAGGGAGGCACCAGTAAATGGCTCTCATTAGCGCATTTAAAACTATAAACAGTTTCCTAATTCATATTTCTAACTTTACATACAAGAATGATACATGCACCAAAATAAGTTATATAGCTCCAACAAACTATAAGATTAAAACTGATAAGTTACATGAGGTAAATTGTTTAAAAGCATCTTTGAGTTATGCATATTTATGTTCACAAGCCAAACTTCATAAAGCATGGTGGGGCATCACAGGGTATGTCTACACTACAAAGTTAGTTCGAACTAACGGACGTTAGTTCGAACTAACTTTCATAGGCGCTACACTAGCGCTCCATTAATTCGAATTTAATTCGAACTAGCGGAGCGCTTAGTTTGAACTAGGTAATCCTCATTCCACGAGGATTAAGCCTAGTTCGAACTAGCTAGTTCGAATTAAGGGGTGTGTAGCCCCTTAATTCGAACTAGTGGGAGGCTAGCCCTCCCCAGGTTTACCTGGTGGCCACTCTGGCCAACACCGGGGAAACTCTACTGCCCCCCTCCTGGCCCCGGACCCCTTAAAGGGGCACGGGCTGACTACAGTGCCCGTGCCAGGTTCAAGCCTGCCAGCACCCAGCCAGCAGACCCTGCACCTGGCACGTATCGAGCCACCCACCCGATGCCCCCCAGCCCTCCCCCTCTTCCCGGGACCAGGCTGGTGGCGCACGGGAGCTTGCCCGGGACCGCAAGAGGTGGGCACCCGCCTGGGCTAGTGCGGACATCGTGGACCTTGTCCACGATCTCCGCACTAGGCACAGGAAAGTGGCCGGCTTGGGCAGGAGAGCTGCCAGCCTGGCCACCCAGGAGCAGGTGTGCAAGAGAATCAAGGGGGTCCACTGAGACCCCCGACCCTGAGCCCTGAGCTTACAATGGCCATCCTGGGTCAGATCAAATGTCCATCTAGCCCAGTAGCCTGTCTGCCGACAGCGGCCAACCCTGGGGACCCTGGAGGGGATGGACCGAAGACAGTGACCAAGCCATTTGTCTCGTGCCATCCCTCTCCAGCCTTCCACAAACCTTGGGCAGGGACACCACTCCTACCCCCTGGCTAATACCACTCCATGGACCCAACCTCCATGACTTGATCTCTTTTCCGTTTAAACTCTGTTCCAGTTCTAGCCTTCACAGCCTCCTGCAGCAAGGAGTTCCACAGGTTGACTCTTTGCTTTGTGAAGAACAACTTTCATTTACTAGTTTGAAACCTGCTACCCATTCCTTTCCTTTGGTTTCCTCTAGTCCTTCTTTATGGGAACTAATGAAGAACTTTTCTGTATGCACCCTCTCCACCCCACTCCTGCTTTTAGAGACCTCTATCCTGTCCCCCCTCCGTCTCCTCTTTTCTAAGCTGAAAAGTCCCAGTCTCTTTAGCCTCTCTTCATATGGGACCTGTTCCAAACCCCTGATCATTTTAGTTGTCCTCCCCTCTCCCACCCTCTCTCTTCCCCTCTCCCACCTCCTTTTCCCAGTCTCCCCCAGTTTTGTTCAATAAAGACAGATTCCATTTTTGAACACAATTGTCCTTTATTTTGTACATCAAGAAGAGGGGCTAGGGAAGGGTAAGTGGAAGGAGGTGAGGGAGGAATGGGGTACGAACCCCCGATGGGGAGGACTGGGCTAGCTCTGCGGGCTTCTGGGGGTGGAAGCTCTCCTGCAGCCCCCCAATTGCCCCCCTCCCCAGATGGCAGCCTGCGGCAAGTGCAGCTGGGCTGATGGCCGAGTGCTGTGATGTGCCGAGTGTGGGTACTTCGGGCAATCCAAGCCAGGACTGCTTTGCAAGCGGGGCACCCCTGAGAACTGTCTGTCCAGGGTGGGGGTCAGGACCCTTTAAGCACAGCCCTTGGCTAGCCTGAGACAGCATCTCCATGCTCTAAGTCCTCCTCTGATGCCCTGCCGGCACTGCTTCCGGCCAACCTTAAGCCTGGTTCAGGGTCCACTTAATGTGGACATGCTAGTTCGAATTAGCAAAATGCTAATTCGAACTAGTTTTTTAGTCTGGATCCGTTAGTTCGAATTATCTTAGTTCGAATTAACTAATTGAAACTAAGTTAGTTCGAATTAACATTGTAGTGTAGACGTACCCACACAGACAAACAAGTTTTATTTCTGAAAATTGGAATTCCAGGCTACACCTAACACATCCGTGCCACTGATACATCCAGATGAAGAGAATTCATTACTTTTACAAATACTATATGCTTTAAAAAGTTACAATGTCCAACATGTTAGTGAGCATCTGATTGGACACTACAGTAGTTTGTGATATAAGTAGGTTTTGCATTCCAGTCTACTGGCATGTTGAGCCAGGATCCCAGTGCCTCTTTGTCATTCATTTAAAACCTTGAACTTATATGTGAGTCAGAAGATAAGGATTCCCCTAAACAATACAATTTACAGTGTGTTTCTCTGGTGTCAGCTAAGAAACTGTGTGAATCCATTGCAAATATTTCATAAACAAGTCAGAACAGTTGTCTTGAGGCTGCAAATGTGCTATACCACAAAGTCATACAGTGTTCTCAAAAGATGCCTCTGTGGGATTAAACACATAACTGAGGGGCCAAACTGTTGCCACTTGGCACAGCCCAAAAAACTGTAAATACTCCAGGTACTTCCCTTCATATGAATCTTAGAATCATCTCAATATGCAATTTTTAAACCAAGCTACCAAAGAACTGCATTATTTATCATTAGACTTGGCAGAATTTGATTTTTTAAAATAATTTTGATAGAGAAAATCGATGTTAATTTGAAGCATTTTTTACTTTTACCTATTTAAATTTTAAGGTTGTGCAAAATTATGGGTTTGAATCATTTTTTCAAATGTATTGTTTTTAAATTTTCACAATTGTGTGGAAAATTATAGAGGTTGTCGCTGTAATGATTTAATCACAGTAGATATTGATATTCAAAAAGTTAAAGAGCTTTATACATTTTAAAACAAATTGTTTATATCATGTCAAAATATACGAAGTAAATAGCCCTAATTCAAACTCAAATAAGTTTGAAAATGGCATTTTTCTTATTTTAACTATCAATAGATTTTGATTATATATGAATTTTTTCATTAGTTTTTCATTAATTTGTGTGAAAAAACAACCGGTTACGTATCTTCTTGTAACTGTTAATCTTTGAGATGTGTTGTTCATGTCCATTCCAATTAGGTGTTCATATGCATGCACGTTAGCTGGAAGATTTTTTCCCCTAGCAGCTGGCCATAGGGTTGGTCTGAATGCCCACTGAAGTGGCACCAAAATGGTGTTCAATATAGAGTCCTGCTGACCCCCAGCCCTGCCCAGTTCCTTCTTGCTGGCTACTCTGACAGTGGAGAAGGATGGTAAATATTGGAATGGACATGAACAACATATCGCAAAGAACCATAGTTATGAGAAGGTATGTAACCATCCTTGCTGCCTCTACCAGGATAACAGGAGCTTAAAAGCCAGTTACCCCCAGCACTGTCTCTGCGGAAGGAGGGGAGGGGAAGCAGGGAAGGCAAAGGCACAGTGGGAAAACAGCATGAGCGGGGACTGAAGCAGTCCTGCTCATGCCACGTCCTGACTGCTGTGCCTGCGCCTTTGAAATGTAGCAAGAGCCCCTCAGTTTCTTTGAAATGTAGCAAATACCCCGTGGGGCTCTTGCTACATTTCAAAGGCAGAACGCAGCAGTCAGAGCGTGGGGTGAGCAGGGACTGCTTGAGTCCCTTCTTTCTCCATGTTCCCTGCTGCTCTTCTGCCTTTTAAATATTGTGAGTAAATGACGTAATTTTAGAATATTATCTTTTTTTGTTTTAATGCTAATTTCTTTCAGATCTTATTTCACAAAATTGGTGAAAATAAATCGTTTACACATAAAATATATACAGTCAACAATATATATGGTCAAGCAGCTTTCATTTATATAATATGTTAATATCAAGACCTTAAAGTGTTTTTAAAAGTTTTAAAATGGAAAAAAACCTCTCTCAGATAGGTATATATTATTGTCCTTATTTCACAAAAGGCTATATTGAGGCTCAGAGAGGATACGTGACAGTGTAGAACCAGGAATTGAATCCAGTCACCCTTTCTAACTACAGGTTGAAACTCTCTTAACTGGGATTCTCTGGTCCAGCAATGTCCGTGGTTTGGCATGGATGTTGCAGGAGCAGAGAGTTCCGGTGGAGAGCTAGCAGTAAGGATCCCTGTGGGGCCAGCAGAGCAGTGGGCTGCCCACAGGGAGCTGACAGTGGGGCCATCCAGCGCGTGGCCGTGGGACTGCCCAGCAGAGTTGGGAGACCTGGAGTGTGGCTGCCCAGCAGGGCTGGGAGCCCTGGCACACAGCATGGGCATGGCTGCCCAGGGACCCCTGCCACACGACACACAGGGCTGCTCACAGAGCCCCAGCGTGGCACATGCGACTACTCAAAAAGCCCCGGCATGCGCCACATGGGGCTGCTCAGGGAGTCCCAGTGTGTGTGGCTGTCCAGAGTCCCAGTGTGCAGTGCACGCAGCTGTCTGGAGGCCCAGCGCTGGGCTGCACGGCAGAGCCACAGAAATGATGGCTGCCCAGCAGGTCGGCAGGGCAGTGAGGCAGCTGGACCAGCAGGAGGTGGGAAGCCAGCTGGGAGGCAGCACCCAGTCCAGGAGACTGGTGGCAGGGGTATAAAAATTACCTCCCCTGGTCCGGCAAAATCCTGCAACCAGGACCCCAGGGTGCCTGACCAGGGAGGTTCAACCTGTAGTATACCATATTGTCTTTCCAAAAAGAATCTGCAAGGGTCAATTGAATGCTCCAAAAATTATGGTATTTTTTATTGCAGCAGACACAACATTCACAGAGGGAGTTGTCATTTCAACATGCACCTACTGTTCCGTTTTTATTTGCCTAGAAAAAAACGTCTGATTTATGACACACAATAATGTAAAATGACTGCACTAATCACATTTAAATCTGCACTGGGATGTACAAACAACCTAACCTAGCCTGCAAGTAATTTGTAGCACATATATTATAGCTCCCTTTGGCCTTTCTCCTAAGGAGTTCTACACTAGTGCATAAACAAGGAGTCAATTTATAGCAAAAGTGGATGCATCTTTATTGGCTCATAGACATTCTGAGACTTGTGTAATTAACAGCGGAATTCCGCTGAGCACAGTGTGTTACAGACCAATATAGACTGGGAAAGCAATATGTCACATGGATCCTATAATCAGGTATTTACCCTGGTAATGACTGGAAAATTGTTTTTATTGTTCCACTGAAAAGATACAAAGGAAGAAAAACATTATGGCTACGTCTACACTGGCATGATTTTCCGGAAATGCTTTTAACGGAAAAGTTTTCCGTTAAAAGCATTTTCAGAAAAGCGCATCTAGATTGGCAGGACGCTTTTCCGCAAAAGCACTTTTTGCGGAAAAGCGTCCATGGCCAATTTAGACGCGCTTTTCTGCAAAAAAGCCCTGATCGCCATTTTCGCAATCGGGGCTTTTTTGCGGAAAACAAATCTCTGCTGTCTACACTGGCCCTTTTGCACAAAAGTTTTTCGGAAAAAGACTTTTGCCCGAACAAGAGCAGCATAGTATTTCCGCAAAAGCAGTGACAATCTTACATGAGATTGACAGTGCTTTTGAGGAAATTCAAGTGGCCAGTGTAGACAGCTGGCAAGATTTTCCAGAAAAGCGGCTGCTTTTCCAGAAAAAGTGGCCAGTCTAGACAGAGCCGATATTCCTAGTTGTCAGTCCTTGTATATTGACTGACATATGCAGTCCTTAAGTGGCTTAGAATTGGTATTCATGTAAGTTAATATAGAGTAGGTAGGAGAGTAAATAATATACCCAAAGGTGTGAACAATATTCATTTTAAACAAATCTGTAATGACTTCTTCCTTTTGGAATCTGTCTTAAACCTCCTATATTGCAAATTACAAACCAACATATAGAAATTTGATGGTCCTTATTATTATGCAGACAGTACCAGTGGTGAATAGATGTGAGGGGTTTACTTTTATTGTATAGAAAGAGGATAAATAAGAATATGAGGATGGAGTTATGGTTGATGCTGAAAATTTAATGGCAAAGTTTAAAAAATTTACTTTTCTCTTTTAACAATAATATTCTGTTTGCATTGTTATTTTAAATAATTTATAATCAGTCTTGTTTCTCATCTGAAAGGTTGACAGATAAATTAGAAACAGTTCATCAGCAATTGAAATGCCGTCATAACTATACAGCACATTAGTGAAGAACTTACCTCCACCAAGACTACCAGTTGAAAAGGCAGAGGAAAAAGATTACCTCTCCAATTGTCTGAAAATATCTGTTAAAAAGGGTAAGCTTTACATCATGCAATGAAGATGCTGAGAGTTGGAGTCAGCTTGATCTTCAGCAGAAGTTAGTTCTATAGCTGTGGGACTTCAATGAAAAAAATGTGTCCCTGGCTTCCACCAGGTGAAAATAGTGCAGAACCTCTGATACAGAGGTGTCAAACATCTAGCCCACTGGATATATTTTTGTATTCACATGGCATGTTCAGATGCCACAGGATCTAAACTTTCATTTTAAACAAAAGTTATATTTCAGTCCCTGCTGTCGGGGAAAACAAGTATGAAGACAGAAACCAATTATAATTGATGCAGTACTGACTTTGAATTTGCAGAGAGCCTGAAACTCAGTGATGTCAACTCCCTTTGTCTTCATTGATCTCACTGGAGTTTTATCACTAAAGCACAAAAATGATAGTTTAAACATCAATGTTAACTATTTCTTTGTGGATTATTTTTAGCAGACCGACTAGAGAAGAGGTGATAGGAAGCTCATATGGAGTTGAAAACTGCAAATTGATGCAGAGAAAGAAGTGAGGAATACAGATAGTAGGAAAACCACAGGAAGTGACAAGAAGGAAAGAAAAAAAGAAAGGAAGATGGGGGAAGAAAAGAAATAAAGAAGAGAATAATAGAATCATAGAATCAAAGACTACTAGAGTGTGTCTAGACTACATCCCTTTTTTGAGAAAGTGATGTAAATTAGGCATGTCAATATTGCAAATGAAGCCGGGATTTGAATTTCCCATGAGTCATTTGCATAACGATGGCTGCCGCTTTTTTTCGAAATGGGGCTTTTTTGAAAAAACCCCAACAGTTTAGACATGGATCTTTCAAAAATAAAACTCTTTTTTGAAAGATCCTGTACTCCTCAAAAAATGAGGTTTACAGAATCTTTCGAAAAAAGGGTTTTATTTTCAAAAAATCCCCGTCTAAACTGCTGTTTGTTTGGTTTTTTTCAAAAAGCCCCATTTCAAAAAAAAGCAGTGGCTGCCATTATGCAAATGAAGTGCGGGAAATTCCAATCCCGGCTTATTTGCAATATCGACGTGCCTAATTTACATCCCTTTCTCGAAAAAGGAATGTAGTCTAGACACACCCCTAGAGCTGGAACAGACCTCAAGAGCTCATTGAGTCCAGTCCCTTGCCCTCACGGAAGGACCAAGCACTGTCTAGATCACCTGATTGATGTCTATCCAACCTGTTCTTAAATATCTCCAATGATGGAGATTCTACAACCTCCATAGGCAATTTATTCCAGCGTTTAACCATCCTGACAGTTAGAAAGTTTTTCCAAATGTCCAATCTAAACCTCCCTTGATGCAATTTAAGCCCATTGCTTCTTGTCCTATCATCAGAGGCCAAGGAGAACAATTTTTCTTCCTCCTTCTTATGACACCCTTTTAGATACTTGAAAACCGCTCTCATGTCCCCTTTCAGTCTTCTAAACTAAACAAGCCCAACTGTTTCAGCCTTCCCTCAGGTCATGTTTTCTAGACTTTTAATCATTTTTGTTGCTCTTCTCTGGACCTTCTCCAATTTTTCCACATCTTTCTTGAAATGTGGTACCCAGAACTGGACACAGTACTTCAAATGAGGCCTAATCAGTGCAGAGTAGAGCAGAAGAATGACCTCTTGTGTCTTGCTCACAACACTCCTATTAATGGAGCCCAGAATCATGTTTGCTTTTTTTGCAACAATGTCACACTGTTGACTCGTGTTTAATTTCTGGTCCACTATGACCCCTAAATCTCTTTCAATGGTACTCCTTCCTAGACAATCACTTCCCATTCTGAATGTGCAAAACTGGATTGTTCCTTTGTAAGCAGAGTACTTTGCATTTGTCCTTATCTCCATCTTATTTACCTCAGACCATTTCTCTTATTTGTCCATTTTGAATCATTTTGAATTTTGACCATATCCTCCAAAGCACTAGCAACCTCTCCCAGCTTGGTACCATCTGCAAACTTAATAATCAAACTCTGTCTATGTCATTATCTAAATCATTGATGAAGATATTTAACAGAACCAGTCCCCAAACGGACTTTTGCAGAACCCCACTTGTTATGCTCTTCCTGCACAGTTGTGAACCATTAATAACTGCTCTCTTAGAACGACGAGGAGTCCTGTGGCACCTTATAGACTAACTGAAGTTAGTCTTCAGTTAGTCTATAAGGTGCCACAGGACTCCTCGTTGCTTTTGCAGATTCAGACTAACACGGCTACCCCTCTGATACTTCTCTTAGAACGGTTATCCAGCCAGTTATGCACCCACCTTATAGTAGTCCCAACTAGGTTGTATTTCCCTAATTTATTGATAATGTCATGTGAGACCGTGTCAAATGCCTTACTAAAGTCTAGGTATATCATATCCACTTCTTCTCCCTTATCCACAAGGCTTGATATTCTATTAAAGAAAGCTATCAGATTGGTTTACATGAATTGTTCTTTACAAATCTATGCTGGCTGTTAACCATTACCTTATTATCTTCCATATGTTTGCATTAATTACTTGCTCCGTTATCTTCCCTGGCACAGAAGTTAAACTGACTGGTCTGTAGTTTCCTGAGTTGTTCTTATTTCCCCTTTTATAGATGGGCACTATATTTGCCCTTTTCCAGTTTTCTGGAATCTCTCCCAACTTCCAGGATTTTTCAAAGATGATCGCTAAAGGCTCAGATATCTCCGCTATCAGCTCCTTGAGTATTCTAGGGTGCATTTCGTCAGGCACTGGTGACTTGCAGACATCTAACTTTTCTAAGTAAATTTTAACTTGTTCTTTTTTTGTTTTAACTTCTAAACCTATCCTAACCTGCCTAACACTATGTTAGGCATCCCATTACCATCAGAAAACCAAATCAAAGAAATCATTAAGCACCTCTGCCATTTCTAAGTTTCCTGTTATTGTTTCTCCTTCTTCATGAGCAATGGGCCTACCCTGTCTTTGGTCTTCCTCTTGTTTCTAATATATTTGTAGAACATCTTCTTATTACCCTTTATGTCTCTAGATAGTTTTAGCTCATTTTGTGCCTTTGCCTTTCTAATCTTGCCCCTGCATACTTGTGTTGTTTCCTTAAATTCATCCTTTATAATCTGACCTAGTTTCCACTTTTTCTATGATCCCTTTTTTATTTTTAGATCATATAAGATCTCCTGGTTGATTCAAGATGGTTTCCTGCCATACTTTCTATCTTTCCTATGCAGTGGAATAGATGGCTTTTGGGCCCATAATAATATCCCATTAAAAAACTGTCAACTTTCTTCAGTTGTGTTTCCTTTTAATCCTGCTTCCCATAGGACGTTACCTACCAGCTCTCTGAGTTTACTAAAATCTGCCTTCATGAAATCCATTGTCTCTATTTTGCTGTTCTCCCTTCTACCATTTCTTAGAATCATGAACTCTATGATTTTATGATTACTTTCACCCAAGCTGCCTTCCACTTTCAATCAGTTCCTCCCTGTTTGTTAAAAATGAAATCAAGAATAGCTTCCCCCAGTAGCTTTCTCAACCTTCTGAAATAAAAAATGGTCTCCAATGCAATCGGAGAATGTATTGGATAATCTGTGCTCTGCTGTGTTAGTTTCCCAACATATGTCTGGATAGTTGAAATCCCCCATCATCACCAAATCCTGTGCTTTGGATGATTTTGTTAGTTGATTAAAAAAAATAATGGTGGTGGGAATATTTTCTCATTTAATGATGATGAAGGCAACAATAAAATACTGAACAAATAATAAATAAAGCTAAACTTACTTCTACTACTTAAATGTCATATTTCACCATCAATATTTGCACAAATTTCCCTTCTCATGTGTAGAAGAGTAGCTGTGGATTAAGGAGAATGCAGTCCTAAATTTATGTCCCAGCCTCTGGAGCAAAGTTTAAAAATTCAATTTGAACCTAACAGAATAAATAGGACACCCTGCTTCAAACAGCACTGTGTCTCCTAACACCATCACAGGGATTAGTTCAGTAGTAATTGGAAAGATGCTACTTATTAAGCTAACAACACCCCTTTTTGCAGTATTAGGAATTTTCCTTGGATATCTCCTGTCCAAGAACTGATCAGTCCTAACCCTGATTAATTTGTGAACTCTAACTTCTTTTCAGCTTGAGCATTAAAACATTTAATCTTACATACTGATTAGCTTTTTAAATTTTATAACTATTAACATGTTATTTCTTGCTAATTCTATGACTCAAAGAAGTGAAGAACTAAATGTTCAGGCTTTAGTTTTGTTTGCTTTATCTACTCTTTCATTTTTTATTGTAGTTGTGTTCAAAGGAAATTAATTTAGATACTGTTGTGTAACTGTATTATACAACATGCCTACATGAACATCCTGCAATGAGCAATGACACATGAGCATTACTTCTGAAATGATCATAAAAATATTTCAAAACAGGATGTTATCAGCTGATAAAATGCTAAATCCATAGATTGTTACATGACCTTAAATATTGATAGTTACACACAAAAATTTCTTATTATCCTGTAATATTTGTTTTCTAGCAAAAATTGTCTTCCAGTTAGGCTAATTCATCCTAGTAAAGATTTCAGAGTGGCTCTGTCATATTTTATGATGCTTGTTTAAAAACAACATAAGATCAGATTCTACTCCTGTGTACCAAACCGGGAGTAACCTGATTGACTTCAGATCTCATTTCTAAATGATAAACTTCAGATGAGTTACTCCTGATTACTCCCTAGTTCAACTGTCAACAGGATCTGGCCTGTAATTTCAGAGATGGCTGAAGTGACAGGTCAACATATTCTGGCAAAGATTCCTGCACTCCTTGTTTCTTTGAAGTATCAACATAAGGAGACAGAACCAAATGTTTATGGGACAGAGATTTGCAGAATAAATCAGGATTACTGTTCTTATAATGTTTGATTTGGGAATCAATTTGGTTTTCATGAAAACTGGGGACTAATAAGGCTGGCTAGAAGAGCTACAGAACAAGCAAGTGATGTACAAAGTCCCTGATAACCAGTGTCTCTTATTCTTGGCTACAATAACATTCTTGCAAATCCAATCCTGCCTAGAAAACTTGCTCTTTCAAATAGACTGAATGTTTTTTCTTAAGGTCTACCAAAAAATCAGCAATCATAAATCTTTTTGCCTTCACTCCTTTCTCATTCTCCCTTTGCTTCTGGGACTCAGCTTTTCATAGTGTTCCAAATGTTTTAAATTCAAATTTATGCATATATGAACAACTCTTTAATGTTAAGTAGAATTACCAAGGTCGTTTTGACATAAGAACCAGGGCTGATTTGTTTGTTTGTTTTGAAACAGCGTGCTGTGTTTAGCTGTTTACTTCTAAACTAGGTTTGAGCATTCAGAGCATTTGTCATGAGTCAGAACAAAGCCACAAAGCCTCACTTCTACAATGAGATTAGTCACTTGTTTTTCTACACTGAGTTGCTCTGACTCTGCTTCAAGTCATTAGACACAGAGTACCTGAGTGCAGCTTTAAGCACTTTAGTGCAAATTTCTGAGTAGGATAGTCTCAAGATAAAATGCGATTGATAAGGCTCCTGAGTGAACAATCAAAAGAAGGTTCTACCCTTCTTTAAAATCCCCAAATAAGCACTGCATTTTAGAATGAAAGGAAATTATGACACTGTGAATATTAATTAACATGTTTTGTGCTTTAGCCTGGTTATTTTTGCCTTAGACAATTGGAAATCTGTGCTTTATTATCCAGAGTGGTTCAAATGCATTTTGGCAGAGAGACATATTTGCAGATGATGTGGGAAATTAATCACTTTTGGACTCATTGGATGTGGTTATATAGGTCCTTATTTTCATTTTCACAATTTACTCACTGTAAGGCTATGTCTACACTGCAGTGCTATTTTGGATACTGGAGAATAGCTATCCTGTGTAACAGCAAGCCCGTTATTCTGGCTCACTATTGTGATGTCCCTTTAAACATCATTCCATGAGGAGTAAGGGACGTTTCTGAATAGTGGGTTATTTCAAAATTTGGCGCTGTGTAGACAGCACCAAATTACAAAATACGCTATTTTGAAATAAGATTGAAATAAGATACACGATTTGCATGGCTCAAATTGCATATCTTATTTTGAACTGCAGTGTACCTCTGTGCTGCCTCTATCTCCACACTGTGGTGCAAAGGGGCTTTGGGATAACTAACAATCAGACCCTAAAGTCATACAGTTTAACTACATTGCCTAATTTTACATATTCTGTATCTAGATTTCAAGTAAATCTCTTTTTTGTATAATATTTTTCCATTATTTTTCTGCTGAATTTTCCCCTAGTTAAACAGAGTGAGTATTCTATATGATAATATCTGGATAGAATTATGTTTATTTCTACTATCTTGATATCAAATAGATGAACATAAATTTGACATCTGTCTTATTGTTGACCTGATGATAGTGACAGTTGATTCTGTATATTATTATTTGGTTTGCATGATATATATTGCCTAAATCTTTCTTGTACCTCTTATATCAAATGTCAAAGATGAGGGGGTACAAAAAAACCACACACAAACTGTTTATCCAAAGAAACAAATACAATCTGGAATGGATTTGGGAAAAATGCAATAGACCTGTCAGAGAAATGCAATGTTCTTTCTGAACACATCTATGTGAATTTCTTTCTTGGAAAATATCCACAGCCTGTCAAAATACCCTGATAACTGCAGGATTTCAAGGAGGCAAGGGACAGGAAAGCATGACACAATCCATTTGATACTATAGGCTGGATTTTTCAGGTCCTTCATCCTCAGGACCTGAGTGGCCTTGGACCAAGGAGCTTGGACCAGGGGAGGTGAAAGCTCCTCTCCTGGCTGTCAGCCTTGCTACAAAGAACAAGCCCTGACCACTGGGCTGCTGGCCCCAGCTGGGATTGTGCTTCCAGCTATGCCAGCCCTGCTATCACTGGCTCCAGCGGGGGCTGTGCTGCCTGCTTCGCTGGCCCGGGCTGTACTCCCGGCCACTGGCCAGGACTGCACTTCCTACTATGCTAGCCTGGGCTGCACTCCTGGTCACCAGTCTGGCAGACGCTCTCAGCCATTGGGCCTGTTGCCACAAGCCAAGGCTTCACTTTTGATCCTGGCCTAGGTTTACCATATTTGAACTTTCCAAAAAGAGGACACACCTGAGAGGGAGTGTATTTGTATCAGTATCTACCAACTCATGTTGTATTAATGTGTTGTACATATTGTTAAATATACTATATAACACATTAATATGATTTGAGTTAGTAGATACTGATACAGATACACTCCTTCTCAGGTGTGTCCTCTTTCTGGAAAGTTCAAATATGGTAACCCTACCCTGGCTGGGATCAGAAGCAGGGCACTCTGGTCCAACAATATCCACGATCCTGCTCAACCATGGATGTTGATAGAACAGAGAGTGCTGGATTTCAAAGGTTCAATCTGTAGTGAGGAATTACACCTATCAGGAGATCAAAGGTTGAGTCTCAGAAACATTGCTGGGTAAAGGGGCGGTATGAAAGGAACAAGCTGAAAAGAAAGTGTGTGTTCTGTAGAAATGCAAGAATGTGCTTATGCATTGTAACTAATGTAATGATCGAGTAGGCTTCTATAGCTCTATTTTGTAGAGTTTAAGACTAGATATGTTATAAATTTTATTTGGGGGAGGGGAAGGGTTAAATCTGATGTTCTCAATTTTTAATAACACTTGTTTTACTGCAATCTATTTTGTTTGTGAATTCTTTCAAGACTGTCTTAAAGAGGTAAAAAACCCTTTGACTTCTATGAGGAGGAAGAGAAGGAAGGTTGTTAAGAGCATACTGTACTTATGACTCTTAGGGCAGTGACAGGTCCTTCCTATAAAGTATATTACAGTCAGCACTACAGACCTCTGGATGCATGGGAACCACTTTATGACAAGAACTAAATTTAAGGGGATAGCTTTAAGATGACAACAAATTCCACTGACATCCCACTGAGTTGCTCCCAACTGCACCAGGACTGAATTTGGTCCTTTCTTACTACAATATATTTTCATACTGACCTTCCCTTCCTTTCCTAGAAGTCATTTGGCATCTATTGCTGTTTTGCTGTGATATGGGCTTTAGTATGACTGCTATTCCTAGCATATAAAACAAACAATCAAATTTTGGATTCACAGTAAAATACTAACATTAAATTACCCTGCTTTTTAGGGAAACAGGACATACTATAATCATATTAAACATCTTAAGTGTCTGCTCATGTATAAAGAACCCACATCAAGCTCTGGATCACTTCCATATCTACCAGTCACTTATTGACACACATGCCACGGAGGCCCTGAGTGTGCCATGGCTCACCTAGTTATCATTCAGGCCCACCTACTCCTGCCTCAGCTTTGTCCTTGCCCAGCTTTGCCCTCCTAGCACTCCTGCTGAAGTCTGGGGTCGGGGCACGCTGGCACTTGCCCCACCCTTCCCTTCCAGTACTCCAGCCTCAGAGGTGGTTCAGGGACTTGTCCTGCTCCTCCCACCTGGTACACTTGCTGGAGAATGGCATTGGTGCATGGGACTTGTAAGCTCCCAAACCTGCTCCCCAACAGGGGCACCGAATGAGTGCAGCGGGGCAAGAGACCCAACAAGGGACACCCTCCCATTTCCTTATATCCAACTTAGACCTCCAACTTGAGACCACTGCTTCTTGTTCTGCCATCTGTCACTACTGAGAACAGCCTCTCTCCATCCTCTTTGGAACCTTCCTTCAGGTAGTTAAAGGCTGCTATCAACCCCCCCTCACTCTTCTCTTCTGCAGACTAAATAAGCCCAAATCCCTCAACCGCTCTGAATTGATCATAAGCTTCAGCCCCCTAATCATTTGGGTTTCCCTCCACTGGGGTTGGTGTTTGGTATTTTTGTTGAAATCATCTGGACAGGTTGCTGGCTGGGGGTGGAGTGGGGACAGATGCAGGCCAAAGCTGGCCCCCAGAGCCTGCCTTTATCCCAGAAAAGCTGCAGGGAAGTCCCCGGAGCCCTGCCCTGCCCAGACCAAATGCAGGGCAGGGGGAGGGTAGCTGGAGGCCAGGACTGGCCCCTGGAATCCTGTGCCCCCATCTCTCCCGCAGCTGCAGAACAGGCAAGAAGCTTGTGGCCAGAGCCAGCCCCTTTCCCCAGGACCAGTTGCAGGGCAGCAGGGAGTAGCTAAATGCTGTAGCTGGTCCCTAGAGCCCCAAAGCTCTAGGCCAGGTTGACCCCCCAGCCCCAGCCCTGGGAGGAGTTGCCTGCCAGGGAGCACAGCTTTGCCCCGTCCCCAGAAGAAGCTGTTAGATGAACAGTGCAGCCCCAGGCCTTGGAGGACTCGTCACCAAAGCAACATCATCCTTGCTGCCACAGGCTGCTTTGGTAAACTCCCTTTCCCCAGCCTCCCAGCCACCTGCGTAGGGATGTAATATCCCATTTAATTGGTTAACTGGTTAACAGATTAAAGGAAAGGCAGATAGAGGGACAGGTGGGGGGGGGGGAGGGCACTCTGCCTGTGGGGCGCTCAGGCCTGCCCTGTACAAAGGCTGTTCCAGAAACTGGAGCAGATCTTGCATGCAAAGCGTTGGGCCCTCCACAGATAGAGGATATTCTGGACACCAGAGCAACCCCTGTCTGTGGCAGGCCCCATGGTGGGTGGCGAGCTGCTCCAGCTCCCACCGGTTAACCGGAACAGGTAAGCATCACCTGTTAAAGTTAACCTTTCACATCCCTAGTCCGGAGTCCTTTATCTCCCACCTCCTGCCCTGACTCCTGCACTCCACCACCCTCCTCCTGCCCTGAGTCCCCCCAACCCCTTGTCCTGAGTCCCTCCCCACACCAATCTCTGTGCCCTGAGGCCCCCACACTCTGCCCTCATTACAACACCCACTTGAGCCCCTAACCCACTTAGTCTTCAGCCCTCATTCCTGCACCTGTCACCATCTGCCCTGAGCCTCCCCACTCCTTCCAGCCCCGGCCTGATTTCTGCATCTGCACACTCTGCCCTGAGCCCCTCCACATCCCAACCCCTGCCCTGTACAATCATTTAAATAAAATATGTACATTTTCCTTTTTATTTAAAAAACAAACCCAAATATTACTATAGCTAAGGACCTGAGCAACATCGGGCACATCTGCTAGTCACAAATAAATGAATGGACAATAAGTAAATAATCAGTACAAAATCAGAGTTGTTCAGGAACAGATTCTATCGGTTTTACAATATTCTATGTACCATCTGCTTTCCTAAATCATTTAACGCTGTAAAACTATTTGGGACACAGTTTGTATGTAAGACACTGCACAAAATAATGTCTCTTCACATTCTACACAATGCTCTAGGATAGAAGGGATTAGCATTCAGTGACAGGTTCACTTTGCAAGATTCAATAGAGTTTGAAACTTGGAACATGAGTAATATTTTAAAACCTGCCTTTGGAATGGTAGATAGGATTTTTAAAAAATCTTTTACACAGTGTTCCCTTTGTAAACTACCTGGAAATGAGATAGATAGATAGATAGATAGATAGATAGATAGATAGATAGATAGATAGATAGATAGATAGATAGATAGATAGATAGATAGATAGATAGATAGATAGATAGATTTCCCTTGCCTCTTTAACAAAGTATTCAGAAGTTTCTCAGTTGGGTCTTTGGGGACAATACCTTTAGATGTCTGACAGAAGCTACTGTCTTCCCAAATTGAGTAAGGGTCTTTGTGGAGAAAAGGAAACAGCCTGCCTCTAACTAGATAGTGGGACCAAGGAGGTATTCTGACTCCCTGTGCTATCTGTCTATGATTATCTATTATTTCTACTATGTTAGCTTGTAGGGTTCCTAGTAATAGATCAAGATCCCATTGTGCTACATGCTATACAAATATAACAAAAAGACAAGCCCTACCCTGAAGAATTTCCAGTCTTAGCGTACGTCTAGACTATAGGCTTTTGTCGATAGAAGCTTTGTCGACAGATACTGTCGACAAAGATTCTGTCAACAAAGAGCGTCTAGACTACATCCAGTACTGTCAACAAAGCAAGCCACTTTGTCGAGATGACAGTGTAGACACAAAGGACAGTGTAGATGCAATAATGCCTTCTGTCGACAGAGTTCTGTCGACAAAAGGCGTTATTCCTCATAGAATGAGGTTTACAGCCGTCAACAAAACTGCTGAGTTCTGTTGACATTATGTCGACAGAACTCAACGGCAGTATAGAAGCAGGTATAGTTTTGTTGACAAAAGTCCACTTTTGTCGACAAAATCCTGTAGTCTAGACACACCCTTTGAATTGATACAAAACAGATTGTAGGGATACCCCATAATCCCTAGCACAGTAGCAAGGAACACCCTGTTTAATCATGGAAGTAGTGGATTCTTTCTTTCTTTCTTTCTTTCTTTCTTTCTTTCTTGCTTGCTTGCTTTCTTTCTTTCTTTCTTTCTTTCTTTCTTTCTTTCTTTCTTTCTTTCTTTCTTTCTTTCTTTCTTTCTTTCTTTCTTTCTTTCTTTCTTTCTTTCTTTCTTAGGCCAGAATGTTGGACTAAAGTAAAATTCTATTAAAGAGATGACAGGATAAAATAAATCTCAATAAAACCACCACTAGCTGGCATTTACTGCAGATATTACCTTTCCCCCAAGATTTCAAAGTGTTTTACAAATGTGGATAAGAACTGGAGAAAATGACGCAGAAAAGAGATTTGCCCAAGGTCACAACAGTTTGCTAGTGACAGAGGCAGAACAGAACTTAGGTCTCCCTGTTTTAATTACTAAATCATGATAAGGGAACACCATCTTGCATGACTGTCAAAATAGTATTTTATTTATAATATAATAGTAATATATATTCATATTATATAGATAATTTCTTTGATAATTGAGATTATGATTCATTATTACCCTGTACTTATTCTGCTCTTCATTTTTCATTGGAAAGTAAAGCTTGACAAGGATAAATGATTAACAAGAATAAACAAATGTTGTCCCGACAACAGAATTTCAAGCTACAGTTGCAGTAAGTATTGAATGATGAACAATCCCCTGTTGTTTTTACTCATTACAATATATTTTTTCTTGCTTCTTTACCATCTAGCTTGTTTTGTAACAGTCTGTATTTTTTGAGAAAACAATGTGTGAGGCTGCAAAAACTCTTTCTGAAAAATGTAAGGAGCAAGAGATCATTCATTTATGATCCTGTTTCAAACTTCATAGTTAGAAGTACATAGTGCAATGCTTAGCTGGTGAGCAGTAATGCATAACTATAGTGATGCATACCATATTTTTTGGTAAACATACCACTAAAAATCTTATCCCCCAAAGGACTAAAACAGGGAAGGGTGATTTTACTTAATATAATATATATTTTAAATTTTCCCTCTGTGTAAATACAGGAGGAGACAACACACCAGACAACACTTATAACTGCTGTTGCTCTCAAATTAGGAATTCTAAAAGCTTGACTCTGAGTAGGCTACCTGAATCATTAACCTCTCTTGGCCATTAAGAACAATGGACCTTTGCAATGTTAGCGGATCTAATGCTAACAAATGAATACTTTAAACTTAATTATTTACAGATAAATGGTGTTCATCTGTAAAATCTACTGAGTCAACCTGTGAGGCCCCATTGTGGTGTTTAATTAACTGATCAGATTGTTTTGTTGTTTTATTATTACATATTTAGATTTGCTACACAGGAAATTCTCAGAGGCACATTTTTGGAAATGGATATAATCTATTTTTAAAAAAGGAGATACGTTTAGCTCAATCTAATCAGATTTTAACTCAAGTCCCAGTAATTCTCAGATATATAACATAACATTGATTATTATTATGGACTCTGTGACAGGGTTTCAGGCAGAGGGACTAAAGGCTTTCCTCATTCCCTGTCACACAAGGCTTGCCCATATTAAATGCTTGGTGATAGGGCTAAAGAGCAGGCTTCACTGGACTACTCCACAAGCAAGTGAGCAAGGTGGGGATAGAGAGAGCTGGTGAATAAGCAGAGCTATCGCTCTATTCCTTTACTCACTAGCCCAGGCCCCGGGCAAAATACAGTCCGCAAGCCGAATCTAGCTCACCACGACACTGGATCTGGCTCGCAGTGGGGAGTCCCAGGCAAGCTCCCTGCTTGCCTTGACCCATCTGCACGCCACTCAGAAAAGCAGCTGATGGACCATTTCTCTTTAGGGTTGCTAGGTGTCTGGTTTTGAACCGGACAGTCCAGTATTTGAGCTTTCTGTTCGAGAAACAAATTGAGAAAATATAAATGAGAAAATATAAATGTCTGGTATTTTCTAAATAAGATGTAATGTAGATTGTGATTTACAGTAATGTCAAGTGTGTCCAGTATTTTTGTTGAAACCATCTATCAACCCTATTTCTCTTTCACAACTGTGAGCATAGAGCGGAGAGGGAAAAGACTTCATGAGCTGCCCCATCACAATCTCAATGGCCAGTTCCTGGCCAGTGGGAGCTCCTGTTTGAAAAACAGGCAGCACGCGAAGTATCCCCCTTCCTCCTGTGCATAGTTATTCACACATGTACATGGCTCCTGCAGCCTGTGCAGGGGCAGGGCAGACAGGTAGGCTGCCTGAGAACCCTGCTGGGCTGCTGGCCGGGAGTCACACATGTAAGTCTCATGGCCAGAGCCTGCCTCTGGCACTCCAGCCCCTCCCTCCCCCTACTCTCTGCCTTCCCACTCCTGCCCCCCATCCCATATAACCCAAACCCTCTGCCTCCATCCTGCACTCATACCCCCTCGCAGATCCAGCACCCCAATCCTCTGCCCCAATCCTCTGTCCTTGGTCACTCACAACCCAAACCCCTGAACCCCAGTCCCTTGCCTCCTTCACCCAAACTCCCTTCCAGACCTCACTCTCCCTCCTGCACTCCAATCCATTACTCCAAGCTCCCTTCTGCACCCAGCCTCCATCCCAGATCCTGCACTTCCTCCACTAATATCATAGAATCATGGAATCATAGAACTGGAAGAGACCTCAGAAGGTCATCAAGTCCAGCCCCCTGCTCTAGGCAGGACCAATTCCAACTAAATCAACCCGGCCAAGGCTTTGTCAAGCCGAGACTTAAACACCTCTAGGGATGGAGACTCCACTACTTCCCTAGGTAACCCATTCCAGTGCTTCACCACCCTTCTAGTGAAACAGTTTTTCCTAATATCCAACCTGGACCTCTCCCACCACAACTTGAGACCATTGCTCCTTGTTCTGCCATCTGTCACTACTGAGAACAGCCTCTCTCCATCCTCTTTGGAACCTCCCTTCAGGAAGTTGAAGGCTGCTATCAAATCCCCCCTCACTCTTCGCTTCTGCAGACTAAACAGACCCAAGTCCCTCAGCCTCTCCTCATAAGTCATATGCTCCAGCCCCCCAATCATTTTGGTTGCCCTCCGCTGGACCCTCTCCAATGCGTCCACATCCTTTTTGTAGTGGGGGGCCCAGAACTGGACACAATACTCCAGATGCGGCCTCACCAAAGCCGAATAAAGGGGAATGATGACATCTCTGGATCTGCTGGCAATGCTCCTCTTAATGCAACCTGATATGCCATTAGCCTTCTTGGCTACAAGGGCACACTGTTGACTCATATCCAGCTTCTCATCCACTGTAACCCCCAGGTCCTTTTCTGCAGAACTACTACTTAATCGGTTGGTCCCCAGCTTGTAACTATGCTTGGGATTCTTCCGTCCCAAGTGCAGGACTCTACACTTGTCCTTGTTGAACCTCATCAGATTTCTTGTGGCCCAATCCTCCAATTTGTCTAAGAATCCTCCAATTTGTCATGGAAGAGTGCAGCCTTCAACCGCTTTCCAAAATCTTGGAGTGGTCCCACATCAAAAATTATCACCCACCCCTGCACTAGCCATTAGAGCTGAGTACACAGGAGGGAGTGTACTGTTTCTGGCAATGGACTAACACACTATATTCGCTACTTGCACAACACAGGTCCTAAGGGAACTGTGACTCAAAGGACTGCTTCTGAGTCATAATTTCTTTTTGAGCTCCTCCTGAGGTGGCACACCTAAATTCTATTCCATATTCCAGATTATGAGCAATGCCTTCATCTAGTCCTGATTTCTCAAACTGGCAGAAGAAACCAAAACATTTGGTGGATTTGCTGCTGAGAATTAAATACAGGCAGTCCCCAGGTTACGTACAAGATAGGGACTGTAGGTTTGTTCTTAAGTTGAATCTGTATGTAAGTCAGAACTGGCGTCCAGATTCAGCCGCTGCTGAAGCTGATCAGTTTCAACAGCGGCTGAATCTGGACGCCAGTTCTGACTTACATACAGATTCAACTTAAGAACCCCAGGCATCCCCAAGTCAGCTGCTGCTGAAACTGATCAGCGGCTGATTCCAGGAAGCCCGGGGCAGGGGCTTCCTGTAGTCAGCCACTGGTCAGTTTCAGCAGCGGCTGACTTGGGGATGCCTGGGGCAGAGCAGCTGGGGTGCTGCTGGGTTGGTCTAGTAGCGCCAAGGAGCGGTGCTGCAGGACCAACCGGCAGCGCCCCACCTGCTCTACCACAGGCCCGGGGCTTTGCTCCACGTCTCCCTGGTCTGCTGGGGGGGGGGGCACTAGCTGCGCCCCTGCCCAGCAGACCAGGGACACAGGGAGCAAAGCCGCAGTGGCGGCGGGGTGCTGCGCCTCTGAGGCTTTGCTCTCGCAAAGCCTCAGAGGCGTGGGACCCCCCCGCCTCCCGGCTTTGCTCCAGGTGTCCCTGGTCTGCTGGAGACGGTCCCCAGCAGACCAGAGGCACCGGGAGCAAAGCGGCAGCGGCGGCAGGGTGCCGCGCCTGTGAGGCTTTGCTCTGGCCGCCGCTGCCGCTGTGCTCCTGGTGCCTCTTGTCTGCTGGGGACCGTCTCCAGCAGACCAGGGACACCGGGAGCAAGGCCGCAGTGGCGGCGGAGTCCTGCGCCTCCCCGGCTTTGCCAGAGCAAAGCCTCAGAGGCGCGGGACCCCTCCACCTCCCCGGCTTTGCTCCAGGTGTCCCTGGTCTGCTGGAGACGGTCCCCAGCAGACCAGGGGCACCCGGAGCAGCTTTTCTCGCCCTGGAGGTCGAGGTGGCGGGACTGCTGCGCTCTGGGCGGTCCCGCTGCCTGCGAGCTCCGGGGCGAGAAAGCCCCGTTCGTAAGTGCGGATCCGACATAAGTCGGATCCGCGTAACTCAGGGACTGCCTGTATGGCACAGTGCACCAATTGGGTGATACAGGCAAACCTTGAAAATTACAAATTCCAGTGGTTTTCAAAAAAGGCAGTGACAATAAAGGGAACTGTTAATATCAATAATTATTTCATCTTAAATGTTGATTCTCCAAGTTGTTGTTAATACAACAAGAAACTTTAACATTTACAACATACCTCTTTGTAGTTATCTCAGTCAACATTAATTGTACAAAACAGAGAAGTAATCATTCATTGTGAATGACTTTTAACAGTTAAAGCATAATAATCATGTATTTTAAAAAATATTTTCTTTATTTACCTGGGATAAGGTTTGGAATCATAAATAAATGAAAAACATATCACTTAATCATCAATCAAATAATAGAAAAGATCTTTAATATTCAAGCTGACAATGAATGTTAATGTTAGCTACCTTTGGGTCATTATGTTTTTAAACCATTAAAGATATTGTAGGGATGTGGTGGAAATAACATGCTAATAAGGAACAAACACACTTTAATTCACTATGAAATAAAAAGCTAACAATAATTTATGATATTGTCAAGAAATTAAAATCCCATGCTGGAGGAAGTTAAATACTGGAGCAATTTATTTTAAAAGTTGATTATTGTAAACATGTTTATGGCAAACGGAGAGATTCAAAACATCCTTTTTTTCACAGTACCACAATGCTTCTTTGTTCCACTGTTCCAGATCCCCCTAAACAGTGAACATTGCTAAGCTTTATAAATCATTCATGCTAAGCATAACAAATAATTGTCTTTGTAATCAAGAACTATAAATAAATCTCAGCTATTATTCAGAGAAAGACTATAATACATAAACAGTTCAATTCTTATTTGATAAAGCAACATCTCAGAACTATTTATAACAAAACTGACAGTGCCATGGGCACCACACAAATATCTAGTAAATCTTGTCAACATTTTAAAACTACTCCATTATAGGGATGTAAGTGAGTAGTTTACTAGTTGACTAACTGATAAGCCTAGGTTTACCAGTTAGTCGAGTTGACTACTAACATTTCCCCATCCCTTGCTGCCTCTGTATCAGAATCTTGGGCCAGGGTTACATCATAAGCAGCAAGGTGGGGGTGAAAATAAATATATAAATAACAAATAAAGTAAAATAAAACAGCATTGCCCCTTTAAATGTGTGGAAAGTCAGAATAGGGATAGGAAGAGCACTAAGTCCCAGGGAAGACATTGCTTCCCCTTGCTCAGGTCTTTAAGCTTTTTGCCAGCAGCCATTTTGTTTTCTTGGTCAAGCCAGAAGGGGAGCTTCCCTGCGGAACCAGGTAAGCAGGAGGTCCGGGGGGGCGGGCAGCCTGGGCCTAGTTCCTGAGTGTGTCGTAGGATTGCCAGGTGTCAGGTATTTTCACCTTCTGGCAGGGAAAAAAAACAGAAAATACCGGACATTTTAGGTGTCTGGTATTTTCTGATTTTTTTTACCGGACAGGAGGCGAAAATACCAGACTGTCCCAGTCAATACTGGATACCTGGCAACCATGCTCCCCTCCTCCCCCCACCCCTTGGTGCTGCTGCCTCTTATCAGAAGCAGCAGCTCGGGTGGGGGGAGGCTGATATGCATCCCACAGAGTAGCCTGTCTGGAGCAAGCCTGAGCCTGCCACAGACAGAAGCTGCTCTGGCCGGGCAGGCCCCTGGCTAAGTCCTGGCTCATGCCAGGTCCAGGACCTACTTCTACTGTGGCCCTGCAGTTTAAATGTAGTAAGAGCTGTGCTGCAGATCGGCAGTGGGGATAAGTCCTGCACCCAGTGAGAGCCAGGACTGAGATGGGCTGCCTTTCCTTATCAACTGAGTAGTCAATAAAAATTCTATCGGCTACTCAGTTACCCAGTTAACCGCATCTTAACATCCCTACTCCTTTAAGGGGTGATATTGAGTGCCTCCTACTTACCAAGTGCCCTCAAATGTTACTGAAATCAGTGGAACTTGGAAGGCCTCAGCACCTTGTAGAATGGAATCTTAGGGTGTGTATATGCTGCAATCAGACACTGGTGGCTGGGCTGTGTCAGCTGATTCAAGCTAATAAGGGGTTGTTTAATTGTGATGTCGACATGACCATCCCACCATGCAGGATTCTAGAGAGCAGGCCCTGGCTCAAGCTTCTACATTGTAATTTAACAATTCATTAGCCTGATCCCACAAGCCCAAGTCAGCTGGTATGGGCCAATCATAGATTTTTAACTGCAATGTAAGCACAGTTTTAGAGGCCTCATCCTGCTCCCTAAGACCATGTTGTAATTGACTAAAATGAGCAAAAATTGGATCCTGGTTCATTAAACTTATTTCTTGTCTGCACTGAGGATTTAGTTGTTATGCTGGTGTAAACACCCAGAGTAGATATGCTATACTAGCATGTACTTCTCTCTGTTCTTCACAGCTGGACCAGCTGTGAGTGGCAGGGGGGGGGGGGGAGGGGGAGAGGGAGAGGAAGAGGAAGAGGAAGAGGAAGAGGAGGAGGGAGTGTCCAACACTTCCCACACCATCCTCCCAACACTGCGGTGCAGATGACCCCACTGGGACTTGCACTGGGACTGAGCCAGGCTGTCTTCCCTTATCGACTAATCGAGAAGTCGATAAAAAAAATCTATCGACTACTCAATTAGTCAATTACCCGCATCTTAACATCCCTAGCTCTAGTATTCTATTATTCTAATAAAGAATTCCCCTGTGTTGGCTTCATTAATTTTTGAGTTAGATAATTTTCACCTGTAATGTTTAGAAATTCCAATAATGTTTTAGTACTGGCAGCATATGTCACTCAAATTGAAGTTCCCTATGATCACACAACTTTTCTTCCTCCATATTGTAGCTATGTACATAACAATGCAGTTATTCTGTTCCTGGTGTGATTTTGTGGTCTAGAGTTGAAACCAATTAATATCTATCTTGTGCTTTATTTGTTAAGACATAGATCCATAAGCATTCAAGATAATTTTCTTCCAAGTTTTCAGTGACTCAGAAACAGATAATGCCATTTTTGGCATACAGGAACACTTCGCCTCCTCTTTTGCCCACTCAGTTCTTTCTCAATAGGCTGTAACCATTGATTTTAAAATTCTGCAAATCATCCCACTAGATTTCAATAATACAAACTAGATTGAATTTATGTGCCTACATGTGTAATTCCAATTCCTCTTGTTACTTAGACTCCTAGCATTGCTTTGTCAATTCAGAATTTCATGACAAGCCCATATACACTTACTTCCTTAAGACAGAGGCTGCTAAGCCATCTCATGTTAAAAACATGCTTAGTCCCACAGAAGGGAACAATTCTCTGTCAAGGAGAAGATAGACTCTTAAACTGAAATAAGCATAAGAAGTTAGATATACTTTGCAGACTTCTGACTTTCTCGCTGCTTTGCTAAAGCTATCATATCCACTATCAGGCAAGGACATGACTTACCTGTAGGATTGATAGGCCTTCCTCACAGAAGAAGTGAAACTCATAGGTAGTGTATTTTATTTTAGCTTAGTACATTTCTCAAGGTAAATCTAATGAGCCAAAAGGTATGGCTAAACTGCCTGGCAAAATACAGAATAGACTGTAGTCTTTACAGAGTATACATTCACAAATCCAAGAGGTATTTTATAAATTATGGATTTAGCCTCATGACAAATAGCCCCAGTATTAGAAAGGAAATCAACAGGATGGTGCATTTGTTAACGTATGGAGAAGCCCATGCTATGCCTGTATCAAGCTGGGCTTGTTCACTTTTTCTGCTTGTGAGCAGTAGCATTTGTGAAATTGGACCCAAATTAGGAATGTACTGTGCATCATTTTTTGTTCAAAGTTATTTAACAAAAAATAACGGTTCCTTCTCTTCTTCTTCCACCCTGCTTTTTCTCCAGAGACAATATTAAATTTTAAAATACAAGTTTTATTGTTTAAATCCTGCCCAGTATAATGGCTTTGAGATCCAGGAAACTTTTCAATTTGACACAGATTAAACAAAAATAAACCTCTATTTTTCTCAAAATAAAACTTTGCAAATAATTTTAAGATCACCATTAATAATAACCTCAAATCTAATAACAAATATACACAAGTGGGGAAACCAAATAAACACAGAATAAATTTAGTATTAATTCCTTATCCACTGTGAAAATGTTTTGTAAATTGACCATATGCATTTGAAAAACAACACACTGTTTGTGGCTCTTTTCACTGAATGGTGGCACTATCACCAATTATACAAACAGTACAGAAAATAAGCATTTGAGTATTTTCAGTAGACAATTACGTGATAGGATTACATAGATGGTGAAAGCTGTAAGACAGAAAAAGTACACAATCAGGGCCTGGTTTTCAAAAGTCCTTACCATCCACAGCTTTCTCTGAATTAAATTTCACAATTTTAACATTCAGACATTTAATCTCTTTGTTTCGTACAATCTTAAATTCAAACCACTGTATTTACAAATGGTATGAAGGTCAAGGTTTCTATTAGTTCAATACTCACAAACTTTAAAAAAAGAGAGAAAGAAATAGTTGAATTAAAAGAGTTTTTTAGTTTTTATCTCGTAACTGGAAAAATACATATTCAAACTACTTTGATAGATTGCTGGTTCTGCTAATTTATTACAAGGAAGTCCTAAGCCTTGTCTCGATAGAACCTTAGCTTTTCAGGGGCATTAAGAGATTTCATCTCACAATTCTTTTTTGAGATAGTTAAGTATTATATTTCTATTTTACAATTAGGAAACTGAGGCACAGAGTAGATTAGGTCATTTGCTCAAGGATGTATAGCAAGGTTGTGATGAACGATGAATTAAACCACAGTCTCCTGAATTTTAGTCTAGTGCCTTAACCACAAGGCTATCCTTCCTTTCTACTTCTGTCTTCCAACTTTTGCTTAAATATTGCCACAATTTCCCATTTTCTGATTTCGTCAGGACACAATGGGTAGTTATCTCTAAAAGCAGAATAGTCTGTCTATGATGTATTTATACAGAGTTTTGATTTCCTTTTGGTTCTTTGTGCTGATTTAGTTTCCTGTAGGGTTCTCATAGAACCCATATTGAAAATAGACCTGTACAGATGTTATCTAGGCCAGGCTACTTTGGAGCTGCAATGAGAGAATGAGACTCCAGGGTGAAGAGTTCTGGCCATGACTAAATCCTCCTCTGAATGGTTACATTGTTTTTTGTGATATTTATGAACATATTTAATAAAACGTTAAAAAATATCAAAAATAGCCATAAAATATTATTTTCATGAAACAAAATTAATTACTGCACCTGCAATATTGTTCATCCAAATTCTTATATGAGCAAAGTCTCAGATATGCATATATTATGACAGACTGACAATATCCTCTATTATCCTGAGCACATTGGATGGAACTAAGATAAGGTTTAATTTAATTCAGTAAAGTTGATCAAATTAGGGTTAATACTTTTGGGACATGTATTAAAAATTAATTTATTTGTGTGCTCTTGTGGCATTGTATGTACCTCCTCTAGCCAGGAGGGGATATATTAATGTACTTCCTATATTATCAACACTTTGAAGCCACTGACCTGGAGTGGGAGAGGCAGAGAGAGAGTTAACACTGGGGATGAACAAAGAAAGCAAGTGGAGAAAAGGTTTTTTTTGATAAACAGTTGGGTTTTAAACTGGTTCCTTCCTTATACAGCAAACAGACTGGACCCTTAGTCTTTGAATGTCCGAATCCTCAGGACAGATTTCAAGGACTGGATGCTTGTTCTGAGCTGAAGCTATAGTGCAGTGTTTCTTAAACTTTTTGAGACCACGGAACACCAAACAATAATATTTTTTTATGCGGAACACCTATGAACATTTTCTTAAAAAAATTGTTGTCAGACAAAAAAAGACAAAAACAAAGAAGAGGTCGTGACACACCCGTGAGCTGTTCACGGAACACCAGTGTTCCAGAGAATATAATTTAAGAAACACTGCTATAGTGAATCACTAAGCATAAGGAACCCCTTAAGTGGGGGCTTGAAGGGCTGATCATGTCAGAATTCATTACAAGATTAGTGTTAAATCTGAAAAATTGATTAGCATATGTGTAGATAAATTTATTATTTTAATATAATAAGAAGTGCTGTGTGGTATCTTATAGCTATTATACCTAACTATCTCTAAAGTGAAAACAAACACATATCCTTGGGCAACCTGTCTTTTATCAGGAGGACCTGACCATGGGAGGCCTATGGGCACAAAGTGAATTGCTCCGTATTAGGGCTGAAGATTACAGAGTAATCAGGAGTTTGGCAAGATCAAAACTGTAAAGTCAGAGTCTATTAGCAAACTGAAGAGGGTGAGGGTCAGGCAATGCCAGGGTCAGCAATGATCTTAAAGCAGAGACAGGAAACCACAATCAAGGTAGTTCAAGAGCCAGGTGTCTGGGATTAGATTAGTCACAGCAAAGAACAGCAAGTAAGCTCTACAGCTGAAGCACAGTGGAGCTCTAAACTGCTCTGAGCACTCAGGCTACGTATAGATTGGCATGATTTTCCGCAAATGCTTTTAATGGAAAAGTTTTTCCGTTAAAAGCATTTGCGGAAAAGAGCGTCTAGATCGGCACGGACGCTTTTCTGCAACAGCACTTTTTGCGGAAAAGTGTCCGTGCCAATCTAGACGCGGTTTTGCGCAAGAAAGCCCCGATTGCCATTTTTGTGATGGGGGCTTTTCTGCGCAAAACAATACGGCGTTGTCTACACTGGCCCTCTTGCGCAAATGATTTGTGCAAGAGGGCTTTTGCCCGAACGGGAGCAGCATAGTATTTCTGCAAGAACACTGACAATCTTACATGAGATCATCAGTGTTCTTGCGGAAATTCAAGCGCCAGTGTAGACAGCTGGCAAGTTTTTCCATAAAAGCACCTGCTTTTGCAGAAAAACTTGCCAGTCTAGACGCAGCCTCAGAGAAAAGTTTTCGTGGTTTACATGGGTAGTATCTGCCAGTCAGGGCATCACAGCAGGGTGTTGCTCATGCAGTTAGTGTGGGACTTCCTGTAGGTCTGAGCCTCTCAGTACTTCTGGTGACATCTTAAGTGGGGCCCTGGTGGTGATGAAGAAATAGCACCTCTCTTAATACTCCCCCCAAGACTTCAGTTCTACATCTGTAAGTTTTTCCATCTGTACTGAGAACAAACAGTAAAGGAAGGGAATTGTGCATCTTGGAAATACTTCTATCAGAAGCAAGAAGGACATATGTCTCTACACAGGAAAGACATGGGGAGCTTGAAGCCTAAGAGTGGGTACCTGCCCTTGCTGAAAAATAGAGGGGATCTACAAGTGCACATATAAACTGCAAATGATTGTTCAAACCAAGTAATTTGAACATGTATAGCCAAAGTTGTCTATGTGTAAAAACTTGCACATAAGGAAAATGAAACACTTGAACTGCAGGTGCATTTTAAAGCCCAGATTTTGGCACTATGTTAACCTCTGCAATAGTCACAGCTGGATGATTTGGAGAGCATTTGTTTTTTAGTAACATTTCATAGGACTTGATTTGGACCACAGAGTGGTCCAGTGATTAAAAAGATTTGATTTTTTTGTTTTTCAGTAGTTTTCACTCCCAGGCAAACACCTGAGTATAGGGAGGCTAACTGTTAGAGATGGAAAAGAAGGAAACTCAAATGATTATCAGCTCTTATAGTATTGCATACAGTTGCATTTACTCTGTTATTTATCACTATCTTAAACAACATCTTAGCTGCTCAAATTCTCTGTTTTGAGGGCATGTATTACCAGCTGATACTACTTCTCTTTGTGGAATTTCACTTTGGATATCATGGGGGCCCCTTAATTTGTCTCTTGCTGGTCCTGCAGCAGATGATGTAAATAGCTCAGCATTTTGGATCAATGTGACATTTCTGTCAAACAGTGAAATCTTAATTATGCTACTTTGTAGAAGTGATGACAAGCTATAGTAAATGACACTAAAAATCATAGTTCCAAATTGTGGACATTTTATAATAAACACGTATGCAGGTGCACAATGGGGTGTGCGAAAAGTGTACAGAAACTGTAATGACTGCAACACTAAGGCAACCTAGCTGCAGCATCTATGCATAAGGGACAGCAGGAACTGCTTCCATAATGCACTGTAAAGAGAACTGCCTGGCTTCCATACTGCACTAACTGGAGAGCTGCCTGGCTGCACTGCACGAAACAAGTTGTGCAATTGTTTTAGGATACTGAAGCCTCAGCAGTCCCATTGCATATCGGGCATAATTCTTTTCTGAGCTCTTCATGAGATAGTGCAGCTTTTTACCATCTCCAACTTAGGTCAATTTGGTCTTACAGAAATAGAAATTAAGAGTTGGAGAGTGAGTTCTGACTAGTAAACCTTTATGGTTGAAGTAGAACAAAGTTGCATTCCAGACTAATAGTCAGAGGTAATAGGATGGAAAGGTAAAAAAAAACCACTGACATATAAACCATTTGTGAAAGTTGCCATAGTAATATTTCACTGATAGCTAGTACTGAAATTAACATCCCATCCTAGTATATCTAGAAATAAGGGCTTAAATTCAGCTGGAGCTGTCCACAGTGGAAATACAGCCGCTCCCTGAGTTGCGAACGGTCGAGTTATGACCGTTTGCACTTATGACCAAAGCTCCCATGGAGCGGTCGTAAAGGCGGTCCCCGAGTTACGAACGCGACCCGCACTTACGAACAGTGCGGTTGTGTGTAATTCAATGGGGTCCGAGTTACGAACAGATCGAGCTATGGCCAAGTGCTTGGTCTATAACTCATTTGTAACTTGGAGAGAGGCTGTATGCTAATTCCTGAAAATAATCAGCGTTTTTCTTGCGCAAGAAGGGGCAGTGTAGACAACTCCTGGCGCAAGAGCCTCTTTCGCAAAAATGGCAACTCATCGGATATGCAAATGAGGCTCAGTGATATTCCAGGCTTAGCCTCATTTGCATATTTCTGGCACAAGAACCTGCCAGTGTAGACATAGACCCACTGTATGCAACAAATTGCTCTCTTAAGCATAGTTGATTTAAGAAAAGATTTAGAATGATTGAATTATGCATAGATTATGGATATGTGATTTTTCTGAATCCATACCAGAAACTGTGAATAAAGCAATGCTAAGAAATTATAGAGAGAAAAAAATTAAGTAGAAAACATTGATGGTGCAATGCTCTTAGCTACGCAGTGACACAGCTTAGTCATGGTTGCTATCAAACAAGGCCAGAGATCTATGACCAAAAAAAATATAAACAATAAAAAATCCTTTATTTTAAATTGTTTCTTTACTTTCTCTCACATAAATCAACAACGAGCTATGAGGAACCTGGAAAAAAAGATAGCTTCTCAATCTACTGCTTCAAACTTGATAACATATATATTTATTTTAAATCATTTTAATTTTTTCATATTCAAATAACATTTACAGTGTGAAAAGAAATCCAAACATGTTAAAATTTGAAAATACACAGATCAGACACCCAAATGACACTGTAAGAGAAAAATGAAAACATGGAATGAGTATTTACAAATCAGTTTAATGTAATTATGTACTAATCATAACTGTATGGTTAATGCATGATATGTTTTGTGTGTTTTAGCTGTGAATTTCCATATCTGATCACATTTGAATTTCTTAAGATAATCATAAAAACATAAGAATGGTCACACTGGATCAGATCAATTGTTCATTTATCCCAGTATCGTGTCTTTCAGCAATGGCCAGTGCTAAATGTTTCACAGGGAACAGAACATGGCAATTACTATGTGAGCCATTCTTTATCATTCAGTTCCAGCTTCTGCTGGTTAGAGATTTAGGGACACTCAAAGCATGAGGTTGTATCTCTGACCATCTTGCTTAATACCTTATAGCCTAATAGCCCTAGTCATGAACCAGGATCTAGCTGTGCTTGGCAGTGTACAAACATAGAGAGAAAAAAAAAGATTGTCCCTGCCTGTGTTCACTCTAATTTTTTCCACTCCTGAGCAGAATGAATTTTCTTATGTGTACCAATGTCAAGGTAATGTGCAACACATCATCTTCAAATTGGTTCACATAAAATTCATGTAGCAGGAGTGGTGCCAAGAAGCTCTGAGTGTGGGAGGGAGCTCGGGACTGGGGCAGAGGATTGGGGTTTAGGAGTTTGAGGACTCTGGTTAGGGGTGCAGGCTTTAGGATGGAGCTGGAGTTGAGGGGCTCAGGGCTGAGACAGAGGTTTGGGGTACAAGGGCTCTGTCTAGAGGAGCAGGCTCTGCAGTGGGGTTGGGGTGAGGGGTTTTGGGTGCAGGAGGTGGGGGCTCCAGGTTTGCAGAGGGGCCCTGGGGTAGGGGTTGGTGTGCGGGGGTATAGGGTTCAGGGCAAGGTACTGGCTGTGGCTTGGGAATTGGGGTACAGGCTCTGGGCTGGGGGTGTGGGTTTTGAGTTCGGATAGAGATGAAGACTTTGGGGTGCAGGAGGGTGCTCAGGGCTGGTGAAGTCAAAATGGGACCAGTGGGGATGGGCTCCACTCCGCTGGCCACAGCAGTACAGTACTGGGGCTGGCCAGAAAGGGCTTCCTTCTGCTGGCTGTGGCAGATGCAGGGCTTGGGAGAAGTATCTCTCCCCACTGCAGCCTTGAACAGGGCTTAATGGCAAGCTGCGTAGCTTAAGGGGAACTTAGGTCCCTGCCACAGTGGGCTTTCAATCTAAGGGTGAGATAAGATATTTGAATACAATATCTTTCTCAGAATTGATATTAATACAGATACATGGGAAAGTACAAAGAAATAATGAGATAATATTGGTCAGCAAAATAGGCATTGGTCTCAGCATACCAGCAGCCTAACAATTGTCAAGTTTTTTTATAGATATCACAGAAGAGGAAAGTTTTAAGGATGGTTTCCACGCAGGATAAGGAGGCAGTTTTGAAGATGTTTATTGGAAGCTCCTACCAAGCATGGGAAAAAGCATGAAGATGCCTGTTTGAAAATTTAACAAGTAGGGCCAATCACAGGCAGGAGTTGACATTTTGATAATGAATGATGGATGATTGGTATGGTGGGGATAGGCAATGAATGCCTTTGAAATTGAAGATAAGTAGCGTATGTGTCTACGTCTACACTGGCGCGTTCTCACACAAAAACTCTTTTGCGGAAGAGTTCTTCTGCAAAAACTCTTCCAGAAGAGAGCATCTACACTGGTATGTGCTTTTGTGCAAGATATGTGTTTTTGCGCAAGAACATCCATACCAGTGTAGATGCTCTCTTGTGCAAGAAAGCTCTGATGGCCATTTTAACCATAGAGTTTTCTTGCGCAAGAAATTCATGTTGCCGGTCTACACTGGCCTCTTGTACAAGAACAGTTGTGCAAAAGGGCTTATTCCTGAGCGGGAGCATCAGAGTTCTGGAGCAAGAAGCACTGATTTCATACATTAGAACATCAGTTTACTTGCACAAGAACACGTGGCAAGTATAGACAGGCAGCAAGTTTCTGCGCAAGAGTGGCCGCTTTTGTGCAAGATCGTGCCAGTGTAGACACAGCCTGTATGTTTGATGTACCAGAGAAGGAGAAGACAGCACAAGGATGCAAAAAGAGGAGTGACATAGTCAAAGTTGCAGGTTAGGAAAATGATTTTTACAGCAGCATTCTGAAGGGATGTTTTTACTCTTCTATTACTGATATTTATTCAACCTTAATTCTAAATATACTTGAATATAGTATCTTTCTGAGAATTGATAGTAAAGATGAGAATGACAGCTGGCTGTATTCCAGAACTCTATGGAATGCTTGAGACTAGCAGGAAACACTTTTGCCTCCATTACACTGTTAGGTAAATACCACTTTACTGAATCATAATAGTAAGGAGGAACTGAAATTATCTTTATTCTTGGCTGTTACACTTTATGGACATGATTGTGCAACTCTTGAATGGAGTAAAGCTGGCTCAGCCTGCTCCTACATTGACTGACTGCCCCCCACTGACCCAATAAAGGGATGTATTGAAAGAGGAAGGGGACATGAGGAAGGCAGGTAAGGGGTAGGAAAGAGATCCACTGTTCTCAACTGGTGTAGTGTGTAACTTTTGTAACCAGCTCCCTGACAATCTCTGGCCCTGTATTTTAACTCAGAGACATATTATCTAGCCAAGAAGAAAGAAGAGGGAATTGGAATGTATGTGACACAAATGTCAATTCATGATTCGTTTGTAAATAAATGCCAAGATCAGGGACCTAATGCTGCCTTTTCAGAACTTGTCTTCTTGCATTTGTCCAGTATATGCTTTTAACTTATTCTACTGTCATGTTTTGTCAGTACTTTATGGAGCTCAGTCAAAGCTTCATTATGGCATTGCCATGCCATGACAATATGTAGCTAAATAGCTTGAAGACATCACATTACAACAAAATATAATAATATCACAATATATGTAACTAATAAGGTCAAAATGTCATTGTGCTATGGAAGTGGCACTCACTTCCATATTGCGCAGAGGGGATGTAAAATCCCATTCAATTGGTTAACTGGTTAAATATAATGTGTAACCAGTTAATCGATTAAAGGGGGGCTAGAGTGGGAGCTGCTCCGGCTCAGGCCCCCGGGCAATCCAGTTAACTGGAACCAGTAATCCTCTCCCATTAAGTGATTATAACCAATTAACCACATCCCTATTACACAAGAGGGCCACATAAATCTGAGCACAACCTTGTGAGACCCAAACAGATTTTATTTTGTATGTACACTATTTAGATAAGTGGTTGTATACAGTATTACCTATTTAAAAATAGAGAAAGAAATCAGTTAATAAAATGTCAGAATTATAGAAAACAGTAAAGAACATAACTAAAATGATATAAAACTGACAAAACATTAATGAGTTACATTGTTCAGAAGCTTCAGGGGGTAGCCGAGTTTGCTATTTTTTCCCGTACAGGCTAATAGTCTGGTAGCACTTTATAGACTAACAAAACCAGTAGATGAGCTTTTGTGGTACAGCCCACTCCTTCAGATAACTGGAGTTTTGAGTTTAGGATGTGCAGATCCAAAATAAATAGGAGAGAAGGGTTTTATGTATTTTTTATTTATTTTGGATCTGCACATCCTAAACTCAAAACTCCGGTCATCTGAAGGAGTGGGCTGTGCCCATGAAAGCTCATGATACCATCTACAGGTTTTTTTAGTCTATAAAGTGCTACCAGACTATTTGTTGAGTTATATTGTGTTAAAGTAGGCAGTGGGCCTTACAAAATAGTCTGGTGGGCCATATACAACCCATCTAGGTTGCTCATGGGACAGGCACCTATATGCTATGGCAAATTGGTACCGTGTTGGCATTAAAAAAGTGAGACCTGCATGAAAGTGATAGAGTACTGTATACAAATGAAGATCTGTGTATCTTAACGATGATGTGCTGTAATAAAATGGCATTTTGCTATGTTAGAACACAATACATCTGTACACTTCAGCACAGCATCTAAATGTCATATTGTGTCAAAACAGTGACAACTGTCTAAAAATGATTGCATTTGATTAATCCAGTGCTATGTAGGATCAAAATTGTGGCACACTATCAAAAGTATATCAGGCTATGTCAATACAGTGATACACTATGTCAGAACAGGTGACCCACATTAATACAGCATCAAAAGACAACTACATCATGTTAAAACAGGACTGCCCAGTATCATAAGAGTACTTCACCATGCCAATATGCCCTTGAAACTCCCTTACCAGAGGTGTGATGCCGTTATTAAGGAGAAGTTCCTGTGCTAAAGAAGGATTTTGCTGAGATTCATTGTGGCACTTCTACTCTTGGCTTAAGATCTGGCTTACTTCAAAGTACTGGTGGCCTCTGAGAAATATTTATTTGATCTTGTGGGGATCTATTTCACCTTGCATTTGAAAAAGCTGGTTCAGTTTTCTGTAGGTGGGGGATTAGTTGGTGTCTATATATGTGGGTTAGGTTAGTGTGGTATAGACTTCTTGAGGTCTGAATTTGCTGTGTAATACATTGAGTGGGGCTGGGGCAATGGTCATTGTTTATATGACACATGTTCCTGTGGGATTGCGTAAACTGTGTGGATTTTGAGGGTGGATCAGAAGGAACAGTCACTCCGTGTATGTGGACTACATGCTCAGGGGAAAGTGTGCACTGTGTATATAGAAGAGGTGGACCTAGGAAAATGGTCATTGTATGTGTATGGGGGATGAGGGGAAGTTTCTATGGGATTGTAGGCATTGTGCATTTATGGGTGATAGTGGGGCCTATAATGCAGGTGGACCTGTAGGAGTGAGTGTACTGTGTGTGAGTATGGACGTGGTTGGGTCTGTGGGATGGTATGCACCATGTATACGTGTGGGTTGAGTCTCTTGGATGCACTGTGTGAGCGGGCAGCGAGCCTGTAGTTGGAGTGCACTATTTTGGGGAGAGCAGGGGGCACAAGCCTGAGTGGGGTGTACTGTGTGCTTGGGGGGACACACTGGGGGATGAGCTATGTGCATTGGAATGGCAGATGGGAGGGTCCCTGTGTGCCTGTGCATATGTGCATATAAGCCTGTGAGTGGAGAGTGTTGCATGCATGGCGGGGGTGGGGGAGCCTGTGTCTAGAATGCACTGTATGCCTGGGGGTCTCAATCCTGTGGGTGAGGTGCACTGTGTGGCAGTGAACCTGTGGATGGGGGTGCTTTGCACATTGGGGCAAGTGCGTACATGAGCCTGTGGGAGCCTGTGCTGTATGCAGGAGGATGAGCCTGAGTGATGTGTGTTGTAAACCTGTTGGGGGGGTACCCTGCATGTGTGATTAGTGACCATTTAGGTGGGGTATGCTTTATACATGGGGTGAGTGCTGTGTGCACGGGAAGGGGGAGCACATGTGTGGGGTGTGCTGTGTGGGGGGATGAGCCTGTGATTGGGGTACCCTGTGTATGTGGGGGTGCCTGGGAATGGGTTGTGTGCATGGGAGGGGCAAGCCTGTGGGTAAGGTGTACTGTGTGCGTGTGAGTTGAGCGTATGGTACAGAGGGATGCGCTGTGAGTATGCGGGGAGCCTGTGGGTGAGTATTCTGCGTGCACGGGACGGGGGAGGAGGGGGAGGAAGGAGCCTGTCAGGAGCGTGCTGTGGGCGTGCGGTGACCTGTGGGTGGCTGTGCTTTGTGCATGGGAGGGGCGTGCGCCGCGTACGTGTACGTACGGCAATGATATACTGTGCAAGTCTCAGTGTGGAGGTGGGTCGGGGGCGGACACTGAGGGTGGGGGCGAGGAAAGACCCTCCTCGTCTATCCTTCTCCGATGCGCTCTCCGCCCCTTGACGCTACGGCCGTGTGTTTCTGCGCCCACGGCAGGGGCTCCCACCTCCGAGCGCTTGAAGCAGCAGAGACGGTTGCCTCTGCACCCGGCCCCAACGGTCGCTCGCGCGCCGACGAGTTGTTTACTTTCTCAGCAGCTTCAGTCACCCCAACCCCCGCCACAGGGTCCCGCCCCACTTTCTGTGGTTGGCTCCTCCGGCGGCCAATCACTGCTGCTTCTACAAACGGGCCGAGGGGGCGGGAAGGTCTCCTTTCAAAAAAAAAGTTGAAATAAGGTACCTCAGTCGGAGGTGCTGATTGGACGGGGCAGTAAGAGGCTCAGGCGCTGACTGGCAAATCCAGCTGCTAATTACGCTACATCCCCCGCCTTCCGTTGTACTCGCTCCTTCACATACATGCCAGATCCCGCCTCCGCCTCCCGTATCTTTGTGTGTGAAACGCTGATTGGACAATACGCCCATCCATCTGCCAGTCGCCATAAGCACCGCCTAATTTTCACCCTCTTTTCTCTGTCAGAAGACTCCTACCTTCCCGACGGACAGAAGCTGTTGCCGATTTTGATTGGTTCAAAGCGCTGCCGATCCACCCGAGCCTCTCCTCTCTCTGATTGCGCACAGACCAAAAATACCCTTCTCGAGTCCTGATTGGGCCACGTAGAAGCTGTTCGTCTCTGATTGGCCTATTCCCCTTTCACTCCAGGGGAGGCCGTTCGGTTCCCCATTCTCACCCTCAGTTCTACACACAGAAACGCGGACGACCCCGCCCACGGCTGGTTGAAGCCGCGCCCCGTTCCCTGTAGTCGCCCTCCTCCCCTCCCTTGCAGCGTCACGTGATGTTTTCGCCGTGGTGCCGCTGAGGCAGCTTGTGTGAGTGAGAGTAGCCGAGCCCGGCGCGTTGTGACCGGCCGGGAGCGGACGAGCGAGGGGGGCCGAGCGTTGCAGCCACTGGCGAGCTCGTGAGCGGAGCTTTCCGGCGCCTCATGTCCAGCCGGCCTTGGAGGGCGCTTCCCCTGTGAGGGCGGATTCCCCCCACCCCAGCTCTCTGGACCTTGCCTGGCCCCTAAGATGGCGAGTGGGATGAATGGGCCGGGCGGAGGAGGTGGAAGTACCGCGGCCGGGGGCGCCGAGTTGGAGCTGGGCACTCGGAGCGCTGGAGGGGAGCTCGTTCTCTGCCAGGAGGCCGGGGTGCCTAGGACTGCTACTACGGCTGAGGAGCAGCAGGAGCTGGGCGAGAGCGGCCCCTACCCGGCCCCTCAGCCGCACCACCTGCTGCTGCTTCTGAAAAGATCGCCCAGCGCCTCCCTGTGTCTGGTGCAGGAGGAGGAGGTGCCCGCTGCTACGGCCCCGACAGGACGAGGGGCCTCTACCGGGCGAGGTAGCCAGCCAGCCCCCACAGCACGAGGGGCGCCTCTGCCAGCAGCTTCTTCTGTGGCTCCTGTTGGGGATGACGTGAGGAAATGTGGCTACCTGAAGAAGCAAAAGCATGGCCACAAGCGCTACTTCGTGCTGCGAGCTGAGAGCCACCTCGCCCCAGCGAGGCTTGAATATTATGATAGTGAGAAGAAATTCAAGAGCAGCCTGAGGGCAGCTGCAGCTGCTAGTGGGTCTGCTGTCCTTTGCTGCCCCCCTCCCAAGCGAGTGATCCCCTTGTACCAGTGCTTCACAGTCAGCCGGAGGGCAGATGCCAAGCATAAGTTCATCATTGCCCTTTATACCAAGGATGAGTACTTTGCCATGTTGGCTGAGAATGAGGTGGAGCAGGAGGCTTGGTATCAGGCAATCAGTGAGCTCATGAACCAGAGCAAGAAGGGGTTCTTGGAACAGGAGGATCAGACAGATCAACAGATGGATGAGGATGATGAGCATTATGGAACTGCACTTAGGCCAGGCACTGTATACAAGGAGGTGTGGCAGGTTAATGTGAAGCCCAAGGGACTGGGACAGACCAAGAACCTCACTGGAGTGTACAGGTTGTGCCTATCTAGCAAAGCCATCTACCTGGTCAAACTGAATTCAGAGGTACCTGCTGTCCACTTGCAACTAATGAACATCCGCCGCTGTGGGCACTCAGAGAACTTCTTTTTTATTGAGGTGGGCAGATCTGCTTCCATTGGACCTGGTGAACTGTGGATGCAAGTGGATGATTCAGTAGTTGCCCAGAACATGCATGAGACCTTTCTAGAGACCATGAAAGCTCTCAAGGCCTTTACAGAATTCAGACCCCGCAGCAAGAGCCAGTCGTCTGGTGGTGGCAGTGGTACTAATCCTATCTCCTTCATCACTACTAGGAGGCATCTGGGCAACCTTCCTCCTAGCCAGACTGGCTTGCAGAGAAGATCCAGGACTGAGTGTGTTACTGGAGGGACTCCGCCCACTGCCAAGAGTAGCAATTCATATCGCTTCAGAACATCTAGTGAAGGGGAAGGTACAATGACCAGACCTTTCAGATCAGTGACTGGGAGTCTAATCCATCTGAACACTGCAAGGATGAATTTGGGGCGGCAAGAAGGGAGTGGAAGGTATGTCAGAGCAGCTTTCACCTCTTCTTATCATACCAGGTCTGCTTCTCTCCCAGTGTCTCATTTCCCCTCTACTACCAGCCCCATTAGTGTTTCTTCCAGTAGTGGCCATGGATCTGCCTCAGACACATTAACCAGGCCTTCCAGTTCATCTGTCTGTGGGTCCCCAAGTGATGGGGGCTTTATCTCATCTGATGAATATGGTTCTAGCCCTGGGGATTTCAGGTACTTTCGTGTCAGAAGCAATACTCCAGATTCCTTGGGAAACACACCACCTATCAGAGAAGAGAATTGTTTAAGTGAATACATGTCCATGAATAAACAGCCAACAGATGATAGCTCAAGGGATGATTATATGGAAGCTGAAAAGTGCTTCAGAAAGAGAACTTATTCTCTGACTAAACCAACTTCTGTAACAGTGCAACAGAAAACAACACAAACCACGGCTTCTTTAGATGAAGATTCTACGGGACGACACAGACAGTTACTTTGTTCTGACTCACCAAAATTAAAAGAGAACCATGAAACTGACTATAGTGATACTACCCTTAATTCTGTATGTAGCCAAAGCAGAGGTAAAGCCAGGGATGATGGATACATGCCAATGATGCCAGGAGTTGCATCGTCACTCACAAGCAACAGTGATTATTTGCCAATGACTCCTAAAAGTGTGTCTGTCCCCAAACAGATTAGTAATTCTTGGTCGTCATCTCAGGTGGACTCCAGAGGATATATGATGATGTTTCCTCGTGCTAGTTCTTCACCTGTACGTAGTCCATTAGCTGGATTTATTTCGAAAGGGGGTAATGAAAAGATGACAAATGAATATATGGATATGTCCCCTGGTAATTCAGCAGTTCCAAAACAGCCCAGTGATTCAAACTGTATTCATAGCAACTCTGTTTCCAAAGGTTTCAGTTCATATTTCTCTCTGCCGCGAAGCTTTAAGACGTTATCCGGTCAAAACGGAGATCATAACGAATATGTTCCAATGTCCTCACCTGGAAAACTGTTATATGGTGAACATGAAAATGTCAAATGTGTGAACAGTGAGCCATTAGCTAATGGCATTTCTAAGTCATCAGTTGTGAAAGTGTCAGAAGAAGGACTTGCACAGAACAGGGCTGCCAGGCCTACAAGACTTCCCTTAGGTACAAGAGGAAGTAATACTATACCGAGAATGTATGATCGAACAGTTCCACCTGAGCCAGCTAGCCCTGGTGAATACATAAATGTTGATTTCAGTGAAAAAGTAAGTAATACCCCGTATTCTTTATCTGCAGAAGGATCTCCATCATCTCTAGGATCCAGTAGTGACCACAGACAGTCACCACTTTCTGATTATATGAGTGTTGACCTTGATGTGCAGTCACCAAAAGTAGCAAAGGAACTATCAAATTCTTTAACAGATATTTCAGTTTATGCAAGTTCAAGTATTCCTAGAGACCAGCCAAATGACTATGCTAGACTTTCATTTGATACTGCTTGTGTTAACAGTACAAACAGTAGGACTGATGATTACACAGAAATGACTTTCAACATGGCAACGACACCACCTAGGCCTTTTACTGCAGAATCCAGTAATGGTATGAAGATTGATAGTCCTTCTTCCATTGTAAATAGACTATGCATTGTTGACAGATATTCTGGTAGCAGTAGCTTCTCTGTTCCTAGCTCTGATCCTCCCTTGGGACCTAAGGTGATTCGAGCTGACCCACAAGGAAGGAGGAGGCATAGTTCTGAAACGTTCTCTTCTACTGGGGCTGTGACTACTTCCTCTTCTTTTTTTACTGATAGTAGCAAAAGACACAGCTCTGCCTCATTTGACAATGTTTGGTTAAAACCTGATGAAAACATTTCTGATGGTCACGAAAGCAAGATGTCCAGGGATACTTCAACTGGATTTCAGAATGGCTTAAACTACATAGCTTTGAATTTACATGATGATTCTGTGAACTGTGAGGCAAGCACTACTACATCAACTTGCCATCTCCAAAATGGTACTTCGAATTTGGACAGTGGAGCTTATGTAAGCATAGATTTCACCAGATCTGATGGCTTGAAGTGTAACTCTGCAAGAAAAGGTTTGTAACTTTAAAAATGTTTTCATATGAGACTTTCTAGTAAAGGAATTTGTCGTCATTGATACAAACATAGTATTTGCTTAACGTATATTTCAAAATGGGGAATTATTACTGTATATTTCTGTATGTCTTTACATTTGTTTCTAGTACCATCACAGTGTTCTAGACATTGAAGAAATGCATAAGTTAGTCTCTGGCCTGAAAAGGTTATCTGTATCCATCCTACTTGCATATTTTTCTTAGCAGGTTAAGTATTGTCCAGCTGTGCTCAAGCTGGACTATATACATTTTTTTAAACCTGATAAAACTTTAATCATCCTTTTAATGTGTGGCTTTTTGATCTAGAGTGTAGATCGTTCCACCCTTGATTTTTTTGTTTTTGTTTTGTTGTAACATGGTAATATAATGGAAAAGATCAAGAACCAACCCCCTACCAGTTAACTGAAACTAGTAAGCCTCACCTGTTAAGGATGAGGATAACTGGTTAATCATTCACATTCTTAATGTGGTTATGTAGGTACCTACTCTTTTCAAATACAGTCAAATGTCTATCCTCTGAACCCTGGTTAACCAGAACTCTAGGTTGCCTGGTAGTTTGGCTTCCTTGAAATTCTGTTTTTGATCCTTCTGAGAATCCATCCTCAGAGGGTTTGAGAGAGAAGTTTACGGAAAGCAGGATGTCAAGAAGCTAAATTCCTGCAAAGTTTGGTAATTCTGTTTTTCTTGATATGTCTACCCTCCAATTCCATCCCTTAGATATGAGCTTCCAGCAGGATATGCAGATATGGTAGGCCCACAAATCCCCAGCCTCCTGCATCTCTTCTTGAGGGTAGGTTGAGCCATTTCTTCTGTGGGAAGCCAGATGATTGTATGTAAAAGGAGTAATCAGCCCATTTTGAGGCATCCAAAAATTGTAAAGTTCAAAGTGGGGTGCACAGGTTTCCCTCATTATTTGAATCTTATCCAATTTAAGGTAATCAGTGTTTCAGTTGTATTTATCTCTAATGTACATGTTAATAACCAGCCAGCCCTGGAAGAAATGACTACTCACTACTCTTAAACAGATGAGGGATAGTATTTCTTTTCTTAAGTTCTGGAGGCAGTAGAAATGGTTGTTCCTCAGCTGGATCAGTTGTGATTCCATCCACATCCTCAACCTCTTAAAACTTCTGTCAGTATTTGTCCCATCATACACTGTATTTCTTGAAATCCTAGAAATTCGGAGCTTTATCTTGAAGCATAATCCATATTTTGAGATGCATATACTATTCTCCTTCCCAGCCCCTGAATCTGATGATAGTCCATTATGATTATTTTGTTATGTACAGGGAATGAAACAGTGGATGGCAAACAGCAATAACTTCACCTCTTCTTTTGCGAATATGGTATTTGGAGTCTGTTAAATTATGACTGTAAGATGAAATATTTAGCCATTGTTGAAATAATGGTATTTTGTTCACTCTTCTAAGCCTTGAAGGGGAGAGGGAAGAAATGGGGAAAATGTTATGAATAGCTACCCTATACTTGTTCCTGCTTGGGAGTGCAAAACTGCCTTTTTTCGTATCTCTAATTACAGTAAAAAAAAGATATACATTGAATACTTTATTTTCTGTCTTCACTTTAAGGCCTATACATGTGTATAATTTAGTTGGCTATTGTATATCAATTTACAAATTTAGAGCTTTTAATCCTGGAAGCTATAAACCTGACTCCGCTGGCATACCATTTGAAGTCTGGCAGCCACTGATTTGAGGCTTCTCAGAAATGTGTGGTTTGCTTTGTTTGCTTTGTTTTCTTGGTTGGGATCAAATTTAGAAGACTCTGAAATTTGCCAGTCCAAAAAAATACTTTTTTTTCCTCTGAAGTGTTTGAAGGCCTCTAACTTCAAAAGATCTGCCCACTTTTAAATCAAAGGCATTTTGGTTGATACAGCCAATTTGATGAAAAAACCTGCTCATCTTAGCGTCTTTACAGGGCTTTAATTATATTCAGTAAAGTATAATTTCCACATGAGGGAGGTGGGGGCAGAAATCAGAGGAGCCAATTCAGGCTGTTTCTAATCTTGCATATAAAAAAACTAAAGGGATTCTAAAAAGTTGCAGTTCTGTTTGAAACATTTTATGTATTAGTGTTACAGAGAATACTTAAAACTACAGTGATAGGGAAAAAAATTCCAATAATCCCTTTTACCCTCACTTTGCTTATTTTATCCATTTGACAGCACTTTGCATACAGTTGATTTGAGTGTTTCCCTTGCACATTCAGTTGGGTTGTTATGTAAGTCTTCCATATAGTGGAAAAAGTTTTTGAAACAGAAAAGAGATTATGTTAATAAAATTTTTCAGGTAGCTCAGGTGAGGGTAAATGTATGATTTTGCTAGATTTCAAGTTGATGGTCACCCATAATTATTAAAAATATATACCCCTTCACAATAAAGCTAACAAACAGTTTTATGGTGCAAAAGGGAGAGAGGTGGGTGGTGTGTGTTCTCTTATGCTTGGCCTTTTGGCGGACTCAGTGGTAAACAAACTAATGTATAACACATTCTACTTATTTTAAGTTCAAATGAATTTTCTACATCACTTATAAATTGTTGATCCAAGTTAGACCATGGCTGTAAACATTCATCTAGCAGATTGGACTTTATATCCTGGGTCATAACAAAACATGGTTTACAAAAATAGTTTCATTTTTCATAGATCATTAGTAAAGCTACTACTCACTAAACAGAAGTTTGCCATGTTCTATTATGGTAAGGCTTTTATTTTACTATTTAGTAAGAAAGCATAGTGTTAATCTTCCCAAAGTGATGGATTTTGTGACTGGACTAAACAAAAAAAATTCTCAACTTTTTATTTTGGATAAGGAAGGTTCCTGCCTCCTGTATCTGTCAGGAGTGTTGTATGTCTTTGTAATAAACTAATGTGTTTACATTTGGAAACTTTTGACTGAGCTTTACATTCTCTCTTCTTCCCTCCTTACTCACCTTTAAATCACACTCCTCACTCAATTTGTTTGCCTAAAAAAAAAAATCCACTTTTAAGGTGACTCCTGTATAGAATTAAATACTTGTCTTTAAAATAATCTGGTATGTTTAATAATTATGTATATTTACCCTTAAATTGTACCCAGATAACATCCTTTATTTGTTAAATCTTCATCCTGTTTCTCCTCACTCCTCCTTTTAAATTCTCCTCCTTACACACGATATTTGACTTTGGATGAAATATAAGGAGAAAATCACCTAACTTTTGATGAACTCCCCTCTGCCTCCTTTTTTCTCCCTTTGTAAGGATGTTGCATTTTTGTGAATTAAGTAATGTAAAGATACAATCTAGTTGAGGTATAGTTTTAACTGCAGCCTTTATAGGAAAGGGAGTATGTTTACTTGTGCGCTACTTACTGATCCCAAGGTTTGCTTCCTAAATTTCATCCAGTTCAGTGATGTGAAACAACCCTTCCTATATCCCCATTCATGAAATGGAAAGAGGAGGGGCAGGATGTTAACCCTAAATGGATGGGAAAAAGAAGATTGTTTTGCTTTGAGGCTTATAGGGCTAGGCAGAACTGAATTTCAGATCTAATGTCAGAATATATAGTACTAAATATAATACAGGGTTTTGATTTCTAATGTTTACATTTTTAAGAATTAATTAAAACAACTTCCTTTTTGAAATTGTCTCATGATACTAAGAGGCAAACATTTTTCAGTTTTGATCACATGAATCAGAGGCATGTAATTTTATCCTTGAATGCACACTTCTAAAGCTACTCCAAATACAGGGTTCTGTTAATGTGTATCTCATTGTTGGATCTTGTAGAAGCTGAGGAGGATAATGAGAATGGGGTTATAATAAACTATATAATTGTTTCCTATACAGTTCAAGTATGTGTTTTTTTCAAGACAAAACATTACTCTGTACACAGTAAATGTGACAGACGGCTTGAGATCAACCACTTTCCCTGCCCCCGCTCTTGAATGTTGTTTCTTCTTAAATGTTTTACATAACTTTTTTAGTCTAATTTTCTTGGAGCCTTCGAAATGCAAGACTTTTATAAATGCAAGTGTCTCTGGATTTAGAAAAAAGAAAAGGCTGTAAAGCAGCTCTTACTCTTCTTTCATGCTACTGTATAGATCTAAAATATGAAAACATGATGAGAAAAATGTATATTTGTCATTCTGAAAACTTCACAAAACAGGAGTTTTATTTAACTATTGCTTAGTAGTTAATTATAGATTTAAAATTTAGTTACTTGACCAGAAACTGCCATTTTTGGATTTGAGGCTTGTGGCTTTTTAAAACTCTTCAAACTGAGCTGCTTCTTATATTGGCAGAGTTATTTAGTCATAAGACCATTAAAATAACTTTAAATAACATTCTGTAATATGTCTGCACATTGACATATACTCTGGATCTTTGAAGTCAGTGTGGTAGGGATAATACTACTCCTAGAAACACTTTCGATCTTCTTGTAATGTGTTTTAACAATCTGATATGTGGCAATGCTTAAAATATACAGGATCCACTGCTCTAGTGTAGGGGAATGAACTATTGAAAGCAGAACAGATTTTTCTCACTGTTTATAGTGTAGGAGTGAATTAATTATGATAACTTTGACCAAAATCGAGGTTCATTTTTGTTTGTAACTTAGCAAGTAACTTAGGAATAGAAAAGCAGAATTAAGACAAATCATTCTCTTGACATTGTGATATACAGGGCTTGACAAACCGTGGCAAAATCTACTTGCCAGCCCCACACTGGGCATGCGCACGCCACCGGTGAACAGGGTGACCGGCTGAAATCTACTCACCACGGCCGAGTAGATTCACTGATTTGTCAAGCCCTGGTGATATACAGCTTTTTGTAAATATAATGTTCTGATACTGGTTTGATTGTGTTATTGTGGATTCTGAATCCTTGATTGCAATTAATTTTCAGACACTTGTTTTCCCCAAGTTGCTCTCAATCACAAATTTCCTGTGTTTCTCAAATGTGGCCACCCTAGTGGCATGTGGCCAGCAGGAGCTTTTCTTTGCTCCAGAGCCTCCTGTAAGAGCAGAGCAGTTGGCCTTCCTCCCTTTCTCCTCCTGGGCTGCTGTGATTGTGCCCTGCCTGCCTCTAAAGACACACAAGCTGGAGATTTCAGAGGGGTCACAGTGTTAGTCTGTAGCTGAAAAATCTTAAAAAATAATAATGAATAGTCTTGCAGCACCTTAGAGATTAACAGAAAATGTAGACCGTATCATGAGCTTTCATGAGTACAACACACTTCTTTCTCACTTTCCCTGGGATGATGGGGTCAGACTTCTGCCCTAGTATCATGGGGAGTAGACCACCAGGATTTGAACTCCATCGCCAGGACTTGTTGCTGATGTGTGAGACTTTGGACTCTCTTCACTTGCAGTGCAATGGTGGTGTCTAGACTCAACTTCAGACTCTCCCCTCTCCCCATCACTCCGGATTCCTCACTGCCTCCCTCCCTACCTACCTCCCTGCCCAGAGCTTAATTTGTGCTCACTGCTTGCCAGGAATGAATAAGTCTCCTGTGAAAACTGATAGTTGTACGTTTGTTAATATCACTTTTCTCAGAAGTGAAACATTGAACATTGGGAAACTGGTATAGCTGAAAGTTCCAATGAGGCAGAGGTATTCTGATCCATTAAATCTTATCAGGATGACACATCTGAAATGTACAATGGTGTCTAAAAGCTGTTGAGTTATTAATTAGGGTTTGGATTTTGAGGGTTTTTCCTCCTGAACCAGTGATCAAAAGTAATGATTAGAAAAAGTTCATTGGTTGATTTGAGGGGATTCTCCTACTACCACCACCAGGTAATGAAATACAGAATGGTAATGCACAAGAGTTGCCTGCTTTAAAACATTTCTTAGTATTTTTGCTATATTGTTAAAGATTTACAATGTACATTTCTAGAAGTCAGGCAAAACTTTTAACCATGAGAGAAGAGGTACACACTATTATTCTTTTAGTAAAGGCTTATGATATCACTTGCACCATAAGTAGATCTGTTTCCACATTTGAGGTACTATGATCCAGTAAAATGGGGAAAATGGTGGACTTTATTTCACTTGTTAAAATTGAGTATTTGGTCTCAACACAGAGTGGTAGCTTTTGAAGCAGATTTTGTAAGACTAAATTTTATAGTGAGTCCCTTTGAGTAAAATTTTAATTCTTGTGTGGTTTGAAGGCTGCATTTCCCAGCTTTTGCACTGTGTACATTAGGGATGTAAAATCCTGTTTAATTGGTTAAACATGGGGCTACTCCAGGTCTAGTTGTTCGTGGCATGCCCCTCCAGCCCTGCAGAAGCTGCCATAGTTGCCCCTAATGGCCCCTGTGCCAGCTGGGATCCAGCAGCTTTGTGAGGGGAGGGCCTGATGGGACTGGAGCAGCTCTGCTGCTGCTGGGTACCGGGTTAACTGTTACCCAGTAAGCATCACTCATTTAGAGTGATGCTCACAGGGTAATCATTTAATTGGTTACCCATTTAACATTCCTAGTGTACATCATTAGTACTATTATAACAATTTTTGAGATACAGCCATTAAAACCAAGTTAAGTTGTGGTTAGCTACCAGGTGTTCCTCCCAGGCCCGTTCAGAATAATGCCTACCTCTTATATATCACTATTCATTATTACATCCTCAGTTCTTTACCTAGGAGCTAACGATCACTAGTCTCATTTTAAAGATGGGGAAACTGAAGCATAGAGTGACTTGTCCAAAGTGAGGATGTAAAATCCAATTTGATCAGTTAACCGGTTAAATGTTATGGTTTTTAATTGGTTAAGCAGGGGGGTTGACGCATCTGCTGCAGCCCGGCCAGGTGGGGGCTGCTCTGGCTGGGTCCACTGGGGGTTGGTGACTGTTCCAGCCCACCAATTAACTGTAACCATCACCCAATAAAGGTGATGGCGTACCGGTTAACCATTCACATCCATATATTAGATTACTTTCTGTCAGTTGCAGAGTTAAGAATCTCCCAGGTCTTCTAAGTTGCAACCCAGTCTTTTATCTGTTAGGAACACTGCCTATCCTGATTTGATTTTAATATCTTGCAAACAACTGTCACTAGCAAGGAACATTTTTATAGTTTTGGTAAGTGGGAGTATTCCAGGTTTCCAGTGATATAAAACTTTCATTTTTAGTTCTCATGATTCACATTGTCAGTTGAATACCCACATCCATTTATTTTATAAACTCTTAAAGTTCCATTGTTATGCTTGTGCAGTACCTTGTGGAATAGAACTTGAACCTTTAGGAACTACTGTAAAACAAATCCAGTATACCTCATTAAACCTAAACTAATTAATATGGTGGCAACTAAATTAAGAATTAAAGTAAAACAGTTGAATAATACTGTATGGCACGTAATAGTCTTTCTTAACTGATTATACAAGCTTCATGGTATACAGTATTGTCACTGCTTTGCGGTCTGGAAAGAAATTAACTGGAAAAAGTACACTGTGCATTGAGGAAAAAACTTCCTGGAAAATTTGACTTTTGAATCCAACAAATGAGTCACTAGCAGTTGGGTTAACTATGATAACATAAAGAGGGATTTCTCCGTTATTCTTCTCATGAAGAAACATTTTTACTCTGTTGGGAATGAATGTATCAGATCTTCTCTCATATTAAAGTTTGGTTTATTATTCGAGAAAGTTATAACATTTCCTGCCTTTTATATGAAGTTACTATCGTCACATGCGCAAAGTGTGGGAATTTGAAGTGGTTATTAATACTATAATAGTATATTTTTGTTTCAGGATTTGATAATTGTAAGGGCAGTGGGTGTAAGCCATTTAATGGGAATTGATTGTGAATGTTAAGTTTTGTAGGAAAAGCAAACAGCTCACAATGGAAAAACTTAAACAACAAATAGTCTTGTAGCACCTTAGAGAACTCCATTTATCTGAAGTGAGTTGTGCCCACAAAAGATCGTATCACCATCTACGTTTTTTGTAAGTTTCTAAGGTGCTTCAAGACTATTTGTTGTTTTAAGTTTTTCCAGGTACAGACCAGGACGGCTACCCCTCAAACTTTAGCTCACGATGGATCATTCTATTTGCATTTTCTATTTATATAGAATTATAAATTACTGTGACTTTGAATATTTTTATAACTGTTAAGGAAATAAAGTGTGCAAATACTTTATTTTTACTATAGAGGCTAAAAACTCAATATGTTAGCAAATTCAGTAAATGTCATTACTTCCCTTTGGAGCTCACATTTAGTAACAGGGTTGTGGTGTATGTTTTGTTTTGGTGGATGGTAAGAATTCAATTTTTGTGAACTTTTTCTGATTGATTTTACTTTCTCTAAAGAGTTTAATGTAGCTAAAACTCATGGATGTACTTGTAAATGGTGCTGAAAGGAGTGAGAGAGGCTTGTTAAAATTTAGCTGTTACATTTAGTGAGACACTTCTGAATGCCATCTTTTGCCAGAGGGGAACAGTGGTTCTTCCCACCCATTCCAAGCCAGGTTGTTTTATTGTGTATATAGCTCTTGCTAAGAAGCTGAGTTTTCAGTATATTTTTTTAACCAGTTAGCGAGAGAAGCTAAAATGTTGTTGTTTGGAACTGATTATGGCTTTTATATATTTTTTTTTTTTGACACCTGAAGTTTTGAGGATTTAGAGCAATGTGATGAAGTAGACAGGAATTAAATAAAGATTTAAAAAAAAACAAAATGTACAAAAGACTAATAAGATGTAATAAATTACCATGTTTCTCAATTTAGCATAATTAAAGCTGTCTTTTAAATGTTAACAAATATCTGGTGTTCCTGGATTTTTCTGACATTTGCTTTGCAAAAATTGCAGCTGCTTTGCAAAATATTATTGAATGGATTTTTTTGGCTGTCATTCTGCATACTGAAAGTTGTTGCTATCCAGGCTGGTGACTTGAAGAACTAACTTGTAATTTTTTAAAGCAGTAATGTTCTAAAGTAAACACTAATTAGATATTCAAGAAACCATTATTGCTGTAAAATTCCAGAATTTCTGACCTTTTATAGTTTTAAAGCTATTTGGTATGTTTACCCTTTCTCTGGCAAACAATTTGTTTGCTAGATTCTAGGCTGAATTTTCAGGGCGAGCACATTTCATCTGTAAGTCACTTGGACTGTAATACAGAAACCCACCTATTCATCATAACCAATCATATGAAAAGAGCTTTCAAAAATTGCATGGTACCAGTCATTTTTGCATTTTGCACCCGGTAATCATTATCTTTATTGGGTGATACTTACCAGGTAACAGTTAACCAGTACCCAGGGAGCAGCCCACGGCCTGCCCCATCTGACCCCTGGTAATATGGAGGTAGACAACAGGGTTAGCAGTATGGATGGAGAAGAAATGTCAGATCAAATCTGAGATGTTGCATAGGAAGAAGTTGCAAGATTTAGACTCTGTATGTTAAAAGAAACTAGCGAGTCAGAGATGGAGTCTGAGTGACTGAAGATAGTGATGTTGACCACAGTGATGTAGAAAAGGCAAGATTTAAGGGGAAAGATTGGAAGCTCCATTTTGGCCATGTTAAATCTTAATTGATGGCTGGATATCTATCTACAAACAGATATGAAAAATACAGACTGAAATTTTAGTCTGACTGGAAGAGCAGTCCAGACTAGAGAGGTTGACTGCTCCATATTAGTACAGGCGGTCCCCGAGTTACGTGGATCCGACTTATGTCGGATCCGCAGTTACGAACAGGGCTTTTCTCGCCCCGGAGGACGGGAGCGGCGGGACGCCCAGATGCGCCGCGGTCCGCCGCCCCCGTCCTCCGGGGTGAGAAAAGCTGCTCCCTGTCTCCCTGGTCTGCAGGGAGACGGGGAGCAAAGCCTTGGAGCACACCCGCAGCGGGACAGCCCGGGTGTGCTTGAGCTGTCCCCCTGCGGGCGTGCTCCGCGGCTTTGCTCCCCGTCTCCCGACCAGCAGACCAGAGAGATGGGGAGCAAAACCTCGGAGCATGCCCGCAGTGGGACAGCCGCGGCACGCCTGGGCTGTCCCCCTGCGGGCATGCTCTGCGGCTTTGCTCCCCGTCTCCCTGGTCTGCAGGGAGACGGGAAGCAAAGCCTTGGAGCACGCCCGCAGCGGGACAGCCGTGGCGTGCCTGGACTGTCTCGCTGCCCATGTGCTCTGCGGTTGTGCTCCGCGTCTCCCAGGTCAGCAGACCAGGGAGACGGAGCAAAGCCGTGGAGGACTTGGGCGTCCCGCCACCCCTGTCTCCCTGGTCTGCTGAGGGGAGTGCAGCTAGTGCCCCCACCCCAGCAGACCAGGCTTTTCTTGCCTACCCCTTGGGTAGAGCAGCTGGGGGCTGCTGGATTGGTCCCGCAGCGCCGCTCCGGACCAACCCGGCAGCACCCCAGCTGCTCTGCCCCAGGCGTCCTGATTCAGCTGCTCTGCCCCAGGCGTCCCCAAGTCAGCCGCTGCTGAAACTGATCAGCGGCTGACTACAGGAAGCCCGAGGCAGAGTTGCTCTGCCCCAGGCTTCCTGGAATCAGCCGCTGATCAGTTTCAGCAGCAGCTGACTTGGGGACGCCTGGGTTTCTTAAGTTGAATCTGTATGTAAGTCAGAACTGGCGTCCAGATTCAGCCGCGGTTGAAACTGATCAGTTTCAGCTGCGGCTGACGCCAGTTCCGACTTATATACAGATTCAACTTAAGAACAAACCTACAGACCCTATCTTGTACGTAACCCGGGGACTGCCTGTATTTATTTCACTTATGGGAAGACTCTCTCCAGTTTAAAGATGTCTATAGATTCATTATTATGACATTTCTTGTTGGGAATTTACACCCTGTTAACCAGTTAATTGGTTAAACATTACACTTAACCATTTAACTCTGATTCGAGAGGGCTGGGCTGGAGCAGCTTCCCACCCGCAGCATTGTGCAGTAGGTCTGGCTGATCTGATACAGCTCCCTATCCATGGCATGGTGCCTGGGGTCAGGCCACCGGTTAACCAGTTACTGGTAAGCATCACCTTGTAAGGTGGTGGTTACTGGTTAAACAGTTACATCACTAATTTCTAGGCATTTCACTGGCCTTTCGTTTGCGTGGTTATGTTCAAGACTTACAACAAATTTAGATTCTACTTCTTCAGGGGGTAGCAGAGTTGATCTGTACAGGATAAACTTAAACAACTGATCTGGTAGCATGTTATAGACTAACAAAACATGTAGATGGTATCATGAGCTTTCATGGGCACAACCCACTTCTTCAGATGATCGGTTGAATTTTGGATGTGCCAGACCCAAAATAAATAGGGGAGAAGGGAGATGGGGGAGGGGGAAGGAGGGAGGAAAAAAAGGAGGGGCAGGAAACAAGGAGCAGGGGGTATGAAAATATCAAAGGGAAAAACAAGTAGGCAGAACTGGTAACCTATAAGCTTGGATAGTTAAAAGAAGCAGATAAGAATCATAGGATAGCAATTAGATAGTAAGGGTACTAACACAAGAATATACACAGACAAAGAGCTGTTGGCACCTTCATTGAATGTTAGGTTGATAATGTTCCAGCCGTCCATTATCTCTATTATCTCTATTGAGGAGGTCATCAGTGTGAGAATTGAATTTGTGGTTGAACTGTAATTCCAACACCTCTCTGTGTATTTGTCTTGTAGAATTGGTTTGTGACAAGACAGCCACCTGGAGCTCTTGTAAAGAGTGATTAGATAGTTTGAAGTGTTCTCCAACAGGTTTCTGTATGTTCCCTTACGTATATCTGATTTGTGTCCATTGATACTTTCCCGTAGGGGCTGTCCAGTTTGTCCAGTATATAAAGCAGTGGGGCATTCCTGGCATTTGATGGCATAGATCAAATTATTGGATGTGCAGTTAAATGAACCTTTGATTTGGTAGCTTATGTTGGCTCCAGTGATGAATTCACTTGTATAGGTATGTGGGCAGAGTTGGCACTGTGGCTGATTTCAGGGCTGGGTTCCTGGACGCTTATGATGTGCTTGTGTGGCATGGTGACAGAAAGAATTCGTTTCAGTTTGGGGGGTTGTTTGTAAGTGAGAATAGGCTTTTCCCCCAAGGCCTCTGAGAGCGAGGGATCATGTTCCAAGATGGGTTGCAGATTGTGTATAATGCGTTGGAGGGGGTTTGAGTTGTGGACTGTAGGTAATGACAAGTGGAATTCTGTTTTTCTCTTTTGGGTCTGTCTTGAAATAGTTCATGTCTGCGTACGTTTTTGGCTCTGTCAATCTGTTTTTTCACTTCTCCAGTTGGGTATTTCAGTTGTAGGAATGCTCTATAAAGATCCTGTAGGTGTTTGTCTCTTTCTGTGGGAGTGGAGCAAATCCGGTTGTATCTTAGCTCTTGGCTGTATACAATAGATTGAGAAATGTGTCTGGGATAGAAGCTGGAGTCATGAAGGTAAGTGCAGCGGTCAGTGGGTTTCTGGTTTAGGGTGGTGGAAATTTGTCCATTATTTAATTGTGCTGTAGTGTCCAGGAAGTGGGTTTCTTGAGTGGACTGGTCCAGGCTGAGGCTGATGGTGGGGTTGAAGCTGTTGAAATCCTTGTGAAATTCTTCAAGTCTCTTTTCCATGGGTCCATATGATGAAGATGTCATCGATGTAGTGTAAGTAAAGTAGGCATGTTAGGGGGCGAGAGCTGAAGAAATGTCATATGAGGTCAGCCATAAAGATGTTGACATATTGTTGTGCCATGCGGGTGCCCATGGCTGTGCTGCTGACTTGGAGATACAAATTGAATTGGAAGTAGTTCTGGGTGAGTACAAAGTTGCAGAGCTCTGTAAATCAGGTGTGCAGTGCTGTTATTGGGGATGGTGTTCCTGATGGCCTGTAATCTGTCTTCATGTGGAATGTTGGTGTAAAGGGCTTCTACATCTATAGTGGCCAGGATGGCATTTTCAGATAGATTACTGATGTTTTGAAGTTTCCTCAGGAAGTCAGTGGTGTCACGGAGGTAGGTAGGAATGCTGGTAGCATAGGTTCTGAGGAAGGAGTCGATATAGCTAAATAATACTGTGGTAAGTGTGCCAATGCTTGAGATGATGAGCCGTCCGGGATTTCCAGGTTTGTGTATTTTGTGTAGCAGATAGAAAGTTCCTGGTTGGAGATTGGGGGGTGTTAGTGTGAATTTGTTCCTGAACAGCATCAGGGAGCTTCTTGAGCACTTTGTTCAGGTTTTTTTGGTATTCCTTAGTGGGGAGAGGCTTGTAGAATCTGGTATTGGTGAGGGTTGTCATAGGGATGTAAGAGTATGTCTACACTACAAAGTTAGTTCGAACTAACGGACGTTAGTTCGAACTAACTTTAATAGGCGCTACACTAGCGCTCCGCTAGTTCGAATTTGAATCGAACTAGCGGAGCGCTTAGTTCGAACTAGGTAAACCTCATTTTACGAGGATTAAGCCTAGTTTGAACTAGCTAGTTCGAATTAAGGGGTGTGTAGCCCCTTAATTCGAACTAGTGGAAGGCTAGCCCTCCCCAGGTTTCCCTGGTGGCCACTCTGGCCAACACCAGGGAAACTCTATGCCCCCCTCCCGGCCCCGGACCCATTAAAGGGGCATGGGCTGGCTACGGTGCCTGTGCCAGGTGCAAGCCTGCCAGCACCCAGCCAGCAGACCCTGCACCTAGCACGGCACAGAGCCACCCACCCGATGTCCCCCAGCCCACCCCCTCTTCCCGGGACCAGGCTGGCGGCTCCCGGGAGCTTGCCCTGGACCGCAAGAGGCGGGCACCTTCCTGGGCTAGTGCGGACATCGTGGACCTCATCCACGATCTCCGCACTAGGCACAGGAAAGTGGCCATCTAGGGCAGGAGAGCTGCCAGCCTGGCCACCCAAGAGCAGGTGTGCATGAAAATCAAGGGGGTCCACTGAGACCCCCGACCCTGAGCCCTGAGCTTACAATGGCCGTCCTGGGTCAGACCAAAGGTCCATCTAGCCCAGTAGCCTGTCTGCCGACAGCGGCCAACCCTAGGGACCCTGGAGGGGATGGACCGAAGACAGTGACCAAGCCATTTGTCTCGTGCCATCCCTCTCCAGCCTTCCACAAACTTTGGGCAGGGACACCACTCCTACCCCCTGGCTAATAGCACTCCATGGACCCAACCTCCATGACTTGATCCGGGTCATTAATAATAAAGATGTTGAACAGAACCATCCCTAGGGTAACCCCTGGGGCACTCCGTTTGACATAGACCGCCAACCAGACACTGAGCCATTGATCACTACCCATTGAGCCCAACAATCTAGCCAGTTTTCTGTCAACCTTACCAGACCATTTGTCCAATCCATGCTTCCTTAACTTGCTGGCAAGATTACTGTGGGAGACTGTATCAAAAGCTTTGCTAATGTCAAGATATATCATGTCCACCCCTTTCCCCATATCCACAGTTACCTTGTCATAGAAGACAGTCAGGTTGGTTAGGCATGTCTTGCCCTTGGTGAATCCATGTTGGCTGTTCCTGATCACTTTCCTCTCTTCCAAGTGCTTCAAAATGGATTCCTTGAGGATCCCCCTTCACGATTTTTCCGAGGACTGAGGTGAGGCTGACAGGTCTGTGGTTCTCTGGATTGTCCTTCTTCCCTTTTTTAAAAAGATGGGCACTGCATTTGTCTTTTCCCAGTCATCTGGTACCTATTCAGATTGCCATGAGTTTCAAAGATAATGGCCAGTTGCTCTGCAGTCACATCAGTCAACTCCCTCAGCAGCCTCAAATGTTTTAGATCTGGCCCCACAGATTTGTATATTTCTTAATATGGTCTTTCTCCACCGAGAGAACCCACCTCCTTTCCATATTGTATTGCTTAGTGCAGTAGTCTGTGATCTGACCTAGTGCATGAAGACAGACGAAAAAAAGCCTCTTGGAATATGATAAAAAAAATCTTAAATCTCAGCAGTTACACGGATATTCAAAGCTTTACACTGCAGAGCCCACAGCAAAACCTACCCTGTAGCAGGGCCACCAGACCCTGCTGGCCTGACTTCTGTGGAGGAAGCTTCACTTCTGCAGCAAAGCCTACTCCCTGTCCATCAGCCCTTGCCTGCCAGCAGATAGCTGGCTGAGTATAACTGAGATCATTAAACAATAAGTATCAGCTTCTCGGTTAAAGGGTTAGTCAGTTATACTCTAACATGCCTATTAATTACATAGTTGCATCATGGATTGCTGCTTGTAAGGCAAATAAATATATCTTTTTTCCCTAAATTACAATTTCCCAGATTTTTAGAAATAGTTTATTATATGCTCTTTTTTTGTACCACTCAAGGACAGTTGAATGAATTTGAAAGGAAAAATATTTCAGAGTTGAAATTTAACTAGAACTGCAGTTCTAGAAACTATCAGGATCTTTCTACCCTGTTTCAGGACTTTTCTCTCTAATGTAGCTACATGGAGAACATAAAAGTGTAATATCTTTGCATTTTACCCCAGTTGAAATTGCCACTGTTTCAGACCGTGATAAGCCCCACTTTATATCTACATAATGCATTTACATTCATGGTTTCAAATGGTATAACTAGATGGGTGCAAACATTCTTAATGTAGATAAGTTCTCAGCCCTGGATACACAGGGAGCCCTTGCTAAAATTGATCTGACATTGTCAAGAATCCAAGATGTTGAAGTGGCCTCTTGAGGCCATAGGTATCTGCTGTAAAACTGGTTGCCCTACTTAATGCTAGGTGCTCCAAAATTCAAAAGTGGCTTTAGTCCACCTTTGATCCCTATCATAAGCTTTGCCAAGTATCTGTTCACTGCAGCTTAAGATCTGTGTCATAGTCATTTAGAAACTAGCAGTATAAATGTTTCTGTTCAAATATAAACTGTTCTCACATTACATTTTTCAAAAATAGAAAAAGTTTTGAATTTCTAAACCTATTCTAAAGTTTGGAAAGTTAAAGTAAACCATTTTTCAGTAGATGTTGTTTTGCTCTACTGAAGTCAGAACTCAGAGAGAATAGTCGTTTTGTCCAATGAGTACTGAATTGCTATACTGTTACCCCTTCTCCCTTTTTCTTTCTCCTTCACCAAAACTATACTTTTTTTTGAGTAGCAATAAATTTTGTAACTGAGTACAGGATCTGGAGACTAGAAAAGATAAGGGAGTATCAAAAAATGTCTTCCTAGACATTTTACCACTATTTGCCAAAATAGAAAAAGCAGAACCCACTGTTATGAAAGATAAGACACATTCTTTGCAAAATAAGGATGTTCTAAAAGTCTGAATTAGGTTTTTTTTTAAACAACATATGAAAATGTTAGGCCCCAAGAACAGTGAAACTGCATTTACAGTTAATGAACTAATAAATCAGAAAGCATTGAGCATGTATTTAAATACATTACCATTAGTAAAGCGCTTAATCATATAGTTAACGTGCTTAAAGGTAAGCATATTTCATTGCTTTTCTGAAAAGAAATTTCCTTAATCCAGTGTTTTGATTTGTACATACAGTTTTGGTAATTGTACATGCAAATAATTAAACGTGTGCCACTACTGAATTGTCTGATTTACATTTTTTAAATAATTTTTAAGTATACAAATTAAGCCAGCATCCTGTCTGTGCAATTGTATAAAAATGGTATATATAGATCAGGCCCTAAAGATGTACCATTTTAAATGAGTGCTCTAAGAAACAAAATCTACTATATATTTTAGAGAGTTTGTCTGTTTTCTTCAAGAACTCCTCCTAAACCGTAAGAGCTAGGACTTCCAAATTCGGTATACCGCTTCCTCTTATAACTTAAAGCAAAGTAAGGATTTGGATGTGCCTGGAATGGGATTGCTTCTCATAAAACCAAGCAGAAAAGTGACCATCACCAAATCAACTACAGTCCTCAAAATTGACAAAACTGAGTGAATGTGGAAAGACTGCTTATGAAGGGCAGGAGCTCAGGGCAGGTACACAGTGTGACACCCCTGCCTGCTGGCCTTAGCACAGAGCTGCCATAGCAGCTCTATTCTGGACTGGCAAGGGATTGTGCCTCCATCCCAGCTGTGGCAGCTCTGTGATGGCACCATACTGCAGTGAGAGGGCTGGGGAAGTACTCTTTCCCTGGGGTAGTACTCTTTCCACGTGGTGGCCTGCATACTAAAACCTTCATCCCCAACCCCATCCCAGAGCAGTGATTTAAATGAAGCATTTTATTTTCCGCAAAACAAAAATTGAGTTAAGAACCTGAGCAATGCTGGGTAAATCTTCTGTAAAGAATATAGGGCAAGAGGGGTGTTCCAAAAAACATCAGTTACTACTCAGTGTGTAAAGAGAATGTTTTGATGGACCCTATTGTGGGCAGCGGAAGGTAGGGATGTCAATGTGTAGACAACTACATGATTAACCAATAAGCCTAGGTTTATCGGTTAATCCTGTCTACTACAAACATTCTCTGCGACTTAACTAATCACTAAATTAAACTAGTTGAGTAACTTTAAGTGAAGAAACTATTCACTCTGCACCTGCAGAGAGCTGTGAAAAGCTGGGTTAGCACATCAGACTCTGTTCCAGGTGCTTAGCCAGTAATTCCCACCAGTTTGGTGGCTTGTATTTCTTAAAAACTTGGCAGAAAACCACTTAATATTTTTCTAATTTAAATTATTTTATGTAGATTATTATACTCTTAGGTCTTGACTTAGGTTGTCAATTTCAAAATTAATTCTAAATAGCTTTTAAAATAAACCTGTAACTTAATTTTTTATTCTAAATTACTTAAATTGGATTTTTGAAGTAATTGATTCTTGCTGCACGAGGATAAAATTTGAATGACAGCTTCATTGTTTAGGTTCTTTGTTTTAAGACCTGGATTTAGCTCAGCTTTTTCCAGAAATCATAAATTCTGTGTCACAGTTCAGGACAACTGCATCTGTACTCCCCTGCTGTGGTCTAACAAAGGCAGATCCAGCCATTTCCGTTCATGGGTAGAGACATAGGTATCTTTCACAGCTCTTTCTAAGCAAGTGCATTTCATAAAAGTGTAAAAGCAATACAAAGAAAATAATAAACCAGCTTGCATGTGTGTTCAAAAGTTCATCTCAGATGACCCAACTCCATCCTGGCTGGCAAGAAATTCTTCAAACTCCATTCAGTAGTTTTTCTCATGGTTTGAAGTTCATAAAACCCTTTGCTCAGAACAAGAACATCCATGTATCTGGGAATAAGTCCTTTATCTCTTTTAGGGTTTCTGAAGAGACTGTAAATAGCTCAATTCCTAACTCTTTCTCTCCCCACCCCCAACTGCTTGCCCCCACAACAAAGCTTCAAACAGCAGAGTTCCTGCCTAACCACAGGATTTACATTAGCTTATCCCTTCGTCTTACAGATTTTCTGGGAATCCCACAATTTTAAAAGTTTACAGTGTTGCAAAAAATCCTTTTGAAGTTGCTGACATTTCCAATGTTTACATTAATCATATTTCCTAGCCACGTTACATACATTCCCACAGCCACACACAAACAACTGCATTTTTAATACAGTGGTCATCAGAAGTACTAAAATTCATTTGGTGAGGTTTGACTTTTTTTGTACAAAGTGTGACAAGGTAGGTAAGGTTTTCTGTTGACTTTTGTGTGAGTTGTAAAATTCTAAGATAATTTAGCATATATTTGACAAGTAATTAGAGGATGGGATATGACTGCATGTTTAAAATGTCCTTGTCTTTTTTTAACAGAATCCTGACTTTTCATTTCCTGAAATTCTACCGTTAAATTCACACAGAAAGAAAAGTAAATTGAAATGTACAGACATCCAAAATCTATTCAAATCGAACTGTAACATATTTGGAATCTAACCTATAAAAACTGTAGTCTTGTTCTGTTTCCCTATATTTTGTAGCTCCTGTAAATTACCTTTTTGTATAAAAATTTTGAGGTGTTTTATATATAAAACATTGGGATGCTTTTGTTTAAAATGCCACCCTTTATCACTGTCAAGCAGTCAGTTTGCAGTCATTCCACCTTAGATCTTTGTCACTTCTGGTTTTTCTTCTATCCCTCTTTCTTTCCTCATTGTTTGAGTCAGAAAACTTCCAAGACTATACACAATTCAGTGGACTCTTCTTGCTTCAAACTTTTGAGAAGAGTAGTGTTGATTGGTATATGTAGAGCAGGGTAGGCTGAAAGGCTAAAATGTAGCAATCTATGATGAAGAATAGAAATAGTTTCATTTTCTAAACCAGGTGGTAGATCCACAAAAGAACTTGAGTGTTAACAGCCTCTTTAGCTGTTTCAGTCTGACATTTAGGTGCTTCTGAAATCCTCAGAACCCCTGCTGTTGCCTACCCTTATAGATTCCATAAATCCCTAGTGATCTAAATTTCCACCATTAAAGTCCCCTAGGTATTTCCACTAGGGATGTTAAATATCAGTTAATTGAATAGTCAATTAACCTCATGAATTCTTATCAGTTAGTCAACTATTCTATGGTTCCCGAGGGTGGGGCCAGAAGCCAGTGTGCTCTGGCTCCACTTACGAGGAGCCCCTTGCCTCTGTATCAGAGGTAGCAGTGTGGGGTGCCAGCTGGGAGCTGGTCTGCAAGGGGAGTTAGTTTTAAAAACCAGCTCCCCGCGCTGCTGCCTCTGATATAGAGGCAGCAGAACAGGGTGGCAGAAGCCCCTGCCCAGGGGAAGGGCTGAGCTCCTGGACACACCACAAGCTGGAACTGAATCGAGTTGCCTGGCTCCTAATACACCCTAAATGCAGCACCATAGCAGGGGTAGGTCCCGGATCCGGCATGAGGCTGGGTTGCTGGCCAACCTGCTAAAAAAATTTACTGGCAGGTGTGTGTGTGGGGGGGGAGGGGGAGCAATGTGTGTAGTCTATAGCATTAACCTATAAGCTTTTGCTTATCGATTAATCGACTATTACATTCCTAATTTCCACTAGTGAGACTGAGAATCCTGAGTTGTCTACCAGTTTCCTCAGGCCTAGACTTAAGTATCTTAAGTCCCTGATGTTGTGGCTAACTTAGGCAGTTTTCTGCTTAGCTTGCTGTCTTTTGTGGTTTCATTCTTACCCCCCGACTTGGATTCTAGGAGTCCAGTGGATGGCAAGCAGGAATGTAAAATACCATTTTAATATAGTTAGATTTTCAGCTAACTGAATAAACTGAATTAAAATAAACCCATTTTAACATCCCTAATTTATAATGGACTTTAAAGTTTAAATATACTTGGAGAAGTATGACCAGGGCTAGGTGTTTCAAGCATTTCTTTAATTGTTCACATTACAGCTACTCTAAAAACTACATTATTAATCTAATTGGAAAGCTGCAGTTGTTTAAATTGAAGTTTTTGTCTTTTTCTATTTGTCCATAATAAACAGTTGATATTTGCCTTTCCCTTTTTGAAGAGAGGCTTGAAATTCTCTTCAAAATCAGACTTGAAAATCAGATTTTTGAAGTGCTCTTGAAAGCTCAGGGACAGGGACTTTTTATTGTGGGTACATTTCAGTGACTTTGCTGACATGAGATTGAAAGTGTCTCACTTGCAGAATAATCAGTCTTATCAATGTCTGCCAGACGAATACCCAGAAACCATCTACTTCAAGATAGGCCCAAGAAAACTAACAATAGAACACCACTTGTCATCACCTGTAGCCCCCAACTTAAACCCCTCCAACACATTATCTATAACCTATACTGGAACAGGATACTACACTCCGAGAGGCTCTAGGGGACAAACCCATAGTCTCCTAGGGTATGTCTACACTACCCTCCTAGTTCAAACTAGGAGGGTAATGTAGGCATACCGCACTTGCAAATGAAGCCCGGGATTTGAATTTCCCGGGCTTCATTTGCATAAGCGGGGAGCCGCCATTTTTAAAACCCCGCTGGTTCGAACCCCGTGCAGCGCGGCTACACGGGGCATGAACTAGGTAGTTGGAACTAGGCTTCCTAGTTCGAACTACCTAGTTCGTGCCCCGTGTAGCCGCGCTGCACGGGGTTCGAACCAGCGGGGTTTTAAAATGGCGGCTCCCCGCTTATGCAAATGAAGCCCGGGAAATTCAGATCCCGGGCTTCATTTGCAAGTGCGGTATGCCTACATTACTCCACTAGTTCGAACTAGCGGGGTAGTGTAGACATACCCCTATAGACAACCACCTAATCTCAGGAAGATTCTTACCAACAACCACAGGACATACCACATTAATACCAACCCTGGAACTTTCCCTTGAACAAACCCCGTTGCCAACTTTGTTCTAACCATGTCTGTTATATGATCAAGAACACCTATTCCTGTTCATCCAGAAATATAATTTATGCCATCATGTGCCAACAGTGTCCTTCTGCTGTGTATGTTGGACAGACTTCTCAGACACTTTGCCAAAGAATTAATGTCCACAAATCAGACATCTTCACAAGAAAAAACCAGTTGCTTTTCATTTCAACCTACTTGGACATAGTCTTAATGACCTTACTACATGCATCTTACTTCAAAGAGACTTTAACACCAGATTACAGAGGGAAACTTCAGAACTTTATTTCATGCTTAAATTTGACATTTTATGAATGGGCCTTAACAAAGATGCTAATTACTTTAACCATTACAAAAAGAGCTTCACCACTTATCACCCCTGATTAGCCATTCATTGACTCATAAATAGCTATTCCCTCTCTCCCTCACCCCACCTTCTGTACTAATCTGATTTGCCAGTTTAATAATGTGTTCACTTTTTTCATTGTATTCCTTTGGTATATATGGTCATGACAATTCTCTTCCAGAATATGATCTGAGGAAGTGGGTCTGGCCCACGAAAGCTCATCACCTATTAAACCATCTTGTTAGCCTTTAAGTGCTACATAGTTTTTCCTTTTGCTTTTCCACTTTGATAATTTCATTGTGGCACATTTGATCTTGAAGAATCCAAATAAATTGATTTTCTGCATTTTGAGATGAACATAAAACCCTTCTCTCTAGTTATTAACTCTTGATAGTGTTTACATGTTTTAGAAAAATTGTTTTCATTACTCAAGTCCATTCAGTTGCTTGTTTTCTACATCTTTCAATGTACTCGAATGTAATCACAATCACTAAATACTGTCTATTTTCAGTATTGATAAAAAGCTTTCATATTTTATAATTGCTTTAGGAAATGGTTACGTTACATATATTCAGTACTGCAGAGACTGAAAAATAAGGTCAACTAGCCAGATTTATATTAAACTGTCATTTGAAGCCCTACTCATATTCCAGAAATGTTTAGATTATAGGAAAATAGACCTTCCTGGTGGTTCACTTACTCTCTTCTCTTTAACATCTAGTGACAATTGATCAACCTACTGGCTACAGTCGCCAGTGACTCCATCAAATTTCCAACCCTCTTGGGCTCTAGATTGTGTTGGTAGTTTTTTTTTTTTTTTAAATTGTCTACCGCCCCTCCTTTTTTTTTCAGTTAACATGATAGAACCTTTTCCTTCTAATTTTCTATAATGCTTATTTCTAATATTTTAAATGCCTCTCAAATATGTACAAGTATAATAAGCCAAACAATGGAAACAGGAAAAACTCTTTAAAAAATCTTCTGGATTTTTTTTTTTTTTTGAGCAGCCCGGAAGAACACTGTGGGTGGGGAGATGCTGGACCATATTCTCACTGCACTAAGCGTGTATTATATTTCTGGCACTATTAAGGTTCTTTATATTTGCACGCACATTAATGTGCCTTTACATTTCCATTTTAATGAAAATCAGAAACACGGGGGTCCTCGTGTTTCATAAATAATTGCAGTGTCCTTTTTAGCTTAGCAGTAGGAGGATTGTAGCACAAATCTTCTTGTTCAGAACATAATTCAAGACATTGTTTGCCTGGCAAGGGGACATCACCAGTTTGAAACTGAGGATTTACAAATCACTGTTCAGATCAGACTCCGCATTAGATCTTTTGACTGCAGCTATGGTAACAGTACCTATGGCATGTCTGTACATGGGGAAACTTTGGTGGACTTTGAGATAGCATTGGAATTCTTGCATTCCTTGTGAACAGCTGCTGATCTGTGGGCCTCTGCCTGTGGTCAATTTCCAGCTAGGAAACTTCCTAGCCTTAGAACTTCCAAGCAGCACCCATTCAAATTATGGTAATTGCAGATATGCTCAATTTGTGATGAGTAGACCGCTAAGACCCTGCAAGATCCCCATCTTTCCTCGGAGTTCAGTGGATTTATTTTGGGTGCATGGTGATTGGGTTTTCCCCCTTTTCCTTTCCTTTACATATGTGGTACATAAGTGAATTTAATACTTTTATCATTCTCTCCCAAAAGGCATTGACTATATTGAGGCTTCTGTGGGGTTAGTACTCAAACTGCAGGTTTGGAATGTACACTTCATGAAGAGCGTGGGGGAATAGAGGTCCAGCCTTTAGTAACAATAGTTTTGGAAGCTACTAGCCAGTTTGGGGTTGGAGACTTGCGGTCCAAGAGTGAGACTTCTATGTGAGGCCAAATTCACAGATTGTGTAACTTAAATGTACTTACATTTAACCCCCCATTAAAGCTACTTGCACCTACATGTCTATAAATTACACTACTTTAGATATAATGGCATGCCAGAAAAAGATGTAAGCTAGAGTGGGCCTTTAGTTTACACATTAATACGCCATTTTCTGGCTTTTCCAATTTAGACAGCAGTAGAGATGGTGTAAATAAGTTTCAGTCTAATTTAAATATGCTGAATTTTTCCCTGTGAATCTAAAAGACACTGACTGAAGATCTGCAAATTCCCAGTAGGAAGGATTATTGTAGTGGGGTGAAGGACGAAAGACTTTTTGTGTTGGAAAGGTATGGGCAAGGTTAAGTGATATTTAAGGTTATGTTCAGAACATTGAAATAAGGATATTTTAGATAACTCTTCACTCTCACTTTAACATGTCATTAAAACATTAGTCCACTCACCTGTCTTTTCAGTGACCTCTCTGCCCCGACTGAAAGAAGGCTTTTTGGGTACAGCAATTCTTACCAAGAATTTTAGTTAGATTTTTAAAGTATTTTCAATTAAAACTTAATCTTAGTTATCTGTCCTGCTTTATTCATGTTTTGAAGAGTGCAGAAAAATCACTTGAACTGTGGTATTTCTCAGAAGATAGTTTTTAATGATCAAATGGATTTTTTTCTGAATCTCAGGGTTAACACTAGTCCTAGGCAGTGTTCCCTCTAAACTGCCTGGCAGCACAGATTCACAGGTAATTTATCAGCCCCGCCCAGTCAGAGGCTCAGAGGCTCAATTACTTGTGAAAGCTGTGCCTGCCATACAAGTTAGAGGGAACACTAGTCATAGGCCTTTCCTCCTTATTTGAAACAGGAGTCCAAATGAAATAGTTTTTATAGCACCTATTAGAATTATAGCTGGGTGAACAGAATCACAGGTGTTCATTTTTTTCATTGTATGTTTGTAATAAATGGCTGCTATGTATATAATCCAGCTTTGTATATCTTTAAAGCATTCTAATTTGGCAGTGTTACATAAGTAATTATGAATTCTGTTGATGGTGTCTGCAGTACAGATGTAAGCAAGTAGTCAACTGATACACTAACCGATAAGCCTAGGCTTATCGGTTAGTCAAGTTGACTACTCACATTTCCTCCCCCCCACCTTGCTGCCTCTGTATCAGAGGTAGTTGGGGGGGAGGGGGAAGCTGGCTTAAAAGGTTCCAGGACTTACTCCTGCTGCAGCTCTGCTGTTAAACATAGTAGGAGCCGGGTTGCATGCCCACATTTAAACTGCAGAGCTGCAGTGGGGCTAGCTCCTGGACCCGGTGCGAGATGGGACTGAGTGCTACCTCCCTTATCAACTAATTGTGTAGTTGATAGACTTTTTATCATCTGCATGATTAGCTAATTACCCACCTCTTAAAGTCCCTTAGTCTGCAGTGTATGGGCTAGCTACAAAAAATAGACTGCACTCTTGGGAGTCCTGTCCAGAGTGCATCGAGATGGATGTATGCTTGAGATGGATTCTCTAGGTGACAAATTCTTTGCTTTGATTTCTCCATAGTTCTTCTGAGGAATCTAGCAGGAATCTGTTTAACCCCCTTTTAAGGCCATTTCACCTTTATCCTACTTTCAGTATATATAATTTGTTTTGATGAAAAGAGAATATGGAGTTTATCCAACAGAAAATTGTTTTTTTAGTGTCTGACTATTTTTTTTTTCTTTTTAGACTGACTGTATTGCCATGGAAACCACTGTTAGAAGAGAAGGCTTTTCTACTGGTATCTTCAGAAACTGTGTGGTGCTTTTGGAAGCAGAGCTCAACTTCAGCCAGCTACTTTTCACTTCCACCAGCGCAGACATACACATGTCATTTTAATAATATTTTGTTTAGACATCAGCTGTTTACAGTTGAGTTAATTTGAATTAAGATTTTTCATAGCTGTGCTTTGGTGATGGGATTTGTTTTTTTCTGAAGCACATCTGTTTGGGAGGCAGTGGGAATGCTTCAGAGGGGATTCTTACAACTTCCTTTTTACTTCTCTCTTCCTCACCTAATTTGTTTTTATTTATATTGAGGAGTCAATGCTGGTGGCTGATAGTCTATTTAATATGGTTTTTGTTTCTCTGGTACGTTCGCTTAAACATGTATTGCTTAGAAATATTTTGGCAGGTCACAAAACATTTTTTGAAGGGGCTGGAAGAGAACCATGTAATTGAACCTAAATCTGTGATGGATGGACCTCTTTATTATGTTTTGCTTTATAATATAAGAGGTAGTTTTTTATCGCAGAGCTTAGTATTTTTAATCCTATGTCAGAGTTTAACCTAAGTTTGTTCAGAATTCTGATATGTAAAAGGTAAGATTAAAAGGCTGGTTGTCTTGTCGATCACACTTAAATTACCTCTGCCAATTTGTTTATAGATGTGTATAAAATAAAAATGGGGATTTCCATTCAAGCATTCACATGGGATAGTGCAGGGTCTCCTACAACTTCGACTCCTGCTTTACAACATTGGTGTATGCTGTAGTTCTTAGGGTGATTTCTCTAACTGATTTTACTTTCAACCAAAGTCCTCTTTTCAATTTGGGACCATTTTTTGCATAATAGGAAAGCAAATAGTAAGGTAATCACCTAGAGCACTCTGCCTAAAGAAAACTTGCAAACCAAGACCATTTCAAATTAAAAATGAATTGTAGAAATTAGAGCTAGGTGCAACATTCTTACTGATTTTTGGTTCAAATCAGTTTAGGCTTTTGTTAACACTGCTATGACCTTTAAAAGCATGACACTAGTTGTTGGTACATACAATGTATAATAATAAAAGGCACTGACTTGATAAGGGGTTTAAAAGTGGTACACAAATCCTCATGCTGTACTGCACCACATAGCTGGTAATCCTCTACATTGTATATTGTACAAGTGTTTTGTAGGGCTGCCTCACATGACATACAACCTTTAAAATACTAGTACAGTTTGTATAACAAATTAGATGCTGTCAGTTTTGATGTTGAGTGATGTGTACCTAAATCTATTTTTGAGTAGTCTTAAAATGTACATGTCACAAAATTATAAAGACCTTTCTGCAAACTTAGCATCCGTTTACAAAGTAACAGGATAAAAGCACTCATTGCAGAGTTTGAAAGCACAGATGTGTTTCTGAGTCTGGAAGAGAAGTTAGTACAGTTACTAGCTGCTGCTAAACATATTCTGATAATTCATTTAAAAATATAACTTATAGACCATGATACTGTCTTGTCATATGGTTTTGTTTGGGTGCAGTAAATTAATAAGGCAATATGTAGACAGTCATTTTTAAAGTTTTATTTTTTTCAAATTGAAATTTGGGTGATGGTTCAAAAAATGTAATGGGAAAAGAAAAGGTTGTGTTGAAAAAACTGAGCGTTACATACCTTATTTACATATTAGCTCCTGAGGCTGCCATTGTACAATATACAGCACTGATTTAATAAATGCTGAATAAAAAAACCTAAATGGGTAACCTCAAATAGAGTGGTACAAATACTAACAGGTACAGCATAATAAATATGCAATATTTTTGAATCTTAGTTTACAGCCACTAATTTATTCAGTATTGTGCTGGAAGAACACTTTCAGAATAATGTAATACATATCACTACGTATACTACCTTCCAGCTACCGGTTTATGCTGCTGTATAGTAAAAAAATACCAATGATGGAAAAATGTTTGTCCTGTAAATTTAATTTGATATTGGACAGTTATTGTCTGTACAAACTAAAACGTATATGGTTGAAACTGTTCTTTATATTTGCTATTTCTGCTTCAGACCTGTTTAAAAGTTGAGCTAGCTGATTGACCTAGCTTTGTCTTCCATTGTAAATATTGTTACATTGTTTTCTTTGTAAAACATATCGCATTTGCGGTTTTGGGAGACTGGCTTGAAGCTCTGTATAGTGTTTATATTTATCTGACTCAGCTTTCCATAGAGCAACTCGCAGTAAATGTGTTCATGTAGTTCCTGCTGTCTGTTTTATTTTTAAACAAAAAGATTGCTACCTTCTTCAATATGTTGCTCCTGTCCATTCCACAACCTGACCTCCTTCCCCCACTGTCAGAGTTTCGAATAAAAAGGAATAGAGTGAGTGGGTGCAATACAGGGGTGCTATGTGCTCCCATCAGTGCTTGCTCATGTCCATTCCGAGTTAGGTGATTTGCAGGCACTATCCATGGAGACAGGTAGAAGTTAGATATGTAAATGCTTAACTGGTAAGGGATGGAGCCGCTCCCTGCCTGCCTGCTCCGGCTGATCCCTGTTTGTGGGAGGGGGGCTGCCCAGCCTGCCCCCACCCCGTGGAGGTTATTTGCTGGCTCCCCAGGAGCAGGGCTGCCGGGGGGGCTGTTACTCTGCTCCCGGGGAGCGGGTTGCAGAGCCTGCAGTGAAGCCTCCCTGAGCACAGGGCTAGCAGCCTTTGTTGGCTCTGCTACATATTGCAGTGCCAGCCCCACTCCCAGGGGGCTTTGTTGGAGAGCCCACAGCATGTGTAACCAGTAGAATTTTTACAGTAGTCACACAGCTACATTTTTAAATGACTTTTTTACATCTCTCGTAGGAGTTCAGGCATGCATTGCTTGTAGCACAGCACTGCCAAAGCCAGTGTTGTCTCTGTTGCTGGGTGGGAGTGTAATGAGTAGGGCTCGACAAATAATGCAGTCTACTTGCCCGTGTCGAGTAGATTGCCCGAACCCACCTCTTCTGGGTTGCAATCTGTGCATGCGCAGATCGCTGGACAGCACGGCTGGCGAGCCCTGGTAATGAGGCATGAAGGTGTATATGGAAGATCATTTTTGTGATTCTACAGGTGTCCTGGATTGGGACATGAGCAAGGAATGCAGCTGACAATGCCTGTGTCCTTATCCTGATGTGCCTTCATGACTGGTGGTAATGGGACATGTGCCAGGTTGTAACAAGCTGTGATGCAGGTGGTGATCCAACTGGAGATTATCTATGTGGACACTTCATCCTATCAGCAGCCACCACACAGAGCTGGGTCAATTTCCTAAAAGGCCTGGTGTGCTCCAGGTAAAAAGCCAGGGCACACCTAACATCCTAAGTGGGTAGCTTCCTCTCTTCATGGTTGGCATTGGCTTAGTATAAAATATCATAGTTAACGGAAGGATGGTACCAAGTTGGACAAAAAAGCCAGGTGGCCCAGAGCTGAACTTTGTAGAATATTGTATACAGTAGTTCTGATGTCAATGCTTTAAGCTCTGACACTTACCTGGCCAATGTCACCACCATGAGGAAGGTGAACCTCTATGATGGTTGAGCTAGGGAACATAAGCATAATGGTTCAAAGGATGGTCCCGTCAACCTAGAGGCCCAGATTGAAATCCTATGGAGGGATGAGGTCCTTGTCTAAGAGGGAAGAGCTTTTCAAGGTCTTTCAGAAACTGAGCCAACATCTTGTGCAAAAACACTGATCAACCGTGAATCAGGTGGAATGCTGAGATGGCTGCTAGGTGAACCCTAACAGAGGAAAGAGTCAAACCTTGATTTTTTTCTAAGGAAAAGCAGGTATTCCAGGATGGACAGCAAGGACAAATCTGCAGGGGAGATGTTTCACTTAGCTGCCCAGGCAGTGAACCTTGTCCACTTTGCCAGGTAAGTTGCCCTAGTGGAAGTCTTCCTACTGCCCTCTTGCATATCCCTAGAGCGTGCCTGCTCCTTCAGGGTTAGCTATGTAGCTGCCACGCCATAAGTTGGAGGGACGGAGATTAGGATGCAAGAGAAGACTGCTGTGAGGTCCAAGAGCATGCCAAATCTAAGGACTCTCCTAAAACTAGGTGACTGGGCAACAAAACGGCAGAGGAAATTCAATGTTGATAAATATAAAGTAATTCATATTAGAAAACAATCCCAACTGTATATTCAAAATGATGGGGTCTAAATTAATTGTTACTACTCAGATCTTGGTGTCATTTGTGGATAATTATCTGAAGACATCTTCCCAGAGTGCAGCATTAGGAAAGACAGAAGATGAATACTGCAAAAAAGTTGCTTTTTGTTTGGAAAATTGTTTTGAGCAGCCCCAATACACAGACACAGAGAAATTTTACAGGAATAGTTAAGAGCATACTTACAATGTGGAAGGATAAGTCATGTACAATTAGTATAATATTGGTGAAGTACTGAACAACCTTAAAATATTTGGCAAGTCTCTGTGCTTATTTTTTGCCTGAGATACTACTTCAGGCTTTATAAAGAAAAAAGGTGGCCTTCAAATTAGGGAGGTAATAGTGTCGTCATTTACTTGATTAACTGATATGCAAAAGCCTATAGGTTAATGCTATAGATTACATATATTTCCCCCATCCCTTCTTTTTCCTTCCTTCCCCCGCCAATAAATTTTTAGCAGGTTAGCCAGCAGCCCGGCTAAGTCCCAGCTTGTGCTGAGTCTGGGAGCTCAGACCCCTGCCAGATGGCCTGCTGCCACTCCGCACTGAATGGAGAAGCTAGCCCACAGGAGAAGCTGTTTTTTAAACTGGCTCCACTCACAGATCAGCTTTCACCTGGCACCCCACACTGCTGCCTCTGATACAGCAGCACAGAGTGGCAGGGGGCTCCTCAGGAGTGGGGCTGGATTACCCTGGCTGCCAGCTCCACCCTGGGGGACTGTAGAATAGTCAAGTGATTAAGTAATTCATAAGGTTAATCAACTATTTAATTAACTGATATTTAACATCCCTACTTCAAATTCCCATTCAGCAGGCTTGATAGACAATATAAAATTGTCTAGATCTTTCCCGTCTTTTTTCCATTAACAACAGATGGTACTTTTAAACAGTTTCTCTTCTCAATTGCAACTGACCATGAAGGAGAATCTTGGGTGCGGAGAGGGGGACGGGACAGGAACTCTTGGCTAATTTGTGGTAAAGGTTTTAGAGTTAAGACTATCTTACTATAAGAGTGTTGAAAAGCCTCAGTTCCATTATGGCAAACCACTACTTCATTCCGATGTGTTTTTCCTCATGACCGCGTAAAGTTAATTTAAATTCTTATCTTTAAAGGGGAGGGACAGAGAGTAGTGAATCCTGAAAGGCAACAGTTTAACAACCATGCCCTGTGCTTCCTGTACTGCCCTTCACCTGTAAGCTGTAAGGGTTACTTTTCACAGTCAACCTGTGAAACTCCTTGTCAGCGGATATTGTGAAGGTCAAGACTGTAGCAGAGGTTTAAAATTTTTTTTATGGAGGATAGATGCATCAGTGGCTATTAACCAGGATGGGCAGGGATGGTGTCTCTAGTCTGTTTGACAGAAGCTGGTAATGGACCACTTGATTGCCAGTTGTCCCAGAGGCAATGAACAGGTATTGGATACTGTCAGAAAACAGGATGGACCTTTGGGTTGGTCTAGTATGACCATTCTTAAGTTCTTCTGACTAATACCATAATTTGTTTTACCTAACACTTTAATCCTTTATTCCTCTGCCACTTGGGAGTTTTATGTGATCACTAGTCTGTTACACATGACTGACATCATTACCCATCCCTCACATTCCAAGTTTTATACATACTGATCTTCTGTTTTGAAAGGTTTTATATTCCATTACTGCTTTTCTGAGCTAATCATTACTCCTGCCTTCCCTTAGCACCATTGTCTTGCTTTTGTCAATAAGACACTCCTGAAGACTAGATTATCAGAATCTTTCTTGCACAATTCCTAGCTTGTTCTTGCTGTGGAGATAGCCGCAACAGTATTACAGCCCCCGCTACTGGGATTGTGTAAACTATAGCTTGCAGCTGGGAAAGACCTGTGTTACAACTATGTATTGCTCCAAGTAGAAGAGTTCTAAATCTAGCAAAACAAACTTTCTTCCCTGGTGTCCCTCATAAGAGACTTCCCTACAAGGCAGGCAGCATACTGACTCATGTTACTAGTATGCATATTAGGAAATACCATACAAATTTAAACAAAAACATATAAAAGGTAAAGGTTCTTTTGAGAGCTCAGCTCTTCTGGACACATTGGCCTACTTTATAAGAACAGCCATTCTGAGTCAGACCGAAGGTCACCCAGCCCAGTATCCTGTCTGCCGATAGTGGCCAATACCAGATGCTCCAGAGGGAGGAACATAACAGTGATCATCACGAGCCCTCTCCTGTCATCCTTTTCCAGACAAAAAGAGGCTAGGGACACTATTCCTACACTTCCGGGCTAATAGCCATTGATCGACCTAATCTCCATGAATCTATCTAGCTCTTTTTAAAAATCCTGTTAAAGTCCTAGTCTTCACAACATTATCTGGCAAAAAGTTCCACAGGTTGACTGTGTGCTGAATGAAGAAAAACATCCTTTTAAACCTGCTTCCTATTAATTTAATTTGGTGACCCCTAGTTCTTATATTGTGGGAATAAGTAAGTAACTTTTCCTTATTCACTTTTTCCAAACCAGTCATGATTTTAGAGATGTCTATCATATTCTTCCCCTTAGTCTTCTCTTTCTAATCTGAAAAGTCCAAGTCTTTTGAATCTCTCTTCATATGGGACTCATTTCAAACCACTAATAATTTTTGTTGCCCTTTGCTGAACTTTTTCAAATGCCAATATATATTTTGTGAGATGAGGCAACCACATCTGTACGCAGTATTCAAGATGTGGGCATACCACGGTTTTATATAGAGGCAATGACTTTGATATTTGTAAGGTTAAAAGTAAAAGAAGTAAAAAAAATTAGAGTAAAACTGATGAAACTTCCCTATTAGATAGTAATAGCCTTTGCTGTAGGGGATATTCGTTTTCACTGGTGTAGAAGTCAGATCTAGAAGTCATTAAATCCAAAGTCTATATATACTGTTTTACACCACCATAAATCAAATGGTGCTGAAATATTTCACTGACATCCACTTCGAAGAATTTCAGAGAACTGTACCATAAAAGTACAATGTACAAATCTCATTCCAGCCTCAAGGTATAGTCAGCCAATATACAGCTTTGGTATAAGGATTAATACAGGACACTCATTACTAGACAACACAGTAAGAAAATAGGTTTATGTATAACTTTGACACTTAAGGGTGTAATAATGAGAGGGAGCAAGTCTCCCTAGTACTCTTTTAAAGATTTATATTTCAGTATTGTATAAGAAATTATACTTTCATTAGTCAAACTAGTTTGCAGCAATTCTATTATGAAGACACTAGACACCAATTCAATCCATTTGACAAACTGCTTGAATGAAGTTCATCTTTAAAAGCACTTGAAAATGAGCAAAGAAAGTTAATCTTCATTCTCCATATTTGATGTTTTTGTTAAAAACCATTGCTGACACAGGCACTCTTGTTCTTAAATTATCTTTGAAAGCTGATAGTGCCCTCCTGTGGTTAACACACAAATCAATGTACAATTTTATAAAGGATGTCTCTGAACTCATTTTTCAGATAATTACTACTGAAGATAAACCAGGAACAGACCTGGCTATATTTGAGTGTAGGAAACACTATAACTCCTTTAGTTACAAGACTAAAGTACGCGGGCAGAACAATTGTATTAAATGCTCTCAAGTCTGGAATCCTGACTCAGACCTTTTTTAATTACCACCCACCACCTCTTTACTTATTTAAAACCATTAATATCTTTAGGCTGCTATTTGTATTTGAGGCCATTAAGGCTTGAGCACAGGTTTGGCAGCACCAAAACTATACACACAATTTTCACATGATCCTGGCAACATCTGACCTAAAAAGTGGGTCCTTTTTTAATCCTAAAACCAATCTTAGGGAAGGGGAGGGAGCAATAAAGGTGGTCTCCAAATTCCCTGCAGGACAATGATTGTTTTATTTGTAATATCAAAAATCTTCAGCATAGAAGATTTTGCCAATTTTATTTATATTGAGTATCAGCTGGGTAGCGGTGTTAGTCTGGATCCGCAAAAGTGACAAGAAGTCCTGTAATTGGCTAGCCAATTACAAAAGCAGTTTCTCCTCTCTTGGGCTACGTCTACACTGGCCCCTTTTCCGAAAGGGGCATGTTAATTTCACAGGTCGTAATAGGGAAATCCGCGGGGGATTTAAATATCCCCCGCGGCATTTAAATAAAAATGTCTGCCGCTTTTTTCCGGCTTTTAGAAAAGCCGGAAAAGACTTTCTACACTGGCCCCGATCCTCCGGAAAAGGGCCCTTTTCCGGAGGATCTCTTATTCCTACTTCGGGGCCAGTGTAGACGCTCTTTTCCGGCTTTTCTAAAAGCCGGAAAAAAGCGGCGGACATTTTTATTTAAATGCCGCGGGGGATATTTAAATCCCCCGCGGATTTCCCTATTACGACCTGTGAAATTAACATGCCCCTTTCGGAAAAGGGGCCAGTGTAGACGAGCCCTTGGTGTTCACACCTCCAGATCAGCTGCTAGAAGTGGGCCTTATCCTCCCTGATTGAATTTACCTCTATCTCATACCTGATTCTTGCCTGCATATTTATACCTGCCTCTGGAAATTTCCACTACATGCAGCTGACGAAGTGGGTCTTTGCCCATGAAAGCTTATGCATTTATATTGAGGTACACCCTGAGGCCCCAGCCAAGACTGAGCACCTAGCATAGCTATTTTACATATATAGAATGGGAAGAGGAGTCTCTGCCCAAAAAGCTTACGAATTAAGTGCACAAGACAAAAGATGTGGGGAAAAAAAGAATTATCCCCATTTTACAGATGAGAAACTGCGTTCCAGAGAGACTAAGGGACTTGCCTAAGGTAATATAGGGGGTAATTTATAGCAGAAGTGGAAACTGAACAAAGAACTCCTAGAACGTAGGCTCATACCTTAACTACAAGACCATCTTCCATTTTTAAACCATTGTTTGGCTAAGTCTACAATGCAGGCTTCTTGCGCAAGAACTTTTTGCGGAAGATATCTTCCGCAAAAAGTTCTTGTGCAAGAGCGTGTCCACACTGCCATGTGCTTTTGCGCAAGAGAGTGTCCACACTGCCATGGACACACTTGCGCAAGAAAGCTCTGATGGCCATTCACAGAATGGTCATCAAAGCACATGTGCTTTTGCCGCTAGGGGTTTCTTGCACAAAAAATCCCATTGTCTGTCCACACATCTTTTTGCACAAGAGCTCTTGTGTAAAAATGCTTATTCCTCTTAGAAAGAGGAATAACTCTTGTGCAAAAAGCCCTGTCTTCTGACGATCTGTACTTTTTCTTGCACAAAAATGCGCTTGTAGTGTGGATGCTCAGTGAGTTTTTGCTCAAAAACTCTGTAGTGCAGACACAGCCTTTCTTAATGGAGCAACATTGATGGCAGCTTGCTGGAAACTTGAACATGAATTTTATTAAAATACAAGTGCTTTTCTGTATTGTGTGGCAGCAGCAACATGCAAAATGGGATTGGGCAGCCCAGGTGAAGTAGCCTTGCAGAAGCATCCACCAGTGTACAGCTGTCCCATATCCCTCTATTTTTTTTTGATTACCAAGCAGTTATCTGATGGTATGGGATGTGCTATGCTCACATCACTAGGAATCAAAGAATAGCTGTTCTATGTGCTGTTACACAAGAGACTATATTGATAATGAAAATTGCTGCATAATTTATTGCTCATTCTAGTATTGACTGAAATGGTGACATGCTTTAGAGGATGCATGAGTTCATGACAGACTATATCAATACTACCAGGATCCTTGGAAAAGAATGCAAGGCCTAGCAGCCATAGGAAATGTTATTGGAAACCTAAGCTCTAATGAAGAAAATACCTGCATTTCATCTGTGTCTCAAGTACTCTAATGCGGGAACTTACCACTCAGCCTGTGCGGGATGGCAACACAGCTGTGATCAGAAGAAGCACCCGAGCTGTGTTGGTCTAGTCTCCATGTATTGTGGAGTCCTCCCACCCCGCGCCGCCCATACTGGGATCGACCAGACAGCCAACACAGGATAAGGGACCCTCTGAAGGTAGGGTGGGATCTGGAGTGGTCTAGGGGATACAGCATTTGCCTGGGGTGCAGGGTTGGGGGCCTGAGCTCCCCTCCCCCCAAACACCCACCCTGGGAGCAGCCAGACAGCTGCCCCAGTTATGGAGCAGTGGAGACCATCTATTTAACTTTAGGTTCTTGGGGAGGCAGCAGTAATTCAGGGACAGGAGTTGATGTCATCTTTGATAAGGTTTTTTGTTTGGAGTTACCAGCAGTTGTTGGTTCAGTTTTTTTCTTTATGGCTGCGTCTAAACTGGCATGATTTTGCGCAAAATCTTGCCACCTGTCTACACTGGCCGCAAGTATTTGTGCAAGAATACTGACTTTGTACTGTACAAAATCAGTGCTTCTTGCCCAAATACTCTGATGCTCCCACTCAGGGATAAGCCCTCTTGTGCAAGAGGCCAATGTAGACAGCAACGTTAATTTCTTGAGCAAGAAAGCCCGATTGCTAAAATGGCCATCAGCGCTTTCTTGCGCAAGAAAGCATCTACACTGACACGAATGCTTTTGCGCAAAAGCACATGCCAGTGTAGACACTCTCTTGCGCAAATACTTTTAACAGAAAAACTTTTCCGTTAAGTATTTGCACAAAATCATGCCAGTCTAGACGCAGCCTACATGTAAAATCAACCAAATAAAATAAGCAGAAGAGAACATGTGGTTGATTTTTTTCCACTCTCTCCTAGCATGACTTTGCAGGTTAACTCACAAAAGGGTGAATATGAACTCTGTGGTTGAATTATAGGCCCAGTACCTCACTGTTATTCATTTAAAAACAAAGCATGAGGCAGCCTTTAACTTTTAAAAAAACACAATGGTGACACGGTGATATTTTAGGTAAACTTTTTTATAATTACCATTTTCATATTTACACAAATGCAACTGTTAACTCCATTCCACCTAGCCTAGTAATTCATTTCTGAGTCTTAGTTTGCCAGTAGGGATTTTTTTTTTGAATGGCTGAAAATCTAATGTATAGTTGGCATCAGAATTTCAGGGCACAACAGCCATTAGCCAGATGTCACTGATAATTAGTTAACATTGCTCAAAATAAGCTGAAATATTACTTCACTTTCCTAAAGCAATACATTAATTTTCAGGCTAAATTTGTTCCAATAAATGGTGAAGGTGGGAAAATACAATTAATATATCAAAGAAGGCTGATCACTTGGAAAATATGCAGACACTTCTTTTGTAGGGGAGTGGTAAAATGCTTAAACATAATGCAAGAAATAGTATTGAACACAGAAATCAAACACACACAAACAGTTGTGTACAAAATGTGATTACTTCTTTGCAAAAAGTATAACAATCCAAGACAGATACAGTAGGATTTTTAAATACTGATGCAAAACACAAGGATCTCTATGACCTTTAGTGAATTATACATACACAAAAAATGTTGCCTTGTATAAATCCATGATGGATGTATATAATTCACATAAGAATGATTAGAAGATACATTTATAAATATGAAAAAGATCACTTTTAGCCAGTTTTTGCTTTATTTCATTCATAAGTTTTTTCAGAGTGTACAGCTATTCTGGATAATATACATGACACCATTTCAGAGCATAGAAAATTTTGTAAGCATAATCTTAAATGTTTTGGCAATTTGTTATTTCCAAGGGGTATTTTTTGCTGAACCAAACTGGTTACTATTAAATCAAGAATAAGACTTGGTTTTATTTTAAAAAGGACATAGGATATGGCTAAACATTTCACATTTTCACAGAATAAAAAAATCCTTTTAAAATGGTTTGGATTTCTAAGCACAAAACAACACCATTGATAGCATGGTGTAAGTAAGTATAAACTTTTAAAACCCAGATCAAAATGACTACAGAATTATTATACATTTCCCAAATAAAGTCAGATTGGAACTTGAGGGAGGAAACAAAACTTACAAATCAGTAGTAGTTTGGTGTAAGAGGTATGTATTCTCTCCACTGCCCTTGATTTTGTATAAAATACTGCTGTATGTTTTAAAGTAGTTTTAAACTTTTTTTTAATACACTTTTTATGAAGAGTTATTGTAGGCTGAGTTGTGTCTAAATAACAAAGTTTGAACTAAAGTGTTTACACAATATACACATTTAATTACTTACAAAGAGAAATAAGCTTAACATTTCATATTAAAAACCTGGGATACAGTAGGGTTAGTAGCACCATGAAAAAGTGGTTTTCAAAACTGCAGTCTTATTATTTTAAACATACTCAGTGCGTTGTGTTTTGTTGTTTTTCTCTTGGTTGATCAAAAAAGTGTCATTTTGGTACTTGGAGAGAAATAAAAACTTCATCTTCTGATCCTTTGTGAACCTCAGGCATCTTTTTCTATTTCCAAGAGATAAAATTCCTTTGTCTTAGTCCTTTTGTCAAATATGTACCAGACAGCTTTGATTTGGCACTTTGGTGAGGTACACCTGAAATCTGCACTTTCAAAACAGTTTGGATTTGTTCTGTATTTTCCCCCGCACAGTAGCACCATTGTTACAGCTGGAAGACAGTGCACCCTAGGAAATCTCATTGTTTTACAAAAATTCTTCAAGCTGTTACGTCCTCTTCATGCAAACTTGACAACGACTTATACGTGTTCTCAGGTCTCCAGCTTTCAATGTCTCTGATTGAGGTTTACTGATTGATGGAAACACAAAACACAAGGTTAGCTTTTCTTATTTTTACTGGAGTCTGAATTTGCAAGGTGTTGATTGCAGTTCACATAAATAAGACTTCAAGATGTGCTTAAGTGCTGCCCAGAAAGGGAACTGTGTGTGCTTAGCACCTTCCTTCATCAAGCACTTACTTCATTACTCTCTCTAAAATCCCTCTAAAATCCCTCATGAGTTGATAGCTGTTTGTTTTTGACGAGTATTTCAATATGTGTGGAAGATATTGTGCCAGCAAACTATTTCAGCCCAACAAGCCAGACTGTTGGGTGAAGTCCACAAATACTGACTTGAGTAAAGCGTATCTTTTAGGAATACAACAGCATCTTTTCCTCCCCAACATAGAAGCTTTTACATCTGTAATCTTTGGACTTCTCATTTGAATGTAATTATTTCATAATAAATTGCCACTATCCAATTAGGTGTAAATGTAAAGATGGTAGATTTAGCACATTATTTCTTTCAGCTGTGTAAGGGGACATGCGATTGATAATTAAAAGATAGTAAATTTTAGGTCATAGAGTCTAAGGCCAGGGGACTATCAGATCATCTCATCTGACCTTCTATATATCGCCAGCCACCAACACCACCCAGCACTCTCACAAAACCCAACAAGCAAAATTAGACCAAATTATCATCTGCCTGTAAGTCTGTACCAGTACCTGAGAACCCTCAATAGCAGAGACATGACAATAAAGTGAGATACATTAGATAACTTTGGTCAGTGATCCATATCCACATGCTGCAGAGGAAGGCAAAACATTTCCATAGTCACTGCCAATTTGACGCGGGGGAAAAATTCCTTCCTGATCCCACATATGGTGATCAGTTAGACCCTGAGGGTGTCCTAAGGTGGCCCTAGAGACTTCAATGGGCCAGGATTTCACCCCTGTGCTACTGCAAACAATATCTGAGATATCAGAATTGTCTAAATATCAAGAAAAAATACAAAGTGATCATTTATTATTAGACTCAGCCATCATTACATTGAATACATGCATCTCTGTTTGATACAGTCTCACTCATTACATGGGACTTACTTTTGGAATTAAGTACTGATTAATATGAGTAAGGGTGTGCAGAAAGCAACTCTAAGTCTTGCAAAATAGGCAGCAGAATGCACCTGAGCAAGTTTCGACAAGATATAAAAGATTTTACCAAGTAAACAAATTCCAGAAAAACTGGTCTTAGGAAGCATGACAAACGCAGTTAGACAAGGGCACAAATTACCAGTTTTACAATAATTAATTAAAAAGTCTTCAAATAAGAATTTAAATCAGCATTTGTCCTTAAAAAAATCTGATTCCAAATGCATTCAGTACATAATAAGTGATGTTCAAGAAATAAGCTTTCTTACCGAAACATTTCTGATATTTCTACGGTTGCCAGCCAGAAACTGTATGAATTGGCATAATAATTACAAGTACCACGACCATGACACTCAATGAAAGGAGCTGAGCGGAATTCTTCCAAACAGGAGCCTGGGGATGCCAAGGCCTGGCCAGAGCCCTCTGCACCGGCACTCGTGTGCTAAAAAAGAAAGAACTTGTACATTAAATTCGGATCCATCAGCACTAGAAGAAGGTGCCCTGTTTAAAAGAATCAAGTTAATTCTTTATTCATGTTCATTAAGACAATGCAGTAGACAACATTTACCTAAGGTTACCAATTACCTGGCATCCGTATTGTGGGAAACAACTGGCCTCTCAGTTACCATAGTTGGCAACTATAAGTAAATGTCATTTTAATGGCAACCACTGTAATTTGTAACAGAAAATTCCAAAATAGCTACACATTGAACTTCTGTAGTCTGGCACCCTTGGGACCTGACCAGGGCTGAACCAGAGAATTTGCCAGACAACACTGACCTCCCACTGTTTATCAGCATTACCCACACTTCCACTGCTTACAGGGCATTTAGTGGTAAATTAGAGCTAATAACAGCACAGAATACTTAAAGCCAGGACTGATGGCTGTAAACAAACTTTATGGGCCTGCGGGAAACTTGGCCAAACCCATGATAAGTGGTCATCCAGCTAACTAAAATCATGCTGGATGTTGTTGGACTAGAGAGTGGCAGATTAGAAAGGTTCAATCTGTAGTACAAACCACAAAGAGTTAACAGGACATGTGATGAGAAAGGAAGAGGCCCTTACCATCATGAAAGAATAACCAATCCAAAGAGAGTCCCAGCCTTGTGGACATGATGGAATTTGAATGGTCTGACTATGAACAGCTATAACCATTGCTGGAGCTTCACACACTGCACATCTGAACATGAGGAGAGTGTTAAAAGAAACATGACAACATTAAAATAATATATTAAGTAAGCCAAATACAAATCTTATTTCAGGAGAATTTAGAGAAATTACAGGAAAAATTGGGAAAAAGTAATGTAAGAGAGGCTCCTGTAATAGTAGTTTTATATGTATGCAGACTTATCCTCTGCATCAGATAAATACTTTTTATTGTATCTGATTGCACTCAATATCTTTACAAAAAAACTAATCTCTAATGGGATCAACCATAGTTCCCTCTAAGGTGTGCGCTTATGTAGGTGCACACCAACAATTTGAGCCCCGTCCAGCTCCTTAGCAGAGCCACACAGTGGCTGCTCAGCTGCTATTGGGTGGGGACACATGGCAGGCGACTTCCTTGCCCCAGGAGCAGCTGGTTAGCCACCATGTGGGCTTGGCCAAAACTTCAGCTGTTCCACAGGGCTAGAGCTGTGGCCAGGGTGGGTTGCTGGAGCAGAAGCCTGGGCCATGGTATTAAAAATAGCACCATGACCCCAGCCCAGGAGCAGCTGCACCGTGGCCTTGGCTCCAGTCCTGACACCCCATGTGCTGGGACTGGAGGCGGGGCCACAGTGCTATTTTTAGTACTGTGGTCCCGGACCCAGAAGCCACCACACAGCCTCAGCCCCGGCTACTCTCATGGCAGATGGCTGCCCTGTGTGCCATGTCTGGCAATACTGGGGGACCTCTGTTGAAAAATACATAGTAGACTAGACTCCTTGAAAAGTGCCAGATTGACAGCACTGTTGCTAAAGTCCTTTGGTTTTCAACATAATAGGTAAAATACATACAATGATAGTTCAAACTTGCCTCACTCCCCTGCCTATTGTGCACTAATCCTGAGTTCAAGGGAACGATGTCACAGGTCAGTACACAGAGTTCAGTCTTCAGAGTAATTTGGGCATGATCCAAAGGCCATTGAAAGATTTCCATTGATTTCAATGGGCACTGGATCTGGCCCTGAGACTGCTGACAAGTACACCAAGTTATAGTGGGTTTGCACCTAAACTGTAAAGTCCTCAAAGTAATAGACTCCAAATGTCAATTCATTTAATCCAGACCATCCAAACCATTATTGAAAGTGTGCATTATGGATAGCGGCAAGATTTGAAAACATGACCTTAAAAACAGATGTTCTTGCACTTTCATTCTAACTAGTTATTAGCTGGACACGCAAGCCAAATTTTGTCTGTTACTTGGGCTCAGGCATGCTTATGAGGGTAGGGGAGGAGAATAGGAAGGGGGAAGAAGCAATTTCCCCAGAACCCAGCGATACAAAAAGGCCCAGAGTTCCTGGTGCCATCGCTGCTACTGTGGTATCAGTGGCAGTCAGAGCCCTGGGCCCGTTAAATCGCTCCTGGAGAGCTGCACCACACGACACGGGCAGCGCTAAGGGCTGCCCAACCTTAGTCCTGCCCCTTCCACCAAAGGCCCCACCCCTTCCAGGGGCACAGAGCAGGGGTCCCCCCTTACCTGGTCCAGGGGCTCGGCAAGTCTGTCAGCCCTGCTGCTGGGCCCACCTCCCATTATCTTCATATGGAGTTGTAGCTACATAAGCAGTAGCAGAAAGTGGCCCCGTAATATTTTGCACAAAGCCACAGTGAAGACTCATATTCAGAGATATTGTTTACAAGTATGGTAACTGGAGTTCTTTGAGATGATGTATTCCTAAGGCTGCTCCACTTTAGGGATTTGTGAGCACTACCTATATGCTTTTCATCAGGATATCTGATAGCAGTGTCTGTGGATCCATACCTGTGCCCTATAGAACCTTGTTCTTCAGTTCAACGGCATATAGGGGAAGGCAGGACTGCTGCTGCTCCAGTTCTTTCTTGACTAGGAAATCTAGCATGGCTTGGACTTCAGTTTAGAGGGGAAGGAGGGCAGGTAGTGGAGCCCCGCCAGAGACAAAACATCTGAAAGAACTCCCGTTACTGTACAGTTGATTAACCTCTCCTTCTTCAATAGCTGTCCCTATGCATGCTCTGCTTCAGTGACTCCCAAGCAGTGCTCCAACTGTGGAGGTGGGTGCCGAGGAGAGGGATCTAGTAATTTAGAGAACAACCACACCAAATGCTGCATCTATCATGGAAGCTTGCACAGTTACCATAGTGCTGGGGGAAAGGAGTGCATGGACAGCCAGGCAGCATCTATAAATGTCTACTGTGGGCAGGCCTGGCCCTTGGGCAAGGCGAGTGAGGCAGTTGCCTTGGGCCCTGTAGACTCAGGACCCCACGCTGCCCTGCTCCCGGCCCTATCCACTCAGTTGCTCACTCAGGGCCCTGCACTGCCCTGCTCCTGCCCACCCAGCTTAGCCACGCTGCCTTGGGCCCCACACACTGTTTGGCCAGGCCTGTTCACTGTGGGTATGTTCTAAAGAAGGGCAGTAGAGGTGGATTGTGCTCTGCTGGAATGGGCAGGCTCCTTAGCTCGGGGACACACACCCTACATTCTGTATCATTCTGTAATGGACTCTGAAACCTATTTCAAAAGTCTTTGGATGGAAATAGGGATTCCCTTCATCCTGGCTGCAAAAGGGACATAATCTAAGAGAAGCTCTGATGGGCTTAGTTCTGTGGAGACAGAATGTGAGGGCTCTTCTCATGGTCCGTATGTAAAGATTGACTTTTTCTCCAGAAGTGTTTGGGGATGAAGACTGGCAACAGAATGACCTGGCTGATGTGGATGTCTGATGAAACCGTGGGCAGGAAGCAAGAATGGGGTCACAAAGTCACACTGTGTTGATAAGACCCTGTGTAGGGTGGATCTGCCACAAGTGCTCCAAACTCCCTTACCCTTCTGCCTGAAGTTACAGTTAAAAAAGAATGAGACTTTGAAGGACTGGTGGAGGACTGAACAGTTCCCCATAGGTTCAAAGGGTGGATTCCTCAATGAGTGGAGAACTAAAGTTCAAAGATAGAGTAGGTAGGCTCTTTGGTGTGAGGAAAATTGTTGGTCAAACGCTTAATGAACCTAGAAGTCATAGTGTATGCAAATATTGAATACCCCATAGCAGATATGTGAAAGACTATAACAACCACCAGGTGGATTTCTATGGAGCTCTGTGACAAGCCCAGGTTTTTAAATTCAGAAGGTTATTGAGTATGCAAGCGAGATGTCACATGCAAACTTTGTGGGGATGTGTCCATCAATTGAGAGAGTTGAGAACTCTGAGTTAGACTCACACTTTTGAACAGGTGGTGTGTTTGAAGCAAAGAGGTAAAATTCTGAGCCAGGCGTAAAGACCTCTTAGTAACTCTCCTTCCCTTTTCCTAGCCAATAAAACTTTAGTTAGCTTACAATAGAATTGACTATCTGTTGTCTTTGGAGGAAGATCAAGGGTGCAAATTGACCTGGGTGAGTCACTGGTCTCTTGGGACTGAGTGTAAATTGCAATGTGTTGTGTTTTTCTTGTGAGTGACCATACATCTCATAGTCCAGCTAGCTTGAGTGGCAAGACAGACTGAAAGCAGAAGCTTTATGAGTCTTCTTGCTTCCTAACTGCTAGGATGACTTCTCTTTCTTCTTTGGCTCTCTACTGAGGGGTGCTGGTCTTTTTTTTTTTTAAGGCTTCAAAGCCTCTGAAGCTGGTCTCTTGGTCTCTGCTTGCCAGAGCCCTAGAAGTCACTAGGTTTTCAGCATGGCTGAGGATGATGTATGGACGAGAGACAGGGAAGGAGGTTGGAAAACAACTCAGAACCCAAAGCAGTAGGGAATCTTCCCATGCAGTCCTTACACTTCGATGGTACATGAAATTCATTGAGCTAGTGAAAGGGGCAGGAATGCCTGTCACTGAGGGGAAAAGACCATTGGCAAGTGTGGCAGGGTTTGAAGCTCAGGGTGGTTGGGTACAACCCCAGAAGGCCACAGCCACAGACAAAAAGGTGTTGAGAGAGGGAAGGAAGTCCTGACCATGAAAACAAAGGATGAAAGAACGTTTTATCCTAAAAGCAGCTTGCATAGGGCAAAACCAAAAAAACCCCACAAAATAAAGAAAAGAAAAAGTAAACAAGCTAAGTAATGCTAAATCTAGCTGGCCCTACAACTGTCCATCTCTAGAAATAGATGGCTGAGAAGGAAATGGAGCAGTGTTGGGTGCCCCTGCCCTATTCACCAATGGATTGGAGCACAAACACTTATAGGGTACAGGTATGGGCATATGGACATTGCTATAAAAAAATCTCTGATTGAAAGCTCATAGGCATATGCACACAGCTAGGGACAACTACTCAGAGAATTGCATAATCTCTACCCAATGACCCAAAGAGAGGCCTTTCTTGACTCAAAGTGGGAAGAGCTTCTCTTTCTGGGTACCTTTCAGCAACTATCCCGTCCTTACAAAATTTTAAAACTTTGTGCCCAATAAGAGCAACAATTCTGTGTTGGCTTGCAATGCAAAATAGAGACAATGTCCTGACCACTTAGGCTCATTAAAGATTCCATGACATTTTCATAAAAAATTAAGGCTTGGTAGACTCAGCATCCAGACCAACTTCCATGTTGGTTATTAGTTTCTGCTCACCCCTGGCAAAGGCATTCTTCACTCTCTAAAACTGTGATATAGAGCTGCTGCACATTGTTGGTGTCACACAGGACACTACATTTCAACGATGACTGAAATATATTTATATATAGGGCCAAATTTTCAGTTGGTAAAATTCCCCCAAAGGCAATGGAGTTTTGCCAGCTGAGAATTTGGGCCATTTGTAAAGTTTGCTAACTACTTGGGGATCCTTAGGTGAAAGGAAATTAGCAAACATGTTTCTTTTTCACAAGATACAATTATGTGTTCTTTATGTCACTAATTGTGTCTCCTTGTATGTGTTCATACTCTCTAGTACATTGTGGATGATACATAAATCATGAGAATATACCCAGATGAACAATTTACGGTTATCTGCTATTCAAAGAGCAGAGCTGATAGGACTTTGTGAGGTAGTAATTTTGGCCCAGAATTGTAGGCTTTTTTACTCAAGTTTCACAAACCCTGATATAAACAGAAATGTTTTCAGAAATGTAAACAGGTCCATTCAAGACAGTCTCTTTTTGCCTGAATTGGCCTGCAGTGTTTGCATCCCAAATATTATATCTGAGAACCAGAAGGTGAGAATGATTTAAAAAAGGGAAACTAGTCTAGTCTACTTTCATTGTCCATACTAAATAAAGCACAAGAAGTGCTGTACATAAACAACAAGTAAAAACAGATGTTTAAAAGCTTTTGGCTTACTATTTTGTTTTTTTAAATGTTTTGAAATGATGGCATCCCCTTAAAAGTGCAAAAATTCACAAGCTCAATGGATAGAGGTGCATTCTTAGGCACCATAGAAATACAAGGGACAAGCAGTAGTGGTTGCTAATCCCCTCCTCTGAGGCGCCAGACAAGATTATACACATAGCACACTGATGGCCATTAAAAGAAGAAATACATACAACTGATTCATCTTTTTACCATGTCTTAATATTCAGCCTGCAGGCTCAGAACCACATTGGAACAAGAGGAGCAACCTATTCAAATCCCATACAAAGCCTTACAGCCTATTTTATGTCTCACCGGCTAATAAATGGCTGGATGCTCTGCCCAGTCAGTGGCTCCATGCTCATTGGCATTGGCTTCGGAGTGGACAGCCAATAGGAATAATCATTTCTTGATGCAAAATTACACACATTGTTGATGTTACAGAACATGAAGGGCATGGTGCTGAAACGGCGGAGACAGCTCCCAGCAGTACCTACAGAGGTAGATACACACACACATGAATTGTGACAGAGGAAAGAATTTTCATTTTACGGTGTCTAAAGGAAATTAGTTCCTCTCCTCCTTTTTTTTTTAAAGCTACCACTAATTGCATATTCTTCTCCACCTCTTATGAGTACACAGCTTGAATTGCCAAACTGAAAAATTGCCTGTGAATTTCAGTGTGTGACTGCTTCTCTTTAAAATGCAGATGCAAGTCCATGGAGATGGCAGATCTCAGCAATCAAGCCCCTACCCTTATCTGAATAACCTTCAAAACACAAAGTATCAGAGAATTATGAGAAGAAGTTGAAGCTTCTTTTCCCTTTTAAAACCGGACAATAGTGCATATGATGGATGCTCTCACCTAAGTCCTGGCCATGGGCTCGCTCATTTCCCTGCACATACAGAAGAGAAAATCCTTCGTATATCCTTGTTGTTCCTTGTGGGCACAGTGGTGTGTCTATAGTCTGGCTGTGTCGTGTTATAAGGAATCCATGAGCGACAGAAGCTGTTCCAGGAGGCCCTGGTGGACCTTGCAAGCCATCAGGACCAGTGGGTCCCTGTGTACCTTGCAAGCCTGTTGATATAGGAGAAGCAGAGCACAAACATTTGTTCACATATCTGTTAACTTCGCTAGCACATTTCATCCAAGAAACACAGCACAGGTTGAACACATTAAGTCCAAGCACTACTATGAGTCAGGAGAATATTCTCCCCAGTTTTTACAGGGGTTTTTAAAAGGTAAATAAGTATAGCCTTGCAAATCTGCAGATATCCACGGCTTTTTGTTGTTGTTGTTGTTGTTGAGGATAGGGATACGGATACAAATTTTATATCTAGAACCCTGCAAATTTGTGAATATCTACTTTATATATGGGGGTATCTGCATCCATGCATTTGGATATGGATATCTGTGGATCATTTTTGCAGACGTGGATACAAATTTTATTTTGCGCAGGGCTTTATAAATAAGTGCAGGCCTGTAGAAATGAAGAACCTGGGTATAGAAGCAGCCACAGCTTCCAAACTCCCATTGACTTCAGTTGTCTCTATGGCTGCGTCTCCACTGGCATAATTTTGCGCAAATACTTTTAATGGAAAAGTTTTTCCGTTAAAAGTATTTGCGCAAGAGAGCGTCTATACTGGCATGTGCCTTTGCGCAAAAGATTTGCTTTTGCGCAAAAGCATCCGTGCCAGTGTAGACGCTCTCTTGCGCAAGAAAGCTCTATTGGCCATTTTAGCCATTGGGCTTTCTTATGCAAGAAATTGATGTTACCTGTCTACACTGGCCTCTTGCGCAAGAACACTTGTGCAAGAGGACTTATCCCTGAGCGGGAGCGTCAGAAGATTTGCGCAAGAACCACTGATTTCATACAGTAGAACATCAGTGTTCTTGTGCAAATACTCGCGGCCAGTGTAGACAGGTGGCAAGATTTTGCGCAAAAGCTCTTTTGCGCAAAATCTTGCCAATCAATGTAGACACAGCCTATGGGTATGTCTAGAGTACATCCCTCTGTCGAGAAAGAAAGCCTTGCGGGAGGCATAAGGGATGTGTCGAAAAAGGCTTTCTTTCTCGACAGATTCCCCTCTTGACTGCCACTCTTTGCCGACAAAGTGCTGAGTCGGCAAAACGTGGTGGCCATTTTTATGCAAATTAGGCCCAGGATATTTAAATCCCTGCCTCATTTGCAATGTCAACCTGCCTAATCTGCATCCCTCTGCCGACAGAGGGATGCAGTCTAGACATACTCTATGAGTGCTTAGCATGTCTGAAAAAGAACCCTGAAGAACCCAATGTTTTAAACTGCACGTGACAGCAAGCACAACTGCCTGCTAATTAGCCTGTGCAGTGTATCTCAGGTACTTTATGGCTCCAGTAAGGAGGAAAGTTGGTCCAGTGGTTAGAGTGCTAGAATGTAACTTGGGAAATCTTTGTGCACTACCCTGCTCTATCAGGATACTTTCTTTCACAGGCTTCTGGTGTGATTGTGGGCAAGTCATTTAAGTTCTTTGCTGACTTTGTTCCCTAGCTATAAAATAACAGACTAAAAGTACTGCCATCTCTCACAGGTGTGTTCTGAGGATAAACACATTAATGATTGAGAGGTGCTCAGCAATGTTCCCTCTAACTTTTTCCATCCATGAATGGAATAAATGTTATGTGCACCAGGCCATGTGCACCACCAATAGAAACACATACGTCCAGCTGTGGGCACGCTGCTAATCAGATGGGTGGCATTTGAGTCTCTCCTGAGTGGTTGCCCAAGTGCTCAGCTTACAGGGAACAACTGGGGCTCAGATACTACAGAAAGTAGTAGCCACAGACACGGGTGGTGAGTGAAGGTAGGGGTGGAGGAGGCAGGGCAGCATGAAGCCCCAGCTTGAGCACACAGAGGGTGGGTGCTGGGGGTAGCAACACTCCACCCCCAATATGCCTACAGTAGGCATTCTGGTGGCAAAATGTAGACAGGGCCATGCCTGGCGGTTTGGGATGGCAATGCCTTCCCCCGCCTATGATACCTGCCGCCCCTAGCCACAGAATACTGTGGTTAGCTATGTCCACGGTAGGTAAGCCATACCAAGCCCACATAAATATACATGCAGCCCGGTGAGTTAGGCCTTCTTGATTTACAGGTCAAAAAGCAAGCCAGTAACAGAGCTAACAGATTTCCTCTAGAGATCCAAAACCCACTGAAATCAATAGAAAGTCTGCAACAGACTTTGGAACAAACTCTAAGAATGGAAGATGAAATATGCCCTAACAATCTTAGAGCAAAGCATAAAAAACATGCCTGGGAACTTAAGAGGAATTTTGCAGCATGCCCTCTTTGTCACTTTTCTTAAATAACTATGTTTATAAGACTACATTTTTAGAAAGCTGGACCTTTTTCTTTCCTGGTTCTTTTTTAAGGACATTGTCTTTTTACATTTTTTCAAATTACACTCACAAATATTGCACAGAGCAAACCAAAACCAGGAAAACTGCTTTGCCGAAATATTGACCTTTCCTCACCAGCTCTGATATATAATTTCTTTGTGCATATTCTTTCCCTTAACTTTGTTTTGTATCCTGCTGTTTGAAAATTTGGTACAAGTTAATCTACAACTTCAGCCTGCTCCAGATGAAGATTCAGCCCTTAGTGTTATGACTCTAGCATTCTACTAGCCTGCTACTTTGGAATGCTATCTTATTTGCATAATCTTATTCCCAGCTAGAACATACTTCAGCAAAGAAATCTAGGAAACCATTTGCCTTCTATTGCTAATTGATTAATACAATTTTCAAAAGTGACAGACACTGAAGAGCCCAAATATCACTGAAATTGAATGGGATTTTGTGTTTAGCAGAGTTTAGCTGGTATCTAGTTGAAGTTTTCTCTTCCCCAGTTAACTGTCATTACTCCACGTAGACCTGATGGAATTCTCTTTCCCCATGAGACAGTTTTTCTGATTCCTTGTTTCAATGCAAAAACACAACCCATTATTTCCCAGCTCCTACTCCTCTTTGTTTGTTACCATCCTAACCATACATCATGGCTACGTCTACACTGGCATGATTTTCCACAAATGCTTTTAACGGAAAAGTTTTCCGTTAAAAGCATTTTCGGAAAAGCACGTCTAGATTGGCAGGACACCGTTCTAAAAAAGCACTTTTTGTGGAAAAGTGTGTGTGGCCAATCTAGACGTGCTTTTCCGCAAAAAAGCCCCGATCGCCATTTTCGCCTTTTTTGTGGAAAACAAATCTCTGCTGTCTACACTGGCTCTTTTGCGCAAAAGTTTTTCGGAAAAAGACTTTTGCCTGAACGGGAGCAGCATAGTATTTCCGCAAAAGCACTGACAATCTTACATGAGATCGTCAGTGCTTTTGCAGAAATTCAAGTAGCCAGTGTAGACAGCTGGCAAGTTTTTCCGCAAAAGCAGATGATTTTGCGGAAAAACTTGCCAGTCTAGACACAGCCCATGTGTCACAGGCTGCAAAGAGTTTTATTTTAAATTAAAAACAAAGTGAAATAGAACAATATCCAAGGACTATATCCAGCAACAATACTGGTACTCAGTCTATGGTTCCATGACTAATAACTTTTACAAGCCTACAGCATACATCATCAAAGACTGCACCTTGGACTCTCTCACAGCAAGACAGCTGGGACATCCTATTACTAAAAGCAGAAGTCCTGACATTTGTCTACATTCTTAAGAGCTTTGGTTTGACATGCCAACCCCCTCTCTCCTCACAAGAACTAGAGAACTTATTATACCTGGTTGGCCTGGAAATCCTCTGTCTCCTTTGCGTCCTCCTGGACCATCAAATCCAGGAAGTCCATCTCGCCCAGGATCCCCTGGAAGGCCTATTTGACCTAGAAAAATAAATAGAGCAATGAAATCTGTACTCTTGCAAACTCACCAAAGTCTTAGCAAATACACCTAGGAACCTCTCCAGAACAAATTGTCGACTGCATCCTGTTACTTAGCCACATCCTATAAAATAAGCAATAAAGCCTGCACTCCAGAATGATCATACCTGGCAATCCTGGTGGGCCTATCAATCCAGCTGACCCTTTCAGTCCAGGCTGGCCTGGTGGACCTGGAGGACCTGGGTCACCTTTTATTACAATGGTTTGTCCAGCAGGGCCAGGTAAGCCTGGTGGACCTAGGATAAAACACGTTTGTATTAAAGACCCGGAGGAGACTCCTAAAGGGAAGTTTGATTAGCTCATCAGCCTTATAATTCTTTAAGATGACAACAGCCAGGGGATCTCATCCATGGAATAAAAACTGCAACTAGAGGGTCATGGCAACAACTTGCTCTGAGTTGCACCTGAGCAAAAAGGAGGAACTGACTCTTATGGGGGCTGTTACATATAGCCAAGGAAACTGAGTAAAGTCAGCTTTATTACTGGCATTAAACTGTCCCAAAGTCCTTTTCTGCATGGTGTCCTTGAGTCAACATGGAACAACCAAATAGCAAAAACTCAAGGGAGGAAGGGAAATCATCAGCTTCCCTCTCCTGAGCAGCTTCTTTCCACTGAATGAAGACAACTGGGTCTACTTCAGGTATGCACGTGGCTTTTCCCTTACTAGGAAAGTGGAAGGAAAGTTTTAAAAACAATGAGTGGTGTTTGTCACGGCTGTTCATATCATAACACAACAAGGACAAATTCCATTGCTGGGATATCTTTGCCTGGCCTGAGTAAGTTATACCAGGACTAGACTTGGGTCCCATTCTGTCTCTCTGAAGACAAGAAAGTGGTGGGGTACCATCAACCATAAGTCATACCTGGGGAGCCTGATGGGCCTTGATCACCTTTAAGACCAGTTGCTCCTGGAGGTCCAATGGGGCCCTTCATACCTGAAACACCAAACCAATACTGTTATAAAGGGAAAGTATGTGCTTCCTGGAAAAAAACATGAATGCCCAAATTGGGCTCCTCTCCTCTACCAGTTGGCCATTACTGAGGTATACAGAGGTATACCCAACTTGGTCTGAAAATACTTTTAAATACCTGGAAATCCTGGAACACCTGGAGCCCCGGGATCACCTTTCATTCCATTTAGGCCTGGACGACCGGGATCACCCTAAACAAAAAACAATTATTTAATCCTCTCATTAAGGAAGGATAACGAGTCTTGTGGATAAGGGAAAAGCAGTGGGCATGGTATTCCTAGACTTTAGTAAGACATTTGATATGGTCTCACATTATATTCTTATCAATAAATTAGGCAAATACAACTTAGATGGGGCTACTGCAAGACGGGTGAAGAACTGGCTGGATAACCATTCTCAGAGAGTAGTTAACTGTTCACAATCCTGCTGGAAGGGCGTAACAAGTGGGGTTCTGCAGGGACTGGTTCTGTTCAATATCTTCATCAACAATTTAGATATTGGCATAGAGAGTACGCTTATTAAGTTTGTGGATGATACGAAGCTGGGAAGGGTTGCAACTGCTTTAGAGGATAGGGTCATAATTCAAAATGATCTGGACTAATTGGAGAAATGGTCTGAGGTAAACAAGATGAAGTTTAATAAGGACAAATGCAAAGTGCTCTACTTAGGAAGGAACAATCCATTTCACACATACAGAATGGGAAGTGACTGTCTAGGAAGGAGTACGGCAGAAAGGGATCTAGGGGTCATAGTGGATCACAAGCTAAATATGAGACAACAATGTGACACTGTTGCAAAAAAAAGCAAACATGATTCTGGGATGCATTAACAGGTGTGTTGGGAGCAAGACATGAGAAGTCATTCTTCCACTCTACTTTGCACGGATTAGGCCTCAGTTGAAATATTGTGTCCAGTTCTGGGCACCACATTTCAAGAAAGATGTAGAAAAATTGGAGAAGGTCCAGAGAAGAGCAACAAGAAGGATTAAAGATCTAGAGAACATGACCTATGAAGGAAGGCTGAAAGAATTGGGTTTGTTTAGTTTAGAAAAGAGAAGACTGAGAGGGGACATGATAGCAGTTTTCAGGTATCTAAAAGGGTGTCACAAGGAGGAGGGAGAAATATTGTTCTCCTTAGCCTCTGAGGATATGACAAGAATCAATGAGCTTAAACTGCAGCAAGGGAGGTTTAGGTTGGACATTAGGAAAAACTTCCTGTCAGGATGGTTAAACAGTGGAATAAGTTGTCTAGGGAGGTTGTGGAATCTTCATCTCTGGAGATATTTAAGAGCAGGTTAGATAAACATCTATCAGGGATGGTGTAGATGGTACTGGGTCCTGCCATGAGGGCAGGGGATTGGACTCAATGACCTCTTGAGGTGCCTTCCAGTTCAAGTGTTCTATGATTCTAAGTGTCCATAGGCACAGAGACTTGCACCTCCTATTGGCTGTGGTTCGCCTTTTCCAGCCAATGGGAGCTGTGAGGCTCCCGGCCTGTGTACACTTCAATAAACAAAGCATCTTAGGGCCCACTAGCCACTTACCTGGGTGGATCCACGAGCCAACTTTGAAAGATCCTGGCTTCTAATACAGGGGTTTTCAGAGTGCTTTAAACAATCTGGCTTTACGCTCATTATAAAATGCATCTTCCAACTAGAAGGCTCTATATTTGGTTCTCTATAAAAATAAAGCATTCCCAGCTAGAAATAAGCATCACTCCTCCTCCTACCTGGCGTCCAGGTGGGCCTAGATCTCCTTTCAGACCAGGGAGACCAGGCTGGCCTGGCAGACCTGGGTTTCCTTTTTCTCCTTTAAATCCTCCATTTCCAGGGGGGCCCCGTGGACCTTCTGGACCTTGCAGACCTTGACATTACATAACAGATGTTCATAGATCAGTATGAGTCAGTCTGACTCTTGTAGATTCCATACGGATCTGCATATAAAGACTGTGTCTCTACACTAAAGTATGTATTTAGCTTGGCTTCCTGTAGCACCCAATGCAAAGTGTACAGCTAGGACCAATCTAATGAGAATACGTAGCATGCTCCCTTTCCTGAGTGACCCTCTTCATTGCAAAAGGCAGTGTCACAGAGTGACACCCACAGCGGAAAATGTGCCTCCCCTCCACCCCCCGTTGTAGAAAGAGTTTGACATTTTCATTAAGGGAAATAAGGCTGTGTGCCACCTTCCCAAAATGCTTCTCCTGATGGGGGAAAAAGTAAAAACTGCTCCCAAATCCTGCCTCTCTTAGACGCTGTCCCACCTTTGAGGCAGAGGAGTTAGTGGTAGGGCTAACAGCTGAGTCTTCCCCAGCAAAAGCTCAGGGATGAATGCCCCTTGCAGCTAATTAATTCCCTCTCCAATAATTAGGCTGATTATATAAACCCCAATGGAGACTGGATATTTGTTTCAATTATATCCTCTAACATTCAGGATTAGTTTTTTTCTTAATGCGCACTCAACCAATTTTCTCCACTGAGCAGCAGGGAGTACCTAGGCAAGTCTCTGGGGATTGCACAACCTTTTCCTTTATGCAGAGGGTGAAATACCCTATTGACATTTTCATGTAAATTCATAAAAGCAACTAATAGTGTATTGAAAACAAACACCCAATCAGAACATTTCACCTTAGTTCCATAGTGATAAATACAAGGTCATTGTTATTCATATGTGACACACAAACTATAAGGTGTATAGTGTGGTTATCATTTAAGAAAGTGTTGTTATCATTTAAGTCACATGTCTATTTATATGTTTATATTGGCGATCAATGGGGCCAACAGATAGAGTTTTGTCTTTTCTGGAGCATTTCATGCATTTCTCCTCATTAATTCTAGCTATGTAATAAGATCTCACGAGCACACTGGCTTTTCAATTCTTCTGAAACCTTTAACAATGTAAAGTCTTACTTCAAGAGGCCCTGTACAGAGAATGTATTTGATAAGGAAGATATCTGCATGCAGTTCTGAAGATAAAAATCCTGACCAAAAAATCAGTAGCAATTTAGTACCACATATAAAACAAGTCATGCAATCGTCAGCTATAAACACATGCCACCATACAAGCTTGTTCTGAAAAGAAACTGAGTCTGGTCCCGCACATGGGAACTAATTACAGGTTACTTTTCCAGGACTGCTAACTGTCTACAGATACCATCTTCAGGGTACCCACAGTACTTAAAAATAATCTTTGAATTACAGAGAAAATATCAATTTTTCTTATGACAAATGCAATGCATAAAATAAATGGACCGAGTTAAGACTCTAACCTGGAGGACCTGGAAGGATCAGAGTTCACCAAAGCCCAATGATCGATGTTAGAAGAATCAGACATCACACAGTACAAAACAAGATTACTAGTTAGAAATAGTACGAATGATAGTATATACACTAAACAATAACCCATTTCACCAGTATATTTTGTATTTACAACATAATCAACATGCATGGAAAAAACATACATGAGTAGGCAAAGATATACATTTTCATATACAACTTATTCTGGTGATCAGGCTCCTACGGTCAACATGACACTCTTCATTAAATCAGAAACTTAGGCTTTACTGAAGAGCATGTTTTTGCTTTAATGTTACAAATGAGGTCTGCTGCCAGTTAGTCATTATACTTAGGGTTGTATTAAACGAGGGTTGTATTAAATAACCATTTCACTGACATCACTCAGATTGTATGTGGCCTGGAGTCAGGTGGATATACAATTTAATTAATAGATTCAGAGGCTTTCACCTTTTTGGGTGAAATGTATCTCTGTGTAGAGGTTTAGCACAAGATGGAATCACCACTTAAGCCCATTGCAAAGATGTGAATGTCACCAACTTGAGAGCAGAATACTAGTGCACAATAAAAAAAGACAAGAAAAGTTTTTAAAATGGGCATTGATCAGGTACTAATCAGGAGGCAAATATATGGTATGATATGTGCATTTATGCTTAGAATGGTTCTTTTTTGTCACTATTCCTGATGAAAAATTCCACTAAATGCTAATTGGTCTGTTTAAATTTCTTAGGGAGATTTTTTTTTTAATGCAGAAACATACTTGGAAAGCCAATTTAAGGTTTCTTCAGTTCAGTGCAGGCAAGTCTTTAATAAACTTTTCCCCGACATCCTCCAGAATTAAGACAAGGTGGATCCAGGACCAGTCAACCTTTTCATGACAGTGAAATGATTTAAATATAGATTTCATGCAATGTTCAGCTAAAAACCATGGTAAACACTTCAGGTTTATCTCAATGCTCTATTTTTTATGCATTTGACAAATCAAACTTTATTAATACTAGCTCTGTAATGGTTAAAAATATAGAGACATCTTGTTGCTAATATTAATTTCTTATAAAATGCAATTCATATTTACATAAGTTTTGCTATGATTTCCAAATTTTATGAATGACATGCTGAGAGTCTGTGGTGAATGTGGTGAGACAGAGAGTTAGGCAAAGCACGGACAGAGGCTTAGCTTATGTGGTCCTCCGTCTTGAACTGTAACCTGTCTGCGAAGTCTCTCCTAAAACACGACTGCTATTCAAGCCACATGTTAGAATGGTTTTGTGATGCAAACAAAACCCACAATTAGATAAAAAGAAGAGGCCACATTCGTTTTATACTTTATGACCTAGAGCAGGATAGGATGGTACATTAAGTCTAGCATACACAGTTAAAACTACACTTGACTAATTGCTATTGAATCTTGATCACAGAAGTTTGTTTCCTAAAAGTCATCATAGCAAAACTCTCAAGGTTTTATTTAATAAACTTGCCATTACGTAGGTATGCCAAGTCATTTTCATTCTAAGGACAGACACCGGGACATTACAACATCTGGCTAGTGCTACATGCACAGTCTATTATCACATTAAGTAAATCTGAAACAACTGCTAAGCACTTATGAAAGCTCTTCTGCAGCTTTCTAGAGGAGGTAGCTTTGTGTGCCAATTTAGTTATAATATATATAACAATGGAAGGTAGGGATGTTAGCATATAGTCGTTTAAATGATTAACTGATAAGCCTGGTTTTATCGGTTAATCAAAATGACTATGTGCCCACACACTGCTTGCTGCCTCTGTATCACATGAAAGGTATGTTTGAAGAATGACTTGGTATACCTGACCTTAGTTATCCACATTTATATACCAAAAACGTTTTTTTTAAGTACACACATTCAACTTCATGCAAAGTTACTATTTTGGAGTTAAGGGGCTAACCTGAAGGACCTGGGAGTAGGGGATCAAAGTTCACCAAGGCCATCATAATAACAGGGGGAAAAACATCAAAACTGTTAGAAACGTCAACGTACTAAACTAAACTTTTCATTTAGATTTAGCTCAATATTCCTTTACATACAGTATGCAAACACCAAACTATTACTGTTCCACCGTCAATAACAAAATAGGGAGTTAATAACAGTGTTTAATTTTCTTAGTAATCTGCTTTCCTGTGGTAGCTATTAAGAAACTGTTACCATTATCTACAGACCAAACTCATCCCTGATGTAACTCAACTGGAGTCAACAGAATTATACCAGGCCTGAATTTGATCCACCACTTCAAGTAATTTGAAAATACACCCAGAAGCCAAGTAAACAATGGATGCATCCAATTTGTGTTTTTATTATTTCCTTACAAGTAGGATAATCTGTCAGCAGCACAACTGATTTTATGACTAACTTCAAGAGGTTGAAATGTTATGAAAGCAGCATTTCAACAATGGGCTAGACCCTTTTGTTCTACAAAGTGCTGACTGTAATAGAACTACAGTAATAGCTTGGTTTATCCACATTAGTCCATGCACAAAGAGCAGGACAAATTTCACTTTATACATGACATGCAACATAAATGAAGATGAGAGAGAGAAAACATGCCTGAGCAGAACTTCACTGGTGTTTTCCAACTAATAACCTAAAATCTGCACAAAATGATGGTCTTGTCATGTACCTCATGGACTGATTTAGGTTAGTAACAGCTGAAACATGAGGAACAGAAACTAGCATATATATATATATATATATATATATATATATATATATATATATATACATACATACATACACACACACACACAGGGCTCGACGACTGCGGCGAAAACCCACTCGCCAGCCCCGCACCGCGCATGCCACAGACTCGCACTATGCACGCGCACACTGCCGGTGAACGGGGCGACTGGCTGAAATCTACTCACCATCGGCGAGTAGATAGCTGATTTGTTGAGTCGAGTAGATAAGCGGATTTGTTGAGTTCAGTACACACACACACACACACACACACACACACACACACACACACACACACACAATGTATCTACATTTATGTACAGGTGAAATATGGGATCACAAGTTGCTCAGAATTTAATATGCTTTACTTTATAAAATTTAGATTTTGTGGGGTAATTTACAGCATGAGAAGGAATTTTAAGGAAAGGGTCTGATCATTATAGAATAGTCATCAGCTGCCCTATGGAATGTTTCATCATCATGATTTGAAGTTGGATGCTACTTTTCATCTGAAGTTCTCAAAGGTCTATATTGTCACAGTCCTTACTTGGAGTTGTATCTGCTTGCACCAGAACTTAAACTGGCTCCAAGCTCACAATCCTAAAGACATTAGACAATTTATACAGTAATTCCTCATTTAACCCTATAGATATGTTTCAGAAAATGATCGTGTTAAGTGAAAACGTGTTATGTGGGGTCAATTTTCCCACTAAAAATAATGGAAAAGGTGGGGGTTGCATTTCAAGTGGTGGTGTCTATTGTGACTGGGACATAAGGTTGGGGGAGAAAGGGGACTGGGTTACAGCAGAGAGGGGAGCTGTTTGGCTCTGGGGAAGGGGAGGGAGATTGGATTGGGAGTATGCCCCTGTGACGGGTCTGCCGGGACCCGCACTGCGTCCGGCGAGAGGGCGTTGTCAGGGAACAGCACAGCGAGTGGAGAACCCTCTGCTGCTTTGCAGGGAGGCGGGGGAAGCCCCCCACAGCAGCCGGCAACGGGCCAGCTGGGGAAACCCAACTGCTGGCCTGCAAGCAGGAGTGGAGGAGAGGGGGCAAGGAGTCTGGCAAGGGGGAGTCAGCGGGGAATGGTGCAGCAAGTGGCAAACCCTCCGCTACTTTGCAGGGAGGCGGGGGAAGTCCTGCGCAGCTGCTGGCAATGGGCCGGCTGGGGAAATCATGTTATTCCGGGGACGGATGTGTAATTCAAAAAATGTTCCCTAAAAAAAAAAAATTGTGCTATTGCGAAAACATGTTAAGCGGGCACATGTTAAATGAGGAATTACTGTATTGAATCCCCCTGTCCAATATCCTCCTCCCATCCTCTAAATTGTCAATATGTGGAGAGTAGTCATTTTGTAAATGCACAAACTCAGTGTTTACCTTCCCCACCCAGAGCTTTCACCAATGAAAAATCCCCAATTCAGACGACTCTCAAAGTTTCAATTTTTTTAAAATAAGTGTTTTCTATTTGTCAACAAGAAAACAATTTCATTTCAACAAGCTGCTTCTCTTGAAAATGAGCATCAAGTGCATCAGGTAGCAAGTTATAGTATTAGCAGCTAATTAATTTCAAGTCCAAGCAACAACTGCAAAACAAGGCCTTGAGAGATGAAAGACAGAATATTTACTGACACAATCCTTAATCACTCTAAAGTGGCATCTTAATGCAGATGAATTTTCCATTAAACAATCAATCAATCAAATTCCTCAATACACCAGGGATCTGCTCAGTGATGTAAAGCCAGGATGGAAGTCGTCATTCTCAGAATTAGTAGATGCAGGAACAAGATGCAAACATGGAATGGAAAGATGAAGCTTGCATGGTGTTGCACTGAATCCACTGGAACAGTGTGATATGATGGAATGATGATGTGCATATGGGATGCTGAGATGAAGAAACCAGTGTCCAATTTGATCATGCTGTGATGCAAATATTAATTTGATTTTCATGGGGTCCTACTGTGCTGCAGTTTATTACTTTTATTTTTGTGTGCGATGAAATTCATTGATCATGTAACAATACCACAAAGACATATTTGGCAGATGCTGCAAAAGTTGATTTGGTGCTCTCTAGATGATTGCTGTGACAACATGCTGAGAATCTTACATTTACCAGTGCATTGTATTTTGCTGTCAGGTATAAGCCGGGTCTTTCAAAAACAAGCAGAAATCAAGGTTTTTTAAAATTTATTTTAGTATCTTTCTTAATATTGTTGTTTTTAGCAAGATAGCCTATTGATTTCCAAGAAATATGTACAGGTTATAGCATGGAAACATTGGCGTCAGCCAAACACTATAACAAAAGAATTAATCTGAAATTAAGGTGTTCTAAAGGCTGATAACCTGCCAGCAAAACAAAGAAGTATTGATAGAGACAGAAAGTTTTGAGCCGCATTCCTACCTGGTCTCCCTGGTACACCTTGTGGACCAGGACTACCTTTTGGACCTTCCATAGATGGCCCAGGCAGGCCTGGTAGACCTGGTGGACCTTGTAGCCCGGGGAATCCCTGGAATCCTGGTTCACCCTTCAGACCTATAAGTCCAGGGGCACCTGGAGGGCCAGGTAATCCCATCTCACCCTTTTGCCCTGTTAAACCAAACAGACATGTTTATGGAAACTGTAGTTAGATCTTCTATAAGTTACCTTTAACATATCCAAAGCACAGTTGAAGTACTAGCACTTGATTCCATTCTTGCTCATAAAACGTAAATCTGAACACATCTCCCTGGCACCAATGGAGTTATATCAACGTAAAACTGGTGTGAGGACAATCAAGCCCGGAGAGACTAAACAGATGAGAATTCTTGCAGGACAAGAAATTGTATAACTTGTGGCATGCAACAGGACCTTGCTAAATCTCACCTTCCTACTGTGCAAACCTACTGACACTCAAACTCATAAGGGTCTCACAACCTCACTTCTGAGCAAGGGTTTAATGGACATGACGTTGTGGGGAGTTCCCCAAGTAGTAAGACTGTAATAGCTTCGTATTAATATAACATAGAGTGTTAAGACATACCAACAAATCACATTTTCAGAAGTGCCCAAGTGATTTAGGAGTCTTAATCAGCTTGAAAGTCAAAGGAAATTGGCTTCTTAAGTATCTAAGTCACTTTTGAAAATTTGCAAGTGACTTTTAAAGCCACATAGATGCTTCTGCAAATGTTACCAATTGTCATATATTATAGCTACACCATATTTGTTAGGAGTAAATCAACACAGTTCAGTGCATAATACAGTTGATTTAACTGCCTTGTCTTTTCTGCTTCATTGCTAATTCGCTAAGTTCAATAGCGAGCCATGGGTGTCTCAGTTACTGATGCAAATGAGAATGGTCTTACTTTAGCATATAATATAAAAGGTTATTGCTACCCTGTTAATGTGCTGCAGCATAACAATATCAGCTAAATATCTACCATTCCCACTCTTTTGTATGTATATATATTTTTATGTATAGACAAACATCCTTATGAAAAAACAAAACAAAACAACACTTTGCCTGATAATCCTGGGAGTCCAGGAGGTCCTGGTCGCCCAAAACCTGGCTGACCTGAAAAGAAACAGATTAATCTTTTTTTACATATGTGGAGTGTTCACACCTCCAGCAGTAGGTACCATAAGATGAGGTTAAGAAGTTGAGTCCATTACTAGTAATTTGGTTTCCTTAATAGGGGAGCAGGAAAAGGCAAATCATCTAACAGAGTTCTCGCTCACTCCCACATCTCCCTATACACTTAAAGGATCTCCTCCAAGGTGACATGATGCTTGTGTGGCATGTTTCTTTCCACACACAAGATGGTCTTTCACATTGTGGGTTTTGGTAAATTTGCATTTGTAGTTGTGTGATAGCAGCTAATTGAGGGAAGTACCTGCCGGAGCCAAGAAGGTTCTAGAGCAGCAACGGGCATCTTTAAGGTGGTAAAAGCCCACACAATCCAGTAAAATGCTGTTGTGGCCCATTCTTTTTTAAAAATAAAAAGAGGATCCAGGATATAGTGGAAGAGGGAACCTTCGTGGCTGAGGAAAGAGAGGCCTTTGCTGGCTTCTGCTGTGAGAATGGGTTCCAGAGCAATGAGTCCCACCATGACGTCACCATGCTGAACCGCATACGCTGGCCCACCTATGTTCAGCTCTATGATCTCTGGAAAGGAGGATGAGCTTGTGCCCGCTGATGCTGCCCCTGCCACTGGGGACGTGTTACCCCTATTCAGCAACCGCAGCAGGTTTTCACCAGGGCTATCTTGGAGTGAGTCCACTGTGACCAGAGCTGCTGCCTCTCCTCAGGGTGGTGGGAAGAGCTGCCTCTCACCCTCTTTCACCACCCAAGGCTCCATGCTGACAGAAGCTTTCCCTACTACCGTCACTCCAGGTGCTGACAGAGCCCCTTCCTCTCACACTCAGATTAAGTGGACCTGAGTGGGCCTCACCCATGGCTGCATTCCTGGGGGCCACATGAAGTGATCTGGCAGGTTGGATGCAGCCCATTCCTGTTCTAGAAGGAGATGAAGCAATGCCAGCTGGAATGGAACTGGAGTGGAAGGGATTGTGCTCAGCTACAAAACCCTTAGATGGCCAAATGTCTAAGAGTGAAGCAATTTCCTGTCCTGTATCTCAATGACGGCTTGATGCCCTTCTTTGAGTGCACCCCCCCAGAGCTGAGAATCACACAGATTCCTGAGGGAGCATGGATGCTTTTGGAAGAGGACAGAGCAGAAATCAGAACACAGAATTAGAAGTGGAAAATAAACCAGTAGAAAACTAACCTGGTTCACCCTTCTGTCCAGCTGGCCCAGGAATACCATCCTGACCTGGCTGCCCTTTCTCCCCTGGAGGACCTATGGAGCCAGGACGGCCAACATCACCTAAAACAACAGAGCAACATATTAGACCAACCATCACAAAACTAAAACTGAAGAATGACCAAGTAATGTCGGGTCCATGTGAATAAGAAAATTTAAAACTAAAACAAAAACTCTTTTCCTTCTCTACTTTCTGCACTCTAAGAAAAAAGGTGACAGGAATGTGATCTTTAAGCAGTTTAGTAGTGGTGATTAAAATCCATCTAATGCGTCCATTCATAGGTGAAATTAGATTCTTACTTCTGCAAACACAGGCTAAGCTATCACAAAGAAAGCCTACTGATACAGAAACAGGTACTTACTAGTTTCAAAAGGTAATGAGATAACATTGTCAGTAATACAAGTAGTCAGGGTTGCCAACAGACAGTTAAAGTGCAATGAAATTATTGGAGTTTAGTTTCAGGGCACTATACATACATATATGTGAGTGACAGAGAATGAAAACAGATACACATCACACAATACAGTTGTCAAGATATGAAAAAATAAGCTATTTTAAATTTTAAAAAGGTTTAGGGGACCAAATCCAGCAGGCAAAACTTCCATGACAGTTTACAGTTTTAATCCAATAATTTGATGTAGTGTAGCAACTGCAATCACAGTACTCCTTTTGCCATGTCTAATTCCACCACTGTAAATCTGCAGTTGCCATCATATGTCCTTTGTAATCAATGGGAATTCTGCCATTCCAAATGGGACTTCATGTCAGAAATTATTATGAGGACACCCATCATGCCAGCCTATATTTCTCTGAATGGGAATTTGAATTTTTCAAACAGCATTTAATAACCTTCAATTTCAAATAACATTTTCCTGTTTAATTTTGCAAGTCACTGTTTGGGAATCAGATATCTACTATGGATCATAGAACTTTCTGGCTTAAGTAACACAAAAATAACTGAGGTTCTGCAGTCAGTCTGATGATTCTTCCAGCTTGACCTTGTTGTACTAATCATGCCTACCTGGTAGTCCTGGTGATCCAGGAAGACCAGGACTACCTGGGGGTCCATCAATACCTTTTGGTCCTGGAATTCCCGGTGTCCCTATGAAATACAGACATGTTAATCAAACAAGACATTGCACTGTTATCTCAGGTACTTGTAAATGCTGGATAATGTACAAGTCAGACCAAGTAAAGGGTGTCAAGAAAGTATCAAGATAGTGGATAGTGTGTGTGACAACTCCTAATGCTGTAGATTTGCAATCATTCATGTAAAGGGGCAGTAGAGTATTAAAGAAGAGGAAGTTCATCGATATGAAACATGGTGGCCTAATGGTGTTTTTTCCTGCCATCCTTCAGAAACCCACCTTCTTAAGTACTTAATGCTGAAAGCCAATGACATATCTAACTTAAGTCAGGCAGTATCTTCCCTAAAATGGATATAGCCTAGTAAACAGCAGCAGCATATTTGGTTAACACCACAGTGAAAGCATGATGGATAGCAGCTAACCCATCGTTCCTCACTCCTTACCAATGTTCCCTCTAATTTTTTCCATCCATGTACGGATTTTGTCCTTCCATGTGCAAATTATTTTTCTCTGTGTGCACCAAGGCATGTGTGAAAGTGCACCACCAGAAGAAACACAAACCTAGCTGTGGGCACTCTTCTAATCAGCTGGTCAGCACTGGAATATCTCCCGAGCGGCTGCACAAGCACCCAGCTTACGGGGAACGCTGCTCCTTTCTTTCCAGAAAAGACCTTCATGGGACATGGTTTTCACCTCTACAGCATTGAGTTGATGTGAATTAAGGACACTTAGTACCTATCCTTGGTCCGTTAGTTTATATAATCACTAAATTCAGACTTGAGAGTATGTGGGCTGGCTACACACAACAACTTGGATCGGTATAAAAATTATGCAACTCTGGGAGGTAAATAAGCATGAGCGACAAATTCCGCTGACCTCGTGCTGGTGCAGACAGTGCTATTTCAGCAGGAGAGCTTCTCCTACTGACATCACTATTGCTGGCTGAAGCAATTAAGACGACAGAAGAGCTCTCTCTAATCAGCTCAGAGCAGAAGTTCTCAAATTGTGGGTCAGGAGCTCATTTCAATAGTGTTTCCAGGGCTGGTCTAGTGGTGTTAGATCTGCTGTGGCATAGGGCTGAAGCCAAAGAGTGAGCTCTTCCAGCTTGGGCCAAAGCCCGAGGGCTTCAACCTTGGCAGCAGGACTCAGGTTACAAACCCTTCTCCCCCACCTCCGGGCCGAAGTCCTTATGGTTCGGTTTTGGATCCCTCACTTAGGGAGATAGGGCTCAGACAGGCTCAGGCTTCAGTGCCCCCCTCCCGGGGTTTTGTAGTAATTTCTTTTGTCAGAAAGGGGTCGTGGGACAATGAAGTTTGAGAACTCCTGGCTTAGAACATTTGTGTTGGTTGTGCCACTTCTGCATCAGTGCTGTAAGCCCCTGTAAACGCTGTAGTGTAGCCTGACACTGAGTTACATTGACTATTACAGTCTCTAGATAGGATTCCCAAATCTAATGAACTCTTATTTGTACATACTACATGTGTACATACTTATTTGCACATCCTGTCTTTTCTAAAGAATTAATTGTAAAGAGGTGATTTTTTTCCCAATAAGTTATAACAAATGCCCAGGTCCACAATGACTTTGTTATAGCAATCCACAAGGAAAAAAGGATGGCCAAATTCAGCTATCTGTGGGACAGAGGAGGTAGTAACCTGACCACTACAAATAACCAAGCAATAATATTGGCTTTCACTATGTCTACACTGGCGGCTTCTTGCTCAAGAACATCTTGCACAAGGGTTCTTGTGTAAGAAGTCTTGCGCAAGAAAACGTTCACACTGCCATGTGCAAGCTATGCTTTTGCGCAAGAGCGCCCATGGCAGTGTGGATGCTCTCTTGCGCAAGAAAGCTCTGATGGCCATTTTAGCCATAAGGCTTTCTTGAGCAAGAAATCCCTGCCGAGCATCCACACTGCCCTTTTGCGCAAGAGCTCCTGCGCAAGAGAGCTTACACCTGATAAAAAAGAGCATAGCACTTGCGCAAGAAGCCCTCTCTTACCACGCCGTACTGTACATTTACTTGCGCAAGAGCAGGCGGGCAGTGTGGATGCTCTGCAGATTCTTGCACAAGAACGGCCATTCTTGTGCAAGAAGCCACGAGGGTAGACATAGCCTAAATGTTCATATGTCCCAGTTCCCTCACTGCCAATGATTTTAGAAGGAAGTTTAAAATGCAGTAATGATTCTAGGAGCATTACATGAACTGGCTCCACCGTAAGAACCTCAAGTCATTACAGCCTGAACAATTCATATTACCTGCTTTTGGCTACAGAAGCCAAAACATGAGAGCATGAACAAAAGACAGGAAATTCCAGGGAAAATTCCAAGTAAAATTACCTGGTAATCCAGGAAGGCCTGCTTCTCCTTTTGCACCTGGATTACCTGGTAATCCAGACAAACCAGGATTTCCAGGTGCACCTTTGCTGCCAGGATTACCTGGGAAACCAGGGAAACCAGTGTCACCCTGGAAAATATTAGGCAAAAATGAGATCCATTCATTTTAATTTAGTTTAATTCTTTTTTGCTTTTTCTTGTTCTTACTATCAGAAAGCAGTAAATATCATAAGAATTTTCAGTTTTTCTTTTTTGCTGAAATTAATGTTAACCAATACTTAGCACTGGAACCGTAATGTTTGTTATTTGAAAATGGCAATTGTAAAGATTTTAATGGTGGCCCCTGCAATTTGTTTGTGTTGTGTTCCTTGAAGCTTTTCCCCAAAGATTGTTCTTTGACATTGCAACAAAATTGGAGGAGATATTTCAGCCCTACATGGAGAGATTCTATAGCAATCTTTTTAGTAAATGTAAATGTACCACTGTAAAAATGGCAGTGTTAGAGCCCGGGTGTATTGCCTCTCAATGCTAATAATAATGTAAAAGCTCTTCAGTGTACAAGCACAGAGTGTTTTTATAACCTGTCAGCCCTGTAACCTCAACTCAGAAAGTATAACACTATTTTCTTTCTGGCTCAGTAAAGGTTGAGATTGAAACATTTTTTACATAAATACATTTATGCCTGCACACCCTATTGCATTCTAGTGCTCTCTCACTAACTTCAGATTTCTATTCAGCCATTAGGCTTTGCTAGATGTCTTGAAAATGGGAATTGGGCATTCAAGTTCCACAGGCAGCTCTGAAAGTCTCAGTCATAAATAGTGTCAAATCTTCCTAATAAGTGTTATTCAGCTACCAATACATTTGAAGCAAATCCTTCATATTCCTCAAATTGGAGCTAGAAACCATTCAAACGTGCTCCTCTGGTCTAAGTACAGTTTTAAGGCATAGACCAGTGGTCCCCAACCATTTGAGGCTGCCGGACGCCAGAGGGCGTGACCGTTCGCCTGCCGGGTGCCAGAGGGCGGGGCCACTTGCGCACCCGAGGGCGGGGCCCCTCCATGCACCATGCGCCCGGTGCCCCCTCCAAGGGCTGCACGCTCGGGGCCAGCACCGCCCCCATGCGCTGTGTGCCCGGGGCTGGCACCCCCCCCAAGCTCCACACGCCTGGGGCCGGCACCCCCCTCCCAAGCACCGCACACCCGGGGCCGGCGCTCCCGCCCCAAGCACCGTGCGCCCAGAGCACGGGCGGCCAATTCGCGGTGCTCCCGGGGCCGGCGCTCACCGTGCGCCATGTGCCCGGGGCCGGCTCCGGCACCATGCATGCGTCATGTGCCCGGGGCCAGGCCAGCCCCGAGCACTTAGCAGGCGCACACAAATGCCCCCACAGGCACCATGGCACCGTGTTGGGGACCACTGGCATAGACACATGCTTTTAAAAGTAAGAGATGAACTATGTTTCTTTTTAGTTACAAATAAACATTTATGGCATCACAGACAACAAGATATGTCCTGGTAGGAGATCTTTGTCTCCATTTAACCTGGTTACCTGTCATCACACCAAAAATAAATTTGGCTCCCTCTTACTTTTAACATTCCAATCAGATATCTTGCTGAGTCAATAAGATATTTCTATGAGTTCTATGCATATTCGTTTTTTTTAAATCAGTAGGGTCCTACAAAATTCACAGCCATGAAAAATGCATTATAGACTGTGACATCAGGTCTCCCCCTGTAAAGTCTGGTTTTGGGTGCTTTTCTCCTATACTATATAGATTTCACAGGGGAGACCAATGTTTCTCATATTGGGGACCATGACCCAAAAGGGAGTTATAAGGGAGTCAAAAGATTTTTTTTGGGTGCGGGTGTGGGGAAAGTTCGTAGTACTGCCTTCAGAGCTGGGTGGCTGGGTGATCTGAAGGCAGCATATTGTCAGCAGCACTGCAGAATTAAGGGAGGCAGTACAGGCAGTCCCCGACTTACGCGGATCCGACTTATGTCGGATCCGCACTTACGAACAGGGCTTTTCTCGCCCCGGAGCTCGCGGGCGGCGGGACCACCCAGAGCGCAGCGGTCCCGCCACCGCGTCCTCCGGGGCGAGAAAAGCTGCTCTGGGTCTCTCTGGTGTGCTGGGGGGGACTCCCCAGCACAGCAGGGAAACCCGAGCAAAGCCGCACAGGCGGCGGGACCCTGCTGCCCGTGCGGCTTTGCTCCTTTGCCCCAGAGCAAAGCCGCACAGGCGGCGGGGTCCCCCGCCTCTGCGGCTTTGCTCCCTGTCTCCCTGCTGTCTCAAGGGCAAAGGAGCAAAGCCGCACGGGCAGCGGGGTCCCACCGCCTGTGCGGCTTTGCTCGGGTCTCCCTGCTGTGCTGGGGGGGACTCCCCCCCCCAGCACAGCAGGGAGACAGGAGCAAAGCCGCAGAGGCGGCGGGACCTCTGCGCCTCCGCGGCTTTGCTTGGGTCTCCCTGGTCTGCTGGGGGGGAAGAGGGTGCAGCTAGTGCGCCCCCCCCCCCAGCAGACCAGGCTTTTGTTGCAGGACGCCTGGGGTAGAGCAGGTGGGGTGCTGCCGGGTTGGTCCTGCGGGGACCTACCCGGCAGTGCCCCAGCTGTTCTGTCCCAGGAGTCCAGATTCAGCCGCTGTTGAAACTGATCAGCGGCTGATTCCAGGAACCTGGGGGCAGAGCAACTCTGCCTAGGGCTTCCTGTAGTCAGCCGCTGATCAGTTTCAGCAGCGGCTGAATCTGGAGCCAGTTCCGACTTACATACAAATTCAACTTAAGAACAAACCTATAGTCCCTATCTTGTACGTAACCCAGGGACTGCCTGTACTGCAACCTCTCTCCTCAATAACCTTTCAAACCCCTCCCTCAAGTCCATTTGGGGTCATAACCCATACTATTTTCCTATGACTATGAAATTATCCAAAAGAAACCATGAATTTGGCAGGGCCCTATTTATCATTTCAGTTGCAACGAGTTCACACATATTTCTGCTTCTTTTTCTTATTTCTTGCCAAGTGCCAAAATTCCTCATAAATTTCCCACAACTGAAGAAGAGCTCTACGTGAGCTCAAAGCATGTTCTCTTACCAACGGAAGCGTTGGTTTAAAAAAAAAATTACCTCACCCATCTCGTGGCGCTATATTTCCCCAAGACATAACAATTATTTTCATAGCAATGACTATGAGGTCAAATAGGATTATGGCATCAGGTAGGAAATAAGCAACAGAATCTTTTAAGAAGCTAAGATTCTGTTGCCACACCGTTATCTTTGATATTGTAGAAGGAAGAAAATACAGCAGTGTGTGATATTTTATCTAAAGCATTGCTTTTGCTAAACAAACGGTGTCTCAAGATTAGTCATAAGGCTCCCTGGACAGCTGCTAGGTGCTCACCTTTTTTATAAAGTTGGGTTGATGTTTGAAAATCCTGGCACAAGTATCTTTTATTAAGCTTAAATTTTTGACAGCAGCAACTATGACCTTTTAGTTGCCTCTTCCCTGTGGATGCATCTCTAAATGGCACCTCTGCATATTAATTCATTGTGGTTGCTTGAGATTAGAATATAGCAGTTCATTCTCCTACTTTGCTTCTTTTAGTAGATGGTCCTCCATTAGACAATTGTTGATAAAGACTTTTATGGTGAAAGCCTTAAAACCAGTGCTACCATTGGCTTCAAGGCTCTTTTTCCTTTTAAATGAAATTTTATTTTCCTCTTAAAAAACACGGAATCCCAGTGTGCCTTGCTTTTCACATTAAAAAGTTAACATTCTTTAACAGAAATATGTTTCACCCACAGCACTTTCTATGAAAAGACTTTGAAATATACCTTAGGGCCAGGGATTCCTTTTTCTGAAAGACCTGGGTTGCCTTTCTCTCCCTTTAATCCTAGAAATCCTGGAGGACCAGACTGGCCAGGACGTCCTGCTATGCCTTGAGAACCTTTAATACCAGGGACACCTGTTCAAAATATCAAATATAATGGTTTTACAGCAGCTTCAGAGCAGTCAGGCAAATTGTCAGTCAGCCACCAAGAAGGACTAATGAAGAGTTAAATGGCTGATAAGGGTTTAATTTTTTTTACTCAAACTAACCAACAAAACAGCTAAAATCTTTCAGAGTTTCAGCATATTTCTCATATGGGAGGAGGAATTATAGAGAATTGACACTGATATAAATATTGCCCATGTTTATATATATTTCTAAACTCTGACAAAACCAAGAGGCCCTTGATAGTAAAAAGCAGCCAGTTACTACTGGAACCCCAAAATACTGGTGGTGTTGTCCCAACACTTTTTCCAAAGTAACTGAATTACTGCTTCTCTTCTCTTTTGAATGGATAACTCATCTTACTTTTACTCTGCAGGTGTGTCTAGACTACATGGCTCCGTCGACGGAGCCATGTAAAGTAGTTTACTCGACATAGTCAATGAAGCAGGGATTTAAATAATCCCCGCTTCATTAAAATAAAAATGGCCATCGCGCTATGCTGACAATTGGATGATCCGGCACAGCGCGGCAGTCTAGACGCAGATCAGTCGACAAGGGAAGCCTTTTTTATTTTAATGAAGCGAGGATTACTTAAATCCCTGCTTCATGGATTATGTCGAGTAAACTACTTTGACGGAGCCATGTAGTCTAGACGCACCCTGATAGGCTAGTCCACAGAACCCCTTTTATTTCTAAACTGTTTTGTGGAGTGGAATCTGAAAAAATGAAAAATCAGGCCCAATAAAAATTGTAATAAGATTCTAAGACAGATCTGTGGTCTCAAATGAATTACAAATGAAAGCTACAATAGAAAGACAGACTTCCAGCTTTGTATCGGAAATACTAACATATTTTGAATCTTTAATGCCAAGGTGTACATGATGTATTCTTTCTATGCTCTTCACTTAAGTATCTGAATACTACTTTACATATATTTACATACATATACACATTACATGTGCAAGTCTGCCTCTGCTGAGCAGAGATGAAACGTACCAATTGGATCAGTGCCTTTTGGTAACTAACCTGGAAGTCCCGTCTCTCCCATGGCACCTTTTTGTCCTGGAGGTCCAGCTGGTCCTGGTTGTCCAGAAAGCCCTGGCTCTCCTTTGGGGCCTAGAAAATAGGTTACTTTAGTTAATATACAGCAATGAGAAATCATTTTGATACAGCGATTTACTCACACAAATATGGCCAGTTTCTAATTTGGGGTTTCTTTGGGTGCCTGGCTGGACACTTCCCCCCCTCCCATCTGCACTGAAAATTTAAACCTTTACTTTCAGCTGCAGACCTTGACCCAGTTAGCACTGCCTTTCCTCCTTGAGATTAGACTAGTAAAATGGACTTCACAACTGCAGCTTGCGAATCATCTGATACAAACTAGCACAGAACATGACTGTCAGTTTCTTAAACAATTCTTCGCACAGGGTACAGCTACACTGTGGGGGGTTTTTTTGGGGGGGAGGGAAGAGGTATGCAAATAGCACTCACATTTGCAAACCTTCTTCTGTTTTTTTCCTCGGAAGAGGCTTTTCTGCTATTTGGCCCTGTCTACATGGGGCCATATGTTGGAAAAAACCCCTCTTTCAAAAGCCCCCTTCTTCCTCATAAAATGAGGTTTACAGGGGCTTTTGAAAGAGGGGTTTTCCCCGAACATTTGGCCCCTGTTGACGCTAATTGCATACCTCTTCCAAAACCCACCCCCACAGTGTAGCCGTACCCACAAAGAGCACATTCTCCTACTGTTCATTATTCTGCAATGGTTGTCTTTTAGTTTCGAGGTGGAGTTGAAGCCACTGAATTCAACCAATAAAGCCTGAACTGGTGTGGGTCGTGGCAGTCTGAAAGACTCTGTACATTTCCAGTATGATACTGACAGTCCTAGGGCAGCTGGCTATTATAGTTTGCTGGAAGGTAGACATACCAGGAGCTGGGCAAATGCTTTCCTGTTCCCTGAATAAATTGCCAGAGACTCCTGCCACGTAATCAAGGCAGACAGGCACCTGGGGTTAATCAAGAGCTCACCTGAAGCAGCAGGCTAATCAGGCACCTGCAGCCAATTAAGGCCTGCTGGATTACTTAAAAAGGTTTCCCCTCAGGTGAGGGGGAAAGAGGAGAGTGAAGGACTGAGAGGAGGAAGAGTGTTGCTGAGAAAGGAAAGAGTGTGCTGAAGCAGGAAAAATTCACTCAATACCAAAGAGAAGGTACTAGGGGAGTGTTTGGGGGAAGTGGCTCAGGGAAAAGGCTGCTGTATTGGGCTAGAGGAACCCTCCCCACAGTTGCTGCTACCTAGGGTACCTGGGCTGGAACCCAGAGTAGTGGGTGAGCCTGGGTTCTCTCAACCCTCCCCATACCACTGAAAAGTCTGCTCCTGGAAAAGGAGGCTAGGATTACAGAAGGATTTCACACTAATCCTTTAACTTTGCCAATAATGAGAATGGCTCAGTAAGCTGTGAATCTGGCCTCTAGAAAAAGTAAGAGGCAGTGTGGCGGGTCACAGCAAGCCTCTGAGGCATATTGTAACTTCCTAGAAGCATAGGACCCACAGGGCATGGCGGGAGCTTTGCCATAGACACCTAGAACAAGACTTGTAACCTGGTAATGCTGGTAGAGAAATACTGAACATAAAATGTAGAGGTTTCAGATGCAACAGAATAAATACTATGAAGGAAGATTTTTGATCCATACAGAAGCTAAAAATATAGGTGTGACTTTTTTTTTTTTTTTCAGCAGCCTTCTCTATACTTCTGTTCGGTCTGTTGCTAATGGTAGGTGTAGGGATATGTTGACTAAGTCCAGACTACTTACAACTCCTCTAATCAGGTTGCTCTCAGAAGAAAGCTATTTTCCAGTTATCCCAATGGCAAATCCCAAACTTCCACCAGAGCAACAGCTCAAATTGCATTCAGATATGTCTAGTATTTTACCAGGAGGTAACAAACCCATGATTTGGATAGGGATGCCAAGTTCTGCAAAGTAGGGCCACCCTTTATGATCATGCCATGATGTGAGTAAAAATGGCATGAAGTCATTCAACATCAACATAGAAAGCTGGGAGGAGAGTGCAAAATCCAGCTGCATCAAGGAGGGAATACCTGGCAGCTCAGCACAAAGTGGCTTTGATTCAGAGGATGGAAGCAAAGTGAGGAAGAAAGCAGCTTGCGGTAGTATTGAACTCCCACTGATACACAAATCTCTGAAACTGGTAACAAACTTTGTGGTTCTTGAATTAAGCTTGTCAGTGATAACCCAATTCCCCTGGCACCTGACTAGACTTCTTATGCATACGCCGTGAGTCAGTAGATCGATGGTTGCCTATATAGGGTTTACAACCATACTTTGCTGCCACAAAACCAACCACATATGCATTTTAACAATCCAAGTAATTAATTCCAAAGGCTGTACATGGGCAGGATTTTCTACCTTACCTGGTAATCCTGGTGCACCCGGTTGCCCATTGAATCCAGGTGGCCCTTGGTCACCTGGGAGACCTTGAAAACCTTTCTGGCCTGTTGCTCCAGAAATACCTTGAAAGGAAAAAGACAAACTGTATTGCTGATTTTTATGTACATATCACAAGGAGCAAAATTCCTCGTATCTGAATAAAATGCCAACTAAGGATTCTCTCACATCGGGTGCCAATTTCCATAGATGCTAATCTGAACGGCACTATCATAGAATACAAGTCAATGTTTATGGAAGACCCTTGATGGACATCTACAGAATGTAAACATCACAGTGTTGGCAGAGGTAAAACAAACTGTGTCATATAGATTGTGTGTCACTTTAAGCCTTCTCTTCAAGAGAAGAGTGACTCCTGACCCCATCTAGTTTATGTTTTCCTTGCAGCAAAGGACAAACTGATCATAACTGAATCCATCTCGGTTCACCATTACCTGTAGGAAACAAACCCACGTATGGAATTCCTCACCTGGAATGCCCGGCTCGCCCTTCTCTCCTTTGGATCCCAGCTGGCTCATATCAACTTGTCCTGGGAGACCTGGCAGGCCTTGTTCACCTTTTGTGCCTTTCTGCCCTGCCAATCCAGAAGGTCCTGGCTGACCTGGTAATCCATCACTGCCTGCAGCATGTACAGACAACAAAAGGGAAGTGTAATCTATGGAGTGGGATAACATCAGTGTTTCTATCACTCTCGGCTACACTAGGCCACCAGGATCTGTTCACAAGTAGTGAAATTCACCTAGTAGATGATGAGCTCCTTCAAGGCTGTTCACACAACCCGAAGCCACACTGAGTGAGGGGCCACAGATGGACATGAGTGCCTACATGCAAAAAAGGCCTATATGCTGTGAATAGGCCAGCACGGAAGGAACAGGTAGCTGGTAACAAAGCAAAGATGCAGAAGCCCCAAAACACTGCATACCTGACATTAATAAATAAAATGAATAATCCCACTGTTACATAACACTTTTGAAATCAATAGATTTAAAAGCAGGAACAATATCTGAAAGTCTTCTGGCTGCCTGGTGCAGAAGGAGATTGGTGGATTTTACCTGCCAAACTCAAAACATTCACCATCATGTAGCCAGATTATTTGGGTTTTAAATGGAGAGAGTAAGTTTCATCCATGCGGCATAAAGCCAGCTCTGGAAGGCCTATCAATGCAAAACCATCAATCCATCTTTTACAATGTCTGAAGCATGCTTTACAAAAGAGATTCATCATTGTTTAAATCTCTTTAATGACTTCAATCCAAGGAGTCTCAGAATGTCCCTTCCAATGTGTCACATGGATAGCTGACTACAGATTTAAATGTCAACCTCAGAAAGATAACTCCACCCAACTTTAGTGAAGAAATTGTGGAGACTTGTGCTATGTAACCTCCCCACCAAAACCCAAGACTCCATCAGAAACAGCTCCTCAAATTACTGAAGAATAAGCAGTCCAACAAATGTTACCTTTAGATCCCGGAAGGCCATTTCTGCCAGGAATTCCAGGAGGGCCTTGTGGACCTGGAGCTCCCATTACACCCATCTCACCTTTGACACCTAGATGCATTGAATCACCAATGTCATTCTGGACAAAAACTCCAAAGCAATCAGTAGTTATTTTTCACTTATCTGCATTCCTATGGTATCAACCTGTACATCAAAACCCTCCAGTTTTATACCTAAAGCAGAAAGGGCCAGATCCAGTGAGAGGCTGAACCCAAATAATGATTGTTACAGTGCTTCACCCTTCTGAGGATCAGGCCCATCTAGAAAGATAACTTTCTAGAATAGAGGTGGGCAATCACTTTTAATGGGGGGCCACTCCAAGATTTTGGTAAGGCTGTTAAGAGGCAGGTAATTCGCTAATGATGTAGTTGATAGAAATTTTATTGACTACGTGATTCGTCAATTAGGGAAGACGTGCTCAGTCTCAGCTTGCAGAGAGTCAGAGAACTACCCCCGCTGCAGCTCTGCAGTTTATATGTAGTAAGAGCCAGACTGTCTGCCCACCCAGCTTTTAGCATGTTAAAACAGCAGGGGCAGGTCCTGGACTGGGTGCAAGCTGGGCCCAAGACTGGCTGCCTGCCTGGCCGAAGCAGCCCCTGTTTACAGTGGCCTGGGCTGGCTGTGGGCAGAGGCTGCTCCAGCAGCAGCCCCTGTCTGCGGGGGGGGGGGTCCCAACTTCTTCATGGCAGCAGCCCTTGTCCATGGGGGGGTGTGTGGACGGGGCCCCCCCACAGACAGGGTCTGCTTTGAGGCAGCCTCGCCTCCCTGTGCTGCTGCTTCTGATAGATAAGGGTTGGGATTCAGGGTCGAGGGCGGGGGGAGGCTTGGGTGCAAGAGAGGATTCTGGCCTGGGGGCAGGTGTTGGAGGGGGTGCAGGGTCTGGGAGGGAGTTGCGACCTGGAGGAGATGGAGAGACGATGTACAGAGGGTTTGGGTGACCTGGAGCAGGCAGTTGGGGGAAGAAAGGGGTTGGGGTGCCAGAGGCAGGCTCTGGCTGGGAGGTGCTTACCTACACAGCTCCCAGCCAGCAGCCCTGCAGGAACCTGAGGCAGACTCCCTGCCTGTCTGCTGCAGTTCCAGAATGATTGGCTGGCTGCTCCATGTGGCTCTGCTCCCCACTCCTATCCCAGTGTTCAGAGCAGAGAGCAGCAAGCCTTTAAAGTGGCTGTAGCTGCTCTGTGCTAAGGGTCCCAGCAAGAGAGCTGGGGGCCGGATATGGCAGCTTGGCAGGTCCACCCCTGTCCTAGAATAATTATATTTGAATGTGATAGGGGCTTTTTCATGATTAATTCTTGCAGTGAGTGTTGTGTGTTTGTTTCTTATAAACCATATAAATACAATCCCTGTATGAAATGTTTCTTCAAGTAGAGTTATTTATTTTACATTTCAACTGTTGTCTAATGAAAGTAAAAAAGAGGTAATTATCAATACGAAGGCACAACTGGGGAGAAACAGTCTATCTTTTGGAATACAATGGCTTTCAACATTTAGAGTCAGTTCCTTTTGCAGTAAAACAGAAATGCTGAAAAATCATAGAGAAGCCGTCAAGTTCAACTCACTAGATTGAGGCAGGACCATGAACACTTAAACCATCCCTACTTGGGCCTAGTCCAAACTGTTTGTAAAAACTTCTTGTGATAGGTATTCTATAACCTCCTTTGGAAGCCTGTTCCAGAACTTAGCTACACTACTATAGTTAGAACATTTTCCCTCATAAGTAACCCAAATCTTCCTTGCTGCATATTAAGCCCTCTACTTGTCCTATCTGCAGCGGACATGGAGAACAATAGATCACTAACCTCTTTATAAAAGTCCTTACCATATACTACAGTTGAAGCCTCACCAGTACCAAGAGCAAAACAATTACCTCCCATGTCTTACATATGACATGTGTTAATACAGCCCAAAATGGCTTTCACCTTTTTTTCGACTACATTACATTCTTGACTTATATTCAATTTGTGACCCATTATAACCCCTAGGTCCTTTTAAATAGTACTATTGCCTAATCAGTTATTCCATATTTTGTATTTGTGTGTTTGATTTTTCCTTCCTAAGTGTAGTACTTCACACTTTACTGAATTTCATCTGGTTGATTTCAGACCAATTCTCCACTGTCAGAATTTCATTTTGATCATATTTTGCTAGTTTGCTTACGTCAAAAGCCTTAAAAAATAAAGATATAATCTCCTGCTTCCTCCACATCCACTAGGCAAGTAACCCTGTCAGAAGGGGAAATTAGGCTGGTTTGGCATGATTCGTTCTTGGCAAATCCACATAAGCTATTACTAGTAGGGTTATGATTTTATCATAGAAGTTTTAAAAAACGGTCATAGAAGACACACAGGAGAGCCCCCATGTGACATGGAAAGAGGGGGAAACGGGGGCATGTGGGCAGGTGAGGCAAGGGTGGGAGAATAAACACGCATTATATTCACTGTGCAGCTCAGCAGCAGCGCTCCCAGCTTCAGCATGGACCCTTCGCCCACATAGTCACAGCACCAGTTAGATTTGGCGAATCTGCCTCTCTCCAGACAGAGCTGTGGGGTGGACATGCCAAACCTTACTGGTGCTTTGATCCTGTGGACCAGCCATAATGCCTGGAGCTGGATGCAGGTCCAGCCCAACCAGCTGCAAGGGTCATTGATTTTACCCTCATTCCTGATTATCATGAACATGGCGATCCCAATGCCAAAACTGTAGGCTTACTTATTACCCTTTTATCCTCTAGGTCAGAGGTGGGCAATAATTTTTATGAGGGGCCACTTCGTGAATTTTGGTATGTGGTCACGGGCCAACTCTGGGGCCCCTGTGGAAGGGGCGTGGCCTCAGGAGGCAGGGGTGGGGCTAGGCCTATCTTCCCTGCAGTGTTGCCTGGCCGGGACGCTTTGAATTGAAAAAACAGCAAAGGACTCATAGCTTCCAGCCCTGCTGCCACTGTTGCCTGGCAGCTGCCTTGGGTTGCTGTAGCTATTTAAAAGGCTTGCGGGCTTTGGCTCCTGCTGGGGTAGCTCTGCCAACCAGGAGCTACAAAGCACTTTAAATAGAGTCCTGCTGCCCGAGCCACCTCTTGGAAATTCTGCGGCACTTACAGCAGGTCATTAATAGTAAGCAGCCAGCTGCAGTCCGTGGGCTGGGTCAAATTGTTACGTGGCCCATGGGCAGTATCTTGCCCAGCCCTACTCAAGGTGCTTATAAATTGATTGTTTAATAATTTGTTCCAGGTCTTGAAGTTGGGCTGACTGGTCTATAATTCCCCAAGTTCAATTTGTTTTCCCTTTTTAAAGCAACTACTACATTCACTCTTTTCCAGTACTCTAGGGCTGCCCCCATCCTCCATAAGTCCATGATTCCAAGACTGTTTCAGCTAGTGACTTAATTATTGTAGGACAAATTTTATCAGGCCCTGCCAACTTGAGTACGTCTAATTTACCTAAATAACTTTAATCCCTTTAATAATCCTGGATACCAAGTTACCTACCTGCCAAGCTTTGCACTCAAAGCAAATTTAAACATCTCTATACCATGACACTGTAAAGAAAAGTGGTACAAGTTACCAGTAGTTTTATGGGATTTGCAAAAAGTGCTCAGCATTGGCTCACCTGCTGTTCTTGAAGTGAACAGGAGTTTTAGCACAAACTTTAACAGGAGCAGAGGCAGGCCTGAGCACTACTGAAAATGCCACCTATATTCCTTAGTCTGTAACACACAATGACTACACAGAGCCCTGCACTGCGATGGGACCTCCTCACCAAAAGAGCCATATACCCAATCTTCTCCCAGAATTCCTAGGGGGCTCTGAAATGTGCATCCAATATGAGAGACTGAGGTCTGACCTTAATTCAGGTTTATTCATGGGATCCGACAGCAGTCAGCAAGGTACAGAAAGCAAACCCAAGTTCAATTTACCTGGAAATCCTGATATTCCATCTCGTCCTGGTGGTCCTGGTGAACCCGGAGGCCCAGTGAGACCGGGTGTTCCTGGAAATCCTGGGCTACCTCTGTCACCAGGGGGACCAGGGATGTCAAACCCAGGCGGGCCAGGATCTCCTTTCTCACCAGGAACTCCTTGTAATCCTAGACATTATTAAAACATCCTCCTTTAGCAAGAAGTCAGGCATGGTTAAGGTTTGTGTGTATGTGCTTGGGGAATAGCTGCTCTTCAGTGGCAGCACACTGCCATAATACGTTGGTGGAATCTCGGAAATAGGCAAATGTTATGACATCCAATGCCCTGATCCTGCAATGGGATCCAGTCAGGCAGACTTAATTCATTTCAGTGAGGCTTTGTGCAGCCTCAGAGGTTGCATATATGTATGAGCTTGCAGGATTGGGGTCCACGTTCCCTGCTAAAAACTAGTGTATTGAAGTCTATGTTTTTCATGAGGTAAGCCAAAATATTTGTCAGTAGCCCAGGACATAAAACCCTTGGTGACCCAGTATTTCTTTCTTTTTTTGTTTTGTTTTGTATTTATTCAATGGCATGACTAAGGGAGGAGTTAAAGTCTATATTTAAATCCTGCAAATCCACGGATATCCACTTTATATCCAAAGGTATCCACATCCGCAGCTCATTTTTGTAGATAAAGATGCAGATTCAAGTTTTGTATCCGTGTGGGGCTCTAGCTATATTTGACTCACCAGTTAACGGGGCAGAATTTGAAATTTCCCATAACCCAATCAATCAAATGTGCAAATGCTACAGAAAATAATGAAGTGCTCTTTTTAACATCAGGCTGATTATTTTAACAAAGTCTTGTTTGTATTTCATGATTTAGCCTAATAATTGCTATTGATAGCATCAATGCGAAACCCTAGCTTTAGATTAATTGAATCCCAGTTGAATTTCATCAGAAAGGCTCTCACTGTTAGGATACAGGATAACCTCAAATGGGCATGTTTAAAGAACAGCCAAGTTCTGTTTCATTAAATTTCTCTAAATAAAAACATGCTTCAATGTGAACTGCTTAAAAATCAAAATCAATGCTGCTTAATACTAGCAAGACTGTGCCAAAGGCATCAGTCATATTAGGGAGGCACAGCTCCACTACCTTCAATGGGATTGCAACGGTTTAGTTAATAATCTCAATTTAAGACAAAAAAGGCTTTGGTGAAGAAATCACAGTACCTGGTGGACCTGAGGTTCAAAAGCCAGCGAGTTAGCATTCATCAGGAAGTTGAGACACAGGGGAAAGTAATGAGTTGCAAGAGAGCCATTAGGTTAGGAAACAAAAGTAAGCACATAAAGATTAGAACAAAAATCTATACTAAAGTTACTAAGCATAGATTTAACTACAAAGGATACAATTGCATTACAGCTACAAGAAACTGTAAGTAAACTTCTTTACAGGCATTTCTCAATAGCAGCCACCATTATATACAGAGACAAGCTACTGACTGAAAGTTGAATACTACTGTGCGATCTTTAAAAAAAACCCACAAAAACATGAACAAAGTTGGACTGTGCTCTTGTCTCCTAACATAGCAAGCTTTTGAAAATGGTCCAAGCTCTCCTCTCAAGCCATCTTTTTACACAGCATGCACCAATATAGCCATTAGATGGTGCCCTGCTCATCTGACTGATACCTGGGTGTCACCTACTGGACAGCTGATATGTTGCTGTTCAGCACCATTTGTCTGAAGATCCCTCCAAAAGGGATTCGTCAAAGATGCTTCCACTTTATAAAGAAAAAGTGAACCTCTTTTTGAGACTGCTTAGTTGCCTATTGCAGTTGGAGACTGTTACTACCCATATAAAGCTCCTGTAATCTTAGCAATGTATGGTGATATAAAAGCTGTTTTTCTGTTGTATATTATAGTGTATGAATGAAATAATATTTTCCCTGGGGTCTCAAGTTTGTTTGAAGACAATACAATGAACTTATTAGGAGTTCCTTCTGCAATCTCTCTTACTAGCACAGGACAGCTCCGCTCTGCCACTGTAAGATTCAAGAGTGATCTAGTGCACTGTTTCTCAACCAGTGGTACGAGTTGAGAAGTCTGGGGAGTACGCCAACACAAATGAAATTGAGAGAAAACTGAATTTGTGTTTTAGATTTTATAGCACTTTATTATTATTTTTGTACTTTTTACACTGATAAATTTCATCACCCGCCTGGCTATGATTAAGTTGTTTAAACAAATGTGTTGCAAAGGTAGAAAAAAATTGTATCTGAAAACTGTACATGGGGGGGGGGGGTAATTTTTTTTTTTTTGAAAAGGGGGTACTTTATAAAAAAAAAGTTGAGAAACGCTGATCTAGCAACTCTACAGACTAGAGGTAAATCTAAAACTCACCAAGACAAATGTGCCTATCTGCTTGCACTGATCAATTACCCTATGCTACCTACTATAATAAATATAATAAACTGTATAAATATATATCTATAATAAATGATAGTGTTGCAAGTGGAACTGTTCCCCTCATAGGGGAAAAACAAAACCCCAGAACATATGGCCCGTGATCCAGTGTCTATGGGTATTCCATCAGCAAACAAAGTAAACTATGAAAATAAACAGGTAAGAGCACAAATCCTTTCAATATTTCTTGATAGGGGAACACGAGGTAAAAATAAGCATGTCTTTGAATCTGTGATAACAGTCTCATTTCCCCCCTCTGCTTCTCAAATGTATTCAACTGTATGAGAGTTGTAGTAAAATACGCTATGAAATAAATACTGCAGGAGGTGGTTTTGTAGAAACAAAATATATAGACACTGCAAGCTGTCTGAATAAATGGTGGTGCAGAGAACAAAACAGAACAAACAAATACTTAAGATTTTTCCAATTGACCTGAAAAACAGAATCCCAAGAGAGTTAATCTAGTATAACAAAAAGAATCTATTCTGACTCAGTGGGAGAAAAGAATGAGTGATGGGGAAGGCAACATACACTGTGCATAGCTCAGTAGTAGCACCTATAGGATTAAAGTATGTGGTTTACTTAAAGCCTCAGTCATGCACTACATTTCAATATCATGCTGTTAGTAGCCACAATGATTACTGTAACATTGATCTACAAAGAAAAATTAGCCATATCTATCCATTGAGACAGGTGTAATTGTTTTCCAAAGGAAAGGAAATACTTTAGGATCTAATCAGTTACCACATTGAGTCAAATTATGGAAACACGTATAATGGACACACACAGACATGCATTTCACACTCTTAAAAAGCAGTGTGGCTCTGTGTGTCTATTCTGGCCACGATCAGCCTCTAACAAATCCCCTACTACAACCAGGCATAATCTGTACCATGGGGACATGTAGAGAGGTCACTGATTGGTCAGAAAGCCAACACATGGGTCATTCAAATTACCTCCATCCCCAACTTAAGACACTAAAACCAGGTTGCAGGTGGACGGCCTGCGGATCAGCTTCCCTGCATGAGCAAAGTGCTTAAGCATGTGCCAGATATTAAGCATACAAACAATCTCCTTAAAATGAGTGCAACTATTGACATTCTTAAAGCTAGGCATAGGCTCTGCCTCATGCGCCTCTGCTGGTCACATGTTTTCTGGCATGCAAATTTTGGCTGTTCTCTTAGGATGGCAACTGCTAAAACAAATAAGATGTGTGGGATGGGGGGGGGTCATGCACTAGAAGTATCAACAGGTGTGTTCAGCAAGGGCCAGGCACATGTTCAACACATTTCAGCATTAACATAAAGTTGTTCTCTAGTTTATACAGCACATTCTCACTATGGTTATTGCTGTGCAGTTGCAGTCACAGGGTTAGGGAAGTAGAAATCACATTCAGTTAAAGTAATTTAGAAAACCTCTCAAAAAAACTGAACAGAATCTAAACCCTCCCTCCCCCATATCCTTTTATAAAAAAAAAAAAAGTAATTTAATACAAGATTACCAAAACTCCTTTACTAGAGATGTGCTACCTATTAGTACTATGGGAGGACTCCTAGTTTGGTAATTTAACCCGGACCCAACGAGGAGTCCCAGAACTTCCCAACTTTGCTGAATGAAGAGCATGATGGAAATGGCCATATTAGAAGTCACAAACTATCATAAGCTGAATTAAAATTAACAGAGTTTGTTTCCAGTTGTGAATAGGGATGTAAAATCACATTTAATCAGTTAACTGCTTAAATACAGCACAGCGGGTCTGGCCAGCTTAGAGGGCCCCCGCAGCACAGTGGCCTGCTCCGGCCAGGCCAGGCTCTCATCAGGTGTGCGGGTTTCTCTGGTTGGGGGAGGTGTCTCACACTATGGGTAGGCAGGGAGGTTGCTCCAGCCCACCTGGGCCGCTGGTTAACTGGTAGCCATCAGCCAGTAAGGATGGATCTACTCCCCAGGAGCTTTGGGAGATACTGCCTCTCTATGGGGCACACTGTTTCCTAGAGCTCCTGCTGGGGCAATATGACTCTATATCACCCCCAAGGCAGACCTGGGCGCCCTTTACTCATATGATAAAACTATGACAATATGCTACCCTGATAAATGTGATGGTCAAGTTCTGCCTAGATGCCCATCACTGTGTGACCCCCATTACCTTTTGGGGGTTTATCGGAGACAGACTATAAATGTAGAACTTGACCAACCCTATGAAAAGGGTTGTCTCAACTGAGAGTCATGAAGTCTCTAGCCCTTCCTGCCTATTTGTTGTTTATGGGCACTTCTGTACATACCCTGAGCTGACGTGCCTGACTTCCTGACAGATAACATGTCAGCAATAACCGCAAAGTCACTAGAACTCAACTCTTACCTGGTGGGCCCACGGGTCCTGGAGAGCCAGGCTGTCCAGGGGGACCTTGACCACCAATTCCTGGGAGCCCTGGGGATCCTACTACCCCAGGTGGGCCAGTTGGTCCAGGGTCACCTTAAAGAAAATTCTAAATTTAGTTCAACAGTCAGAAATCTCAAGGGTTTTACATTCATATTCAGAAATCATCTGTGAAACATCTACACATTGTTCATCAGAATTGGGTCCCTGCACACATGCAAGAAGGAATTAGATGTGCAAATACCCACTTGTCCAGTAATCTCAGAGGCCACTTTTGAAAGATGGTCCTCAGACTTGTGCTTATGCCATAGCCCGCTAGTATAACAAACTGTTCACAAATACCATTGCTATACACTAAACCAAAGATATATTGCAACACAGTGCAGACAATTGCTAATACCAGAAGTTCATAAATAAATAAAGAGGATTAAGTGAAAATAAAGTTAATCAAATTGGTAAATGTAACATAAATATGGCCTCACTGGGTCACATCAATAGTCCAGCTAGAAACCGGTTTTAACAGTATTATGTGCCAGATGCTTCAGAGGAAATGAACAAAATATAGCATTTTCAGTGATCCATCTCCTGCCATCTAGTTTTAGATTCTGGCAGATGAAGGTTTAGGGACCCCCAGATCATGAAATTGAATCTGGATCATCTTGGCTAATAGCAATCGATGAAGCTATCCTCCATGAACTTACGTATTTTTTTACCCTGTTTCACTTTTGATCTTTACAACATCCCATGGCAAAAAGTTCCACAGGTTGACTTTGCACTGAGAAGTACTTCCTGATCTTTGTTCTCAACCTGCTGTGTATTCATTTTGTCAGACGACACCTTATTTTTGTGCTACGTGATGGGAAAAATCATCGCTTCCTCATTCTACAGACTTCTATCATATCTACTCTTAGATAGAAATGGAGATGTACCTATCTCATAGAACTGGAAGGGACCTTGAGAGGTCATTGAGTCCAGTCCCCTGCACTCACAGCAGGACAAAGTACCATCCCTGACAGATTTGCACCAGATCCCTAAATCGCCCCCTTAAGGATTGAACTCAAAACCCTGGGTTTAGCAGACCAATGCTCAAACCACTGAGCAATCCCTCCCCCACATAGCTCCTTTCTATGCTCAAGGGTGCTAGTCTTTTTAATCTCTCCTTGCTCAGAAGCTGTTCCACATCCCTAACCACTGCCCTTCTTTGTACCTTTTCTAATTTCAAAATCTTTTTTTTTTTTTTAGATGGTGACCAACATTGCTCTTCCCTCGAGTGCCCAATCCCCACTCGGTCAATGCTAGCCCCTCTGCTTCTGGCAGAGCAGAGCCTAAAAGCTGGTGGCAGCTGAAGGGCCAGCATTGACCTCTTCTGGTCCAGCAGATTCCCTGGTTTGGGACTGGATAGGTCCTCAGGATGCCAGTCTAAGGAGATACAATCTGTACTGAAATTAGGCTTACCAGCCTGTAATTGCCAGGATTGTCTCTGGAGACTTTTTAAACTATAGGCATTACATCAGGTATCCTCCAGTCATCTAGTATACAAGCTGATTTAAGCAATAGATTACATATCTCAGTTAGTAGTTCTGGCAATTTTCTTCAGAACTCTTGGGAGAATTCTATGAGGTCCAGGTGACTTCTTTGTTCCAAAACCTCCTCTACAGACACCTCAATCGGAAGTGTTCACCAGATCTGTCACCTAAAAAGAATTGCTCGGCTGTGGGGATCTCCTCCATATCCTCTGCTGTGTGGACTCATACAAATAATTCATTTTGTTTCACATTTATTTTGAGTGCTCCTTCAGCACCTTGATTATTCAGTGTCCCTGCTGATTGCCGGCTGGCTTCCTGCTTCTAATTACATTTTTTGTCTTCATAACAAATTGCTCTTCAAATTCTTTCTTGGCCTGCCTCACTATACTTTTACAGGTGATTTCCAGAATCCTTGCTGGGATATGACTTCCAATTTTTAAAGGCTGTCTTTTTGCCACTAATTACTTCCTTTACTTTGCTGTTTAGTCATGTGCCATTTTCTAATCCTCCTTTTTTTTAAATATAAAGTTGGGATATACATTCATTCTGAGATACTACTGTGACATTTTGAAATAGTTCCACATTGTTTGCAGGCTGATTTCAAGTCATGACTGTTTCTTTTAATTTCCATTTAACCAGCTTCCTCATTTCTGAAATGAGGAAGCCCCAATGACTTCAGCCTAAGGGCTAGAGTTTCAAAGGTATTTAGGTGCCTCACTCCCATAACAGTGGAATTAAGACTCCTAAATCCCTTTAAAAGTCTGGCCCTAAATAACTGTCAGACAATGTTAGGATGATTTTCAGTGCTTAGGAGTCATACAGAGTTCAACAGAAGACAATGAAAGGTTCTCTGTACCTTTTGGCCCAGGAGTTCCATCAAAACCTGGCCGCCCCGGAATACCAGGGTTTCCTGGGAAGCCAGGATCACCTTTCAGTCCCTGAGCTCCTTTTAAACCTGGTGGCCCTGGTGGCCCAGGTGGTCCTGGGACACCAAATCCAGGGTCCCCCTATGACGCAAGGGAAAAAAGAAATGGTTTTTGCTGTTTAGCTCTTCCTGGTAACTTTTACAGTAGCAAAGGGGGAAAAAAACATTCCTCCCTCCCCTCCAAAAAGCCATAAGGTTAAAAAACACTCCTGAAGGATCTACAGTCACACAGCTCAGACAAATCATTCTGAGGAAAGATTAAGCAATATAAATCACCTTAGACAGAAAAGGGTGATTTCTGATATTACAGCAAAACCCATGTCACCCATCTAGTAACAGAACATACTCCTGGAGGATGCACGCCAATCCTCCAACAACATACAGCCACTACCAGCCTCTGAAAGAGTGTGGGGAATATGAAGAGAAGGATCCTCTCTCATGAATGGTGTGAAGGCTAGGTATGTGAATGACTAGTCGCTCCCCTCATTGGTGCCTGTATCAGAAAGAAGCAGCAAGGCGGGGGAAGGAAGAAGACAGGGTACTTCAAAGCAGCCAGACCCCAGGCTCCATGTGGAGCTTGATGCTGGGCTCCTCACAGTGCTCAAAGCAGCAGCACTGCATGGAGCCCAGGGTCGGTCAGTGGAGGAGTCCCCAGCTGACCCCGGGCTTCACGCAGTGCTTTCGTCTTTGAAGCTACACTTCAAAGGCGGAGGCACCCTATCGACTAATCAAATAGTTGATGCAAAATGCATTGACTATTTGATTAGTGAATTACTCGAAATGTAACATCCCTAGTGGAGGCAAGCTCTTAGAGGCTACAGGAATGGAACTAGTATTGCAGCTACAAAGTGTCCAGAGAGGGAATGGGTAAAATGGGGGCATCCCTGGGAAATGGTGTCCTGAATCATCACCAGAGTTCTTTTCTTAAGGTCAAGAGAACCATCTTGTTCAAGCTCATGGTGGGGAATGTGGCCATTCTGACTGCAGTCTCGTGAAATAAATCTATTCCACTTTGTTGGCCTCTAGCCGCTGGAGTATTTGGTTGGAGAACATCATTTGCTGTGCCCATGAAGGACCATTAGCTAGTGTCTTCGCTCAAATTCAGAAGAGCCTTAAGGGATTAAGTGAAAATATCTTCCCACTTTCCAACTGCATCCATTTCTGAGGTAGGGACAAATGCTCGTGTGTAAGAAAGGGGCACATGTTTTCAGCTAAGTTGACCATTCATCCCCACCTGTCACCATTTTCAGAGTCTGCCTTATGACATGCAATCCTGGTCCTGAGCATCAGGAGATTCTTGCACTATAGGTGTTAGAGCACACTGTCAAGGCAGTGCGGCTAGATAAGCAGCACTGAGGATAGCGGCTACTGAGTAGGAAAAAATAAAGGACTCGATAGGTCCTTTGACTTGAGAGAGGTGAGTCCTGGTTACAGGTGCAGACTCCTCCTAGCCTATGAAGAGACTTTACAATGGCTCAGGTGAAACTGCAATCTTAAACCTCAGCCCATTAACAGGGAGAATAATATTTTCAGACCTTTGGTCCTGGGAAACCAGGTTGTCCTGGTGCCCCTTCTAGTCCTGGTCGTCCAGGGGATCCTGGTGCTCCCGGGGGGCCAGCCGTTCCTGGGAAACCTACAACACAAGGAGGAGGTTAGGATAACAATTGAAGCAAGACAATACGGAAGTATCAGGGAGATTTGGCAATTGCTGTGGAAATGTTACTTTCAAAGAAGCCCCTTGCACCTGGTTGGCTCAGAATGCACTATTGCACCAAAGCACCCCAGTTCATAGACAGCTACATGCACACTGCACTATATATTCTCATGAAGGAAGTTTCTCCTTTTAGGTGTTCTCATCACAGGTGCAAATTATTTACATCAGAAACATGGAATGAGGCAGCTGAGTGTGGAAATTGTGTTATTTATGCTGTACGCTACTTGAACTGTGTTCTGCTTTGATGTCTAAAATCTCTCCCATTTGTTTTTAACCGCAAGGATGGGTTGAAAAGCTTAAGCATCCACACAAGAGCAGGAGAACAGACAAAGGGCCACTGCTAAACTGAGGTTTTCTAATGCTTTTGACAGCAGCATGCAACTTACACCAGCATTTTAAAAAACTTTTGAGATTTCAGAATGTAAGTACCTGAGCAAGCTAAGAAAAAGATTAAACCTGAAAAATTATACTGCCCAAAGCCAGTATAGTTCACTTCTCCAAAAGGAGTGGTAGCAAGTATACCTTTTGGGCCTGATGGGCCTGGAAGTCCAATTCCAGGTATACCTGGATCTCCCTTAGGGCCGGGCATGCCCGACAAGCCAGGCTGACCAGGTAGACCAGGATCACCTGAAGAAGAAAATCATCTTAATGAGCAAAGGCAAGTCAGAGTGAAAACTCAGAGGTTACATGAAAGTCTAGTTATGCTCTTACCTGGAAGGCCTACTTCACCATTTCTTCCTGGAGGACCAGGGGGACCTGGAACTCCTGGTTCTTTAATAGTTTCACCAGGTTCACCTTTCGGACCTAAGAGCAGATGGGATACAGACTCATCATTCTACAACCTGCAGATTCCACACATTAGGAGAGAGATCCTTAGCCATCTAAACAGAGGGGGTTGTGTTACTCTAGTTTTACGCTATTGCAATAGCACTGCAATGAGTGAATAAGGCCCAGGGTCTAACACTAGGGATGTTAACATATAGTTGTTTAAATGATTAACCAATAAGCCTATGCTTATCGGTTCATCCAAACAATTACATGCACAACCCCCTGATGCTGCCTCCCACAGAGGTAGCATCGCAGGTGGGGGAGGCCAGGAGGGATGCCAGTGCAGCCTCTGTCTATGGGGAGCTCGAGTCCCCATATGGACAGCGGCTGCTGCCACGGAGCAGCCTCTGTCCATGGTGGGCCTGGGCTTGCCACAGACAGAGGCTGCTCCATGGGATGCTGGCACAGTGTCTGTCTGTGTGGAGCTCAGGTTCCCCATGGCAGGGGCTGCTGTCACCCCATGCTGTTGCCTCTGTATCAGAGGCAGCAGCGCGGAGTGGCAAGGGGCTCCCCAATGGTAGAGATGGGAGCACCCCGGCCCCACCTCCAAGGACTATAAAATAATCGTGTAACTGCTAAGATTTGGTGTGGTTACATGATTATTAAATTAAACGATATCTAACAGCCCTATTTGACGCACATGGATAATTGTAAAATAGCTGATCTGCTTTACTGCTTGTGTTTAACCTTTCGTATAAGGCCAGAGAGAGTGGGCTTATACCACCACTCTCTGACCTTACATCAAAAGTTAAACACAATGAGCAAAAACACATTATTCTGAAGACTTTTTTCTTCCAGATCTCACTTTATTGAGCCTCACTGAACCCCATTTCACAGGCTCAGAAGCACTGCTTGCCAGATATGCATTATAAATTGCTCTTCAAATAAGTCATGAAATCTGACATTTCTATGCACCCTGCTGGCGATCATCATCTTAATAAAAAGTTACATCATTTACCACAGCATGGGCTTTAGCAGGGTGCATTTAGACTGCAGAGGTATTTCTAGTTTCACAGCAAGCTGGTTTACAATCTTTGGCATTGGACTTCAGTACTGTTGAAGAAAGGGCAATCTGTGACAACCTCGTGGCTACTAGCAGGGAAGCTCACAAATGCCAGAATTAATTACTCTTTCGGGTACAATTTTGAAAGCCTTCTGCGCTTTGTCCCTGTTGAATGATCTGGACGCTGTGCTGAGCCAAATGGGTACAGCTTGCTTTTACTGCTCGATATCATATGAAAATATACTCACCTGGAACACCCGGTGGCCCTGGTCGACCTGATACGCCTTGAATGCCTTTTTCACCTGGAGGGCCTTGTGGGCCAAAACCAGGAGGTCCCATAGGTCCTCTGTCTCCAGGAAGACCTGGCACTCCTGGATTACCTGGAAGTCCCATTCCTCCTTTGAAAGCAACACCACCCTGAAGAGGAGGATGGGGGAGAAGAACGGTCATTGGCCTTTGAACAGACTGAAGAGTTTGTTTCAGCTAGCTTTAAAACTAATCAGAATTTCTATGTTAATTATTATTCCTTCCAACCCCAAGCTAGCAGCAGTCTGTTTTACCATCCTGCTATAGACCAGGGTAGACCGTTGGTCCTTGAATCTTGCTACCCCAGCTGAAGGTTATGGAAGCACCATGAGGAGAGGACAGTGAGCGGTGGCACAGCACACTGTTCAAAAGCAGTCCCTCCATTTATTTAGAAAGGAAGACAGACAGATTAGCAATAGAGCCCCATTCAGCCACCTTCATGCAGCACACAGGAGAGCTTGAAGGGGTAAGGGGGAAAACAGAATAACCGTCAGGGCTGAGAAAGACTATTAGACAGACTATTTCATTAAGACTCACTTATGCTTAGGGGGAAAGTGGATTTCCACATCCCTTTCTCTGTACTTTTCTGAATGGCTTCACAACACTCCTAAAAACCCCACAGAAAATCCAACTTACAGGTTCCCCCTTGAGTCCCGGGAGACCTGGCAGTCCAGTTTGTCCAGGAGAGCCATCTAGGCCAGGAAGACCCGGAGGACCTGGGAAACCAGTGTCCCCTTTTTCCCCTTTCAATCCTGGGAAAGCCTGGCTGTCCCCGGGGTCTCCTTTAGGACCAGGACGCCCAGGGGCACCTGGAGATCCTGGAAATCCCTAAGGAAAGAAAAATAAGCCTTGTAGGTTTTTCCTTTCTGAATGCCACAATTTTATGATAATTGGTTCATGGTAACTAGAGACGGAGGAGTAGTGTTAATAGGAATTTTTCTCTACACAAATGAAAGGACATGTAGTTATTAGTAAACTAATATTACATTTAAGATAAATTAGACTCAATTCTGCCCCCCCCCCCCCCAATAAAACATTAATAAGACTTACAGCTGGCCCTACAGGCCCAGTTAAGCCAGCAAGCCCTTTTTCACCTTTCAGTCCTGGGAAACCAGGAGATCCTGATTAAATAAAAGAATGCAAGATTTAGGCAGAGGGAATATCTGGCACTTACTTTGAGACAGCAGCAGAAATGTCTTCAAGCAGGCAAGATTTAGGCAGAGGTAAAATTTTCAAAGATTCCAATGTGACCCAGGCTCCTAAATCCAATTTTCAAAATACTCAGCTCTTAAGGGAGTACATCTCACTGAAAGTCAATGGGACCCAGACTCTAAAGTGCTAATGTCACCTGGGCACTTTTGAAAACTTTACTCAAGTCATTAAATTATGTTGAAGGCACCAGTTTTATTAAATGCTCATGAGATTGTCAATTACTCTGAAACTGAGGATGGCTTTACAACACATCAGTCTAAACTAGTAGATAAAATCATAGATACTACTCACTGAAAATTGCTATATAGATTACCTGTCCTAGTAAAACCTGCTGGGCCAAATTAATCTCTAGCATATGTAATTACAGCTCCACTGATGTCATTGAAATTCCAAATACCCACTCACATCCAGACCAAATTCAGTCCACAGTTTGGACAGCTTGATCTTAAGTGAGTAAAATTTGTACACGCAGTCCCTGGGTTACGTACAAGATAGGGACTGTAGGTTTGTTCTTAAGTTGAATTTGTATGTAAGTCGGAACTGGTACATATTGTAGGGGAAACTCTAGCCAAACATTTCTCCAGAGCTCAGTTTTATTCTCTCACACCTCACTTCTCTCAGTCCTTTATTCTCAAGCTGAGGTGTCTGCTGAGAAAAGCTGCTCTGCATCTCCCTGGTCTGCTGGGGGCGGGGCACTAGCTTCGCGTCTCCCTGGTCTGCTGGGGGGAAGCAGCTAGTGCAGGGTTGCCTCACCCCGTTTGTAAGTAGGGATCCGATGTAAGTCGGATCCATGTAACCCGGGGACTGCCTGTAACTAGAAGTTTATGTCAATGATGTTAAAGGAGAGCACCCCTATAGTAATCTCTGCACTGGTTCTTTGTGTCTTCTGAAGCAGGAAGGAGTTGAAATTCATTTCCTTTTCAGGTAATCAATTAGCAGATAATACTCTTTTAAGTAAGCACAGTGCTTGCAAGCTTGTCTTTGACTAGCAGAAAATATCAAGCAGGAGCATTTGTAATATTTAAAAACATTTGATTCTTAAGGGCCAGATTTTCAAAAACTGTTTTTCACGCACCCACCTTTTGCACTTTGATCTCATGTCTGCCCTGGCATCCTGTCACTTGGGCAAAAAAGCTTAATGCAGATCAGAGTTCGATTTTGTGTCTGAGTCTGCACACAAACATACATATACCTGTGGACCATTACATAAAAAGCAAAATGCAGCTGGCTGTTTTTTTTTTTTTTTTACCTGGGATACCTGGAGGTCCGGGTGGCCCCCTGTCACCAGGAGGCCCAGAAATGCTGCTTCCTATACAATTAAGGCATGTGTCTCCCTTATCACCTAGAAAGGGTCAGATATAAAAGCAAAGATGAGCAGTTAATTCTGGAAAATAGAAAGCATCCTGAATAAAAGTGCTATCATACTATTCACCATTTATTATATAATTGCATTTGATAATTATAATTTTACATAATTATAGGATATCTTAATAAATTAAAGAAGACTTCTCATAGATTTCATCTTTATCTTCCTTGATTTTTATGAATCAAAGTAGTATTTAGATTTACTTTCATCTGCAAAAGAGTGCATGGTTTGAGCTATCGGATTGAATTTGTTTAGCAAAAATGCAAACCAACACAAGCCCCCATCCTGAAAAAACAACAGCCTCCCCCGCTCCAATCCAAATGTGGAACTTTTTCCAGGTAGTAGCTCTTTTAGGAGGCAAATCTTTCAATACTAGGAGCTGGGATTTCAGAGAAATATTTAATGCTAGTGTCAAGAGTTATAATCATGAAGACTCCCGTAAGGAAAAAAAACAACCAATATGTATAAAGCATAGCTGACATGAAAACATTCTAATCATACACTCTTAAAAAAAAGCCTACAAGATTTTTTTTAGAGGTTTAACAGTTTTACAGATATATACCAGGTTCTTCTATGATGCTGATCACTGAATTATCTGATCATTTCCTATGCATTAATGATTGTATCCTCTTTGATGTGGGAGATGCTTTAAATGGCAAGGAAGAGACAAAGCATAATTATGACACTGCACCTTTCTGGCCTCGCTCCCCCATAAAACCTTGGTCTCCTGGACGTCCTGGAAGACCGGGGGGCCCTCGCTCACATAATCTGTCACCTAAAGGTGAAAGAGTTAAGAGAGACAGAGGAGAGAGAGAGAGAGAGAGAGAGAGAGAGTTAGCTCTACTATCAGTTCAATGGAGGCAAGGGACACTAAACAGAGATTAGAGAAAATCATTGTTTTATCCCAGTCATGATTGTTAACATGGGGCTGAGGCTTCTAGCTTGCATGTCATAACCAGGGCTCGCCGAACCGCGGCAAGCCCTGCTCGCCAGCCGTGCTGTCCAGCAATCTGCGCATGAGCAGATCATTCTGCGCATGCACAGATTGCCCGAACCCTGCTCTTCCGGGTTACAATCTACTTGCCACGGGTGAGTAGATTGTATTATTTGTCGAGCCCTGGTCATAACATTACAAGTCATAAAATGCAAGAAAATAAAACCGTTACATCCACATCCTAATAATATCCCCCTTTCATTTCTCACAGCCCGCAATCCTCTACTCCTATCCTGAGCAACCAATATGTAGCCTTAACTCTGTTCAGAAACATGCCCATACATGCAGCAGCACCTATGGGGAGGAGCTTTGGTGTAGAGACGTGAGACTCATCCCTATCTCTTCCCTTCACATCCATGCTAAATCCTCCCTCCCAATTCCTTCTCAAATTGGCACTCAACCCCTCATTCCCCCTCCAATCCTGCTTACTCTGCCTGACTACTCACATCCAGGGTTCACACTAAGATTTTCTATCATTGGGCGGGTTGAATTTTTTATTGAACGGGTTGAAATTTCCTTTGTGTAATACCAATGTTGACGTAGTGTGTGGATGTGCACCCACCACTACAAACAAAAACCATAGATATAAATATATATTTTAAATAGTCCATAGGTGTGGAAGAAAAATATATTAAAACAAGGGATAATTAACAAGGAATAATGCTTATGATTATTTAATATGAAGTCAAATAAAAATAAAATTAACACTATATTTGGTTGAAGAAGTGGGTTGTGCCCATGAAAGCTCATGATACTATTTCTATATTTTTGTTAGTCTAAGGTACTACAGGACTACTCTCATTTTTTAGTTACAGACTAATACGGCTATCCCTCTGAGACCTTGGAGTACATGTAGCATCATCCTTTCTAACAGACAGATGTATGTTACAAAGATCTTGCAAATAAGGTTTCATCCTACAAAACAGCTAGCACCACACCTAGTACTTGCTGCATCTGATTCATAACAGCCAGAACTCTACCAGATAGCAAAGATCTGGCCTTAATGCAATACAGTTTACCATATATTAATTAGTAACACAGGATTTAAAAAATATCATTAAGATCAGAGTTTTAGATCTCTGCAACACTCAAAAAAATTCTGTTAAAAGAATCTTTTTCTTTCTTACCTTATGCTATTAACACAGGGGTGGGCAATAATTTTTTATGGGGGACCACTCCAAGAATTTGGTAAGTGGTCAAGGGCCACACTCTTCCATGATATTAATGGAGGAGATGTGGGGGTCTGGGATGGAGGTTGGGTGCAGAAAGGAGCTTGGGGTAAGGGATTGGGGTGTGGGACCTGGGAGGGAGTTTGGGTGAAGTAGGGAATTGTGATCTGGGGCAACTGACTGGGGTGAGGAGGGAGTACAGAGCCTGGGAGGAGGGGTGCAAGAGAGGGTGCAGGGATTTGGGCTGCGACCAGGTATAGCAGATTGGGGTGCAGGCTCTGAGAGGGGGTTATGACTTGTGGAGAGGTGTAGGAAGGAATGCAGTGTCTGGGAAGGGCTGGAACAGGGGTGAAGGTTTGGGTTACATGGGGTAGGAGGAGGGGCAGAGAGCTGGGGGAAGGAGGGAGGCACTGGGGTACCAGAGGGTATGTCTACACTACCCCGCTAGTTCGAACTAGCGGGGGTAATGTAGTCATCCGCAGTTGCAAATGAAGCCCGGGATTTGAATTTCCTGGCCTTCATTTGCATGAAGCCGGCCGGCGCCATTTTTAAATGCCGGCTAGTTCGGACCCCGTGCCGTGCGGCTACACGTGGCACGGACTAGCTAGTTTGGATTAGAAGCCTAATTAGAAGCCTATTCCGAACTAGCTAGTCCGTGTCGCGTGTAGCCGCGCGGCACGGGGTCCGAACTAGCCGGCATTTAAAAATGGCGCCGGCAGGCTTCATGCAAATGAAGCCCGGGAAATTCAAATCCCGGGCTTCATTTGCAACTGCGGATGACTACATTACCCCCGCTAGTTCGAACTAGCAGGGTAGTGTAGACATACCCAGAGATAGGCTCTGGTTGAGAGACCTTATCTGGCTCCAAGTCAGAAGCCCGGCAGGTTGCTTAGCCAGGGTCCCTGTCTTTGAGCCCCTGTACATGCCCAGGGGAGCTGCAGGAGCCATGTTTATTGCTCTCAACTGAATTCTAGGAGCCCGAGGGAGGAGAGAGATGGGGCACTTCACATGCTGCCTGGCCTGCAAACAGGCAGCTCCTATTGCTCAAAACTAGACAATGGGAGTTACTGTGGACAGGCGCAGCATGAGAAGCCTGTCTCCCCTTCCTCCAGGCACTCAGCATTCACAAACACACACGTAGCCCTGCACCTGGTTTTCCGGAGTGCTGAGTGATGTGCAGGGCAGGCAGGAAGCTGACTGAAGCTCTCGTGGTCAGATCTGGCCCACAGATCTTTTGCCCAGCCCAGGAGTAAACGCTGAAGCCAGCTTCTCCATTTATAACAGGCAGCAGCAGCTGCTGCTTCTGCTCCTCCAAGAGAGTGAGTGCCCTGCCTCCTCTTTTCCAGCCAATCAGCTGAGCTCTCTGCCTGCACAAGGAGCTCTGAACCTCTCTGTGGGGCTCAGAAAAGAGCAGTGCTCCCACACAGACACACAGCTTACAGGGACCTTGCTCATATCCCTCATCTGAGCCCAGGCCACCAGATCCTGCCTTCAGACTCTGTTACTTGGCTCTTCTCCTTGTCCTGGGGCTGGCAGGCCAGATGGGAAAGTTAGCATACCAAGTAGCATATGGATGTGAGACATTCCATGCAGATATTCTAAATATGAGGAATAGTAATGTATTTAATTAAAACATCTCCAAAGTAGTCTAAACTTATAATGTTGTGTAGGGCAGATGTGTAGGGGAAGAGAGAGAGCAGAGCTGGGAGTTTGTGGGGGATTCTGACTATTTAGTTAGAGGATCCAAAGTAATACGAAGAAGATGGAGCGACATTTAATAAAGAGAGCACTTCTGTTGTGAACTATTTTAATGAAATAAAACCGAAATTGTAATTGACCTCTAACGGTTTATTAGGCCAAATGTGGAGATAAAATTCAACCAATAAAGCACGGCAGAGAGGGATTTAATCCTTACAGGCAGTCCCCGGGTTACATACAAGATAGGGACTGTAGGTTTGTTCTTAAGTTGAATTTGTATGTAAGTCGGAACTGGTACATATTGTAGGGGAAACTCTAGCCAAACATTTCTCCAGAGCTCAATTTTATTCTCCCACACCTCACTTCCCTCAGTCCTTTATTCTCAAGCTGAGGTGTCTGCTGAGAAAAGCCGCTCCGCGTCTCCCTAGTCTGCTGGGGGGGGGGGGGGGGCGCTAGCTTCGCGTCTCCCTGGTCTGCTGGGGGGGAAGCAGCTAGTGCGGGGTTGCCTCACCCCGTTTGTAAGTAGGGATCTGATGTAAGTCGGATCCATGTAACCCAGGGACTGCCTGTATTTAACTGCAAATCCCAACACTTCCTTAACCTTTTATTATTTAGAACAAGCAGCATTTGTTAGCATGAGATGGAAGCCGCATTATTCTGCACCTCTGGGGCTAGATCCTTGGCCCTACTCTATTAATATCATGCCACTGGAGTGGTGCAAACTGACCTAAAAGCTGCCCAAAAGTTACTGAGATTCTCCCAGTATGGGGGAATCCTGGTTTGTAATGAAGCCTGTATAGCCAACTTTACACAAAGCAGCATGCCAGGGCTGATTAGAGCCAGGAAAAGGCATGGAAAAGCTGCACCAAACACAACCGCTTATTCCTAGTGTGACTGATCCAGACTAGCTGGCTGAAGCAGTCTGGTGGAAGGTAAGTATACTGGCCGTTGGATGAATGATTTTCTGTCCTGAGTGATCAGGGCAGGGGCTTCTCCAGGGAAATCAGGAATGTATTAGAAACAATTAAGTCAGGCAAACACCATAAGCTGAATAAGAACTTGCTGGAAGCAGTTAAGAGAGACAGGCTAATTAGAACACCTTCAGCCTATTAAGAACTTGCCAGGAGTAGTTTACAAGAGTCCCTTTCTGGAAGGGTGGTTGGTGAGGTGCTGGGAGTAAAGTGGTGTGCTGTGGAAGAGCTGGGAGGATAAAAACCAGGAGTAAGGTGCTAGGAGGGGCCATTTAGATTAGTGGCCAAGGGCAGGGCTACAGCTTTCATAGTGAAGGGAAAACTACCTGTTGCTGCTGCCATTAGGGTCCCTGGACTGGAACTCAGAGTAGAGGGTGGGCCTGGTTCCCACACAGAGACATTCCCTGAGAGGGAAGACTAAGACTAAGGAGGGTTCTCATGCCAAACCCTTGGTCTGCGCTAGGATATAGGTGGTTCAGTCGGCTGAGCCCTTTGACTCTAAAACGGGCGGGTCACAGTGAGCCTCTGAGGCTTGCCCTAACTGCCTAGAAGTACAGGGCCCCTGAGGCAAAACTGAAGCTTTGTCACACCAACTAGGAAGGGGACCCTTCCACACAACATGAAGTTAGGACTGTCCGGTTGGTGCTCTAACTTGCACCAGGAGCTGGGAAGGAAGGTGAAGTCCCCTTTTCCTCTCCATTACATTAGCTGGAGCTGAACTATGTCCCTAGAGCAGGGAACAAAATAAACCTACATCATAGACATTTAGTCTCTTTTCCTTGTTGTCAAGTAACTTCCTATCTTTCAAGTGTTTGAAGGCTGTACGTCAATATCACTTACTAGGAGGGATAGTTGGTCCAGGAGGTCCAGGGGCACCTGGCCGTCCAGGCAGCCCTGGTTGTCCATCAAGTCCAGGCTGTCCAGGTATGGAAACTCCAGGCAGACCTTGATCTCCCTTCTGTCCTCGCTCCCCACGCATACCAGGTGGACCAGGGGGACCTATTCCTGAAACCCCTAAAATGGAAAACAATTAATTCCTCAGTATCCCTGGTTTAAAGCATGGACTTTTGTAAAGGTGACAATGAAAGCAGCCTAGCTGCTACTACCATAGGCAACATCCTCTCTTTAAATCTTTATATATGTGGCCATGGTATAGGAGTTATATTATGGGGTAAGTGTTTTCAATAGGCTGCCATAAAGGGCCAAGTTACAGGCAACTGTGGTTTGCCTATGCCCTATGCAACCAGGTAATTGCTCCCCTAGATGTACCCAGGCAACTGTGGTTAGCCTATGCCCTATGTAATTGCACACCTAGATGTGCACAGATGTGGAATCTGGGGCAAGCAAATGTTACATATGCAGAGACTTTTGGTTGAAAACTTGACCCCCAAGACTTAGCTCTATAGTTCTGCCTTCACTGGTCATTCAGGCCTTCTGTCAACCAGGATTCCAATTGTGATGGTGATTATTGCTACACTGCCACCACCAAAGTAGGCCATGAAGCTAACTAACTCTCCAGAATACACACGTAATTCACCTCAGCTCTTACCTGGAGTCCCTGGCAAACCAGGAGTCCCTGGCGTGCCAGGAGATCCACGCTCGCCTTTGGGTCCTGGAGGTCCGGGAAATCCTTTGCTCCCTTTTGGTCCCACTTGCTCACCATTTCCTGTGATCTGTTATATGGACAAGGCAAGAAAAAGTCACTAGAAAGGTAAAAAGAGGTATGACTGTGTGGAGCAAAGCCACAAGAGCCAGCTCAAGTAATGCTGAACTGATGGCATGATCCTCCTAATGTCATTGGGGTCCAGAATAAAACTTTTTTTTTTTTTTAGCAGTCTCCTTTTCCAGCAGAGTGCATTCTTACTCTAAGGCTGTACTGTATTCCCATGTGGCTCCATAAAAACTACTAAAGACATTTTATTTTTCTGGTGTGAGAGCTAAAAGGTATCAAAGAGTTTCTGCAAGAAGAGTTTCCACAGCCAAACCTCAGGCACATCCCCTTCCCAAAATCAGCGAGAGAAGAGAACCTAAAATACCCAGGCAGAATCTTCACCCCAGGCATTTTAAAATCTTTTGCTTTCATCTGACATCACTTATTCAACTGCAGTTTCAATTGTGATGCAAATCCACACTCTTGCCACACATGTCAATGGAGATACACTGATGCAAATCCAGAGTAACAGTGAAGAATTTAATTATATTTATATTAGGGGGACTGCTTGTGTAATAGGCTACTATTCTCCGAAGTGAGGCTGAATCTGACCTTACATGAGGACTCGGGGGCTATGTCTACACGGCTCCATCTTGCACCTAAAAAATATACAAATGAGGCAAAGCGTGGAATATCGCTGAGCCTCATTTGCATAATCATGAGGCTCTGTTTTTGCACAAGAAGCTTTTGCGCAAGAGCCGTTCTTCCTCATTAATTATGCAATTTTTGCTTCACCTCATTTGCATATTGTTTTGCACAATAGGGGGCAGTGTAGACATAGCCCTGGTGATGGCCTTTGAATTTCTCAATTGCAAACCCTCAATAACTAAGGGTACGTCTACACTACAGCGCTAATTCGAACTAACTTAGTTCGAACTAGTTAATTCGAACTAAGCTAATTCGAACTAACAAATCTAGAACTAAAAACTAGTTCGAATTAGTGTTTTGCTAATTCGAACTAGCATGTCCACATTAAGTGGACCCTGAACCGGGGTTAAGGATGGCCGGAAGCAGTGCCGGCAGGGCATCAGATTAGGACTTAGAGCGTGGAGTTGCTGCCTCAGGCTAGCCGAGGGCTGTGCTTAAAGGGACCCGACCCCCACCCCGGACAGACAGTTCTCAGGGGTGCCCCGCTTGCAAAGCAGTCCTGGCTTGGAGTGCCCTGAGTGCCCACACTGGGCACATCACAGCACTCGGCCATCAGACCGGCTGCACTTGCCACAGGCTGCCATCTGGGGAGAGGGGGCAATTGGGGGGCTGCAGGAGAGCTTCCACCCCCAGAAGCCTGCAGAGCCAGCCCAGTCCTCCCCATCAGGGGCTTGTACCTCATTCCTCCCTCACCTCCTTCCACTTACCCTTCCCTAGCCCCCCTTCCTGATGTACAAAATAAAGAAAACGTGTGGTCAAAAACAGAATCTCTCCTTATTGAACAAAACTCGGGGAGACTGGGAAAAGGAGGTGGGAGAGGGGAAGAGAGAGGGTGGGAGAGGGGAGGGCAACTAAAATGATCAGAGGTTTGGAACAGGTCCCATATGAAGAGAGGCTAAAGAGACTGGGACTTTTCAGCTTAGAAAAGAGGAGATGGAGGGGGGATATGATAGAGGTCTATAAAAGCATGAGTGGGGTGGAGAGGGTGCATCAAGAAAAGTTCTTCATTAGTTCCCATAATAGAAGGACTAGAGGACACCAAAGGAAAGGAATGGGTAGCAGGCTTCAAACTAGTAACAGAAAGTTGTTCTTCACAAAGCAAAGAGTCAACCTGTGAAACTCCTTGCTGCAGGAGGCTGTGAAGGCTAGAACTAGAACAGAGTTTAAAGAGAAGTGAGATCAAGTCATGGAGGTTGGGTCCATGGAGTGGTATTAGCAAGGGGGTAGGAGTGGTGTCCCTGCCCAAAGTTTGTGGAAGGCTGGAGAGGGATGGCACGAGACAAATGGCTTGGTCACTGTCTTCGGTCCATCCCCTCCAGGGTCCCTAGGGTTGGCCGCTGTCGGCAGACAGGCTACTGGGCTAGATGGACCTTTGGTCTGACCCAGTACGGTCATTGTAAGCTCAGGGCTCAGGGTCGGGGGTCTCAGTGGACCACCTTGATTTTCATGCACACCTGCTCCTGGGTGGCCAGGCTGGCAGCTCTCCTGCCCTAGACGACCACTTTCCTGTGCCTAGTGCGGAGGTCGTGGACGAGGTCCACGATGTCCGCACTAGACCAGGCGGGTACCCGCCTCTTGCGGTCCCGGGCAAGCTCCCGGGAGCCGCCAGCCTGGTCTCGGGAAGAGGGGGAGGGCTGGGGGGCATCGGGTGGTTGGCTTGAGCCGTGCCAGGTGTTGGGTGCTGGCAGGCTTGCACCTGGCACGGGCATCGTAGCCAGCCCGCGCCCCTTTAAGGGGTCCGGGGCCGGGAGGGGGGCAATAGAGTTTCCCTGGTGTTGGCCAGAGTGGCCACCCAGGGAAAGCTGGGGAGGGCTAGCCTCCCACTAGTTCGAATTAAGGGGCTACACACCCCTTAATTCGAACTAGTAAGTTCGAACTCGGCTTAGTCCTCATACAATGAGGTTTACCTAGTTCGAACTAAGCGCTCCACTAGTTCGAACTAACGTTCGTTAGTTTGAATTAACTTTGTAGTGTAGACATCCCCTGACAGACTTGTATGAATAATAGCATGGGAATATTGTTTTCTTAGTGCTGCTCACTATGGGGATGATTAGAGGAGGTGGGAAAAAAGCCACTTTGCACTGGAAAAACATTTTGACCGAAAAACTTGGACCGACTCTACTGATTATGATTTTAACTTATGCTGGTTTTATTCCATTGACTTCAGTAGAGTTGCCTTTTATTTTCTCCAGTCTAAGAGAGATCAGAACCTGGCCTTATGTTATAGCAGAAGGACCCTGGAACCCAAGATCATACTTCCTAAAAAACAATGTACTAAAAGAAAAGAGCAGTGGATTGTGGTGACTAACATCCAGTTCTACCTACTGGATCTTGTAGGCACTAGCATTAACTGGAGACTCTAAAGCCTGGCAGAAATGAGAAGACAAAATGACGCCCTGCCAACCATATGAAATTAAAGGACAAGAAAGTAAAAGCAACTTACAATTCCAGGAGGACCAGGAAGACCACGTTCACCTTTCAGACCCTGCCAATGAAATATTGACAGGTTATTTATTGTTTGACATATCTATGAATACAAGAACAAGATTGTTTTCTCATACTTTTGAAAACTAAACAAGTAATTGCAAAGATTCTGTTGCAGGCTAACAGATAAAGCAAGGCAATTCAATTTCTATTCAGTAGGAACTGGACCCTAGCGTGCAAGCTTTAGGTGACAGGCAGGCTTTAACTTTACTCTAGCACCGTGGTCACCAACCCGTCGATCATGATCGGGAGGGCCCGATTGGGAGGGCCCGACCAGTCCATCACGAGGCGTTCGGGGCTCCCCCATTTCTCCCAGTCCCCAAGAAGCCTAATACCTACCTCTAGTGACAATGGAAGTAGCGCCGGCTTCCTGTGGGGTGGACGGAAGTCCCATAGCTGTGCGCCACTTCCCGGGTTTCAGGAAGTGTGCTGGCTGCTCCCCCTCCTGCAAACAGCTGGCGCGGTACCAGACCCAGGTCTGTGGCGTGCCAGGGATTTCCTGCGTGTGGTGTGTGTGTGTGTGTGTAGGAGTCCCCGGAGAAGGCGCACGCCGGGACATGCTTCCTGGGGAAGGACGGGGGGCGGTAGGAGTCCCCAGAGCAGGTGGGTGCCAGGATGTGCTTCCCCTGCGGGAGGGAGGGGGGAGTAGGAGTGCCCGGAGGAGGCAAGTGCTGGGGTCTCCCTGTTCCCTGCCCCCACCAACACCTTCTCCCCTGCTGCAGCATCCTGTTCCCTTTTTCAGCACCCACTGGCAGCTTGCCATCTGCCCCATCACCCTATCCCGTACCCCATCTCCCTCCCCTGTCCCCACCAACACCCTGTCCCCTGCTTCAGCACCCACTGGCACCCTGTCCCCAGCCCCCATGGGCACCCTGTCCCTTGCCCCCATGGGCACCCTGTCCCTTGCCCCCATGGGCACCCTGTCCGTTGCCCCAGCACCCATTAGCACCCTTCCCCAGTACCATGTCCCCTGCTCCCACCAGCACAGTTGGGGCCACATTAGTGAGGCTTGAGGGGTTTTGGAGGAGTGGGGGTTTTTTTGCATCTCACTTGTGTAGCCCCAACTGACTTTTCTGTGGGTCAGTGACCCCTGACTCAAAACAGGTTCCCTGCCCCTCTCATAAATAAAGACAATACTGAAACTGTTTGTATTTGAAATAGTATTTTATTTAAAAATGAAGCCTAGCCAAAAATAACCTAATTGGGGCCAAGCCCCCATCTGGCTGCAGCATCATAACACTCCTGTACCACCCCCTGATCCCAAATCTGAGCCTCTCATACACTGGAACCACCTGTCCTGAGCCTCTCACATCTTCAAACTCCTGAACCCCCACATCCTTAGTCTTCTGCCACAGCACTTCTGCACCATCCACACACTGCAAATCTGTGTCCTGAGCCCATCATACTCTCAGCCTCCCTGCCCTGAGCCCCTCAAATACCCCAACCCAAACTCCTGCACCCTCACATCCACAAGCCTGTGGCTTGCTCAGTACCCCAACTCTCCACCTGACCCCAACACTCCTCAGCCTGGAGCCTCCTCCCTGAGCCAGCATCCCCTTCTCCACCTCCTCCTTCATCTAAATTCCCTCCCAGAGCTTGCACCTCTCATCCCTTCCCACATCCAAAATCCCTCATTCCCACCCCACAGCCCGCACCTCCTGTCTCAACTCAGTAAGGGTACAGCTAGACTACAAGAGTTTTTTCTGGGATACCAGAGGTATCCTGGAAAAACTCTTGTGCATCCAGGGACACATTTGTTCTTCCGCTTTTTTTAGTGGAAGAGCAAACATGCCCTTTCAGCAACCCCTATATTCCTTGTTCCACGAGGAATAAGGAGGCTTCAGAAAGAAGGGGGGTTTTCTGACATTTGACCCAGTATAGACAGGCCAAATGTTGGAAAAACATTTTCCTACAGCAGAACTGAAAAAAAAAGTAGTGTAGCCAGACAGTGTATAAGGGCCGGGGATAGCAAGTGATGGAGAGGAGGAGAACAGAGGGCAGGACTTCAAGGAAGGGATGGAGTCTTGGTGGAAGGATGGGGTAGATCTTGGCTTGTTCTGACATTTAAAAAGTGATCTTGGGCGTAAAAAGGTTGGAGACCACTGTCTAGCAATAAGGACAAATAACCCACACTCACCTTTTCACCATCTCTTCCTGGATCACCATTTAAACCAGGGTCACCAGGTAAACCCTTCAAAGAAAGAGAAAAAAAAACACCCTCAAAATATTTGCTGCAAGAGCATTAAAAAGAATCTGCTTTGGTGAGAAACATAAGATACTCACATCTCTGCCGGGCTGGCCAGGATCTCCATCTTTGCCAGGTTTCCCCTTCAAAACACAAATGTGCATTGAAAATAAAAAGTTTTAGTGGCAAAGAGCCATTGCCATCTGACATTAATTAAAATGAGGATTAACATAGAAAACCAGAATGACAAAAAAATTGATAAACATGTCTTAATGTATTATCAGAATGCTATAAAATGACCTCCAATTTAAATATCCCCATCGATACTGCATGTTTTCCTTTGTTTCTATAGGTATGGATGCCTTTGTTTGAAAACCTGGCCATAATTATGAAATATCTGAACATACATTTTAAGTAAGGAAAGAAACAAAATGTGATTGACATTAAAGATAAAAAAAAGTTTTTCTGGATATAGATTTAAGGCTTAAATTGTGAGTCTATTTTGAAAAATTACCTTTACAAATGTACTTTCATATTCAAATGACAGTGAATATGCATAGGCAGCAAACAGATGATTATTGTCAAGACAAAAAAAGTTTGCACCATTTTTACAGTTAGCACTGCAATACTACCACAAACTGGGGACAGTGACTGGATTTTATTCCAGCTCGGTCATCAACAGCATTGTTGACAATGCTTTGCTAGAGGGCCAAAATTCACCCTTAGTCACGCCCAAACAACCCCACAGCAGACAAGAGGGCCAAACAGGTGCAACTAGGACAAAGGTTATCTTGCAGAATATTACTAGTGATGATGCTCAATCTGGAAATAACACCGCTTTCAAATCCCAGATGGAGTTTCAGAGACTGGCAGTTACCAAACCATCTCAGTACCGGTTGAATCTCTCTAGTCTAGAACCTTCGGGGCCTGACCGGTGGGTGCCTAACTAGAGAATTTGCTGAACCAAGGGAGAGCAATATTGTCTAGCAGCATTACCAACACTTCCACTGTTTACTGGGCTCTTAGAAGACATTTTGGGGTAAATTAGAGCTAAATAACAGCAGAGAACAAGGAGAGCCAGCACTGGTGTCTGTAAACAAACTTCATGGGACCGTAGGAAACTTAGCCACACCCATAATAAGTGGACCCCTGGCTAACTAAAATTATGCTGGACCCTCGATGTTGCCAGACCAGAGTGCTGGACCAGACCTTCAGCCTGTATTTGTAAATCCGCATATTTGATACAGAAATTAAGACACAAGAAATAAAGATGGAACGCCAGATGCTATTGTAGAGTCACACCTGAGAGCAGAACTGCATTTTGAGTCTGCAGTACATGTAAATGCCCCAAATAAAAGGGAAAAATATACTGTGAATAAACAGGCTTAGCCTGAAAGAAAGAAAACTTAAGCATTTGTTCCCTTTTTGATCTAGGCAGATTAAAATCTCACAATGAAGTGACTTAGGAACGCATGCAAAATAGATGGGAGTTTTAGTCTCCTATTCCTCTCTCTCTATTCCATGCCAAAAGAACCACAACCCTTTTGTGGAATCATCTGACAACAGAAAGTGAAGCTCGGGATTCTAGAATGCTGAATTCATAAATTAACTTTTTGCAGTTCTTTTTTTAATTGGAAGCTGGAAAATGGGGAAACGTATCAAAAAACCATTTAAATGAAGATCCACAACCGGGTAGATCCCAGATCCGTCACAAGCCAGGATACAGATACAGGATACTGACACAGAGCCAGCAAATGAGAGGGGGTGGGGGGAAATGCATGTAGTCAACAGGTTTAACCAATAAGGCCAGGCTTATTGGTCAATCATGTAGTTGTCTATACATTGATATCCCTACCAATGTCATCTTACTGAGAAAATCTGATGGCCCAACCTGAATTCGATATTTGCTTAATTTTCAAAGCTAAAAGCATTTGAAAAAATAAATCTTTGGTTCAAGGAAATTACTTACTCTTTTGCCTGGGTCTCCTTGCTCACCTTTTTCACCTTTCATGCCACCTGAAGGACCCTGAACATACAAACATTGTCTTATACACAGCCCATGGGGACAGAGCAGAATGAATTTACAGTTCTGTTACAAGATGCTAAAACAAATGTATTTGTGGAAATTACTCACAGGAGGACCTGGTGGCCCAGAGGGTCCTGGTGGACCTCGCTCTCCTGGAGTGCCCTGGCATGCACAGAGGGGGAAAAAAAAGAGAAGGGGGTGAAAGCTCTCATTACCCAATACTGCATCAATTGTTTTAAACAGGATTTTACTGTCATTTAAACTTCTTCATGTGCCATAAATGCTAGTGGTCCTTATCAAGTGTCTTTCACCCAGGTGGATCCCAAATCCTGGTTCAAATTCAACCAACCAGTGAGATACAATTGTCTCTTTCATATAGCATAGCGAGTTGCTAGCTGCTCATATCTGTGCTGCACAGAAGTTTAGGGCAGGAAGTAAAAATAACCTAGCCAGTTGAAGTTACAGAATGATGGTCAAGGGGCAGAAAGTAATTAGTGAAGTTGCTTGGACATCAGGATTAATACATCTGTTCTTGGGAATAATGCCATTGAATTTTAAGTGGAAAGGTAGGACCTCTATTTCTACAGCTGCACCTCCAGCAGCACATACCAAATGACTGGTTCATTATTAACCAGAATGAGTATCAGCTACTTAATTCCACAAAGCACTGCATGCAATATTGGCTTTTTTCTTGCAAGGCTTCCATCCACATACAGGCCCCTCCTGACTCTGCATAGCTCGTGCAATTAGCTGAGATCACAACTTCAGGTGCAATGGCCTCAGGCCACTACCAAATTTGAGACAGCTTCTTTATAGAATGAATAAAAACTGACTTATGATTAACAGATTTATTAGAGCATTTATTAGAGATTTATTAGAGCATAAGCTTTCATGGGCAAAGACCCCCTTGGTCAAATTTGGTCTTTGCCCACGATAGCTTATGCTCCAATAAATTTGTTAGTGTATAATGTGCCACAGGACTCCCTGTCGCTTTTGCAGATTCAGACTAACACGGCTACCTCTCTGATACTTGACTTATGATAGTGATCGTTCTCTAAAAGTTCACTGCCAAGTACATTCCTTTCACCAAAAGTCTAAATATTTACCATACTACTAATAGCGTGAGGGCAAATGTGGCTCGCTGGAAACTGTTTGTAAGTCTTGGTGTTTTCTAAGGAATATACAGTCAAACTGTCTCCTTTTGCATATTTATACAGCTACCTTTTGGCATTATTCGATCATCAGAGACATCAAATGCAATAGTGTCAGCTGACATTAAATCGCAAGTACGAAATCCTCAAATGGAAGTACTGGCACTGATCTCAGTGGAGTCATAATTTCTTCACTGTTTAGAATTAAAGGGATGGCCAGTTCTCTGCTTCTTCATCTACTACCCTGGACCCAGTGAGTCAGAGACAACATTGGAATCTGCCACCTTTCCGGGATGACTCCATATGGCAGATATGTATCAGTGGACAGGGCTGAAGAATGCTTTAATAGGACCAAAGGTCTTATGAAGGAAAGGACAAATTGCTTTGGTCAAAGTGAAAGGAGAGATCTGGCACTCCTCCTCACATCCCACTTAAGGGCAGACCACCAGTGCTTTCTTCATGCTGAAAGGTTTGCGAACAAGATGACAAAGTGAAAAGAATGGAGCAATGTTAATCTTAAAATAGCCGGAGAGAACAAAAACCAATTCAAGGATCTGGCTGAAGTTATTCAGAAGCTCAGCTATCTTGGTGATGGGTGCAATATAAACAGGAGTGGTCCTTCTTCTATTCTACTTCAAAATATACACCTCATCCTTGCCTAAAGTCAGGATACCACAGAACTTCAAAACAAAAAACACAACGCCCTCAGACTCCTGCCTGTGCTGCCCGACTCATCTGGTTTGACTCCTGTAACTGAACTGGGATTGTGAAAGCTGTCAGATCAACAGGACAGGACAAAGTTAGTATCTTCAAGACTGGCATCTCTCACAATGACTCTTCAGCAGTTGAGGGCAGGGAAGGCTCTGCACAAGTTAATGCAACAGTCTGGAAAATGGAACTTAAAAATCAGTAATTTATTGCCACCCAGACTATAGATTCATTGGGGTGGCCAGATGTGTATAGTTAGGTGTATAAAGTACAAAATGACTCAATTTACAGTAAAAGAAAATAGAGACTCAATATGTCATGTATGACAAGGAAGATAATTTAGCTGATTTTAACTTTTAGAGGATCCCTCACAGTATGACAGGTGCAGCTGAGATTTTCATAGATGTCAAATGAATGGAAATTGGGTGTCTGATTTTCAAGAAGGCTTGGAAAATCTATGCCTGCAAGTTTAGGGAGGATTAGCCATAATTTTTTAAATAACGGGAGCATACGGGGATGGCAAAATTCTGCAAAATTAAACAACTGAATCAATGTGATTAACATACCCTCTGGTTGTAGGGAACATGAATGGGCCTGGTTGACACAAATGATAATTCAGGGTCTTGAAAAAAGCAGCAGGACCCCCAACAACCTATACTTTGGGAGATGTCTTTCTGAGTAGTACAGCCACCATGGAGTGATCTAAGTACCTGGACATGTGCCTACAGCAGATGGACTGAATTTCCTCTATTCCCACTCACCCGATCTCCTTTCTGAAACTCTACATCATTTGGTCTCTTCTGTTCCCCAATTTGTCCTGGTGGCCCAGGAGGTCCTTGAAGGCCTTGGTCACCCTAACACCAAAAAAAGGAGACAAAAATATATAAAACTTCCCAGATCATTACAGACACGGTCAACATGAACCATGCCAGTAGGCAGTTAACGAAGCTTGAATCATTCTGAAAGTAATACATTAACAAGTAATACTACTCACTTTTTCACCCTTGGGTCCTTGGAAGTTCAAACCCATATTACCCTACAAAGATTTAAAATAATCAACACTGAGAACAGAGTTGAACAAAACCAAAGGAAATATAAGAAAAGAGGGGAGGGGGGAAATACCTTAGGCCCTGGAGGTCCTTGTAGACCACGAGGTCCCTATAAAACAAAACAAAAACAAAAACAAAACAAAACAAGATCAGTGTGTTACAACACTTTCTGCAAAGCACTTTGGAAACACGAATTAGTTTTGTTAATAAATATTGCCACTGCTCATAATTCTGAAAGATCCAACCTGTATCTTGTCTTAGTTATTTACATTACACTCATATTGACTAGGCATTTGCGTCTCCCTCTGTGAGTTGGTCCTCATGCTCAGAAGCTTTACTCAGTGCATTAGCATACACGACAAATTGCTTTCTTATTTAAATTTCCCCAGTTGCAAGTTCAAGTGGATGCTGAAATCCAACACTGATCTATGTGCAAATTCAACGTCAGCCTGTCCCCTGGGTCTCATAGGGCCCAAAAGGGCAGGAAGAAATATCCCACTACACAGCATGGTAGCAGGATAGGGGAGACAGCACAGAGGTTCCCGTCACTGTACAGTACAATGGTTTTGGGGGGCAGACTGAAAATATAGCTGGTAGATCTGGCATGCATTTAAGCCACCACAAAAAGAATCATAGAATACTACAACTGGAAGGGACCTTGAGGGATTATCAAGTCCAGTCCCTGCCCTCACGGCAGGACCAAGCACCATCTAGATTCTCCCTGACAGATGTTTGTCTAACCTGCTCTTAAATATCTCCAGTGATCTAGTGGGTGCAGCAGCTATAGGGGCACTGACACAAGCTGGGGTGCTGAAAGCAGCTGAACAAAACTGTAAGCCCAATATACAATGGAAGCTGTGTGTGTAGTCACTATTGTTACTTGTGAGCAGCTGTGGGGATTGCTATGGTCCTGGAGCTACAGTAGCCACTGCTCAGCAGCTCTGCCTCCAACTGGATGCCTGGGCAAAGAGAATTTACCACTAAGGACAGAATTATTTCTTTTCTATGTGACTAGTTAAGGAATCTTACCGTTAAACCTGGTGGCCCAGGGGGACCAATAGGACCTTGTATGCCAAAGGGACCAGGTGGGCCCTGTAGGGAAAGGAAAGAAAGGAGTCAGAACTGCCTCAATCAATGAAAAACTCCAGCTGGCATTGGCTTGGGAGGGTCGTGCCATGCAGACAAGAATTACCATCCCACAGAGCAGATAGTTGCAAGGCACAGAGCAGAAGAACAGAAATGCCAGCTGGCCAGTCCTGTGTCTCTCTGTGTCCGGCTAATGTCCTGTGCAGGCTCATGGGCTCCTCCTCCTCCACTGCTCCCCTCATCTCTGCAGTAAAACTACTAATGGCTTAATGAGAAAGCAGACTATCTGGAGTCACTACCTGTTTTCACAGAAAGCTGGGGGAAGCAAGGACCCACTGACAGGCTGGAGCCAAAGGACTGCTGAGGCTCTGCTTTCATCTCCCCTCATCTACAGCCCAGCAAGGCAGATGTTAGTTTTGCAAAGGGAGAGGAAGCGTAGAGAACTCAGGAATTAGCCCATACTCAAGATGCTTCTCATAGGGGTAGGGAAACATACACGTGCATGGTGACAGCCAGCAGGAAGCTCTTAGCACCGCTGTACTCTGAAAACAGCAGACCTAGACTCTCATTGGCACCTTACTGGCTGCTACACTCATATGCAACCTCACTTCCCAAAAACGACACAGTATGTTAAATGTTGGGCCTGTTCCTTTTATAGAAACGTGTGTGCTTCATAGCACTGAACATTATTCTAGCCATTAATTATGATGTCAAATTCAATAACTATTCAGTTTGGTGTAATTTATCCTCTACCAAAAAGTATACAATCAACAAATACTTTAGGCAACTTACTGGTAATCCCGGAGGTCCTGGAAAGCCTTGGTCACCTTTCTGGCCTGACGCTGATGACAAAATTATTTCACCAGGATCGCCCTAAAAGAACAACAACCGATTTAAAAACTTAATACCACAATGCAGTCTTCCACATTAAATTAGCTTCAACAGACAGTGAGGAAATATATTAATGCCCAGAGAGATGGAGAACTACTATTTCTATGATACGGGTACTTAATTCTCCAATAAAACAACCCTTTTAAAAATGTTCTCTGTTTACTTACAGAATTAATTTTTGAGATGCTTAGAACCTTCTACCAGCCACTGGATACAAACACCTGACTTGAATTTCAAAAGGCTAGGGGACTTAAATTACATGGAAAAAAAGTAAAAGATATTTTATCTCCATTGGAAAGCAACAAATTGGTTGCCAGAAAATTGGTTGCACAACCATCTGCCATATCCCAGAGGACAGGCCCCATCTCATGAGATTACATTAGGGTGTACAATTACCTTAAAACTATACAACAGTAAGGGGCAACCTAGGCTAGTGAGCAGGCTGCATGAATGGCCCTTCTTCATCTCAGTAAGTCACAAAACTGTCATAACCAAGACAGTCTCCCGGAATAGGGTAGTTTTGCTAACTGTGCTTGTGTACGTAGAATTTGCAGGGTGTACTGAATGAACCACAGCAGTGTTTTGACTGGATGCAGAGAGCGCACATGGCTCTCACAGTCAATGTTGTGTACAATCGGCATGCACCTCACATCCCGTGCCCTTGCTTTAAGTGTGCGTCACTTTTGTAATACTGGTAGGAAAAATACTATGTAGAAAACCAGCATGATCTGGCAACCCTGTGCATGGGCAACGGTAAACAAAATGTCTTGTGGGCAACCCACGGACCCACAATGGACTATGTGCGGCCCTCAAACCACAAATTGCCCACCACTACTATACAGCATAACTCATCTTTAACGGCACTTTTTATGAGAATTTGTTACTAGTTTATTTACAGGTATTTGGCTTTTTAAAATTAACAACTTGGTTGGAAAGTGGGAGTGGGTTTTGGGGAAAAAATTGGCAGTATTAATGTCCACCGTCCATGAGCCCACACGGCCAAGCTGCCCTTTCAGCAGCAGCTTGAGAGAAATATTCCACAGTAAAAATGTAGGTTTTAATAGAAGTATATTAAATGGGCTCAGTGGCTTATGGGAACAAAAGTAAAGACTTAAAAATTAATAAAATGTGATTATATTTAAACTAGGAGGAAAAAGGTTCCTCTCTCATCCATCCCCTAGATTTTCTTAAGAAAATATAACTCTTTGCATTATTCCTTTTCCCATGATAATTTAAGTGATGTGTAATATTTTCTAACAGAAATTATCAACTTGAGGCTCTACAAAAAGAGGCTACTGGTAGACTTCTTGGTGTATCTTCTATTAGCCTATTGCCCTACAGCGTATCAGGGGCATTCACTAATAACTTGTGCTCACATCATTGTATCTTATTGTTGTAGTTAAATACAAAGAAAGGAAATTGTCCTTTTAAATAAGGATCTCTGCCTGTCAGGAGAATCAGATACCAAGGAGAGTGTGAAAATGGTTTTCATGTCTGGGGAGAAAGTTGTATCTATCTTTGTTTTGTGGAATTATGACATGTTCTCATACCCATTCAAGTCACCTGTGATAATTGTCATTTCCATTGTTCTTTGGGGAATGGGGAGAACCAACTGATTCAGAAGTTACTTCATTTTTACTGCCTGAAAGCTCAGTGTGTGCTCCTTGCCATTTGTGAGGCCATTAATGAAGTGGTCAAAGTAGTCCACAGGACAGAAACAGCTCAAGGCCATACTAATGATTGCTCCACAAGTATTCTGTAGGATTTTCTGAATTTTGATCTATTTAAGTTGTACGCATATGCACCAAGATACATAGTGTAAAACTTTTTCCTGTTAAATAGTTCCTAAAAAAAGAGCTGAGTTCATTCTAACTAAGAACCAAATTATCTACTTTTTTCTATGAAGTAGCAATTTATACCCCAAAATAGAGGAAGGTCCCTGTGTATTTCCTGATCCCATGACTGCGGAATTTAACCCCAACTTCTTGTTAGCCCTCGTGGTTAAGAAGAAAACAATTAAATAAACTAGCATATTGCTGGTTTTGTGTCTCTACGGAAAATTGCTGAGAGCTGTGAACTGCTCCATTTATCCTAATGGGGTACAACTCTAAAAGATACAGAAGTCACACCCTCTGCCAATACATATTTGAATTTAGTACCTGAACAGCCCACCGGGTGGCTGCCGTACATACTGTATTATTCACACACACACTTATTCTGCAAAGGATCACAATTGTTTTCTTTTACATTTAGACTGAATATTGCAGAGTTGCTAATTGGAGTGGCACAGAAATCAGAGGCCTGGTGCAGAATTTAGGAGCAGCTTGCTGTGGAAAATGCAGGGCCTTGCACACAGGCTACTTTAGTCAGATGCACACTAATCATCTGTGCTTGCTTCCCAATTTGTTACGAAAGTACAGAACACTTACCTTCATACCTGGTAGGCCAGGAGGACCCTTGGTTGAAAAGAAATAAAAATAAGGAAGGATGAGAAAACATTATACTGTCAGCAACAAAAAGAAGATACGAATGTATTATTGACACAACATTTGCAAAACACTGAATAGATTTCACTGTGAGAGGCCAGTGAAAAGGGATAAAAGGGACAAAGGATACAAAACAAGAAGACCCAAACATTTCAAGCCTCTGCTGCTTCAGAAGTTCTTCAGAAGCACTTTGAGCAAACAATGAATACTAGCAAAATTAAGAACAGCAAATTCACTTCACTTGGGATTTATTTTTAATATGCTCCTGTTATTCTTTATATTACATGTGCATGGTTTCCCTTCTACCAATTCTTAGCTCCTACAGGAACCACTTTCCTGCATATTTTTGTATTTTTCAGAGAAACACAGTATAGTATTTTTTTCTGATCCACAAACAGTATCACTCTCAGGACATGCCTGGGAACATCACTTAGGATCTCTCTCCTCCCTCCTTCACACATTTGTTTACTTTGCAAGAGGAAGCACAACATCTCAGCAGTGAAAGAATGTAATGCTCAAACAAAGAAGAGATCAAATTCCCTATTAGTGTTACAAATAGCTTACAGTAGAAAAGCAGGTTGTTTTGAAGCACATCCAAACGATATTTCACTATTTACTTGTGGAAATTGTATAGGTTTGTTTGGGCACTGACTGTTTCACAATTCTAGACAAAGAGTTTTCTGTGGGTTTCAAGATTATATAAAAATCTCTTACTTACAGAAGGACCTTGTAAACCTGGAAAACCTGGACTGCCTGGGAATCCACGTTCCCCCTAAAAAAGGCAGAGAGGAGAGGCTTAGCCAGCAACAAAACAAGTGATGATAATGGAAAGATTATCGCTATTGTAAGCTCATGAACCTGGAATGGAGAAAGGTGCATTGCAGTAAAGTATGCATTACAGATTTTACAAAACAAAAATCACATGTATTATTCAAACAAATGAAAAAGCATCCACTGGGCTCAAATGGTATCATGTGCATCATGTCTGCTTTTCTGAAAATATATCATACAGTCAATGCTACAGAAAAAGTCAATTGTCCGGATGCAGGCATGTATCTTAGCGTGCATCTACACTAAGGATGTTAAATATTGGTTAATTTACTAGTCAAGTAGTCGATGGAATTTCCATCGACTACTCGGCTAGTCAATAGGTACTCCCGCATTCCTCCTTTGCAATGTACAAGAGCCCCAGCTGTACATTGCAAAGAAGGAAAGCGGAACTCTGCGTGTAGCCTGGGGCCAGTGGGAAGTCCTGCTGATTCCAGGCTGCATGTGGGTGTGCCAGCTTTGAAATGAACAAGAGTCCCCAGCGGGGGCTCTTGTGCATTTCAAAGCAGAAGCGCCCTAATGGAGCCCAAGGTCAGCAGGGCATTGAGACTCCCACAGAGTCCCAGGTTCCATGTTGCACCGCCGATTTGAAATGCCACACGGCTCCCAAGCTCCATGCAGCAGGTGTGGCTTTGAAACGCTGCCTCGACATTTCAAAGGGGCAGTGTCACATAGCTGAGCCGGGGATCAGCTGTGCGGGGCTGCCCCTCTGAATGATGCCTCGGCGTTTCAAAGCAGCAGCACTGCACAGCTGATCCTGGGCTCAGCTGTGAGGCACTGCCGCTTTGAAGTACGCCCTTCGTCCCCCCCCCCTTTGCTGCCTCTATTTGATAGAGGCAGTAAGGGTGGCGGGGGGAATCAACTAGTCGACTAGTCCTTAACATCTTTAGTCTACACTGCACTGTAATTTGAAATAAGATATGCAATTTGAGCTAGGCAAATTGCATATCTTATTTCGATGCTATTTTGAAATAGCTTATTTCATCATTTGGCGCTGTCTACATAGTGCCAAATTTCAAAATCAACCGTTATTCTGAAATGTCCCTTAACCCTTAAGGTGGAGGGTTACAGAGACATCGGAATAGCAAGCCCATTATTTCAAAATCTTTTTCGAAAAAACAACCTGGTTCAAAAGATGTGGAATCCTGAAATAGCGCCACAGTCTAGATGCACACTTAGCGTATAGGTGCTAGAACAAGCGTATAGGTGCTGCGGCACCCCCGACTTGGAGCAGTTTCCATTATATGCTAAGTTTACAGTTTGGTTCAGCGGCATTCAGCACCCCCACTATAAAAACTGTTCCAGCATCCCTGTCTCAGGGTGAACATGAACCTTCATAGATGTATCAGAGATAAATTAATTCACTACCTAGACAGTTTTACATTGTGATCTATCCTTACCACAGTGATATTAAAAGCAGTGGTTCCAAGGTGACTAAGCCAACAATAAATTACTACCTCCAAATAAACACAAGAAAAATAGTTGACACTTATCACCTTCAAAGCACTGTACCAAACCCTAGGGTAAGTCTACACTGCAAAGCAAAACACATTTCTGTGGCACTGAGTCCCGGAGCCTGGTTCAACTGACTCAGGCTTGCAGGACTTGCACTACGGGTCTAATAGCAGCCCAGTAGATGTTGCTGTTTGGGATGAAGCCTGGACTCTGAGACCCAGGAGGCACCTCTCCCAGTCAGTGCGTCTCACAAGAGCTCCATATGGTGCAAGTTCCCACTTGCATGGAACAAGTGGCAGGACTGGGGCCTAATCATCCAATGCATGGGTCAGTTATCATTATTATCTGTGATTTTACATGTGAAGTAACAGGTAGAGGGGGTCATTTCATAACCCAATGCTATAAAGCATCAGAGCCATGACTCCGAGCTCCTAATCCTGTGAGCTAGGCCGTTAGCCTGTCTCTTGTTTCAGAAGATGTGAATTGGCATTATGCAGATACACCTTGTAGCCCAGTAAAAGCTTACACTGCCAAGCACTGTCAGCTACTCCCGTCTGCTGCATCAGTCACAAAGACAAGTTCTATTTCTTTATTATGCTATCCTTACAGCATCAAAAATTCCCAAGGGTGCCATGTCCCACCTTTGTTCCATTGCATCCGGGGATACCTTGAAGTCCTGGTGGCCCATCCTGCCCTGGCAACCCCTTGAAAAATGGAAGGAAGGACAGCACAATTAGCCAAAGATGATCTGTGCAAAAAGAAATAAAAGTGATAACTTCTTGACTAGAAAGCCAAATCCTACTTACAGGAAGTCCTGGTGTTCCCGGAAATCCTGGCAGACCTGGAGGTCCCTGGAGGGGTAAAAAACATATTTACTTGTTAATGGGGTGGTGGGAGGGAGGTTATTTGTTTTTAAAAAGAATTCCCATTATTTATAGCCTATCAGTGTTTCTGTAACTAAAGGACAATGGAAAAATCAGAACCACTCCTAGGAGAAAAATAGCCACATGTGTGTACCATACTGAACAATACACCGGAGGGTGAGGTGGGAAGAGGGAATGTAAAGTGTGGGGGTAAATATTTTATTACATTTGCTTCAGAAAAAAATATGAAAAAAACCAAGAAAAAAAGAGAGCAATTATAGACTCATTCATGGATATATACACTATATACACTAAGGACTAAGTCCTTAGAGGCTGAAGACTGATGTATCTCCACTGAAGCCAATGAAACTACATGGTTTCCACCAATGGAGGATCTGCCCATAAAGAACAGCAGAAAGGTATAAAAGCTGAACGTTTCACGGTCAAGTAAGGAATCTACTTATGTATCAGAATAAAAGTTTCTCTCTTTCATAGTAAAGTTAACAGAGTGGCTGGATTTTGACCTATGAAGCTAGTTTGGGTCTTGTATAGCAAGATGGACCAAAATTATTAAAGGTCTGATAACAAACCCCATTGGGAGGAATAAACTGTTATTTTGATTCAAATCCACCCATCTAGCTTTCTGTAACGTACATCTCCAGATCAAAGTAATTCCTGAATGTTACATACTATACTTTATCATGTGGTGTGTCACTTACTCTGATTCCTTTGGGTCCAGTAGGCCCTGGAAGGCCATCATCACCCTGTAAAGAACATGGAGAATGTAAAATTGATGATATCATTGAAATACACTGTTAACCTATTAAAGTAACCCAAAATGTTAAATAAAAAGTCAAAATATTTAAGACAAAGGTGCCTGGCACACATTGTCAGCATCATGAAGGGCGTATCTAGACTACTTTAGAGTTTCAAAAGAGTATATGCAAATTCTGCATATCTTCTTCCGAGCTCACTTTCGAAAGCCGCACTTTCGAAAGTGAAAGTAATTAAGATGCAGTTTTGACGGCGAACCCTCCCGTTTGTCGACAAGCCGCTTTTCCTTAAAAATGAGGTTTACACGGCTTGTCGACAAAGGGGAGGGTTCGCCGACAAAACCGAATGAGCTCGAAAGAAGATATGCAAGTTCCTGCGGAATTTGCATATCCTCTTTCGAAAATCTAGCGTACTCTAGATATACCCATAGAGTTGTTAGAGGTTAATTATTACCATCTGAAAAAAAGAGGTTTTCAAATCTCCTTCTTTAGGATTAACTGCTGAGTTGAAGTTTAAAGGCATTTTGTGCAGTTAATAACAAAGGACTTCTAGATAACAATTTTTGTTCATATAGTTTTATATCTGCCTGCCTATTATTAATTTCCTTCAGCTTGCTAAACTTTAGCAAATGTACTATACTGTCCTCTAGTGGGTGAAAAATAGTAGTAGATTGCTTGCACATTTCATTTTCCTATTTTTCTTTCATTTATATTCTGACTGTTACAGCAAAGAATGGCAAGGAAGGAGAATGCAAATGGAGGATAAAAGAAGCCAGATGCTTTGATTAGAGAATAAGTATATTTACTGTATATGTGCTTCTTTGACAGGTGTCTTATTGCATAGCTGTGAATTTGTGTATCTGATTCATCCTTTCCATCTATACCAATTTTGCTTTTTTAATCTTCTATTTCCCCTTCGAGACCCTCCTCTATGTGGTGAAAAGTAGTAACTTTTTCCTAGTTTCTGAAATGTGACTATTTTGTACAGCATATGTGTTTGCAGAATGGAAAGCCAGGTTATGGATAAAACTGATACATTTATATAATGAATCTACTTATGTAAAATAAAAAGCACAGTTGGAGGTATTTCATCACTATCCAGTCATAATTAGAACATCTGAATACTATTCAGGAGCACAAAGTTATAAAGGGAGGCACTTCAGGAATTAAAGAGCATACACCTCTTCACTTCAACACTGTACTATTGTTTTGAAGTCACACAAGGGTCTTGTTTTAAATCCCTCATTTGCCTCCCCAAAAAACAATGACAATAAGAAAATATTTGTACTTCATGGCAGAGTAGAAGTGGGACCATTACACAGCCGGCAAACAGATAGAACTTCATCATTTCACTAAGCTGGGGTGGGCAAAAGGGCCTCTGTGGGCCAGATGCGGTCCGCCAAGCAGGTTGACCCAGCCCACAAAGGTCTTGCTGCTCTCCGCGATGCTTAGAGTCAACCCTAGCTCGCTGGAGGTCAGGGCAGGAGGAGACTTCGTCCAAGCCTTGATTGGTCTAAGGGCGGAGGAGCACGTGAAGCCTCCTCCTGCCTTGCAAGTACTTAGAATCAACCTCTAGCTGCTGCTCTGCTAGTGGGTGACTAAGCGCAGCACTCCCTTGTAGGGTTGAGGCAGACTTTGCGTGCTCCCCCGCCCCCACCATCCTGTTTGTCCTGGGGGCAAGGGGAGAGAGCACGCAAAGTCTTTCCCACTGCCAGGGGCACAGGTGCCTAGAGGGAACCGTCAGCTGTTCTGAACAGCTGGCAGTTATATCTGGGGGCAAGGGGAAAGACTTTACGTGCTCTCTCACCCACAGAGCAATCAGAGCCTGTGGGTAGGGAAGCAGAGAAGTGTTCTAGCTCCGCCCCTTCTGCCTGAGGCCATGCCCCTTCCAGGGGTTCCAGGGCCACTTCAAAAATTTCAGAAGTGGCCTCCAGTCAAAAATTATTGCCCACCTCTGCACTAAGTGGAATCACCATAGAATGGTAGCAGAGGGAATCTCAGTTATTTGGCAATATGTATTACATGGCCTAGTACAGCTGCCACACAGCACGCCACTAAGACTGATCTCTAACATCTTCTTAAGCAGCTAGTTTGGCCACTTTCTCATCTAATGAAGGGCTGTATATGTTAACGATAGCTGCCCATGCACATGAACAAGTATGTAGGTGCTGGAATTAGAAGTGTTACAGCACCCCCTGGCTTGATGAGGTTTCCCTCATATTCAGGGTTACAGTTTGATTTAATGGCTCTTAGCACCCCCACTATACAAATCATTCCAGAAGAACACCTTCAGGATGGAAGGGTAAAGGGTTTCTTTGAGAAACAATATTCACCCTATTGTTTACTGCCCTAAGTTACAGACTTCCACAGAAGGACAGTAATGTAACTAACAGAAACAATGTAACAGGTTTCCAGGAATTTAAAGAATCCAATGATGGTCTCTGGAGCAGGAGTTTTGGAGATGGCACGAACGCATTTTTGCGTCAATATATCAGGAAATCTAAACATTGCCTGCACCAGAGGTAACTTTTACATACTGTTTGGATACAATATTACTTACCTTTATGCCTCTTGGGCCAGGAGGTCCCTCGGGTCCTGGAAACCCAGGTAAACCAGGCTGACCTTCTAACCCTGGGAACCCCCTCTCGCCCTGAAAATGAAAGCAGGGAAAATGAAGTTCTCTTACATGCAGCACATGAGATTTATGATAAGTTCAGACAATACAATGCTTCAGCTTGCTACAGAGAACTGGAAAGAAGTTAAACAGCTAAAGCAATTTAAAGCATATTAAGAAGGCAAATCTGACTTCTTAATAAACATCACAATTGCTTAACTATGGGATGTCCAAGCAATAGCATGTACAACATATTTCAATGACTCTGTATCAATCATGCCAATTAAATGGATTAAGTGCGCTGTCAATCTAGTATTTAAACCAGTCTCATTTGACCATTTGTACAATTTTTCTAACAAGTACCTTTGGCTTTCTCCCAGCCTTTCCAGGTGAATGAATCAGCTTCTTGTAAAAACCCACAAAGCTACCACTATTCTTTTCCAAATCCCTCCTTTAAAATCACTTCTGCTGTGACACCTATAAAAAAACATCAACTAGGCAAGTTGCTGTGACCCATACTCAACATGCTGCACAAAATCTTGCTGTTATTTTGTAGTTCCTCAGTTTCTTGTATTCCCCTATTGTCTCCTCTGATACTTTGACTGTATGCTCTTGGGGGCAGATATCTTTAAACTTGTTTGTAGATAACTTAATAAAACCGGGCCCTACCGCCAGCATAATTTATTTGTATGCAGATTTATCATTATAAATCTTGAAAATTTATTATTTGCTACACACCAGAACATTATGATTGTACAGTCAAGAATTCAAAGGGTGGGAAATGCCAGAATTAAGGTTGCCCATGCAACACTGATTCAGCTCTTTTGTGTGTATGCATGATAGTCTGTAAATACACAATTACATACTTTTTTACCACAAGATCCCTCCCTACTTCAGTGCTTAGGATGGGGAGTGATCACTTAATGAGCAGCAAGTCAATATTTTGCTTTAGCCTTATTGTTCAATGTGCTGTCTCAGACTTATTTACTGCACACTATTCAAACCCTATGATGAATTCAGAACAATTCTTCTTGTTATGGACATTTCTGTGGCACTCATTATTAGGGACTAACTGCTTGACAAATGTTATTTAATTTAATTTATTTTCACAACATCTCTGTGAGGTCAGGCGCTGGATACCCTAAACCTCTATCAGAAGCTGGGACTAAACCGTAAGGATTGGATCACCTTGATAACTGGCTTGTTTTGTTCATATGGCACTGGCCATTGTTCGGAAGCATGCGTCAGATGCCATTACACTATTCTTATGGTACCTCGCTCAGAAACAGTTATACAAAAATAAGATACAGAATTTATGCTCCTTTTTCCATGTGTGTTGTTTAGATGTTTCTCAAGTTTGGGAGGCTATGACTTTCAGCAAATGTAGGTTTTTTTCCCCAAGATTGGGAAGTTACAGATAAGTAATTCTTGTTTCTGTAAAAGTTTGAAAAACCATAATTGAGAAGTTTTTATTGAAATATTTTTTAAAAATACAAACTTAATTACTTTCAACATATTAATGAGCACACTGCCTAGAGGTAAAATGGAGCGTCACAATGATAACAATGGAAAAAAATTAAAACAATATGCATTGCAGATAACTGTGTAAATGCTTTATTATTTAAACAGTACAGTTAACATGGTGAAACTAGGAAATTCAAAAACAAAACTTCCATTCAACATTAGTTAAGATCACTCTCACCCAGTGTAAAGTGCTCCAGGGAGGTTAGAGAGCAGTAGGAGTATAGGTGGCCTTGGGGAGGGAGTGGACCACCCCTCTGGAAAAAATAAAAGTCAGTGCATTATAATGTCTAGGAATTTACTTATGGACAGTGATACTCCTTAAGGAACAAGCATTGCTATTTAGGATTTAACTGAACTACCCGATAGTTTAATGCCAGTTTGCAGTTCTCAGAAGCAGGGCCTCAGGACTGTGAATGAAGATGTAGAGCCACTCTGACTCCTCACCAGTTTTGGCAACTTTTGGCTGTTGACAGCACTTTTGTTATGAAGCCCTTCCAGCACAGACATAACCTTAGAAACAGGAGAACCCCTTTTATATCTTGGGCTTGATTTAAGTATCAGTCTAATAAAAAAAAAAAGTTGAAACAGAATTTGGGAAGTGTGTGCCCTGCAGGGAAGAAACTAGGAACAACTAAGTCCTGGAGTAAGTTCTGGCAAAAGATTTGTATGTATTAAGTAAATGTGCACAGATGCAAGAGCTGTGCTATGAAAAGCATCTGTAGCAAAGCCTATTCAATACCTCCTAATCGGATCTGGGTCGTTCTTATTTAGATTAAGGTTACAGAAGGTTACTCTTACGAGACGAAGTACAAGCATGTGGGTACGTTAAAAGCCTGGAATTGTATTATCTATAGACACAGGACTAATTTGAAACATACAGACCCACATACAGGGAAGACAATAGTAAACTGGTACTTTGCATCCTGGGCAGAAGGCCACACGCTTAGACTTTTTTTTTTTTTTAAAGAATATTGCCCAACTGTTCCTGTAATTATGTTTAGAACCAAAAGTTCAGCTGTATGTTTAAGGGTCTTAGATCTAAACAAAAGATTAAGTTGGGAGACCGAAAGCATTTGAAGGGAAGGAAAAAAGACACAGGAAGCAAAACAAACAGTTATAGAGAACTGCAAAGAGATGCAGATCTTGTAAACACCTACCTTTTGGATTATGAAACTAACATGCTCCAAAGGCTGCTTAAAAGTAACATCAAAGCAAATGTGGGCCTAGCAGGAGGCAAACTGTTGCCAGAGCAACTCTTGTTCAGACTCTGCTACCAAGTCTGCCTCCAACCATGAACAGATGATTTGAAAACACTAGGGTAGGGGATAGTTATAGGACTTTACTACAGACATTTCCTTAGGGAATTACTTCAGACTAATTACAGAGTGAATAGGTATTTCCTCCATAAGGCACTGTTTGACAGACAAGTACCTGGCCATAGAAAGACATGAATCATGTTTCTTGAAGTGAGTTACCTTTATGTAAGCAAGACAGGAGACAGATTTTGAAAGAGCTTCCATCTAGAATTGCCCCTCCACCCCCAACTTTCTGGGCTGTTGGTGAAGGTAGGGCTGGGGGAGGCAAGTCCCCAGCCACACCCCTTCTGCTGAAACCCCACCCACTTCCTGGGGAGGCGGTGCCACATACACCCCTCCCCCCCCACCACCACAGGGAAGGGAGGGATGCGGGCGGACTGCACTTGCCCCAGCCTCCCCGGCCCCGGAGCACCAGGGAGAGAATGGCACCAGCCCCGGAGCACTGGGAAGGAAGCAGGGTGCTCGGTGCGGCTTCAGCCTTCCTTCCCCAGAGCAAGGGGAGGGCGGGCACTGAGGACAGCAACACTCTGCCCCCACAATACCTACAACAGGTGTTCTGGGGGCAGAGAGTGAGCTGGGCCATGCCTGGTGATCTGGGAAGACAAAGCCTTCCCCGGCCTAGACTACCAGATGCCCATGGTTGCACTAGTGTTTTGCTTCCAAACTTCCAGTCTGTATGAACAAACTTCTTTTTGGCATATGCAGATGGCCAGCTACTTGGTCTGCATGCACCATGCACAAAACTGTTGGGCTGCGGAATAACTTGCCAGCTGTCTACACTGGCCCCTTGATTTTGCGCAAAAGCACTGACGTTCTAATGTCCAAAATCAGTGCTTCTTGCGCAAATGCTTTGATGTTCCCATTCGGGCAAAAGCCCTTTTCCGGAAATGTTTTTGTGCATGAGGGCCAGCGAGGCGTACAGACAGTTCGGAATGGCTGGCTAGTTCGAACTATCTAGCCCGTGCCGCGTGTAGCCGCGCGGCACGGGGTTCGAACAAGCCGGCATTTAAAAATGGCGCCGGCCGGCTTATGCAAATAAAGCCCAGGAAATTCAAATCCCGGGCTTCATTTGCACGTTCGGTATGCATACATTACCCCGCTAGTTCGCACTAGCGGGGTAGTGTAGACATACCCTATGGGATTGAGCAATGTAGCGCTAGGCATGTTGGGAACGTGAAAAACATCTCATTAGCCACCTCTTTTTTCCCGGGCTTATGGCTTACACTACAGAGTTGGCACAAAAGTGTCAAGAAAACCTGGATCCCTGACTTCTGGCCCTCGTGAGCAGTGTACGGAAGACATCACACATTGCAGCATACCTACTTCTGGACCTACTAGCAGAGGATGACAACTCAGATTCGGAATTGGAATCTGATTCGGAGGATGATGCATTGTTACTGCACTGGGCTAGGACAGACCTGGTATGCACAGTGGATTGTCGGTCTTGGGCAAGGGAAACCATCTGAGCAGTGAGATCACATTGTCATGCAGGTGGGGGATGAAGAGCAGTCGCTACAGAACTTTCAGATGTGTAAAACCACCCTCCTGGAACCATGTGCTGAGCTGGCTCCTGAACTGCATCCAAGGACACCCGAATGAGAGCTGGTAGAGAAGCGTGTGGTCACTCCAGACTGCTACCATTCAGTTGCAAATCAGCTTGGAGTGGGGAAGTCTGCTGGCATACCAGGTCTTCCATAGCCTGGCATGGTAGCACTTCTGCAAGTGCACAGGGCAATTAGTTATATTTTGATGGATGAGACAGTGACTCTGGGAAACGTGGATAACAGCGACTGGCTCTGCTGAAATGGACTTCAACTCAGGTGGGGCAACAGATGGGACGCACGCCCACATTATAGCACCACCCCACCTTGCCTCAAAGTACATTCATCGAAAGGGAGTACTTCTCCTTGGCGTGTCAGGCACTTGTGGATCACCACAGGCATAAATGGGGGTGGTCTGGTAAGGTGTATGATGCACACCTCTTCAGGGACAGGGACCCGTACAGGAGGTGTCATGCTGGGATCTTCTTTCTAGGCCATAAGATTACGGGGTGGGGGTGGGGGAGTGGAATGTGGAAATACCCTTAGTAATCCTAGGTCAGTGGTCTCCAATCTTTTTAAGCCCAAGATCGCTTTTTGAATTTAAATGCAATCCAGGATCTACCTTAAACCCAAATACCTTTGCTCCGTCTCCTTCATGCTCTTCTCTGAGGCTCTGCCCCTGCTCACTCCATCCTCCCATTCTCCCTCCCTTTCACCAGGCAGGGGCAGAGGGCTGGGGTACAGGCTCTGGTCTTGGGTTAAGGCATTTGGCACGTGAGGGGGCTCTGAGCTGAGCCTGGGGCAGGGAGTTGATGTGTAGATGGGAGTACATGTCTGGAGCAAGGGTTTGGAGCTGGCTCCAGCTGGACACTGCTTACCACAAGTGACTCCTGGGTGGTGGTGCAGTGGGGCTAAGTCAGGCTCACTTCTGCCCTGGCTCTGCACCACTCCCAAAAGCAGCCAGCAAACTCCTTCCATCCCAGGCCCTGTTGTCCCGCTCTCCCTGTTCTGTGGAGATAGACTACAGGGTGGAAGAAGGGGCACTCTGATATCAGTGCCCCTCCTCTCCCTTCCCTGCTCTGAACCACAAGCAGGAGGCTCCCGGGAGGTAGGGGGAAGCTCCCAGGCAAAGGGCAGGAGGTGCTCAGCAGGGGGGAGAGGCAGCTGACTTACCGGCACTTGATAGCCTCTTGGCCAAACCAGTCAGGATCACTTGTCAGAGGCTCCAAGATCTACCAGTAAATCCCGATCTACAGGTCAGTGACCATTGGCCTAGGTGATGAAGCCAACCCCTTGCAGCCCTGGCTCATGAAGCACCTGGACAGCAAGGGTGGAATGCCAGTGCCAGTTTCCCACTGCAGGGCGGAAGGGAGAGGGAGGGGACCTCGTGGTCTGGATCAGGTTTGAGGGGGAAGAAAGTGATGCCACATGCTGCTGCTCATTCTTGCAGCTTGGGGAACGGCAGCACAGAAAATTATTCCCCGATGCTCCCATAGCGAGAATGGCAGCCAATGGGAACAGCGGGGCTGGTGCCTAGGAGCAACAGGAGGCACGGAGCCAGGTAAGCACCCCCCCCCCGATCTGCCTCATGCCCTGACCCTGCACTTCCAGCCTGCTCCAGCAGATCCTACATCCCCACCTCCTCCTACACCCATTTTGTCATCATGGAGGGTTGGCTGGTGGTCTACAGAAAGGTCTGCATTGAGTGGACCATGGGCCAAAAACTTTGAGTATCACTGATCTAAGCATAGCAGACCCATGGAATAAAAGGGTTAATACAGACTTCGGCAGAGGCCAGAACGATGGGTGTGAGCTGTTTAACACAAAATAAAAACTCATGCAAATATGCACAGCATAGGGATGTTAAATATCAGGTTATTGAACAGTCAAGTAACCTCATGAATTCTTATTGGTTAGTCGACTATTGCGGCAGCCAGTGCGCTCCGGCCTCACTCCCAAGAAGACCTCTGCCACTTCACACTGCTGCCTCTGTGTCAGAGACAGCAACACAGAGTGCCAGGCGGGAGCTGGTCTGCTAGTTTAAAAACTAGCTCCCCTTGTGAACTGGCTGCCTTTTGCCCCAAGCTGCTGCCTCTGATAAAGAGGCAGCAGCGTGAGGTGGCAGCAGCCCTGTCTAGGGTGTGGTCTGAGCTCCTGGACCGAGTGAGAATGGAGCTGGGCTGCTGGGCAGCCAGCTAAATAATTCACTGGCAAGTGGTGGGGGGTGGAGGGGGGGGGGAAATGTGTGTAGTCTATAGCATTAGCCTATAAGTTTCTACGCATTGGTTAATCAACTACATCCCTTTCACATCCCTAGCCCAGCATTTGTTTTTATTGATGTTTTAGGGTAGGGGATGGTAAGGGTTCTTCAGAAAGAAAAAAAAAAATCACAGCTATGCTAATGTGCAACTATCATAGCTGCTTTCACAGGCAGGGGGAGGGAGAGAAGACAGCGAGCACACATGCGCCTTTGGTTCTAGTCACAATTAATCATCTCGATTATACTCCTCGAGATGTCATATTGGTCCTGTGTGAGCTGCAAAATGCACGTAGTAGTCTCATTTCTGGCTTGCCTGGCTGTAACTTGTCTCTTTTCTCTACAGTCCCTGGCCCTAGCTTGCCTCTGCTCCTTTGTCCTCACACTAGCTTGAGTGATACAATTTCTTCACCATATCCTTTGATTCCACCCCCCTCCTCCCCGGACCTGACACAGTCTGTCTGCTGCTGGATATGCCAGAGTTCAAGGTCTGGTTGGCAAAAGTAACCATGAACAATAGAGGGACTGTACATGATAAAGATAGTGAAAATTTAACAAACATGCATGCCCCTGAAGAAAATGTCCCACTTTATTGTATTAGCCTAATGGGAAACACAGATTTCTACAGGCACTAATCATGGGGAGTTTTAACACAGTGGGGGGGGGGGGAGTAGAGCTGTTTATTACTCCAAGAAAGTACAGACCATGGTTGTGCAGTAGTTATAAAAGGCAACTTTTGATAATCTTACCCTTGTCCACAGGCTGCAATCAGTCTTGCTGATATATCCCTGCTCAAGGTTTATAACCAAACTCAGGCTCAGCTTTTGGAGAAGAGTGGGGGCAGCGGATCTCTGGTCCTTATGCAGCCAAACTCTGGGTATGTCTACACTACGCCGCTAGTTCGAACTAGCGGGGTAATGTAGGCATACCGCACTTGCAAATGAAGCCCGGGATTTGAATTTCCCGGGCTTCATTTGCATAAGCGGGGAGCCGCCATTTTTAAAACCCCGCTCGTTCGAACCCCGTGCAGCGCGGCTACACGGGGCACGAACTAGGTAGTTCAAACTAGAAAGCCTAGTTCGAACTACCTAGTTCGTGCCCCGTGTAGCCGCGCTGCACGGGGTTCGAACGAGGGGGGTTTTAAAAATGGCGGCGCCCCGCTTATGCAAATGAAGCCCGGGAAATTCAAATCCCGGGCTTCATTTGCAAGTGCGGTATGCCTACATTACCCTCCTAGTTCGAACTAGGAGGGTAGTGTAGACATACCCTATGTGTTGCCTTGATTTCAGCAGCACACACTGAGGACTGGTTTGGGAAAGTGTCATATGACAAAGGTGGGGAAACGGTAGCCCTGCCATGATAATCAGTGACAGGTAGAGATATTCAATTTAGATTAAATTGGCTAACTGAATAGTTGATAGAATTTCCATCGACTATTCTATTCGTCAATAAGGGCACCTCCGCCTTTGAAATGTACAAGAACTTTGCAGGGGAGGCATGGGACCAGCGGAGGACTCAACCAGTGCCCTGCTCACCCTGTACTCGCTGCGACTTATCTGCTTTTTGAAATGTACCCAAAACCTCGCTCTTGCTACATTTCAAAGGCAGAAGTGCCACCAGTTCCTCACTGTGCAACCTCCCCTCCCCCCAGCAGGAGACAGTGCTGGGGGAACTGGCTTTTAAGCCAGCTCCTGCTCCCCTCTTGCTGCCTCTCTCTGATAGAAGCGGGACAAAGCAACTTGTCGAGTCACTGGTCATTACATCCCTAGTGACAAGATGAATTCGTTCATCAGGCAAATCTTCAAACGCCATTTCCCAGGAAGATTCCATTGCTATCCGTGTGCGCAACGATTTTCTGTCTGGCCACAGCATAGATCCAGTGAGTGCTAGCCAGCTCACAGAAATATAGCCTCTGCTCGTCCCATACGTTGCCCCATTCATCGCATAGAAAAACTTACCGCCCAGCACGGCTGCTGCCCACTCAGCTTCTAATCCCAAGCACCTGCACAGCAACATACCCTGAATCTTTCCCACGTGGATTTGCGGAGCGTCCTCACAAACATTGGGACTGAAAACAATTCCTTGCTGCCTGGTGCACAGGTTGTCACCAGACTGACCCTCACCAATCCGCTCATCATCTTATTTGTTCTAGTTCTTTTCTCTGAGAGCTAATTAGTATCCTGGGGTTTGGTTACAAGATCTCCAAACCAGGATTCCATGCAGTTTTTTATACAACCAGCATGTTTTGGGTGCAGCATCAGACCGACTGTTTGCCTTCTGGAATTCCTTCATCTTGGCTCTAACACAGGGCTTGAGAAATGTGACCATATCTTTCCTAGTTCCTACAGGGTCACTTGCAGCTCTGATTGCACCAATTCTTCACCCCACACACCAATTGGATCCAAAAGCTCTGCACTGCTCCAAGCAGTAGGGTGTTTGGATCGAGTGCCACCACTCCAGTTTCCCTGAGAAGATGCTATGAGGGGCACCATACGATGTCCCACAGACACAGGAAATGGATTTAAAGTTCTCAGAGTTTGCAAGTGGGAGGGAAGCATCTGTTTAACTGTAAACATTACATGACTGAAAGGCAGCGGAGAGCAAGGTGATGTCCAGGGTGGCAAAACACAGCATTATTGGACTCCAGCACACTGGGGGACAACCCTAAAGAGATTTCTGTGACTGAACCTGTCAGATGGATTGTCTAAAACCATATCTGTGACTATTGTGAAATCCAAGTGAGTTTTAGGCTTGTATTATCAGATTACAGACGAATTAGTACTATGGCTGTGTTATGATCACAGCCTAGCCTCCTATATCAGCGCTGGGAAAGACTTGGCGTTGTGTGTGTCCTGCGAGACATTCTGTATACTACTGCCCATGCACAGTGTTGCCATATTCCACTGGTTTCCAGGTACAGAGGGTTTTTCCTACTGGTATCACTAATATGAAATGCGTGCAGGAAGGCTAAAGACCCAATGATTAAAAAAAAAAAATTTTTTTTATTTGAATTGGTTTGATGAAATGCTTGGAAGAAGAAAAAAAAAAGCCTAAAACGTAATTCTACACTATCTTAAAAGTAATAACCTTTATTCCATAGGGAGCCATCAGAGTTATAATGTAGGAAACAATATAATCATGTAATGTTAAAGAAAAGTTTTGCAAAGAAGTTCCAGTAGTTCATAGATCAGAGACCCAATCTTATGGGGTTCTAGAAGCTTCTGTATAGATTAATTTAAATAATCTATACAGATCTAATGGGACTCAGTGCTCAGTCTAGAAGATACCAGAGATGCTTAGTATTGCAGTTTTCCAACTGTGGGTTTGTGTCTTCAGAGAAACTTTTTTTGTTAACAAGCATGTTAAGTAAATGAATAATCCATAGAGGTGTGAAATAACAGACCTCAATCCATTATCCCTTTGCAAATTTCTGTACAGAGTCAATCCCTTACCTCTCTTAGGGTATGTCAACACTAGCCCCCTAATTCGAATTAGGGAGGATAATGTAGGTATTTGAAGTTGTAAATCAAGCCCAGGATTTAAATATCCTGCGTTTGATTTGCCTCTTCCCGGCTGGTTGCCATTTTTGAAGAATGGCATTTTTTTCCCCTGGTGTTTTTTTTTTGGGGGGGGGGGGAGGGGGAGGAGAAGAGGAGGAGTTCGGTATTTTTGTTGAAACTATCTGGCAACCCTATGCATGTGTACAAAATGGGAAATAACTGCTTAGGCCAGGGGTGGGGAAAAGCTTCTCAGCAGGCTGGATCCAGCCCACCTAGGGTCTTTGATCTGGCCTTGAGCATGCACTGGCTGGGATGCCATGCACCGAGCGGCTGAGCTGTGAGCACTCACTGGAATGCGGCGCAGGGCAGACTGGCCATGAGCAGGTGCTGGGCACCTTGTGCAGAGCGGCCTGGTCATGAGCCCACACTGGGGCGCCTTGCGCAGAGCAGACAGCCTGAGCAGAACCAGCCGGAGCTGCATTTTTTTTAAATCAAAGAGCTGCATGTGGCTTGTGAGCCACAGGTTGGCCACCCCTGATCTAGATAGTACTTGATTCTGCCATGAGGACAGGGGACCAGACTTGATCTCTCAAAGTCCCTTCCAGCTCTAGTATTCTATGGTTCATATTTGGCTTGTGGTCCATTATGACCCCCATATCCCTCTTCACAGTACTTCTGCATGCTTGGAAAATGACAAATCTGGAAAAAAAAATGATCTCAGACCTTCAACTCTCACACCACACAATTGAATACAGAATCTCTGACAAGTGATGCACCTAAATCACATTTGTATTCAGATCTTCAGAAGTGTGAGTACCTCAGTATCACACTGGATGAGTCTTGTGATGTACAGGACAAACCTTAATTGGCAATATTTGTACAGACTGTGTCAGAGGATTGTGTAATCAAAGAACTCCTGGATATCATACCGTTAAAAGACAGAACTCATGGCATTGATGTGAAAGAAACATTGATGGAAGTGTTTGCAAAACCACAACTGCCTTTACCGAAACTTGCAGCAATAGCAATGCTATCTATGATCTGATCTGTGAATGGACTTTTGGGGCTATGTAGAGCTGATGAAAGTTTCCCTGAGTTCTGGAAGTTTCACTGCATTATCGATCTGGAGCAACTGGTGTCTAAAAACCTGAATTTAGACCACATAATGAAACCTGTGCAAGAAACTGTCAGTTATATTCACGCACATGCTCTTAACCACAAACAATTCAAGAATATCATTATTGAACTTGATCAAGATCTTCCAGGAGACCTGCCACTGCACTCTACTGAAAGTTGACATTCAATAGGCAAAGTGCTGCTTTGTTTTTTTGAAATTTTAGACTCTGTGAAACTGTTCATGGAAGAGAAGCATAAGGAATATCCCAAGCTCTCAGGTACACCATGGCTACATCTACACTGGCATGATTTCCGGAAATGCTTTTAACGGGAAATGCTTTTAACGGAAAAGCACTGTTTCCGGAAAAGCGTCTGTGGTCAATCTAGACGCGCTATTCCGCAAAAAATCCCCGATCGTCATTTTTGCGATTGGGGTTTTTTTGCGGAAAACACTACTGTTCTGTCTATACTGGCCCTTTTCCAGAACAGTTTTCCGGAAAGAGACTTTTGTCCGAATGGGAGCAGCATAGTTTTTCTGGAAAAGCACTGATGATTTTACATTAGATCGTCAGTGCTTTCCCAGAAGTTCAAGCGGCCAGTGTAGACAGCTGGCAAGTTTTTCCCGGAAAAGCAGCTGATTTTCCGGAATAACTTGCCAGTGTAGACACAGCCAGTGGTTTTTAGATTTGGTTTTTCTGGTGCATATGCTGTGTCATCTGGATAGACTCAACCTGAACCTACAAGGAAAATTGAAGGTGTTGCCTGACCTGGTGCAAAGTGTATTTGCATTTGTCAACAAACTAAAGCTGTTCAAGGCACAACTTCAAAAGGAGGTGTTAGTATAGGCACTGAAATGAGACTCTCATGCCTATTTGTGGGATTTGTTGAGACGATGTTTTTTCCAACAGTTTCCTGGCAACAAACCCAATCTCTTCCTGAGATATACTGACATTTTTGGAGCTGTAATATGCTCTCATGAAGATCTCAACAAATGTATTTTGTCATTCTCTTAGTTCCACCCAGACTTGGAACTTTGGAACCCTTTGGAGTGAATGTTATGTTTTAAGCATCTTCTGGAACAAAAATTTGAAACAACTTGTTTGTCAACTTTGTTAACACAGCTGAGGAAGGGCTCTTGTCTGAAATGTCCTGTAATGTTATTTTTATCACTATATTTTGTGTACTATATCTATATATAGATACAATTATAGATATAACAATAAATATATAATATGTGGCTCTTCACATGCTATCCACCACTATTTTGGCTCTGTCTTTAACGGGCTTGCCACCCCAGACCTAGATCAGTGTTCAACTTTTTTTTTTTTTAAATGAAGTACCCCCAGTACTTAGTTTTCAGATGCAACGGTAGGAAAAAAAGTGTAACATTTGTTTAAACAACTTAATCATAGCTGGGCAGGCGGTGAAATTTTTGGATATAAAAAAAAAACCCACACGAAAATAAAGTGCTGTAAAACTTAAAACAAAAATTCAGTACTCCAAATTTCAGTTGTGTTGACGTACCCCCCCAGATTTCTTTCAAGTACCCCTAAGCGTACTCATGCCACTGGTTGAGAAACACTGATCTAGATCATCCCTGTTTGTCTAACAGGGTTTCCCATTCTATGGGTCGGGACCCAAATATGGGTCACCATTACATTTCAAAAGGGTCGCCAGGTGTCTCCGCAGGTGGCTCTTAAGGAGCCATTCACACATTTTTTGAATTGCCCTGGGTCACCAAGTCTTCTTGAATTGTCAAAAAGGGTCCCCATCTGGAAAAAAGTTAAGAACCCGAACCTGTTCCTAAATATCTCCAGTGATGGAGATTCTACAACCTCCCTGGGCAATTTATTCCGGTGTTAACCACCTTGACAGGCAGGAAGTTTTTCCTAATATCCAACCTAAACCTCCCTTGGTGCAGTTTAAGCCCATTGCTTCTTGTCCTATGTCAGAGGCCCCCCATGACACCCTTAGATACCTGAAAACCATCATCATGTCCCCTCTCAGTCTTTTTTTTTGGACACACACACACACACACCCACCCACACACACACACACACCCTTCAGTCTTTCCTCATAGTTCATGTTGTCTAGACCTTTAATCATTTTTGTTGCTCTTCTCTGGACCTTCTCCAATGTCTCCACACCTTTCTTGAAATGTGGTGCCCAGAACTGGACACAATACTCCAATTGAGGCCTAATCGGTGCAGATTAGAATGTGTAACACTGTTGTAAAAACAAAAAACAAAACAAAACACACCCACAACCCCCACACAAACATTCTGGGGCATATTAGCAGGAGTTTTGGAAGTAAGCCATGAGAAGTAATTCTGCTCTACTCAGGCCTCACCTCAAGTATTGTGTTCAGTTCTGGGTGCCATGCTTCAGAAAGATTTGGACAAATTGGAAAAGATTCCAAAGAGCAACAAATGATTAAGGTCTAGAAAATCATGATATCAGGGAAGACCAAAAAAAAAGGTTTGTTTAATCAGGAAAAAAGAATAAGTGGACACAGCCATTTAAGTACATAAAAAGTATGAACTTGGGAACATTCTCTTCCTACAAAACAGTACCAGCCACCTCCCTTATATGAGATGGAAGAGCCTATTCCCATCACAAAAAAAAGTGTCTGTTTCTCAGAGGGATGGCAGCATCCAATCCTAGGAGACGGTAGCATTCTGCAAGCAACAAGCCTTGAATTCTGTTTTCCACCAGGTCCACCTTGATGCTTAGTAAGGAGCTCTCCATAACTAATTATAATCACTCTAAAAACAAATGCAAGCCAGAGATCTTATCAGCAATAACTGGGAACCCAGTTTGATTCAAATTGGAAGACATGTTCCTGGAAGATGTCCACCCTTCCTGGTATTGCATTATTCTCTTTTTTTAAAAACTGTTTCCAGCTTCTGAAAAGTTAAGGTTGCTTGCTCAGATGCAGAACAAGTAGAAGGAACTGGGAGACATCAAAACTGTCCAGTTCATTTGATACAGCAGACTGACAGGTAAGCAAGTTGGCCAAAAAGACTTTGCTGGACCCTGGGCAAAGGGGGGGGGGGGGGGGGGGAGAAAGGAAAAAGAATCAGCTCTGGGTGCCCAGAAGGGGGCAGGGCATCAAGCTAGGGCTAGCCTCTTCCAGCCCATCACATGCCATCTGGGGCTCTGGCTGCTTCAATTGTTGCTGTAGCAGCAGTGGCCAGGAATCCTGGGCCCTTTTTTTAAAAAAAAAAAACCCCACAATGCAAGGCCTTGAGGCAGCTGCCCCTTCTCTCCTGCACCCTGTCTCTCTCCCTCCCCCCCCCCCCAAACCAGCAGGTAAGTCAAAAGGAGAAGAGTAACCATAGTTCTGAAAAAGTCTGGTGCATGCCTATGATTTTGTTGTATATTAAGGCAGCAGGGGAACTTGGATATCAGTAATAAGTATGACTGTCCACTTAGTCAAAATTTGCCTCCCTAATATTCTCCATCTAGTATAACAAGATATTTCCTGCTGTCTCCCTCACCTTTAAGTGATAGGAGCCTACTTAATGTGCTAATACCCTATTTGTCCATTAAAAGTCATCCTCTCAGAGGTTTACTATTGCCACAACAAAAGAGCATAAGCAAGTTCTGCATTGTGTGAACAAATATGCCCTGAAGTATAGCATATCCACACCACTGTATAGTAAGGGGGGGGGAGGAGAGTGCTTTATTAAAATACCAACGTCGTAAGTCCTGAGTAATTCATTTGTTTCAGATGCTATTTAAATGATAAAAAATTTAAATGCAGGGCTTACCTTTTCGCCTTTTACTCCACTACAGTCACACTTGGATCCTGATGTACACCCATGGCAAGCCTTAAGAGGAAAACAAAAGGATATTAGAAGCTCAGTTGCATATTGACCATAATTAGTACATTCTTGCATAGGATTTAAGTGTCTTATTTTTAAATACAAGCCATCTAACCTGTACATAGATCATGAAAGCTCTGAAATAGACTAGTTTGAATGTCTAAGGTGGGTGGTACCTTGTATGGTGTGTCACTGCATGCCTAAGTTTTACCAATATGGGAAAAATTAGAAACCTGCTCAGAGTTATGTTTCTTTGATAGTTTTTTTTTGTTTGTTAGTGTTTTTTTATTTATTTTTTTTATTTTTAAGTACAGCATGGCTTTCCTGGCCAGAGTGAAGAAACAGCTTAGGTTCCAGATCTAGGAAGAACATTGCAATAAGGGTTCCAGCCACTAGATGGCACTTTTTGCCCAGTATTTACACAGCTGAGAGCAAACCTTAAATTGGCTCAATCAATAGAAAGGAACTTACTACATGAATTCCCCCTCTACAGTCAAGTTACAGTCAGAACTTGAAACACCGTGCATGTCCCCATCAACTTTATAGCCTACTTTTTGCCATGCTATTGGTTCAAGTGATAGAAATTAATTGATCACACTATTATCTCACTTAATTTCTAACTTGCTTTCTTTCAAGATCTGTTCAATAACTCCAGAGTACTCTCAAAGACACACCAGTCAGCTTAATCATGTGGGTTCTTTAATTCTCCCCAACTCGGCCCCTTTAGCTAGAGAGTGAGTGTGTATTGGGGGTGGGGTGGGGAAGAGGAGAAGTAATGTCAAACTAATGTACACAACTCCAGCTACATATAGTACCTTAGTTTGAATTACCAGAGTCCTGGGGGGTAGGAGGGGAGGGGGGGATGTTGAATTACAAGAGTCCCGGGGGGGGGGGGGGAAATGTTGATAGGAGAAACTCCCATTGACTCCCCTTGCTCTTCTTGACAGAGTAGTATGAGAGTAGACAGAAGCATGATCAGCCAGTCTTTACTAGACCTGCTAAAATAGACCCTGGGAGATTGATCCCAGCAGTGCTGCTCTCCAGGAAACTATAGACAAGACCTAAGTAGAGATCAACGGAAATGTTTTGTAGCAGGACATCAAATGCCACTATGATTGAGCTTTTTATTTAACAGTTATAAGTCACACTAGAATGCTCACAATTTGTAATAGCTTGATTTGTTCTAATAAGTGTTACACTTCTAAATACACACACACACACACACACACACACACACACACACACACACACACACACAGAGCACATGCTTTAAAAACTTTTCAGTACTGAAACTTTTCAACCACCTTTTGCACAAAGTACGTTTTGGTCAACTAAGTACAGAACTGCATGTCAGACCTTCAACATGCCACGCTTGAACTCTTTTTCCTTATCAAAGTCTTGCTAAGACATGACCCATCACCTACCTGGCTCTGGGAAAGTACTGGCTCATAGCCTAAACAGATTAAGCAGCAGACTGAAAACTGAAGCAACTTCATTCACCTGCAGCTATGCTAATCTGGGATGATACTAATTTTTGTAGTGACACACGATGTTTTGTCAGCTGCAACAATTCCATTACAACTGCAATAAGTCACCGAGACATACCCCATTTTCTCCTTTTACCTGCTGTAGCCATGCTTTCAGTTTAAAGTACTGCTGCGGCTTCACTTTAGCTTTTCCTACATTTTAAGTCCACAGTCGGGGTGGGGGGAGAGGGCGGGAAGAGTTTGTTCTCAAGGTCCACTCTAACTTTTACACCCTTTGAGCTTGAAGAAAGGGAGCAATACCTTAAATATTAAAACAGTTGCTTGGTTTCACTGCTTACGCATACCACATGGTTTCCAAATATAATAAAAAGCGGGTTTATTATACCAACCATTTCCTTTGTGTTTTGCTTCTAAGAGTTATGGCAATCAAGGGCTCTAATTTATGGAAGGTTTAGTTAATCTTTTCACTGAGCTTTCCTGACAGCTTCTGCCCTACTGAACCACTGTGCTCCGATTAGCTCTTTTCATTAGTGTATTGAAGGAGGACTGATGTATCGGTTTTCTACTCAAAGGATAATTCTTGTAGGACATGCTTCACCCCGTAGGGCCTGAAAGTCTATTTTATACCATGGATATAGTCTTTAAGCATGTTAGGAAACCATATGTATTTTGATTCAGAGCTGCTTTTAGCTTAGACTTCAGTGGGGTCATACTACAGGTTGAACCTTTTTCTTCTGGCACCCTTGGGACCTGACTGGTACCAAACCAAGGAATTTGCTGAACCATGGGAGGTCAATATTATAGTGAGTCTTTATTTTACTGAGGGTAATAAATGGAATAGTGCTTGCAACGCTGCTTAATGTATGACTGTACTGGCACACCACATATAAGGCTTTGCTTAGTGGAGGCTTAACGTCTCTCTTCATAACAAAGTGTTAATGTTGTTACATAAGGAAATATATTTTTTATGCTTTATCTACTTGCTTGCATTTAGCAGCATTGCCAGCACTGCTTACTGGGCTCTTAGATATTTAGGGGTAAAATTAGAGCTAAACGACACAGAACACTGAGAGCAAGGATTGGTGGCGGTAAACAAACTTTATGGGACCATGGGAAATTTGGCCACACCCATGATAAGCAGACATCTGGCGAACTAAAGTCATGACAGACCACAGATGTTGCCAGACCAGAGAGGTTCAGCCGGTAGCATAATCAATAGCATAAACTGGCCCTTTGTTTTTGTAGCAAAAAGGATGGTCCTATGATGTAGGTAGCAGAAGTTTTGTCCTGCATTGCACAAACAGATTTTCTTGCTTGGGTGCACAAAAGTGATTTTCAGAGACATGTGTGTTAAATGCCATGAGCTTAGGTCACATTTTCTGCCAGCACAATCTAGGAGGCAGCCCCTAAGACCAGCTCTGGGGGGAGGGGAGTGATTGGGTTCTCGTGGAACCCTTACTTTCACTTCATGGAACCCTGGGGTTCTGCAGAACACTATTTGGGAAACACTGGCTTATTGGATAGTCTTTTGACTAGTTGATTTCCCCCTCCCCTCCTTGCTGCTTCTATTTCATAGAGGAGGGAAAGGGGGAAGGGGTAATTCTAAAGGGTACTTCTGTGTAGTGGCTGCCCCTTGAAACACCAGAAGTGGCATTTCAAAGGGGTAACTGCTGTGGAGCTCCCCACAGCATTTCTCCAGAACCTGAGATCAGCTGGGGAGTCCTCAGCTGACCCCAGGCTCCTAGTGGCATGCAGCCCGGGGTCAGCGGGGGACAGTCCCCGATGACCCCAGGCTCCATGGCTTTGAAATGCGCACTGGGGACTCTTGTACATTTCAAAGGAAGATGCTGCATCCTTAGTCCGCGCTGGCGCTTCACATAGTTAAACTTCTGCCCTACCAAGCAAAAAGAAGTTGTTTAGTGGGGGCAAAAGTTGTTAGCAAAAGTGCCAGTGTAGACAAAGCCTAAAGCGCCAAACCCAATGGTAGACCTCCATGAGGGAGGTTAACTGAAACCTGTGAGACTCTTCTGGGGCACAGCTTGTCTTGTTAAGTGGAGCAAGACTAGCCCTCTGAGTTGTGTAAGTAAATCTTAAGCCATCTATAGGTCAACTTTCTACCCTCTCCATCCCCCAGTAAAAGTCACCATGATTCTAGGTCTCCCCAAAAGATACCTGCCCTTCAATAAGACACCTTCATGGAGAAATAGCCTGAGTCCAGAAGCTACCTAATGACAGCTCTCTACCTCAGTATTCAGGTCAAAAGCACTGAGGAGACACATGTAATCCCGCCTTTGCCCTGCACATTTCTCTTTAACCAACTGGAAACCCCAGGAAAGAACCAAACCCCAGAAAAGAACCAAATCAGTGTTGAAAGTCTGGCTGCTACTGCCAGTCAGCACAACGGGGGTTAATGAGAGCCTCTGGGCCCAACAAGCCCACCCCATTATACCGCCAGCCAGTGCCAGGCCTGGGGGTAGGGGGGGGAGGGGAAGAGGAGTATCTGGATCAGTGGAGGGCTGACTGGAAAAGGGGTAGGAACTAACACTACCTGTACACCAAGACAGCTACTTAAGCAACACAATCTTCCCCCTCCCTGCCACAGGAGACGCTAGAGCAGGGGCAGGCAAGGTCAGCCTGAGAGACAGATTTGTCCTGCCAAGCTACACAGGCAAGTGGCAGCTCCATTCTGCTCAAAGCAGCTGGCTTGTCCATGGAGGGGAAGAGGGAGCTGTCGCAAGATGCTGCCACCCCTAGCACAATCTCTCATCTCCCACTGACTGGAACCCTACATCCCTCCCCCAGGGACAGAATCCTTTCCTGCACCCATACCCCCTCCCTGATCATGCATTTCATTCCAAATCCTCTGCACCTCTTTTCCCCCCTAGCCCAGGTCACAACTCCCTCCTAGACCCTGCAAACCTCCTATACCCCTCCCAAGCCAGAAGCCTCTTTTGCACCCAACCTCTGTCCCAGCCAGACTCCAGACCCCCTCCATAGGAAAGTGCAGCCCATGACCACTTACAAAAATCTTTGAGTGCCCCCCCAATCAAAAGCTATTGCCCACCCCTGCTCTAGTGGCAGCCTAGGAATTTCTATCTCTGGAGCTGAATGGGCAAAGACCAGAGACATCACAGAGCTCGGCCTCACCAACTGGCAGCTGCCTGCTCAAAGGAGACTGGGACTAGGTGCTACATGAGACCCAGGGGACCCTACAGGAAGCAGTGTGCTCGACTAGATGCATGGGAGAAGCCATGCCCCAAACTGAACAGATGCTAGTGGGAAACAGTCCAGGGCCCCTGTTCAGGAGGTGACAACACATGGGCCTGGGCTAGGACCCACTGGAGAAGAAGGGTCTGGATTCTCCTCTTTCCATTCTCCTGCTTTAAAGATCGAGACTCTGCAAACCAAGCCAAGTGCCAGAGGTCATATGGTCTAACCACTAGGATGTCCAGCCCTCCAGACCACTCATTACAGTTGACTTGGACTGATACTGTCAGCAGAGCACATTTGATGTGCTCAACTCAGTTGGGCCCACTATCTCACCAGGGCCTTGGTTCAGTGTGGTATGTTCACCTGAAAGCTCTAATTCGCTCAGTGAATCAGTACCTGGATCCCCATCCAATTTATTTGTATTACCATAGCATCTAGGGTCCCTGCTCATGGATTAGGTCATTGCTTTGCTAGACACTGCACAAACATGGAACAAAGCCAGTCCCTACTCCAAAGAGCTTACAATCTAAGACAAGATACTGTGGACGTGACTTACTACCAAATATAGACTCAAGGCAAGAGCCACTTTTGAGCAGCTAAGGATCTCCTGGATAGGCAGATAATACACAAACATGCATTTGTGCTCCTCCGAATTTTATGTTCCTAAATGCAGACTGCAAGAACTCCCACTGTTTGGGGGGGGGGGGGGGGGGGGAAGGGGGAAAAAGGGTGGAAGAAGAACTTTCTCAGTGAGCTGCAGGTCAAAGTTAGCCAGAGCCCATGTAGCAGTGTTTGTTAACCATAAGTGTTAATATGGCACCACTGGCATCTCTTATCGAGTTCACAGACATGGCTAGAACAGAAACAAACCAACCCCCTCTTCCTGCCCCCACACACTTCAAATGGTCCTGCAGCATCTTGCCAACAACCAACAACAAGGTAGACGTATTGTGAGCTTTTGTGGGCACAACCAACTTCTTCAGATGAAGTGTGTTGTGCTCACAAAAGCTCATGATTCTATCTACATTTTTTTTTTAGTCTCCAAGATGCTGCAGGACCAAAGTTTTTTCCCCCCAATTACAGACTAACACAGCCAGGGGCAGATGACGATTTTGCGGGGCCCCCCTTTGACACGGTGCATGCGTGGTGGCGCCATGGCACATGCATGGGGCTTCTTGAAGCGCGGGGCGGCCACCCGCTCTGTATCTGCCCCTGAACACGACTACCCTTCTGAGACAGGACTAGGTTTGACACAGGAAATTTTTATTTGTAGAGCACAAAGAAATGTGTTTGATTGGGACGGGGCTTGGGGGTGAACTTGCAGGGCTGTTACCGAGGAACCAGATTCTAATCCTGATTAGTGATTTCAAATGAGTTATTTCAGTTTTACAATGACAACTAACCACTGAATCTGGGAAAAGGAATTTATTGTTTAAGTGACGCATGAACCACAGCCAGAGATTAAGACAGATGTCCAACTCACTACTTTAGAAATGAGCTACAGCTGCACACATCTAAGCGTAGGCAATTGAGAGAATATTTTTGGGAGCAGAAGTGGAGAAGCTACAAATCTGAGTAGGCCCTGCACTTCTAGTCAGATTTAAAAACAGTACCTGGGAAGGGGTGAAGAATAAACATCAGGTATTCCCTAATGTCCTCGTACAAAGGGGGGGGGGGGAAAGCATGCAACTGAGTTTTGTTTGAGAGATTAATTGGCTTCATTTAATGAGCAAAGATGCAGCTGTTTAGAACACAACCTGTGCTTATGTAAAAAAGCCCCCACACAATAGAATATTTACATTGCCAATAGAAATAGCGATAGATTTCTACTTAGATGCTTTGCTCCTACTAATCCTTATGCCAAATTGAATGGAATTTCTCCTGTTAGCATTGACTAACTAGGGGAAACTCTAGCAAGGATGCTTGCAAAATTTGCATCAATTAGTTTCTATCCTTCCTTAATATCTTTCTATCTAGCAGTGTCTTCTTGTTGGAGGAATATACTACAGTACCAATCACCTCATGAATGTTTGCACACACACATGTATAGTTTCAATGGAGAGGGGGTTGTTTGGGAGAGGGTAGGACATTCTCTTCATTGAAGAAACTGGTTCTATGACATTCGGTCTTGTCTGAAGAATTCATAAGTGATACTCTTCCTTCTTGTACAAAAAAGAAGCTTTAAGGGCACTTGTCATACAATTTTAGTGTCTCAGTTGACAAATTCTATTTACAAGATCTATATAAAATCAAAATCACTCATGCTGTTTAGAACAAGATTCTCTGATTTTTTTAAAATCTAAACTAAAAGTTCCCTCAAGACAAATATACTTAATAGGCATTTTGTTACATACACCATGTTTAGAAATGCATCTCTCCAGGCCAGGGGTGACTGGTGCCTGTTAGGAAGGGGACAAGGATGATGTGTGGCAGCATCCTGTTTAGGCAAGAGTACTGAGGGGCAGCGTACCTCTTGAGCGCTACCACAGAGTCACCTTTGCTCCAGGCCATCAATGAGCATTTTTATCTGAGAAAGGTTAGTTCAGTTTCTTCTTGAAAAGCAGGTCAGGTAGGCCAGGCCTAAAACAGTGATTTTGTAAAATTTAGTTCTTAAAGCCAGTATTAGAAGGTGTGGCTCTGGAAGTGGGGAGAGTATTTCATGTTAAGCATTCCCATTTCAATGTTTGCAAACATTATAGCACTGGTTATTTTCAACAGTAAGATGTGCCAGGCAGTAAAACTGAACAGAACTGAAGTGAACCAGACCACTTGAGTACAATGTCAGCTTATCTCTTAGACTTTGGGAGAAGGAAATACAGAAGTTAAAAAAAAAAAAAACCCAACAACCCACACCAACCACACCAACCCACAGAGAAGATTATTAGAGGACACTCATGCTTTAGAGCAGTGGTCACCAGCCAGTAGATCAGGATCTACCGGTAGATCTTGGAGCCTCTGACAGGTGATCCTGACTGGTTTGGCCGGGAAGCTATCAAGCGCTGGCACTTGAATTGCCCTTCACCCACTGTCATGCTGCTCTTGCTCTCTGCCTTGGAGCCTCCTGCTTGCCGTGCAGGATTAGAGAGAAAGAAGCTGGGGGCACAGATGTCAGGGTGTCCCTCTTCCCCCCACTCTTGTACCCTATCTCCACACACAGAGAAGGGGATGGATGGAGCTTGGCAGTGCAAATCTGTCACTCACACACTGTGTGTGTCTGTCATTCTCAGACACACACTGTCCTTCACTCTCAACTCCCAGCCTACGTCTACATTGCGCAGAATCTTGCCACCTGTCTACACTGGCCGCAAGTACTTGCGCAAGAACACTGACGTTCTAATGTATAAAAGCAGTGCTTCTTGTGCAAACAGTCTGACGCTCCTGCTCAGGGATAAGCCCTCTTGCACAACTGTTCTTGTGCAAGAGGCCAGTGTAGATAGGCAACATCAATTTCTTGCGCAAGAAAGCTCAATGTTTAAAATGGCCACCAGAGCTTTCTTGCACAAGAGAGCGTCTACACTGGCACGGATGCTCTTGCGCAAAGGCACATGCCAGTGTAGACGCTCTCTTACTCAAATACTCTAATGCAAAAACTCTTGCGTTAAAGAGTATTTGTGCAAAATCTTGCCAATATAGACGTAGCCCCAATGAACACATCCATGGGGGTTGTTGTTACTTCTGTTACTGCTTGCAAAGTGGGTTTTTTTTTTTTAGTTTTTGACTGGTCTATGCATATCATTTTCATTTCACTTTTACGCTTACATTTAATTCTTTGAGCAGTGAATTCTAAAATGCCTAACCAGTCAGGGCTGGAGTAATTATCTCAGTCATAACTGCTGCTCTTGGAAGTGGCTGGCATGTCCCTGCAGCCCCTGAAAAAGGCAGAGCAGGGGATTGCCACATGCTGTCCTTGCCTGCAGATGCCACTCCTGCAGCTCCCACTGATCAATAATGGGGAACCATGGCCAGTTGAAGCTGTGGGCTCAGTGCCTGTAGATGAGGAGCAGCACATGGCACCAAGGAGCCATTGCTGTACATGCCACCTGATTTCAGGAGTGGTGCAGGGCCAGGGCAGGAGTGAGCCTGCCTTAACCCCACTGCACAGAAGCCATCTCAGTTAAATGGTGCCCAGCCCGAGCCTGCTTTCTGAACCTTCTCCTGCACCCAACCTTCTGCCCCAGACTTCAGTCCCCCTGCACCCAAACTCCTTCCCAGAGCTTGCACCCTGAAACCCTTCCTGGACCCCAACCCCTTGCTTTGGGCTAAGCCCAGAGCCCCTCCCACACTCCAAACCCTTTGGCCCTAAACCAAAGCTTGCACCCCAACACCCTACCCCAACCTGGTGAAAGTGCATGAGGATGGGGAAGAAAAGGGCATGGACCTTGGAGCAGAGGCAGGACCTCAAAGAAGGGGTGGGAAGGAAGTGGGGCAAGGGTATTTGGATTTGAGGTAGATGTTACATTGCACTTAAACTGAACAAGTGTGATCTTGTGGTTAAAAAGGTTGGAGACCACTGCTTTAGAGGTATCCCAGTTTGGCAGCCATGAAATGGAGACATTTGGTAGACCATTAAACTTCTCAGCACTGGCCCTAGACCAAATAAACTGCAAAACTCCTTGGCTAATGGTTAAGTGTTTAGCTTTTGTAATCATGTGACTGGCTACCATCAACAGTCAGACTAGCTATAGTGCCCTGAGATTATAGCTTTCAGAACTTTCTTCTTCTTGACACTACAGCGTTATTCTGAAATAACTTATTTCGAAATAACGCATCTACACAAAATGCATTTCAAAATAGCATTTTTCTATTTCCAAATAGCACATCCACACTGAGTAGATGCTGAATCACATTTAAGGCCGGCCAGAACCAGGTCCGGCAGGGCATCAGGTCAGGAGTTACTTTGTGTGGCTGCTGCCTGAGGCTGAGGCCTGTGCTTAAAGGGACCCCCTCTGGGCAGCCGGTTCTCAGGTTTTCCTGCTTACTTGCCTACCTTGATGAGGGACAGCAAATCATTTTGTCTCTGCATGCTCTGGTTGCTCTCACTCGGGACACCACAGCACTCTGCAACATGGGGCCAGAGATGCCCCAGGCACTCTGGTGCTTCTTTTGGATGTGTTGCTGTGAGCCTGGATGCACTTTCTGCAGGCTGCCATCCGGGAGGTCCATCGGGGGGCTGTCAGTATCCAGGAGGCCCTGCAGGAGAGCTTCCACCCTGAGGAGCACTCAGAGCCTCCTTGGTCTGCCCCACTGGGGGCTTGTGCTTCATTCCTCCCTCACGTCCTTACACTTACCCCTTCCTAGCCCTCCTTTCTGATGTCAAATAAAATACACGTATTTTCATGAACACAAACTCTCTTTATTTAACAAAACTGGAGTGGAGGGGAATGAAACTCTGGTGAGACTGGGGAAAAGAGGCGGGAGAAGGTAAGAAGAAAGGGTAGGAGAGGGGAGGTGGGAAACCTGGGAAGAGGGAGCTGGAAGGGGGAAGCAAGGGGAAGAAGGGGGAGGGAAAGATCAGGGTTGGGGGTCTGGCCAGACCAACTTGATTTTCATGCAAACCTGCTCCTGGGTTCACATGTGGCCTTTGGTGGCCAGGCTGGCAGCTATCCTGCTATAGACGGCCACATTCCTCCATCTAGTGCAGAGATCATGGACTTTGGGGGCACCTCCCCAAACCTGAATAAGGTCCATGATCTCCACCCTGGACCAGGAAGGTGCCCACCTTCTCTGGGCCCTGGCAGGCTCCTGGGAGCTGGCAGACTGCTCCTGGGGAGCGGTGGAGGGCTGGCTACCAGTGGCTTGCTGGCTCATGTTTTGGGGCCACTGGGTCAGGAGCAGTGACTGCTGGCTCTGGGCTAGCAGGCTTAGAGCTGGCACAGGCACTGTGGCCAGAGTCAACCCCTTTAAGGGCTCCAGGGAGTGGGGAAGGAGAGGAGTATTCTTGGTTGAGGCTGGAGTGACCACCAGGGCACCCTGGGAAGGCTGGAGGCCCCCTATTTCGATGTAAGTGTCTACACAGCACTTATTTCGAATTTGGTAAACCTCATTCCACAAGGAATAATGCCACATTAAAAATAGCTATTTCAAAATAAGTGCTCCCCTATTTTGAATTAATTTTGAAATAGTGGTTTGGCGGTGTAGTCGCTAGTAAAGTTATAAAGAGGGTCTCTTCCCCTTGCCTTTTTTGTAAGGAACCGTCATGGGATGGGGGAAGTTTATTACTTCATTCTGGGACTTGGTCCCATCATTAAGTTGAAGTTTAGACAATGAGCTGATGTCTACTGTTATTAACACCCTATGCAATCCCACTGGTTCCAATCAGACCACATGTGTTATCCACCTACAGTTCATTGGCAGATTTTATGGAAGTACCCAAAATATGGAAGATGAGGCTGCTTCTGAGATTATTTGGCTGCTAATGCAAAAACAAAAAACAAAAACAAAAAACAAAACCTGCCCTCTTACTGAAATGTTTTCCCAGCATGCCTTTCTGGGTGCTGGCCTATTGAATCTGTCCAGGCTGAATAGTGCAGCCCTGAAATGGCCATTTTTCAGTTGCTGTTGCTTGATGCATCTCCTATTCCAGCCAGTATGTGGTATGTGTTCATGCTTGGAGATTTTTTTTTTTAAACTTGCCAGTCAGAAGACAAAGACACTTGGGAATTGACCAAAGACAGGTACAATAAAGTGGTTCAAAACCACATTAATTTCAAAATACTGGAAAATGACGCACCATACCCATGGACGATAGAAAAAGGATATAAAATCCCATTTAGTCTGTTAAACATTATGTTTAACTGGTTATCCAGCAAACTGCTTTAAACAAGGGTGAGGAGGTTAAAGATGATGCTTACCAATTAACCACATTCCTAACAGAAACAGATAAGCTACTATGGCAGGAATTTATTAACCGTATTCTATATCAGATGGCCATGAAGATTTAAAAAAAAATATATTTCTATAGGAAAATGAGTATCAGTTGTCAGAACTTTCACCCTGAAAAGAGTCACAAATGCTAAGTATTTATAGCTCAGTCTCTATTTCCAAGCAAAGGGAAAAAAAAATTTAAGACTAGCCTAAATTCCTTCTGGAGAACCTGAGCAGGCATAAGTTGGCACCATCACCAAAATAAATTCACGTATACACTCACACACTTCAGTTTGCCAAGATCCATGTAACTGAACACCTGCACAGATATCTGGATAAGGATTTACTACTCATCTAGGTCAGACGATTGATATAATTTATCTTCAGTAATTTAGAATTTTTCCACTTGCCTGGGCATGAATACACCAAGAAACTAAAGGTTTTGTTAATGTGACAACTGAGAAAACAATAAAAAGTTGTTTCACATACACTGGTCAAGTCCTAAGTGTATAAGCCTGCAGTTCTTCTAGAACCCAGATTTATAAACTGCATAATTCAGCCTTAGCAGTATAAGGCATCACCATTTTTTAACTCAAGTCAGTCATTCTATAAATTTTAACCTCTACAACTATTTGACAAATGACCTATAGCCTCACTTCCTCTTTTAATATTAGGTGCCATCAATTAAAAAAAAAAAGCCTACCAAGGTATCCAAGAAAAGAATCTGAGCTAATCTAAAAACATCCACTGAAAAAAGGATAGTGGATCAATTAGAATTCTTCACATAGTCACACCACTTGTCTTGCCATTAACTCTACATTCATATAACAAGGCTTTTTCCATCACCTATTCAAATCAACAGTTCATAGTCAAGAGAACTTCTTCAAAATTAGTTATTTTAAGAGGTTAAATTACATAGCAGAGGTTCCATTACACCTTCAAGCACCATCTTTCTTTGAAGTCAGCACAAAGCCAGATCTGTTCAGACTTGCAGAGGAAGTTTTCACAACACTAGCAGAGACAGTTCTGTTTTACATTATCTCATTCCATAGGTAGAGGTTAAAAAAAATTCCTGGGACATGTTTGATTGATAAAGCACTGCTGCAGAAAGCAGAGGCAAAACAGGTATGGGGGAGGGAGAAAAGAGGAGTTAAATAGGGACAGTCTGAGGTTTGAGAGGCAATATTTTTAGTGCATGGTGATTTATATACCACTTGTAAAAATGGTTTCCTATGTCATTCCTTGTTGATTTTAGGGCACCACATACAACCATAAAACCCACTAAACTACTAAACTGAGCTGACAATTTAAAAACATGCTCTCCCCCCGCCACACACCACACACTTGCAAGCATGTGCAGACATTAATTTTTTTTTTTTTTTTTAAAGAGGCAACTAAATTAAAGTGTCCCAGATAATGAAATATTTGGTTGCAGCTTTTGGTAATGGTTGCACATTTCAAGATGTAATTGGAAGTGGCTGAATCTCAGCATAACCATTGGTATAATAAAACATGCATTTTCTATACAGGCAGTCCCCAACTTACGTGGATCAATCCGACTTACATCGGATCCCTAGATACGAACGGGGCTTTTCTCACCGTGGAGGACTCAGGCGGCAGACCGCTCAGACGCGCTGCGGTCCCGCCACCCGCGTCCTCCGTGGCGAGAAAAGCCGCTCCGCGTCTCCCTGGTCTGCTGGGGGGAGGAGGAGCACAGTTAGTGCCCTCCCCTCCCCCCCCCCCGTGCAGCAGACCAGGGTTTTTTTGCTGACGCCTGGGGTAGAGCAGCGAGGCGCTGCCGGGTTGGTCCAGTAGCGCCGAGGAGCGGCGCTGCAGGACCAACCCAGCAGCACCCCAGCTGCTCTGTCCCAGGTGTCCAGACTCAGCCGCTGTTAAAACTGATCAGCGGCTGATTCCAGGAAGCCCGGGGCAGAGCAGCTTTGCCTCGGGCTTCCTGTAGTCAGCCGCTGGTCAGTTTCAACAGCAGCTGAATCTGGACACCAGTTCCGACTTAGGGTATGTCTACACTACCCCGCTAGTTCGAACTAGCGGGGTAATGTATGCATACCGCACTTGCTAATGAAGCCCGGGATTTGAATTTCCTGGGCTTCATTAGCATAAGCGGGGAGCCGCCATTTTTAAATCCCCGCTGCTTCGAACCCCGTGCAGCGCGGCTACACCGGGCTCGAACTAGGTAGTTCGGACTAGGTTCCTATTCCGAACTACCGTTACTCCTCGTGAAATGAGGTGTACCGGTATTTCGGAATAGGCACCCTAGTCCGAACTACCTAGTTCGAGCCCCGTGTAGCCGCGCTGCACGGGGTTCGAAGCAGCGGGGATTTAAAAATGGCGGCTCCCCGCTTATGCTAATGAAGCCTGGGAAATTCAAATCCCGGGCTTCATTAGCAAGTGTGGTATGCATACATTACCCTCCTAGTTCGAACTAGGAGGGTAGTGTAGACCTACCCTTACATACAAATTCAACTTAAGAACAAACCTACAGTCCCTATCTTGTACGTAACCCGGGGACTGTCTGTACATGTATGTTGAGAATACTATGCCACAGGAAGCATGGGAACCCAAAGTGACAATCCATTAACAGCTGCTGCCAATTTCAGGCCACAGTGGGGAAGGAAAACAATGCTCCTTTTAAAAAGCAAAATAAAGATTCATAAGTAAACAAAAAGGTCTTGATTTATAAATTAAGACACGTGATTTGCCATCACGTTCATCTGGTTTAAGTTGTACATCCAGAAGTCCAACTCCAAAACAAGAAAATTTCAAAGCTGTAAACTTAAACCACATCCAAAGTAGATCTTTATTAACAGATGCTTTAGCAAGCTAGCCTTAGCTTGGCCGATTACTTGGGATGAGTGAAAGGAAGAAAGAAGCACAGATCAAAACAGTGTAGAAATGCCCCAAAGCTGTCAGACTGTGGAAGAACCAAAACAAAAGAGGACTGATATTAAGAGCTCCAAAGAAGATTAAGAATAGTTTTGGGGTGAGAGACTGGAGACATAGGCTAAAATCAGCTGCAACCACTCTTTGTGTAATCAAATGCCAAAATAAACACAAGAAATTGGGATTCTAGTGACTTGCATTTTTCTCACGATAGCAGCTAAACTGTCATCTATTTCCATATTATGTATAATTGCATATTTGATCTGATTTACCCTTACCAGGCTACATTTGGTCTTGTGTAGGCATCAAGACACATTTTAAAGGCTTTTTTAATGCTTTTTGGTTCTTCTAGAACAAGGTTTCCCAACCTATGGGTTGGGAACCAAATATGGGTCGCCATTAGATTTCAAAAGGGTTGCCAAGTGTCTCCCCAGGTGGCTCTGCCCTCCCTCCTCCCCCTGTTTTTGAATTGCCATGGGTCACCAAGTCTTCCTGAATTGTCAAAATGGATCCCCATCTGGGAACCGCAGTTCTAGAGCCATGGTGTCCAACAAGCTAGCCACATGTGGCCATTTGGCTGGTTGAGTGTGGCCAGTTCACTATAGCAGTAGCCACTATAGTGACTACTGCTTGAGAACTAGTGGGACACCAGGGCTCTAGAGGGTTAATCTGAATAGGGATGTAAGCAACTAGTATACGTTTATCGGATAGTTGAGTAGTGACTTCACTAGTCGCTTCCCTCCGTCCCCCTTGATGCCTCCACCAGAGAGGCAGAAAGGGAAGGGAGGGAGCAGTAGCTGGTGCTGTGGGGACCCATCTTAAGTCAGTTCCTCCCAGCACCGTCTCTGTTCCTCCCAGCACCGTCTCTGCAAGGAGCAAGGGAGGCAGAGGCACAGCTAGGAAGCAGAAGGAGTGGGGACTGAAGTTGTCCCTGCTCCTGTCAGTTCCCCTGCTGTGCTTCAGCCTTTGAAGTGTTGAAAGAGCCCTGCAAGGCTCTTTTACATTTCAAAGACTGAAGCACTGCAGTGGGAACCAACACAAACACTTCAGCCCTCACTCCTGCTGTTTCCCAGGTGTGCCTCTGCCTCCCCTGTGGTAGCAAGGGGGCAGGAAGGGGGAACAGGAACAGGCTTAAAAGCCGGTTCCCCCCAGCACCATCTCCAGGGTGCTGCCTGCTTCCCCCATCCCCCTGCTGCCTCTGATCGAGGCAGCTGGGATTGGGGGGGGGGGGAAGAGGAGAGGAAGGAAAGGAGAGAATGTGGGGGCTGCTGCGAAGCAGCCCCAGTCCGTAGGCAGAGCTGTCTACCGCAAACAGGGACTGAACTCAGCATGGAGGTTTTTCAACTTTCATGTTGCAGGCTGATGGACAGTTGGGATATAAAAATCCCATTTAATCAGCTAATTGACGAAATGTTAGGTTGATCTAATGTTTAACCGGTTAACTGGAGCAAAATCCAGGCTGGGGACCAGTTCAGCTCAGCTGGAGCAGCCTCCAGCCCAGCAGAAATCGGGACTGCTGAACTCAGCATGGAGGTTCTTACTGCAATCCTGCCTGCAAGGTGCCCCCTGGCCTGCAGGGGGTAGGGCACTGCTTCAGACCCCACAGATTACAGGTTAAACTTTCACATCCTTAATGGATACTTAAAGCTTCTTCACGTCAGCTCTCACACTATTCTGATTTAGACAGACAGTAGGTTAAATTTTGCACTTGGATTTGAATGGCCAACACTTTCCACAAGCAATTCAATTAAAACTTTAGAAACTTACATCAAAATCCAAAGGAAATACTTTAGTTATCTTTAATTGTGCTTTTCTCTCTAAACTCCATTTGAGATTTAAATAAAAGATAAAAAGTGTGTGAGAGAGGGAGGGCAATCACTTTATACCTCAAAAATAGTTAACTTTTAAAAAATGCATTAAACTGGACTTGAAATAAGTTCATTTTGTGATTCTTCTCATTGACCCTTTACATATGGGTGGGTGAGGGCTTTTTGTATGAACAGGACCAAGGCCCCAATGTGATGGATGCAAGAAGGCGTCCCAGCCCGAGAAAGCATTCAGTTTGAAAGCCCTTCCAAACAGAGCTGGGGAGAGAAAACTAGTTAAATTATTTTACTGCACCAAGTGACAGCACGGTGCAAAATTATTTTCAAAATTCTCCTAACCACTGATTAGCAGCATATTTGATCTGTATCTAAAGAGATTTAGTATGCCTCTTCCCATAGCTATCTGTCCAGTTGGATACTGCTGCAAACAGAAGACTCACAGGGAAACACTTGAAATGTATCAGTGGCAAACATACAGTAACTTGCTTTGCTTTTCAGGAAATCCCAGTTTTATTTGATCTTTACACACAAGTCTCTTGAGATTTCTTGATTTCTTCCAGATGCAAGTAAAAGTACCATATGGTATTCATCATATGCTTTACGATTTACTAGCCATTTAGGACCTTTCCAAAAAACACAGGCATTAGATGTTTTCACTTTTGGTAACCATGTCCAAATGTAACACACCTAGATCTGTCAGCTAGCTTATTGAGATATCAAATATTACATACTGGGCAAGATAGCCATAAGCCACCCAGTTATTTAAGAAACTTCTTTGAAGATTAAAGTGTGATCAACATATTCACTGGCCCCCATTAAAGATCTTTGGTTCTTATTCCCCACCTTCCCAAACAGCACTCTCACCTTTCCCTCTGCATCATGCATATAAGTCTCTTGGGTCTCAACATGGACTACCAACCACTGGCACATAGCAATTGTTCATGCCTGTGGTCTGTGCAAAGTGGACCATCCCGAGTAAGGATGTAAGACACTAGTCGACTATGCGATAAAATATTCCCTCTTCTCCCTCCCCCCCACTTTGATGCCTCTATAAGATAGAGGCAGCAAAGAGGGAGGGGGCAGGGGTACTTCAAAGTGGCAGCGTCGCACAGGTGCTGCCACTTTGAAACCCGTAGGCAGGGTAGCTGATCCGAGGATCAGCTGTGTGGCAGCTACTCCTTTAAAATGCCGCCTGTGCATCTTTCAAAGGGGCAGCTGTGGAGCCCGGGATCTGCTGGGGAGTCCCCAGCTGCCCCTTTAAACCGCCATCAACTATTCAATTAACAACATTTTAACATCCTTAATCCCAAGCATAGATATTTATTGCTACCTCCCAGCAAGGGGAAACAAAACAGCAGTTTTGGTCAAGTCACCAGGACTGCCAGGGTGCATCGACACTGCTTATTTTGAGCTGCAGGTGCAATCTACACTGCACCCATAGCAATTTGTGCTATGCAAATTGCATAGCTTATTTTGAAAATTGGTGCGGTCTACACAGCACTTATTTCAAAATAAATTGCTGTTCTGCAACATCCCTTACTTCTTGTGGAATGAGGTTTACAGAGATCTTGGAATAGCGAGCCTGTTGCATTTTGAAAGAACGGGCGAACTCAAAAGACGTGGAATAGCTGTTTTGGTATCCAAAAGAGTGCCGCGATGTAAACATAGCTCCAGTGATTTCCCAACAAAGTGAAAGAACTACATTTATAATTAACAACATCTCAGCATTAAACAACTATGCAGTTATTTTAAAATCAGCCTGTTCCTAGTAGTTTAGTGTTAAAATGTTCTCATTAAGGCAGCACACCCTCCTAACAGTCTTCTCTCAAAACAAGACCTAGCCTGCCTGATAGGATGGGGGGAAGAGGGAAGGAGGGGGAAGAGGGAAGGAGGAAGAGGAAGGAGAGAGACAAGAGGGATCCTTTCCCCCTTGAAAAATTCTTGAAACAGTTACCGTAACTCCACAGCCCACGTACACAAGATTGCAAAGGCCTAGTCTAAGCAATTTGATAATGCTTTTGGCACCACAGCATAAGGTATTAGAACACACACTGTACGTTACCTGCAGTCAGCTGCACAGGCAGCCCCATCCCTGTATGATCTACCCTTGCAAGAGACACCTTTCACCAGTCTTCTGTGTAACGAGATGCCATAAAAGAAGAGGTTTTGGCCATAAGTGACTACTACCCTATACTGGCTTCGCTATACTGGTACAGGGGTCCTGTAGCGTAGGCACAGCCTACACTGATGGAAAGATTTTTTCCAATCAGTGTACAAACTCCACCTCCCTGAATGACATTAGCTAGAGTGGACAGAAGAACTCCAACATAGTTGCATCTACAGGGCCAGGGGAGAAGTTAGGTCAGCATAGCTACATAAGTCAGGGGTATGTTTTTCTTATACTCCTGAGTGATGTAACTAGGTCATCCGAACTTTTAATTTTAGACCAAGCCTTAGTCAAACTCCTTTAGCTTCCAGAGTTGGAAAGTCATTTGATCTGAGTTTTAGAATTCAGGGGTTATTAGTGGATACAGTCCAACCTCTGGCAAATCATGAGACACTAGTTTTCACTCGGATAATGCTACATGAAGCCTAGAGGCATTAGGCTAAAGCATCTCAGTCTTCTACTTCCAATCCCAGCAAAGCAGAGACCTCACCACAAGAGACAGGAGGAGGTGGGATGTGGAGATCGAGTCTGCAGAATTTTGGGGGGCATTCAAGAGGTCTACTTTGAACAGGTTCTTGTTTAGTTCATTCCTCCTCTATCTTGTCATCAGGAATAGGGATGTTAGATATCATGTAATCAAATAGTCGTGTAAGCACATGAAATCTTAGCAATTACATGACTATTCAATAGTCCCCAGGGGGCAGAGCCAGCAGCGTGAGGAGGCAGGACACTTTCCAGGAGTGGGGCCAGAAGCACGTTGGCTGCCGCCACACCCCTGAGGACTACTGAATAGTCGTGTAGCTATTTACTTTTGGTAAGAGTGTCCAAATGTAACAGACATTGCAGGAAGCATGGATACCCCATGGACAGGGGCTGCTACCACAGATCAGCCTCTGTCCATGGCAAGCTCAGGCTGCTGCATACAGAGGCTTCTTCATGGCAGCCTCCCCTGCTCCCCACCCTCTGTGCTGCTGTAGAGGTGGCAGCAACAAGAACTGGCATCAAGTGGCTCAGAACAACCCAAGGAAACTATCATGGAAGGGGACTCACATTTTAGTAGTTCCTTTCTACAATAAGAGTATATATTTTGTATGATGTGTTTACCCAAAGGTCATCTTCCAACCAAGAGGCGCTAGCTAGGACATTCTTTGCTTCTATAAATGAGGGCTTCCTCACTGGACTAGTGATATGGCCTTCATTCCTCTTCCCTGCATCTTAGCCTCCTTATGTCACGCAGAGTATTAAGGATGTTAAATTTAGATTAATCAACTAATTGAATAGTTGGTGCGATTTGTATCCACTATTCAATTTGTTACGGGCACCTCTGCATTTCGAAATTTAGCAAGAGCCCTGCTGGCTCTTGCATATTTCCCAGGTGGAAACGCTGCAGGGAGCCTGGAGCCAGTAGGGGATTCAAGCAGTCCCTGCTGCCCCGCACTCCCTGCTTTTGAAATGTAGCAAGAGCCCATCTTGCTACATTTCCAAGGCAGAGGCATTGCCAGTTCCCCACTGTGCCCCTGCCTCCCATCCACAGAGGCAGTGCTGGGAGGAACCAGCTTTTAAGCTGGCTCCCCCGGAGCACTGGCTTCTGCTCCACCCTTCCTGCCTGCCCCCCACTTGCAGCAAGGGGTGGGGCGAAGCAACTACTGTAGTAGAGTTGACTAGCCAATAAGCATATGCTTATTGAGTAGTCAACTAGTCACTTACATCACTGTGTATAAATATATGGTGCTTGCAAAGATATGCAGGTGAGTAATGCCCTGTGCTTTTGAGAAGAGAGATAGTATTCAGACTGATTGTATTCCCAGGAACACTTAGTCCAATAGTATTTGGAATGCTAAATTACTGCAAATCATGGAAATCATTTTTTGAATATTTATTTTGATTTACCGTATTTTCCGGCGTATAAGATGACTTTTTATAGAACATCCCCCCAAAAAATCGGGGGTCATCTTATACACCGGGTATAAACATACTGTAGCTTTGGCTTCATACAGAACGTCCCTGTGCTGATACTGTATGTACCGCGCTGAGCCAATCCTGGCAAGCGGTGTATTCTATTAATGCATACAAAGCCTGCTCAGATTGGCAAAGGTTGTAATAGCCCTCCTCTCTGACTCAATGCATACAAAGCCTGCTCGGATTGGCTGAGTCAGAGAGGCGGGCTATTACAACCTTTGCCAATCTGAGCAGGCTTTGTATGCATTAATAGAATACACGGCTTGCCAGGATTGGCTCAGCGCAGTACATACAGTATCAGCACAGGGACGTTCTGTATGTAGCCGGAGCTACAGTACTGTATTAGGGCACATCCAGCGGGCTGGTGTTATTAAATGGTGTTGCCTTGGAAGGGGGGGTAGTCTTATACGGCGAGTATAGGCCAAAACCTATGTTTTAACTGGAAAATTAGGGGGTCGTCTTATACGCCCAGTCGCCTTATACGCCAGAAAATACGGTACTTGAATACACATAGGCTATTTATTCTTAATAGCCTGAGCACAGGTGAATTTCAGGTGAAACAAGAGAAGAAAAAAACTCAGTATACAGAGACCTTGATTTCAACTTCAGAGAGTTTAGTTATTGATTTTAAACATTGCCTGTACCACCTGTGTATAGTGTAAAAAATAATAATACACATTACTTGTCAAAGAGCTATTACATGGAGAAATCACACACACACATTCAAGCACATAGAGACAGCTCTTGGTATGCTAGTGCCCCCTCTCCCCCAGCAGACCAGGCTTTTCTGCTCACGACGCCTGGGGTAGAGCAGCTGGGGCGCTGCTGAGTTGGTCCCGCAGCGCCGCTCCTCGGCGCTACTGGAGCAACCCAGCAGCACCCCAGCTGCTCTGCCCCAGGCGTCCCCAAGTCAGCCGCTGCTGAAACTGACCAGCGGCTGACTACAGTAAGCCCCAGGCAGAGTTGTTCTGCCCCTGGCTTCCTAGAATCGGCCGCTGATCAGTTTCAGCAGCGGCTGAATCTGGACGCCAGTTCCGACTTACATACAGATTCAACTTAAGAACAAACCTACAGTCCCTATCTTGTACGTAACCCGGGGACTGCCTGTAGTAGGGATGTTAGCAGGTAGTCATTTATGCTATTAACTGATAAACCCAGTTAATCCTACAACTACATACATCCTCCTCCCTTGCTGGCTTTGTATCAGAGGCAGCAAAGGCAGGGTGGGGGAGATGGGAGCTGGTGCCCGTTGTGCTGGCTTCCCGCTTGTGCTTACTCTTGTGGAGCTGCCTGACCCCCCACCTTGTGGTCTCCCACAGAGGCAGCAGCACAGCGGGCAAGGGGAAGGCAGGAGATGGTGCACATGAGAAGCTGGCTTCAAGCTGCCTGTCCCCCTGCTTTAAAAAAAAAAAAAAAAAAAAAAAAAAAAATCCAGTAGTTAACATGCATATGTGTAGTTAACATCCCTAGTACATAGTCATCTGTTTCCTCTAGTTCTGCAAGCTGTCATTAGGCGTAGGAACCAAATTGTATTGTTCATATTTTATATCTGATGTATGTGATTCATCACATTAAAGATCCAGACTTGACAAGTCTCAGATCCTATCAAAACACACAGGCTGCGGAAGAGAAAGATGTTCTTCATCCACATTCTACCAGTGTCTGAACAGAAGCCCTTAGAGATGAAGATGCTAAAAGTCTCTTAAAAGAGTTAGATGATGTAGTTTTAATATGCATGAAGATAACTAGTACAAAGCAGCCATGCTAACGTATTTAACTGTACATGCTTTTTTTTTGGTTAAAGTCTCAAAAAGTCTCAATAAAGATTAGAAGTAATACATGCTGAACCATTTGTACGAACATATCTTGTGATGCAAAAGCAGAGCACTTCTGGGAAACTCTTGCATCCCAGACCATCAGTACAACTTCTGAATGAGAGATTCGTGTCAGATTCTTTTGACTGGTTGCCCCTCACTAAGGTGGATCAAGTAAATTGCCTAGTCACTGTCTATAATTGCTTCAAGTGGGAACCAGATTATAGTTAACAAGTTTTAAAAAACAGAGCTTCAATAAAATAGCTAACCCAGTTCTATAAGTTAGTGACTGACAGCCTACATTTATGCTTCAACTTATGAAAGTGGCAAAAATGCTCAAAAATAAAATACTATGACTTCAAAGGATTTTTTTTAAATCTTCATACTGCACTTCAAGTAGTTTGTATCTGTTCTTTAACCCTTGCCTCCAAAAAAGGGAGAGCCATTCTTCTTATGAACATACTTAAAGCTCATGATAGAATCTACATGTTTTGTTAGTCTATAAAGTGCTACCAGACCATTTGTTGTTTTTAAGTTGATCCTGTACAGACTAACTCTGCTACCCCTGAAGTATCCAATTAGTAACAGTTTCAACATAACTATATTAGATTGGCTATGTACAGTTGTATTGACAGGTTCTGATTTTCACCATTGTACACATTCACTATTAATTTCTTTCCAGACACAGTAGACCAATACGTTAAATGGTGTACTACTATCATATTCAGCTCCATCGTCAGTTTCATTTTGGAGTCCACACTTCCTATTGGGTTTCAATTTCTTTTACAAAGCTTAAATATTGGAGCAAGTTGAAGTTTTAAAATCTGATTACATATCAGTATGATGGAAGAAAGAATGTGAAACATTTCAGTGAATGTTTAAGTTTGAGGATAGGATGGGAGTACAATTTGGATTAGATTTATTAAATTTGGTGACAAGTTTGACCTTAATGATTCCCATTAAGTAGGCAGGGGATTGTTTGTGCATTTGAGGAATGATTCCTAATTTTACTTGACAAAAAAGGCAACTCAGTTTTGTAGCTGAACCAAAAAGAGTGTTTGTGCTTGATAGGGATGCTTCACACAGCCAGATATATGATGAAATCTCAAATGAAGCATCTATGATGACTGTAAATTACATAGGGTCAGAATAACTCAGTGGGATTTTGGCAAATACAGTTACACTAAAGTGAACAAATACAATGACCCAAAAATACCTATGTAGACAGTCAAGTTGTTGTTTTTTAGAGAGCATGCTACAGACAATGTAAAGAGTGCATCCTCAAATTAAAGAAAAAACTTCAGAATGTTACAGTTAAAAGCTTTTACCTGCTCTCCTACCCATTACTAGGAGAGTCATTCCATTATTTGTATTCTCTGCTCTGTGTTGTCAATTGGCTCTCTGGGTCCTAGCTTGCCACAATCAACATCTCTGCAGTGATGAACAGGGAGTCTGAGTGCTCCGGAGTAGTATAATCTGCCCTGTAAAACTTAACTTATTCTTTAAAAAAAAAAGTTCTGGCATGATTGCTGTGTGCACGGCCTACTGCTAGCTTCTTACTCAACAACTAACAGGTTAATTACGAGTGTTATACATTAATTATTAGACCAGATGCCAACTCTGTTACCACAGCAACAGGCACATGCAAATAGAAAATATTGTTACAACTAACATTCTTGTTTGCGCCCAGTTAGTCTGCATGTATGAGAAGAGCAACTACAGAGCTGCTCAAACCTGTGATGGTTTCTTAGGCAATTGAGGGTTAGTGCTTTGGATTCTGCCCCCTTCCACCCTGCCTTTTAAAGAGGGTTAAGCTTTTTGTTAATTAAATGCAAGAGTGTCTTGTAATCTTATCCTTTGCAATACAGCGGGGAGAAGTGCCAGGCGGAGGGGAGGGGAGGGGGGAGCAAGTCACTACTGTATTTATGCAGGACTTTGGTTTGCATGCTAAAAGTTAAGAGGGAATGTTTGAAGAACCAAGGTCTCTGCTGACAGACTATGCAGATAGAGTGCACCTTTTTGATGCGTCTTATATTGTGCTAGGGTGATACATTTAAGTTTGTTAAAGAATCTGAATCATCTGGAAACAAGATTGGTCAATTCACAAATATGAGAAATGAAGTGTAAATCAAACATTCAAGGTTGAACTTACCTAAAATAAAAAAACAACAAGAATTAAAAAAACCCAAAAGACTGCAGCTTATCTGAAGACTAAGTTTACACCACACTTTGAACAACATTAGCTGATAAAATGGTATAGGTTTGGGTTATAAAATGGAAGTGAGGGTTCTTTCTAAGCAAGAGCAGTGGCATATGCTAGGGCAAGCAAGTGAAGTTTCCTAGTTTATATAAAGGTTATCCTGATGTCCAATGACAAAAATTAGCACACATGTGGCTGGGAAACAGAATAGCATGGTTGGGATATATGGTACTAGAATATTTTTCAAGAGTGTGCAACAGTGCAAAGTTGCCCTTTTCTGAACCCTTTCCAAGGCCAAAATAGCTTTTTGAGGTGAGGAGACCACATCTGTACACAGTACTGAAGATATGGCGTACCATAGTTTTATACTTCCCCTCCTCCTCCCCCTGGTTTCCCCCTTCCAGCTCCCTCCTCCCAGGTTTCCACCTCCCCTCTCCCACCTCCTTTTCCCAGTCTCCCCAGAGGTTAATCTCCCCCCCCCCCAGTTTTGTTAAAGAGAGTTTCTGTTTTTGAACACACGTGTCCTTTATTTTACACATCAGGAAGGGGGGTTAGGGAGGGGTAAGTGGAAGGAGGTGAGGGAGGAATGGGGCACGAGCCCCCGATGGGGAGGACTGAGGTGGCTCTGCGGGCTCCTCGGGGTGGAAGCTCTCCTGCAGGGCCTCCTGGATCTTGACAGCCCCCTAAGTGACCTCCCCGGATGGCAGCCTGCGGCAAGTGCAGCCGGGCTGATGGCCGAGTGCTGTGATGTGCCAAGTGTGGGCACTCAGGGCACTCCAAGACAGGACTGCTTTGCTGTCCTTCGAGGGAAGTAGGCAAGCAAGCGGGGAACCCTGAGAACTGTCTGTCCGGGGTGGGGATGCGGGGGTAGCTTGAGCCCCGAGGGGGTGGGGGGCGCTTCGTGAGCCACACCCTGGGGAGGAGGAGGAGGAGGAGGAAGAGCTGCATGCAGCTTGCGAGCCTCAGGTTGGCCATGGCTGGTCTAGATCATTCCTGACAGGTGTCTGTCTAACCTGCTCTTAAATATCTCCAGTGATGGAGATTCCACAACCTCCCTAGGCAATTTATACCAGTGTTTAACCACCCTGACAGTTAAGAAAAACTTCCTAATGTCCCACCTAACCTTCCTTTGCTGAAGTTTAATCCCATTGCTTCTTGTCCTATCTTCAAAGGCCAAGGAGGACAATTTTCCTTCCTGTGACACCCTTTTAGATACCTGAAAACCGCTATCATGTCCCCTCTCAGTCCTCATTTCCAAACTAAACAATTCCAGTTCCTTCAACATGGCCTCATAGCTCATTTTCTAGATCTTTAATCATTTTAGTTGCTCTTCTCTGGACCTTCTCCAAATCGTTCTTGAAATGTGGTGCCCAGAACTGGACACAATATTCCAGTCAGGCCTAATCAGCACAGAGCAGAGCAGAAGAATGACTTCTCATGTCTTGCTCACAACATTCCTGTTAATGCATCCCAGAATCATGTTTGCTTTTTTTGCAACAGCATCACACTGTTGACTCATATTTAGCTTGTGATCCACTATGACCCTTAGATCCCTTTCTGTAGTACTCCTTCCTAGACAGTCACTTCCCATTCTGTATGTATGAAACTGATTGTTCCTTCCTAAGTGGAATACTTTGCATTTATCCTTATTAAACTTCACCCTAATTACCCAAGACCTTTTCTCCAGTTTGCCCAGATCATTTTGAATTATGACCCTACCCTCCAAAGCACTTGCAACTCCTCCCAACCTTGGTATCATCTGCAAACATAATAAGCATACTCTCTATGCCAGCGTTTCCCAAGCTATGTGCTGTGGCCCGGTACCAGGCCGCGAGGGGGCGGGAGGGGGGGAAGTGGGCCTCAGTGTGGCTGCTGGGAGGGGAGCAGGGAGGGCTGGGGGGGGGGGGGAACTGGCTGCTGGGAAGCAGGGTTGGGGGCAGCGGGGCTGTCAGGCATTGGAAGCAGGGCTGGATGGGAGGGGAGGTGCGGAAATGGAGGGGCGGGGAGTACACGGGGGCTAGATGGGGGATATTGGGAGAACCAGCCGCCGGAAGCAGGGCTGGACAGGGGCAGCGGGGCTGGCCAGGGGAGATCAGGAGGAGAATCGGCCCACTGGGAGGGGATCGAGGGGAGCAGGGCTGGTTGGGGGGGTCGTTGGGGGGAGTGGGGCTGGCTGGGGACAATCCAGGAGGGCAGGGGCGAACCAGTCGGGGAGATTGGGAGGAGAAGTGGGGGGGCGGGGGAAGGAGAAGCAAATTGGCTGGCAGGAAGTGGGACTGACCCAGTCACATGCAGACCTGGTCACACGAGTGAGTCTGGCCCCGGGGATTCATTTTGCCCCCCCTTCTTCCCCCAAATACCCTCCCTCATGTAGCTGCAAACTGACTGGTTGGTAGACACACACTCATGCAGCGTGAGCATGTCTACCAGCCAGGCAGTTAGCAGCTACGGACTGATACACCTGATAATAAATAATAAAATAATAAAATAATAATAATAATAATAATAATAATACTTACCCAATTAGAAAATACCAGACATTTTATATGTCCGGTATTCTCAATTTGTTTCCTGGACAGAACCCTCAAATACTGGACTGTCCGGTTCAAAACCAGACACCTGGCAACCCTACCCCTCCTTGCACCCTCCCTCCTAGCCAGATACCTTACCCCCCCCCAATCTGCTCCTGGAGTGCCCATGCCACGCCAGATCCCCCCCCCCCCCCCAAGCCCTGGCCCAGGCTGGGCAGAGGATGCAGGTGGAGGATGCAGCCGGGTGAAACAATGAAAATTTATTCATTTTTAATTCTTTTTTTAAAAATATTCATTTATATTTTTGGGCTGTAAAAAAAAAAAAAAAAAAAAAAAAACAGTACTAAAAAAAATGGGTTCCAACTAAAGTAAAAAGTTTGGGAAACCCTGGTCTAGGCAGCTTTCTATCCATCTTACAGTCCATTTCTCCTATCCATATTCCCTTAACTTGCTGGCAAGAATACTGTGGGTGACTGTATCAAAAGCTTTGCTAAAGATGGCACTGGGGGCTTTGGGAGGACCAGAAACTAGTTGAATATTCATCATTTGGTTCATTAATATGCAAATTAATGTTACCTGTCCTCCAAAAGCTCATGAACGGATTTACTGGTTCCCCTGTCAGAAAGTTTGGGAACTCCTGCTCTATGCCATCATCTAACTCATGAAGGATTTTGGGAAAATCCTTAGCACAAAACTTAAGTGACAGGCCTCAAAAGGTTTATCTGTTTTTCCTCATGCTACATCTACACTACGAGCCTCTCCCACAAGAAGAAATGCAAATGAGCACTCCATTTGCATATATCAAGCTCTCATTTGCATTTCCTCGCATCCCTTTTGTGCTGTGTAGAAGGCTCCTTTTTGCACTTAAGTGGGTTTTTACACAAAAAGGAGCCACTACACAGTAGTATTTGTGCAAAAACCTCTTGTGCAAAAGGGATCCAAAGAGGAAATGCAAATGAGTGCAACATATGCAAATGAGTACTCCATTTGCATTTTCTCTTGCAGAAGAGGCTCGTAGTGTAGATGTAGCCTCAGAGTAGAGGGAGAGAGTCAACTTTTTTGCCCCATCCATTTGGACAGATGTGGAGAATCAGGTCTCATACAAAAGAAACTTCTAGCATCTCTGGGGGCATCGAGAGAGGTTGCACATGGAAAAGAATCAAAGAGCAAGGATTCAGCGTCATACTTTTATGGAACTGCCATGCCACTCTACCATAGTTTGAGGGAACAGGAAATCTGAGAAGCCTCTAAAATACTGAATACACCTCTTTAGTTGCTTTTCTTTTTATTTATGGTCCTGGAAAGATGTAGATATCACAAGACATCTCACCAGTAGTCAATTTCTCTTACTAACCCTGATGACATTAGGCACATTCCTTAAGGTACACTTAGAATATATTAAATCCATTTTAGCATAAGCATCTCAAGTTTGCATACAAATCTTTTTCTTGAGGATTTTTTTTTTTTAAACCTCAGAGACATGGCCAATTTCAATATAACTTAGATGAACTACCATGAGCACTCTAGTTAAGAAATCAAGTGATGCTACACATGTTTTTAGGCTCACAGTTTTATACAAACAAACACTTGATACAATGCCCACTATGAAAAGCCTCAATGCCTACTATGAAAAGCCTCTTGAGAGTCTATGGGCCTGATCCATAGACGTCTCTATAATGCAACATCGGTCTCCATCAATAATTTCACCACACAAAAGAAAAGCCGCCTCCACAAGAGGCATGCAGCTATATAGCTCTTGCACACCTAGGAGTCAGGCCTGCTGCCAGCTGCTACTGGGTGGGGCACAGAGCTATCTGTGGTGCCAGTAGAGGCAGGTAACCTGCCTCAACACCTGCAGTGGTCACCCAGTCCCCCATAGCAACAAGACCCAGTGTCTGACATTCCACAAGCCAGTACTGGGTCATGACCCATAGTTTGAAAGCCACTGCTCTAGCTAGCACCTCTGCTGCTTGGTAAACAGAAGTCCATCCCTCCCCCGTAAAGCCCTAGAAACATAGAAAATTCTCTTCCTTTTTTTTTTTTTTTTTTAAGGAAGTGCTCATTGATCTGGCCAGGACACAAGGCCTACTCCAGAGTCACCAATCTTGCAGCAATTCTGCGCTACTGGAGCTGACCAGTGTTTGGGAAGAGGGGGCTTTGCAGGGACACAGGAGGCCCTGAGATCACCCTCCGCTCCCCAGGAGAGCTGCCTGGTAGGATAGCTGCTCTCATTCCCCTTATCTGAGAAGTGCCAAGTGCTGTAAATGTAAACACACTGATACCTGTGACCCTAAGGGAGAGCACAAACCTTTTAACCGTTTCCTATCACTGGTAAACCTGACAGTGAGAATGCAACCTAACGTGCTGCAGCTGCACTAATGCAATGTTTTAAGCTCATGTAGACCTGCCTCAAGAACAGTCCAAACCATTCCCCTCTGCATGGAACTTACAGGAATCTCAAAGTTTTATTTTCTTCTTCTCAAATAAAATAGATAAGGAGAAAGAGAAAAACAGGTAAAAATCTCATCCCTTCAATGAAGTATAGCTACATTAACCCATTAAAAAATAAAAAAAGTTTCTCTGCTCAGAGTTTATTGTCCTCAGCCCCCTTAGGCATTAGATGTTCTCTCCCCAACAGTCTAGTTGAGGTTAACCCACAGAAGACTGTTATTTCCTAGTTAGTCACAGTCATGGGATGAGTTACATACTAGAGATGTGACAGACTAATTGACTATCTGATAAGCAAATGCTTATTGGACAGTCGACAGGCTCCTCGACTAGTTGCTTCCCGCCCACGCCTTGCTGCCTCTATCAGCAAGAGGCAGCAGGGGGAAGGGGAGAGGGTGGGGGGAGGAAGAGTACTTCAAAGCAGCAATGCCACTTGGAGCCTGGGGCCAGAGCCCAGGCTCCATGCAGCGCTGCTACTTTGAAACACCATGTGCAGCCCAGGGCCAGGTGGGGTGTCCCCAGGCTGCATGCAGCATTTCAAAGTGGCAGCTCCGTGTGGAGCCCAGGATCAGTCCCCAGCACTAGGGCTGTTGCTACACTTCAAAGGCAGAGGTGCACTATCGACTATTCGATTAGTCAATTAACATCCCTATTGCGTATCCCTTTCACGAGGTACAGTTAGCATCTGCCGACTCCAGCAGCAATTGTTACATTCTCCCCTTTCTTGCTCCCATGGGGAAGTGGATGCAATTAAGGCTTTTCAAACACACACCTCAGACAATAAGCTACAGAGATAGTAGACACAAGAGCAAACAACCTGGAGAGACGGTTCTGCCCCTTACTGGATATAGGGCAATAACTCAAACATGGGTTCTTCAGTCACATGATCATTTCTTGTTCCAACCCTTTCTTCTGCAAAGACCTGTTCCTTAGCCCTGGTCCATACTAGACTACGAAAGCTGGTCTAAGGTACAGTATGCAACTAGCTATGCAAAATGGGTAGTTTATGGCTCAGCTGGAGTTGGCTAACCTTAGCGGTGTCCCCACAGAGAGAGGCTGACAGGAGCATTGTAAAATAAGTACCGTACGCCAGAGGGTACTGCCCTCAGCATTCAAGTTATGGGTCTATTCTAGACCCGCTAAATTGAACACTTCGGCTATGTCTACATTGGCGCAATCTTGCGCCAGAGATATAAAAATGAGGCTAAGCGTGGAATATCGCCGAGCCTCATTTGCATATCTATTTTTGCACAAGAGCCTCTTCCGCAAGAAGGAGCGGTCTACTTTCGGGAATAATGGCATTGCGCAAGAGGGTTTTTCTTGCGCAAGAAGGGGCAGTGTAGACAGCTCCTACTTGTGCAAGAGCCTCTTCCGCAAAAATGGCGGCTCATTAGATATGCAAATGAGGCTCAGCAATATTCCATGCTTAGCCTCATTTGCATATCTCTGGCACAAGATCGCGCCGTGTAGACACAGCTTAAGAGATCAACCTCCAAGCATATAGATGTGCCCTTACAAGGATGGATCTACCATTTTAGGGCTAGCCCACTGTTGCTGATTCTCATGGTTTGAGAACAAAAATGTATGTTACTGCCATCACCACTAGGGAGGTTAGAGAGCTCCTAAGTGAATAGTCACGTAACTGCATGAATTATCAGTTACACAACTATTCAAACATCCATGGAGGCAGGGCTGACAGCTAATGCGCTCCAGGCCCACCCCCTAAAAACCATACTGCTGCCTCTCATACAGAGGTAGCAGAGCAGGGGTAGCAGGCAGCAGCTAGTCCATGAGGGGAGTCAGTTTAAGAACTAGCTTCCTGTGCAGACTGGCTGCCTGCCACCCCACACTGCTGCCCCTCATACAGAGGCAGCAGCCTCTGTCTGGAGGAAGCCAGACCCCACACACACCTGCACCTGCAGACAGGAGCTGCTGCAGCAGAGCACCTTCTGTCTGCAGCAAGCCCAGGCCCACTGCTGTTAGAGGCTGCTTCCTGGCAGCCTCCCCTATGCCTCCACTGCTGCCTCGGATAGACGCAGCAGCAGGGGACTGTGGGGACCAGGGCAGGCAGCACTGTCTGCTGCCTGCCCCTCCCCCTGCTGCCTCTGTAGGACACAGCAAGAGGAGGTCAGGTGGGACTGCAGAGCCAGTATGCACCGAGAGCCAATTTGAAAGCCTGCCCAGTGCACGCAACAGCTCCTGCCTACTCCCTTCTCCCGCCCCACACCCTCCGCACAGCTGCCTCTCTATCAGAGGCAGCAGTCTGGGAATGGGGGCAGGCAGATCTGGTGCTCATGGGGAGCTCACTTAAAGCCAGCTCCTCTCAGGCACCAGCTCCCACTTTCCCTTACTGCCTCTGATAGAGGCAACAAGTGGGGTGGGGAGGAAGTGTGTGTAGTGAACAATATTAACGGATAAGCCTGGGTTTATCGGTTAATTGTGTAGCCATCAATACGTTGGCATCCCTAGTCATTACACAAACATGATCACTAGTATTCTGGAGTCCTTAGCCAGCATCCTCCTTAATTGTATTGAGATATTTTTCATTCCTTCTACATGACTGACCTTTAGAGGTTATGGCATGGAACTGTTACAGCAGTAAGTTGCCAGCTTCTTTGTTTAAGTTCAAGTCCCCCCCCCCCGCCATCACACTAGTATTTGGAATTGGGGGGGGTAACTAACTGTTCAGCTGCCTTGCAGTTGATCCTGTGTCCTCGTTTCCTAGCATGTAGTTCCTTCGTAGCTACTTTACTTATTTTGGTACACAAAACAAGTTAGATGACACTGGCTCAGGTGTCTGCTTGGGTAGAAACAGATGTATAATTAGGTCTACAAGATAATTAAGGTAAGACAATTTGCTTATTGAATTTAATCAAATTACAAAAGTCATTTGGAGAAGTTCCCTTTTGTTTGAGAAAAACTTGAATATACATACTAATGAACAAAAAGAGGGCACATCCTTTAAATGGAGCTAAAATACTACTTCGTACATGAGTTTAACAGGGTGTTTAATAAAGTTGTGCAGAAATGCAGGTATTAGTTTTGCAATTGCAGACAGAGGTTCAAGTGCAGAGGAGACTGAGCCTCTTTTGAGCTTTGCCCACAGCACATATTAAATTTTCATTGCTTTGTTCCAAACAAAAAGAGGCTATTCTACTTCATTGTGGCTTCTAATAATGGCTGCTTTCACTCTGGGTGTGAAAATGTAGAGTTCTTCCCATTCCCAGTTCACTGCAGTTTTTGGCCTGGGGTGATGGTTTTTCCTCCTCTAGGGCATTAATCTTTTGGTGTATATGGAAGTAAAAAGACCACCTTTGCATAATACCAGTGGGGCTTTGAGTATACTGTTAATTGCTATTTTCCATTTATTCATACCATTGTGTTGGCCAAATCTTTGATTCCACTTCAGCCTCAACTTCTTACAAGTTTAGGCTAAGAAGAAATTACTTTAATGCCAAACAAAAATATATTAATGCATTTTAGTTAATTTTTCAGAATGTACAGTAGTGAAGTAAGGGGAGGGAGTTGCTAAAAAGAGGAAAGGGATACATTTATTTAAACTACTGTAAGTATATTAAACACTCCCCACCCCCACTGCCTTATGCTTTAGCTTAATTATGGAAGTGAACACCACCAGTTAATTAAGACTATTAGTCTTTAGGCACTAAAAGTCAGCAGCCCAATGACAGCTCTTGGAAAGAGTGCTACTAACAGGCTCATTGGAAAGAAATCACCCCCTCCGCCCCGGCCCCCCCAATAAAATAAATAGTATTCATTAAAAGGCTAATTTTAGAGACTCAAGAGCTCATAGCAAGCCAACAGATGAGGAAAAAAAGAGGACAATACACCTACACTTCTTTAGACGCTTAAGTAATATGGGAGTACAGTCAGTTCCTTCCCTCCCCCCAAAACAAACCAAAAATCACAACCCATCACAACCTGTCTGCGTGTGGCTTTCCGAAGGGAGGATGCATGGTGCAGGGCAACACCAAACATTAAACTAGTTTCCCATTATGCAGTGGAGGTTGAAGTTGGTCACGTTATGTGTCCAATACACAGAGTACATATAGTATGAGGAGTGCAGATGTTTATCTCATTAACCTAAAGATCTAAAGTAGCAATGTCGCTATAAGGTGTAACTGAGGCCTTTAACATTAGGGCTATGTAATCACCAAGAATTAATAGGACATGACTGTTCAGCCACATAAAAAATAATACCACCTTTATTTTCACACACAGATCTATGCTGATCCATAGCATGCTGCTGGTTTAAAACACTGATTTTCACAGGCTACAGAAGGATCCTTGTATAAACTGTGCCTGTGCAGTTAGTATTTATTATTCTTGTCAGAATAAATGATTCATTGGTATCAGCAGATTTAAAAGATACTGAAGCCTATTTGCTTTGTTATCCCAGTTTTAGGGATCAAGACTCTCATCACAACGTTAGTACAAACAGCCAAGATTTCTACCACACTGTTTAATCAATCACTACTGTGGCTGCCAAATGAAATCAGCCTTTTGCACTCCAAACTCAGTGCACTGTTTAAAGTTCTTATTTCCATCTAGCACACAGTGTCTATGTAATGGGCAATTAGTCCAAGTGGTAATTAAGATGTTTGACTGTATTAAGATGAAGGGAAGGGGAAAAGACTAAACCGTGCATTTCTTTTACACCTTCTGTCCAAGTGTCTCAAGTGATACAATAAGATCTTTGGGAATACAGCTAATTTTTAATATGTTTGTACAGTGCCTTGCACCTCATTGGCCTCCAAGTCCTACTGAAGTATAAATGTTTATATTAGAACAGTCTGGATGTGTCCAGACTACAGGGCTTTTTCGAAAAAAAAAAAGTGGCCTTTTTTCGAAAAAACTTCCCATGTCTAGACTGCTGCTGCGTTCTTTCAAAAGTAAATTGAAAGAATGCAGTTTTTTCAACTGTGGAAAACCTCATTTTACGAGGAAGAATGCCTTTTTTCGAAAGTGCTCTTTCAAAAAAAAGGGTGCTATGTAAAGCAAACTGTGCTTTTTTGAAAAAGAGCATCCAGACAGCTTGGGTGCTCTTTTGAAAAAGCGGCTTGCTTTTTTGAAAGTACTGGTTGTAATCTAGATGCTCTTTTTCAAGAGAGGCTTGCAGTCTAGACATAGCCTCTCATCCCCACTCCTGCGTCTTGGAAGTACGGCAGAAAGAGTAAAGGACAAAACTGGAGGATTTGACTAGAGTGGGTCAGAGAGGAGGAAAGGGAGTGGTACTTGAAGATGGGAAGTAAATTAAACTAAGTGTTATCATGTAACTGATAACTCGCTGTTCCCCGTGGTCTCAAGCACCCCTACTTTATGTCCCACCATATAAACGAAGACATGCAAGACTGAGGCAGCAAACTGAGGGCTCCAAGTTGAAACTTTCAAAAGTAATCTCTGGGATTTAGACTTTAAATCCAAGTAGGGATTGCAAAACACAGTTCTCACACTGCTTTAAATCAAAGTTGTAGATTACTATACTAGTCATAGTGATAAAGACTGAAGACTGATTGGTCATAGAAACTTTTGTACAAGGGTGCAATTCTTTGACATTTTTATGCCATTAAAATTCCTAGCACAGTTGCAGTACACTAGAACTGGAGGGGGTGGGATGGGAGGAGACAGCCAAATAAACTACTGGCAAAAAAGTTATCTAGTATAAGCCAGGTCTACAAATTAGGGATGGAATTGTTAGTATAACTATACCACCAAAACTTTTCTAGTATAAGCCAGGGTTAAAGCAAACTACAATAATGTCATTTTACTGGTATTATCTTGTACCACAAACAGGAAGAGAATCTTGATCTTGCAGAAGTGTTTTATTCTGCTTTTCAGATTAATTTTATCAAGCCCTTAGAACCCTTCTTGAACACAGTGAAAGAGCCTGTGAAATTCAACTCTGGATTTCATCAGGAAAGAACAAGGAGGAGACTAAGCTATTTTCATTCCTTGGAATGGGGCTGGTGGCAGAGGGAGGAAAAGGAAGAGAAAAGAGAATTAAGAGGAAGGGAACCTCACCCAATCACCAACCTTTTGGTGAAGCAGAGTTAGAATGGTGTCTCCCCATTCTCAATAATATTGAGCTCTATTACTACCACTACTACTATACCACACACACACACACACACACACACACACACAAAGTCAACCTAATGAGAAAAACAGGGCATATGGTACAAGAGGAGACTGGTGTGGAAAAGAATGGGACCCAAACAAAATAAACACACCCATTACAGCTGAAACTACTAACCCCCCTCCCTAACAGCAGCATTTTGTTTGTTTAGTATAGCAGATTATTACAGTTTCTTCTCTCCAGGCAACTATTGGTTAGACATTAGAAAAAACAGAATACAAGTGGAAGTGTTCAGCTGCTAGGTCAGAGCATAGTTTATTTTAAATACTAAATATGACCAACTGCAATTTAAAGAAGAGTGCAATTTGACACAATAGAAAGTCAATAGCGATGTTATTTTCAGCCTTAGCACAGTGTTATGCCATTTTACCAACCCCAAGTTACATGTACTCCTGCACCACAAAGCTGCTGTTGAGAGAACATACATATTACTTTCAAGAAGTCAGGTTGAGGCCTGGTATATGAAGTTTTATAATAAATTCCACTACAGGTTAGTCTTTAGTTAGAAAATGAGTTCTTAGGAAAGAAGGAGTTTGTACATTGGTCTGTTGAACTTTATGAAGCAGTGAGAGAAAGGGAAATTAGTGTTACGTTTCAGCTTGACCAATTAACAACATTGCAGGCAGTGCTTTTGTGATGGTACTGCCCGGTATGCAGTACAGGCAGTCCCCGGGTTACATGGATCCGACTTATATCTGATCCCTACTTACAAACGGGGTGAGGCAACCCCGCACTAGCTGCTTCCCCCCAGCAGACCAGGGAGACGCGAAGCTAGCGCTTCCCCCCGCCCCTCCCCAGCAGACCAGGGAGCGGCTTTTCTCAGCAGACAACTCAGCTTGAGAATAAAGGACTGAGGGAAATGAGATGTGGGAGAATAAAACTGAGCTCTGGAGAAATGTTTGGCTAGAGTTTCCCCTACAATATGTACCAGTTCCGACTTACATACAAATTCAACTTAAGAACAAACCTACAGTCCCTATCTTGTACGTAACCCGGGGACTGCCTGTACTGTCACCTTCAGTCAGAGCTTTACAACTTTTTCCCTGGATTACCGGCACTTTTTTTTTTTAAACAAAAAAAAAACTGATTGCAGGTATATAATTAGAAGGAGCTAGGTCTTGGCCCTGCAGAGATCTTACACAAGTAGACATAAGAAAGTGTAAGTGTTAGAAGTCTGGGTTCCTGATTAGGGAATTTTAAAAATCTGATTAAGTTGTGCTACAGATGTTTTGTTGTATAGGTTGAACCTCTCTAGTCTGGCACACTTGGGACCTGACTGGTGCTGAACCAGAGAATTTGCTAAACCACAAGAGGTCAATATTGGGATGAAGGGATCTATTTTTATTCCCAAGGCAAACAAACAGAATAGCACTTGCAATGCTGCTTAATATTGGTGACCACACTGATACACCCTATCCAAGTCTATGCCTTGCCAAGGCTTATCAGCTTTCTTTGTAACAAAGTGTTAGTGTTGTTACACACTTTTACTGTATTGGCACAAAAATAAAAAAAGTTAAAGCATAAAAAAGTCATAATTACACTTAGCAGCATTATCAGTACTTCCACTACTTGCTGGTTTCCTTAGAGCAGGGCTAGGCATAATATGGACTAGGGGCCAGACCTGGCTCACAAAGCCACTGGATTGGGCCCGCCACAGCTGTTGTAGGTTTAAAGTGCAGTCCAGCACCTCTCTGCTCTGGAGTGAGAGGGAGGCTACGTGTGATCGCCCAGCCCAATCCTCAGCTCCTATTGGCCGGTTGTTTCTGCCAATAGGAGCCGAGAAATTGGCCTGGGATGGATGGGTCAGCACAAGCCCCTTTCCCCTCCCTGAGCTGAGCGCCAAATGGAGGCAATAGCTTGCAGCTCTAAGTGATCTGGGGCTGCAGCAGGCAGTAAACCCAGCCTGCTTTGGGAGGGGGGTTCTGGCCAGGAGATGCTTAGGTAAGCAAGCACCTCCCACCCAGAGTCTGCCTCTGTCACCTGTGCCCTTCCAGCATCCTAACTCCCTCCCCCAAGTCACCATCCAAACCGTCTGCACTCCCCTGCCCCAGGTCACAACTCCCTTCCAGACCTTGTACTGCCTCCTATAATCCTCCCCCAGGCCAGAATCCTCTCTTGCACTCAAACACCCTCCCGGACCCTGCACCCCAATCTCCTGACCCAGGTCACAACCCCCTTCTTCATCCAAACTCCCTCAGACCTCACACTGTCCCCTGCACCCCAGTCCCTTACCCCATGTGCCCTTCTGTACCCAGCCTCCATCCTAGACCCCGCACCTCCTCCACAGAAAAGTGCAGCCCTTGACCACTTTCCAAAATCTTGGAGTCCCCGCCCCCAAACAAAAAATAAATCGCCCACCCCTGCCTTGGAGCTAAACAACAACAAGGACCAGGACTGACAACCAGGGCTCGCTGAGCGGTGGCGAGCCCCGCTCACCAGCCGCGCGGTTCTGCGCTCTATGCATGTGCAGATTGCTCTGTGCCAGCTCTTCCGGGGTGTAATCTACTCGCCTGTGGCGAGTAGATTACATTGTTTGTCGAGCCCTGCTGACCGTAGACAAATTTTACAGGACTGTGGGAAACTTTGCCATGGACATTAAGCTAATTAGAATCTTGCCAGACCACGGATGTTGCTGGACCAGAGAGGTTCAACATGTACTTTCAATTCAGCTTTAGTCTTTACTCTGTTGATTAAATCCATGTTATTTGCAGGTTCTCTCCCCATACTACACAACTGAAAATATTTTCTTTATCTAACCAAAACTCAACATGTTACTAATACACTCTTCCTTTCAAAAGTCAATGAAACTGCACTAAGTAGCACTGACTTCAGAAGTTCTCCTTCCCAGAGGATGATGGGGTCCATAACTTGGAGGAAGGAAACCACATTGGTCCAGAATTTGCTGTCTTCAGTCAGTGCCAAACTACAGAAGCAGTGCCAAAGTATGGACCATTGTAAAAGTTCACAATATTTATCCTGTGATCCACAGACAAATGCTTTATACTTTAGAAATTCAGGAATAGAAGGAAGCAGATGCAGTGTAACATTACCAGCTGCTAACTTAAGAACCAGAGCTGGAAGATAATGCTTTCTACAACAGCCAGAAAGCAGAGAATTTGAATCCCAAGAGATAAAAGCAACATCCCCTCTAATTTTTACCATGTGTGTGCAGAATACTTATGTGCACAACCAGTAGAAACACTTGCTGCCAGCTGAGGGGGCTTTGTTAATCTCCTGGGTGGCACCCGAATCTCTTCTGGGTGGCAATTCAAGCTAATAGAGAACACTGGATATACATAATCCATCTATCTCTAATTCTAGCAAGAGACAGAATAAACTGCTTGTTATCTCTCAGTTATTGATCAAGAAAACACAATTAAATTCTGATCTCATAACCGACATGGGCTAGATTGTAGCCATAAGTAATGTTAACACCAGCAAGCTTTCCCCCAGCATTGGTTCTGTATTGGAAAATAGAGACATGTGAATGTAATGAGCACTACATGTATTATTTCCTGTTTGGTTTAACATGTCTCTTCTTGAGAGATGGAAAGTGGTATTCAAGATTTCATTCTTTAGGACTCGAGAATAAATTTTTAAAAGCTCTACTTTTGAGCCCATGGTTCTGCATGCACAATAAACTATAGCTAAGTGGCAGCATTTAGGACATCTAATTGCTCGATTAGAAAAAGCAATCTGGGAGCTACACAGCCACCACCGCCACATCTTTTGCATGCAATTCTGTAACCAGAAGTAGAGTACTAGCACAAATTCTTCACTCAGTTTTAAAACAGCTGGCACATAGATGTAGGAGACAGGTATACGTACAAAGCATGGACAAGTTTTAAAAAGAAGAAACAGAGTTTTTACCCTTTATCTCAGTTTCTCAACTTGCAAATACAAAATTCCAACAAAGTCATGAAATCGCTTAATGTTTACTATACATTAATACAATGAGAAGGAACCTGAAAGCTGTAGACTTAAACTTCACCTCTACTCTGAAATTAACAGCATCTACCCCCCCCAAAAAACAACCCCCCCCCACACTTCATGCTACAGAAGGTAACGTACATGAAACTGTTACCTCGATTATCATTCGTTTAAAAAGGTTGCTTTCTATTCAGCTAGTCTGGAATTTACATCCACATGACAACATTGTTCCCAGCTGCACTACACCAGGATAGCATGATATCTAGAAGCAATCCAGTGGAGCATTAGCCCAGTTCAAAGGATTAGACTATAAAAATCTTTCATACCCCCAAGAAGAGTACTATGTTTGTTGCCCTCTGTTGAGTTGTGTTCATATCATTTGTAGGAAAATCAGTCTACTGTACTTTTCTCCAATTAAAAATAAAGCTAAGTACATTAATATAATAAATTCTGTAATATGATACCATGTGGGCAGATGTCCAAATGTTCTAGCAATACCAACAGCAACACAAAATGTATTTAATTAAATTCTTTGTACCAATATGTACTTAAGGGGAGAAAAAAAGTTTCCATAGCTTAAAGCACAAGATTTGCTATTGTCAAATTCCTAATTTTGATGTTTTCCCCTTTGGAATTTAGAGATTGATATGTAAAACTACATATGATATTAAGGAACAAAACATGTTAGATTCCCTACTGCAAAAGATGCATCTGAATCTAAAAAGTATGATGTCTTGGTATTAGATCAGTAATACTTGGGAAGACTTTGCTTATCACCACCAGAACTGTTAGAACCAAGTACCTTTCACTGGATTTTAGGTCTACTCTAATAATCTTGGAAGTGGATTAAAAAATATGAGTAAACAGTCTCCTTAGTATGTCTATCTGCAAAAGGTCTTACAGCAGAAGTCTACAAAATATAAAAATAGTCTGCAAACTGCATTTCATTTATATCCAAACTGCATTTCATTTATATCCAAGAGTTTCTCAAGTTCAGCCTTTTCATTTTAAAATTGAGTGCCGGTACATAAGGAAATATATTTTATGATTAATATCTTCAAATAGCTAAGATCCATAAGAGGACAAACAAAATGCATGACAGTTGACAAACCTGACAGTGTATATTGGTTTTCAATTAAACAGATAGTTAGCTCAGCCTTCCTATTTAAAAAAATGGGGAACGTTTCAGGTGAGTAATCAATATGTATTCACAGAATTAAGAGACTAGTATTCTGAATTCAAAGCACGAGTTTGGGTATCCAATTCTTCTTTGTGAACATGCAATTTTCAGTCAGATGGAGCGATGTGCATGTATAAAGGGCTGCTAACAAAAAGGCTGAAACATTGTGTGTGTTCCTGCTCCAAAGACTGAAATATAGTTACAGAACAATACCCACAAGAAACCAGGTTAAGTGTCACGATTTCTCTGTGGTTGAAAGTCAACAGCTGCATTAGAAAATATTGTTTTACAGGTCATATTGCACCCTTTTGAATGAAGAGCCCAAATCTAGAGTCACCTTGTATAAGCAGCATGTTCCTCTGAGACTCATGCAAGGCTAGTTAAATTCTTGCTAGCCAACCTGCCTTTCCACATCCTTATGTTTTAGGTCATGCCACTTTAATAGTCACCTGAAAGACATTACCATATCCACCGAGATGAACATTAGAGAGAGTCCATTTTCCTACCTGCATGTAAGTCCCTTGCTACCACTTCCATCTGTATTCAGAATTTGAGCTTTTACTAATGCCAGCTCATGCTAGATCAAATTGTTCTCTATACTTTATAGCTACAAAATTACTTAGACATGTGGATTAGTCACCAATAGTACAAACGCATATGCAATTTTACTAATGCCCGCTTTGTTCCAGCCTTGGTCAAACATGCACAGCTTGAGTACACTGCAAAACATTTCATGTGAAATAAAGCAATGAATCTGTAGAAGTGAGATTTCTTTATTCAACCTTCCAACCCTGCAATCTAGGGAAAGAGAAAAAATTTGATGGCCTGTGGTAATTAAGATCCAGATTCTTGCCTAACATAAGCCAGCACAAGTTTCACCCATTTTCCACCAGTAGAAAGTTAGTGCAATGTTCATTACTTTCAATTGGTGTTTTTTAAAAGCTATCATAGTTTAGTAACTGTCACACAAGTAATGACAAGGTGATCAAGTAATATCTTTAACTGGGCCAACTTCTGTTGGTGAAAGAATCTTTTGAGCTTACACAGAGCTCTTCCTTCATTAGAAGTGTCTTTCCTATTCTACATTTGCTGTGATGCAACTGAAGTGCCATCTACTATCAGGAGTTAATACCCCACATTTAACGGTATTTATTCAAGAACATAGTTCCTTCAAGCTACTCTACATGCAGAAACTTGGTTTTGGAGTCAATATGTTCATCATAGATGAGTTTCTAGGACATAACATATCCTTACTAGTGCGCTATTTTCATTCTGGCATAAGCATCCTTTTGTTCAGCAATCACACTACACTTTACCAGGTGACTGCTCTGTCAGCCTACCTGATAATTTTCCAATTGTTCTCCAACTGTTCTATGCCCCTCACTCTAGAGTCTTCAGTCCAAATACAAGTGTGTAAAAAGGAAACTAGCTTGGCACCTTTGCCAACTGCCATATGCTATACGTAAGTATATTCCAGGCCAGCAGAACATTCCTTTTCAGTTTCCCAGTTTATCCTCCCTAGCCTCTCCCCTTGTTTTTAAAATATTCCCAAGAACTCTATTCAAGACACAAGGTTCACCACTGTAAAGACAGTTGTGAATTTCGAGAGTCAATTGCTTTGATTTTGTTGCATTTGAATTGCTACACATTACAGGTTAAATATGTTAGTGTAGCAATTCTCCAATGAGGCTTACACCATTCATTATAAAGGCAACATAGTATATGGATCACAAATCCATCCAGTATGCATATTAACTTACCCAAGATTGCACTGAACATTGAAGTTGAGCAATGAAATCCATGAATAATCAAAATAAGCATGTACAGTTCTTCCCTCTTATGGTAGAAGATTCTGGTGCATATTTTTGGACAAGCCATGTCAGCTGCCTTATCTTAACTGAATGGAGCCATCATCCTAACTCCTATATAATCACCCTGCTCTTAGAGTGCATTGCTACACACAGTTATTTCAATAGTCTGGCTCTGGAGCAGGAAAATATAAGAAAATAATCATTAAGGTGGTTAGATCAATGGTTCCAGATACAAACTTAGTCAAGACATGAGTCCATTTTAGTCCACAGCACTAAGTCTGCTCCCTTAAAAACACCAGACAGTTTACCATTGAAATCACACTATACATCATACCCTTTATGAGGAAAAGGATCATCAGCTCATTAGAATAAATAGCCCTGGGGGAAGGTGGAAAGAACATGATGTTTTTATTTTTTTAAGGCCAGTGCTCTGCCTAGAAGTTTCGTCCTAAAAGGAAAATACTTAAAAATCAGAGCTATCAGAATGCTGTAGTTTAAGGGAGGAAAAAAATGGAAAAAGAGTCATGTTCTGAGAATCTCATGTCAATAGTTCAGATTTCAGTCAAGAAATGATAGATTAGCCAAGAAATGAAGTCTGATGCACTTTTCCTTTAACATACACAATTTTCATAATATTATCTCTCTAACTAAAAGAAATGATCGTGCAGCTTAAGTATTAGCCTTAGAGAAATGTGATATTTCACTTCATCATTAATTTCACTAAGTCTTATTTGGCTACATATGTACCTGTATACACAGCTAAACTACTTTTGTTGAGTATATTAATGAACTAGGCTATTACTTTTTAGTGAAATAATTACATTAACCCTACATCTTTTCTCCTATTCTTAAGGCCTAACCATTCCAATGAGCTATATGGTACATTCCCCTTCCCCAAAGGGGCTATAGTAGTCCAAAGTCATCTATTGTACATATTCCAGATCACAGCACCATCCATGCAAAAAGAGAGAAAGCGTATTTGTGTGCAAAAAGCAGAACTGAAGTACGCTCAGGAAAGCTTGGTTGATGCTCTCCGTGTCCTTGAGTCTCCTGAAAGTTCCTAGCAGGGCCGGGTCGGAGTGAAAGATGCAGTTGAGGAGTGGGTGGGGAGAGATGATAGATCACATCTCTCACTCACCTCCCTGGGGAGCTAGACTCCCGCCACCTTTGTGCTAGGTTAAGAGCGAAGCTGAAGCGCACACACAGTCCTCTGGGGTTAGCCGCCTCTTCCTCTCTCGCAACTTCAGTCTCGCCTCCCAAGTTGCTAGTTCAACTCGCACACTCGCAAGAGAGCACGAGTGGAGCAAGGAATCTCACGTGGAGCGCGAGAGAAAACACATCGCGTGCCTGTGGCTCATTACAGCTAGCCCCCGGGGGAGGATGGCTGCTGGGAACTAGAATGACCCTTACACACACACACACACACACACACACACACACACACACGATCGGGCCACCTGAAGACACCCGAGTGCAGGGACATCTCCCTTCCCCAGTTCTCCCTGTCGCGCCCCGCCACTGCCCTGCGCGCAGCGCCTTTCGGAGAGCGGCGAGCGCTGGAGGGGGTGTTGCGATGTAGCCCATCACCGTGGCCGGGGGCGCAAGGAGCAGCAGCGCCCTGCTCCCGGAGGGGGGGGGAGCTGCAGCCCGGAGGCGCTTGCCTGCAGCAGCTCCCCCAGCGCTGCGCGGCCAGGGCCGCCCTGCCCCGGCACAACGCGCCCTATTTTTAAGCAGCCGAAAGTTCCCCAAAGCGCCCATCCCTGCGGTTTTGGGTTACCCGGGTTATAAATACGAGACGCCGCCGCGGGGGGGAGGGAGCCCCCGGTGCCCGGAGCGGAGCCCCGGGAGATGGGGGGCGGCCAGCAGCACTTACCGCAGCGTCTGCGCTCAGCCCCCAGAGCCCCAGCAGCAGGCAGCCGGCAGCCAGGCGGCTGCAGCCCCGCAGCGCTGACATAGCCCGGCCGGGGCTGAGCCTGCGGAGCGAGCCCCCCTCGCGGCGGCCCTTTCCCCTCTGCTCCGCCGGGCAAACTTCTCCCAACTCCACTTCTCCCGGCCCTACTTTGCCCCCAAAAAAGGCAGGCGGGAGGTATCCCTCCGCCGCACTCTACCCTCGCCGGGCTGATGGGCAACCTGGAGAGAGGGGCATAGCGCAGGGGAGGGGGGGCATTCCTGAGCATTCATTTCTCGCCCCCCCCCTCCCGACAGACACCTGTTCGGCCGAGAGGTGGGGATCTCTGCGGCCCTCCTCTCCGGTCTAACACACAAAACAAACAACCTCCCCCCGCTCAGATGCCACTCTCTTCACAGGGGACTATTTGCTGCAGCGGAAGAGTCCCTTGGGGAGGCTGCATTTTAATCATTGGACGCCCCGGTTCGCAGGCAGCGGCAGAGCCGCTCGGGAGCCAAAAGAGAAGAGAAGCGCTTGGACACTCAGGTGCACGTTGCGCCTGGTTCTTCCTCACGGGCTGGCAGTAAACCGGAGTCACTCCGAATCTGCCCCTAGCTAACAGGGATGGAAGGCAGAAAACACCAGGTAACTTCCCTTCGAAGTGCCCGTCAGTGCCCAGCCTTCCTGGCGGGTCTAAAACAAAACAAAAAAGCGCCCCCACCCCAGGGCCCAGGCAAAGGAGGGGCGCCGTGTCTGGCTGCACTTTTAACCCACCAGGAGGGTGAAGCCCGCAGCCCTTTGGCGTCCTTTGCTGAGCTTTGATATACATCGGAAAAGTCGCCTGCTCCACACCCCGCCGCACTGCTGGTAGCGATCACCGTGTGTGTGTGTGTGTGTGTGTGTGTGTGTTGGGGGGGGTATCAGCATACAGCCCATACAAAGCAATTCTGATTGTAGGAATCTTAGGGTCACCTCCTTGTGTGAAAAGAATCTGTCGCCCCTTCCCCCCCCCCCCAGCATTGGTGGTAATAGGGACAGGTCGGGGGATGAGCGCGTGGGAAGCACTGAACAATTAGGTGTGTGTTGGAGGTGGGGAGGGGGAGATGTCTGTATTCGTGTGATTGACAGCCCTGGGTCCTCCCCCTGTCCTCCATTCCGCTTCTCAGCTGCCTGCTGCCGGGGCACTCCGAGGAAAGCAACTTTGGTGAGTTCGCTTTTATCTCCACGATCTGGCTTCTCACCCACGTCGCGGCTGCACTTGCTGGGCCCCTACGTGCAGAGGGATCCATGTGATCTGTCTCTGTTTCCCTCTCCTGTGGCCCCTTCTCCCTTGACCCGCTCTTTGCCCCCCCTCCTCTTCCCAGCAGACCGCAGTTTAGCCACCGGGCAGCGAAGCTTTCGATGAACGGGAGCACGGGGCGAAGTGTGGTCAGTGGCTGGGGAGCAGCATGTACACAGGGTGAGTGAGCCCCCCAGCCCTTCTCCTGTGGGGTCGGGCCGGGCAATGGTCTGGCTGGTTTTGCTTCAGCTCCCTCTGTGCTTTGGGTGCCCTGCGGGGGTAACGCGTTGTTTCCTTTGCCTCCCACTATAGGATTGTTGTTCTGGTTGCTCTCTGCCTAGCTGTGGAACTGGTGGCTGGGGTAAGTTTCCGATCCAGTGCAATCCCCATATGCTTTTTACTGACCTCTTTAGTGCTGAAGGCAGAATATGCATGAGTGGGGGAGAAGGGTGCTGAAATTAGAGCGTACCTGGGGATGGGGGTTGATTCAAAAACTCACAGCATCTGTTGTTTCCACCCATGTTGTTTTGCAGTGGTGGTTTGAGAAATTGTGGCCCGTACCATTTGAATGTGACAGTTATTTGGGATTGGATGGTGTGTCTGTACTTGTGCTAATTTTCAAAAAATTACAGTATGTGTTGACTGCAGAGGTAGGTTATCCGTGTAATTATACACAGAAATTGCATATCATATAATGCTTGCATCCCTGCAGAGCTCCATTGAGGTCACTGGGTCTCCATATGGGTACAGGGGATCTGACTAGGTACAAGGGATGTCAAATGCACAAAGTAAATACATTGGAAAAATAAAATGCCTTTCTCTTGTTCCACAGTTACTGTAATCTTCAGTATTGCATGTATCAACAGTTGGTAGAATAGGTCAAACAGAAGTTTAATTTTTGAGGGGTTGGTGGTCTGTCAAAATTCCCAGAGCAAATACTGTGCATTGTTACATCTGTACAACATAACTGAAGCGAGGTGCAGAATGCACAAGAATTACTGCCAATAGAAGATGGTCAGTTTAGTTTTGCTGAGCTTTGGTCCTGTCACATTTTACCATTTTATTCGTAGAGACAAATAAAATGATATCACATGCTTTAGACCCAAGGTAAAGAATGTAGCTTAGAAATGGTGTCACAGTTTTAATCACTTAGCAATGTGAATTTTCGGCATCGGCTGTGTAATGTATGGTACCTGTATTTTTAACAGATTGGAACTGAGACTTTTTCAAGTCAAGTGGTTTATTGAGCCACACAACTCCCATTAACTTCAACAGGAGTTGTATTTCTGAATCCCTTAGCTGGCTTTGAAAATCTCACCCATGGTCTAGCACACTGTATATGCCAGGAAATATCCTCTAATTCTTGGGACACATCAGCCCTGACCTTTCTGTATTAGTTATTTGTTACTGTTTTGGTTGCCTTGCTGATTCTGATTAGTTTCTACTTTAGCTTAGATCACAAGTAAAAGATCTGCAAAAGTGGTGAGGAGTCCTGTGGCACCTTAGAGACTAACTGAAGTGTAGGAGCATAAGCTTTCGTGGGCAAAGACCCACTTTGTCAGATGCAAGTAAAAGATCTGTTCAAGGGCTTATTTGTCTTTAAGTAAGTCCTTTTCTGTTTATATTATGAATACTACTGAGTCAGGAAATTAGGGCTGTAAAATCCCATTTAATCAGTTAACTGGTTAAACATTATGTTTAACCAGTTAACTTCTTAAATGAGAGTGGCCCTCCCCACCTGCTGCAGCTGGGTAAAAGCCATCTGCGGCATGCTGCTCCAGCTGGGCCATGCCCACCATGGAAAGGGGCTGCTCTAGCCAGCCTGGAGTGCTTTCCACCCGCAGTGGGTCCCTCTGTTCTGGAGCAGTCCCCTGCCCATGTCAGCTAACCATAACCCAGTAAGGAGGATGCTTACCTATTTCCTGGTTAATCATTCACATCCCTATAGGAAATTAAGGTGTCTAGATATTGTGAATATAAGTACAAGAAAATTATGTAATAAGAAATGATTCCCCTACTCTAATTTGTCAGTTTGAGCTGTTCAGGTACTGTACTGCTAATAAAGCAACATGTCTAGATCTCTGAGGAAATCTATATATTCTTCCTGTTCATTGGCAAATATGATTCTTCTGCACGCTGAATGAACTATAGAAAGATATCTTGGCTAAACATGTCTTGTTGAGTGAAGAGTCATAATGTACTGCCACTAGAAAAATGGATATGTGTTGCTCTCTTATATATTAATTGAAAATTTTGCTCTGCCTCTAATTTTATTCTCTTCCTTTTAGACAATTCATGGGGTATGGCACAGATCATGTATTCAGATAGGCATCTCTATTAGTTTCTGTGACTGCCAGGGTGTTTGACAAATAGAGCTACACACGTCCTCTTTTCTTTCAGTCCTAAAAGTCCTTTAGCGCTGAGTAGGTTCAGAAAGTGAACAATGTGTCACATTTCATAGGAACATTTGTTCTGGTTTGATAGCCTTATTTCACCAATACGCTGACTATTTTGGCAAGTACCATTAGTACAGTGATGTATTTTTTGCAAGGAGCTAAGATAGCCTATAATACTGAATGACTGTAATGGTCATGAAAGGTGCAGTGTTGGTTGCGCTGGAGATAGTAGTTGTTCCTTTCATTAAGAAAGTACAGAAAAGTGCAGGTGTACAAAGCTGGATAAAGACAACCCGGAGCCCCAAGTACATTATGTCATGGGGCTTATTCCACTCTACCCCATGCCTGCCCCTGGAATGGCAGTGATAGTGGCACTCACTCCCTACCAAGGAAGACAGTGGTGGAGGGCTCCCCATCTCCTTCGGAGGAGCAGGCAAGGATCAGGGTTGGGCCTCTCAGCACGTACGCCAGCAGCCTGGGTGTACGCCAGCAGCCTGGGTGTATCAATAGGAGTGGTCGGCTAGGTTGGGCCCACTGCAGCCTTCTTCAGCTAAACATCCAGGACTCTGCTGGGGTGCTGTTGGTAGGGATTCCAGACTAGTGGGCTTTGGCATTCATTGAGCTGCAAGAATCATTTTGCCCCTTTCAAAGCTATTATTTCACACTGTCAGTAGATACCACTGCAGCAGGTAGGCTTGGCTTATTTTCTCAAGCTTTGCTTTGTAAGCACCCCGGCTAGAAATGTAGAAAAGCACGGATCCTGATCTCAACCCATTGCGCCAGGAGCTTGGGCTGTAGTCTGTCCTTAGTAGCGTGTTTCCCTCTGTCACTTTGTGGTCCTTGGAGAACACAGCTGAAGCACTTTTCTATAGATGACATGATTTTCCATGTCCCTTCAGGCATTGATCTTTTTGCTGACACTGCTGGGAAAGATGCTAAACTTGATGTGTCACACTATTCACTAGGAACCATATTGAGACTACCAATACATCCCACCATAACCATGGTTCTTCAGCAATTCAGACTCAGAGCAGTTTACTTATAAGACAGAGGCTCTGCATATCATTACTGATCCCCCAGAGACTCATTTTTGTTGAAACTTTGAATGTGGACCGATCAGATGTCCTTTTTGTTCTTCAGCATTTAGCACATTATTCTGTAATGCATTCAGAATGGGCAGAAGTATCCAAGTGATTGATGCAAATGTCTTGTTGATGTAAAGATTAAGCAGAAAATTCAGCCCTGGCATAACCTGACTCAATATCATTGATGTTATTGGAGTTGTACTAGATTATGCTAGGCCATGATCAGGCCACGTGGTCCAGCTTCCGTACTGCCTTATAGTATCCAGAAGTGTTATTTCTGATTCTCTGTGCTTTAAATCAACATGTTTGCAGTACAAGTGTAAATGGTTTATAATATCATGTAGGTAAGGTATATTGGATCAAAATTAATATGTATTGTAACTCCTTATTTTTTGTTGAATTACACCAAGGAATAATAGTGATAGAAATGTAGCCGTGTTAGTCTGGGGTAGTTGAAGCAAAATGCAGGACAATGTAGCACTTTAAAGACTAACAAGATGGTTTATTAGATGATGAGCTTTCGTGGGCCAGACCCACTTCCTCAGATCAAATAGTGGAAGAAAGTAGTCACAACCATATATACCAAAGGATACAATTTAAAAAAAAAAGAATACAATTTAAAAAAAAACCAAGGAATAATGTGGTCTAATGGCTATAAGAAAAATCATGATACAGAAGAATTGACTGTTGAAAGAACAAATTAAAGACTTAACAGTGGCTCTCTTAGTCCTGCGTCTAACAATTCATAGTTCCTCTATATGTGGTGGTATGGTCATTAGAAGATGAAATCAAGTCCTAACTTCTTTGTTTGTTTTGATCATTTACTGTAAGAGGATAACCTTTTGATAGCATGATTGTTTCTTTAACTTTCCCCACTTTTATCTGACCTGAGCTTTTTCTGGAGAGAATTCATTTGATTTTGCTGAGGCCTGTATGGGAGACGAGTCAACAGAAAGTTTCAGAAGAAATTATATAAATTTGAATGTATATTCTTATACTTATAAAATGAAATCTTCATCCATTCACTAGGTAAGATAGTTACCCATCAGCCATAGGAATACTTAGGGGTTGAAGCTAGGAATGTGAAAGTGCAACTAGGTACAGTACGTGGTGAACTGATGAGCCTATGCTCAATGGTTAATGTTCACAGTTACACACAGGCTCCTATCACGGGCAGGGAGCTGGATTAAAAGCCACCTTCCCATGTGCACCAACTCCCGCGGAACCAACTGCCACCCCCAAATGTAACCATGTAACGCAGGAGTGGGCAGTAGTTTTTGACGTGGGGGGAGGGTACTCCACAATTTTGGAAAAGAGTTGAGGGCTGTACTCTTCCACGATATTGATGCAGAAGATGCGGGATCTGGGATGGAGGCTGGGTGCAGAAGGGAGCTTGGGGTAAGGGATTGGGGTGCAGGAGGGAGAATGGAGTCTGGGAGGGAGTTTGGGTGAAGTAGGAGGTTGTGACCTAGGGCAGGGGACTGGAGTGCAGGGGTTTGGGATGTGACCTAGGGTAGGAGGGGATTATAATTTGGGTCAAGAGATTGGGATGTCAGATCTGGGAGGGGGTATGGATGCAAGAGGGGGAAAGAGGGTTTGGATATGTTGACGGGGGAGGGGGGAAGGTAGAGGCTGGTGTGCCAGAGGCAGACTCAGGCCAGGAGACTTATCAGCAAACAACCAAACCAGTCTGCATGCTTGCAGACCTATGACTTTCAGAGCTTAAAACATTTCTCAGCCAGCCTGCCTGCCTGCCTGTCCTGCACCTACACGCTCTGAACGGCCATGTGCTTGTGTGAATAACTGAGCCAAGGAGAAGGGGCATGGTTCTTCTTGGCTGCCTGTTATCAAACAGGCAGCTCTCATTGGCTGGTTTCTGGCTAGAAACCAGGCAATGGCATTGTGCTGGGGGTGGGGACAGCTCCTGAAGCTTTGCCCCTTCCCCTCCAGTTTTGAAACAGAAACAGGGCCTCGTAGCCACATTTCTGAGTGGCATACAGGGTCATTGGTAGGCCAGATGCGGCCCATGGGCCATATTTTTCTAGGCCTGGTATAACCATTGAAAATGTCAATGGTTACACGCTCATTTGATTAAATGCATTTTAACATCCCTAGTTGAGGCCTCTGTTGTTGCTTGTCTTTATGCAATGCATGTAGTCCCAGTGGAAAGGATTATGGTATTAATTTGCTACAGGAGGTCTGTTATGTTATTCCCCGTAAGAGCATGCTGAGAACTATGAACCAAACTAATTTAGAACTGAATCTGAGTATATACAAATATTAAAGGTCATATAAAGCCAGTTCTCTAGTGAGTGCCAAGGCCTGTGCAGAATTCCAGTGACATTTTACTTAGCGCTGTTTATTATATTTTTCTTATTGAATAAAGAGCTATTGATCCAGAGTGTTTTTTTGGATGCTAAAGATAAGTGAGTGTTGAAAATGTGGTATTCCATTTGGCACTTACATAATAGGGACAAAATGAGGAATTCCTTCAAAATACGGCAATGCCCACGAATTCAGCTTTCTTTCTTTGCAATATAATAAAAAAGCCATTTGGGACAGACTGGGGATACCTTATGCACAGGAGTGAAAGGAGGCATTTGGTACAAAATATCTTCTCTCCCTATTGCATTCCATACCTTCCGCTCGGTGTAGGGCTGGCTGTAATGTCAGACTTCAAGGACTGGGACAGTTTAGCACTAACAAGTAGGGCTAGACTCCCTAAAGTATGCAAGGTTAGTCTTTGATGGGGTCATAGCCCCTTCTGCCCAGTTTCATAGCCTCCTAGCTGCAAGGATGGGCAATGGTCTCTGCTATTTTGTGCCTTCCTCAGTCTCTTCCCAGGGAATGTCTTCAGTGCTTGCTTCTTTTGCTGTGCATAGATTTCCCAAGAAGCCTCAGAGGAAAATTGACCTCACTGTTGTTTGTAAGATGCTCACAGAGGCCAGGATTAATCAAAGCAGGTAGGCACATGTTTAACTTCAAGCATATAACCAATCCCACTTCAATATGTTTATGTACTTTGCTAAATTCGGAACAGGATTCTCAACATTTGAAGTAAAACCTCTCAAAAGTTGGTCAGTTTTCATACTACAACCCTCTTGGGAAAGTGGTGCCCAAACTCTTCCTGTGGTACCCCTCTTCCTTTACCAGTAAAGGAATCTGTTCATGACCATGTCCCCATAGTTTTCTCATCAGAGGAACTTGACCTGAAAGTGGAGGTAGGCTGCAGCTAGAGGTGGAGCTCGCCTGGGGATACAGAGGGAATAAGAGCAAAGCTGGGTGGGGGGCGGAGCTGGGCGACACTGCCTCACTGTCCCCCTCCAAAAAATCTTCTGGACATGAAATCTTCTGGACAATTAGCTATTTTGGCTAATATCATGGTCAGAATATTTAAAAAATAATACATTTCAGGATTTCAGGTATTTAAATCTGAAATTTCACGGTGCTGTAAATGTAGGGTTCCTGACCCAAAAAAAGAGTTGGGGAGTAGTCACAGTGTTATTGGAGCGCTGCCTTCAGAGTGAGGCAGCTGGAGAGTATGCTGTGGCCACTCTTACTTCTGTGCCCTCGGTCAGCAGCTGCCACTCTCTGGCCACCAACCTCTGAAGGCAGCAGCACAGAAGTAGGGGTGGCAATATCACAACTTCCTAAAGTAACTTGGCAACCCTCCTGCACCTCTCTTTTGGGTCATGAGGAGGACCCCTATTTGAGAAATGCCCATCTCCCCTGTGAAATCTTTATGGTATAGGGAAAAAACACATACAAGACCAGATTTCATGGGTGAGGGAGGGCAGATTTCATGGTAAGTCATTTCTCATGGCCGTGAATTTGGCAGGGACCTAACCGTTGAGCAGACAGTACTACAACTATTTACCTTTTGTTTGCATTTGCAAGCTTCCTTCGTAACTCTAATGGCTAGAAGTATTTTTTTATGTCAAAGCTTAGTACTTTGTCTTGTGAAGCTATGTAAATGCAAGGGATTGTGAATTAAAGCAGTGCCTTCCATTTCAGAATTAGGAGAAAGCTTCACAAGTGACAAACGATTGCGTGTTATTTCCAAAATACAGCAATGGGAATCAGTGTCTTGCAGTGATCTGTATCATTTTTTTAAAAGAAAAAAAATTGAGAGATATGAGTGTTCTTTGGCAGTTTGCCATTCATTCTGCCAAGGAAAGTTCCGCCTGAAAGAAAACCACTTGTTGAGACCATATCTGGAACATTTCTACTTACTTGCAGGATGTTTTTTCCAATGGAAGTCAGAATTGTGTATAGGACAATTACCCAAGCTTAGGACTGTTAGCTGGGAGCATATTAGCTCTTTCCAGCTGTCCTAACTTGTATTATGATAGCTCCAGGCATATGGTGTTTGTTTTTAGATAGGCAGGAATGATAAAAATAGCAAAAAGTTGTGATAAGTAAATTGGGCCCAATCCTGTGAAAGCATGCTCACTCAAGCGGTTTCATGTCCATCAGTGACATTGCTCTTTTGTGAGGCAGGACTTCTGTGAGTAAGATATGCGGAGTTTGGCCCTCACTTAAAGACATAATTCCACTGACAACCAGTGAAGGCAGAATTTGAGATAGCTGCTCATTTCCATGTCTCCAGCTGGCAATCTGGGCAAGTCTCTTATTACTGTTGCCCCTGAGATGTTGCAGGGTGACAGGGAGAGAGAGAAAAGTAGCTTGACACTAACATGTCTTATGAATAAAGAGTGATAAAGACAAAGTGGGGGCTGCGGATTATCTACTTAGGCCAGATCTGATATGGAATATTCTGGCACTAAAACAATATATTTGCAAATGTCCAGAACAGAATAAAAGGATAATGGAACTGAAAGCAAATTGGAGAATTTAGGGGTAATGGGCCTCCATTGAAGTTCTTGCACTTCAACTGGGATTTGAGGCAGGGGTGCATAAGGGTCTGTAGCAGCTGAGTAACGGTGACCTGCAGCACTAGTTGCATGGGCAGGTACATACAAGACATTCTGCATGGCTACGTCTACATTGGCACCCCTTTCCGGAAAAGGGATGCTAATGAGACGAGTCGGAATTGCAAATCCGCGGGGGATTTAAATATCCCCCGCGGCATTTGCATTTACATGGCTACCGCTTTTTTCCGGCTTGGGGATAAGCCGGAGAAAAGCGCCAGTCTAGACGCGATTCTCCGGAAAATAAGCCCTTTTCCGAAGGATTTCTTATTCCGAAAGTAGGAATAAGAAATCCTTCAGAAAAGGGCTTATTTTCCGGAGGATCGCGTCTAGACTGGCGCTTTTCTCCGGCTTATCCCCAAGCCGGAAAAAAGCGGCAGCCATGTAAATGCAAATTCCACGGGGGATATTTAAATCCCCCGCGGATTTGCAATTCCGACTCGTCTCATTAGCATCCCTTTTCCGGAAAGGGGTGCCAATGTAGACGTAGCCCATGTGTTTGTCTAGACCTATGACAGCAATACAGCTGATAGCCCTGCTAAACTGCATTGCCATGACCCCTTGAGGCCATGAGGTTACTCCAGGTGCTGTAGTTGCATGCTTCTTGTGCTCAGGCAGCAGTAGCAGGAATGCTATGCCTTTGCCATTCATGGGTATGTATGGGAAGGAAAAGGTTCAGTGAGTCTTCCTTCCCCACCCTTAGGGCATCCGTTCCGGGGCAGCCAAAGCGTAGTCCATGCTGTTTTATTAGCTAAACCCCAGATCTTAGGGAAACACCTATCTCTTTCCTATGAATTACTGCTTTTGGATATTCTCCCAACTCACATTTCCTGCTTTCCTAGGCAAACAAATACTCATGTTATTCCTGTAAGTACTTTTGCTTCTGTAAAGGTCCATTGTAGAGTGTTAAGATCTAATTAGTCTGTTGTCAAGATAGAGTTCTCCTTATGAGTTAAAGGTTATTTCCAATTTAGCCCTCTAACTTTTTTGTACTGGGGATATTCACTTGGAAGCAATATCAGCAAAAAAACTCCCTAGCACCTAATCAACTCCCATGTTAACAAGTATTAGTCAAAATGAATCATGGCATTTAGGAGGGCTCACTACCTTTCATCCACCACCAGCTCCCTTTCAGAACAGCCATTCCTGTTCCATCCTGTACCCCCCAAATAAAACAACTACTGTACATCCCTTCTCAGATGGCTGTATGCTGCACTGTTAAAGGCAGTTACTTTGCTTTGAGTTGATGACTTATTATGAGGTGTAATGAAGATGAGTGAACAATTCTCTGGCTATTCTCCCAAATGTCCATAGTCCTACTAATGAATGTTTGGAAAGCACTTTGAGATCTCTAGATGCAAGACATAATTTATTTTTATTTGAGGTTATTCTGTTGTTAAATGAATTCCTCTCTTTTTAAAGTTGAGCTCTGGAGATTTTTTTCAAGTTTTTCCATCCATGTCCTAATATTTTAAAAAGTTGTTTTGCGGGGGAAAGGTTATGTAGGGCTTTTTTGCTTTTGCTTCATCATTACAGTGTATGACTTTCTAAAAATAAGAAACTTTACATTCTGTCACTGCAATGAGAGAATGTATGAAACAGGCAGATGACCTGGTGAATGAACTTAATGCTGTGAGCTGGCACTGAGTATTGTTCCTGGCTTAAAGTGTTGCTTGCTCGATAACGGAATAATGGAATGGCTCATACTCAGAGCCAAGGATAAAATTTTATGACTAGGGCAATAAAGAAGATTCTGATAGTGAATAAACTAAATGTTGAGATTATGGGAAAGATGGAACAAATGTTTGGAAACTTTATAAATATTCATAAACATACAGTCCCTTGAGGGTCTGAACTTGGCTGCATCAGGGCTATTCTTATGAGTACAAGTTGTGGAAAATTGTAATCAGAGCAGTGGTGTTGCCCTGTGAAACGGACTTTAACAACAAATTGGTATTGTATTTTGAAAGGGTCTGTACTAGAGTTGATGCTACTCTGTCTGCAAAGGTAAACCTCCCATTGACTTCAAAGGGAGTGCTGCTGGATTCAGTGCCATCTTGAAAGTGACACTGAGATCAAACAGACTAGAAAGGGAATGGTAAGCAAGGAAGTAGGTAATTAATGTACCCCTGTCCTTAGAAAATCCAATGGGTGGGAAGAATTAGTCAGGAACCATGCAGGGTTTCCACTGTATGGTCCCTTCACAACGTTTGTAGTCTAGCAACTATGTGCAGTCTGCGGTTCTTTGGTGAGGAAAACAATCTGAATCTTATCACAGTGAATTGCAGGGTATCTGTGTAAAGTGACCACCCATTTATGCTGCTCCTTGATGCCCTCCCATGGTAGCCTGACTCACTGATGCTGCCTCCAGTAGCTGTGTATAATTTTCTGCTCTTGGGAGTGAGGGAGCAAAAGACAGAAAGGAGGAAATGCCAATCGTCCTTTATTCCTACTGATGTTGCAAGGGGGCTTGTGCCCAGAGCGGCTGCTTCCCCTTCCCCTTCTCTTAGGAACCTGTTGATCCCCAGTTATGTACATGGCAGTCTGCCAGGGTGTGTCTACACAGCAGTTCGGAGGTGTGATTACCAATGTGAGTACGCAGACTTGCACTAACTCTGCTTCAGTTAGAATGCTAAAAATAGCAGGGTGAACATTCTAGCAGTGGTGGTGACTTGGACAAGGGGGGTCAGCCAGACTTGGGCTCACACTTAGTTCAAGCACTTCCAGCACTACCTTATCCACAGCGATTTTTTTTTTAAAGCATACGAGCTAAAGCAAAGCTAGTGTGAATCCGTCTGTCTCACATTTTCCTCTAAGTCCCAACTGAAGTGCAGCCATGCCCTTAGGGAGCCCGTTCCATAAACATGCTCCTCGTTTATTAGATACACAATGCTCATTTGCTTTCCTCCAGCCAGCAGAATGACCTGCTGGTCATCAGCAGCTGGTCCATCCATCAAGTCCTGATCCAGCTCTCTGCAGGAATCCTTATAGCCTTTGTGGTGCCAGACCCTATTCCTGATGTTTCTGAAGGATCTGGATTAACCTCTGTCCTGGGTGTGCACACATGGTTCTGATGGAAGTTCATACAGGACCCTCTTGTTGTGTGATATCCCTCAGGGCACACTCACAGTAGGGCAAGCCTCCTTGGCTTCTGCGCCTCCTTAAGTGCAACCTCGGCACATTCAGACCCCCGGTTGCCTGTGTGCAGGCAGCTAGAGGCATTCACACCTGCCCGCTAGAGTTTCAGCAGAGACCTCACCCCCTTGTCCCACCACCTAGATATTTGTGTAATAAACAGAGAAAACTGAGACACACATGGCATTCATGCAAAAAGGAAGTTAGGAAAGTTTAACTTTAAGAAAGTTTCCACTTTGTCACAATCTCAGTTCCATCATGAAACATTGCTGACCACATTGTGTGTAGTCTCCTTAATGTCAGGAGTGCCCATTATGAGCCATATGAGTTGATTTACTTTAGAACAGGGAGGCTGCAAATAGAAGCTCTGGCAACCAGTGCTCTTGTATTGCTTCTGATAGCTCACTCTTAGCTACGCTGAGAACATGCCAGTGCCTGTTACCTTGGAATCTACATCACCCAGTTCAGAGGGTGCAGCTGTTGTACCCTGCTATAGTTGTTAACACTGAGAACAAATGATTCCAACCATGATAACAATATTTGCCAGAACTCTAATGTAAGTACAGTAGAACAAACAGCGTTACAAACTGACAAATCAACCACACACCTCATTTGGAACTAGAAGTACACAATCAGACAACAGCTGTAATAGGTCTTGGTTAAACCCTGAACAGGACCTTGGAAGTAATGGGTCAATCATTAAAATCTAGCTAGAAAGGAACCTTGTTAAACAAGGTGGCTGTGTCTACACTGGCATGAATTTCCGGAAATGCTTAAAACGGAATACTATTCCGTTTTCAGTTTTTCCGGAAAAGGAGCGTCTACATTGGCAGGCTGCTTTTCCGGAAAAGCCCTTTTCCCGGAAAAGCGTCTGTGGCCAATGTAGACGCGCTTTTCCGGAAAAGAGCCCCGATCGCCATTTTCACGATCGGGGCTTTTTTCCGGAAAAGACTATTGGGCTGTCTACACTGGCCCTTTTCCGGAACAGTGTTCCGGAATAGGGACTTATGCCCGAGCGGGAGCAGAATAGTTTTTCCGGAATAGTGGCTGATTTTGTACAGTAGAGCATCATTGCTTTTCCGGAAATTCAAGGGCCAGTGTAGACAGCTTGCAGCTTATTCCAGAAAAGCGGCTGATTTTCCGGAATAAGTGACCCAGTGTAGACACAGCCGGTGCGATGGAAGAAACAAGATACTGCTTCCCCTTTTTAAGAAGAGAACAGAAAAGAAGAAGGTGTAAGTGTTCACAGATAGTTCGAATACAGACCTATAAATTCCATCATACTTCTAAGAAGCTATTCTAGTTCATTGTGTATCTAAGGAAATAATGGTGATCTTCCCAAAATCCCTATTTTTAGCTTTCAGGTGATGCCAAGTATGGCTTTTGAAAGACAAAGAGATTGTTTTAATTACAGAATGTACTGGGTCTGTTCACCTGTCAGCTCAAAGTTGGGAATCTACCTAATTAGTCTCCTCGCTTTTTTGTCTAAGTCCTTTCAAATGTATTTTTTCTCCCCCCCCCCTTTATTTTTTTTATTTTTTTTTGGACTGATAATGGAGCTTTGAGAGATTAAATCTTATCTAGTTTTTCAGAGGAGCCACAAAGCTAAACAAGTCTATGTAGCAAGAGAAGTAGGTTTATTCAGCAAAGGAAACACTTTTAATTAAAAGTACAACACTCTAGGCAGTCCATTTGCTGAGAGATAGCATGCCTGAACTTGTCAATCATGATGACAAAGACAGCCAGAAGAAGTGCAGTAATCTCCCAGAAATGTATGTCCCAGAGCATCTTCTTGCTACTCTAAAGTTAAGTAAATGCATTTAAATAAGGAAACTAGTCCAACTGGTGCATTTGCTGGGCTTTCCAGACATTGATATGACACCACAAACAGCCAGTTATGAAATTCTAATGGTAGCAAGCACTTAAAAACCACTTCATCAATTCACCTAATACTCTCACTGTGACTATAAAGCATTTGCAGTATAACACTCCCCCTTTACCCTCAATTTGTGCTGTCACTGCTACTGCAGCTGGAAACATTTAATACAATAATCGTGGGCTGAATCATTGTATTATACAACGATGATTAAATCTGTCCATAAAGCAGGGTGGGGTGTAACGGGAAAGGAATAGCCTGAGGAAGGAAAATGTGGCAAAAAACACATTTGTGAACAGGAAAAAATTAATCCTTTCTAGGAAAATTCAGAACTGTACTGTAAAGGAGCCTGTGGACTTTTTGCCCAAACTCTATTTGATTATACGTCTCAGTTTTACAATAAAAAATCTGCAAAATGAGTTAGAGATTGTGAAGTCCAAGCAGCATGTGTAAAATACATGTACATTGGTAAGCATATTCTGTATAATTTGCATTGTGCGAGAAAGGTGTCAGTTTGATTGAAGTGGAAAGCTGGATTGGCAGGTACAGTACCCACCTCCAACTACAGAGCACATGGTAAGAGTCTCTGCAGGCCTTTCTCTGCCACTGGGCTTTAAAGAGATGGACACCAATTTGGAATCACCGCAGATGATTTAAATGTAATTCCCAATTGTACTCTGGCCCATGCACATGTTAGTGGTTTTACAACCAGATTTTCTGTCCCTTAATGCACAATTGCAGCGGCAGTGCTCTGTGCTGCAGCACTCCATCCGACAGTAGCAGGCTTATGTGCTTTTGCTTTTCTTAAAAATTATCTATGACAGAACTTCATCCCCCTTCCGTTCTGTGTAGTTAATATGAGAAGATTCACACTCCCTCCATTCCTAAAGAACCACAGCAAGGAAAGGAGGGTATGTCTACACTACCCTCCTAGTTCGAACTAGGAGGGTAATGTAGGCATACCGCACTTGCAAATGAAGCCCGGGATTTGAATTTCCCGGGCTTCATTTGCAAGTGCGGTATGCCTACGTTACCCCACTAGTTTGAACTAGCGGGGTAGTGTAGACATACCCGGAGATGCCTATCCAGGAAGGATAGACTCCGCCTAACCCAAAATGGAAGCAGGTTTCTGGCATGTAAAATTGAAAGGTTTTTTTAACCTAAGAGCTGGGGGGTGCGCGGGGGGGGGGGGGGTGCCAACAGGTGCAGAGAAGCAAGTGGAGTAAGGCAGTGTTTTTTAAATTGTTCCGCAGAATCACTTTGAGAAACACATTAACTGGCGGCCCTGGTTTGTTTATTTACTGGCACCATGGCCATGGAGCCTCGCAGCTCCCATTGGCTCCGTTTCATCCTTTGCAGCCAAGGGGAGTCACGGGAAGCGGCATGAGCCGAGCCACTGCTTCCTGCTGCTCCGCTTGGCTGCAAAGAGCGAAACAGAGCCAATGGGAACTGCGAGGCTCCATAGCCATGGCACCAGTAAATAAACAAACCGGGGCGGCCAGTTAAAGTGTTTCTCCAAGTGGTTCCGTGGACCACTTTCAGAAACACTGGAGTAAGGTACAGATATGAGCCAGCGAGGAACAAAAATAAGAGTCCCTTTAACTGTAAGAGATGTTGAGAAGCAACTGAATAATCACAAAATGTACAAGTGCATGAATACCAATGCTACAAGTCCAAAATAGTAAGATGGGTGAAATAGAGTGGCTGGCATTAAATGAGGTATAATAGGCATTGTAGACACCTGCTGGAATAAGGGGACACAGTAGTATTGGGGTACAAAATATACAGGTATGACTGAGTAGATTGTGATGGTGGGGCAGCATCACTATGTGTAGAAGAAAGTATGGATTCAAATAAAGTAAAAATCTTAAATAAATCAAACTGTAACATAGAATCTCAATCCCCTTTGGGCACCTATGGAGCATACTTTAGGGGAAAGGGAGGCATGGGGCTGTAGAACTGTCTTCACTTTCTGCATTCAGCCAGATCCACCAGACCTCGGTCTTCTACACTCAAGAGAGTAGTGGGGGTGATCTAATCTCAGATGTTATTAAATCTTTCTGCTATAGTAGTCCCCAGTGGGGCTTGTAGCACCGGGTACGTCTACACTACAACGTTAATTCGAACTAACTTAGTTCGAATTAGTTAATTCAAACTAAGCTAATTCGAACTAACGGATCCAGACTAAAAAACTAGTTCGAATTAGCGTTTTGCTAATTCGAACTAGCATGTCCACATTAAGTGGACCCTGAACCGGGCTTAAGGATGGCCGGAAGCAGTGCCGGCAGGGCATCAGAGAAGAACTTAGAGCGTGGAGATGCTTTCTCAGGCTAGCTGAGGGCTGTGCTTAAAGGATCCCGACCCCCACTCCGGACAGACAGTTCTCAGGGGTGCCCCGCTTGTAAAGCAGTCCTGGCTTGGAGTGCCCGGACTACCCACACTGGGCACATCACACCACTTGGCCATCAGCCCGGCTGCACTTGCCGCAGGCTGCCATCTGGGGAGAGGGGGCAATTGGGGGGCTGCAGGAGAGCTTCCACCCCCAGAAGCCCGCAGAGCCAGCCCAGTCCTCCCCATCGGGGGCTCGTGCCCCATTCCTCCCTCACCTCCTTCCACTTACCCTTCCCTAGCCCCTCTTCCTGATGTACAAAATAAAGAAAACGTGGTCAAAAATAGAATCTCTCTTTATTGAACAAAACTTGGGGAGACTGGGAAAAGGAGGTGGGAGAGGGGAAGAGAGAGGCTGGGAGAGGGGAGGGCAACTAAAATGATCAGGGGTTGGGAACAGGTCCCATATGAAGAGAGGCTAAAGAGACTGGGACTTTTCAGCTTAGAAAAGAGGAGACGGAGGGGGGACAGGATAGAGGTCTCTAAAAGCATGAGTGGGGTGGAGAAGGTGCATACAGAAAAGTTCTTCATTAGTTCCTATAAAGAAGGACTAGAGGACACCAAAGGAAAGGAATGGGTAGCAGGCTTCAAAGTAGTAACAGAAAGTTGTTCTTCACAAATCAAAGAGTCAGCCTGTGGAACTCCTTGCTGCAGGAGGCTGTGAAGGCTAGAACTAGAACAGAGTTGAAAGGGAAGTGAGATCAAGTCATGGAGGCTGGGTCCATGGAGTGGTATTAGCCAGGGTGTAGGAGTGGTGTCCCTGCCCGAAGTTTGTGGAAGGCTGGAGAGGGATGGCACGAGACAAATGGCTTGGTAACTGTCTTCAGTCCATCCCCTCCAGGGTCCCTAGGGTTGGCCGCTGTCGGCAGACAGGCTACTCGGCTAGATGGACCTTTGGTCTGACCCAGGACGGCCATTGTAAGCTCAGGGCTCAGGGTCGGGGGTCTCAGTGGACCCCCTTAATTCTCTTGCACACCTGCTCCTGGGTGGCCTGTCTGGCAGCTATCCTGCCCTAGACGGCCACTTTTCTGTGCCTAGTGCGGAGATCGTGGACGAGGTCCACGATGTCTGCACTAGCCCAGGCAGGTGCCCGCCTCTTGCGGTCCCGGGCAAGCTCCCGGGAGCCGCCAGCCTGGTCCCGGGAAGAGGGGGAGGGCTGGGGGGCATCGGGTGGGTGGCTCGATCCGTGCCAGGTGCAGGGTCTGCTGGCTTGGTGCATGCAGGCTTGCACCTGGCACGGGCACCGTAGCCAGCCCGTGCCCCGTTAAGGGGTCCGGGGCCGGGAGGGGGGCAGAAGAGTTTCCCTGGTGTTGGCCAGAGTGGCCACCAGGGAAACCTGGGGAGGGCTAGCCTCCCACTAGTTCGAATTAAGGGGCTACACAACCCTTAATTCGAACTAGTAAATTCGAACTAGGCTTAATCCTTGTGGAATGAGGATTACCTAGTTCGAACTAAGCGCTCCGTTAGTTTGAATTAAATTCGAACTAACGGAGCGCTAGTGTAGCGCCTATGAAAGTTAGTTCGAACTAACGTCCGTTAGTTCGAACTAACTTTGTAGTGTAGACATACCCAGACACAGTAATTACTTGTAGTGTATGTTCTTAAATGTGACAGTGTCCCTCTTAAAGCTCTTCAGAAGATTTGCAAGTAAAATGAGTCAGTGCCCATGAATAAGGTACTCTGTTTTAGATGACTGTATCAGTGCAAAAGTGGTTATATACAGTAGACTTCCGATAATCTGGCACCTTTGGGACCCAGGGGGTGCTGGATTATCGGATAAGCCGGAGTATCAGGAGGTACTCCGGCAGGGGGGCTGTGAGGGATCTGCAGGGCAGGGGATGGCGCGGCTTGGGGCAAACCCTCCGCCGTTTTGCAGGGAGGCAGGGGAAGCCCCGCGCATCCACCAGCGACAAGCCAGCTGGAGCTGCAAGCAGCAGCGGCGGACTTGGCGAAGCAGCGGGGCAGAGCAGCTGGGGTGCTTGCCGGGTTGGTCCCACAGCGCTGCCACTTGCCTCGCCCCCTCTCCTCTGCTGCCGCTTGCAGCCCCAGCTGGCCTGGCAGTGCGGGTCCCGGTAGACCCATCACGAGTATAATCCCTTTCCCCTCTCCTCCCCTTCCCTTTCCCGGCCCGTGAGCATGCATGTGGCTTACAGGAGCTCCAATTGTCCGGCTGGCTGGAGCACTTCCAGGTTCCAATTGGTACCGGACTATCAGGAGTGCCAGACCACTGGATGCCTGACAATTGGAGTTTTACTGTAGTTTGTTCGGTGGTAGATGTTAGCCATCACATTCTTTGTGAATGTGTAATCATTAATAATCATTAACATTGAATTGAAATTTAATCAAACAATTAGTTTGAACAGCCCAGTGTGGTCTGACCTGGGTACTTAGTTGTAGAATTTTATTAATGCATCTTCCATGGTTACAGAGACCTGTGGGAGCTGAAGACACTTAGCACCTTGTTGGATCTTCCCTTTAATTTGATTATGACAACATCATCTAGAAGTGTGTGTGTGTTTGGGGGTTGGGGGTTTAAATAAAAAATACTCACCTTGCAGAATTGGGGCTTGGTTCTGTGTGTGCCTCCCAGGATATTGTGAGCATTCTTCAGCCCCCCACTGAAGTCACTGGGAGTAAAAGGTGTTTGAGCACCATTCAAGGTGATGCAAACTTGCAGAAGGGGAAACTAGGGGAAACTAGCAAGAACTATACGTGTTCTAGTTTTGAAAAAGTTATCTGATTGTTTCTTACCTTTTTCCTTTCCTGGGATTAATTAATTTATTTTAAATTATTTGCAGATACTGACGCCCCAGCCCTCTAAATATAAAGACAAAATAAAATATACTGTCATTGAAATTTTAAATGCATAGTAATATTTTAGCTTTCTTTTGTCTTTCATTTGTGCATCCGTGGGTATTTTGCAAGCCTCCTTTAACTATGTTTTATCACATTCCTATGTGGTAAGTAAATAATATTCTGCCTGTTTCGCAAATGGAGAAAGGGAATTTTCCCAAGATCATAAGTCGGTTACATTGACAGATACAGAACCCAGGAGTCCTGATTTCTAGTTCTCTGCTTGAGCCACTAAATGAAACACCTCATTATTAGTTATAAATGTCAGGAGAATTAAAAAATTATGCTTTGTATGGTGACTATAATTCTGCCTTGTTACGCAGTTATGTGCATCTTTGTATTTCTCCATCACATGTGGTGTTAATTTCTCTGTCTTAAGGCCCTCTTCAGCCCAAAAGATTCATGTACAGACTCCATTTGGAGTGTCTGAAGGATCTCTAACCAATAAGATATGAAACTGCGAAAGTTAATTATGGCCTCACCTGAAGACTCTTCATTCAGTTGCATTTTCTTTCACGTGCTAGCATGATACTGTGAATATTGTGAAGGGGGTTTTGCGCGCTTTTATCTTCCAGCTTCACACCATCCTGCCAAGTTCTGCACAAGTTTGAGAAAGTAGTGGTAATGATTAGAAAACAGCTGGTTGGTCTCAGTTATTCTACAATGACACAATAGAATTAATGTTTACGCTAGAACTTCAGTCCCTCTAAGTCTCGCTTGAGCTGTACCAAGGGAGGCGTTTTGAGATTCATAGGGATCAAACATCCAAATCTGATTAAATGTGAAGAGAAGCAGCTATATTTGTGCACTCTGTAAATATTGAAGAACACTGTGATTTTAAAAATGCTTTGAAAAATACAGATACCTCTGATAGTCTCTGATGGTCTTAAAACAGTTAACAGACATTTGACCACATTCAATGAATGCCACACCTTTCACTTCCAAATACTTCATATAGCACTTTTGTAATGTTCAAGTGTAGGGGCTAATGCAAGGGAAAGGCTAAACTGAACTCTATTAGCTTCCAGTAACTTTAATATTCAGGCCCTCCAAAAACTTTTACCCCCTTCTTCCTTATCTTACAGCTTTTGAAACGGGAAGTTGATTTGAACAGTTCAGAGAATGTTATCCTTATCTCAAATGTTTTGCAAACTTTCCCATAGGAATCCTCCATCTGATCCTGCAGTCCTTGTGCACTGCTATCACTGGCAGTTTTGCATCCAGGATTATATCACTGAACTTAGTGTAAATGAATTTTGCTCAGATCACTTTTCATTTTCTGTGGAGTATAGCAATGAGGCAAAACACTTCTAGAATTCTTTTCATCAGAACAAGAGCCTATAATTTTCATTGAAGAGATTCCAATGACTAAGTTATATCCCTCCTCTTCATTCCAGTGTAATGAGCTCATTTTGGGGAGGTAGAAGGGGTTTCAGCCTAAATTCCATTAACAAAGGAATGTGCATTGAGAGACAGGTACAGACTAGCTCCATGACACACATTTGTAAGGAGGCCTTCTGCAATCCAACAACTTTCCCGAGGGTTTCAGATTTCAGGCTTATGCTGTTTTTTTATCTGCACATTTTTTGAAAGGGAGGGTGAAGACAGGGTTAATTTTTAGAATGAATATACTGAATGAGTTTTCTGTAGTTTACAGGTGGCAGAAATTGTTATTTGTATTGTGCCCAGGGCAAATCTGTCTGCCACAACTATCTCAAAATGACCTTTATGCTAATTTTAAATACCTCATTTTAATCAGAGCTATTTGTGAGAGCCCACTTCTGTCTGTGTTTGAAATACGTTCAAGCTGTTTTTGTTCTGAAGGATGCAGGAATACAGAGATCTGGCTAAATGTAGATAGGTTTCTCTAGTGTGAAATGTTTACTGAGTGTTTTAGATAGGCTATAAGAATGTATTAAAAGTTGTGGATAGGGAGCGGGAGTGGAAGATAGAATAGAGCAAGTAGTCTATACTATATTGCTTAATTGAAGTCACTGGGAGTTCTGCCTAAGTCAGGTCTACAGGCCATGTCACAATGGGTGCTGGAATATTTTGTATAGTGGGGGTGCCGAGAACCATTGAACAAAACTGTACATCCTGCACATGGGGGAAACCACTTGAATCCAGGGCTGTGTGGCAGGCCCTCTAGCTCTATGCAGTGAGCCTGATCCTGTGAGATACCAAACACCATCAACTTCCCCTGGCTTGAGTGGGAGTCCAGTGTGTTCTTCAGTGTCTGGCAAGAGTGATCTTTAATGTATTACTTTCTGAGTGTGGGCTGCATTCCCTTCACAATAATGTAGATGTCTCCTGCAGTGTAAAAGAAGCACTGTCACCATATTTTATTCTGAAATGTTATACTAAAATCGAATAATTGCACAAAAGAATTAAAACTCTTCTACTAAATAAACTCGTCCTTGTGCACTTTGACCTAAAAAAATCCACTTTCTATTTGAAATCCTGTTCTTTCTAAATCTGCATGTTCATAAAAACTTCCATTGGTAGAGGTGTGAGATTTCTCAGGTTTTCATTATTGGATATCTGCTCTTAGTGAATCTGAAGCTTTAATAAATTCTGACTTGTAAGGAAATTGAAGTACGGGGTTGTTTATTATTTTTAAGTGAATATTGGTCAGAGAAGGAAGCACTTCATGAGCCCTTGCCTTAAACGTCTGCCACTTTAGCAATACTGGTAGGAAGAAAACTACACAGATGGAAACCTGTGTAATCTGGCAACCTGCATGTGGGCAACAGTAACCAAAATGTTTCATGGGCCACACATAGACCCCCCCAATGGGCCGCAAGTGGCTCTTGGGCCACAGGTTGCCCACCACTGATGTAGAGTATTTATAGTGTTTTAATCTCTCCACCAATACATAGTGGTATTGCTACACCTTTTCACAGTGTTTTAATTCTCTACCCCAGTTAACTGCAGAGAAGCAGAGTGAATGTGTATGCCAAGTGTACTCCATTTTCTTGTGGCTCCTGCCACTGCAGAGAATGTAGGGGAGCCCAACCACTGCTGCCACCCTGCACCAGGCTCCTATGGTAATTCCGAAGACCATGTCCCTCAGGGTATGGGATGCAATGGGGAAGAGAGGGTGAGATGATGGCGGGAAAGGATGGAGTTTGGGAGACAAACATGCCACCTTGCTCCCAACCACCAGGCCTTCCTTGCTGGATTGCAAATATGCTTCAGTCTGTAGATGGTCCATGGGCCATGAGTTTAAGACCCGTGTTCTAACCCCTTCTCAAAAGGTAGGGTTAGATGTTTCTACTTAGAGGCCTCTAGCTGTCAGCTCCCCTACTCTTCTGATTCTCTCCTCTTCCCCTGAGCACTCCTTCTTGTGGCCTTTTATACGGCTTCTCTGCTAATGAGCTAGTTGGCTGATTGATTCGTAGGTCCCAATCTAGTCTGGTACCTGTCCAAACAGGTGATCTGTCCAATTAAGATTTCTCCAGGGGAACCTAATTAGTACTAATTGTGACCCAAATGCTAGCTCAAGTGTTAGCCATTAGCATTTTGTCACATGTCCAATTTTGATTTAAAAATTGGCAATGATGGAAAATCTGCCTCTAACCTTGATAAATTGTTCCAATGGTAAGTTACTCTCACTGTTAAAAACATATGCTTATTTCCAATCTGAATTTGTCTAGCTTCATTTTCCAGACATTGGATCAAGTTATACCTTCCTCTGCTAGACTGAAGAGACTTTTATTAAGAGCCCATTTGTTCCTCATTTAGATTCTTAAATTATAGACTGTGATCAAATCACCATTAATCTCTTTTTTTGTTAAGCTAAATAGATTGAGCTCCCTGAGTCTTATCACTGTAAGGGTTTTCTAATCCCTTGGCTCTTTTCTAACACTCCTTTCCAGGATAAAATCCCTCATCCTGTAAGTATGGCCTACATTCTTTAACCCCAGCTGTATACATTTGCGTTTAGTTACATTAAAACATATTGTTTACTTGAGCCCATTTTACTAGGTGCTCCAGATCACTCTGCCACAGTGACCTGCCCTCTCCATTATTTGCCACACTGCCAACTTCTGCATCATTTGCAAACTTTATCTGTGATGATGTTTCTTTCATGACATTGATATAAATGTTAGATAGGACAGGCCAAGAACCAATCCCTGAGGGACCCCATGGGAAACATACCACTCACTTACGACTCCTCATTTACAATTCTATTTGGAGACCTACTAGTTAGTCAGTTTTTAATTGATTTAATGTGTACCAGATTAATTTTTATTCTGTTTTTTTAACCAAAATGTCATGTGGTACCCAGTCGTATGCATTACAGAAGTACTAAGTATGTTATCTGAACGCTATTACCTTTATCAACCAAACTTGTAATCTCATCCAAAAAAAGATATCAAGTTAGATTGACAGGATCTATTGTCCATGAACCCATGTTGATTTTCATTAACCACATTACCCTCATTACGCTCCCTTAATTCTTTATATATATTTTCATTATTTTAGGAAGTGGGCCAATATTCCTCTACTTGCCTGGGAAGCCTGTTTCATCCCTTGATCTCTCCTGCTCTCACCAGTGGCTAGCTAACTCTGTCTCAGCTGATCAGTGGCTTATTTGTCCAGTGTTCCCATTAGGTATGAATGTAATTCCCCAGTCATTCCTTTACTCCCTGTGTTGAGGTAGGTCCCGTGGTGCTCAAACTCGAAGTGCAGGGGGAGCTGCTGCAGCCTCTGACTTGAAGTGGTTTCAAGTCATATATCATATATGGGTTTGACAGTTCAGTTGATTTCAGCACCCCACTATACAAACTTTTTCAATGCACTGGGTGATCTGGACTTTCTCGAGAGTGAGGGTGGCCTTGTTCCCCCTCAACTGAGCAGGAGACGGTGTGTGTGTGTGAAGGTGGGAGTTTGAAGGTGAGGCACAGCCAGCATACTAGGGGAGGCATTCTGCTTTGCCTCTACCATTTTATTAGAATGTGTGTGTTGGGGGGAGAGGACCAGCAGAATTCTGATTTTAAAATAAATATTTTCCTCGTTGTGTATGAAAGCATGGTTTGGTGTAAAGCCTTTATTTCTCCAGCAGAGTAAGTATGGACACTCCTGTGACAATCTGGGGCAGTGGAACAGTGCTGGCTGGCTTCTATTTCGTAGTGCAGTTACAGCCAGAGCTGACTTTTTGATCCATTCTCTGTTTTCCTAGTATTTCTCTTGAGCCCAATATGTTTGATAATTACCCATCTTATCCAGGCCTTAATACATTATGTAGACATTTTTATTCCATCTGTTTGCAATTATTTAATTTTAGTTAACAAAAGCACAAACTCTTTTCCAAGTAAATGTAATTTGCTAGAACCAAGTGTTAATTAATAAATGCTTGTGCTCTCAGCCTCTGGGGGAGTGTAGCTTTTGTGAAGACACCTATTGCAGCCAAGTGTTTGGGACACACTGTGTCACAAGTACAGTATCTATGATGAGTAAAAACTCATGTCACATTTTGTTTGGTCTTCTGTGGCGTTTAGCTTACAAACGTTGATGTAGAATGACCTTTCATCCCCATTGCTGTGTCCTGGACCACAAAAGAATCTGAAGAATAGCAGGATTCAGTGATTCAAGCATGGGTCTCTATTCTGAGACTGTTGTTTGAAAATAATTCTGAAGAGTTAATATTCAGAGCAGTTTATGAGTTTAAAAAACTAGTTATGGGTTTGTTTCTCTCACTGAGACCTGGGGATTTATACCAGTACCGGCCAGAGTTACTGTAGGTGCAGCCTCTGAAATGGTGGAATACTCGGTGAAATTGTTGCTTTGTACTTGGAGAAGAGAAAATGGCACCTTCTCGAGCCATGATACTCAAGAGCTGAGCACCCATTTTCAATGGGAATTGGGAATGCTCTGATTCAAAACCTCCAGGGCACGTAGCACTCAGTAGGCTCATGTGAACTCATTTTCTGTCTCTAAAAAGTATTTGGGTAAAGTCTGGAAATGTGTGTGATTTATATATCAACATGTCCCCCCTTCACAATATATGACACATTTTGGACCCTCACCTTGTCAGCCATCCTTCTTCCTTAAAGTTATTATTTATATTGTGTGGGTGCCTAGGGGTATGTCTACACTACCCCGCTAGTTCGAACTAGCGGGGTAGTGTAGACATACCCTTTGAGATCCAGTCACAGATCAGAACCTCATTGTGCCAGGCGCTAGACAAACATGGAACAAAAAATCCCTGACCCCAAAACCTTACACACTGAATGTAAGTCAAAATACCACAGATGGAGGCAGGCAGAGAGTGACTCATCTGTTGCCTGTTTCCAGATTCTGACAAACAGAGGTTAGGGACTTGGAATGTTAAATATCCACTAATTGACTAATTGAATTAGCCCTGTTGCTACACTTCAAAGGCAAAAGTGCCACATGGAGCCCACGATCAGCTGGGGACTCCCCCGCTGACCCTGGGCTCCATGCGGTGCTGCCACTATGAAACGCATGGGGAGCCCGGTATCAGGCTCCTTGCAACGTTTCAAAGTGGCAGTGCTGTGCGGAGCCTGGGGTCCTTCCTGTTTGAGTGAGGCTTTAGAGAGGGAGTTCTCCAGGTAGAGGAGAAGCAGATACAGGAGTCTTGAGGGAAGTGTGTGTTGTGTTTGGGGCTTTCTTGCTGTGTGCTGAGCTTGTGTTTGTGAGTGAGGGTTGGTGTGTGTTCTTTTTTGTTTTTTGTTAATTTATTTATTTATTTTCCCCTGTGTTTGAGAGTAAGGCTTTCCCCCCCCCACCCCACCTTCCCCTTTACCCTCCCCCTCCCCTTGATGGAGTGTGTGCTGTGATTGGTAGGGGCTGTGATTGGCAGGTGGAAACTGTTGGCTTCTAATTAAAGTTAGAATTCTAGAAGCCTCTGCTGATTGGCTGAGCCTTGGTAGGGGGAGGGGCTTTATAAGGCAGTGGGCAAGCGACCAAGGAGCTTGCGAACAGGTGAGTGCTAACAGGGAGTTTTGAGAGGGAGTTGGGAAGGGCGGGAGGTTCTCTTGCCTTTCTTTTTAAATCCCTTCTCCAGGACAGCAGCGATGGTTGATGATGGGTCTGCTATTGTTACCTGCATGGCATGTGCCATGTTTGTCTTCCTCCCAGAAGAAAGAACGGATTTCATCTGCACGAAGTGCAAGCTGGTCGAGGCCCAAGTGTCGACCTTACGCTTGATCAGAGAGGATGAAGACTTCCTTGATAGAAGGCAGCAATTAATCCTTCAAGCACGGCAGGCAGAGGAGCCAGAGAGGGCAGTAAGTGACCAAGAAGAGAAATGGCAGCATGTAACTTCTAGAAGGGGAAAAAGGCCAGCACGGGAATCCCCCGATGCTATAGAGGTAAGCAATCGCTTTCAAGCTCTCTCCACAGGCTCTGCAGTGCTGAAAGCTCCGGACGGGACCTCACAAGGAAGAAACCAGAAGGGAACACCATCTACTGCAAGGCATTAGATGGGATGCGTAGTCCTAGGATGGGGGTTCCACGGCCACCACTCCCAAAAGGAAACGACGGGTGGTGGTGGTCGGGGACTCCCTCCTAAGAGGGACTGAGCCATCCCTCTGCCGTCCGGACCTGGAATCTCAAGAGGTGTGCTGCTTACCAGGAGCTCGCATTCGGGATGTCACTGAGAGGCTTAGCAAGCTGATCAAACCTTCGGATCGCTACCCCTTCCTGCTTCTCCATGTAGGAACTAATGATACGGCCAAGAATGACCTTGAGCGTGTTACTACGGATTATATAGCGCTGGGAAGAAGGATCCAAGAATTCGGAGCGCAAGTGGTGTTCTCGTCCATCCTCCCTGTTGAAGGGAAAGGACTGGGCAGGGATCGTCGAATTGAGGACGTAAATGTGTGGTTGCGCAGGTGGTGTAGCAGAGAGGGCTTTGGTTTCTTCGACCATGGGACTCTGTTCCGGGCACAAGGATTGTTAGGAAGAGATGGGATCCACCTAACGAAGAGAGGAAGGAGCATCTTCGTGGGAAGGCTTGCAAACCTAGTGAGGAGGGCTTTAAACTAGGTTCGTCGGGGGACGGCGACCAAAACCCTGAGGGGAGTGGGAAAGTCAGATACTGGGAAGAAATGCAGAGAGGAGGGAGCAAGAAAGGAGGACCCCTGTTTCAAATGGAGAAGATAGAGCGATCAACTGGTTACCTGAAGTGTTTGTACACTAATGCAAGAAGCCTGGGCAACAAACAGGAAGAACTGGAGACCCTGGCCCAGTCCAAGAAATATGACTTAATTGGGATAACAGAGACTTGGTGGGATGACTCGCATGACTGGAGTGCTGTCATGGAAGGGTATAGACTGTTCAGGAAGAACAAGCAGGGGAGAAAAGGAGGAGGAGTTGCACTATATGTAAGAGAGCACTACAATTGCTCTGAACTCCAGTATAAAGAGGGAGAAAAACCTGTTGAGAGTCTATGGGTTAAGTTTAAAGGAGCAAACAACAGCAGTGATGTTGTGGTTGGTGTCTGCTACAGGCCACCGGATCAGGTGGATGAGGTAGATGAGGCTTTCTTTGGACAATTGAGCAAAACTGCCAGATCACAGGCCCTGGTTCTTGTTGGGGACTTTAATCACCCTGACATCTGTTGGGAAACTAATACGGCAGTACACAGGCAATCCAGGACGTTTTTGGAGAATGTTGGGGATAACTTCTTGACACAAGTGCTGAAGGATCTGACCAGGGGCCGTGCACAGCTTGACCTTCTGCTCACAAACAGGGAGGAACTAATAGGGGAAGTGGAGGTGGGTGACAACCTGGGAAGCAGTGATCATGAGATGGTAGATTTCAGGATCCTGACCAAAGGAAGGAAAGAGAGTAGTATGATACACACCTTGAACTTCCAAAAAGCAGATTTTGTCTCCCTCAGAGATCTGATGGGAAGAATCCCCTGGGATGCTAACATGAAGGGGAAAGGAGTCCAGGACAGATGGCAGTATTTTAAAGAAGCCTTATTGAAGGCACAGAAAGAAACCATCCCGACGCGTAGCAAGAGAGGCAAACATGGTAGGAGACCGGATTGGCTTACAGGGGAAATCCTTGGTGAACTTAAGCACAAAAAGGAAGCATACAAAAAGTGGAAACTTGGACAAATAACCAGGGAGGAGTTTAAATGTACAGCTTGGGAATGCCGGGGGATTATCAGGAAGGTGAAAGCGCAAATGGAATTGCGACTGGCTAAGGATGTGAAGGATAACAAGAAAGGTTTCTACAGGCATGTTAACAAGAAGAAGGTGATCAGAGAGGGTGTGCAGCCCCTAATAGATAAAGGAGGTAACCTAGTGACAGATGATGTAGGGAAAGCTGAAGTACTCAATGCTTTCTTTGCCTCTGTATTCACGGACAAGGTCGGCTCTTGGACTTCTAAGCTAAGTGACACAAGATGGGATGAAGATGGACAGCCCGTGGTGGGTAAAGAACAGGTTAGGAACTATTTAGAAAAGCTAAATGTACACAAATCCATGGGTCCTGACTTAATGTATCCGAGGGTGCTGAGGGAGTTGGCAACTGTCATTGAGGAGCCTTTGGCTATTATTTTTGAAAAGTCGTGGAGATCGGGAGAAATCCCGGATGATTGGAAAAAGGCAAATGTAGTGCCCATCTTCAAAAAAGGGAAGAAGGACGATCCAGGGAACTATAGGCCAGTCAGTCTTACCTCGGTTCCTGGAAAAATCATGGAAGGGATCCTTAAGGAATCCATTTTGAGACACTTGGATGAGAGGAAAGTGATTAGGAATAGTCAGCATGGATTCACAAAGGGCAAGTTGTGCCTGACCAATCTGATTAGCTTCTATGATGAGGTAACTGGCTTGGTGGACATGGGAAAGTCAGTGGATGTTATATACCTTGACTTTAGCAGGGCTTTTGATACGGTCTCCCACAATATCCTTGCCAGCAAGTTAAGGGAATGTGGATTGGATAAATGGACGGTAAGATGGATAGAAAGATGGCTAGAAGGCCGGGCCCAGCGGGTAGTGATCAACGACTCGATGTCAGGATGGCGGTCAGTTTCTAGCGGAGTACCCCAAGGTTCGGATCTAGGACCGGTTTTGTTCAATATTTTTATTAATGACCTGGATGAGGGGATGGAGTGCACCCTCAGCAAGTTTGCGGATGACACTAAGCTAGGGGGAGAGGTAGATACGCTGGAGGGCAGAGATAGGGTCCAGAGTGACTTAGACAAATTGGAGGATTGGGCCGCAAGAAATCTGATGAGGTTCAACAAGGACAAATGTAGAGTCCTGCACTTGGGATGGAAGAATCCCAAGCGTAGTTACAAGCTGGGGACCAACCAGTAAAGTAGTAGTTCTGCAGAAAAGGACCTGGGGGTTACAGTGGATGAGAAGCTGGATATGAGTCAACAGTGTGCCCTTGTAGCCAAGAAGGCTAATGGCATATTAAGTTGCATTAAGAGGAGCATTGCCAGCAGATCAAGAGATGTCATTATTCCCCTTTATTCGGCGTTGGTAAGGCCACATCTGGAGTATTGTGTCCAGTTCTGGGCCCCCCACTACAAACAAGATGCGGACGCATTGGAGAGGGTCCAGCGGAGGGCAACCAAAATGATTAGGGGGCTGGAGCTTATGACTTATGAGGAGAGGCTGAGGGAGTTGGGTCTGTTTAGTCTGCAGAAGCGAAGAGAGAGGGGGGATTTGATAGCAGCCTTCAACTTCCTGAAGGGAGGTTCCAAAGAGGATGGAGAAAGGCTGTTCTTAGTAGTGACAGATGGCAGAACAAGGAGCAGTGGTCTCAAGTTGTGGTGGGAGAGGTCCAGGTTGGATATTAGGAAAAACTATTTCACTAGGAGGGTGGTAAAGCACTGGAATGGGTTACCTAGGGAAGTAGTGGAGTCTCCATCCCTAGAGGTGTTTAAGTCTCGGCTTGACAAAGCCCTGGCCGGGTTGATTTAGATGGGATTGGTCCTGCCTAGAGCAGGGGGCTGGACTTGATGACCTTCTGAGATCTCTTCCAGTTCTATGATTCTATGATAAGGGGATGGGTTGATGAGAGAATATGATTTTGGTAACTAATTGACCATTCATTTTAAGTGGGAAATATGTCAATGGAGGGATGATAGGAGTTACTATAGAGAATATCTGGGTGTCTGGCTGGTGAGTCTTGCCCACATGCTCAGGGTTTAGCTGATCGCCATATTTGGGGTCGGGAAGGAATTTTCCTCCAGGGTAGATTGGCAGAGACCCTGGAGGTTTTTCGCCTTCCTCTGTAGGGAGCAGATCACAGCTGGAGGACTCTCTGCATCTTGGGACCTTCAAAGTATTTGAAGGCTTCAATATCGGAGATATAGGTGAGAGGATTATTCTAAGAGGGGTGGGTGAGATTCTGTGGCCTGCACTGTGCAGGGGGTCAGACTAGATGATCATAATGGTCCCTTCTGACCTTAAAGTCTATGAATCTATGAATCCCAGCTGATCCCGGGCTCCACACAGTACTGCATCTTTGAAATTCCACGAGGAGCCTGACATCAGGCTTTCTGCAGCCTTTCAAAGTTGCAGCTCTGCATAGAGCCTGGGATCAGCAGGGGGAATCCCCTGCTGATCCCAAGCTCCACACAGTGCTGCCGCTTTGAAACACCAGTGCAGCCTGGGAAGACCCCAGTTGTCCCCAGGCTGCATGTGGTGTTTCAAAGCGGCAGCGACGCGTGGAGCCCGGGGTCTAGGCTCCGGTTCCAAGTGGTGCTGTTGCTTTGAAGTATCCACTCCTCTCTCCCCTCCCCGCCCTTTGCTACCTCTAGCGACTAGTTTATTAGCTTGTTGATTAGTCCTTCACATCCCTACTAGGGACACCATTCCTGCCCATCCTCCATGGACCTATCCTCCATGAATTTATCTATCTCTTTTTTGAATCCGGTTATAATCTTGGTCTTCACAACATCCTCTGGCAGGGAGTTCCACAGGTTGACTATGCATTGTGTGAAGAAATACTTCCCTTTGTTTTCTCTGACTCAAACCACTTGGCTTGGCAATCACAATTACATTCTGTCTTTCCCTTTAAACAGAGATGAGGGAGGAGTTATAGGGTTTGTATTTAGATCTGAGCTTTGTAGCAGGTCTGTAAGTATTGAGATCTATGTGTTTGGCTATTTCTCATTCTGAAGCAATGGGCGTAATGAACAGGTGATGCTAATTAGCTAGTTGGGAAGAGTCTCTAAAAGCAATAGTCCATCTCTCTAAAGTTTGCTCTTCCTGTCCTGGGTTAAGATAAACTTAACAATGGTATTGGTGATCTCACAGTGCAGCTGTGCTTTCTGCCATTGGCGTAGGAACAAAGAAAGAGCAGTAATATTTTGTTATCAGGCCAGTTGTTGCTGTGATAGCACAGAGCACAAATCTTTTGAAAATCCTAGGAATCGTTTCCTTCTTCTCCCTGCAGCAACATATGAGATAAGTTTTGGCTTCCCAACCAGCAGCAAATTATTTCACTTAATCAGGATTTTCTCCCTCTGTGTAGCCAAGAGACCCTGGAAACCAATCTTGGGCCAGAAAATACATCTTAGAGCCCACTCAGGGGATAACACTCAATGTAAAAACATACATCCTTCTCCCAAACAGAGGGAAACTAATTGAGATTATTATCCTAATTTAGGATGATAATATTAAGATCTCCAAAGCTTTTAAAGTTAAAATGAAATGATCTCTTTTAATGTTTAGCTTTGAAATTTGACATTTTCCCTCCTCCTCTGTTCCCCCAGTCCTAGGCCTGAGAGGGACAACAGCGTATTTAGAGGCAAAGGGAGTGTTTCATGGCAAATCTGGCATTCCAAGCCTGATCCAAAGCCCACCTGAAGTCAGTAGAAAGAGGTACTTGAATTCACTGGACTTTAGATCTGGTCCTTGGTGCTTGATGAAGCAAAGAGCCTAGTAACATGCTGTCCCTCAGCTTCTCTTGTGAGCCTGGCATCAAACTGGTGAGTGTATAAGGGTATGTCTACACTACCCCGCTAGTTCGAACTAGTGGGGTAATGTATGCATACCGCACTTGCTAATGAAGCCCGGGATTTGAATTTCCCGGGCTTCATTAGCATAAGCGGGGAGCCGCCATTTTTAAATCCCCGCTGCTTCGAACCCCGTGCAGCGCGGCTACACAGGGCTCGAACTAGGTAGTTCGGACTAGGGTGCCTATTCCGAACTACCGTTACTCCTCGTGAAATGAGGTGTACCGGTAGTTCGGAATAGGCACCCTAGTCCGAACTACCTAGTTCAAACCCTGTGTAGCCGCGCTGCACGGGGTTCGAAGCAGCGGGGATTTAAAAATGGCGGCTCCCAGCTTATGCTAATGAAGCCCGGGAAATTCAAATCCCGGGCTTCATTAGCAAGTGCGGTATGCATACATTACCCCGCTAGTTCGAACTAGCGGGGTAGTGTAGACATACCCTAAGGGATCAGTATAAAGGGGAGCAAAGGTCACCCAGCATATAGCTTTTTTTCCCCTTTCTTCTCTTCTTGGCAATGATACTGCTGCAATCTTGCCTCTGGTTGAGAAGCAATCATTGATTGGCTCACAGGGATTACTTGAAACCGGTCATGTCACTTTTATTATATACCTGGAGTCAGATTTTTTTAGTGCTCCAAGCAACCCAGTAGGTTCTATCTAATGAAATCTATTTACAGGGCTCCAACATCATGGTGTTTGGGTGCTTGCAATATCTATGACTAAGGAGCAAGGATTCAGGCGAGTTATTCTGATTGCAAAACATGATACAGCTGCTGCTGGGTTAAATAAAGTTTGATTGCTGAGAGATGAGGGGCGTGTTATTTCATAGCACTGCAGTGTGCATTATACATCAGGACCATGTAACCATAGCATTGCATGCTGGAGTATGCATAACGATATTGTACAGCAACTTGGGACAGAAAATGAAGTAACCCACCTTATCCTAGTGAAACAGCAGGGGAAATTTAAGGAGGCTGAAAATGATTACCTCTACTGGTATACTGGCTAGGACTCCAAGAACTATATATATATACTGATTTACTCTTACTGTTACAAATAGCATCAAGGGATTCTTCATGACCACAAGTTGTCAGGACTCCTGTTTTATGTCTCATCTGAAAGAAGGGACCACCCAGCAGCATACCATGCTGGGGTACTGGGCTCCAGTGAGTGCTCCCTGCTGAGCTACTATCAGCACTGTTTCCTTCTACATTCCTATGTTTCTTGGATGTTTCCTATCCAGTCATTGACTCAGCTGTAGCAAGCTTAGGTTGGGATTTCTGATGGGAATACAAGCACAAGGTTTTACAGCTGCAGGTATATGGGGATATAATTTCTTCTGAAAGATGCATTTTCCTATTCTAAAATACAAGGATTCTGTACATTTAATTTTTTTAGAACAGAGACAAAATAATATGTAAGGCCTACCATACAAAGAGTGAATGTTAAAAACTGCATGCTATACAAATCTTTGGTGTCCTCAACAATTTTCCAATGAGCAATAAGTGCGTAAGTGTAAGTTCTTCATTCTTGAGCACTATATAGTACTATCGCCTTTGGTTAAATTAGAAAACAGATTACTTCTAATAGTTTCAATAGAAAATTTCAGATAACACAATTTTAGCTTGCTGCCACCTTGCCATGAGCAGTTGCTATTTTTACATTTTAATTGAATAACCATTTTACTATAAGCAAGAAGGTAGATATTTACAATAAAGTTTCTTTCAGAAGGCATCCTCCTGAGTTAGTCAATAGTTGCATGTGTGTTTAGAGGGGTTTTTTTGGTGACTGTTTTTTGCCACCTTGGGAAAATGTGTTATTGTTCAGTAATAATATTTCTTCAAATCAGATTTTTTCAAAGATGCCACCTTACATATGCAGATTATTTTGCATGTTATTAGTATCAGTTTTGCACATTATACAAAATGAAATTAGTAGGCAGCAGGTTTAAAACAAATCTAAGGAAGTAGTTCTTCACAAAATCTGCAGTCAATCTGTGGAACTCCTTGTCAAGAGATTCCTTGAATGCCAAAATTATCATTGGGTTCAAAAAAGAATTAGATAAGTTCATGGATCATAGGGCCATCAATGGCTATTATTCAAGAGGATAAGGGATGCAATCCATGCTCTGGGTATCCCCTAAACCACCGGTTGTTAGAAGCTGGTGCTGGATGATGGGGGATGGATCAGTCAATAATTGCCCTGTTCTGTTCATTATCTCAGAGGCATCCACCACTGTTGGAAGACATAATAATGGACTAGATGGATGATTGGTCTATCTGAATATGGTTATTCTTATGTTTTTATGTTTTTTCATCCACATGTTGGTTTCCCTCTGCTACTACCTCTGAATACTGACAGTGGTTAGAGCTATTAACATGCAATGTAAAGTAAAATCCCCAGAATTTTCTAAGTTGCAAAAATGAAGCAAACACAGAATTTCTATTTTTTATAATTGTGTATGCCATAGGGAAAATTATGGAATAGAACGTTAGTGGTGTATTATTTTTATTTGCATACTTTTTCTTTTTGTTTTTCTGTTTCTTAAATGTACTTCCAAACATGAATGCACATTAAATAATGTTGGCTGTTAAATGTCGAGTGCCCTGTGTTTGGAAGAAAGCAAACTGTCTTCTTCCCCATTCACCAATCTACAACCCCTTCAGTTACCTTGATGATTGTGCCTGGCATGGTAAGAAGTAAATATGTGCTTGTAATCAATGAAGTTTTGGATAGTAGCCAGGTCAGATGTCTTTAGGAGGATGTAAACTGAATGCAGTTCCATTACTAAGCCCCAAGCAGCTGGCTTATGCTCCAGCCTTCCATCACAATTAACTATAAATATGAAGTCTGACCATGCAATTGGTTTCACAGCCTAGTAACAGGTTCAGTTTTCCACTCTACAGTAAGTATTTGGTTTCTGTTTGACAGCTATTTTAGAAGAACTATGTTCAATTTCATGTGCTGTTTCATGCATCTTTATTAATCAAGTTTGGATACCACTGATGCCAAAACAAAGGCCGACAGCTTTCTGCACTTTACAAGATGGAGGGTAGCAAATCTGTACAAAAAGCTCTTCTAGGCTATTTGGAAGGTGAATGTGGGTTATTTGGATGGCCCTGATGGTTGTATAACCATCTTAAAATAGCCACGCAGTGAATAGACGATATAGACTGTTCAGTTGGAGCCAGAATTGGAGGGAGGAGTTGCACTTTGTCATTTCACTCCCTCTCCTTATAGTGTAGACCAGTGTTTCTTAAACTGTTTTTCACGGCACACCGCAGTTGAAGGTATGCCGCGGAGAACAGAATTCAAAATGGCTGCCCTTAAAGGGGCAGGCAACCTTTTTTCTTTTTTGCTCAATAACTTTCCCCCAGCACTTTTTTTCTCAATAACTTTTCCCCCGATCCTTCCCGTCCCCCCCGCCCTGACTTTTTTTTTTTTTGTTCAACCAAAAATCCTTGATGTTCCTCATTAAAAAATAAAATTGTTTGGTGTTTCTCGGTCTTAAGAAGTTTAAGAAACACTTGTGTAGACAGACCCTAGGACAAGTCAGTGGAAAATTAACACTTACAACTTCTGCAAGCTCAGTGATTCCTCAGTCTGGAGTCATGATATATATCCATAGCTATTAGCCAGGGGCAGCATGGATGCTAGATCTACTGTGTAGAAGGAAAGATGGTGGGGAGAAGGAAGGATGTGTTTCTCCACACAGTTAGAGTGTGTTTATACTGCATTGTAGGTTGAAATAAGATATGCAATTTGAGCTACGAAAACTGCGTGTCTTATTTTGATGTTATTTTGAAATAGCTATTTCAAAATTTGGCGCTGTCTACACAGCACTTATTTAGAAATAAATTGCTATTCTGAAACGTCCCTTACTCCTTGTGGAATGAGGCTTACAGGGCCGTCCGAATAGTGAGCCCATTATATTTGAAATAAAGGGTGTGCCCAAAAGACACAGAATAGCTATTTCAGGATACCTCTGGTATCCCGAAATAGCGCTTCAGTATAGATGTAGTTTTAGACAAGATCTGAGAAACTGGACGTTCCACCCCCACTCGCTCTGAACTCTTGTTACTTCCCTAGACAGGAGGAAGAATATTTGGAAGTGCATTTATTGTGCAGATGGGAAATGTATGAACCAGGATCTGAAATACATAGTAAGAACCACAAGGAATTAGTGCTAAGATCTAGAGTAGGTTTAACTTTTTAGAGGGCAGAGGAATATACGCAATATCAAATCACTGAAGTTGACAGGACTTTGCTTCTTGAAGGGTTTCATTTAATCCACTGTTGGCAGAATTCTGCATTAAAAATTCAGTTCACCATATTTTAAAATGCAGCAAAATTCTGCATATTTTATTTATCAAAATACCGCAATATAATCACATCCCTTTCAATTACTTTGGTGATTTATTTAAAAATACCTGTCAGCAAATATGGGTATAACAACAGACAACAACAAAAAATTCAGGAAATGTTTGTTGACAAAGAGATTCCTTACTAGGCAAATGAATACTCAACTTTTATAGTAATAATTCATTTCAATTACAAAACAGAAATGTATTTCCTGCACCCCTCAGAAGCAGAGCAAAGGCTTGGGGGAGTCAGGGGTAATGGAAGGGCTGAGGGAGAGGGAAGTAACTGCCAGGCAGGAGCCTAGGAGTGAACATGGAGTGTTGTTGGGTGTGGATGGGAGAAATATGGAACAAGTTTTTGTCAGGTGGGAGGGATTGTTAGAGAGGTGGGGAGCCTCCCTCATACAGACCTTTAGTCTCTCTCATTCAGTCCATTACATTTGCCCCTGTCATGGTGTGTCCCATCCCCCCTGTTACCATGTGTCCCTGCATCCCATCTCCAGTTGAACTCCTATCTAGTCTATCCCCTCACCTTTCTGAACGCCATTTTTTGTGACCCTCCCAGTACCCCTGTTTTCCCCACTCTTGTTTGTCCCACATATCCTATGCCTCCTCACCTGGCCCTGCAGGCAGGATGCTGGCTGCTACAAATGGAGTGGATTTGCCTCTGTTTTGGTGCCACAGCAGCCCCTGGTGGGGAAAAGGTTTAACTGCAGCACCTCTCTGGCAGATTATATTGTTTTTAAGACAAAAACTCTGTGCGGGATATGAATTCTGCGCGTGCACTGTGGTGCAGAATTTTTCCAAGAGTATTACTCATAAGAAATGTTACTTTAAATTTAACAAGAGCCCCTTCTTTAATCCTTAAAGACTTGAGAATGAGTTAATACACCCTTATAGAATTCTAAGGGAAAGGTTGGGAGCAGAATAAATTCCCCTGCTGTCTTTCTCCTTTGCCTCCACGTTGCTCCCTCTTACCTCCTTTAATGGCTTTTGCCCACCCCATGAACAAAACATGATGTGGACCTCTGCCAATAGAGAACATGCTTCATGTTCCTTACTTGCTAGCTGCTTTAAGTAGCTTTAGGGATCAACACCAGGAAGTACCCATATCTAGCCAAATACCTTTGCTTTGTATTTGTGGACCTATGCTGCTTCTCTTCCTGCAGTGTGGAGAAGCAGGGAAGGCCAGGGAAGGAGGTGGGGGGATTTTCCTCAGAAATGGTTCCATTCAGAAATCCTGACATTGGCCCCGCTTCCCAGCCTGAAAAATGTCTTGTCCAAGCCAAAAATGAAACTCACTATCCCACCCCCAAATCAGGAAACTGGCCATTCCTGAGTGTGGTAGACACCCAAGGATTGGACAGTACCAAAAGGGTTAATATAAAAAAAGTTAAAATATTCAGCAATTTTCTTAGTCCTGTGCACTGTTTATCTTTGTCTTTATGAAAACTGGCCTTGAACTGCTGAATACATCCAGTCTGACTTTTGGAACTGGAATGTTGACAGCAGAGATTCATTTAAACTCCTGTGTGATGGGATTGTTGGAAAGGCAGGAAGTTTGCGTTACAGATGCTGTCAAAACATAACTTTTCACCAAGCATTTTGGTCTTTAATCTGAGATGAAAATGCGTTGGACGGTGCAGGTGACATTTTCCAGTTAAAGGGACATTGCCAAGGTCAAGACCTGCATTTTCCTTTCTCCCAACTTGTGCGCATATTTTTTTTCCAAAATGAATGCACTCTCCCCTGCTTGCTTTCCCTGACCTCCAAAAATAGTCTTGAGTCTGAGAGCTACTCCACTGAAGTCAACGATGTTGACCTCAAAGGCTGAATCTCAGGTGCGGGTCTTGTGAAACCAGCTCAGCATGCAGGACTCATTTGTATTTAGCATGTGGGCAAATGGTAGTGGTTTGGGGAGGGGGTGATTAAGGAAATGGGTTTGAGTTTCCCAGTTGCAGAGTCTAGTTATAAACAGTATACAGAGGAAACACTTATTTAAACCATCCAGAGTGAAGTTGCTGGCCTAATCATACTGGAAATTGGAATCCTCTGTCATCTGAACATGTGTAGGCAATGTCAGTTTATCCACAATGTGCTTCACAGCAGGCCTACGCTGTGCCCTGCTAGAAGTGAAATGGCAATTCCACCTCAAGGCTTAATTCAGTCCCTGGCCTACCTGTTTATTGATTGTCTGAACAAAGAAAGCCAGTCATGCAGGTTTGAGATGAGCACTTGTCACATTCATTTCACCCAGATGATAAAGACTTTTGGTCATGACTGACTGTTGACTTTGAGTGCAGTTTTGAACACTAAGGGCTTGTTTGTTTTTAAATGCAGGGAATCTGTAATGGAACATAAGCCTGGCACCTCTAGTTCAAATCTTAGCCAGGTCATTGGTGAGTTGTAAGCAAATCTTTCCCTTCTGAAGGCTGTTTGGTGGTCTATATGAAATGAATTGGTAATCACTGGACTGTGAAATTCAAATTCCATGCTCTGTTGGTAGAGTGCATTGAGTGCTGAGATGACAGGCATTATAGAGGGAATTATATGAGGACCACAGCAGCATAGAAAAATTCTGATCTAGAAATTGCTTTAATTGAGAAATGTCTTTTAAATATGAATAGTGAACAATGATTAGTGAGCATGGGTGACTTTATGCAGTTAAATTTACACTACAGGGATATCCCAAGCGTGCATTAATATAGGCAGAACTTTTCTCTTTCAAATTTATGCACACATAGTACAGCTTAGAGCCTTGGACAAATATAATGGGGGCTTGGGCATCAGTTAACCAAGCTTCCGTGCAAAGTCACAAATTCTTTGTGCTTCCATCTTTTTCTCTGTATTTGTATTCTCTTGTAGCAATTTTTATAAGGCACAAAGTCAGAGCTAGTGTACAATATCCAAGCTGTAGGGTGGCCTACCTTTCTTTCTATTTTATTCAGAGGGTCGACTGACCCAAGAGTAATGCTGAGGTCAGATATCTGGTATGTTACTTAGATCTGTTGAGAGATTAGTTCTGATTGGATAGAAATGCCACACAAAAGACAGCATATGCCTTTATTGTAGTAACTAAGATTAAGGGGACCAGGTATAGCTGTGGGAAGTTGCTCAGATGAAAAGAGAGGTCAGTCTTTGATGTACTAAAAGACTGTTTGGTCTTGAATAGCTTCATCCAGACTATTACAACATGGTAGCATGATTTATGATAAACAAACCTGAGGCCTCATATAAAGAAATGCAGACCCCTCTCCCACTGCGCCCACAATAAAAATGATTATATCATGAGGTGTATGCTGGAGAACATTCAGTACTATACTTTTAGCCTGATAAGTCATACTACCAAAGCATGCTAAAGAGGATGCAATGTGGTATACTGGTAGTTATAGCCATGTCTGTCCCAGCATATTGCGCCAGAAGTTGGTTCAATAAAAGACATTACCTTACCCACCTTGTTTCTCTAAAGACGCTGTGTTCAGTTTTGTGTTTGAGATCATGGAACATACATCTTCCAGTTAAGTACCAGAGACAGAATAAAGAAATATTGGCCTGAAGTGGCAATTATGGACCAAGTTTACTGCTATGTGGATTTCTGTGTTTCATTTTGGTCCCTTCAGTGTGTTTCCTATCTCAGACCAATCTCCGTGTTAATCCAGAAGATGTTAGTGGTAGAATCATGTTGGTAAAATCCAGGAGCGTTCAGAAGGATTAGATGGATAGGCATGGTGATGGGTTTTCTGAGCTTTCCATATGAGCGGTTTATTTCCCTAAGAACCTAACTATAAAACCTTTAATGTATGTTGAAATATGTGGCCAAATACAGCTCAATCTTATATTTGCATAAATCCAAAGTAACTCCATTGAAGTCAGCAAAGTTATCTGGAAAACACCAATATAACTGGGAGCAGAATTTGTTCACAGAGTAGAGTGCAAACTTGGTGCAACTTAGTATGTATTGATATCTGTAGATGTTGAGGTTGTATCCATGACAAACTTTGCCTACTGTCCTTAACTGTAAGCTTGTTACATCAAAATAAGAAAGGAATTGTAAGTATAAGAGGCAGCCTAGAGCATCCGAAGAGAGGCAGCAGAGGAATATGGAAGTATATGAGTTATCTAGAGTGGCAAAAGTTTCTGTGCTCAGATTACTGTTCATCCTACCAGAGGTGCTTTCGAGCTTGATAGGAGCACCATACCCATTAGAGCAAAGGTCTGGCCTGTTGTTACACTGAAATCTGTCAGGGCTTTCTTTAAGCAACATGCATCTCTTCATACCTCTTTCAGAAGAGACTGGTATGGGTCAAGGTATGTGGAGTAGTTTTTCCCAGTTCTAGTGCCTAACTGTTTGCTTCAAAGTTCTTGGCTTCAAATTTTCACCTTTTATGTTTCCCTTTTAAACTATTCAGAAAAACAGGATGCTCAAGGATAGAGAGCTAAAGGCTTTAGGCTTAACTTTCTAAGACACCTTTTTCTTATCAGAAATAGGGGTGCTTATCTGAAGTTTGATCAAGAGTTCACCCTCAATAAATCATCTTGTATATACAGTAATGAAAAAAGATGATGGGTCAGTTTCATCTCTGCTACCATTACACTGATTTCAGTGGAGTTACATGGAGATAAAGTCGAGATGATTTTGTTTCAATGGCTTTTGTTGCGCTGGGTACTCTTGGTAACCCTCTTTTTTTATTCCTCTTTTCTAAAGTGGTTCTTAAGTATATGTTAATTGCCTTTTGGTGCTGGCCATTAAAATTTCCTAATATACGGTATAAATACGGTTGCTGTTTGTGCAGCTCATTCTGTAAAAAACTCTTTTTAATGTCAGAGCCCTAGTAGCTTGTCATCTTTAAATACTTTTTTTCTATGGTAGTTTTCACTTTTATGGCCATAAGCACAGCCAGTTCTGAAATCTTCTTGTTTCAGCTGATTACCCCTAGTTATTAAATCTGCCATCCAAGAACTGAAACCTAAGCACAACAAACATCACTTTAGATCCTAATGCTTTTGGGTGTGGGCTGTGTGCAGCTGCAATAATTTGAACAGCTTGGTGCCTGGCATAGCATCAGTAGGCACAGAAGTAGGCACAGAAAGTTATTTTCTCCATCTCCAGCACTAGAGCTGGCTGGGGAGACCTTGTGCTTTTGAAACCCCTGGGATATCTTTGTTGCTTCAGATCCCACGAATTATAAAGCTGACCTTGAACTGTTTCCCTTTAGAGATTCCAAAATATGGTTTATAATTCCTCATTAGAGTAACAAAAGGAATCCCAGCAGATTTCAATATGTGCCAGAAGTCTGTTCAGTTTGTTTTATCAGAGATGGTTTTCACACAATAAATTTTATATATAAAAGAGGCATTGTCTATTAAAGAAAGCAGAAACGGCCTGAAACAAAATGTGAGGAAAGGGGGGGAGGAAAGGGTAAAATCTTATTTCTGTGGATGAGTGAATGGAAATTTCTTTAGTATGATGCCTTCAGAAGATAGCAGTCTCCCAGATGTTTCCCTACTATTGTTTCCATCCATTCAGTTCCTGTTTCAGAAAGCGCTTCTTGTATCTCTCTGCTGATGTAAAAGAAATCTGTGACAATACCCGTTTCATAGAGGCAGCACAGAATAGTGGTTAGAGCATAGTACTGTGATCTAGGAACTCAGTGTCCTAGTTGTATCATGGAATTATTGTGTGATCCTGAGTCACTAATATTTATATGTCTGAAACCACATCTCCACTTGCTACACTGGAGGTTGATCTTGCATTTGATTTAATTTAGCAGAGCTTGTTAAGACCCACAAAACTGAATGCTGAGAGCAGCTCTTATTGGTGCCGGTCCAGGTCTTGTGTAGACCTGGCCTCAGCTTCCCCACATGGCAGTGGAAGTAAGAACACTGACTAGTTATGAGGATTAACTAGCTCTATTTGTAGAGAACTTTGCAGCTGTAACACACTACACAAGGGCAAATTACTACGCTCAGAAGAGGCTACATATGAAAGCCTGAGTTTGAAGATTTCTAACAATTAAATAAGCACTGTCTGTTCAGCCATCTCTGGCTTGCCATTTGGCCTCAGTTCCTCCCCACCCCTCCCATTCCATCAGGTACTATAGTGCAGTCTCTCAATTCAAAGAGCTTTTTGTTGATGGCACTCTGAAAAACAGCTGATAATGGAGGTTTCCAGTAGTGGGGCACCTGGCAAATTTCCCATTGCTAGTCTATTCATGCAAGCCAAGAGAGCAGCTGATATAATTAAATGTAGTTAGTCTGGCCCAAGAATTGAAGAATTATTAAGTTCTTTCATGCAGCTGTGCACTGTGCCATCAATACATTATTAGGCCTGTAGAAACAGATGTGGAGCTTGGGCTGTAGCAAAAATTTGTAATGTATAAAGGCTCCAAAGAGTGCATGTGTATATGTACTCAATTGATCCTGGTTCTGTTTAAAAAGCAGCATGTAGCATGACTTTACGGTTGTTTAGCAACAGCATTTGTGCATGATACATTCAGGTCTATCTTTTGTTTAGCTCAGTTGTTGGGATTGAAGGCCTAATTCTCCCCTCCCTTATTACAGTTTTAACCCCCCTTCCCCCTCCAAATTACAGAGATGAGATACAAGTTGAGGTCCTGATTTGGGCCTTCTCTCTGTTTTTAGCCAGACTCATTTGCAAGTATGTATTACTACTTCAGTAATGAGATGCGCATGTAACCCAGAGACCACATAAATGAAATTGATGGAAGTTGAGGGACCTGAGCGTCACAAAATTGGGCCTTTTATCTTAATGGGTTTGATTTCTGAAATATTAGGCGCCCACATCTCCACTGGACATTTTATAGTTGCACAGTCAAAATTCTTTGAAGCCCAAAAGAATAAGAATATAAACCCTTCCAGAGGGTGAAACCACATCAGTTTGGGGCTGGAACAGTGCTTGGGTAAATATAATTTTAACTGCAAGATGAAGCATAAACATTGTTACATTTGTGATCCAGTATCTTGATGTCGTCTATGAAAGTGACTTCTAAAAAAGCTCTTAAAAGCAGATGTGTGAAGGAGAAACATAAGACCAGAGTACTTACTTTTGAAAATGGCATTTGGGACCATTGATTACAAGGACTATCTGTTCTTTATTTTGAGAAAGAATTACTCTTTCATAAAACTGTATTTATATGATAAATTCTTTTCTTTTGTTGCTGGTCAGGGCCAATCCACTGCACCCTTAGTCATAAAGAAGGATCTACTGAGCTAATGGGAAATTTGAGGAGAAAGGAGACCCGACGGAAAGTATTTTACTCATTTTCTGACATTAAATTTGTTGCCTGACTGCGTTTTGGATATGATTATCTCCTTGGTGTATGAAATTCAAACCACCAATAAAATAACTCCTCACTTACACTCTTTTGTCTGACTAGTGTAAGATTCAGCTAAAGATTCTGAAATTGCTCAGACCATGTGCTCTTCGCTGTTCATAGCTAGCATCCTACCCAGGCATCTTGAAGAAGGCTTGGCAATCTCAAAATGGAGTTTCTTTCTTTTGAAAGACCTGCGGTAGAAGTACATCTGCCTTTGTAAGAAATGGAAGCTCAGAGCAGAAGAAAACCATTTTTTTATGTTGTCTCTTTAGTATATATATCGCATAATCTCATTTGCTACTAGGCTTTTTGATTATAGCAACAGAAATGTTAGTCAAACCATGAAGGTTTGACTAACACTGTAAAAATTGTTTAGTCTACTGCACGACCTAAATTCCAACAACTGAGACAAGGGAAGTTTATCAACCTCGGTATAATTATTTACTCTTGTATAATCAGTTGTAAATGACCCGGTACTTGCACATATGGTCTGATATGTAGGGAGTAATTTCTCTTTAGTCGCATACAGTCTGAGTATAGAAGGTCTGTGTGAGGAAACGAATTCCATCTACCCAGCTCCAACATGTGCAGAAGGTAGGGGCCTCCACCCAGTGGTTAATCCAGCTCTGGAATAGTGACAGAAGCTTCTATGCACCATTAAAAGTAGGGCTATTAGATCTGTGTTCACACGTGTCATGGCCACTGCTCTGGACTACCTCTCACTGTCTTGCTCTGTGCTAGCCCATGTAGCCTGTCTCCTTGAGGCATTGCAAGCATACACAGCACTCTGGCAAGGAGTTTCTCCTCGTGCCCAGAGAACAGTGGAGGTAGTGTTTCATTACAAGGTCTTCCACATCTTGCGTGACATTAACATCTCCATAGAAGGATTTGTTGCATCTAACTCTTTCCATGGAGGGGATGGATATGCAGAAATCTCTGGTAACTTTCAGACCCATAGCTTGTCTCTCACTGCTGTTAAACATGAAGGTTCCTGCATAATTCACTGGTGAGTATGTTATAGGGCTCCTTGTCTGTTGATCTGCAGAGGATGAATTAGTACAGCCTTCTGTCATAGCGTTGGCTCTTTAGCTAAAGCTGCAGCAGCTCATGCTTTTAGGTCTGGGGGCCTTGTTTCAATCCCTGGTATGACAATGAAGAAATCATTGTCCAGCATCTCTGTATGTGAGGGCATCATTAATTACGTGGGCCCAAACCAGTCCTTACTCAAGCAGAGCTCAGATGGGACTTCGCTTGAATAAAGTCTTCAGGATTGGGCCCACAATATGTGCACATTGTACCAAGAGCATGGCAGCTAATCGCCACTGGATAAAATATTGCTTCTACGTGCCTTTAAATGGTGGGAGAAATTCGAAGGAGAACATGCAATCACTGTTCTCTCAACAGGTGTGAAATTCAGGTCTGCAGTTGGGAGTTTTGCCAGGAATGGCCATGAATGTAAGATGCCATGGACTTGATAGAAATGAGCTAAACCCTGAAATACTTACTGCATCATTCTCTGCCCCTTATGACAATTGTCCCATTGAAAAAGGTCCCAATCCTGCCAGGTGTAACTGCTATTGTAGTTGTGGGAATTCAACACTTTTACAAAATTGTCCCTAAAACCATTAGTTGGCTACTTGAATGAGCAACGATCTGGCCCTCAATCTTTAGTAGGGATTTGCCTGAATAAGAACTGGGTGAAGAGCTGCAGGATCAGGCCTAATAGTATTTTGCCAGTGAAGGAATAGTTAAAATTCTGTCAGCAGTTCTCTTCTATACTCTGATATTTATAGGGCTGATATTGCAGAAGTTTCCAGATGCATCAGGCTGAGACAAGCCTAATCAAAATTTTATTTTTCTGAGCATGTTTTGAAGCTATTTAAATATTTCTCTAGATAACATTCCATGGCGTGAATTCTTTTCCCTCCTCCATTACCTAGCTTCACCCCAAGCTTCAGCTAAAGGAAGGAACAATAAAGAACGTTCATATTGGCATAATTCTGGATGGCAATGGAGGAAGGATACTTATTTTTAAAAGAATAGCTTAGCCTGAATTTCACTTTTGTGTGTGTGTGTGTGATACTAATCATATCATGTCAGGACAAATGCGTGATGACTTCAGTGGAAACTACAGCCATAATTCTCCTATAGGCTAAGGGTGAGTAAGGTGTTGAAATCTTCAAATTCAAAGTACTATTCAAGCACAAAGAGGAACAGTTCATGCCCCAAACCAAACATGCTTTTTTGGCTGGTATCTCTGGAAGCCAGGTGATACTGTATCTGAGACAACCTCTTGATATGAAATGGAGACTGCTGTTGGCAGAGTATTTTGAAAGGTACATGCTTCCTTCTGGAACTCTTTCACATCCTTCACTGGGTTCATCAAATCGAAATCTAATGGTTTCCTGTGAACACTAAGGTGCATGAGGCTTCACAGACTTCCTAGTGGCTTGGGAAAGGGTGTAGGATGGATTTTCATAGAGAGGGATATTGCCAAGATGGTAGAAGAATCTTTTGATCATAGTTGGCCATAGCTTTTTTTCTTCTTAAAAAGGTTTTATAACAGGCTCGTTGTAGACATCGTATATATAGTAGCCCAATGTCTGTGAGTCTGTAATGCTGAAATGCTGGCTGTTCCCTCTGGGCGGCACTATTGCCTGAAATGCTGGCTGTTCCTTCTGGGCAGCGCTGTTGCTGAAATGCTGGCTGTTCCCTCTGGGTGGCCCATGCTGCATGGAGAGTGTGGGGCCCAAATGGCCGCTTGTTCCCCTGCGGCGGCCTGGCTGAGCAGCGCAGAAGTCAGCCGAGTGCCATGGCGGGAGGCAAAGGTGGCAGGGCGGTGACGTACATGCCCAGAGGGCGGGGCCTGGACAAGCTTGCATTCCTGACGGAGACAGAGGAGAGCAGAGAGAGAGTGATAGGCAGGAGGGGGAGAAGAGAAAGAGAGGCAAAAGACAGAGGAGAGCTGGAGGGGGCAGTAGGAGGACAGGGGGAAGAGAGAGAGAGAGAGACAGAACGAGAGACTCAGGAGAGAAGACCTACGTGGAGGAGAGACGTGAAAATCCCGTCTTATGACGGGCTAATTGGCTAGTGAATAAATAAACATCAAATGCACTCCTACACCTGGACACAACGGGATGCCTTTATGAGGGTTACAAGTGCTCTCACTCTAAAAGTTCCAGCTTTTGTTGCCATTTCATCGGTAAAAGATTCCATGGTACTTTTTGCAAGAGCAGAGATATTCACTTGTGTGACCTAGGAAAATTCCAGCTTTGATAATTACATTACACCTCTCTCCACAATTTAATTTGGAGAGGAGGTTTTTCACTTCCTCCCCATAAAACATCATTGTAGTGTTGTTACATGCTTTTCAACGGCTGTTGTGTTCCACTCTAGAGTTGGCCGTGTTTACCTGGTGAGTGGGTGATTTCATGTTTGTGTATTTTGGGGGGGATCCTGCAGAAGGAAAGGCTCTTTATAAGCAGCATTGTGATGCTCACTGACAGGTTCCAAACCATCGGCTCATGGCTGAATGTGTGATGGGCTGCAATATGGTCCAGCTCCATCACTTTGGATATAACTTGTAGGCATGCGGAGGGGAAGAGAGTATATTTACATGGGAAGCTAATCAGATACATGTCATAGGGAAACTAATCTGTTTTGATGGCCATTTGAACTTTTTCTAGTTCAATGGCTATTAAATTATAAGGCTATTACAAGGTAGTTGTATAAGTAAATTGCTGGGTAATCCTCAAGTCCAAATATTTATTCTCATAAAATATTATCATAAAAATCAGGTTCAAACAGTTCATTTGCATTAAAATGATTATCTCCCTCAGTGTCTCAGTGAGCTCAACAGGGCTGTCCTTTTAAATATAATGTGGACATGAGTCCACATTTGGAAAGCAGGATAAGGGATGTCATGAAGGTAGGGAGGTGGGGTGGGCTTTGGAGTGGACTAGAGGATGGGGAGTGCAGGGTTAAATCATTCTGGCCAAATTCCAGTCAAGAGATAATTCCATGAAGCATCCTCTTCACTTCTCATCCTCAGTTCCACAAATCTCCAACTTCCTCTTTAAACTACAAATTCCTCCTCCACATCCACTTCTCTATGTGAAAATGTAATCACTAGTCCATCTCTCTTTCCTCAGGGCTGTAGAACCAGCCCCAATAAGTGTGAAATGTGCTGTGGCTGAAAACTGTTTATCGGAGTGCAAAGTGAAGAACCTGAGTGAAATAAACAGTGAAGTAGACTCATTAAAATGCCAAAGTGCCAATGTCGTCATTACACCACATGCCATCTGTTCATGGGTTAGTCAACATCCCTTTCCCTTGGCAAATAATCTAAAAGCAACCAACCTCTTAATAAGACCCTGCTCTTCCCCGCTCCCCAGGAGTTATCTGAAAGGGGCCATTGTTCCTTGTTTCAAGGTGGGTTCACAGATTTACACGTTGCCATGGAGTTGGCATATTTTGCATTCTCAGTTATACTTGCTGGTAATTTCAGAAGTTTTTCAGCAAATTAGCACAGGTGATGTACGAGTGGCTGAGTAGTATGTGAGGCCAGGGAAGGACTTGATTGTTTAATGAGGTGAGGAAATGTGGAGTCAAAAGAACATGGGAGATACTTTAGATTAAAGCCGGGAGAAGACATTAAAAAAGAAATGCTGCTTGCTTCCACATTTTCCTTTCCTATTAACAAGCAAAGGTTAATGATCTAGAATATATATGCTGGTTTAAGTATTAATAAGGTGCTTCTAAATTTCCTTGTTTAGCTCCAAAGCTCAATCATTTTAAAGATCTAAATAACAGAAAAAGGGGGGAAAATGTACTTGGTCATAACTTGCTCACAGATCTAAAAGATAAAATTCACCCTGGGACACGGTAGCATGCCTTTTAAAGGGATTACTGCCTACTGGTCAGCCCTTCCCTTCATATGGCCTGGACTTTAGTTTAGAGTGGCCTGAAATGCTAAGCCTGAGGAGATATGCAGAGAGAGGAAAGGGGTCTTGGGAGGAAGTAGCATTTAGAAGGGACCCTCTTATAGTATCTTACGGGACCAGGAGCCTTTCAGAAAGGGCAGGGCAAGGTTCAACTTTTACTGAGCCAATAAGAAATAACCTGGGAGAAGGAGCCATCATAAATGCTAGCTGCCTTTTTCATAGCCGGTCAGATGCCTGCAGTCACTGCAAGAAGTAAGAAGGCTCTTGCAGTTAGCAGACACCAATAAAAGAAGGCCACTAAACCCTTTGAGCCTGAGGACTAAGTGGGATTAGCTGAGAGAGATAAATTGTAACTCAGCTCCAGGAGGAGAGATAAGGTTCCATCTTGGGGAGAGGTTAGGTTTAAAGACAGAAAGGCAACCTCGAGAAGACTGGGAACAGAACTTAGAGGACACCCTGAAAACCAGAAGTATTTTTTATTTATTTGGAACTTTTTGCTATGGCCCCTTTTTAGGAGATTTTTGTAATAAACAGGCCCAAAGGGGGGTATTGACTCAAACCTCAAGAGTGTCTGAAGTAGAATTATTGGCTTCATGGGAAGAGAAACTGAGGCATGGAGTAATCGCAGCACCACACTATTTCAGCAGAGGGCACTATAGCATAGGCAGGATGTACAATAGATCCAGTTGGCTGAATAAAAACTGTACATGGTTTTACATCTTTTCTTCAGACGAATATAGGCAGATTCACAGTTTGTTGAAAGTTTTTGAACTGAACAACATTTTCTGACAGAAAACTGATCTGACAAAATCTAAATGTCTCATAGAAGGAACATAACTTATTTTTAAATTGTCTGCAGGAAAGAAAATGTTTCCACAAGGTTGAAAAGTTCTGTGTCGTTTTGACTTTTATTAAATTCTAACATAAAAGTCAAAAACTTTTAACTAATAATATAAATGTGGAAGCAGTAAAGTCAAAATGAAATGCTTGGAACGTACTGAACGTTCGTGGTGTTGCTAGGATCCCCAAGTGAGGGCCAGTGTGTTGATGTGCTGCTTCTCAAGGTTTCTGAGTCACAATCTACCTCCTGGCTTTCCTCTGCACTGCAGGGCACGTTCCTTGCAGTAAGTGTCCTTGCCCTGGGGCACTACTGCAGCATTGCCAGCTGGGGCGCGGTGGGTGGATGGAGCCATGGTGACATACTCCCCAGTCTGCTTTCTCCCATCCGCTTGCAGTGGCACTGGAAGCCTTTTTATAGTGGGGGTGCTGAAAGTCAACAAAGCCGCCTTTTTACCTGATGTCCCCTTTATTCCTGTTTGGTCCCCCGATCCTAGCGCTGGGGCCAGGAGCAGGGTTGTGGCTCCAAGAAGTGGGGGGACTCATATAGGAGTACAGGGGAACAAGCCTGGGGCCACATGTGGGGGTGGGCAGGTGTGGCAGCCTTGATACAGAGCCCTGTACACAGAGCTGGCAGCTGGGACTCCATATGTGGGGAGAGGAGTGAATGTTGGGCGTGGGGCAAGCCAAAAACTCATGGCACATGTCCAGGAATAGGGATATAAAATCCCATTTAATTACTTAACTGGTTAAATGTTAAGTTTGACTGGTTAACTAATTAAATGGGGTGAGCGGAGGGCCCCCCTGTCTGGCGTGGATGGTCTGGAGTACCCCTCCCCCACAGACAGGATGGTGCAGCTCCCCTGCCATGGCAGGGGGGATCTGCTCCAGTCCCCACCAGTCAGCCAGTTAACCATTAACATGCCTAGCCAGGATTGGAACCTCAGGCATCTTGCTGGCAGCCAGGGCCTGCATGCAGAGACAGGAACTGAGCTTCGTGCCAGCAGCCAAGATCCCTGTGCTCAGTTGCAAGTGGGATGAAGCAGCCCCATGGAGCAGCCCCAGGAGGGATAAAGCAGCCTCTGCCTACTGTCAGCCGACGGTCAGGGCTCCCTATATCTGTCCCTTAAGACCGGCTGAAGTTCTTTTAAATTGTGCCTGGTTCTGTTACAGCAGTGGTCCCCAACCCTTTCAGGTTGGCGGGCGCCAGGGGGCGTGGCCGTTCGCCCGCCGGGCGCCAGGGGGCGGGGACACTTGCCCGCCCGGGGGCGGGGCCCCCCCCAGCCGCATGCCCGGGAGCGGGGCCCCCTCCATAGCCGCGCGCCCGGGGAAGGCGCCCCTGGCAAGCGCCGCGCGCCCGACGCCCCCCCCGTAAGCGCCGCGTGCCCGGCGTCCCCCCCCGTAAGCGCCGCGCGCTCGGCGCCCTCCCTCCCCGTAAGCGCCGCGGGGCCGGGGCACGCGCGGCGCCAGAGCCGGCAAGGGCACGCGCGGCGCCCCCGGGCCGGGACCGGCCATGCGCCCGGGGCTGGCACCTGCCAGCCCAGATTGCTCCGCGGGCGCATGTAAAGAGCCCGGCGGGCGCCATGGCGCCCGCGGGCACCGGGTTGGGGACCACGGTGTTACAGCAACTGAAGGAGTCAGGTTAAAACTTAAACAGTTACAGGTTTATTGAGGAAGCTTATAAATCATATGGTTGCAATGGCTATTGTTCTATTTCTTAACTGCTAGCAAAATATAGATCTTAAAAATGGTTACAAAGAAGATAAAGATAGAAAAATAGAAATAATGGTACCAAGTAACAGCTTACTCTTTCTATGTGTACACTTAAGACAGAGGACCATCCAGGTACAATTTTTACCCCCTTCTGTGCCTCTCGACTCCAGCATGTCAGGCCAGGGCCGGTCCCTTAATTCCTAGGAAAGACGAAAATACGAGGTGGGCATCCCCATAGAACCTCGGGAGGTCAAACACCTAACCCGACCAGCAGGTAGAGGGTAGAATGACACTCAAAGAGAGTGTGCTGCTGTACCACCTTTATACTCATGGGGTCACGTATCTCTCTTTCTTATCTGTCATGCCAAATGGGGCTGGTCTGTCTTTTGTGAGACCAGTTCTTACAAGGGAGTTGTGAACTTAATTTACACTTGTAAGAGCGATAACTAAATTGGAATTACTGGGGATGCTTTTCTCAGTGGGAAATTCCTCTCCCAGGGACTGTGTGTGTGTTCGAATCAACATGGGTGCCAGCCGGGGCAGTTCTCGCAGCCTCGAGGCCAGCTTATTGACTTAATCGCTCTCTCTCCACATATCTGTTTTTTCAGCTTCTCAGGATCTGATGAGCCAGCATAGACTATGCTGATTTTACTGCTCCTTCTCTGCCCTGTATGCTTCAGAGAGGCAAATAAGATGGATGATATGGGGGGTTGGTCTGTCTGGCTACAAGCAGCCTCTGCCTACGGTCCAGCTAGCGGTGCACAGGCGTGAGAGAAGCCTTACACCTCTCATCTTCCTTGCACAGGCCACAGTCTGGCTCTTCATAAACATATAATGATTTTGCAGGTACGCCTTGTTAGCCCCAAGCAGTTGGTTGTTCAGTCATTCCGGCAGGTGCTGAGTGTCCTCCAATCCTGCCATATCTCTAAAGTTGCTCAGTGCCTTGCAGAATCAGTCCCTTTGGGCTCAGAATCAACGGGAGTTTTGCCAGTGTCAGGAGTGCAGGACTGAACTCGAATGGCATGAATGTATAATTCTTGTTGCTTTTTCTAAACTAGCATTTCTCGAGACTGGTGGTATCATTTGAAAATATCTAGACACGTTGTTCCTTCCAAGCAGAACCCTTATAAATGATGACATTTTTAAACTGGAGTCATGTATAAAAACTAGAATCCAGCAAGCCTCTTAAGGAATTAAGTTAAGTAGTGATCTCGTAAAGGGGCACAGCCAATTTGTATTAGAGACATTAAATAAACAGAATTTAAAAGTTGTTCCAGGAGCTGCACCCACGTTAAAACTCCCAGTTGATTTCTATATGCACGTATTTTCCTTTTTTTTTTTAATATTCTCTTCCTTTTTTCCCCCCTGCCTGAAAGACCCGTTCAAACAGAAGAAACAGACTATACACAAAATTCTGTCAAATGAATAGAGGAGATATAACGGAAACACATACAATTATCTATTTTTTCTAATCCCTTTCAGGTATATGAATGAAAATTTTACTTGTGACAATGGTTAGTTAAAACTGTATCAGGCATAAGTGTGCCTGTAAAGTGGATGCTGTGAGTCAGAAGGGAAGAAGTGTTAATTACTAAGGAGAGACATCTGTCTGCTTGTGGAGATGAGCAATAGCAAAAAAATTAGTTGATTAATATCCTAATCCTGTAAAACCTTGCTTCCTGGACCATTCCTCAGTTGTTGGAATTCTTACTGCTGACTTCAGTGGGGCTCCTAGTGAAAAAAAGGGCTTGCAGAAGTAGGCCTAAATAACCAAGGATGTTCTAGCCATATGCTTTTTGTAAACTTTACCTCTCTGCTACATACAGCATGTATTTCCCATCTCCATACTAGACCTTTTAGTGGTATTTTGCACAAAATAATGAATGAGGCAGTTCCAGAACTATGACTTAGAGCAGTGTTTCTTAAAGTTTTTAAGACGGAGGAACACCAAATAATATTTTTTTAATGAGGAACACCAATGATTTTTTATTGAGCAAAAAAAAAGGGGGGGGGGGGAACGTCCACTTTGAACTCTGTTGTTCTCCGCAGAACACCTCCAACTGCCTTGCAGCACACGGGTGTTCCCCGGAACACAGTTTAAGAAACACTGTCTTAGGGTATGTCTACACTAGAAAGTTAGTTCGAACTAACGGACGTTAGTTCGAACTAACTTTCCTATGCGCTACACTAGCGCTCCGCTAGTTCGAATTTGAATCGAACTAGCGGAGCGCTTAGTTCGAACTAGGTAAACCTCATTTTACGAGGACTAACGCCTAGTTCGAACTAGCTAGTTCGAACTAAGGGCTGTGTAGCCCTTTAGTTCGAACTAGTGGGAGGCTAGCCCTCCCCAGGTTTCCCTGGTGGCCACTCTGGCCAACACCAGGGAAACTCTATGCCCCCCTCCCGGCCCCGGACCCCTTAAAGGGGCACGGGCTGGCTACGGTGCCCGTGCCAGGTGCAAGCCTGCCAGCACCCAGCTAGCAGACCCTGCACCTGGCACGGCACAGAGCCACCCACCCGATGCCCCCCAGCCCACCCCCTCTTGCCGGGACCAGGCTGGCGGCTCCCGGGAGCTTGCCCTGGACCGCAAGAGGCGGGCACCTTCCTGGGCTAGTGCGGACATCGTGGACCTCGTCCACGATCTCCGCACTAGGCACAGGAAAGTGGCCGTCTAGGGCAGGAGAGCTGCCAGCCTGGCCACCCAGGAGCAGGTGTGCATGAAAATCAAGGGGGTCCACTGAGACCCCCGACACTGAGCCCTGAGCTTACAATGGCCGTCCTGGGTCAGACCAAAGGTCCATCTAGCCCAGTAGCCTGTCTGCCCACAGCGGCCAACCCTAGGGACCCTGGAGGGGATGGACCGAAGACAATGACCAAGCCATTTGTCTCGTGCCATCCCTCTCCAGCCTTCCACAAACTTTGGGCAGGGACACCACTCCTACCCTCTGGCTAATAGGACTCCATGGACCCAACCTCCATGACTTGATCTCACTTCCCTTTAAACTCTGTTCTAGTTGTAGCCTTCACAGCCTCCTGCAGCAAGGAGTTCCACAGGTTAACTATTTGCTTTGTGAAGAACAACTTTCTGTTACTACTTTGAAGCCTGCTACCCATTCCTTTCCTTTGGTGTCCTCTAGTCCTTCTTTATGGGAACTCAGGAAGAACTTTTCTGAATGCACCCTCTCCACCCAACCCCTGCTTTTAGAGACCTCTATCCTGTCCCCCCTCCGTCTCCTCTTTTCTAAGCTGAACAGTCCCAGTCTCTGTAGCCTCTCTTCATCTGGGACCTGTTCCCAACCCCTGATCATGTTAGTTGCCCTCCCCTCTCCCAGCCTTTCTCTTCCCCTCTCCCACCTCCTTTTCCCAGTCTCCCCCAGTTTTGTTCAATAAAGACAGAGTCAATGTTGGAAGAAACGTTATCTTTATTTTGTACATCAATAAGAAGGGGGGCTAGGGAAGGGCAAGTGGAAGGAGGTGAGGGAGGAATGGGGTACGAGCCCCCGATGGGGAGGACTGGGCTGGCTCTGCGGGCTTCTGGGGGTGGAAGCTCTCCTGCAGCCCCCCAATTACTCCCTCTCCCCAGATGGCAGCCTGCGGCAAGTGCAGCCGGGCTGATGGCCGAGTGGTGTGATGTGCCCAGTGTGGGCACTCAGGGCACTCCAAGCCAGAACTTCTTTGCAAGCGGGGCACCCCTTAGAACTGTGTGTCCGGGGTGGGGGTCGGGACCCTTTAAGCGCAGCCCTCGGCTAGCCTGAGACAGTATCTCCATGCTCTAAGTCCTCCTTTTATGCCCTGCCGGCACTGCTTCCGGCCATCATTAAGCCCTGTTCAGAGTCCACTCAATGTGGACTTACTAGTTCGAACTAGCAAAACGCTAGTTCGAACTAGTTTTTAGTTCTAGATGCGTTAGTTCGAACTAGCTTAGTTCGAATTAACTAATTCGAACTAAGTTAGTTCGAACTAGCGCTGTAGTGTAGACGTACCCTTAGAGCTTGGAGTGCATGAACACACCAAGGATAAGAATTCTCTAGGGGCATATGAGAAGTAATCTTGACTCACTTTAGTAATCCCATTGATTCCAGTGGGAGGATCGGGCAATAAGAGGCTGCTGAAATGAGGTACTTTGTGCTCTCAGGGAGGGGTTTGGATGGCCAAGGAAGGCAGAATCAGGCCCCAAACACATGAGTCTTCCTTTTGCCATTTAAGTTTGTTGTTTTTTCGAAAGCGAGCATGTTGCTCAAATTTTTCAAGGCCAGATCCCTCTGCAGTAGTGTTAGGCCTTCTAAGATGTTTGGTTAAGCAGCTTGCCTAAAGTCAGACTGCACATTTGCAGTTTTATAGGGAATTGAATCCATGTACTCCAAATCCCAGGAAAGTGCCATGGCCAATAGGCAAGCCTTCCTCTTGCTAATGGGTTATAGGTTCTATGTACTGTAATTTTTCCATTAGAGAATGTTCTATTGGGGGTTACATTTTGTAATAATTTGCTCACTATTTCAACCAATTGTTCACAGGTACACACGCTTATTGATAAAGGTCTGTAGCAAATAGGATTCTGAAGCTTGTTGGATATTTTCTGTAGATTAGGTATAACTTTTAAAGTTCTGAATTGGAACAAACTGCCAGGTCTCTATTTTTACGATCAAGTTTTGTCTTTTTGATGACAGATCCCTGATTTTTTCCCTCCCTTCATTGCTTAGAAAGACTAAAACAAAATAAAAACCCCAAAATGATTTTGTCAGAAAACATCCTCTTTCTGGATTATGCTTTCTTTGAAAGATTTTGAATAAATTTAGAATGGTAACAGCGGAAATTCTTTAATTATACAGAATATTATTGGAACTGAAGACAAGTTTGGGCAGAATATATTAGAAATGCCCATCTGTAATCTAAATTTGCTTTACCATTTTTAAGGTTTTACAGTTGCCATGATATTGGGAATTACAGGCCAGTAAACCTCACTTCAATACCGGGAGAGCTGGTTGAAACTATAGCAAAGAACAGTATTGTCATACATATAGATGAACATAATTTGTTGGAGAAGAATCAGCATAGTTTTTATAAAGGTAAATCGTGCCTCAGCAATCTTCTAGAATTCTTTGAGGGGGTTAATAATCATATGGACAAGGAGAATCTGGTGTACTTTGATTTTCAGAAAGTCTTTGACAAGGTCCCTCATCAAAGGCTCTTAAGCAAAGTAAGCTGCCATGCAATAAGAGGGAAGGTCCTCTCATGGACTGGTAACTGGTTAAAAGGCAACAAATAGTAGGTATAACTAGCTAGTTTTTAGAATGAAGAGAAGTAACTAGTAGTGTCCCCCGGGTCTCTTCTGAGACCAGTTCTGTTCAGCTTATTAAAAAATTATCTGAAAAAAAGGGTAAACAGTGAGGTGGCAAAATTTGCACGTGATACAAAACTGCTTAAAATAGTTAAAGTCCCAGACAGACTGCAAAGACCTACAAAAAGATCTCTCAAAACTGGGTGACTGGGCAACAAAAAAGCAAAGAAATATAATGTTGATAAATGCAAAGTAATGCACATTGGAAATGATCATCCCAGCTATACAGATCAAATGATGGGGTCTAAATTAGCTGTTCCTACTTAAGAAAGAGGTCTTTGGGTCATAGTGGATAGTTCTCTGAAAACAAACTGCAGGGGCATTCAAAAAAGCAAACAGAATGTTGGGACTCATTAAGAAAGGGATAGATAATAAGTCAGAAAATATCATATTGCCTCTACATAAATCCATAGAATGGCCAGATCTTGAGTACTGCATACAGATGTGGTTGCCCAAAAAGATACATCAGAATTGGAAAAGGTTCTGAAAAGGACAATAAAAATTATTAGGGGTATGAAACGGCTTCCATATGAGGAGAGATTAATAAGACTGGGACTTTTCGACTTAGAAAAGAGAGGACTAAGGGGGGATATGACTGAGGTCTTTAAAGTCATGACTGGTGTAGAGAAAGTAGATAAAGAAGTGCTATTACTCCTCATAACACAAGAACTAGGGGCTACCAAATGAAATTAATACGCAGCAGATTTAAAACAAATAAAAGGAAATATTTCTTTATACAACACATAGTCAGCCTGTGGGACCTCTTTGCAAGAGTGTCTTGTGAATGATAAGATTATAACAGGTTTCAAAAAAGAATTAGATACATTCATGAAGAATAGGTCTATTAACCAGGACAAGCAGTTACGGTACCCATAGCCTCTGTTTGCTAGAAGCTGGCAATGAGCAACAAGGAAATGGATCATTTGATGAGTAGCTGGTCTGGTCATTCCCTCTGGGACACCTGATGACACTGACCACTCTTGGAAGATAGGATACTGGGCTAGATGGGTCTTTGGTCTGACCCAATATGGCCATTTTATGTTCTTACAAGATGCAGTATTGAGTCCATTTAACAACAATTGGGGAAATTAGCCCATTAGTCAGTATCTTTCATTATTGTTGCTTGTGGTGGGGTTTGTTTTGGTTTTGGTTTTTTTACTCTGTAAAAGGCTAAGAAGATCCTTGCATGCAGGCAGTCTCGCGTTGATAGTACTGTATTATGTTTTTGGCAAATTGTAGATCTAAAAACTAGTGTTCAACAATGGTTAGCAAACAAAACAAATACGCTTGTCTTACTTTTTCACACAGAGCATATTCTAAAGTACATGCATGAAATTAATGCAGGAAATGGAACCTCTAAGAACATATATACATATGCATGTTTTTATGGATGTTCTTAAAGGTTTCATTTCCTGCGTTAATTTGCAGATGAACATCCCATCCCATTCTCCAAACAGCTACCTCCATAGTCTTTGGTTAGTCTTTTGTTTTATAGTTCTGGGCCTGGGAATTACTTCCTCTGTGACAACTATGTAGAGCCCTGGAGAGTTTTTATATATATAAAATTATATATATATATATATATATATATATATATATATATATATATATATATATATTTGCTTGTCTCCACTAATATATATATAATTTTTGCACTTTCTAAATGTTCCTTGGAGTATGGGTAGATTACACCTTTTTGATACTGCTATCTGAAGAAATCATCTTTTATTCATTTATCTCAGCTGTTCTTTTGTCTTATTTTTCTTCCTCGCAGCTCATTCTAATTAACCGTGACATTTATTTGTGTGTTTGTGTAATGTGCCTGTTCCAAGCTCACAGTGAAGTGATTTAGTGCTCTAGATAGCTGTTAAGCAATAGGCTATTGTAAGTAAAAGGGATATTTTCATTCTGACAGCCTCCAGTCTTCTCCTTTTTTGGTTTATTTAGAAAAAATGACTGACACACAACTCATATGAGATGTAATCAGTATATTTCCCTGGCAAAATGTGCTCTTATCCCATCTAACACTGTATCATGCTGCACCTACTCTGTTCTGTTTAATATCGATAAATCTTAGGAAGGAATTCCATCCTTTCCCATTTCAGACAGGTAAGATTATCCTCTGACAGAGTTTGTACGTTTTTTCCTGGCAGAAGGTTGCAATGTCTGAAAAGTGATGTGTTCTGTTCTAAACGTGTCACTATAAATTAAATGAGGTACAAACATTCCAATAAACACTTGGTTATGTAAAGGAATTACTTAAATCTCCTTTGACACTTTGTATTTGATTTCTTGCACCTTGCTTATCTGAGTTTACATTTTCTCTTCACCTCTCCTTATTTCTTAATAATAAGGAAGGGGGGGGGGAGGAGGGCTGTCACAGTGTCAACAGATTTGCCCCTGGTGTGGAATATATCTTTTGCTTGTCTCCACTAAGTTGCTGTTTATTTTCAATGTGGCTTCACTACTGTAGCAAAGAACTCACTGCATGGAATCCACATGATCCTTGAGCAATCCATTTTCATGGCTCTGTGGGAGGCTGGTTCTTTCATGTGGATGGAGAGAAAGGAACCTAGCTTTGGCGTGAAATGGGAGCAGTTCCTGCTTGCCCTCTGTGATGAGGCCAGAACAGCAGTGAAGGATGGCAAGAAAGGGCTGCCTAGGAAACTAGAATACTCTGAAAGCTGCCCATGCTAAGCATGCATACTGTTCCTGCACTAGTATAAATGGTGGCCTGTTAAGAGTATGGTTGAAGAGGAACAATCTCCTGTGATAACTGGGTAAACGGTTGATTCATATAATATCTAATATTCAAATGGTTCCTGTCTCCTGAGCTAAATTCTGAAGCATGAGCTAAGACCCTCTCACTGCAATGTTCACCTTCTCCAAATGTCCAGCTGATTACCAAGAGAGTCCAAAGGCTCAAGATGCAGCAGTGATGTGCCAATCCTGCCAAGCTGAAGTGCTGTCTGGTAGTATGTACAGAATGAACACCTCACTCCCCAAACAGACTCCTCCCCAGATTTTGATTACCCCATCTCCTTCACATCACTGGGGCCTGTGGATTACTCACTCCATGACAACCGTGTGGAGCACTAAAAAGAGAGAGACTAGGACTAGGTGCTTGAAAGTAAATAAAGAATGCCCTTGTCAAAGGGAAATTAGAGGTGCAGTGGGTGTTTACAGTGGCTTTGTATCCCAATTTATGGCTGTATTAGGAGGGGGTTCTATTTAAGTCCTAGCACAAAGAATGATCCAGGATTCGAACTTGGGAGTTTGCATCTTCCTCTAGCCTCCTGCTCATATCACTAGATTCCTGTCACTTTGAACAGAGCTGTCTGAAGAGTGAGTCAGTCTCCTGGACTGCCAGTGGGATGACTGCAGATTAACAGGGGATTCTCTTCCCATTTCTGCCAAAGCCTAAAACAGAGGTTCTCCTTTCTGGACTTTAAATGAACATAACATAAGAACGGCCGTACTGGGTCAGACCAAAGGTCCATCTAGCCCAGTATCCTGTCTGCTGACAGTGGCCAGCACCAGGTGCCCCAGAGAGGGTGGACTGAAGACAATGATCAAGCAATTTGTCTCCTGCCATCCTTCTCCAGCCTCTGACAAACAGAGGCCAGGGACACCAATTCTATCCCCTGGCTAATAGCATTTTATGGACCTAACCTCCATGAAATTATCTAGCTTCTCTTTAAACTCTGTTATAGTCCTAGCCTTCACAGCCTCCTCTGGCAAGGAGTTCCACAGGTTGACTACACGCTGTGTGAAGAAGAACTTTCTTTTATTAGTTTTAAACCTGCAACCCATTAATTTCATTTGGTGTCCTCTAGTTCTTCTATTATGGGAACTAATGAATAACTTTTCTTTATCTGCCCTCTCCACACCACTCATGATTTTATATACCTCTATCATACCCCCTCATTTCTCCTCTTTTCTAAACTGAAGAGTCCCAGTCGCTTTAACCTCTCCTCATATGGGACCCGTTCCAAATCCCTAATCATTTTAGTTGCCCTTTTCTGAACCCTTTCCAAGGCCAAAATATCTTTTTTGAGGTGAGGAGACTACATCTGTACACAGTATTCAAGATGTGGGCGTACCATAGTTTTATACAGGGGCAGTAAGATATTCTGTGTCTTATTTTCTATCCCTTTCTTAATAATTCCTAGCATCCTATTTGCCTTTTTGACCGCCGCTGCACACTGTGTGGAAGTTTTCAGAGAACTGTCCACGATAACTCCAAGATCTCTTTCCTGATTTGTCATAGCCAAATTAGCCCCCATCATACTGTACGTATAGTTGGGGTTATTTTTCCCGATGTGCATTACTTTACACTTATCCACATTCAATTTCATTTGCCATTTTGTTGCCCAATCACTCAGTTTGGTGAGATCTTTTTGGAGTCCCTCACAATCTGCTTCTGTCTTGACTATCCTAAACAGTTTTGTATCATCCGCAAGCTTTACCACCTCACTGCTTACCCCTTTCTCCAGATCATTTATGAATAAGTTGAAAAGGATTGGTCCCAGGACTGACCCTGGGGGGACACCACTTGGTAGTGCTTTACTCTGCTTTTATGGCAGTACTGTAGAATGGCTTAACGATGGAGCCCAGCAGGATAGCTGGGGAGAGAGGGATCGTATCGACAGTCCATGGCTATTTACAGTAAGAGTTGAGGTGCCATCCCTGTCTGTGTTACTGTGGCCTGGCATCCACAGGCACATTCAAAACGAAATACTGTATTCTTCTTTGCAACAAGTCTTGGAATATTATGCTTCATTGCTGTACCTCACTACAGCTGCCATATTTCATTTCAGAGGCATCTGTATGTCAGTGGTGGAGCAGTGATACCTTTGTATAGCTTGTGGATCTATTTAGAGTCCAACTCTGGCATGCTCAGTGGCATGACCAGCATGGGTAAAGATTATAGTTGGTCAGAAATTTTCCAGTGGAATGTTTCTTCATCAGAAAATGCTGATGTATCTAAACTAAAATGCTCCATGGGAACATGTTGCTTTTGATGGAAGTCAGGTAGCTTTCTGACAGAAATGTGCCTGGTTTCTTGGTAGCTCTGTCCTAGGTCCCAGGGCTTCAAGGCACCTTGCCATCAAGCCTGAAGGACTCCATGGCCACCTCAAGTCCCTGGGCTTCTAGACACCTTCCATTCAGCATAGAATCTTCTAAAGCATTACTAGTTTTAAACTCTAGCTCACTCAGGCTACGTCTACATTGCAGCCTTTTGTCAGCAGAGACAATGCAAATGAAGCACTCATTAGCATTTGTTGTGCTGTCGTTTGCATATTTTCTGTCGATGCTTTTTGTGGAAGAGGTTTTTGAACAAAAACAAGCAGTGTAGATGGGGCTGTTTTGTGCAAAACCCCCCTTTTGCGCAAAAGGTCCCTTTAATTGCCTCGTGTCCTGAGTGGGCTTCCGTACGGCGTGGTGCAAGTGTTCACTCCTAGAGGTGACTGGGGGCTGGGCTGGAGGAGAGCAGCAAGTGCTCCTCAAAAAAGTGCATACCGTCACAAAAAAAGTGCTGTGTGTACCTAATGTTTAACTGGTTAATTGACTAAGCGTGATCAGGGTTGGGGACTTTTCCAGCTTGGCTGGAGCAGCCCCCAACCCTTGGGACTCCCATCCCCAACCCTGCACAGAGGCTGGCTGCCAGCTCCCAGCTCTCACACTGCAGCTGGGCAAGGCTCTGCCATTGCCTCCTGGGTCCCAGCCTCCACTGAAGCAGTCCCTGCCTCTGGGGTGCCCAGGCTCATTGCGGACAGAGGCTGCTCTGGACAAAAGCAGCCCCTGTCTGCAGCTGCTCCAGCCCCCATAGGTTACCAGTTAACTGGAACCGGAAAGCATTACCTATTTTAGGATGATGCTTACCAGTTAATCGGATAGCTGGTTAACATTTCACATCCCTAGTTATTGGCACTGGAATGATTTATCTATGGTTAAGGTAAATTCTCTGTCACTGACCATTTTAAAATCAAGATTGGTAGACACTCCAGGAGTTTTTTTGAGGATGTTCTATGGCTTATGTTATACTGGAAGTCACATTAGACTGTCACAGTGGTCCCTTCTGACATTAGAATCCATGTATCAATTAAACAACTTTAAATTCCACAAAATATTATTTTGTCTAATAGAGAGAGGGTAGAATCCCACTGTAAAAGCCCATATTTGGTTTTGGCTCTCAGGGAAACATGCTTGCATCTTTCATCTCAAAGGATGCTCTGCTGTTTCTAAACATAATTTACTTTTCCTTATTTTTCCCTTTTCTGCTTGTTCTTTATATTTATAATACATTTTAGTAGCTTAAAATTGTGTCACTCCCAGTTTGATCCTCTGTGTCGGTCTATGGTGGAGGCCCTTTCATCTTCAGTGGCAGCTTTGAGGAAGAATTGTAATGCCACACCCTTTTTGAACCTTTTATTTTGCTGGGTTGTAGGCATGCAGAAGACCAATGTGGTTGTGGTTGTTTGCTTTGTCAGTGAAGCGGTGGCAACCTTCTCAGTAATACCAGCAGGGCTGTGCACAGTTATAAGATTGTATCTATAATTGCTATTCATGATTCTCCACTGTTCCACCTTGGATAGTAATGCATATTGGTGAAACGTGTGTATGACAAGACCACTGAATTGGTGATGTTTTATATGTAGGTGGCACAAGCATACAAGATTACACATAATGCGGAGCCAGGAAAATCAAGTCCATAATATTAGTTACAGTCCTGAGAGAAGTAATTATGAATTCTGTCCTCATGGTACCAAAAGGAGGTAATTTTTCAATGTGTCTGTGATGACGTGTTAAAAAAATAATAGTTTGTTTAGATTTAATTATATTTATTTATATCTTCCTTTGTGCTGGTCACTGTACAAACACAGTGTAGTAGATAATCTCAGCCTCAAAGTGCTTAAAAATGTAAAAGTAATTCCATAATGAACTAAACCACTTTTAAAGTAAGGCCAGGTTTGGACATAAAGTGCTCCTCTGGCACTCTCTAAGGGTGTGTCTAGACTACCTAGTTTTGTCGACAAAAGTGGACTTTTGTCGACAAAACTATACCAGCGTCTACACTACCGCTGAGTTCTGTCGACATAACGTCGACAGAACTCAGCAGTTTTGTCGACGCGAGTATACCTCATTTTACGAGGCATAACACCTTCTGTCGACAGAACTCTGTCGACAGAAGGTGTTATTGCCTGTAACATTGCGTCCAGACTACGGAGTTCTGTCGACAAAGCAGCTTGCTTTGTCGACAGAACTCAATGTGTCTGGACGCTCTTTGTCGACGGAAGTTTTGTCGACAGTATCTGTCGACAAAACTTCCGTCGACAAAACGCGGTAGTCTAGACGTACCCTAAGTGTCACCCAAAATACACTAAGGGCTTCACAGAATAAGTTACTAAAATACGACAGGTTCTTGCCCTTAAAAGTTTCCCGTCTGTGCACTGTGGGACTGATAATAATCACTATAGGTTCAATCCTTTTCCTTCTGAAATAACTGGTAAACTTCCATTGATTTCAATTATGTACAATCATGCCATATGCCTGGTAGTGTTTGCTGAAGCAGACCTTAAAATGGGCAGCACACAGAAAGAAAAGAAAGAATTGGGGAAACAAACAAACAGCTAAGGGTCTGGAATAAGAAGAGAAAGGAATCCATCCGATGAATTCTAAGGTAGCCTGAGTTACTGTCAAAGGTTGAAGATGATGGACTGAATTTTTTTATTGTGCTGTTTCTATTAACCGTGAATTGTTTTTTGTTATTTCAGGCTTTGACATGTATCTGCCTAAGCCACAAACTCAAAATGGTGCTACAACTCATATCTCTATGACCATTCCAGGAGATGACTACATATGTTTTTATTTAGATAAGCTATAATTATGTAGACTTTCAGCTGCCTTGGCAATTTTGATCCATTTGTGACTTGTCACATAGATCTCCAGTATATAAAAATAAAACAAAGGCTAATTGAAAGAAAATGAATTGGTTGAGTTTGTTAATCTAGTGTGCCTCAAGGAAAAGAGTGTAGTGACCTTGTTTCAGATATCATATGTGAACTGAAGAAGGTGGGTAGATTTTATTCCCTTGGGGAATATAGTTTGGTAATTAAATCATGCCTTCACATGGGAGTATTTCCTAGTCAATCCCACCCTGTCTGCATCTGACATGTACTGTCCTATTTTAGAATCTTATTCCAGTTTTGACTATATGAGTAACTTGAACAGACTTATGCTGCTACCATAATCATTTGTTTTGGTGACAGGCAGAGATAACTGCTAAAGTATAAATGGAAATACCTAACTGATCTGCTTATAACCTCCATTATTTATGATTGGACTGCAAAGACATCAGATTATCATTGTAGGAAAGAAGTGTAAAGTAAACCCAGTTATTAATCATTAGCTTTTTGTAAAGCAGCAGCACTCTCTTACATATACAGTGAATAAATTATTAAATAGACATCCAGTCATTGAACTGGTGTTACCAAGAAATCTGGCAACATTTAATTGGGAGGCTTTGAAATTTATTGCATAAAAATCATTAAGTACAGATTCCAGAATAATATATTGAGCCCTCTTATAGGTTGTAAGGAATGCTAGTATTTTAAACAAACCCCACTCCTGTGATGCAAGTTTTCATACACTGTAAGTCAAATTGCCCAAAATGAACAGAACAGTGAACAGGTTTTTTTTTTGTGTGTGCGTGCCAGTTTAATGCTAAAAATCATCCTTAGTGTGAAACCAGGATTTAAAGTGTACTTCATGAGACACTCAAAGCTTTTGTATTCCAAAGATTTCTCTTTGGTAATTATTCTCACACAAAGCAGTGTGGCTTCTTGGAGAGATACTAGTTATTTATATTACTGTTCCATGTTATACAGGGGAGCTGTGTCTAGACTGGCAAGTTTTTCCGCAAAATCATCTGCTTTTGTGGAAAAACTTGCCAGCTGTCTACACTGGCCGCTTGAATTTCCAGAAAAACACTGACGATCTCATGTAAGATCATCAGTACTTTTCCGGAAATACTATGCTGCTCCCGTTCGGGCAAAAGTCTTTTTCCGAAAGACTTTTGCACAAAAGGGCCAGTGTAGACATCACAGTACTGTTTTCCGCAAAAAAGCCCCGATCGCGAAAATGGCGATCGGGGCCTTTTTGCGGAAAACCGTGTCTAGATTGGCCATGGACGCTTTTCCGCAAAAAGTGCTTTTGTGGAAAAGCATCCTGCCAAACTAGACGTGCTTTTCCGAAAATGCTTTTAATGGAAAAGTTTTCCGTCAAAAGCATTTTTGGAAAATCATGCCAGTGTAGACGTAGCCGGGTAGTTTATTGTCTCTCTATTGATACTCAGCAGTATCAGTGGATACCTTGGGAATCCTTTTTTCTACTTAGTCATAGAGGAAACTGTATTCAGGATATTTTCACAGCTGACTTCAAATCTTTCCAAAGATATATTTATTTGGGTCTGCCATACTCTCAGCAACATGTTTTTAATCCAGCAAAAAGAATGAACCTTGACTATTTCAAATATAGCATAATCTCTTTCTTTTGACAAGATTTGCACAAAATGTAGACAACATTCCAACAAAGATCTGCTTAGCATACTTTGGGATTATTTAAAATATAAACAACTGATAAAGCAATGTGTTATGCATTGTTTTGTTTTGTATTTACAGGAATGAAGCCGATTCTAAACCATTAAAAATAATAGTGCCATTTGAAAGTGAATGGAGTTGTTTACACCTGCTGGTGTAGTGGTGCAGTTGACACCTTGTTTGTTCCATCACACAAGTTCACTGGGGTGAAGCCTCAGGAAGAGGCCAAATTAATTAACATTTGTGAGTTGCTCAGATATGATGACAATGATTATCACAGTGACATCTGTACAAAGTCATAAATTGTTAGGCATAAAATAAGAAGCTTTTGTTATACATTGGTTGCCTAAAATAATGACCTTTTTTTGCAATTATAGTCTTCCTTTCTTCCAGAAGTTTCTAAAGCACATCACAAATTATACAGTATTAGTTATTATTTTATTAGGTAATTTCTATGCATTAGTATGATTGGGGAATTACTATGGATTTATGTTTCCAATCCTGCAATTGATAACATGCAAGTGAACTGTTGACGATGATCTATGCAAGAGGTGCAGCTAAATGTACTATCAGTTGCAGGGATGAGGCTTCAAATTTCTATATATTCAACTATATATATGCCACATATAAACTAGGTACTTTATTTTAGACCCTGATTCATCAAGCATTTAAGCACAGGCTTGAACCCATTCCTATTCAGCAAAGCATCTATGAAGGTGCTTAAATCCTTTTGAAGTCAATAAGCATGTGCCTAAGTGCCTTGCTGAACCTGGGTCCTTAGCTGTCTTTGTGATGAAAGCATTTAACAGTGCATAGAAACCTGGTACAGGCAGTCCCCGAGTTACGCGGATCTGACTTACGTCGGATCCGCAGTTACGAACGGGGCCGTCTCCCTGGTCTCCAGCAGACCAGGGAGATGGGGAGCAAAGCAGAGCAAAGCCGCAGAGCCCGAGGGCAGCAGGACAGCCACGGGGCATCTGGGCTGTCCCGCTGCCCCCGAGCTCCGCGGCTTTACTCCGGACGCCTGTGGTACAGCAGCAGGGGCGCTGCCGGTTGGTCGCGTAGCGCCGCTCTGGGCGCTACTGGACAAACCCGGCAGCACCCCAGCTGCTCTGCCCCAGGCGTCCTGATTCAGCCACTGTTGGTCAGTTTCAGCAGCGGCTGAATCAGGACGCCTGGGGCAGAGCAGCTTGGGTGCTGCTGGGTTGCTCCAGTAGTGCCGAGGAGCGGCGGCGCTACTGGAGCAACCCAGCAGCACCCCAGCTGCTCTGCCCCAGGCGTCCCCAAGTCAGCCGCTGCTGAAACTGACCAGTGGCTGACTACACGAAGCCCCTGCCCCGGGCTTCCTGGAATCAGCCGCTGATCAGTTTCAGCAGCAGCTGACTTGGGGATGCCTGGGGTTCTTAAGTTGAATCTGTATGTAAGTCAGAACTGGCGTCCAGATTCAGCCGCTGTTGAAACTGATCAGTTTCAGCAGCGGCTGAATCTGGACGCCAGTTCCGACTTACATATAGATTCAATTTAAGAACAAACCTATAGTCCCTATCTTGTACGTAACCCGGGGACTGCCTGTATACCATTTTACAAACAGGAAGAATGGGTTTTGAAGGTTAAGATACATTTTAGTTAGGGAAGTTAAAGATCAAGCCAATATACAAGTTGGAATTTAAGGAAGCATAGACATAATATTCTCGGTGTACATGCACACCTTCTTTCAGGACTTATTGTAATACACGACAATCAGTCAAAAAATGAATAAAAAAACTGAAACAAGTTTCAGAATTGATTTCTGATCATTTTTTATTTTTCCGCCTCTAAAAACGTAATCCGTTGATATAATAAATTAAACTGAGTAAATCCAGTAGAAGGCTACTTGAATAACACTGCTTTCTTTTGCATGAGATAGTCAGTATATTTCAGCAAGGGGAAGGAAGTTATGCCTCACTAAGTTGCTGTTGTTGCTGTCGTAGATCTGTGCAGTTTAGTGGATTTACAAGACTTACAATATTAAAGAAAACACCTGGCAGTTTTCCTCATAACAAATCAGTATCCAAGACATGTAGGCTTGGAGTGGCTGGAAGATTTAACTAGAAACTATTAGGGCATGTCTGCACTGGAAATTATTTCAAAATAACTAATATCGACATCATAGCTCCCGATTTAACAACATTGAAATAGCATGTCCTCACTACTGGGAAGCATCAAAATTAGAATTATTCCAAAATAGCGCATCCACACTAATTGGATCCTGCCTTGGACTTAGAGCCCTGGAAGCATTCTGGGGAGGGCAATAGGAGGGCAGATATTTCCTGCGTCTGCGTGGTCAGGCGAGCTGTGACACGTGTTTTCAGGGGCTCTTCTCTAAGGTTGCATCTCACATGCCACTTCTCCACTGCCTTCCCCCTTGCGGGATACAAAAGGGACGCAGTATGCCCTGGTTGCCCTTGCGGATGCCACAGCTCTCACACCATAGAGCCAGAACTGCTGCAAAGCAGCGCTAGGCTCACAGGCCTCATGCTGTGCCTCATGGTGCAGTCTGTCCAGACTGCCTGCATGTTGCTCCAGCAGGACAAGGACCCGGACGAACCCCAGCATGGCACCATAGGCCCTGCTCGCCCAGGTCCAGGCATTCCTGCTGTTGCTGCGCATGCTCCATAATCCCCTGGACACCACAGAACACTGCTTCTGGAGGAAGGAGACGAGATCGGATGGGTGGGACCCCATCGTCATGGAGCAGTGGGACGCCCAGCAGGGGCTACAGAACTTCAGCACATGGAAGGCCACCTTCCTCAAGCTCTGTGAGCGGCTTGCCCCTGCCCTCCGGCAACAGGACACCCACATGTGACCCACCATCACCTTATAGAAGCGCGTGGCCATCTCACTCTGGAAGCTCACCACACTGGACAGCTGCCACTCTGTTGGGAACCAGTTTGGCATAGGGAAATCCACCCATGTGTGCAGCCCCCAGGCTGAGTAGACCAAGAGAGGAGCACACAGCTCCTCGTAGCCCGTTGCCTGTCCCTGCGTGTAGATATGGAAAGTTACAGAACTCACCTAAAGTGCCTTCCCCAGGTTCCTCTGATGCCTGGGAGATATCCTGGGAGAGGGAGACTGGCTGCATGGTGAGGAGCAGGTCCTGGCTGGCAAGCATGGTCGCTTGGCTGGCCTCCCCTTCCACCACCCCGTCCTCCTGGAGGCTGACGCCGGGTGCGTCCTGGCCAAACTCCATGACAACGAGGGGCGGAGGGGGCGGAGTGACCAGCACTTCTCATAATAGTGGCAGCTGTGCAGTGCTGTCCTGGAGCCTCTTCTCTGGTCCCTGGCCTTGTGGCAGGCCTGCTGGAACTTCGTCCGGCAGTAGCCGAGGGCCTGGGTGTGGCCTTTATTGTTCAGGCTGGCAACAATCCATCCATAGACTTCAGCATTTTGCTTTTTGGTGCAGAGAATCTGGAGGTTGGTCTCCTTCCCCCAAGACCTCAATAAGGTCCAGGATCTCTGCACCAGTCGAGGCTGAAGCTCTCCTGCATCCCTGGCCAGTGGCAGCCAAGGGAGTAGCAGGAATATTGGCAGCCATGGGAGGCTGTGAAGGAGTGGGGGTCACTCATGGCTCCCTTGCTTGCTGCTGTGTCCCACGTGGCTCTCGCTATTCTCCAACATGGCACAAGCCCTTCTCCTGCTGCCAGGAGTTTTAAGCTCTGCAGGAGAAGGGGAGCAGTGGAGATGCCAGATGTGGCCAGAGTAGTCAAAGCTGCAGCCGTGAGAGGCCTCCAAAGGCCAATTATTTCTAAATAGCAGCAGCTAAGCAATCCCACTAAGGCTATTTTGAAATGACAATTTCAAAATAAGCGTTATTCCCAAAGGAAAGAGGGTATGTCTACACTACCCTCCTAGTTCGAACTAGCGGGGTAATGTATGCATACCGCACTTGCTAATGAAGCGGGATTTGAATTTCCCGGGCTTCATTAGCATAAGCGGGGAGCCGCCATTTTTAAATCCCCGCTGCTTCGAACCCCGTGCAGCGCGGCTACACGGGGCTCGAACTAGGTAGTTCGGACTAGGGTGCCTATTCCGAACTACCGGTACACCTCATTTCACGAGGAGTAACGGTAGTTCGGAATAGGAACCTAGTCCGAACTACCTAGTTCGAGCCCCGTGTAGCCGCGCTGCACGGGGTTCGAAGCAGCGGGGATTTAAAAATGGCGGCTCCCCGCTTATGCTAATGAAGCCCGGGAAATTCAAATCCCGGGCTTCATTAGCAAGTGCGGTATGCATACATTACCCCGCTAGTTCGAACTAGCGGGGTAGTGTAGACATACCCAGAGGGAGTCCAGGTTTTACTCATAGACTCATAGACTTTAAGGTCAGAAGGGACCATTATGATCATCTAGTCGGACCCCCTGCACAGTGCAGGCCACAGAATCTCACCCACACCTCCCAGAATAATCCTGGTTTTGAAATAACCAGCCTGTTCTTTTGAAATAACGGGTTTGGTAGTGTGGACATTCCACTTATAAATTTTACCTAAAATGGGTTATTTTGAAATAACTTCCTAGTGTAGACCAGGGCTTAGAGAAGAAAGGGAACTGAAGGCAGAACTAACTTGATCTGGTGTAAGTTCATATTAAGGTGTCTTAATGATTAAGGTGGCCAGGTATTCCCAAGAACAGGGAACATCCTTCTTTTAAGAGCCTCTCCCTGTCAGTTTTACAAAAACCAGTGATTTGCCCTGGTTTCATAATCCATGGATACTAGCTGGACATGTGAGCTGGTGAAATTGACATTAGGCTAGCTGTGCTGATAAATGGTTTAAGGACCACTCCTCCCTCTAGGCCTGCCACATGTTCACACCATTCATCAGGTATTCTCAAACCAGCTGTTCCACACACACAAGGTCATATTCATCCATAGTGTAAATCCACTTTAGTGAGTGGAGTAAATCAGGGACTCAGAGTCAAATGCACAGGGAGGTGGGGAAGGACTGGAAACCTAGCTCTAGAGAGGAAAAAGAAGGATATGTACAATTTCTTCTCTATTTTGAAGCTAGCCATATCTTGCTGTGAGCTCTACCTTAACTCTTCCAAGATCTCCTGTGGGCCATCTCTTAATTGGTGTGCTGGTTTTTCACCTTGAGAATGATCACTGTTCCTCTTTTTACTGTATATAAGTATTTGTAGGCTATGGGTGTTAAGAAACAGTGCATTTGGATATGAAATACAGATAATACCATATTTTCAAACCTGCTGACACATGTTGAAAGCAGTATTTCAATATCCACCATAAATGAATTATGCTGCAAGCTAAGCAGACAATGCCTTGATGAGTTCAACTAGCCACCCTTACATTTTCTTTTCTTTAATGCTGAATTTTTCAATTGTCAGTTTTCTTAGCTAGAACTTTAACCTACATATGACTTATGGTGTGTCTAGACTACAGAGTTTTGTTGACAAAAGTGGACTTTTGTCGACAAAACTATACCTGCGTCTACACTACCGCTGAGTTCTGTCGCCATAACGTCGACAGAACTCAGCAGTTTTGTCGACGCTGGTAAACCTCATTTTATGAGGCATAACACCTTCTGTCGACAGAGTTCTGTCGACAGAAGGTGTTATTGCATGTAGGGTTGTGTCTAGACTACAGGGTTTTGTCGACAGAACTGAATGTAGTCTAGACACTCTTTGTTGACAGAAGCTTTGTCGACAAAACCCTGTAGTCTAGACGTACCCTTAGAGACATACATGATTCAGAAACACAGAAAATAGGTCACTGTCCGGGTCACCTTATTCAGAATCTTATCTCCAACCCGGAATATCATATATCTATGCAAAGGTAGAAACCTGTAGTATAATTGTATGTAATAAGTGATTGTATTGGCTTACACTACACCAGCCTCTAAACTCATTGTTATATTCCACTCCCCACCCCCCTTTTGTGGTTCAGTTTCTCTAGCTTTATATTAAAACAGCCCTGATACTGGATGCCATCTAAGATAAAAAAAATTTAGTGGGTGGGCAAAACCTGTCTTGATTGCCATGATTGAACGACACTTCTTTCAAGAGCATGTCTTCAGCCTGCATACATATACAGTGTACTCCAGCACACTCGGGGATTAGGGTGTTCCAGTTATCTAAAAATTCCTGTTATCTGAGGGTCCCGTCAATCTAGGAAAAACCAATGGACAATAATAGTAAAATTCAAGTTCTCAAGTTTTGTAGTGTGAAGCAGTTGGTCTCACATTTCTATTTTGAGTTAAAGATGGTTAGTACATCTTAAATAAAAAATTGTTAAGCCAATCATGGTAAACCAAGCCAGGCCTGTGTGCTTGAAGATGTGACAGTATTGTGGCTGGGGGCAATGCTGGTTAACAAAGTTTTCTGGTTAACAGAGTGCCGGATAACAAAGGTTTCATATCAAACAGCCTTCTAGAAAGACATGACATACTGTCTGTATATATATTAAGATATATTAAGTCGTACTTTCTTTCTCTGCCTTTCCCCCCACCAATGCTGTTTCTTGCATGGGTTATCAGTATCTTTTAGATGGGGTTGGTTACTGTATATCAGGTTTGAGCAAGTTGTTTGTGGTCACAGCTGTTAAGCAGGTATAACATATCTGAATTTTAAGGTAGTTCTGCAGGGAATTAAAAAATGACTGGTGAGCTGGCATGGTATGAATAATTTATTTTACTTTGATTCCCAAGATCATATCTTGGGATCCTGGGCATGGTTTCCAGACCTGCAGACTTGAGGAACTGAGGCAGTGCCCTGTTCCTGCACACTGGACATCCCAGCCACCTTCAGTGGAGAGTGGCCTAAAGAGGGCAGATCATAATGGAGAATCAGAGTCTCGCTCTGTCTGAATGTGATGTGCGTTATTAGCTTTATCCTATGGGGACATATGAATCTGCTCCTGAAATCTGTCTTCAGGTAATTTTCACATTGTCTCTTTCTGCCTCTACTAGACAACCTATTTCATTAGTTCATTAGGGGTTCATTATAAAACCCCTTCATTAGTGGAGCAGTTTCTTAATCAAGCAAATCCTCTCTATATTTCTTCCATATGTAACCTGGAGTCAAGTTGATGGCTCCAGCACTCCATTCCCTGGCAATCCCTTCTGTACACTGCAGCGCCTTGTTTTGGGGGTAATGCATTTGCATAATCTTTTTTCCTATGCATCCCCCCAGCATACCACCTCTCTGTTGCCCTGTGTACTGACTTGCATGGGAGCCTATATCCCACATCCTCTAGGCTACATCTAGACTGCAAGCCTCTTTCGAAAAAGAGCGTCTAGACTACAACCAGTACTTTCGAAAAAGCAAGCCACTTTTTCAAAAGAGAGCACCCAGGCAGTCTGGATGCTCTCTGTTGAAAAAGCACAGTTTGTATTACATAGTGCCTTTTTTCAAAAGAGCACTTTTGAAAAAAGGCTTTATTCCTCGTAAAACGAGGTTTTCCACGGTCAAAAAAACTGCTGCGTTCTTTCGATTTACTTACGAAAGAATGCAGCAGCAGTCTAGACGCAGGGGAAGTTTTTTCGAAAAAAGGCCACTTTTTTTGAAAAAACCCTGTAGTCTAGACACACCCCTAGTGTGCAGGGTATAAAAGGCTCCTTGCATTCCCTTTATGTGGTCTCTCTTTAACAGGTACATTCGTACCTGCCAAATGTAAAATGTGCTGGCCCCGTGCACTTACATTCTGCTTGAATTTCATCCCTAAGAATCAAGGTATGAACTCTAATGTATAGAAGAAACAACAGCAGCAGCATCCAGAACCCCAAACATTTCTCAGTAAGCTTATGTCCTTGCTGGACTGTGAAAGTTCTAAATGATCTAATATAAATAATAGAGTCTGGTTCATAGAATCTGTTTTTTGAAGCAGTTAGGCACGTTATTCAAAACCTATGTCAGGAAATGCTTCAGCTGTGGATGCTGTCTGTATAGAAATTATAGTCACGGTGCAGTGTGTTTCTTGCCATAACACTGACTATATAAGAAATTGTAATTCTGTCTTGTATAAGGCTGCTTATTTTCTGACATGTAGTAATTGTGCAACAGTTGGTTCAATTAAGTATGTCAGGAAGATTCTTCTTAGAATAATTGCAGCATTCCTAAAGCCAAGCAAAAGGGGTGAACTCTGATGAAGAGACCAGTTTTCACTCTGACAGATGAGCAAGGGCTATGTTAGCAACTTTGCAGCTAATAATAGAGTTCTTGGTGGAATGAATGAAGAGGCATTCCTGGTGTTTAACTGCTAGGAGAAAGCTTTTGATTCTCTAAGCTGTGTGATACTATTTGAGATGCTGTTATGAATAGGTTTTCCTAAACATTTTATTACCCTTCTTCCAATGATGTGCCTAGGCCAGTATCCAATGGTTAAAAGATATTTTGCCCATTGCTCTGTGATTTGAAGTCAGAGGAAGATTCTGTGTGAGCTGATACTATGGGAATAAAATACGGTATTGGCACTGGACATAGAAAACTCTATCACCTGACAGGCAGCACTAAATCTGATTCCTACAATTACTGTATTTCTTAAAACTGTTTTACCCTGTCATGTGGATATTGGATAATTTAATGCTATTATGATTGTATCCATCTAATTCAGTGATGCAAAAGAGCTGCGTCTTAGAAAGCAGCAAGTCTTTAAGAAGAGGGGAGTCTCATCATTTGGGTGTAATTGCTGCAATTCTCTAAATGAAATATGGAGCATGTTGCTAGCATGAAAATCAAACCAACACAACGAAGAGGCTGAACTTTGTTTGACGGAAGGGCCAAGGGAACAGTCCTAGAATGGTTAACCGTGTGAATGGTCCCATTGGTCATTGAAGCCAGTGAGACTGCTTGTATGAAAATTACTATTGTGAGTATGAGTTTAGGATCTGTCCTAAAGAATTATTAAATGAATGGGAAATGTTGTCTCCTCAGAAAACAGTGTGTGCCATATGCTGAATTCATCACCAATTGATCTTTTTATAGGAGTCAGCTATATTTTGGGCTTTTAAAAAAACTCATGAATTTGCATGATTTTAATGAAAGATTATATAAAGTGAAATTCCATTACAATAGCACATTATTTTTATAAAAAGCAGAGGGGTCTCTGGTCAATCAGAGTTTTGTCATTTAACTTCAACAAGACCAGAATTTGCCCTGGGATTTGTAACTTTGTGCCCTTTGAGTCAACAAAGTTTTAGTTTCTTTTTTTATATCTTTCGTTTAGCCTGAGCTGCCAGTTAAAATATTTGCCAGTCCTATGAAAGGAATGAAAATGTGAGGAAATTGGCTTGTCAGACAAAGTGGTGAACCCTCACATTAACCAGTAAGTTAGTTACAAATTCACATTTAACAGGCCCCATACAAAAGATAAGCTGGTGGCTTTGTATTTTGTTCTTGTTCATGTAAGCCATAAATAAACCATTTGGTTATAGCCACACATTTATTGACTGATCAGTTGTTGAGAAAAAATGTATAGCTTCAAGTAGGCCCACAAACCAAACTGGAAAATATTAGCAGAGAGAGTAAAAGCAAATAACTGTTATTATTGTGTAACAGTTTGGTTGTAATAGTGTCTGGAGGCAAGTTGCTCATTCACTTCAGTTTGACTATTTGAGAAATAAGATGCCACTCAGGGTGAAGGGCTAATAATCCATTCTGCGTTTGTGTGCTGCCACAGCTTTACAGCTGTTAGTACTCAAACTAGCTAAATTATACCAGGGATTGCAGTGTAGATGTCCTCTTAGTCTATACTATATATGAGAGCTGGTGTTTAGGTAGGAATCTTTTGTGATGTAGATCAGAGGTTCCCAGCCTTTTATGTGCTGCGGACTTACAAACCCATTCACAAACTTTTGGGAGACTGGTAATAGTGTATTTACATATTTCCATATTCAAACAGGCAAATACTATGTTACCTCTCTGCCTAAACCCAACCAAGCCCTTTGCTCCCCAGTGCCTACCACCCTTTGGCCCCCACCCCATGCCTCATACCCTTTGATCCTTTAACCTCTGACTCCTACAGCCCATGCCAACACCCTCTTGCCCCATGATCCCACCACACCCTCACCCAAAACTTTACTCCCATCCCTGCACTCCCTGGAGTGAGGCTGCCTGCTAGGGAGCGTGGCTGTTACTGCTGCGCGGGCAGAGGGAGTGGCTGTTGTGAGCGTTTGCGCTCCCTCCTCCTTCACGCCCCCTCCATACCCAAGACATCTTATCCCCCCATTGGTAGAAGGGGGGAGCCCCGGCCAGCTGCCATTACCGAGGGGGGAGGAGGAAGAGAGGGAGGCATCTCCTACTCTGTTTCCTCCTACCACTGCCTCCGCCCCAGTGCTACCTTCAGCAGAAGTGGACATTCAGGGGAGGGAGCCCTGGCCAGCCACCATTGCCATGGGACAAGAGAGGTGCCTTTTCCTTCGCCACCTCCTGCTGCCGCCTTAGCTCCAGCCCCTCCGCCAGCAAAAGCAGCCATATAGGCAGGGGGAGTAGTCATTGGCGGCATGCATGCTCCCTCCTTCTTCACACCCCCTTGCTCCCCAAGCGCGAAGGCGCGAGGGAGGCTCCTCCTGCCCCACCACCATGGCTGCCAGAGCTGAGCCACTGCAAACATCCAGCTTGAGCTCCGGCAGCCGCCGCGGCCTGGCAACCAGTGTCGGTCCACGGACCGGAGGTTGGGATCCGCTGATGTAGATCCCTGGTTTGGAATAGGGCTTGGTACACTCCATTAGATCAGTTGGGGGAAGAATGTCGTGCTTAGTACAATTTGACACTGTGTTACAAAAATTCAGCAACTATTAGGAAAAACATGTTGATTTTGAAAACAGAGACCCCAAAGCAATGTTCTCCCCTTCCATGTGAAATCCTAGTGCCACTTAATTCAGTGAGAGTTTTGCTGTTGACTTCAGTGGAGCCAGCATGTCTCTCCTGTGTGTTTTTCTGTAGAATTGACTGGATTTTGTTTCAAGTAGTGCCTGGAGCCCAACAGATGGGCAGGCACTTGCCTCAGAAGGTGGAGTTGGAGGTCTTTAAAAAGAACTGAGCAAGCAGGACAAGCTGGGGCACCCCTCCCAACTCTCCCAAGAGGAAAGTTGAAATGAGTTCAGGCAACTTTGGAGTCTTTCATGGAAGTAATTTCTGGTTGCATTGTATTTTAATTGATGTTTTGCCCACAAGTGTCATTTTATTCCCACTTGTTTGGCCATTTGACACCATCAAATCCTGGCAGCTGTTTTTACACAAAGCTGGACTGGCAAAATTATCAGTTTACTTCTGGCTTCTGACAATCATATGAATCTGCTTGGCATATGCCATAGCAATATTTTAACTGGATCACTTACACCCTTTCTTAGCAGTGTGAATAGCTTGCCACAGCTCTTGTCTGTAATCACTGTAGACACTCTAAACTATTTGCATCTGAGACTGTGTTTGTTTATACAGCACCTAGTCCAGCTGGATCTTGGTCCAGATCTTAGGCTCCTAGATGTTACTGCAATACAGATAATAAATAATAATAATGATCCACACATTTATGGGTTTTATCCTAAAGCTCTCCATTCATATCAGTGGAGTTATTCTGGATTTACATCAATTTAACAGAACAAAATCTGTCCCATTCATTTCAATTAGAGTAGTTACATGAAAAATGTCATGTATCTTATGGGCAAGAGTTCTTAGGATCTGGATCAAACATGAGTGTGTGTGTAAGTGTAATCTACTATACGTTTTAGAGAGTTTATCTGTTTCTCTGTTTGATCAAGATCTCCTCCTAAACAGTAAGAGTTAGGACATCCAAATTCAGTATACTGCTTTCTCTGAGCCCTTTTTTGTTAAACTTCTATCCTTCAGTATGTTTTATAGGGATGAAGAAAACAATACACTTATTGGTACTCCAATTTGAAAAAGTTTACTTAAAAATTAAACTGAAACATATTAACAATCCCTTTTTTGAGAAATTGACAAAAATTAATCTCATCAAAATAACGCTATTTTGGAAAAATAAAATAATTTAAATCAAGCATGTACATTTTCCTTTTATTTAAAAAAAACTTAATTGAGTTAAGGACCTGAGCAACACCATGTAAATCTGCTAGTATGTAATATTTTAAACTATGTTTAATACAACAATGGAAGAAATGATATATTTTTTTTAAATAAATTTTAACTTTTAAAAATTAAATACTGAAAAGTATGGAATGAGAAAAGCTAAGGTTTTCATAGCACCCTAAGTTGCTCACTTGGCAGATAGTTAAGCATTTAGGTGTACAGGGGTATATCTGTCTAATCGAAGTAGGTTTTTCTACTGTAAAATATCAGGCTATTGGAATGTCTTGTTCTGTATATTTTAATATTCTAATTAATAAGCAAGAAATAGTAAGGCCCCTCTGACTTATCTGGAAAATATTCTGCCTTGTAGGTTTAAGTGTTTCTATTGCAATCCATTTCCTGCAAACTCAGGAATACAGTTTCTAGTGGTCCCCAGTGCGGTGCCCGCGGGCGCCATAGCGCCCTCCGGGGCATTTACGTGCGCCTGCCTAGTGACCAGGGCCGGCCTGAGCCATTCTTGTGCCCTGGGCACCCGACGCATGCGCAGCCCCCACCCTGGGCACATGGCGCATGTGCGGTGCCACCTCCGGGTGCGCGGAACATGCGTGGCCCCGGGCGTGCGGCGCATGCGCGGCCTCGCCTCGGGCGCCCAGCAGCCCAAAAGGTTGGGGACCACTATTATAGATTATGGAGTTTCTCCTAGGTGTTCTCTTGTGGGGCATAGGGACCCTTAGCTCTCCTCATCTGTTCAGCTTCTTTGCAGTTTGGCAGTATGGGAAATAAATCTTGGGGGGAAACAGTTTGTGCTCACTACTCCTTTACTTCAGGTGTATTCTGCCAGTCTTAATATGGAGCCATAGCTAAAATTCTCTCCATTTTTTTTTTCTTCCCAGAGATTCATGTTCTATTGTGAACAAGTGTGTTGGGATCTTATAGCATATCCTACACTCCCATTTTGCTCCCCTCCATCTGCCCCCCCCCCACACACACTTCTGTGTATTCATTCCTTTTTAGAAAGCTACAGATTTACAGACCATTGCCATCACCGATGCTCCTGTTTAAAACTGGTTTAGCATAGTGTTCCTCAACCATTGGTACTTGAGAGAAGTCTGAGGGGTATGTCAACACTACTGAAATTTGGAGAAAACCGAATTTTTGTTTAAGTTTTCAGCGCTTTATTATTTTTGTACTTTTTCCACCCAAAAATTTCATCGCCCAGCTGGCTACGATTAAGTTGTTTAAACAAATGTCTTGCAATGGTAGAAAAAAATGTTGTGTGTCTGAAAACTAGAGGTAGTGGGGGTACTTACAATTTTTTTTGAAAAAGGGGTATTTTATAAAAAAAAAAAGAAATGGTTGAGAAACACTGGTTTAGTGTCTTCTACTGCTGATTCCTTATCCGTATTCTCTGTATACATTTGGCCTCAGTTGAGGTGTAGTTTTTCTTTTCCTAATTGATTAAGTCAGTGGTCCTTTAGTAGGAATGCTAAAAATCATGTAATATGATAACCATGTGTCCGCTAAAAACCTTAGGGTATGTCTACACTAGCCCCCTAGTTCGAACTAGGGTGGCTAATGTAGACATTCGAACTTGAAAATGAAGCCCGGGATTTAAACATCCCGGACTTCATTTGCATGTTCCCGGGCGGGCGCCATTTTTAAATCCCCTTAGTTCGAACTGACTGCCTGCGGCTACATGCGGCACTCAGAAGTTAATCCGAACTAAATCGTTAGGTCGGATTAACTGTTTCACCTTATTGCAGGAGGAGTAACAGTTAATCCGACCTAACGATTTAGTTCGGATTAACTTCTGACTGCCGCGTGTAGCCGCGGGCAGTCAGTTCGAACTAAGGGGATTTAAAAATGGCGCCCGCCCGGGAACATGCAAATGAAGTCCGGGATATTTAAATCCCGGGCTTCATTTGCAAGTTCGAATGCCTACATTAGCCACCCTAGTTCAAACTAGGGGGCTAGTGTAGACAGACCCTTAGTGATTACACATATACGGGCTCAGCAATATAAAGCTTACCTTTATTCTTCAGAGTCTGCAGTGATGTCCCTCCCCCGTAAGTGGGGCTGCCAGCCACTGCTGGCCCAGCTCCTGGTGGGGGAGGTTTTGGAGCCGGCAGTCCTTGCCCACCTGGCTCCCAGGGAGGAGGCTTTGCTGCTCTGCTGCTGTGAAGCCACCTCCTTGGGAGCTGACTGAGTTGAACTTAGACCATAAACCGATAAAATGATGCTTATTGGTTAAAGGGTTAATAGATTAACATTCCTTGTTCTTTCCCATACCATGATGCTATGCTACAACACAGAAAACTCAGTATAGCCCTGTGGTTGCAACTCCCTGAAACCTGTCCATGGCACACATCCCATGCAGAGAACCCTTGAATTGGCTGTTTTTCACTCTGTGTTGTAGCTATATTTTTCTTTGCTTTTGTAGGTGATGTAATAATTCTGCATAATTATTTTATGATCCCTTGGGGAGCATGCACAGGAACTGTGTCTATGGCATGTCTTGTGGCATCCCAGCTGATTTAGTCCTTTATTTTCTTTGGACCTGCTCCAGAACACATTGAAGTCAATGGAAAGTTTTCATTTGAATCAAAGCCTTTATGAATAAATCAATTATATATACACATTTGATAGATATATACCCAAAAAAACAGGAGGAATATTATGTTTTTACTCTAGCATTTGTTATTGAATGGCTTTTAAAATAATTATTCACTTCCATAGACATATCCTAAATAAATGACATGCTCTACCTATATGATGGGCCAGCTTGTGATCTCAGCTACACTGTGGCAAATCTGGAGTAATTCAGCTGAAATCATTAAAAGCGTTACTGCAGATTTAAATGGGCATATTATAAAGTAAGTCAGAATCTGACCCATTTTTAATTTTTATGTATTTCATTTTTTATGGAAAAAATAAACATTTATACTTTAAAAAACCTAAATGCTTCTGATCATTGATATTGTATTTGAATAGTTTAACTCAGTATTGTTATAATATAATCTACGTTCCCACTATATTCGGGGTCCTTCTTTTTTTAGCCCCTGATTGTTTCCTTCATAGCAATCCTTGTCAGTTTCAGAATCTGAAATTTAATATTGCTGAACACTTGGAAAGATCTTCTCCCTGAATATAAACACATACATGGAGCCTAGAGTGCCTATGCTTATATATTCAAATTGCCATCTATAAATATTTAAATGAGCCTTACATTTGTACGTTAGGATTTTTTTCCCTTTAGTGAAAAATGTAGTGAATTATTTGTTTTAGAAGAGATGGATGTATTCTAAAAAGTTAAATACAGACCTTTAAAAGTTATGCATAAATATTACATGCATATCCATTTGCTCTTAAGTAGCTCAGGAGTGTCTGATGTCAGCTACTTTTTTTAAATAAAATGCTTGTGACATGTAACGGCTGGTCAATAGCCAACTAGTTTTGGTTTGTTTTCTTCCTTCTCAAATTCTTTCATTCACAAGTGAGTAGAATGACCCCTCTTGTTGGGATCGGAAATACAGTGCAAACCTGCTCTTGTACATGAAACACAGACCAATTTTCAAGCTAATATTTGCATTTCAATAAACCTTGATTATAGCTTAATCCAGCTCCCACTAAAGACGATAGAAAGATTTCTTGGCAACACATGCAGAATTGGGATGGAACAAATAATTGGCCTGTTTAGTCCAGACACTTACAGTTCGGACTAGATTAGAATCTGTGCCTAAGATGAAAAAATATTTCTCTTGCATAACTTATATCTGGGAGAAAAGCTAAAACATTAAGTAAATGGGATCTTAGGAAGTGAATGCTTAGTCAAAGGGCTATTGGGGCTAGGAATGTAAAATCCTGTTTAATAAGTTAACCAGTTAATTGTTATGTTTAGCAAGTTAATTGCTTAACCCAGCGCAGATGGGAGGCCAGGCTGGAGCAGCCCCTACCCATTACAGAGGGGACTGCTTCAGCAGGCTGGATCCACCAGACTGCACCACAGGCGGGCAGAGAGCTGCTTCAGCCTGGCCAGGCTTCCAGTGAACCAGAAAGCATCATCCACTAAGAGTGATGCTTACCGGTTAATTGGTTAATGACTAACATCCCTCATTGGGGCAAAGACCTCACATGCAAAGAATGCAGTAGAAGCTAAACAATCGCAAAAACTCAGGCTGAAATGGATGAGAACCTGGCTACATCTGGTTCCTCCATGTCCTTGCACAGCATGTAGCTGGATGCACAAGGCTGTTACTGACTAGAATCATAAAACAGTAGAATTGGAAGGGACCCTGAGAGGTCATCGAGTCCAGTCCCCTGCCCTCACAGCAGGACCAAGCACCGTCTAGACCATCCCTGACAGGTGTCTGTCTAGCCTGCTGTGAAGTATCTCCAGAGATGGAGATTCCACAACTTCCCTAGGCAATTTATTGCAGTGTTTGACCACCCTGACAGTTAGCGGGTTTTTCTGAATGTCCAATCTAAACCTCCTTCGCTTTAGTTTAAGCTCATTGCTTCTTGTCCTAGCCTCAGAGGCCAAGGAGAACAATTTTTCTCTCTCCTCCTTGTAACACTCTTTGCGTATGTCTACACTAACCTCCTAGTTCGAACTAGGGAGGCTAATGTAGGCATTCGAAGTTGCAAATGAAGCCCAGGATTTAAATATCCCGGGCTTCATTTGCATCTTCCCGGGCACCGCCATTTGTAAATGTCCCTTAGTCCGAACTCCGTGCCCGTGGCTACACGTGGCACGGAGTAGGTAGTTCAAATTAGGATCTCTAATTCAAACTACCGGTACTCCTCGTGGAACGAGGAATGAGGTGTACCGGTAGTTCGAATTAGAGATCCTAATTCGAACTAACTACTCCATGCCACGTGTAGCCACAGGCAAGGAATTTGAACAAAGGGACATTTAAAAATGGCGGCGCCCGGGAAGATGCAAATGAAGCCCGGGATATTTAAATCCCAGCTTCATTGCAACTTCGAATGCCTACATTAGCCTCCCTAGTTCGAACTAGGGGGCTAGTGTAGACATATCATTTTAGATTCTTGAAAATCGCTATCATGTCCCCTCTTAGTCTTCTTCTTTCCAAATTAAACAAGCCCAGTTTTTTCAGTTTTCCGTCATAGCTCGTGTTTTCTAGACCTTTAATCATTTTTGTTGCTCTTCTCTGGACCTTCTCCATTTTCTCCACATCTTTCTTGAAATGTGGTGCCTAGAACTGGACACAATATTCCAATTGAGGCCTAATCAGCAGAGTAGAGCGTAGGAATGACTTCTTGGCTACGTCTACACTGGCATGATTTTCCGGAAATGCTTTTAACGGAAAAGTGTTCCATTAAAAACATTTTCGGAAAAGAGCGTCTAGATTGGCAGGACGCTTTTCCGCAAAAGCACTTTTTACGGAAAAGCGTCCGTGGCCAATCTAGACGCCCTTTTCTGCAAAAAAGCCCTGATCGCCATTTTCGCCATCAGGGTTTTTTTGCGGAAAAGAAATCTCTGCTGTCTACACTGGCCCTTTTGCCCGAACGGGAGCAGCATAGTATTTCCGCAAAAAGCACTGATTTCTTACAGTATAGTGCTTTTGCGGAAATTCAAGCGGCCAGTGTAGACAGCTGGCAAGTTTTTCCGGAAAAGCTGCTGATTTTCCGGAAAAACTGGCCAGTCTAGACACAGCCCTTGTGTCTTGCTCACAACACTCCTATTAATGCATCCCAGAATCATGTTTGCTTTTTTTGCAACAGTGTCACACTGTTGACTCATGTTTAATTTGTGCTCCACTAAGACCACTAAATCCCTTTCTGTAGTACTTCTTTCTAGACAGTCGCTTCCCATTCTGTATGTGTGAAACTGATTGTTCCTTCCTAAGTGGAGCACTTTCCATTTGTCCTTATTAAACTTCATCCTGTTTACCTCAGACCATTTCTCCAATTTGTCCAGATCATTTTGAATTATGACCCTATCCTCCAAAGCGCTTGCAACCCCTCCCAGCTTGGTATCATCTGCAAACTTAATAATCGTACTCTCTGGAATCATCTAAATTGTTGATGAAGATATTGAACAGAACCGGTCCCAAAATAGACCTCTGTGGAACCCCACTTGTTATGCCCTTCCAGCAGGATTGTGAACCATTAATAACTACTCTCTGAAAATAGTTATCCAGCCAGTTACGCTCCGACCTTATAGTAGCTCCATCTAGGTTGGGAGTGCATTCCATTGACATCCAAAGAGATTCTTTTTCTGCATTTTCCTGATTGTTGTAATCTGACCTTTGTTTCTGGCCCCACTCTCCTGACTGGGTCAGGGTTCCACTTACACTGACTATCTTGCAGCTTGCCTGATTTGCTCTTTTCTTTCTGCTGCTGGGTTCCTACAGCTTTATGCCCTGCTACATTTAGGTTTTCAGTGGGAGGTGCAAGAACTTTGCAGGAACTGGCCCTAAAACAGCTGCTTAGAATTGCTGCAACCTACAATTACATGGACCCAGTCATAACTGATTTGCAATACAAGGCAACATACCTCCAGGGCAAAAAAACATATGTAATTGGCTATTGAAGCTCTTTGGTGATATATGCTGATCGTAAGCTATGTAAGAAGTTGCTTGCTAATGTAATGTAGCTCTGTGATCATCAATATTTTATCAAATGAGTACAGTTTTATTATCTAAAAATAGTCTTTAGTGAAAATTGTATTATATCACCCTTGTGCTAGACTTGCTACTCTTGTCCTCTTTGTCTTGAGAAAGCCTTTGTAATGAGGATTCTTGAAGGTGCAAAAAGAAGCTTACTCCAGGTGTTAGGGAAGTTGGAAGGCTTGAGGAATATTTTCCAAAAATGCGCTTAACTGGAAAATGTTTAACTCTAGCCTAGGCTTGTCTCCATATATATATTGGTCATCTGGGGATGAAGATGGTATTTCATTCACCACTGAAGGCTTCCCTTTGCATCATTTACTTGAGCACATCCATCAGAGGAAGGAAGTTTAAAAAAAACGGGTGGAAAAACCCATTTTTGTGAATGGAATGAATATAGTGCTCCTGAAGGTGCTAGCTTGAGAGCCAGGAAGTTCTTGGGTTTTTTTCCATCTATTAAGACAACATTATCAGTTGTGTTGCATGCCTCTCCTGCAACGATCCAGCAATGAGGCTCAACCCTGAGCTGGAGGGAGGACCTTCAAAGGCGAAAGGTTTATTGAGTCTCACTAAACTTATTTAGTTAATTCCTAGACAGCGCGCGCGCGCGCGCGCACACACACACACACACACACACACACACACACACACACACACACACACACACACACACACACACACACACACACACCCGCCGCAGAGGTGCAGCTTTTGAGACTGGGTGTGTGCTGAAAATCAGCTGATTCTCGGCTCACGCCTGGTCTCTGCTACCCCCCTGCCTTCCCTGCCCACCGTGGAGATGATGCTCTGGCACTGGCTCCTGATCCCTCTCCCCCCCTCCCTGCCCCACTTGCTGTTAGAGGCAGCAAGGGTGAGGGGGAAAGTGGCTAGTCAAGGGACTATAGTTGCTTACAACCCTAGTGGTAACCCCTATAGTTGCTTACATCCCTAGTGGTAATCATCCCTAGTGGTGCCTTGTCTGGAGGAGACTGCAGGATCTGGCCCAGCCGGACAGGATGATAGGGACCCCAGAGAGCAGGAAGACAGGCATCAGTGGCATGACCAGCAAACTGGGGGACAGCTCTAAGAGGGTACATCTACACTATAGAGGAAGACTGAAGCTGTGGCTGTCCATCTTCCATGGTTTGAATTAGCAGTCTAGTTAAGACAGCTATTTTGAAGTGAGAGGGGCACTCCGGTCAATGCCAGTAACGCTGCTTTCATGAGGAGTAAAAGAAGTGGATGGAAGAGTGTTCTTCCTTTGACTCCCTGCTGTGTAGAAGCTGAGTTAAACTATTTTTTACTTCAGCTTCACAATTAACATAGCTGAAGTTGCGCAGCATAATTTGACTTTGTCCCATAGTGTAGACATACCCAGAGGAATTCTGTGATTCAGCCCCTCACAACTATATTTAAACTAGGCATGTTTGAAAGGCCATATCACTAGCCTATCATAATGTTTTAGTGACTCCCAAAATAAACAATACAGGCCCAGTAAATTCAGAACTGAGGATAAAGTAAAAAGAAATCCAAACACTTTATGGTTTGGAAATGCCCAGTTAAGGCATACAATTTAATTCTGCATTGACACTCACCACTCAGTTATCCTTCTTCGTTCTTAGGTACATGTTCTGCAAATCTTTACTTATACAATTATTGGTTTGCACAACCTTCCCTCAGGATTGTGAAGTGTGTGTTTTGTAGGATCAGGAACTCTAAGAATGGTTTCAGAATGGCTCTCTATCACATGAACTAAAGGAATATCAGTAGCAGCATCTATAGAAGGCTTTTTATCGTTTATGTGGCCTGTTCCCTGGAGGGGCAAATAGCATATTTAACCGTTGTGTAACTTATTCTTGAAAAGTCCATTTCTCCATTGCTGCAAACATAATAGTGACATAGTTATTTGGAAATGTAACAAGCAAATTCCATATCATGCAGAGGGAGATTGGTTGGAACTAGTTTACAGTCAGCTCGTGTAATATGCCATTTGCTGTCCCAGGTTTTCAAATATATTCAAACTGTTACATTTCCTTCTTACACTGTGAGGTCTCTTCTGCACTAAGTGGGGTATTTTCCTGCTATTAAAAAATATAAGCTTCTCTAGTGCTTAGCCCATAGGCTGAGACTACTTACAGAGATGGACATAAAACAGAAGGATCAGATCTTGGTCCAAACCAGTGGTCCCCAAACTGAGGGGTGCGCCTCCCAGGTGGGACATGAAGGAATGTCGAGGATGGCAGTACCCAGGCCCGTCTCTATGATGGAGTGCTTCCAGTAGGGATGTAAAAGGATAACCAGTTAACTGGTAAGCATTGCCTTACCAGCAGACTAACTAGTTAATTGGTTAACTGGCAGGGTGGGGGGAGGCAGCTGGCCTGCTGTGGCCTGGATGGCAGGATGTTGGCTGGCCAGAGCAGTTCCCTGCTCACAGAACGGTGTGGGAAGACTGTGGCCAGCTGGCCAGAGTAGTACCCCTACCTACCCACTGTGGGCTGGGTGGGAAGAGCCCCTCGCCCAGTAGGCTGGCTGGACCCCAGCCAGTTAACCGACTGTAATTAAATTGTTTAATTCGCTAACTTTTTTCTTGCATATTTTCATCCCGAGCTTCCTGCCCTATTCTGCCCCTGGCCACCGCTGCGGCCCTGCCCCAAACCCCCGCTCTCAGATGCAGGCTTGGGCCCACCTCCTGCCCCTGCCCAGTAGCACTGCGCTCCCCAGGGGGACACAGCCTCATTCTGTCACTGGCAATGGGGTGCGCAAGAGGAAGAATTTGGGGGATTGCTTGTATAAGCTGTCTGAAGGTTTGTGGGATTTTGGTGGGAGGAGCTATAGCTCTAATTCCATAGAGTGATCCTAAACTCGGATGCTACGTCTACACTGGCACCCTTTTCCGGAAATGCTTAAAATGGAACAGTTTTCCGTTATAAGTATTTCCAGAAAAAGTGCGTCTACATCGGCAGGATGCTTTTCCGGAAAAGCACTTTTTCCGGAAAAGCGTCCATGGCCAATGTAGACGCGCTTTTCCGGAAAAAAGCCCCGATCGTCATTTTTGCGATTGGGGCTTTTTTGCGGAAAAGAAATCTGTGCTGTCTACACTGGCCCTTTTCTGGAACAGTTTTTCCGGAAAAGGACTTTTGCCCGAACGGGAGCAACATAGTTTTTCCGGAAAAACACTGACAATTTTACAGTAGATCGTCATTGCTTTTCCGGAAAAGCAAGCGGCCAGTGTAGACAGCTGGCAAGTTATTCTGGAAAAGCGGCTGCTTTTCCGGAATAAGTGGCCCAGTGTAGACACAGCCATAGGGTGCTTATTATCCCAAGGCAGCCTCAAGCCCAGTGAAACTTGCTAGACCGAGAGTGCACTCAGCACCTTGCATGATCAGGTGCAACTTATAAATCTGTCTTCCTCGAACGGTTTTAAAGACATTTTCTCATGTTGACATGATCAGTGTTTCTGAAAATGAGCCAGTTGCTTTAAAAAGTTGCATGTTAGTTAGCCAGTCTAGTTGATGTCAAACAAATCCACATGACTAATGTAGATCTTCAAAATGAAATGAAACAAACCAGCTCTTAATTACAGCATTTTGACTAAGAAGGATCTCAGATGCCTAGTAGGATCTGGTTACTCATTTTTCCTCTTTTTCCTTTACAGGGTGGGAAGAAATCCTATAATGGACCATGTGGCGGTCGAGATTGCAGCACCGGCTGCAAATGTTTTCCAGAGAAAGGTGCTCGGGTATGTTGGCTCTTTTGTTAGCTGAAGAAAAACAGTCCTTGTGTCTCTTATCTTCTCTCTCAAGAAAAACCAAAGTTCATGTGCTTAAGCCTCCATCTAATGACTTAATGAGTCAAGAGCTATGATGAAGACCAGCTGCATTCAAACTGGCCCTGGCCAAGTTTTGGAAAACTGTTATGAAAGTTGATGTTCCTTAGCTGTGCAACGAAGCTGTAATGGAACCTGTCATTTCACTTTGTGAACTGAGGGCTGATTTGAAAAGTCAAATAGCTTTTACGTACCTACTCTAGGAGGATCATTACACAATATTAAACAATGAAATTGATATTGGCTTCCATAACAAACTTTTCCTGGGTTATACTGCAAATGCTTCTATAGGGTTGTAAATGACTGATTTGGTTTTGGTCTTTGCTTGGAGAATTTGGTTGTGGGGGACGGGAAGTAATGCTGAATGTATATTTGTATTTTCCTTACACGTGGACGCTTGCAACTGTGTGTGTGTGTGTGTGTGTGCTGCACGTGTGTGTGTGTGTGTGTGTGTGTGTGCGCGCGCTTGCAACTCTGTGTGTGTGTGTGTGTGTGTGTGTGTGTGTGTTTTGGGGGTTTGTTCAAATCACAGTCTCAAAGCAATAATAATAAGAAACTGCCAGTTTTGTCCCAGCTTTGTTTTGGCACATGTTTGTATGGGCAAGGGCTATCAGCTTGGTCTGATTGTGCTTGGTTGTTTTGTAACTTGGGAGGAGGGACAGCTGCTTAGCTTCATCTTTCATTCGATTATTATTTTAATTTTTGCCTAGGCACTCCTTTTTTGGCATATGTGCTGGTTTGCATTGCATTCAGCAGAAGTCAAAATAAATGATAACATGACACAGTTGAATGACGGTAACAGAGTCAGGAGCAAATTCTACTGGTGTGTATTTAAGGAATTAATCTGGAAGATTTCACTAGCTCTGCAAGTAGCATTGAGTCTCTGCATTACTTCCTAGTTATCAGTAATCAAACAATTCTTCTTGTTGAAAGAACATGTTCCTTTATTCTGCCTGCACTACCACATGACAGGCAGTGTTCCCTGTAAGCTAAGCACTTGTGCCGGCTTCTCAGGATAGATTCCAGTGCTGCCCAGCTGATTAGCAGAGAGCCCACAGCTTGGTTTGTTTCTCTTGGTAGTGTACCTTTACACATGCTGTGGTACATATAACCTTTATTCTGCACGTGGGTAGGAAAAAATCCACACACGGATGGAAAAGATTAAAGGTAACATTGATAACAGGCATTTACTATATCATGTAGAAAATGCCCCACCATGTTACTGATGTTTTCCAAACTGATTTGTTTTATGGTTTTCATTTCATAACTAAATTTACAGAAAGAACAATAACAGTTCAGTTCTCCAGATTCCTACCTAGATTTAACGTATGCAGTGTCCTCTGCGCTGAGTGTAATCACTTTCTGGTGTGCACCTCCAAAAGAGAATAACAGAAGCTTCAATCTACAAGAACTCTGTGGCCTATATCTCCTTTTTTATGTTTTTGAAGCAAGTCCTTGAACAGTAGAGTAATGTATATCTTATAGCTAACATCTGCCTCCTTGGAAGTGCAATAATAAATTAAATTACTAGAAATTGTAAAAAGAGTTTATAATACTAGCAAGTTAGAGATGAGTTATTTCACTATGGGAAAAAAAACATTGTTCAGAAATAAATTCTCACTGTTGGTAGCAATCCTGATTTATTCCAAGTAAGGAAATTAAGTACATCACTCTCCTGTTAACATAATGAATCTGAATCTGTTTCTTGGCCTCAGTTCAGGAATCCTTATTGAGGATTGATTTTAAGCATATGCTTAAAATGGATTTATGCAGACGCTTCAGTATATTCTGAATTCTTAAGTGTTTCACTATTAATCCATGTCCTATGGATGTTTATTATTCATAACTTCAAGTAGAGGGTGGGAAGTATTTTTTTAAATGGTAGAGCATGAGGCGGCTTTTATTCAAACTTTGCTACTGACTCACTGTGTAGCCTTGAACAAGTCATTCACAATACGATTTCTGCCATTGACTGCAGTGTGCACTGCAAGTGGGCCGCACCTTTGCAAAGCATAGAGCTCACCTCTGTTTCTCACTATGCTGTACCCCAGTAAAGTGAGTATTAAAAGAGTTCAGTGAGCTTGCCAAGCATTTAGTTATTTGACGTTGCCAAAGTGCATGGAAGTCCTTGAGAATCCTGAAGAATTTTATTTATTAAAGCAAGTCTTTTGCATTACTTTATTGTGAACAACAAATAGAGCACATTTTCCTAGAACTGGTTGCTTATAACGCTGTAGTACATAAAGCAAAGGTAGGCATTATTGGATTATGCTTCTTTCAGCGTCAAGTGTACCTTCTGGAACAGCTGACTTGTCTTGCAGGTTGTCCATATAGGATGTGTTTAAAGCAAGTGCTCAATATTGCATGATAGAGTTTAGCCTTCTACACAGAGCAAAGCAAATGATACAAGAGAAAGAACAAAGGAGTGTTCTTCAAATGTCCAATAAGAATCATAGTGCTTCTTTTAATTCAGTGGCTTGATCCTGCAAAGTGTTGAGTGCTTCCTCCCAGGTACTTAGGGAACTCAACTCCACTCAGCACCTTGCACAATCCCCTACATTTTATGACCCTTGGGCAGTGTGGAGCATCCTCCTGCTGTCTCTTTACATTCCCAGGGTTCTCCTTAATTGTTTGAACTGGCTGTCACATTGTTGACCTTGCCATTCAAGCTCTCTGTGTCTTTTGTTAAGATGTCACAAAGATTTTAGATTGTTTTCATTACTGACCTGAGAACTCATTTGACTTTTTAACATTGCAATTATGGTCAAGTTCCACTGACTTTCAGTGACATGTGCTCCTAAGTCACTTAGGCATTTTTGAAAATGTTAACGCTATGCTCTTATGTTGGCTAGAGAACATTATACTCTCTCAGCTTTGAGAGCACCAGCTGCCCATATGGCAGATATGTCTGTTAGGTTATAGCCTTCATAATTTTAAGGGAAGGGCTATGGAGGTGGATTTTGTAGAGATCACTTGTCTGCCATGTTCAGAAATGAATCCAGATTTTTTAGAAGGCAACTCTGTGCAGTAATTGTCAAGTGCCCACCTGGAGTATTCCAGTAATAAGGTGTAAGTTATGTTATGTATAAGTACAAAATCGCATCTGTGTCTCCAGCTGTCTGGGTGTGGAGTTTGCATTCACCCTGGGAAGTGCTGATGACTGGTTGATTGGTTGGGGACAGGGTTTTTTTTCTTTCTTTTTTAGGTTATTCTTTGAGGTTTAATTCAGATCCTGTTAACTTTTAAATTTAGAGGATGAGAGATCAGTTGTAGAAGAGCCCTTGATCCCTCAGTCATTGATTCACATCCAGCTCTGGTAGACATTGAGCTGGTTCAATTGAAGTCAGTGGCAAAACTCCCAGCGAGTTTAGGGCTCGAAGTTTCCAAGCTTGGAAATTGTTACAGCTGATAAATATTGAGTGAGTGGAACTCAATTCATTCTGGGAAAGCTCAGTGCCTAGTGGAGAAGTGCCATCAGCAATAAAGAGTCCAAGAAGAGAATGAACAAGAGAGGATATTGGACAAAAGTTGTATCTTTTGCTTTTCACACACACAGCTGCCCAGTTTTTAGAGATGGTCCCTTTAGAGTACACTCACAGAGAGAAGTAGTGTAGGAGCAACTTGTGAGGTCATTGTCCCTGATATACCTGGTACTGATGTAACACATCATGTGGCAATGATGAGTAGACATTGAAACAACCAAGGCAGCTCTATAAATTAACCTCATTCAACCAGATAATAACTTGGAGAGACAAGCGGGTGAGGTTATCTCTTTTATTGGACCAACTTCTGTTGGTAAGAGACAAGCTTACAAGTCCCTCAGAGCTTTTCTTTAGATCTGGGAAAGGAATTCCCAATTTCACAGCAAAATGCAAAGTAGAACAGATTGCTTAGCATAAGAAGTTAGCACATACTGAAAGGGACAATTCTTTTATAAGTCTAAGAATTTCTGTGGGTTTGGTCTTGTTCCTCTAGGTTTAAAATTTAAAACACATCAGCTCAGTTTGCTTAGTTACTCTTGGTTACTACATGATGAATTAAAGTTTGTGCAAGATGTTTAACATTCCACCTAAATAACAATGTAAAAATAACCCACTCTTCAGTATTTGTTACATTTCCTTTCTCTGCTCAGTCTTCAGAGCAAGAAGGGGGAACCTGTGGCCCATGGGCTGGATGTAGCCAGCTGGTTGCATTGATCTGGCCCATGAGGCTCAGGGGGTCTACCTCCCCTCTCCCCCCCAGTGGGGCACAGGGGGCTCTCCACCTGCACAGGGGGTTCAAATCCACAGGCTCGGCCTGATGGGGGAGGAAGTGGCTCTGTGCTGGAACGACAGCACAGGGAAGCTCTGTCCTCTGTGATGGCTGACAGACTCCACCTCCATCGCTCCCATTGGCCGGGAGTGATGGGGATGGAGCTTGCAAGCCAGGACAGGACGGTGCGGAGCCTCCTCCCCAGAGCTGCGCCAGGTAGATGCCCCCATCTCATGCTCCCTGCCACCCAGACTTTTCACCCCCCCAATCCACTTCTGTACCCCCTCCTGCCCAGACCCCCAACTCAGCCCTTTCCTGTACCCTCCCTCCCAGCCCCCACATCCTCAGCCCACTCCTGAACCCTACCTCTCACCCTTTCTCTCACCGCCGCTCTCACCCTGCTCCTGCAACCTACCTCCTGCTCAGACCCCACATCCTCATCCTGCTCCTGCATTCTACCACTCCCCCAGACTCTGCACACCCACCCACAGCATGCTCCCCAGCAGGCCCCTCCCACACACTGAATGCCTCATTATTGACCCCACAAAGTGTGCTAGACCCAGCCCTCAGACAAATTAATCCAGGCCTGGGGGGGAAGCCCAGAGCCTTAGTGCCCCCCATGGGGCTGGAGTGCGGGGGGAACCCTAGTACCTGAGTTGCACAAGTTGCATGAGTGAGGTGAAATCTCCCTTTCTTTTCCTCCTCATCATTTGGGGGTCCCGACACAAAAACGGGTTTCTACCCCTGCCATAGCTGATGTGACACCTGCCAATTAGAGAGTTTGGCTATTTAGGTCAAGGCGAGTAGGTTCAAGCATCTAGCCCTGGAGGTCTGTAGTTCAATCCCTGATGACAGCAAAGATGGCAAATACCTAATTAAATACAGTTTTTAAAAGGAGGCCTGTGACAGTGGTCAGGTGCAGGTCCATGTACAAAGATGCACTAGTATTTCCATACCGTTTGGTATTAGTGCAGTTTGCACACCCAATGCAGTAAGTACACACACAGGCACAGTACTTGTGTTTGATCTGACTTGCACAAGTCGGTAACATTTTTATGGCAACCCTCCTTTAAAAATGTGTTCGGGAATGTCAGCTAATGAAGCAACTGTCTAGCTCATATAAAATTGAATGGAAATGTAACGGAGAAAGGGAAATGATGAGAAATCCTTATGTGTAGAAAAAAATAAAAATAATTTACCAAACGCTATGAACAGGGAAATGTAATTTATGAAGTAAAGGATACCAAGAAAATCTGACTCTGACTAGATCCATTTAAAAATTAACAGATTTAAAGAGAGTAAAATAAATTTTCATATTTAGGTAAATTAAAAGACAGTAATTCTAATGCATGTTCTCCAGCATGTAGGTGACTGGTCTGCGGCTTAAACTATCAGCTCTTAACAGGCACTGTCAGCAGAAGTTAGTGTTAAAATAACATTTTTCCTGCTCCTTTCTTCAGTGTTTCACCCAGAGCTTAGAGCAGGGTTAACTTTTGAGCTTTTGAAAAGTTCTTTCCATACTGATGGCCTTATTGATAAGAAATGCCTTCAGCATGAGCAGTGGTGCTGGAACAATTTTTAGGGTCTGGGTGCTGAGCTACATCTCCCATCACCACCTTACCCTGTCCATGTTCCTCACCGCCCCAGGCTGGGGCCACAGGTGGGGCAGCTGCAGAGCCCCAGGTGCAAGGCCCCAGGGCCTGCAGCAAAGCTGATGGGACCCCGAGTGGCAGTGGAGCCATCAGCAGCCAAAACTTTGGGACGAACACTGGAGTCCACAGGGCTGGTGGTCAGGACCCCCTGGAGCTGGCAGCCAGGATTGGAGGCAGCAGCCAGTGTGGGGCACAAAATTGGGGGGGGCGGTGCTGCAGCCCCTCCCCTCATGCCTACTTTCTGTGCCTGTGCATGTGATTTGGTGGAAATGGGGGGAAGAGTTTTCCTGACGTTAGTATTTCAAAGCTGGAAGCACTGAGCAGTAGAGGGTCTGCACCATTTCATCTCTATAGTTCGTTTTGCATCTCTGTATGGTGGTCTTAGCTTTCATGTTTTTATACTTTACCATCTAGTTTTAAACAGTTGAAAAGATAAATTAGCAGCTGTAGTATTTGCAGAGCATGACCATCTCCTGGTGCCTGCTCACTTCCCTTGGAAGTTAGAACAATAATACAGCTTTCTCTAAACATTGCTTGATGGATTTTATTGCCTTCCCACCAATATTGGTCCTGTGGGCTTCATCTCTAAGAAGCAGGTTTTTCGAAAGGAAAGAACTTGAAATGACACTCAAAGCACTCACAATTAACATAATGTAGCTTTTTGGACCAGACCAAGATTTTCTGATGAAGCTAAACTTCAGTTTCTGATGTTACTAATTAACTTTAATTATTCCTGCGATTTGTAGTCATGTCAATAAATGTATCCCTTGCAAATCATGTGCTCTCTAAAGCTCTTCTGCCTGATTAAATGCAAGCCCATTAAGATAAGATGAAGTTATTTATTTAACTGCCCTGTCAATTATACAACCTTTAATGCTGTAAAGACTCTTGCTTTTCTTAAGCGCATACATTTTCCTTTATCACACAGAGGTGTCTGAGATTCCATAACTTCACCCTAAGCTTAGAATAACTATGGTAAATGCATTGTACATTAGCTATGGGCAGTGAATGTGTTTTTAACTCAACCACTGCAGGCCAAAATATTTAGAGGAGGTAGACATATGTCCAAGGAATTTGGACTGAACACAGTAACTGGATGCCACATTTTGGGAATATATAACCTAACTGCTATTTACTAAGGGTTAAGGTCATGTTGGAAACAGAGTTCTTGTGCTCACCTTAATATTGTGATTAGTGTCTTCAACTCTCTAAAGGAACAGAGGAGCATTTCTTGGAATAGTTGGTTGAAATTTGATTTACAAATTTCATGGTGCTGTTTTCTCCCCTATTAATTATTACATTAAACATTTTAAAATCAGGGTGGGTTTTTTTGTTGCTTTAAATGGGCTGAAGCAGCAGAGCTTTTTCTGAGTTTTGTCTCTAACATTACTCACTCCTTGCAGTCTTTTAAATAGTGTTATCTCAACCTTTTCAGTTCCCAAAGGATTCCCTTTGTTTCATGTAGGGAATCCCAGGGAACTGCAAATACAGAGGTAAGATTATTTTAACAGATTCTAGAGCAACCACTCTGAAAAGGAAGTAACCATGTTATCTCACATACATAGGTGTAAAAACCTGGAAGAGATTCTGATTTTTTTAGTGGTGACTACTCATTACTAGATTGAGCTTGATAATGAGAGGTACTGCACTGCAGCAGATTACACTGATTTCTAATACAGACCTTGGAGTCAGTCCTGTAGTTGATGTGAATTCAGGGAAGAGCAAGGATACACTGAAAATGAAATGCCTCTTGCTTCTAGATAGAATTGTTCTTCTCGGGCAAGCTGGAAATAACCCATGACTTCCTGCCTTCTAACATCTTTTTCTCCCCTTGGCCACCCCCACCCTTTCTCAGCAAGTTCCTTCCTCTTACATACAGGTTGGGCTTCCTCATCACCAAAAGCCCAACAGTTGGACCTCAGCTTCTCTCTAAGGATTGCCCAGTGTACTTTCTCCATTTCACCTCTAAGTTTCTACAACCACTGTCTTAAGTTCCTCTCTCCCAATCCCATTTTAGGTCCTCTTGAGTCTGGCTTCCACCCTTTTACTCTACTCAAAACACCTCTTGACCAAAACTCAGGGTGTCTATTTCATCTTCTTCCTCTGAAATCTCAACTACTTTTGACATCTAGTGTGACCACCTCTTTCTTTCCCTCCTTCGTTTTTCACAACTCTCTTTTCTCCTGACATTTCCTTTTGGTTATCTCACTGTCAATCTGCATTTGAATATGGCAACATTTTGCTTTTGTGTCCTCCTCTCTCCTCTATTCCCTAATTGTTTGGCAGTACCGTTTTTCTTCCTGGCACTTACCCAGGCCATATAATTGATATCTTTCACTCAGCTCTCTTCGGGGTTGTACTGATGTACAGGTTGGACCTCCCTGGTCCAGCACCCTTGGGACGTGACTGTTCTCAAACAAGGGATTTTGCAGAACCAGGGGAGAACATTTCTGGCCCCTCTGCCACTGGTCCCTAACCCGGCTCTGCTCCTGGCCCATCCTCTGGCCTCTTGTTTGGCTCCTCCCTGCCACCAGTCCCACTGCCACGCTGGCTCCATCGGGCTCCCAGTCCCACTGACCCTGCAGCAGCAGCCCAAACTGGCCCTGCCACCAAGCTCCTGGCCTCACCAGCCCCACTACAGCAGACCATGGCCCCCGCCACTAGGGCTCCTGGCCCCACTGCGTCTGACTGCTGTCCTGCCAGAGCCCACTCATGCTCCAGCTGCCCTGCCACTTGCCCAGCCAGACTTTTATGACAGGACTTCCAGCTGCCTGCCATTCTGGCTGGGCTCCTGGCCTTCATAGGGGTCCTGCCTCTGGCCCTCTACCGGGACTCTCTGGTCCAGGAACTTTCATGGTCCTGTTGGACCACTGATGTTGCCAGACCAGAGAGTCCCAGTTCAGAGAGGTGCATCCTGTATAACCATTTATCCAAGAACCAGCCTTTTCTCTGTCTAATTAAAACTCTCACTTAGGTCCCTTTCACCTCTGTCTTGATTACATCAACTTGCTCCTCTGTTGCCTTTCTGAGTCCCATCTCATCCTCCTCTGGTGCATTCTAAGATCATTTGCAAAGCCTGTTATTCTGATCATGTTACCTCTTAGAATCCCTTTACTAGCTCCTCTGGTCCATTGTGTATCTGAGGCTGTGTCCAGACTCCATGCCTCCGTCGACGGAGGCATGTAGATTAGCCAGATCGGAAGAGGGAAATGAAGCCGCGATTAAAATAATCGCGGCTTCATTTAAATTTAAATGGCTGCCCCGATCTGCCGATCAGCTGTTTGTCGGCAGATCGGGAGAGTCTGGACGCGATGCCCCGACAAAGAAGCCTTTCTTCATCGACACAGGTAAACCTGGTTTCACGAGGCTTACCTGTGTCGATGAAGAAAGGCTTCTTTGTCGGGGCATCGCGTCCAGACTCTCCCGATCTGCCGACAAACAGCTGATCGGCAGATCGGGGCAGCCATTTAAATTTAAATGAAGCCGCGATTATTTTAATCGCGGCTTCATTTCCCTCTTCCGATCTGGCTAATCTACATGCCTCCGTCGACGGAGGCATGGAGTCTGGACACAGCCAAACACAAGATTCTTGTGCTTACAGTTTAGCTCCTCACTCCATATCTGCTTCTATCTCATGTTGCATTTCCAACCTCCTCTCCATTCTACCAGTCCAGTGGTGTCTAATTTTATTACCAGTTTTGCCTGTGAAAAAGAGAGGGCTTTCTTTCTTGCTTGTTCCTGCACTGTAACACCTTCCCTGAACTAATCCATAAAGCAACCATCCTCTGCATCTTCAGTTTCCCCCTCAAGATCTACTTCTACAGGGATGCCAACAGTAATTGCTAACTCATAAAGGCTAGATGGGTTGTTAGCAGCGATTCCTAACATTGCTCATATTTAAAAGACATGAGCAATGTTAGGAATCACTGCTGATAATTTTTTTATAATTTAAAAAAAGAGAGGCCGAAAACTTGAAAATTGTGCATGTTGCCCATAAAACCATCAATTTCCTTGTCCTACGTTCCTCACTTTCTTCACCCTGCTTGTTACATCAGCTCCTTGTCCTGTCTGAAGTTAAAGTGTCAGCAGAGACTATTACTGTGTATACCCCTTGCATGATGGGGCACAAATCTGATATGGGCCTTTGAGTGCTACTGCAGGGAAAAGAATCAGCAGCACCCAGTAAATTCCCCACCAAACACAGTCGTGAAAGTTGTGGTATTACAGTTCTTTTAATCTGTGTTTCTGTGTTGGAGTAGTTTTGATAGTAATGAAGCACTTTAACTATTAATAAATATTGTGTTAGTAAATATTGGCCTTTCTGTAGTATTTGTAAATGATGCTTGATCAGTTCCTTCTCTGGAAAGACATTCAAATTACAATGCCACTATTTTTTTTTGGAAGAGGATTATCTTCAAAGTCACAGGCGACATGGGCGGGGGATGCTCCCTCCCAGTCGGGAGGGCCAGCACCAGCAGACTGAGCCATGGCCACCCTCCTCCCTGCCTGCTTCATTCAGTCACCCCCTAGTCAAGAAGGCACAGGCCGGGTGGCTTCAGCCTGCACAGCTCTGCTTCACGCTGCTCTGGGGAGTGCTGGGAAAAGGCAGGTGGGGAGAGGTGGAGCAATTGTGAGGGGGTGGGGGGAAGAAGTGGGATTGGTGGCCCCCTTTTTCCCTTGCCATGTATCACCACTGTTCAAAGTTTAAAATATGTTGACCATCTGTTTGTTGATATTGAACATGAATTTGGCTATATTTCAAGTGAAAATGAGGTAATAGTAAGTCAAACAACTACGTGCCTATGTTGTTTTATTAACAACTGCCAAGACTTAGTTTTTATTATTTCCAAAAATGTTAACTTCTGCCAAATATGGCATTAAGCAATTAGTGTACATTTCCTGTTTTCCCCTCCTTGACCCAACCTCAGTTAGATACACTGAATCCTGGCCGTTCACCAGAACTATAGTATATGCTAACAAAATAACAGTCAGATTGCAGTAGGTATCCACCTAATAGATGAAGGGTATCAAAACTGAACCTGTACATACATACAGTAAGATGTTGGCTGTTTAAACCTTAAATACATCTGTCAAGACTTCTCAAGGGGAAAAGCATTCATCTTACCTTGCTTGGACATCTTGGAAGTTGGTAATAGTGATTGAACTATTTTGAAGAGGCCCACGAAGAGGTCTTTTGTTGATGTTTCTGACCGTTCCTGAAATGTGGCTGAAATAAAGTGTTGGCCATATTGTGTACAAAATGAGGCCTCGTCTACACTATAAAACATACTGCATTGGGAAACTGTTTAAAAATAAAATGGTATTGGCTGACAGGATTGTGCCATTTGCACAGCTATGTTAACTGTACTGTTTTTTCAATCTGCCTACTAATGCGGCACTTTACATACTGGTGTGGGGACCTGAATGAGGGTGTTTCATAATGTTTGCCTTTGAAATATCCCAGAACAATGGTTCTCAGACTGACGTCCAGGTAGTCTGTTAATCCATACTGATGGGACCGTTAATATTTCCAAAGGTTTTTTGAGCAACTAAATATTTTGAAAACACCTCTTGACCTTGAAGGGAAGCTGTTCTAGATTTGATTTTAACAAATAGGGAGGAACTGGAAAATGTGAAAGTGGAAGGCAGCTTGGGTGAAAGTGATCATGAAATCATAGAGTTCATGCTTCTAAGGAATCGTAGTAGGGAGAACAGGAAAACAGAGACAATGGATTTCAGGAAGGCAGATTTTAATAAACTCATAGAGCTGGGAGGGAGGTAAGGTCACATGGAAAGCAAGACTAAGAGGAAAAACAACAGAAAGGAGCTGGCAGTTTTTCAAAGGGACATTATTAAGGGCCCAAAAGCAAATTATTCCACTGTGTGGGAAAGAGAGAAAGTATGGCAAGAGCCCATCTTGGCTTAACAAGAAGATCCTACATGATCTGACAATCAAAAAAGTGTCGTATCAAATTACAAAGGATGCATATAAACAAACAGTGCAAGTATTCAGGGGCAAGATTATAAAGGCAAAGGCACAAAATGAGCTCAATCTAGCTAGGGACATACAATGTAACAAGAAGATATTCTACAAATATATTAGAAGCAAGAGGAAGACCAAAGAGAGGGTAGGCCGATTGCTTAGTGAAGAGGGAGAAACAATAACAGGAAACTTAGAAATGGCAAAGGTGCTTAATCACTTATTTTTTCAGTCTTCACCAAGAAGATTGATTGATTTACAATACATGGACAGATAAATAAATGTTAAAGTGGCTTAGTCATCAAGATCAGCTAACATAGTGTCCAATGCACTGCAGTATAAAACCAGAGTATGCAATTGTGATTAGCAGGTCCATCCTTCTGTTTAACACAAGCAATTCTGATTCTTGTCTCTCACTGATTCTTGTCTTAAGACCATAACTCATATAAGAGAAGTTTGGAGCCTTCTGTGCATTAAGACACAGCAAGAATACTCTGCTCCTACCCAGGAAGACACATAAGGGAGCAGTCTACTACCTTGAACCTGGCCAACGACACTTGTTGAATGTTTCCTTCCTTCGCATGCTAATTATTCACTTATTCACATTATGACAGAGCTCATCTTCTCTCAACAATATTTCTTTCTATATCGAAACCCTTCTGGCAGCTCTAAGACACTGTTTTCTTATTTATCCCACTTTGAGCTACTTGCAGTCTTTAACTTCCTGTTTCAGTATGTTCCCCTGCAGATGCATCTCTGTAAAGTTTCTAAAAAAGTGTAGAGGCCCATGGCCAGCTTGCCTCTACAATGTCTTCTAGTGACCCATCAGGAATAACTCATCCAGCTAGTCATTGTTTCGTGTGAGTTCCAAACCACTGGTGCTTTGTCCCTCCAACCAAGCACCTACAGAAAACCAAAACTCAAACCAGGGTAATCTTATGACTGTGTGATGGGACCTCGCCCTTCTATCCAATGCTTGCCTTTAGAAAGTCTGTACTTCAGTTGGCCTGTTCATCCTTTCCTGTAGGAGCTCATGGGCTGCAATCTAGCTTCTTTCAGGAGAAGCAGAGCTCTACTATCTTTCCTGGACAGTCCTGAATGGAGCTAGGGTTCCTCCTTTTGATTATCCTCTCCATGACTAATATTTGCTGTTGGTGTAGCAGGACAAGATCAGCTGGGGCCATAGACTCTCATAAAACTTTTGTTGCCAGCATGCGACCTATCTGCTCCATCATAAGAATGCATTATTCCTACTTGCACCGTCTGGGGTAATTTGTAAAGATCGTCCTGAGACGAGATGTACAAAGGCAGATTGCTCCTGCCTGTGTCCTCAAATAAAATGGAGTTTCAGAGGCAAGAGACTCTTGGACCAGCCTGTGAGCAAGACTTAGCAGCAGTTAAACTAGCCAAGAGCAAAGAAGGGAACCAAACTATGACTCAGGAAAACAGCAGAGATTGTGTCAACATGGCATACTTAATGAAGCAAGGGATAAGAAGGGTGTTTGCCAGTTGACAAGCCTGCTCCCAGATTGAGCTGAACAGTAAAGATGGTTAATCGGGCAGATCTCTTGTTTGAAGTAGTAAAAAAAAGAAGCTGTGGTCCCAGTTAGTAAGTCATAAACCTGAATGCGTGGGTCCCCCCAGGCTAGTTGTCAGTCTGTCTCCTTCTGAAAAAGAATGTGCAGTAGCCCTGAGGCAAAGCAGAAATAATCCCCAAATAGAAAACCATAGATTCGAGGGAGATAGGATGGAGTCCTGTTGTAACAGAGCTTTTCATAACGATTCTGAGGTGGAGACTCTTTTTGGATATGATTTCCCAATTTTATCTTAATATAAAACAAAAAGGGAAATAACATGGGAGCAATTGCAGGCCAAGACTCCTTTTCAGAGGTAACAAATAACAAGAAAATACCCATTCATTCTACTTTGATTTTTGAAAAAGGTAACCTCAGGAAGAAAAGTCAGAGGAAAGTCTCAGTCTTGAGACACTGATATTGTGGATTGATCCAAAAGGTGTATTTTAGGCATTTGTTTTCATTTCTGATGGTGTAATGGAAGTTCATATGAGACCTGATCTCCTAATATGAATATTCATCTGATTATTTTTATCAGATTAGCTGGCCAAGGTTTCATTCAATCTGATCCTGGAGATGTCTATGTTTATAGTCGTAGATGACTTCAGTGTCCATAAAGATAACATTTCTTTTAGGTTTCCTATGGATGTTCTGGACACCATTACAATCATTGGTCTCTGCCACTTGCTTTCTAAGTATGCATTTGAGCAGACCTTTTGGACCTTCTAAAATCAGCATCAGTAGTGAGGGTGACAGTGTTCCCTGTAAGCCAGGCCTGGGCAAAATATGGCCTACAGGCCAGATCCAGCCTGCCAAGCCACTGGATCTGGACCACAGAGGCAGCGGAGAACTCTACGCAGGCTCCCCTGTTTGCCCCACACGCAACTCAGAAATGCAGCTGCTGGGCCACATTTGTGTTTCAAAACTGGAGGGGAGAGAGGAAGCTTCAGGAGCTGCCCCTGCCTCCAGCACAATTTATTGGCCATTTTCTGGTCAGAAATGGGACAATGGGAGCTGCCTGTTTGAATAGAAGGCAGCAAAGAAGAACCACACCCCCTGTCCTCCGCTCAGCTATTTACACAAGCACATGGCCGGGCAGACAGGCTGGCTGGCTGGGAAAAGTTGTAAGCTCTGCAAGCCTTAGCTCTGCAGGCAGGCAGGCTTGTTTGGCTGCTGGCTGCTAGGTCTCCTGGTCAGAGCCTGCCTCTGGCACCCCAGTCCCTCCCTTCCCCAACCTTCTGCCCCCCAATCAACATACCCAAACCCTCTGCCCGCCTCTTACACCCATACCCCCTCTCAGATCTGGCATCCCAATCTCCTGCCCCAGGTCACCCCTGACCCTAGGTCACCCTCCTCCTTCACCCAAACTCCCTCCCAGACTCCATTCTCTCTCCTGAACCCCAATTCGTTACCCCAAATTCCCTTCTGCACCCAACCTCCATCCCAGACCCTGCATTTTCTCCATTAATATCATGAAAGAGTTCAGCCCTTGACCACTTTCCAAAATCTTGGAGTGGCCCCCCCATCAAAAATTATCGACCACCCCTAGTTTGCAGCCACTCAGGAGAGATTCAGATGCCACCCAGCTGATTAGCAGAAGGCCCACAACAAGTTTTTTATTTTTACCTTTGCACATACCTCAGCGCACATAGAAAAATTTATTCCACACACAGATGGAAATAATCTGCACAAGTATGGATAAAATTAGAGGGAACATTTGAAGGTGAGGATTATACCCATGTTGTGGTCTGACCATCACCACCCCCAGTTTCTAATGAGAATTCATTGTAACTTCTGGCAGACAAGTCCTGTGTCATTAACCCACCATGGATTGTGATGCTATCAAGTTGGTAGTGTGCTAGTGCACTATAGATTTGTTCTCCAGCTTGCAATCCATTAACTAGTCATAAAGACAATCCCTTAGTAAGACATTATGACCAGCCATTGTTCATGGCCATTGAGATGACTCTTCAGCATATAATCCCCATAAACCAACCTTAGAGTTATCTTGGTAAACTGGTGAGACAGATGAAACATAACAGGCAAAGTCTGGACACTAGTGGCAGACATTCCATTGCACAGCTGATCAGTTGTGACACAGAGTATTTACAATTCTATGCCATAGTGTTGTGAAGGTGAAGATGATCATCAACTGAGGTACTGCACGTCCAACAATGTGATCTTTGCCATCAAGTGCCAGCAATGCCCCTCTGCTATGTATATTGGCCAAACTGGACAGTCTCTATGACAAAAGATTAATGGACACAAATCAGATATTTGAAATGGTAACACACAGAAACCAGTTGAGGAATATTTCAGCTTGCCCGGGCACTCACTAATGGATCTAAAAGTGTCTATATTATTTCAAAGCAATATCAAAAGCCAGCTTGAAAGGGAAGCTGCAGAACTTGGTTTTGTTTACAAGTCTGACACCTTGAATAAAGGTTTAAACAAAGACCTGACCTTGATGAACCACTGCATTCCACATCCTAATGAAGCCAAGCACCCTTAGAGCCCAGTCTATTAGCCTCATTTAGCATGGACTCTCTAATTGACAATATTTGTTGTCCATTTTCCCCTGTCTCTTTCCCTCCCCATCCTGCTATTTATTTGGACCCTGGACCCCTTAACTCCATTCATCTGAAGAAGTGGGTTGTGCCTACAAAAGCTCATGATACCATCTACATTTTTTATTAGTCTCTAAGGCACTGCAGGACTATTCACTGTTTTTTTTAAGTTTCTTCTGATTTGTCATCGGAGCTGCCAACATTTGGAAATCTATTTCTAGCTGTGAAAGGCTCTCTGATGTTTCTGTACATAAGGATTTGGACTGGACTGATTGTACCCATGAGGATGCATTCATATTTGGAGAGGACATATGCCAGCCTCTCTCTGGTTGAGTTGTAGCTTGTTTGGGTCCCTTAGCCCTGAGGGTTTCTTGCAGAGTTCTACAGGCTTGCATATTTCCTTCCCCTTCAGCTTGACTTGTGAGGGAGGCAACAAAGCAAATGGGACTGTGTTGTTACAAATTAACAGAGCTTGGACAATTTGGGATCTGCACTACCTTAGCACTAGGTTGACAGGGAACTTTGAGAGCTGGCTGAGGTTCTGCCCAGAGAATAGGTCATCAAACACCGTGGTTGGAGGAAGCATCTAGAGCAAGGGTGGGCAATAATTTTTGCCTGGGGGCCACTTCAAAATTTTTTGAAGTAGCTCTGGGCCACCCCGGAAGGGGTGTGGCTACCCACTCCCAGACCATGATTGCTTTGGGAGTGGGGGGAGGCTTGGCACGCTCCCCCACCCCCAGGCCAATCAGGGCCTGGGGCAGGGGAGTGCAGGAAGCCTCCTTCTGCCCTGCGAGGAGCACATGCTGAGGGCTCCTCACGGGGCCAGGGCAGGGTGAAGGAAGCTTCACGCAGCTCTCCCGCCCCCAGGCCCTGATTGGCCTGGGGGCAGGGGAGAGCACAAAGCCAGGGGACGGGGGCGCCGGAACCAGCTGCCAGAAGCAGGGCTGGTCAGGGGAGATCGGGAGGAGAAGTGGGGGAGAATCGGCTGGCTGGGACGGGATGGGAGGAGCAGGCCTGGTCGGGCGGGTCGTCGGGGGGAATGGGGCTGGCCAAGGACGATCGGTGGGGAACGGGGGGGAACCAGCCGCCGGAAGCGGGGCTGGATGGGGGAGATTGGGAGGAGAAGTGGGGGCACGGGAGCGAATCGGCTGGCAGGAAGCGGGACTGACCCGGGCGCATGCAGACCTGGGCACACGAGTGAGTCCGGCCCTGAGGATTCCTTTTCCTCCCTGCCCCATACCCTCCCTCGAGTAGTTACGAACTGCCTGGCTGGCAGACACACTCACACAGTGTTAGCACATCTACCAGCCAGGCAGTTCGCAGCTAAGGACTCATACAGCTATAATAATAAAACTTACCTAATTAGAAAATACTGGACATTTTATATGTCCGGTATTTTCTCATTTTGTTTCCCGGACAGAACCCTCAAATACTGGACTGTCCGGTACAAAACTGGACACCTGGCAACCCTACCCCTCCTTGCACCCTTCCTCCTAGCCAGATACCCTACCCCCAATCTGCTCTTGCTCCCACCTCCTGGAGTACCCATGTGGCACCGGGTCCCCAGAGCCCTGCCCCAGGCTGGGCAGAGGATGCAGCTGGGTGAAACACTGAAAATGTATTCATTTTTCATTCTTTTTTTATATGCGTTTATATTTTTGGGCTGCAAAAAACAGTACTGAAAAAAAACGGGTTCCAACTAAAGTAAAAAGTTTGGGAAACCCTGGTCTAGCCAGCTTTCTATCCATCTTACAGTCCATTTATCCAATCCATATTCCCTTAACTTGCTGGCAAGAATATTGTGGGTGACCGTATCAAAAGCTTTGCTAAAGCTGACACTGGGGGCTTAGGGAGGACCAGATACAACTTATTTGAATATTCATCATTGTATTAATGAATATGCAAATATGCAAATGAATGTTACATGTCCTCCAAAAGCTCTTGACTGGATTTACTGGTTCCCGAGTCAAAAAGTTTGGGAACCCCTGTCCTATGTCATTGCACTAGGCATTTCAATTAGTATGAGATCCACATGGACTTGAAATATTAAGCATTTAAGCATGATAGGCACCCCCTGAACTGCGAACATCCAACTTATGAGCATCCATACATATGTATAAAGATCCATGGGAAAGCAACTTGATCCTGAAACAGAGGTGCATGGTATAGAGGTGGTTAGACTCACATGCAGAGGATCTCTCTAATAACTCTGCAATTAAAAGCACAAAAGGTTGCAGAAGAGGAGGTTGCAGAGGAATTGGCTGAGAAACGCGTTCCCAAAAGATTCACAGCAGCTGAATCGGGGACCCCTGGGGCAGAGCAGCTGGGGTCCTGCCGGGTTGGTCCCACATCGCCGTCCTTTGGCGCTGCGGGACCAACCTGGCAGCACTCCAGCTGCTCTGCCCCAGGCGTCCCCAAGAGCAGCTGGGGTGCTGCCGGGTTGGTCCTGCAGCCCCAAGGGGCAGCGCTACCAGACCAACCCGGCAGTACCCTAGCTGCTCTGCTCCCGGCTTCCCCGATTCAGCTGCTGGTCAGTTTCAGCAGCAGCTGAATGGGGGAAGCCTGTCTGCCTGCCCCAGCACTTCCGGGTTCCTGATGGTGCCGGACCATCAGGAGTCCCGGAGCATTGGATGCCGGACTAATGGAGTTTTACTGTAGTTGTATTTTTTTATTTAAGCCACAGAAGACTCTCGCCAAAACTAATAAACAAAAAAAGCAAAGCAATTTTAAATGTCTGGTTTTAATCCACACAAAAAACAAAAACACAAAGTGAACTTTAAAGAGGTATTAAAAAGTCTGTGTTTGTTCTTTTCAGCTTCTTATAATTGTTTTAATTAAGATCAAAGGATCTCTAACATGATAAATTCTCAGTATACTAAACTCTTCTTTTACTCTGTCTAAAATACTAAGAGAGACATGGTTCTGGGATTCATATGATCTTCTTAGTTAATGTAATGCTATCTACTTTAAAGCTGAATTTCTTAGATTTGTGTTCAAATACTGTACGGCCAGTAACATCTGTCTTTCTTTCCATGATATCTTGATGCTATGTTTTTCAGTCAGGCTTCACAGATGTAATTTGAAGGCCCTGCAAATGGAACTGAGTTACTGATTCAATTGATGTGTGAAGCAATATAGAATCCAACTCACTCTGCCATATCTATGTGGATGGATGAATAGAATATGTGTGTATGTGTATATATATTATTTATGTATAGCTATACAAGAAGACTGCCTTTGAATAACAAAGGGAGGATATATTGTTATGCAAAACAAAGGCATTTTTACATAGCTTCTTTTCACTGCACACCTGCATTTTAGAGATGAATTATTTCTATCATCTGACTTTTAGATTAACAAGATTTCCAGTTTTATAAGAAAACGCATTGAATTAAAAGTAATTGGAAAAATAAAACATTGATAATCATGTATTTTATAAGTATTTGTCAGGATAAATGTATGATATAGTAAATGTTGAAAAATGGATGATAATGCCAGATTTCTAGAAACTGATTTTACTTAGTCTTTGGATAGTTTTGTTCCCCCTTCATATTCTGTCAATTGTGGTTGGTGTGCTATTCATAAGAGTGCTACAAAGATCGCTCTAAAGCCAGCATAGGCAAAATATGGCCTGTGGGCTGGATCCAGTACCCTGACTTCTTGCCCCAAGTCACAACCCAAACCCTCTGCACCCCCTCTAGCACCTCTGCCCCGGGTCACAACCCAAATCCCTTTACCCTTCCTTCGCCTTTGCCCCCAGTCACAACCCCCTCCCAGACCCTGCCCCTTCCCACACCTCAATCCTCTTCCCTAGGTTACAACCCCCTCCTGGCCCAGGTCACACCCAATCCTACATCCCCTCCTGCACTCCTACCCCAGGTCACAACTCCCTCTTTCACCCACGCTCCCTCCAAGACTCCACACCTCCTCCTCCTCCATTCCAATCACCTACCCCGAACTCTCTTCGGGTATGTCTACACTACCCCACTAGTTCGAACTAGTGGGGTAATGTAGGCATACCGCACTTGCAAATGAAGCCCGGGATTTGAATTTCCCGGGCTTCATTTGCATAAACTGGGCGCCGCCATTTTTAAATCCCTGCTCGTTCGAACCCCGTGCCGCGCGGCTACATGCGGCACGAACTAGGTAGTTCGGACTAAGCGTCCTAGTCCGAACTACCGTTACTCCTCGTGGAATGAGGAGTAACGGTAGTTCGGACTAGGACGCTTAGTCCGAACTACCTAGTTCGTGCCGCGTGTAGCCGCGCGGCACGGGGTTCGAACGAGCAGGGATTTAAAAATGGCGGCGCCCAGTTTATGCAAACGAAGCCCGGGAAATTCAAATCCCGGGCTTCATTTGCAAGTGCGGTTTGCCTACATTACCCCACTAGTTCGAACTAGTGGGGTAGTGTAGACATACCCTTCAGTACTCCATACCACCTCCATTAATATCATAGAAGAGGGTGGCCCTTGGCCACTTACTAAATCCTTGGAGTGGCCTCCCCATCAAAATACATTGCCCACCCCTGCTATAAAGAATATGACACTTCATTTTTCATAAGCTGTAAAATATATTCTAAATGCCTCCTGGTTATTTCATTTATTTGTAGTGTTGCTGAGATCTGAAACTGGAGCTCAGCTGTGCTAGGTGGTGTACAAACGAGGGATGTTAGATACCAGGTAATTGAATATTCGTGTAACCGCATGAAATCTTAGTGGTTACATGACTATTCTATAGCCTCCGTGAGGCAGGGCCAGCAGGGAGCCTTCCTGGGTAGACCCCTGCTATCCTGCACTGCTGCCCTTGTATCAGAGTATTTTAAAACCAGCTCCAAACACAGACTCGCTGCCTGCCACCCCATGCTGATGCCTCTTATATAGAGGCATCAGCATGGGGTGGCAGAAGCCCCTGTCCGGGGCGGGGTCTGAGATCCCCACAGACGGGCTGCTGCTGCAGGTCCAAGATCACCGTGGACAAAGGCTGCTCCATGGGATGCGGACCAGCCTCTGTCTGTGGGGTGCTTGGGCCCGCCACGGACAGAGGTTGTTTCACGGCAGCCTCCCACCCCCAACTGCTGCCTCTGATAGACGCAACAGCATAAGAGGAGTGGGGGCAGACAGCATCATAGAGCCGGTGCTGGGGGAGACTGGCTTTTAAGGCTTATGGGTTAATCATATAGTTGAGTACACGTTGACATCCCTAGAAGAGACAGTCCCTATCTGCAAGTGCTTGCAATCTAAATAAATTGTCTTAACCTATTTAAGGATAACTTATAATTATTTTAAATTTTAATTATGTAAAAAGAATATCATGTTCTTTACTCATATTTAACAGGTTTTTTTCAGGGGGAAAAAAAACACCAACTGGTTTCATAGCAAATTTTTCAACCTGAGGGAACAAAAACATCAATATTTTTTTATTATAGAATCATAGAATACTACTAGAACTGGAAGGGACTTTGAGAGGTCATCAAGTCCAGACCCCTGTATGCCATATTCCTTTTTATAAGAGATTCTGATAGTAATCTCACAAAATGTTTCTGGAATAGATCTGCTTTCCAGATTTAGGAAAGAAAACAAACGCTAATGCTTCTTGTCCTGTTTTCATAATTTAGGACATATTCTCATAGTACTACAGTAAGTTTGTGGGCGAATATGTGCCTTTGGAAGATTCTGACTGGTGAAAATATACCCAGCTTGCTTGCAGTAAATTCAAAATAAATAAATAAATTAATTAAATAAATAGAGCCTGAATGCAAAATCAAATCAGCAGGTGATCATTGTCTGTCTAATGCCAGCTGCAGAAGAGCTGCAAATCCAACAGCATTGTAAAACCATCTCCAGGTCATCCAATAGTTTCTTTTCGGTTTGGATCAGTGTTTTGGGGACAGTCAAAGGAAAACTTCCTTAAGGTTTAACATTTTCATTTGGAAACAACAAATGACTTGCACGTTCTCTCCAAATTTTTGCAAAGTAGTGAAATCATTAAACCTCATTTGTTTTTCTAACTTTGTGACTAAAACCTGAACTAATCTGTTCCAGCCATTCCTACCCTTTTATCAGCCGGAATGAGTCTTAAATCCTGAAAGTATTTGGATGAATAACGGTTGTGCTTAGAATGGCTTTATTCTGTGCACCGGGCAAAAGGAAGCAGGCAGGGCTTTCTTCATCTTACTAATCTGGGTGCTTTATTTTAGGCATTTCTGTACTGTCCGTGACAGTGGAGTCAGGTTCTATACGGTGAAGTCTGTGGTAACTGCTTTCTCCGCTGTCATAGCTTAGCCGTCAGCGCTTGGCCACACACTTAGGGTGAAATCCTGGCCCTACTGAAGTCAGTGGGAGTTTGTCATTGACTACAATGGGGCCAAGATTTCATCCTCTGAGCTCTGGAATGCAGGAATTGCTTCCTCAATCCACCCCGTGGAGTAGAGGTGGGGAACCTCTCAAGTGAGCTGTTCTCTAGGTTTGTAAGGATCCATTTTCAGACTGCCGTTTGCTTGTTAGCCTAACGGGAGGCTTGAAGAAAATCAAACAAGCAGTATTTTATTTTTTGATTCTACCAGTTCTTCTTCAGCTATCCCTCTATGTGCCAAGGGGGTTCACTGACAGGCTTTTAAGTGACTGAGGAGCCCGGTTTGTGCCCAGCAGATTTTCCCACAGAAATGCAGTCTTGGAGGCTGGACTTTTGTGCCCTTTCTTTCCTCCTTTGTTGCTTCACTGTCTCATGAGCATGTCTGTACTCTTCAAAGTGAGCTGTGGCTTGGTGCCACAAAAAGGTACGTGGGGTGTGAAAGAAGAGTATTTCTCACCATTTTCCTGGCCCGTGGACTAGGAATTCAATGTAAATACGATAACGCTTGCTTGAAAGATGAATACGTGGGTACCGTGTGTAATCTCAGCAAGAGGTTATGCCTGAAGAAGAGCAAATTCACAGAGTGCTGGGACTTTGGCACAGTCTCCTTTACTGAATACTGGCTTGAATGTTCAGCACAGTTCTGGCATGAAGGCTTGAGCTTGTTTTGAAAATGCTAATTAGCTGTGACCCAAGTCAATAAGCAAAACTATGCCCAATATCATTTTACTCCACTCAGCTTAGCCTGTAGCCAATCCCAGGATATCATTTTAGGCTTGGGAAAGGCATTTTATCGAGCCAGGAGAATCTGTCTGATCAGTGAGTTTCAGGAGCAGAGCAGCATGTTTAGCATCCGTGTTATACAAGAACAAGTGAAACAGAGATTTGTAAAACCAGATAAAAGTTCTCCTGGTTTGAAACAAAATAGACAAGATCCCTGGTTTCTGACTGGGAGACAATGAAGGGATTCTTTCTTTCCCCCTCCTTCCCACTATCAAGCATCTTTCTCAAACCACTCACACACATGGCTGCAGATAATTGCATGTTTGTGGCATCACAGTGGTGTGTCTGTGGGGAAATGAAGCATCACACATTTTACACAACATGCTGCTATTTCTTGTCCAGCTCAGCAGAATCCTTCCCTGTCCCCTACCCAGTGTTCTGCTCCTCTGCTATTAAAGTAAATATGTCAAAATCCTCTGCAGGGGTGTGTTTTTTTCACTAACCAAATAAGAGTAATGAACTGCCTTTTTAAAGTCACCCCTGGCAGCTTTTCTCTCCTTGTGTTATGAATTACGCTGGAGGAATGATGGGTCTGTATTTTTAAAAAGAGGTGTCCTTAAAGCAGGCTACAAAAGAACTGGCTGATTGGAGAGATCAGAACAGGATGGTGACCTGGGGAGAAGAAATGTTTTCAACAAACAGTTATATTGCCAGGACACGTGTCTATTGACTGTTAAAAATCCCCGCTCTCTCCACCCCCTTAGAAATTAAGCAGAGTATAGTAGCTGTACATCGGAGATGTACACAGCCACAGCTCTAAGGCAGGGGTGAGGAACATTGTTGCCTCTAGTGTGCAGCAGCTTCACAGATCATTAATCAGCCCCGCCCAGTCAGTCAGTTCTCTACAGGGAGCCCTGAGCCTCTGACCTTCACCTGTGCTGCTGTGCAGCTTAGAGGGAACACTGGTGAGGAACCTTTTTTCAGTTGGGGGTCACACACTAGTGAAAAAAATCAGCTGGGCACCGAGGCTTGGGGCTTGACAGCCCTTGCACTTGAGTCTTGGGTGGATGGAGGAGGCACTGAGGCTCCTCATAGGCAAGATGCAAGCAATTTGTGGGCTGCATCTGGCCTGCGTAGGGTTGCCAGATGGTTTAACCAAAAATACCAAACACCACCATCTCTCCCTTTCCCCCCAAAAAAAACACCGGGGAAAAATTCTGTTGAGGAAAAAAAAGGGGGAGACCAAAGTTGTTGAGCAAGAAAAAAAAAAAAGACCCAGAGAGTTATTAAGCAAAAAAAAATAAATAAATAGCATGGCCCCTTTAAGAAATAGCTTTGAGGCCTTTTGGCCCTAACAGGCTGCCAGCAGCCGCTCGCCATCTTCTCTTCCTGCTCCCCTGCGGAACCAGTTAAGCACCTGGGATTTTCGCCTCCTGGCTGGGAAAAAATCAAAAAATACTGGACATTTTAGGTGTCCAGTATTTTCTGAATTTTTTTTACTGGACAGAAGGTGAAAATACTGGACTATCCGGGTCAATACCGGACACCTGGCAACTCTAGGCCTGCGGGCCATAGGTTCCCCACCTCTGCTCTAAGGCAATGATGGGCAACATACAGCCCATGGGTCACATGCCGCCCATCAGGGTTCTGTGTGTGGCCCGCAAGACATTTTGTTTTCCTACCAGTATTGCTAAAGTAACATGCATGTGAAGTGAGGTACCTGCTGATTCACAGTCAACATATGCAAAGCCACATGCTCCCAATCAAAGTGCTGCTGTGGTTCAGTCAGTACACCCCCACAAAGTCTAAGTACACAAGTTAAGGATTAGAAAATGTGTGTGTTTGTGTAACTGTGTAATCACTAAATTTTTCAGCCGTTTCACATTTACATGCAGGAGGGTGCGGTGGGCAGGTAGCTCCCCGCGCATTCTGGCTCCCACCTGCCCTTCTTTGCTGCTGCCTCTGAAACAGAGGCAGCAATGCAGGGGTGGGGAGCTGCATGTATCTGTGTACTCAGGTACACATTCACATCCCTATCGTAAGCACAGTTAGCAGAACTACTTTATCTCAGAAAAACATCTTGGTTACAACAATTTTGCAGCCCACTGAGATAAAGGGAGGCCATTCATGCGGTTCACTCACTAACTTGGGTTACCCATTGCTGCGCTAAGCTATGGTATTGACAGAGGAATGTGCCATCTCCTTCACAAATTAACAGCATCTAGGCAGACTCAGGAAGAGCTGGAATGGAATTTGACTGAGCACACACTTGTTCAGGCTTCAGTGGATGAAAAGGAGTCAGATTTAAAGCTATAGGCTCCCTGGGTTAAATCCTACTCTCTCTGATGTCAAAGAAAGTTTTGCCCTTTACTTCAGTGAGGCCAGGATTTCATCCTCTGAGCTTTGTGATTCAGGAACTGCTTCCTCCATTCACCCCCTTGGGGGCATATGTTGTCTCAAAGCGGGCAGGGATATAAGTCCAATATTCCACCATCCACCTAGGCCAGCTGCATGGAAGGAAGCAAGCTATCCCTAGAGGATGCCCACTGCACAGGTGAACCCTGTGTTTCTTGGGGAAGGAATGAAGCATGTACTCTTCTTGACCTCCCCTTTGAGGGATGCAGTTCCCAGGCCCTGATTTGTAGGTACTACTTACCTCAGGATTAGAAGTGTTTGAAAATGAGGTCCTGCCTTTGCACATCATGTGATTTTCCACAACATGCCAACCTCAAAAGCTGCAGTAGAGCAGGTGCACCTATTTCAGTGATTAGCGAATGGACAGTATTCAAATGTCTGTGGTACTGTGCAATTTAGAAATGAAAACACATTGGATTTCCATCATACTTTGCAATAGTTGCATATAGTGGTATATGGGAAATTGAAACAGGAAACGTGTTTCATTTTAGGAAATAACATTCTCAGGGTACAGCTAAATTTAATTTCCTTTATTTAAATGGCATAATACTAAATAACTATTATAAACTTAAATTGAGGGTCTTCAGAAATACTTATTCAAATCTGATAAGGTATGTTTGGCGTTTCTGTTGAGTCTTGCTTTCCTTTACACTCCACAGAAAAGTCTCAGGAGTAGCTGTGTCAGGGTATGTCTACACTACCCCCCTAGTTCGAACTAGGGGGGTAATGTAGTCATTCGGAGTTGCAAATGAAGCCCGGGATTTGAATTTCCCGGGCTTCATTTGCATAAAGCCGGCTGGCGCCATTTTTAAATGCCGGCTAGTTTGGACTGCGTTCCGCACGGCTACACACAGCACGAACTAGCTAGTTCGGATTAGGCTTCCTACTGTAATAGTGATGGAAATTTTGCAAAAAAGGAGGAATTTTGGTTACATTAATGCCTAGAGACACACTAGTGGATCTAAAAAGGGTGCTACATTCCAGTCTTTGATATGACGGATTTATTTTTTTCGGCTGTTTTCAGAAACTTCTATGATATATGGGCACATGCAGTGGAAAATTGGCTCTGCAGATGACCTCCCTTTCCTCTGACGATTGGTTAGCCCTGTACGAGATATCCAGCAGTATAAATAATTTACTTCCTACTGATTTGCAGCGGGGGTTGTTATTTCTGAAAATAATTCTCCCTGGGATATTACATTTACTTTGGTTTGCTTTGCCCAGGAGTTTAAATATAAGAGAGCATATTTATTTTATTTGTGCAAATGTTGGCCTGGGAATTTGATATAAAGTAAATGTTGAGTGTGAGTGTAAGAGGAGTCCTAAGAGACTTCTAATTGCCTCTTCCTTCCACCTTTCCTCCCAACAGACTTTGCAACAGAAAGAACCCATGTGGGAGGCTGCTTTTCATCAGTACTTGATTGGTTAATGAGTGCTGTGGCTAGTGTGGGTTTCCTATATTTAATATTTTCAGGCAATGAAAGACATTAAAAGCTTGCATGGAAGAGGGAGCTGACAGAATTATTGCCTTTCCACTCTGAGTCAAACCACAAGACTGCAAAAAAATGTTCTGCTTCCATGGAATATGAAATTAATAATAAGAATTATTCAGATAGACAGGGTACGAAGTTCATTGCCATCTACCTAAGTGGGGAACTTTCATTAAAGAGGAGAAAGGCTAGAAAGAAAAAACCCTCATGGGAGGAAACAATACATCTGTGATGTCCTGTACTCTTTTTGCTGCTGTCGTTGCTTGCTGAGCTATCACTTATAAATAATAATAGTACTTAATATAGCCTGAGATATTTCAAAAGCTCCCATGGGATTTGGATGCCTAGTTCCCTATGGTAATTGGATTTGGTCCTAATGCCTTCAGTCATGTGTACACAATGAAATTTATTTTGAAATAACTAACTTCAAAATAATAACTCCCAAAATAACTATTTTGAAAAAAGCTTATTCACCAAGGAAAGCAGAAGTACAGATTTAGAAATAACTAGACTGTCATGTCCAAATCATAGAATCATAGAATATTAGGACTGGAAGGGACCTCGAGAGATCATCAAGTCCAGTCCCCTGCCCTCATGGCAGGACTAAGTACTGTCTAGACCATCCCTGATAGACATTTATCTAACCTACTCTTAAATATCTCCAGAGATGGAGATTCCACAACCTCCCTGGGCAATTTATTCCAGTGTTTAACCATCCTGACAGTTAGAAACTTTTCCCTAACATTGAACCTAAACCTCTCTTGCTGCAGTTTAAGCCCATTGCTTCTTGTTTTAGCCTCAGAGGCCAAGATGAACAAGTTTTCTCCATCCTCCTTATGACACCCTTTTAGATACCTGAAAACTGCTATCATGTCCCCCCTCAATCTTCTCTTTTCTAAACTAAACAAACCCAATTCTTTCAGCCTTCCTTCAAAGGTCATGTTCTCTATACCTTTAATCATTCTTGTTGCTCTTCTCTGGACCCTCTCCAATTTCTCCACATCTTTCTTGAAATGTAGTACCCAGAACTGGACACAATACTCCAACTGAGGCCTAACCAGTGCAGAGTAGAGTGGAAGAATGACTTCTTGTGTCTTGCTCCCATCACAACTGTTAATGCATCCCGGAATCATGTTTGCTTTTTTTGCAACAACATCCCACTTTTGACTCATATTTAGCTTGTGGTCTACTATAACCCCTAGATCCCTTTCTGCCATACTCCTTCCTAGACAGTCGCTTCCCATTCTGTATGTGTAGAACTGTTTGTTCCTTCCTAAGTGGAGCACTTTGCATTTGTCTTTATTAAACTTCACCCTTTTTTCCTCAGACCATTTCTCCAATTTGTCCAGATCATTTTGAATTATGACCCTATCCTCCAAATCAGTCGCAACCCCTCCCAGCTTGGTATCATCTGCAAACTTAATAAGCGTACTTTCTATGCCAATATCTAAATCGTTGCTGAAGATATTGAATAGAGCCGGTCCCAAAACAGACCTCTGCACAACCCCACTAGTTATACCTTTCTAGCAAGATTGAGTACCATTAAGAACTATTCTCTGAGTACAGTTATCCAGTCAGTTATGCACCTACCATAATACCCCATCTAAGTTGTATTTGCCTAGTTATTGATAAGACTATCATGCAAGACCGTATCAAACGCCTTACTAAAATCTAGGTACATCACATCCACCACTTCTTCCTTATCCACAAGACTCGTTATCCTATCAAAGAAAGCTATCAGATTGGTTTGACATAATTTGTTCTTTACAATCCATGTTGGCTGTTCCTTATCACCTTACCACCTTCCAAGTGTTTACAGATGATTTCCTTAATTACTTGCTCCATTATCTTCCCTGGCAAAGAAGTTTAACTAGTCTGCAGTTTCCTGGGTTGTTCTTATTTCCCTTTTTATAGATGGGCACTATATTTGCCCTTTTCCAGTCTTCTGGAATCTCTCCTGTCTCCCATGATTTTCCAAAGATGAAAGCTAGGAGCTCAGATACCTCCTCTATCAGCTCCTAAAATAATGACCTTGGTAGTGTGGACACTCTGCTTATTATTTCAAAATAAAGGGGGTTATTTCGAATTAACTACCTGGTAAAGACTAGAGCTTAGGTTCTTTGTTTTCCAGCTCTAGGTGGTGTATCTGAGGCTATTTCATCTCTCTTGTTCAAGTAGTGGTCATGGAACCTCTCCCCTGCAAGCCACAGCCTGGAATAGGGGAGGTTTCTTTTTGGTCTGCAGTCCTATTGACTCTCTAACTTTTACATACATATTTATCCCACAGTGAAATCCAGAATGGGCTTATGAGCAGGGTGCCTGGCCAGCAGATCTGTAACAACCTGGAGATGAATCTCCAGATTTGTGGATGTTAGGTGGCTGATTCTTTCACAGGCTTGTGGTATATTCCTGCTGGGATCAGACACAATGGGAGCATAACAAACTAGTGGCCAGGCTTTCTTTTTGTAACCAGTTCAGCCTACCTGCAAATACCAGGCCAATCCTAGCTCTCTTCAGAATTAGTCGTAATATGGACATAGAGAACAGGCCCAAGTCCTAGTCCTGTAATATGCTAAGTCCCTTCAACTCACATTGCAGCCAGCCAGATCTGAGGACACAGTCTCCAAGTGGAGGGCAATTGGCACCTGGCAGGATTTGGTCCTCCTTAGTGCTTGTTTTCCTTCGAAGTGCTAATACTTTAGAAACTTGTCTTAGTAACTTGCTAAAGTTATTAAATGCTATTGGAATGAAGTTTGCAGTTTCTGTCCCAACCTAACTTGAGCACAATACTGTGAGTGCCTTTTATTCTCCTCTTGTACTGGGAATGATGAAGCAATATAGCAGCTCTCTGCATTTGCTATGTGATTTTAAAAACAGGTTCATTTTCCTTTTCTCCTTGGAAAAGAGCATGCTGCAAAAGAAAGTCTCTCTTGCCAAAATCCTTCAGCAAAAGGTGCCGTCATGAAACAAGGCTACATAATTGAAGTTAATACATATGGCCACTTCAGAATAAATTTACACTCACCCACCCCTCACTTCATTCCTATACATTATCAGTGAAGTATATCAGTAAATATTTATGGGCAGGGAAAGTTTGTACTAACACTGTGTCATGAGACCAATCAGTTTTAATTATAAATAGAGAATATTGACTTAGTTCCATTTTGCTCCAGATGCAAGTGTTCTATTAATATTTATACATGGATGAGAATGTTTACACTGAATCTCAACAGTTAGCTGTATTCTTAGATATGTAGCACCTGGGTTTTAGTGGAGCATTAAGAAAAGTTTCCATTTAACTTTCCAACTTAAAAAAAAAATCCATTTTGCAAATGTGCTACGGCTCAGTTTTAACTAGAGGAATGTTCTTGTGGAAGTGTCTGTGAGGAATGCTATCTATGGATTCAGCAAATAGATTTCCTTCTGGCCGTGTCACATCTTGTGGCGTGACATTCAAAGGTACTGGGCACCTATCGGTTCATGGCAGAAGGGCATCCATGATCAGGCAGAAAACTGAAAGAGCCTAAAAAGTCAAGTTTGAATGAATGAGATGTCTGTGCAAATGCATGCATATTTCTAGGGTAAACATGTATTGCTCCTTGCCTGTGCATATACCAGAAATACTAATCTAATTCGCTCTAAGCATCACTTAAGCTAGCTATTGAAGCTGCAGACTTTTGGAAATATTGCATAATAACCTGCCCTGCCTACCTGTCCATACTAGCCAGCATTTACTACTAGCTCCAACTTTGTGTAGAATTTGATCTTGGTTTGCTATGTGGAGCAGGCTGTTTCCAGTTGCAGTGCTAGCGCAAAGGAGAACATAATATGAAAAGAGGAAGTACATGCAATCTGTCTGTGGCTGGCAGTGCATTCCCTCCTCCCCATCCCCAATGATTTTTTCTAAGTCTGTGTTTTCTCGTGTTTGAGTCAACTTCCAAATATTGTGCAGGTTTACATAACCACTGGAGATCAGCGTTAGGAATTAACTCTTAATCTGCCTCTGTGGCAAATCAGTTTTAATGAGCTTTGAAGACTAGTTTATGCCATATAAGGTTGGCATTCCAGTCTCAATAAAATGTATATTTACAAGCAGATCCAGTTCCATGTGATACACTGATATACTACTGTCTCCAAGTTGAGAGAGCTGTTAAAAAAATTGTTCTGAAAGGCTTTTTTGGCTGGAGAAATGTTAAAACCAAATGAAGTGTAAAAATTGTGTTGGTGCAGGAATTTTAGAACTTTCTTGGAACTTTTTTATGTTTAAACCCAACCACAAACAGTAGTTGTGAACGATTATTTTATAAATCACTATTTCCCCGATGTAGATCTCACTCTGCACTGCCTTTGTAAAAGAATCAAATTATTCATATAATTTAGAAAGATTGTCTTACAATAAGAAATAGCTGCTTATGTGTTGTGTGACAGGTTGAATCACAAACGTCCCCTTTAGGGTTGTCCTCTGGTGCGCTGATTATGCCACTGGCGCCTGCCTTTCTGCCCTCTGAGGCTCCCCGCCACTATTTCCTGTTGTGATAGATCCTCTGATCTCCTCCAGCCAAGCCACAGAGTTGGGGTTACCATCCCCCTGCAGAGCAACACAGACGTTGAATTGATTCAGCTCTGGGGGGGGGGGCAGCACCCCCGAAACTGGCCCCCAAAAGGAACTAAAACCCCAAATAAATCCATCTTACTCCATGTAAAATTTTTACACAGCAAAAGCTTTTAATGTATCCACTCCCTTTGTCAATGACCAAGAGATATGCAGTGGTTGCTCTCCCCTGCAGCCCCTAGTAACAATTATTTACATTAGGCTTGATAATAAAATTAACAAAAGTGGTTTTATTAAGTATAGAAAGTAGGATTCAAGTGATTGCAAGTGAAAACAGTCAAATCAAAGTAAATTAGTACATTGAAATCATCCCAAAAAAACCCCGCTTAGCTAGTTCTAATCCACTGAGAAACCTGTTACATGCAAATTCTTACCCTAAACTGTTGTTCTTGTCTCAGGTAAAAAGTTTTGAGTGAGAATTGATCTTTACATTGGCCTGGGCCTCTAGCTTCTTCAAAGTACTTTGTATCCTCTTCGGGTAGGCCAGGCAGTTTCACAGGCCAGCAGAAGAAAATGGGTAGGGTCACATGGATTCCCTTTGGTCAGCAACCCCATCCCTATGGAAAAATACCAGGTTCAAAATGGATTCCAGTACCTAATGGTAGGCTCACATGCCTTTCTAGGATCATCCACAGTTTGGGCTTATAGGTTGTATTCATATGTTTTTTATTTGCATACTGAGTCAGTGAGTACCTGATGTATCACTAACGGCACATTTAAAATTATCAACAGATTCACATTTAATATTTCTAATTTGACATACAAGAATGATACATGCACAAAAATATACAATTTCAGCAGATTATAACTGTAAAAATTGATATGTTGCATGGCCAGTTTTGCATAAAGAATCTTTGAGTTACGCATATTCATATCTATAAACCAATTTTCATAATGCATGGGTGGGCTCCTTAACAGAGTGAAAAAGATTTCAGAACAGTAATGGAGAGAGAGAGCATTGTACCCTGCTTTCCTCTCCTCCCCTCCTCCCCCCAAATAAAATTATAATGGAGGAGTCAGTTTATTTGGTACAGCTATCATTTTGATTAACTACAAAGATCATTTATGCTGAGAATCTGATCTCTTTTGCACACATGAATACATGCATGGCTCCATAGCCCAGAGAGCTTTCGGGGGACTGTTGTCAATGGGTGAATTTCAGCCACAGTGCAACAGACGCATGGAAGATAGTAGAGGCTAAACTTTTTCATTGTGCCTTTCTTCAGTCTTTATCCTATTATTTATCCCATTATTAAAATTTCCAACAACCATTTAACCCTTTTCATTGGCATTACTTTCTTGTGTGCAGCCAGTGACAGATGTAGGAGAACACTTTCTGATACTGATTCAGCCAAGCAATGATTGACTAGCATCACCTGTGGCAACTGTAGCAGGACTATTGAAAATACCAGCTTGATTTCTTCTTTTCATTGGGGTCACTTCTGGTTCATGTTGGTCTGTTTGAGAGGAGATGGAATTCTCTCAAACTGCCTAAAACTCAATAGAGTGAATGATTATTCAGACGGCATGTCACAGGGGATACACCAAACCACCTCCATGATTTTGTTGCTGGTGCTTACTAAAGAAAAGGCTACCTTGTAAACTAGGCTATTAAATACATGGACAAGGAGCAATTTAACCCTGTGTCTGAAGGGAGATCATTTAAGTCCATCATATTTCTTGACACGAGGTCCCGCTGGAGCTGAGATGCTGTCATGGATATTATATTATATATCAAAAGCCTAAAAAGAATGAAATGTTGAAATGTTAAAATTAAGCATTCAAGAACTGGGAAATGCCAGAATTTAAGAGAGCCTGTGCAGTCAGGCCTGCCGATGGCTAGCTCCTAGTCCTGCCTGTTCTGGGAGTGCAGAACCAGTCCCACCCCTGCCCAGGGCCCAGCAATTCTGTGCCCCCACCATGTGCAATCTGTAATCTTCCCCTTCATGCAAATGCATTGTAAAAACTTTTAATTACATGATCTGTTTATTATTTATATTCCTGATTACTAAAAAGGAGAAGTGATGACTACTTCCAAAGAGTCCTTTGAGTCCTCCTACACCAGAGTATGCTTTGGATCTCTGGTGTTCCTACCAATCCTAGAATTTTGGGATTTCTTTGTCTATATGGGGTTGCTAGCAGCATGTTCACCATTCCTAAAATATTTGTTTGTACCTATAAACGTGATTATATTGTGATGTAGTAACATCCATGCTTTGATGTAACATGGTGACATAGCAATAAAATGTCAAAATGTCTTCAGGCAAAATTATAAAGGTAGCAACCCTATGAATGCCATCCTTCTTCCTTCTTAGTGCAGACTTTCATATGGGGAATTGTTTGGAGAATGTCTGGTATCCATCAAGCTTCCAGACAGACTCAAATGGAAACAAAAGCAGCATTGCCACTCGACCTTCATTGTTTAAGTGAATATTGACAATTTGTCATACCCAGAGCTTGAAAGCCTTAAATTGCTATAGGAACCTACTAAAAATATGATTTTTCAAATGTGAAGCAATATGATTTTTTAGATAGATGTTTGCTAGCAATTAGATAAAGCAAGTCAAATAATTTCGAAATGACTAACACTATGTCACCTTTGCAAGCCTATTTTTTTTTTTAAGGTAAAGTATTCTCATGGTCTTCTTGAAAGCAGCTGAACAAAATTTCATTTTGTGTGTTCTTATGCAACTCATGTGAAGGACTTTCTGAGATACTTTACATTCTGCCTTTTATATTTGGCTGTTGAAGTGTTTTACATAGCTAAGGGGTAAATTCCTACCCTTGAACATTTTTTACTATCCTAAAGGAGCAATTATCTTGCTGACTGTCACAATGTTGAATTTGCCTCCCCTGTGCCCCGCCCTTTTTTTGAGTGATAGGTGGCTATTGTCTATACTGTCTTTATTTTGAAAAATGAGAGTGCTGGATATTGTTCGTCTAAAGCTCCCCCTAGACCTGTGTTCAGGACAGTAGCAATCAGGTTCTCCTGTCATCATATTGGGTTTGCTGATTATCACACACTGGTATTTGTGATCTTCTGCAGCACTGCTTCCTTCTGTCTCATCAAGGCCTAATGAGCACAGACTGTGACAGGTAAAATCTTCCTCTGGATCTCAGATGCGCCTATACAAAGAGCCATGCTTAATCCCTGGCCTAGTGTGTAATTTAGTAATCTGCATGGTCATGGATTCCAGGGACATGTAGGCAGGAAGCACAAAGCATTGTGGGTAGTAGTACAGGCCTAAAGAGTCATTTAAGCCTTTGTTGTATTGTGTAGCAAGGGATTTCAGGGACAATGAGTCCTGTCCATCAAAGATTAAGCAGACTGGAAGTGTAGTTTATACCAACAAACGAATGAAGCTTTTTGGAGTGTAAACGTCCAAGGATTTAAATATACAATTTAAGTGATGACAAGCAACACTGGAATTAATCATTTATTATATATACCTTAGCTAGCGGGAATTCCAGTAGGTTAACAGTTCATTTCCGTTCTTTTCCTGCTTAATATGTAACACTCATTAAGATAAATGAAAAATCCTCTCACCCCCTCCCCCAATTTTGGATTGAACAGTTGATTTTATTAATGGCAGTTCATCCATTAATACGGTCTAGCAGACAGTCACTAACTGATGGAGACTTTGCTTTCTGCCAAGCCCCACAGTAAAATTCTGCCTGGACCTGCTTTGTATTAAAATGCCTTGAAAGAAACTGGACTCTTACCAAAGGTTTATTTGGGGGTATCCACCTTTGCCCCCTTTCTCCCCTCCCCCCTTTGACAGAAACAGTACTCATCTGACTTCTGAGTCTTGACTGGTATCACTTCAAATATTACTGTGTTTTACCAGGTCATTGCAGGTGAAGCTACTGTTAGCCCCATAGTTATCACACCCTCCTCAGGCTTTCAGGGGCAAGCTTTGAAATCTACTCAAACACCAGAGGGAACTCCAGTCATTAGGAAAAGGCAGGTGTTAGTAATGGGTGATTCGATCATTAGAATCATAGTTAGCTGGTTTTCTGATGACCAGGAGAACTGTATGGTTACTTGCCTGCCTGGTGTTAAGGTTGCAGATCTATCGAGACATCTAGATAGACTTATGTGTAGTGCTGGGAAGGAGCCAGTGGTCACGGTACAAATAGGTACCAATGACATAGGGAAGAATAGGAGAGAGGTTCAGGAGGCCAAATTTAGCCTGTTAGGAAAGAGACTGAAATCCAGGACCTCTGTGGTAGCTTTTTCTGAAATGTTTCCAGGTCCACGCCAGGACCAGGTAGGCAGAACTTCAGATTCTCAATGCATGGATGAGACAATGGTGTAGAGAGGAGGGGTTTAGATTTATTAAGAACGGAGGAAACTTCTGGGAAAGGGGAGCCTATACAGGAAGATTGGGCTCCACCTAAACCACAATGGAACCAGATTGCTGGCACTTAAAATTAAAAAGGTTGTAGAGAAGTTTTTAAACCAAGGGCTGGGGGAAAGCCAATGAGTGTGGAGGGGCGCATATCTTGGACAGAGACATCTCTTAGGAGAGGGTCTATTCATAGAAATTTTCTATGTTCTAGTTAAAAGGAAAGGATGGAAGATGATAAAGTGTAGGTAAGATGAGATGAGACACAATCAAAGGAAAAAGAGTTTAACCCATCAGGAAATGACAGAAAGATAAATAGTGACAAATTTTTGAAGTACTTGTACACATATGATAGAAGTCTAAATAGTAAGATGGGTGAACTAGAGTCCCTGGTTTTAAAAGAGGATATTGATATAATATCACAGAAACTTGGTAGAATAAGAACAATCAATGGCACACAGTCACACTAGAATACAAAATATATTGGAAGAACAGAATAGGTTGTGCTGGTGGCGGAGTGGCACTATATGTGAAAGAAAATGTAGAACAAATGAAGTAAAAATCTTAAATGAACCAAAATATCCTATAGAATTTCTGTGGATAATGATTCCATGCTCTAATAATAAGAATGTAGCAGTAGGGATATATTATCGAGCACCTGACCAGGATAATCTAGTGAGTATGAAATGCTAAGGGAGATTCAGGGACGATCAAAATAAAAAACTCAATAATTCTGGGGGATTTCAACTATCCCCATATTGACTGGGTACATGTCACCTCAGGATGGGTGCAGAGTTAAAATTTCTTGATACCTAAAATGAGTGCTTCTTGGACCAGCTGGTTCTGGAACCACAAGGGAAGAGGCAATTCTTGATTTAATCGTAAGTGGAGCACAGGATCTGGTCCAAGATGTAAATATAACTGGACCACTTGGAAATAGTGACAATAATCATATATATAGTAGCCCAGTGTCTGTACGTCTGTAACGCTGACGTACATGGCCACGCCCCCTGCCCGTGTACGTCAGCGCCACACCCCCCTTCCCCTTCCGCTGTGGCGGTCTGTGCCGTTCAGCTGGGCCCTGGCGGGGGAGCAAGCAGCCGTTTGGGGTCCGCGCGCTCCCCATGGGTGGGGAGCGTGGACCTGAAACAGCCGTTTGCTGCCGCTTGCTCCCCTGCTGGGGCCCGGCTGAGGGGCGCAGCATTCAGCGCAACAGCGAGGGGGGGGGCGGTGACGTACACAGCCACACCCCCTAGCCGTGTACGTCAGCGCCCCCCTCCTTCCCTTGCAGCAGCCCAACTGAGCAGGCAGCACTCAGCCGAGCGCCATGGCGGGAGGGAAGGGGAAGGGGGCAGGGAGAGACGGAGGGAAGAGAGAGGCAGGAGGAGGAGGAGAGCTGAGAGGGAGGGGGAGGCAGTAGGAGGAGAGAGAGAAAGACGGAGTGAGAGAACTCAGGAGAGAAGACCTGAAAATCCCATCTTATGACGGGCTAATTGGCTAGTATAATAAGTTTTAGCATCCTTGTGGTGGGAAAAACATCTCAACAGCCCAACACTGTGACATTTCAGTTTCACAAAGGGGAACTACACAAATATGAGGAGGTTGCTTAAACAGAAATTAAAAGGTACTGTGATAAAAGTAAAATCCCTGAAAGCTGGAAACTTTTTAAAGACACCATAATAGAGGCCCCACTTAAATGTATACCCCAAATTAAAAACATAGTAAGAGAACCAAAAAAGTGTCACAATGGCTTAACAACCATGTAAAAGGAGCAATGAGAGGTAAGAAGGCATCTTTCAAAAAGTGGAAATTAAATCCTAGGGAAGAAAATAGAAAGGAGCATTAACTCTGTAAAATTAAGTATACAAATATAATAAGAAAAGCCAAAAAGGAGTTTGAAGAACAGCTAGCCAAAAACTCAAAAAATAATAGCAAAATGTTTTTAAGAAGCAGGAAGACTATTAAATAACCAGTGGGGCCCCTGAATGATCAAGACGATAAAGGAGCACTCAAAGGCGGTAAAGCTATCGCGGAGAAACTAAATGAATTCTTTGCTTCAGTCTTCATGGCTGAGGATGTTAGGGAGCTTCCCAAACCTGAACAATATTTTTAGGTGAGAAATCTGAGGAATTGTCCCAGATTGAGGTGTCATTAGAGGAGGTTTTGGAACAAATTGATAAACTATTACCTGTGGTTTGTAATTTATCATTTAAATCTGTGACTGTACCTAATGACTGGAAGATAGCTAATGTGATGCCAGTATTTAAAAAGAGCTCTAGAGGTGATCCCGGCAATTACAGACCAGTAAGTCTAACATTAGTACTGGGCAAATTAGTTGAAACTATAAGTAAAGAATAACATTGTCAGAACCATAGATGAACATAATTTGTTGGGGGAAAATCAATATGGTTTTTGTAAAAGGAAATCATGCTATACTAATCTAATAGGGTATGTCTACACTAGCCCCCTAGTTCGATCTAGGGAGGCTAATGAGGGTGACCGAAATTGCAAATGAAGCATGGGATTTAAATATCCCACGCTTCATTAACATGTTCCCAGCCGGTCACCATTTTAGAAATTGACTAGTCCAAAGTAACTGCCCGCTTCTACACATGGCAGTGAAATGGGATTCCAAATTAAAGCCCTAAATCAAATTAGCTGGTAAACCTCATTCCAGGAGGAATAACGGTTAATTCAATTTAGGGCTTTAATTCGGAATTCCGTTTCACTGCCACGTGTAGACGCGGGCAGTTACTTCGGGCTAGTCAATTTCTAAAATGGCAACTAGCCGGGAACATGCTTAGAGTTTTTTAAGGGGAGTCAATAAACATGTGGACAAGGGGGATCCAGTGGATATAGTGTAGTTAGATTTCCAGAAATCTTTTGACAAGGTCCCTCACCAAAGTCTCTTAAGTAAAAGAGTCATGGGATAAGAGGGAACGTCCTCTCATGGATTGATAACTAGTTAAAAGACAGGAAACAAAGAGTAGGAATAAATGGTGAGCTTTCAGAATGGAAAGAGGTAACTGGTGGTGTCCCCCACCAATCCTATTCAACCTATTTATAAATGATCTGGAGGAAATGGTAAGCAGTGAGGTGGCAAAATTTGCAGATGATACTAAACTGCTCAAGATAGTTAAGACCAAAGCAGACTGTGAAGAGCTTCAAAAAGATCTCAGAAAACTAAATGTTTGGGCAACAAAATGGCAAATGAAATTTAAAGTTGATAAATGTAAAGTGATGCAATATGATGGGGACCTATTTAGCTATAGCTACTCAAGAGAGAGATCTTGGAGTCATTGTGGATATTTCTCTGTAAACATGCGCTCAATGTGCAGCAGCAGTCAAAACAGCACACAAGATGTTAGGAATCATTTAGAAGGGAATAGAGAATAAGGAAAAGATAGTTACTAGTTCCATAATTCATGGAGGCTATGTCCATCAATGGCTATTAGCCAGGATGGGTCTGAATGATGTTCTAGTTTCTGTTTGTTAGGGCCAGAAATGGATGACAGGGGAGGGATTACATGATGATTATCTGTTCTGTTCACTCTGTCTGTGGCATCTGGCATGGGCCACTGTTGGGAAGACCAGATACTGGGCTAGATGTTCATTTTTTTTTAATTGTATCCTTTGGTATATATGGTTGTGACAATTTTCTTCCACTATTTGATCTGAGGAAGTGGGTCTGGCCCACGAAAGCTCATCACCTAATAAACCATCTTGTTAGTCTTTAAAGTGCTACACAGTGCTCTTTTTTGTTTCAAAACTGAAGGGAATTTAGAATTTACCTCCATTTTTGGAGTATCAAAATAGGTTAAATTGTGATTTGGATTCCAGGTTGAATCAGAACAGGAATTCAAGTTGTATTCAATTACCCTGGTATCTTACAAATTGTTCTCTGAAGATCTTGAGACAAATAGGAAAAATGTCATAAGATCTAGTCTCAAGATTTCTTCCATCTGGAATGCTGGAAAGCTCTAAATTTCTGTTGTTGTTCTGAGATTTTTGCTATTTTGAACAGAAGTAATGTGTGAGTATTGCATCTGAAATGGAGCTATACAAAAGATGTCTTTTGGACCTGACCTGCAGCAAAAACCATAGAGGAAAAATTAGACCCAGCCATTGAAATATACCATTAGAATGCAAATTTTATTCTTAAGGTAAAAGTCCCTATTGTTTATATTATAATGACTCATTACCTCTGTGGAAACAAAGATAAATGATGACTTCTCGATGAGTCTCATTTGTGTCTAGTTAACCACACTGTGGTATCTTAAAAACAACAGCTATTTCTAATTCTAAACATAAGAAAAAATTGGGCTCTTTCAGATAGCCCTATATAGCTACTCTACACAAATATTAACTTTTTAATGATAAATTCCTGCAAGCACAGCTTTTCTGTTGTTCTTTTGTTTAAATGCAGAATAAAATGGAGTAATCCTAGGTTCTAAACAAAAAGACACTAATGCCACCATAAATAATATAATCCTAAGAACCATAAAATTATCTAGAATTCAAGATGGCAGAAGAATAAACTCATAGGCTGTGTCTACATTGGCCCCTATTCCGTAATAGGGATGCAAATGTAGCACTTTGGAATAAGCAAATCCGCGGGGGATTTAAATATCCCCTGCGGCATTTGCATTAACATGGCTGCCGCTTTTTTCCGGCTCGTAGTTAAGCCGGAGAAAAGCGCCAGTCTGGACGCGATCCTCCGGAAAATAAGCTCTTTTCCGGAGGATCTCTTATTCCTACTTGAAAGTAGGAATTCCCTTGAAAGTAGGAATAAGAGATTCTCTGGAAAAGAGCTTATTTTCCGGAGGATCGCGTCCAGACTGGCGCTTTTCTCCGGCTTATCTACGAGCTGGAAAAAAGCGGCAGCCATGTTAATGCAAATGCCACGGAGGATATTTAAATCCCCCGCGGATTTGCCTATTCTAAAGTGCTACATTTGCATCCCTATTACGGAATAGGGGCCAATGTAGACACAGCCATAATGAATAAGGATTAGGGAACACCTACAACGAATCTAAGCAAGTTAAGAAATTAAATACTAGAATCGTTCTGTTTGTGATTGCTGATAATACAACGAGATATTTTAGTCCTACATAAAAGCTTCAGTAGCATTGCCCACAGGCACAATTCTATTATAGAAGATATGCTGTGCTATATCTGAAGCAGAAAGAGCAGGTTGACAGCAGCGGAAGAGTGGCACCACTCAAATATTTATAAAAGATAGTGAAGATTTCTGCATCCAGTATCATAAATATGTTTTTAATTGGGGGGAGTCATATGGAGTTTGTATTATGTGTCTACTAAAGTAATCCTGGAAGATGTCCCTTTTAAAGATGTAATTCCAGCAAGTGGTGTGGTTTGATCATGCCTGGCCAGCTGGAGTGCTGGTTGCCTGGGTAGCCAAGCCCAGCTTTCCCAGCCACCCAAGGTGTATGCAGGTTTAGGAAGGCAATGCTGTCCCTTGCCTATATTACCCGTAGCCCATAATTAAAATATCAACAATTACTTAATACATTTAACAATTTTTTGACTATTGTCTGTGCATAAATGCTACCATCTACCTGCATTCCAGAATATCATCTCACTGTGATTCACTGTCATCCCTCTTCAGACGTATAAGTCTCAAATAAATCTGCAGCTAATAATGGGTGTCTCTTGGCATCAAACATAAGAAGGCTTTTATTGTTACTCCCAAGTGGACATTTCTGAGCTATGTGCCAATGAATGTCAACTTCGGACTGAAAGCCTTGGCCTTTGAAAATGTAGTTTGGCTGGTTTTGTTTCTGTACAAAATAAACAGATACTTATTGGCCTCCCTTTTAAATGAGAGAGGCACTTTTGTGTGATTTAAAAATGGATTTGATTTTAAAATAATAAAGTTTGGCAAGAGGTTAGCATGCAGTTGGAACCGATCACTGGGAATGAGCTAAGGTTCAGATATGGGTCTGAACTTTCCCAAACAAAGGCACATAGTGATTGCCAGACTATCTCAGACCAAGCCAATATCTTGCACACCTTGTCCAGCTGCTTCAGAGAAAGGTTGAGGAAATCCTAACACGGCTACATTTCTATTACTATGGTAGGTAGCTATTAAATAATCTGCCCCAAGGGAAAGTTACCTCCTAACTCCTGTTAGAGGTTGGTTTCTGCCTTGATGTACCAGGGTTAATCTCCGTGCCAAAAGTCTTGGTTCTGGGGAAAGGGTTTGTTTTTGTTGTTTGTTTTTTGTTTTTTATTCCTAAATGTTCTTACTCACTGTGCATGTTCTTGTTGTCCCAAAGCATATACAGTCCTTTTTTTTAACCCACAAAATTCTTGGTCTTAAAGATATCTTGTGACAGTGAGTTCCCACAGGGTAATTATCACTGCTTGTTTAGAGTGAGAGTTTGGTTAGAAGCCAATGCTGGTTACAACACTTCATTCAAATTTCATTTTAATGAAGAAGAAAAAAAAAGATGAAGATTCAACGAAAATAGTCCTGAAATGTTTTCCTGGCTCTCTTGTGAGGCCTTTGGATAATCAGAGCTTTTTGTCAAGGAAGCAGTATTCATGATAACTGATATATTAAAGCTTCACATCTATCCTAACCCTCAAGCTTTTCTCCCTCTCATCTCTTACTCAGTCTCTCTCCCTTTTTTTTGAAGCCACATTTTATGCAATTCTCCTCTCAATCTCCATTGCTCACACAGTTTGTGGGAAGAAGCCCCCCTTATCCTCTGCCTTCCTCATGCAGAATAAGGGTGTTGTGCTATTTCTTTCCTTTCCCTTCATCCTACAGTCTCTGAGGCCTTGTCTATATTTACCCAGAGATCAACACTCCAAAAATCGATCTTCCAGGATTGAATTTAGTGGATCTAGTAAGGATCTGCTAAATCGACTGTTGATGGCACCCCCATCAACCCCAATACTCCACTGGGTCGCAAGGAGTAAGAGAAGTTGATGGGAGAGCTTTTCACATCAACCTCCTGCAGAGAGGGGGGCACCGCAGTGAGCCAGGTTAAGGTATATCAGCTCCAACTATGTATCTTAAATCAGCTTTCTCCCCTCAGTGTAGATCTGGCCTGAGTTACTGAGAGAGCTCTCTTGTCTATGCTCAGCATTCTGTTGCCAGGCAGAGTGAGAAAAGCACTTAAGGTATCATATTCACTAGGCATTGGAGCATCCTTTCAGCATGTATGTTTCAGGTCCATCCTTAATGCATTCCAGGCTGTACCACAAGGCCCAGCAGCCAGGTCAATCTTAAAGTCACTGATTGCAAGGCAAACTGTTTGACAGGTGGTGGTGGTATCAGATGTCGAGTTAGGGCTTTAAATTGGAATCCCGTTTCACTGCCGCGTGTAGACGCGGGCAGTTACTTCGGGCTAGTCAATTTCTAAAATGGCTACCGGCCAGGAACATGCAAATCAAGCACAAGATATTTAAATCGCGGGCTTGATTTCTAATTTCGGTCACCCTCATTAGCCTCCCAAGATCAATCTGGGGGCTAGTGTAGACGTACCCCATCTTATTCTCTATCCCTTTTTAAATGATTCCTAACATTCTGTTTGCTGTTTTGACTGCTGCTGCACATTGAACTAATGTTTTTAGAAAACTATCCATGACTCCAAGATCTCTCTCTTGAGTAGTTATATCTAAATTAGTCCCCATCATATTGTATTTATAGTTGGGATTATTTTTTCCAATGTGCATCACTTTACATTGATCAACATTACATTTCATTTGCCATTTTGTTGCCCAATCATATAGTTTTCTGAGATATTTTTGAAGCTCTTCACAATCTACTTTGGTTTTAACTATCTTGAGCAGTTTGGTATGATCTGCACATTTTGCCACCACACTGTTTACCGTTTCCTCCAGATCATTTATAAATAGGTTGAATAGGATTAGTCCCAGTACGAACCCTTGGAGGTAATGTCCCTCCATTCTGAAAGTTTACCATTTATTCCTACTCTTTGTTTCCTGTCTTTTAACCAGTTATCAATCCACGAGAGGATGTTCCTTCTTATCCCATGACTACTTTCTTAAGAGCCTTTGGTGAGGAACTTTGTCAAAGGCTTTCTGGAAATCCAAGTACACTATATCCACTGGATCTCCCTTGCTCACACATTTGTTAACTCCCTCAAAGAACTCCAGTAGATTAATTAGTAAGGCATGATTTTCTTTTCCAGAAACCATGTTGACTTTTCCCCAACAAATTATGTTCATCTATGGTTCTGAGAATTTTATTCTTTACCATAGTTCCAGCTAATTTGCCTGGTACTGATGTTAGATCTACCAGTCTGTAACTGCCAGGATCACTTCTAGAGCTCTTTTTAAATATTAGCGTCACATTAGCTATTTTCCAGTCATTAGGTACAGAAGCTGATTTAAGTAAGTTACAAACCACAGTTAATAGTTCCGCAATTTCACATTTGATTTCTTTCAGAACTCTTGGGTGAATGCTGTCTGGTCCTGGTGATTTGTTACTGTTAAGTTTATCAGTTGGTTCCAAAACCTCCTCTAATGACACCTGAATCTAGGACAATTCCTCAGATTTCTCACCTAAAAAGAATGGTTCAGGTTTGGGAAGCTCCCTAGCATCCTCAGCCATGAAGACTGAAGCAAAGAATTCATTTAGTTTCCCCACAATAGCTTTTACCGCCTTTCAGTGCTCCTTTAGCGTCTCGATCGTCCAGGGGTTCTTTAGCAGACTTCCAGCTTCTGATGTACTTAAAAAACATTTTGCTATTACTTTGAGTTTTTGACTAGCTGTTCTTCAAACTCCTTTTTGGCTTTTCTTTTATATGTTTACATTTAATTTGACACAGTTTATGCTCCTTTCTCCTTTCTCCCCTAGGATTTAACTTCCACTTTTTGAAAGATGCCTTTTTATCTGTCACTGCATTTTTTACCTGGTTGTTAAGCCATGGTGACACTTTTTTGGTTCTCTTACCGTGTTTTTTAATTTGAGGTATACATTTAAGTTAGGCCTCTATTATGGTGTCTTTGAAAAGTTTTCATGCGGCTTTTAATTTCTGTTGAAGTAACCGCCTCAATTTTGTGTAGTTCCCCTTTCTGAAATTAAATGCCACAGTGTTGCGCTGCTGAGGTGTTTTTCCCACCACAGGGATGTTAAATTTTGTTACATTATGGTCACTATTTCCAAGTGGTCCAGTTATATTTACCTTTTGGACCAGATCCTGTGCTCCACTTAGGACTAAATCAAGAATTGCCTCTCCCCTTGTGGGTTCCAGGCCCAGCTGGTCCAAGAAGCAGTCATTTAAGGTATCAAGAAATTTTATCTATGCATCCCATTCTGAGGTGACGTCTATCCAGTCAATATGGGGATACTTGAAATCCCCCACTGTTATTGAGTTTTTTTATTTTGATAGGCCCTCTAATCTCCCTTAGCATTTCATTGTCACTAGACAATCCTGGTCAGGTCGTCAATAATATATCCCTGCTGCTATATTCTTATTAGAGCATGGAATTATTACCCGTAGAGATTCTTTAGAATATTTTGGTTCATTTAAGATTTTTACTTCATTTGATTCTACAATTTCTTTCATATATAGTGCCCCTCCACCATCAGCATAACCTGTTCTGTCCTTCCGATATATTTTGTACTCTGGTATGACTGTGTCCCATTGATTGTCCTCATTCCACCAGGTTTCTGTGATGCCTATTATATCAATATCCTCCTTGAACACAAGGCACTCTAGTTCATTCATCTTAACTATTTAGACTGCTAGCATTTGTGTATAAGCACATTAAAAATTTGTCACTATTTATCTGTCTGCCATTTTCTGATGTTAGACTTTTTGTCGTTTGATTGTTTCTCATCTGATCTTAGCCATACTTTATTATCTTCCATCCACTCCTCTTTACTAGAACATTAATATCTTCATATCTTAAATTAATACCTTCTCCATACAAATTAGTAGGAATTCCTTACAATAAATCCTCCCATCCTGTGCTAAGAAAAAAGCTTTTAAGATATTTAGAACTGAAGTTCTATGTAAAAGAAGGAGCTAGAGATAAGCTCAAACCAAATTCCCAGATCTGAACACAGCAAACCTCAGGGAAGTTTGGATCTGGTTCTGACTTTCACGTCTGGCTGAACCCTATATGCCTTACTAAACACAATGCTTCTTTAATAACAGTCTTAACAACACAGCCATTGGCAAAATTTCATTTGTTCAATGCACGATCTAATACAACTAATTTTCTACCAAAATAATTTTGCAACAATGAATCTTCTGTCCATAAAGAAGGGAGTCTGAAAATGCCATCCAGCAGAGGAGGTGACAGGAAGTTCATTGCAACTTTTCATTTAAATAGGTTTCTAGGAATGCTGTGGAATGTTTTGGTTTGTTCACCATGGGCTGAATAATCCTGAGTTCCAACTGTTGCTTCCAGTTCATGGATATTTCCCCTCACTGCACACTGCAACTTGCACTTAAAAATATAGGGCTTCAGGCAAAGGATCAGCTTCCTCTCATCTCTTCAAATAATACAATAAAAGGCAATAAATGTGCCTGGAAATTTTGGTAAATATCTTTGTATCCTCATTGTATTGAATAGGAATTAGGTGGTATCCTTTTAAATAGCATGTGAGCCCTCTGGTGTCAGAAGAGCAGTGTGTGTATTAGTGAGGGACAACCTAAGCTAGTGAGTGGCACCGCATAAGTGGCCCTCCTTCATCCCAGTGGGATAGGGTAGTTTTGCTAACTGTGTTTGCATACCTAGAATTTGGGGGTGCACCCAATTAAACCTTAGCAGCGCTTTGATTGAGTGCATGATTCTCATAATGTTGTGTGCAGTCAACATGCACCTCACTTCATGTGCCCTTGCTTTATATACGTGACACTTTAGGGGGAAAAAACTATCCAGGTGGAAACCAGCAGAATCTGGCAACTCTGCGTATGGGCAACAGCAAACAAATTATCTCATTGACCGCATATAGAACCCCAGTGGGCTGCGTATCGCTCTTCGGCCACAGTTTGCCCACCATTGGTTTATATGTTATTGGGCTTTGTATGCTGTAAATCAGTGGTTCTCAACCAGGGGTATGTGTACTCCTAGCAGTATACAGAGGTTTTCCAGGGGGGAATGGGAGTACATTAACTCATCTAGACATGTGCCTAGTTTTACAATAGGCTACATAAAAATAATTAACAAAGTACAATTAACATTTCATACATTCAATATGAGAAAGCAAACAATTTGTCAGTAACTGTGTGTTGTGACACTTTTGTGTTTCTTAGGTCTGATTCTGTAAGCAAGTACTTTTTAAGTGAAGTGACACTGGGGGTACATAAGTTATATCAGACTCCTGGAAGGGGAAAGCTTGAGAAGCACTACCATAAATAGTAAGCATGGTTAATTTGGACTCCCCTCTGCCCATGAGGTTTCTTCATATTATACAGGCTGTGTGAAGAGCAAAAGACAGAAACTCATGGTTCCCTTCAACTTCCAGCATTTGCCAAGGGGTCAGAAAAATAATGTTATTGAAATATGATAAAAAATGGGATGCCTGGTTTAACTGATCAGCCCTGATACGTGGGTTACTCTGTGGCAGGTCTGTCTTTTCACATGAAGATTTGAAAGTAAACAGAAACCTAATTAGAGGGTCAATAAGATTTCAGGGACTAGTGGGAGTACAGATAATGAGACTCGAAGGATAGGGATGAAAAGGCACCATCTTTCTGGCAGTTGAGAATTGTGTATAATGAATCCATCACTGTGTGTTAGTCATGAACCAAACATTTTTTTAATTATGCTGTTAAATTCAGTCTCCAGAGAGCCATCGATGGGGGAGAGTTAAAACAACCTCTCACAAGAGGCATAAAAGAACAGATAGACTTAAAATCTAAGAATTGCTTGCCTGTGAAAGAGCAGAGAATTGTTGTTAACATGGGTAGGGTTGCCAGGTGTCCGGTTTTGAACTGGAAAGTCTAGCATTTGAGCTTTCTGTTCAGGAAACAAATTGAGAAAATATAAATGTTTGGTATTTTTTAAATGAGATGTAATGAAAATTGTGATGTAATGTCAAGTGTCTAGTATTTTTGTTGAAACCATCTAGAAACCATAAACATAGGCAATAGAAGTTGAGAATCAGACTATCTAGAGAGAGGCCCTGCAACAGTAGCCAGTGAGGTCAGCAAATATTACTGACCCCTTTGTAGCTCTGACCTATGTCTTGAGCCTGGAGCTGAGAAATAAAAGCGGTCTTTTGGTAGGCTCCAGGCATCAACCTATGCAATGTAGCAATGGCAGAATTCCTGTCACTGTTCTCACCTGTTTGCTGTAGTTGTGTGCACTTTGTGTGAATGCTGTCATGATGATGATTTGGCTCCAATGGAAGAATATTTTTTTAAAAACGGTGTTTTTACTTAGCATATGTTGCTTAGTTGTTTGTCTTTTGATCTTCAAGAACACTTCAGAAAATTGGAAATAAGCAAGTCCCTGGATTATACCCTCTAAGTAAATAACTGATATTTTTGTACGGAAAATTCAGTTTGACTTGTACGTCTCGTGGTGACAACAGGTGCCCTTTTGTCAGGTCATGGTAGAAAAAATGTTATGACAGCTGCTGTCCCAAGTAGATGGACTGGGAAGTTGCGAAGGGGGTACTTTTCTAGTTTTGTTCATTATCTGTAATAAATAGGCATTGAAAATAGAAGGCGAGATACTTTTGGCTTCCCTGTGCACCTTTGTGAAAAGTTCCCAAAATAAAATAAAAATGAATTTTCAGTCCACTAAACCTTGTCAATGTCATCTTGCTCCAAAAGTTCATAATAATTTAGTCCATCCTTTGAATTAACATAAGGGCCAAATTTTCATGAACTGTGAATGAATTTCACCTATCGATGACACCTTTTGTTTTCACATGCTGGACTTGTGCATGCACAATTTCTGATGCCAGAATAGCTACTTACATGTGGCAGTAGCCAATTTGTGTGTACCATTACAGTAACTGTACTCAGAGTGAATGTGCTACTGCAAATACAAATATTCATCTAACTCTGGGCTTTTTTAAAAAGGCAGCTTAAATGCATTGTCGTTCTCTTGCAATAGCTGGTAGTTAAATTGCATCCTCAGAGATAAAACATAAAAATAAAATATATCAGCTTTTAAAAATATTTTCTTGAGTAGCAGTACAGCTGTTTTGGGGGAGTGTTTTCTAATACTGGTTGCATAGATATACCTTTGTGTGAGCATAATAGGAAAGGAAAGGCATCCATGTTTTATCTCTGACATAACCCAAAAGATGTCAGGCTCTCTGGGTGGTCATGACCAGTTGGTCTAAATAAACAGAAAGAAAGAAGAAAAGATTTGCAAGAACACTTAGGATAACATCCTCTCCTGTATTTTTGGGATGTCACTCATTTGATATCTCATCTCCTGTGAACTATACAACATAAAAGAGCTGCTGATCAAGTAAACAGTATGATTTCGAGCAATAACCATGCAACAGCTTAGTCAGAGTGATATATTATTTTGTTGTTTTAAAAATAAGTTTTGTTTCCTATTTTTATATAACTCTTCACTATTTCTTTGATATCATAGTACAGTGTATTTATTGACCTTGTTTACATGTGGACTACTGGATAACGATGACCTCTAGCTGTTTGGGAATCAGGTAGTTTCTTATAATAGAAAATGTTGGTCAAATGAAGAACTGGTTGATTTTTTTTTTAAATTGAAAATTGCCTTTTTTTTTTTTAAGAAAAAAGGTTTTTGTGAAGACGTATTGACTTCATAGAAATTTCCCACTTTTCAAAAAAGGAACTTAATACAAAATTGTTGGTCCTATTTTTGTCAAATTTTCTGCAGCATTTATCGTATTTTGATTGAATATTTTATAAGAAAATGTGTGAAAATGGCATTATGTTTTCCAAAAACAAGAGTTCAGTAAGCATACACAGTTTATGGTAAACACAATCTTGAGTTACAAGAAAAAAATCTTTAAAATATTATGGAAATCTTCACAGAGAAATGGCTCTGGTGCAAATCCTGAAAACTAGAAATAGTTGTGAAAATTTTCAAAAACATTATTTTTGGGGATGTTAGTGTATAGTCAAGTAAATGATTAACTGATAAGTCTATTGATTAATCATATCAACTACATGCACTCCTCCCCCCCTTGCTGCCTCTGATATACTGCACATGAGGAGCTGGCTTTAAGCAGGCTCCCCACGAGCACCAGATCCACCTGCCCCCCAACCCCATACTGCAGCTTCTGATAGAGAGGCAGAAGTGCGAAGGGTGAGGGGGGGGGCAGGTGAGAACCAATACTCATGGGGAGCTGGCTTTCAAGCCAGCTCCTCACACATGCCAGTTCCCATGGACCCACCTGCCTCCCTTACTGCCTTCTACAAAGGGGGCAGGCAGAGCCAGTGCTGGGGGGAGCCAGCTTAAAAGCTGGTTCCCCGCAGCACCAGCTTTGTGGGACCGCCTGCCCCTCCCCCGCCACCCCATGCTGCTACAGGCAGAGAGCAGGGGAGGCTGGAAGCTTCTGTCAAGAAGGGGCCAAGTGCCTCACGGACAGAAGCTGCTCCACATCCCACAGAGAGAGAGTCTGGGCCTGCCATAAGCAGAGGCTGCTTCGTGGCAGCAGCCCCTCTCCGCGGAGGAGCTGAGCTCCCTGCAGATCCCCCACAGACTGGAGCTGCTGCCACCCTGCACTACTGCCTCTTTATCAGAGGCAGCAGCGTAAGGCAAAAGACGGCCAGTCTGCACAGGGAGCTGGTTTTTAAACCGGCTCCTCTGATGGATCAGCTTCCGCCTGCCACCCCACATTGCTGCTTTTGATAGAGAGGCAGCAGCGTGGAGTTGCAGGGGTACCCCAGGAGTAAGGCTGGAGTGTGCTGGCTGTTGGCCCCACCCCCGGGGACTATCAAATAGTCATGTAACTGACAATATTTTATGTGGTTACATGATACTCAATTACACTGTATCTAATATCCCTAATTCTTTTCCTGTTTTTCAAAAGCTGTAATCAGAGAAAATGGAAATAGTATCAGAAAGTGTCATCAGAGTTCTAAATTGTCAGTTGAGTCAGAAAATAATTTGTTATATGAGACGACAAATCATTTAAAACAGTGTTTCTCAAAGAGGTACACGAAACCACTTGAGAAACCTAACTGGCTGCACCAGTTTGTTTACTTACCAGCACCATAGCCAAGAGCCTCGCAGCTCATATGGGCTCCAGTTTGCAGGCAAGGGGAGCCACAGGAAGAAACATGGGCCGGGATGCTGCTTCCCGTGCCTCCCCTCGGCTGCAAACGGCGAACCAGAGCCAATATGAGACGCGAGGCTCTGTCGCCGCGTCACCAGTAAGTAATCAAACCGGCACAGCTATTTAATAGGTTTCTCAGCGTGGTTTTGCAGATCACTGTGAGAAACACTGATTTTAAAAAATAAAGAATGCAATTATCCATCGTTGTGCCAAGTATTTGATCCTTAGAAGGTGGAAAGCTCTTGTGTCCCACTTTTAAAAGTCATCCATGTTGACATGCAAGAATTGCCTTATATGAACATAGGGTTTATAAGTTGAATTGTGAAAGTAAATAATTTATTGTAATATGGAAAAAACTCTCTTATCTAAAGATCCTGGCAGGTGTTGTGAGGACACGGTGGCTTAGCAAGCCAGGGTTTTTCATCTCTTAGCCATGATTTCTGTTCTTGTGTATAACTTTTATTACATGTTTTAAAATCAGTGGAGGTGTTTATCTAATGGATTTTGTGGTGAACTATTTGGTAGGAATGTGGAAGACACTTTTACACCTTATTTCACTGAGCTTTTATAGAAGGAGTTAAAGAGTAACTTACCCCATTAAAAGTACAAAGGGATTTTTGGTATGGAGAACATAATGATCTAAATCAGAATTTAATCAGGACACTGGAGATCTGATCGCCTAATTTTTGGAAGGGCTTTTAAATTGGGGGTGGTTGTTGATATAATTATGATAATAATACATTGAGGCCCACGTTGAGGTCACAACACCTATATTGCTAAGCACTGTGCATATAGTAAGAGAAGTCACTGCTCCAAAGATCTTACTGCAGTAAGATCTTACTTCCAACCATTTTGCACCTGGGATCACATTTTGAATATAAGGGCAACCCTGGATCAACTCCACCCATTCCCTGAGGCCCTATCCCTTCTCTGACACCTGGCCCTGCTTACTCCATCCCCCCTTGCTTGCTCACCCTTTCCCTTACTTACTTTGACTGGGCTGGGACAAGAAGTTTGCAGTGTAAAATGGGGTTGTTGGCTGAACCTGGGGAAGGTGCTGAGGTTCAGTAGAGGGTGAAGAATACAAGTTTTGGGAAGGAGTTTGGGTGCAGGAGAGGGGTCTGAGCTGAGGTAGAGTGCTAGGGTGCAGGAGGTGCAGGTTTTGGGGGATGTCAGAGCTGGTGCAGAAGGTATAGGGTATAGGAGAGGGTACGGGATGGTAAAATAGAAATGCTAGTCCAGCATAGCTGGGCCTGCTGTTCCCATGATACTTCTGATCTTAATGCTACAGAGCCAATCAGATCTTGTCCACTAAAAGAACCAGCACTAACCTCAGGCAGCCCTGGCCCCACACCACTCCCAAAAGGGGCCAATGCTCCCCTGCAGCCTCTGGGAGGGGGGGGCTCACTTTTTGCAGGCACCACCCCCACAGCTCCCATTGGCCAGTTTCCTATTCCTAGTCAATGGAAGTTGCAGAGGTGGTTCTTGCAGGTAGGAGCATTGCACAGAGACCTCTGCCTCCCCCTTTGGCTCCCCTCCCTACATCACGGAGGCATGCCAGCCACTTCCGGGATGGGTATGGGGCTGGGGCAAGCAGGGAGCCTGCCATAGCAACTGCCTTGCTACATCACCAGAGATTACGATCAACTGGGAGACTGGTTGGTGACCACTGGCTTACAGTATAGACACGGAAGGGAGGGGATTGGAGGAAGTGGAGGAGCAGGAATGGGAGTAACTTGTCCACTGCCACAGAGCAGGTCAGTAAGGCTAGGTCTACGCTAAGGGATACTCAACTCCAGCTACGTTAATTTGTATGGCTTGAGTCAACATACCTTAATCTGAATTTTGGCACCGTCCCCACAGCAGGAGGTTGATGGGAGAAACATTCCCGTCAACTTCCCTTATGCCTCATGAGGAGGAGTATGGGCATCAACGTAGGTACCCTTAGCATTTGATTTAGCAGGTCTTACTAGACCCACTAAATCAAACGCCAGAAGATCAACCTCTGGAGTGTTGATCCACAGGTAAGTATAAACATGGCCTTAGATAGCTGGGAATAAAATCTATCCACTATACACTGCTGCCTCCCAATGAGAACAATCAGAGTAATGGCCACACACTGACAGGGCCTCTCATCCATCGAAAGGGAGCATCGGCAGTAGCACAGTGTCTCTGATCACCCTGGTAGCTTGAAGCTGGATCCTATAAGGCGAGATATGTCTCTCACTGCCGTAGACCTAAATAGGAGCTCAGGGCGCTAAGACACCTCTAAAGATCAGGCATATAATGGCATATAACTGTAATCCTGGAGTTTTCTTGGAAGGTTTCAGGCCTCATCCTGTTTAGCATATACAAGACATTATAACATTCATTTTTAGTGGCTTCCAGTTTTCTTCCTCTGGTCAACTGTGAATGCCACATGTTGTGCATACGTCTAGAATTCTAATATCTGTCTCTGTAGTGCATCACTGGCACCAGCAATTATTTTGCAACAATAAAATTACCTCTATGCCCATGGGAGAAAAAGTGTGTACAGAGCATAGAGTGTGCCCCTTTAAAAATGTGGTCACTGAAGTCTCCTCCATTCCAGGTCTCTTGCATTTCTGTACAATAATTAATACAGTGCTATAATGAATTCCCTTGCTGAGATCACAGACCATGCCAGGAAAAACACTCCCTCTAAATAACTCAGGTCCCAGTTCAGAAAATCATTAACTCACATGCTTAATTTTAAACATACTTTACATCCCATTCACTGTTTAAACCAGTGTGTCTTAATTTTAATTAGAAAATAATAGTAATACAGGTTTGACCTCTCTTGTCCGGCACCCTTGGTACCTGACCAGTCCCAGAAGAGGGGATTTACCGGCCAACGGGAGGTCCCCTGATACCAGCCCCTCAGCCCGCTGCCCCTCCTCAGTGCTGGCTCCTTCAGCCCAGCTGAGCTGTCTGCGGGCCAGCCCTGACTCCGCTGCCAGCTAGCTGGGCAGCTTCAGCCTCACTGCCAAATGGCACATTGCCCGATCGGGCTGCTGCAGCCCCAGCTCTGCTGGTGGGAGGCACATGGTCCAGCCACGGTGATTCTGCCACGCTCCCACAGCTGGCTTCCCCTCTCGGACTGCTGCGGCCACAGCTCTGGCCCTGCTGCCCGGCAGCAGGCAGCCCCAATCACATTTATGCTGCCACCTGCACCCGGTCTGCTGTGGCTCTGCCACCTCCCAGGCTGACGTGGCCCAGCCAGGCTTCCCCTCTTGGGCTGCTGTGATCCCGGCCCTGCTGCCAGGCAGCAGACAGTCCCAATTGGGCTCCACCCAGGCGGCTGCAGTCCTGCTGCTAGCAGACTTGCAGGTTGCATTGGGCTCCCAGCTGCTGGCCCTCATGCCGGACCACAGATGTTGCCGGATGAGAGACTCTTGTATTTGAGAGGTGCAACCTGTACCTAGCACTTTACATTTTCTGCTCTTACTCTGTCACTTGCTCTAATTTATTTCCTATGGAATCCTGTTGACTTTGTCCTTCTTCATTGCTTGTCTACAGGTGAATCAATAATCCTGGAACAAGTGGTTACTCAAAATGAGTAAAGCTTACAGGCCTAGATCCCAAATAAGCAAGCACTTACAGGATTGTATGCAAGTGAAATCAAGGTACCGTTTCACAGCACTGTCAGGTGTGTAATGCTGCCCCAAACCTTGTTTAGAGAAAACAAGAAGCAAATTGACGTCGTCTTCTTCCACCTAACTAAAGCATTAGAAAAAAGTAGGTTTAGAATTCACAGAGCTATGTGGAGAGGCTTTGGATGGAAATGACTGTAGGATATTAAAATGGACAAAAGAGGCAGGGATAATAGTGACTTCTTGGTTTGCATGGCAGTAAATTCCTTACTGACGTATGATCATTGCCCCTCATGCTGGCTTTTCAGTATAACCGTCCAAGATACAGATGAATTGAAGTCTGAGCCAAGGAGAGGCCCTCGTTTGATAAAAACGATTTCCATTTCGTAAGACACAGGGGTCAAAATGTCTTGTCATGCAGTTTTGTGTTGTTTCCTATCATGATGATGTTCTTCAAAAATAATGTGCTGGCCACATCACTCAGTCACTTCTCAGTCTGGTTACTGCGGGCAAATACCACAGCAAAAACATGAGCAGGTGGATGAAAGATTTGAGCCACTTGTTTTGCCTTTTTAATAGTTTATAATAATGAAGTATAAAACAGCGTCTGAATGGCACTGAGTTTGTGCCACAAATGGACAAAATCCAGGAAATGTTGAGGGAAAGGCAATGTTCTGTCATGAAGTTATGCCATTCGCTTGGTTCTTACCATTGTGATGTCATTCCAAGAACTGAACTGTATTAACTGAGAGGTGGTTGGGTAATATAAACCAGATACACAAATATGCTTGTGAATGAAAACTCATATTGTGGTTCACTATCATTCGCAAGGTTGAGGGTTATTTTTACCTATTTGGAAATATCCAACCAACTATTGGGAAGTCATGAAAATATTCATAAGTTGCAATGGTTTCACAGGTTTTAGCACAAATTCATACTTGGTACTTGGTATCCATTACTTTAAAAATCTATTATGGATAAATTGTCATCTAGTCAAGAAGTAGAAGCAGTACCACATGACTTGGCAGAGCAATGGGGACCTGATCCTAACTGGAGCTTCTAGAAGTTACTATAATATAAATAGCAAACAATAATGATGATTAAAAACAGAGGACTATTTTGATCTACTGAAGCTGCTCTTCAGTGCGGCTTAAAATTTCTTTTTAGCCTGGTCTTCACTGCTAAAAAAGCTGTGAGGTTTATTACCTCAGGGTAATGAATGTGCAAGAACTGTGGGGAAATAAAAAACACAGCAAAGATAAGGCACCCGGGAGGTTGAGGTAAAATCTCTGAGATGAACCCAAATGTGGTGTGGGGTGTAGCGCTAACCATATAATAGCTCATTTGCATTAAAAAAATCATCTTTTTTAGCAGCGAGGTCAAGGCATAAGTTTTACCATGGAAAGCACTTTCCATCCTCACAGACTTAAAAGGAAACAAGGAGAGTTCATGAGAGTCCTATAATCATGTTACTAGAGAGATTGAAGGTGCCTTGCTCTGTCTTTGGCTATGTCTACACTGCCGTTTTGTTTTGTTTTGTTTTGTTTTGTTTTGTTTTGTTTTGTTTTGTTTTTCGGAAAAAGATACACAAATTGTAAACTACAATTTGCTTTTTTTTTTTTTTTTTTTGGAAAAGCCTCCTCTTTCGGAATATCCCTAAAATGCGGAATACGGGGATGCCGAAAGAAGGCGCCAGCTTTTTCAGAAACTGTTCTGAAAAAACAGACATGTTCCCTGGTCACAGCAGAGTTTTTCCAGCATACCTCCAGTATCCTGGAAAAATTCTGCAGTCTAGACATAGCCTTTGTGAGCTTAGTGACATGCCAGAGCCATCTTCACGAGCTATTAAAATCTTCCTTGTGGGATGCTAAGAAAATAGGAAATATTTTGCCTGTTGGGATTAGAACACAGAGAACACATTTAATTCCCTCATCAGAGTGACCCAGGCAAGACAAGACCTGTGTAAGAGTCCATGCTGACTCCACTGGGTACATTTATCAACTTGGATAGCTGAGAAAATATATTTGTTTAAACTTTCATTTAATAATCAGTTCGAGTTGCACGTTTAGAGGAATAATTCCACGTTCCAAATACAGAAATGTAGTAATGTTCTGAAGAGTTACACCAAATCAAAGCAGTATTTGAAGAACCCTTGAATCACTTAACGTTGTTGCTATCTAAGGTTCTGTCTACACTTAATAGCTCTGCCAGGGGAGTGGCTAACAGCGCTGGGTTCACACTAACAGCACTGTAGCTAGCTGTGCTCCATGGTGGGGTGGGAGAACTGTTTTTTTTCTCACTCCTGAGCCAGACAGTTACAGCGCTATAAAGTGCCAGTTCAGTCTTGGCCTGAGTTAATAGATGACAGTTTGATAGCATAGGTGAAAATATACTCCATTTTCAGTATATATTTCATGTGTGTTGCCTTTACCTCATCATCTGGCCTTCAATTCAGTGTGCGCCTCTGATGCTTGCCTCAGATTGAAACCGAGGTCAGGAGAGAGAGACTGCAAAGCTTTTTCAGATCACTATCTCCCTCCCCCTTTTGCAAATGTCATCACTCCCAGCTAGATAAGGTAGGAAACATTGAATAGATGGTGCACTTGACCTCAGCTGAAAGAGCCAAAAGAGGCAAATGCAACTGAAGGGTGAGGATCTGAAATTGTAAAGAAAACGTTCCTTGCAATGAAGAAACACAATGGAATATGTGTTGTAAGCAAGAAATGAGAAGTTATTCTTCTGCTCTGCTCTGTGTTGATTAAGCCTTAACTGGAGGATTGTGTCCAGTTCTTTGTGACAGAAGGGACCGTTGTGGTGATGCAGTCTGAGTGTCTCTATAACACAACCCATACGATAGCCCTGCATTAATTCCTGTTTCAGTTGCTTGGGTTAAACAATACCATATCTTTTAGAAAAACATTTCATCTTGATTTAAGAAATGCCAGTGATGAAGAATCATTACAACCCTTGGTAAACTATTGCAATGGTTAACTGCCCTCCCTGTCCAGCAACTTGATCTTGTGTTACCTTTGTCGGCTAGATTGTAAAGCTTTTTTAGGGTTACTGGCCCCATTTAAGTGGGAATCAAGTAGGTGTGATATTTGATTTCAGGAAGGCTTTTGACACAGTCCCACATGTCTTTCTCATTCGCAAACTAGGGAATTTACTATAAACTGGGTGCAAAACTGGTTGAAAGACTGTTCTCAAAGGTAGTTATTGATGATTTGCTGTCAAACTGGGAGGGTGAATATAGTGGGTCCCTTGGAGATAGGGGAGAGGGGCTATTCTAGGTCCAGTACTATTATTTTCATTTAATTGCTTATATAATGGAGACAATATAAAATCTCCATCAGTGAAGATATTTAAAAGCAGGTTGGATAGACATATGTCAGGAATGATGTAGATTAGTGTTTCTCAACCTTTTTTTTTTATAAAGTAGCCCTTTTTCAAAAAGAGGTACCTACAGTTTTCAGACACACACTCTTTTTTTCTTCCTTTGCAACACATTTGTTTAAACAACTTAATCGTAGCTGGGCGGGTGATGAAATTTTTGGATGTAAAAAGTACAAATATAATAAAGTACTGAAAAACTTAAAACAAAAATTCAGTTTTCTCCAAATTTCAGTTGTCTTGCTGTACCTCCCAGACTTCTCTCAAGTACCCCTAAGGGTACTTGTACACTGGTTGAGAAACACTGATGTAGATGGTGCTTGGTCCTGCCATGAGGGCAGGGGACTGGACTTGATGACCTCTCGAGGTCTCTTCTAGTTCTAATGTTTTATGATTCTATGTGGTAAGATTATCCATTGATACATCGTTTTGGGATGGAAAAGGGGAATTGGAAGACTTTAAAAAATGATTAATTTTTTTAAAATCCCAGATTAACAACAGGTTAAAATTACAAACAAATATATTTTAAATAATAAACCACAAAACCTTTTTCCTGCCCATGTCTGAGGTGGATACAGACACCTGCATACATGAAGTAAATATTCACAGATTTTCAGGACTCTAATTTTTTTATCGGACATCCCAATTTTTCTCTCTTCATTCACTGGGTTGAACTGGACATCCAATCTTTTATAATTACCACTGTCTGAATAATATTAACATGTGTTTTCTTAACAAGTATCTTCTCATGCCTGCAATTTAAATGGGAACATTACTCTCAGCTAGTTATGCTTTTATCTGCCTTTAGTAGATTTGTTTTCTGTGCAGAACCGAAGTGCACAATAGCTTCAGAGACTACATATTTGCATTGTTGACACTTGTGGGGAACTAACATCTATGTGTGTATCCCTTTAAGATTCAGAAAAAGAAAATAGCAAAGAGATTACACTGTGTTTATCAATATAGAAGAAGCTTATTCTTTATGAAAAGGAGTAGTCCTGTAGCACCTTAGGGTGTATCTACACTGTGGTACAAGGTCCAATTCAGATACACAAACTTTAGCTATGTTAATTGTTTAGCTGAAGTCGAAGTAGCTTAACTCGACTTTAGGCGTTATCCGCACTGTAGTAAGTTGAAGGGAGAGTCTTCTCCCTTAAACTTCCCTTGCTCCTTGTGAAAACATGACTACCAGCATCGACCAGAGTGCCCTCGGTTTGAATTAGTTGTCTTAACAAGGACCTGCCAATTCATACCCTGGAAGATCAACAGCGACAACTGTAATCTTCTCTATAGCGTATACATACCCTTAGAGACTTACCAAATTTGTGTGTGTGTGTGTGTGTGTGTGTGTGTGTGTGTGTGTGTGTGTGTGTGTGTGTGTGTATACGTGGTTTTTGCCTATGAAAGCTCGTGATACCCGTGGGCTGTGTCTACATTGGCACCGCTTTCCGGAAAAGGGATGCTAATGAGACACTTCGGAATTGCAAATTCCGCGGGGGATATTTAAATCCCCCGCAGCATTTGCATGAACATGGCTGCCGCTTTTTTCCGGCACGGGGTTTTGCCGGAGAAAAGCGCCACTCTAGACGGGATCTTGCGGGATCAAGTAGGAATAAGGGATCTTCCGGAAAAGGGCTTATTTTCTGCAAGATCCCGTCTAGACTGGCACTTTTCTCCGGCAAAACTCCGAGCCGGAAAAAAGCGGCAGCCATGTTCATGCAAATCCCCTGCGGAATTTGCAATTCCGAAGTGTCTCATTAGCATCCCTTTTCTGGAAAGGGGTGCCAATGTAGACACAGCCTGAGAGACTAACTATATATATAGTATGTCTAAACTATGTCCCTTTTCAGTAAAGAGTGTAAATTAGACATATCCAAATTGTAAATTAAGCTGGGTTTTGAATTTCCCATGCTTCATTTGCATAATGGTGACCGCGGCTTTTTTTCAAAAAGCCGCTTTTCAGGAAAAAACACTGTCAAGATGGAGATCTGTAGACAGAAATGCCCCATTTCGAAAGATCCTGTAAGCCTAAAAAAATAGGTTTACAGGATCTTTTGAATGGGTCATTTCTGTCGAAAGACCGTGGGGTTTTCTTTGGTTTTTTTTCCTAAAAGTGTTATGCAAATGAAGCATGGGAAATTCAAATCCCAGAATCATTTGCAATTTTGATATGTCTAATTTATATCCTTTTATCGAAAAAGTGATGTAATTTAGACATACCCTAAAGTGCAACAGGACTACTCATTTTTAAAGTTACAGACTAACATAGCTACCCCTCTGAGACTTACTCTTTATGATCAGCCTGTGTTGTTTTTAAATACAGCTTTGTAAAATTCTCAAGCCCATAGAGAATTCCTGACTTGTTAAGATACTTCAGATTACGACCAGCATGTGAATTATCTTGTTGATTTCCTTTACTAATATTCATTGCAGTTGTTGTTTTCATTGAAAGCATGTTTTATTTTATTTTAAATGCTGATCCAACTGGGAGACAATACTAGTTAATGAAAGAAGATTTCATTTTTAAATGAAAGAATCTATTTAAAAAGATTTCTGGGAACATTTTGTGTCCTTCCATTAGACACTTTCCACTTTAAAAAAAAACCAATCTTTAGAACTGGGGAACTGCAATAGGTATTACAGAATGTTGCTGCACATTTTTAATCTTCTGCAAGTAACATCGAATATCTGCAGTGAGCTCCACCAGCAGTTACAGATAAGTGTGTTCAGATTCGGTGCTTACTTTGTGACAGAGCTTGCCAGGAGTGAGCCCTGGCACTTCTGGGTTTGGCCGTTAATAGCTCGGGAACCTTTGAGCTTGCTGCATCAGTTAGGACTGTAACAAAATTGTTTGAGCCTGGCACCAGACTCTTATAAGGCAGCTCTGCATAACTTAGCCATCAATGTAAGATGTTACATTGTGTATTTGTCTATGCCACTTTAGAAAAATTTGCCATCTTCTGGTCATGTTTAGTCAGTGCACTATTTCCCCAGCATATGGAGCCATTGTGATGATTTGGTTGCACAAATTGTGTCTGAACACATCACAGATATCATTTACGTCCTCAGATTACAATCAGGAAAATGTTTTCTTCTGATCTGTAAATCAGTTTTCAAAAATGCCGCACGTTCTTGCAAATTAAGTCGAACAATTTGTAAGCAACTACAAAATAACGAGAGAGAGAGAGGAAGTGGATAAATATAAGAATGTTCTGTAGCAGGTCATGCGTGTATCTCACTTAATCATTTCCCTGTCATTGCAAGGGTCTGGAGCATCAGGGCCCCTTGTGCCTCCATCCCACCCATTCTTTGCCTGTGACCCATCATAGTTTAGTCTCCTCGGACTGTCTTACATTGGTCTGTTTTAGGCTGTGGGATTTAATGTGCAGGTGCTGTCTGGTGTGGGTGACTGATGTCATACAGGAGGTCTGATGTGGCAGTCCCTTTTAGCCATAAACTCTATGACTCAAATATACTGTTATGGCTGCATAAGCAATTACGCTCTGAACCCTTTTTTCCAGTCTAATTTGTAGATGTGATCTTAGCTAGAGTTTGGGCAGATGAGCCTCAGCGTGGGAAGAAAGATTTTATATATATATATACTTGTTTAATTTATAACACCACAAAAAATATGCATAGGGTTTTAACATGCAAAGTGCTTCGCACTTTGGCCCCCTGCCAGCAAAGCAGTTAGACACATGCTTAACTTTGTCTCATATTTCTTTGTATTCCCCATGTATCTGTTTGTATCTAGCTGTCGTCTATTGCCTTCTGCTTAGATTGTAAGTTCTGGAGGCAGGGATCATCTTTTTTCTTCTGTGTTTGTAAAACAGCTAACACAATGGGGGTTCTAGTCCCCATGAACTAAATGGAATAACTCTTACTTTCCACCAAAGTATTTGAACAAAATATTGGGCCAATAGTATTTATCACATTGGTCAGCTGCCAGATCAGAGTTCAGGATTCTGCATTTCCCCTTCAGTCAATGATGATATTGCAGCAACTTAAAGCTTTTGTAGGACAAACATGTTCTGTGTTTTCTGTCTATGTAAACCCTACAGATGAGGACCACTACCCTGCAAAATGACATTCATGGCTTTTCTCTTCCTAAGATTGGGTAGAATGGGAATCATGATCATGCAAAAGGCTAGGGGGCCTTTCCTAAAATCCACATATTATGTACCACATAATACAAGAGTGATAGAAATGTAGCCATGTTAGTCTGGTGTAGCTGAATTTGATTCATAATACAAGAGGACATTGAAGTCCCCGTTGATTTTGAGCCTAGCATGGTGCTAGTCTAACATCGTGTTTTCTGAGTGCAAGGCCTCTGATTGCATGTGACCCATGCAAGACTAGGCTTTCTCTTGGATTTCATGGTTTCCCTCTGTTGTGTTTGATGCCTTTTCAAGTGCAGACTTTTTGTGCTTACCTTGAAAGCTGGGAACTGGAGGTTTCGACCTCCATTCAAGTGGTCAGCCTGATTTCAAATGCCATCCTCCTCCTTTGTTCCTCCAGCCTGATGAATTGCCAGAAATCCTGATGGAAAAGTAGGGGCATCTCATTATTTGTGTAATTTACCCATAGATTTTCATTCTGCATTGTCTGAAATGGTGCTTGTGAGTATTATTCACTGTTTTATAAACTGTCTTTAGCCGAGGATATACAGGGAAACCTTCAGAGATCTTTCCTGGTTTGCCTACAATACTCTGGCAGGTGTTGTCTCAAATATAACATGCAGGGCATTTGTGACCTGTGGAAAACTTCACTTTCCTCTTACTCTAACCCTTTCAGGGTCGTCCAGGACCTATTGGGAACCAAGGACCTATAGGGGCTCCAGGATTTACTGGGCCAGAAGGTTTGGCAGGGGCAAAAGGTGAGAGAGGTGCAGTGGGCTATCCAGGATCAGCTGGACAAAAAGGAGACAAGGTAGGTTCAACAAGCATTTTCCTCTTTTACCCTAGAGTAGATGTGATCACAGTAGCTCTTTATGAATTAAAAAAAATAGTACTGGACTTTCTCACTGCTGTTAAGCAGATATACTATTTGAGAAACATCTCCAGAGAGACCACTGGGTTTAGTCTGAGGACAACAGTCTTGGTGGCTGAATTATACAGGGTAGTACATACAGTCCAGCTTGTTACCTTCTGCTGTCTGATTCACAGCACAATGAATTTCATTGTTGCATGTAAAGTCTTTTGCTTTATATAACCAACTGAATGCCTGTTGCCATGATATATTTCACAAGATGAGATGAAAGTGGGGTGGGATGTTACTGGGCTTCCCCTAGAGGAAAATGGAACAGCCTTACCAGTCTCAGATAGTCAGACTCTACCCAAGTCATGTGAATGGCCATCGTTTTAGCAGAGGAAATTCTGTGTTGGAAAGTGCAAATTAATGCACAATGCGGGAATAATATATAAATTCCTTCAGCATCTTACTAAAATGAATTATAAAAATGTCATAGAAAGACTGTAGCGTTACTAAACTCAGTGAGGACATCTCAAAGGGCCTCCATGGCCAAAATAACAAACACAATTATCAGCTATATAAGGAATAGAACAGAACACAATACAGAAGATATTATAATGCTGTTAGTGGTCAGGTCTGTCAGTCCATTTCAAATGGGATGCAGCAGAAATAGACGGCATTCAGAGACCTGTGATAGAGTGAAATAAGACATGATCAAACCCTTGTGTTAAGAAAGATTGAAAAGGGCTGTTTACCTTAGCAAGGAAATGAGTGAGGATATAGAATAAAGACTGGTGTAGATAAGGCAGAGAGGGTACTGCTGTGCAGCCTTTCTCCTCAGACAAGAATAAAAAAAAATCCAGAATTATGACAATAAGGGCTGAAAACAATTATCATGCTGGAAGAGACACACTACCCTGCTTTAGGGCAGATGTCAGCCTCTATCGTGAATTAGGAAGAAACTCTCCCTGAGAATCCTTTATCCTGGAGCTTCCTACTTTGCAACTTCCACTGAAGCAGCGACTATTGGCCATTTTGGAGACAGGCTGCTGAACATAATGATCCACTTGTCTGCTCTGGGATAGCTGTTCCTGTCATTGACTTTTTCTTTTGCTATTTAGAGTTAAATGCAACTTCCAGTGCCTCTAACAACTTGGCAGAGACAACACCCCAGTATTCAGCTGGAACAGATGCAGGAGTAATGTAAATTAAAATAATGGCTTGTGTATTTCTCAGTTGATAACATCTGAGAATAATGGCATAATCTGGTACAGAAAAAAATCGCAGAAACCATTGCAACATTTCTTGAAACTTTTGTGATGCCCGGATTTAATCCACATCAAAAGCCATTTATTATGAGCCAGGCATCACACCTTAGAGGTGCAATGACAATTTTAATTTCTCTTTTAAAATACTTAGTGAAAACATTTTTGGAATGTTAATTTGGCAGCCAGTCTCATCTCTGTTGACACTAATGACAGTGGAGGAGCCGGGGTCCCTAGAATTAGATGTTCTACTCCTTTCACTGAGCATATATGATCATCCACCCTCACAAGATGTAGAGTGAATGAGTTACCTGGTGTGATTTATGGTACTATATAAAGAATAAAATGAGTTTGACTGATACACAGGCTTGTCCAAATAAGACATTACTTGTGCCCTCTTTCCTTTAGGGTCCAATGGGAGTTCCCGGATTTCAAGGGATCAATGGGATTCCGGTGAGTTTTTGTGTGTATATACATAAATATAAGGCAATTGCTTTTGGCACAGAGACAGCATCACAGCATATGCAAAAGCACCATGCCAGGTTCATCCCAAATCTTTCCTGTAAAATTTATTGTAATAATTTTAATGTAATTATTTTACCACTTTACCTCCTGTCTGGGGCGAAAAGGGAGGATCCATTTGACTACATGGGGGCTTCATGTCATTCTAGAAGGGACTCATATATTTTGATGGTGAATATCAGATAAATGGACTTTTGCAAAACTTTGTGTTGTATAAGATCAAGAACTGAATCTGGGTAGATGGATGCATATTTGCATCTATAATGCAACTTCACCAGTTTTCAAAGGTGTTCACATCCAACATTTTAGTTCAGAATTACTTCTAGCAAACTCTTGTTGCAAGTGAAACTTCTAAATTGGCATTGAGAGACCCTACAGACATTGTATGCTTTACACACATGGGGCTAACTGCTTCTAATTTGGAACTGGGATGGTCAGAACATTTTGCCAATGAAACAGGAAAGAAGTAGCTACAGCTTTTTCCAGGCAATGCACCTAAATACAAACTTTTCCTAGCTTATTCATGTTGTTTGGGTTATTTTTCTTCAGAATTTGACAGAGAACTTGAAATTTTTTTTATGAAAAAGTGCTTTCTATCAAAAGCTAAATTTTCATCATAAATTCAAAATCAGGAATTTTTTTACCTACTACACTCCTGTTTCCTTAGATGCCTTCATGCATAGATGTCTTCCAGACCCTTTCTTATTGGTTCTGGTTTTATTTTAACTTTTTTAAATATGTAATGCAGACTGTCCCACATTCCGTTCTTTTCTCTCTGCATTATTGGGTTTACTCTGCATTTTTCCCTTTCTGCATTTTAAATCTCTTTTTTCTCTTCCTTGTTGATTTTTTCCATCTTGTGTGCCCTTCCTTTTCCTCCACCATATGTGTTCTCCCTCACTCCCTTTTCTATAATTGATTAAATACTAAAAAAACCTGACTGTTTTTGAAAATGTAGCAGATATACAGTTGGGACCATGTGAGCTAGCTGTGCTCTGCTCTTTCCTTCTCTACCCAAGTTCCTCTTCCTGCTTTTACCAATTTCTTTTTTTCTCTTTCCCCCTAATCTTTTGCCTGCTTTCTGTACTCTTCTGCTTGCTGATTTTTTTTTAATTTGTCCACCAACCAATCCTCAGACTGTAACAAGAGCGAGCTGTTCCCATAATATTGAACATAATTAAACATACTCTGGGAACAAGCTGTTCTCAGGATATTTTTTCCAGTAAGGCTCTGAGGAGTGGGAATTCCCAACACGGGGAGGGTGATTCTGTTATGAAGAGTGCCAGGTAGCTGGTAGCTACAGACATTCCAAACAAGGGCTAGAGGAGTTAGACAAAAGGGAGTTGAAATCTAATGCCTGTCTGGATCTGATCTGTTTTCTTTACAGCCTCCTGCAGGTGGGTGAGTGATTTTGCTCATTGTGAAAAGTACATTATTCAAGAGTATGGCCCTTCTGCCTCTGAACTCTGGTCTGGATTGTAGCTGATGCAAAAAGGGGAAACTTTAAAAACAGTACATTTTGTTTTCATTCTTGCTGCTGAGATAAAAGGTTCCTTTTTCATGGTGAAAATAGAGAACCCTGCTGCGTGGGAAGTATTTATATGTTCTCCGGTATTATTGCCATTTCAGAATAGGGGGCAACGTAGATTGTTGTGACATACATATACACACATGTTATCCAGATTTGTGTTTGTGTGCATGTGTGAAATACATTGCTCTGCCTGCACCAGAGTTAACACCATATCTCCAAAGAGACTAGTGATGGTGTGTGGGCAGGAGGATGAGTAGTGAGTGGGTTTTATCAGTACTCAAGAGTTGTCCAAAGGGGACTCTTAGTGGAGGCCCAGTGGGAAGCGATGGCCAGCTGAGGTTGCCTGTGAAATGATGGCGTTGCAGTTGGGCTGATGCATCCCTTTGATCTCTAGTACATACAGCAGCAGCATGTGTTTGTTAATTGTTAGCCTTAGACAGATTGTACAAAAGGTTCTTAAATCCTCCTCTCTATTGCATATGTTTAATTTTTCCCATGGGGATTAGATTCAAACACATCCCTGGCAAAAGTTTAGAAGTGGAAATAGAAGATTTGTATGGTTTTAGCTGAGTATACAGGACTCTAAAAGGAAATGTTTCGATGTGAGTCATTGGCTGTGCCAGGAAACACAGACCCGGGGAGCAAGAGACTGTATTTTGTTCTTAGGCTATTTAAAGCTCTGATACAGAAAATACAGGATCTTGGCATTGGTCAGAATGGTCCCTTTGCTCTAATGATAAATGAAACTGCTTATTGCATTAGTTTTGCATTCACCCTTGATTGCATCTGTTTCCTTGTGTTTTTTTAAAACATTTGTTGAGCTCTCCTGTTGCAATTGCCTTTGCACTAAGTCTGTTTGACTTAGAAAGAATTCTCTTCAGAATCATGGTGTTAGTTTAGTGGGAGGGGGAGAGAGCAAGGCTTTTGTGGGACAAGTAACTTTGGAGGAACCAGTTCTCTTTCTACTTCCCAGGGAACCTTTCTCTTTATGACCCTCCTCCTCTGCCCCCTCTCCCCCCACACACTCACTTTGTATTAACAAACCATCCAACCTGCCATGCCATAATTACAGACCGTAAAGTTCTCCTAATTTAGGCTGTTGAGATACTTGTTCCCTTTGTGCTGAGCCAGCAGATCTGGTAAAGCATGTGATAGCCAGAATTAGAGAAGGAAGAGAGCAGTGAAAACAATCAGTCCCAATTTTCCAGGCCAAACAAGCTCTATTGATCAGTCGGGAAAAGATCTCATTTAAGGTTTAATGCTTGAAGATGATGGGCACCTGCACCACTCAAGTTAAAAGAGCATGTTGGGTAGAGCTCTCGAGATCATCCGGCCCTTACAAGAAGATATCATTAATTAACTAAGAATATAGCTTAGCCAGAAGGCAGGGTATCCTGTGCTTTTCACAGCCAAAGGGATGCATAATGTATTTGCGTGATACTTTTTCTAAAGAGGATTTAACTATCTGACATCTAGATATTGTGGCACCTGATACTACTATTTAAATTAAGAACGTTAGACATCAGGTAATTGAATAGTCATGTAATTGCATGAATTTTTATCAGTTACACGACTATTTGGTAGTCCCCAGGGGCGGGAACAGCAGCCAGTGCATTCCGGCCCCACTCCCAGGGAGCCCCCTGCCACACCATGCTGCTGCCTCTCTATCAGATGCAGCAGCACGGGGTACCAGGAGGGAGCTGGTCCATGTGGGAAGCCAGTTTAAAAACCAGCTCCCTGCATGGACCAGCTGCCTGCCACCCTGTACTGCTGCCTCTGATGTAGAGACAGCAGTGCAGGGTGGCAGCAGTTCTTGTCTACAAGGGTCCGAGCTCCCCATGGACTGAAGCTGCTGTGGGGGGAAGCGGGAAAAAGAAGGTAGGGGTGGTTGCGTGGGCTGTCCACGGACAGACACTGGTCTGGCAGCAGCCCCTGTCTGTGGGGTGGTCTGTCCTCTGATACAGAGGCAGCAGGGTGGAGAGGGGTGGGTGTAGTCAACAAGATTAACTGATAAGCATAATCTTATGGGTTAATCCTACAGCTGACTACATGTTGACATCCCTAATTTAAATTTCAAGTGTCAAGTGCTAACACCTTGGTATCTTGTCACTTTCTGTCATTTAAATACTCTTCACTCTACAAGTTCTAGGTCCATGCATTGTCCCTTTCCTGTAGGGAGAAGAAAGGCATTAAATCAGTACTCCACCAGTGCTTGATCCTTTGTAGTTGGGCCAGATTCTTCCCTGATTTACATCCATACTACCCCATTAATTCAAGTCAATGAAGCTAGACCAGGTTTATGAAGGAGTGAATGAGATCAGAATCTGGCTTATCCAGCACAGAAGGTGCTAGTAGGATTCTGGGGCTATGGTAGAAATGAAGAGACAAAGTGTGGGGTCCGGTTGTAACAATCCTTGGTGGTAAACTTACCAAAGTCCTTCCTGTCTCCATTCCATGGGGGTATTTGCTGAATAGGGCTTGAAAAAGAGCAATAATGACCCAATGTGTGTATTTTATTACAGAGCAGCATGGTGACCTAAGATACATTATAGCCAAGCCAGAGAAGCAAATTTACAGTGATTAGAGTGTTTTATTTTTGTAAAGAATCTTTTGGGGGGAGCCTGATGCTGTAGTATGAACTATGGTCTGCAGCCTGGTCTACACACAAACTTTTGCCTGATTTAATCATACTGGTTTACATATAGTGGTGCAAACCCTTGTGTGGACACTTATTTCCCTTTTGTATACTCCTGTTCCTTATTGACTTAAGCAAAATCAAAGTGAACCACTCCTAGCCCTGGTCCACACTAGGGAGCTATTTCGAAATAACAAGTGGAGCGTCCACACAATCGAGCCTGTTATTTCAAAGTAACAGGCTGGTTATTTTGAAATAACACCTCCTGCTTTTCATGAGGAATAACGCTTACTTCAAAATTGTAATTTCTGGAGTTATTATTTTGAAATAATTTCCAACATAGACATGCCCATAGAGAACTACCTCTGTTGAACAAATTCAGTTTAAATTCACACTTTTAGTTAAACCAGCATAATTCACTGTGTAGACAAGGCCTGAGAGTTCCCAAAACTGCCACCCAATTGCTGTATGTCTTTGGGCCAGTCTCCGAGGCCTAGATTTTCAGAGGTTTTGAGGCTTCTAAATTCCATTGAAATCAGGGCAAGTTAGAGGTCTAAATACCTTTGAGGATCTGGGCCTTTAACCTCTCTGTGCTCCTGCTATGTTAGTTTCATCTTTCATAAAATGAGGGTTATAGTTAGGGATGTAAAATCCCATTTAATTGGTTAACTGGTTAAATGTAGTGTTTAACAGGTTAACTGATTAAATGGGAGGTGGCTCCCCTGCCCACCATGACCGGGTTGGAGCCCCCAACCGCACCCCGCTGCTGCAGGCAGGAGCTGCTCCGGGTAGCTGGAGTAGCCCTTCCTACGGTGGGCACATGGGGCCGGAGCAACACCCTGTCTGTGGTGGGTATGGAAGTTACTCCAGGCCCTACCAGTTAGCCATACCAAGGGTGAAGCTTAGAAGTTAACTGGTTAACCATTCACATTCCTAATTATAATACTCACCATTTGTAAAGCACCTCACCAGCCTCAAATGAAAGGCATCTAGATGTGAAAAACTCTCCTTATGGGTTTTGACCTGGGCTTGTGCTATTGGCCTGGATCATGAGACATGAGCATGAAAGTGACGTGAGTTTGAATCCAATGGCGAGGAATGAAGAATGCATAGTTCCATAGATCCTTTTTCACTTCCCTAGTATGTGTCATTAACGTATCTGATGCTGCGCCAGAAAGATGAATCTTGGATTAATTGAAAATGACTTGTGATATGGTTCAGGTCTAGGGCTGTGGAGATAAACAGAGCTGTCACAAAATGCTGCCTCTGAATAGCGTGTATCTCATTCCTATGAGAGAGAGGATGGAATAAGGAAACATTTAATACACTGGCATTTTCTTATTGATGGTTCTGCCTGCCCTTGTACTGTCCACCAAAAATCCATATGTCAGTCAAGAGAAAACAATTAAATGGGCTACATTCTGACCTTCTTTACACCAGTGTAAACCTGAGTGACTCCACTGCAGTTAATGAAGCCACCCCAATGTATAACTGTTGTGAGATCAGAATCTGGAGCATTTCCCTAGCTTTTAACTGACCATTATAAATGACTTTTGTTAGAGGGAACAAGTTAAAGGCTTTCTAGGCAGTGAATAATTTGAACATAGAAGAGTTTGGAACTGTCAGGGCTTAGCATTTTTGGGCCTTTTCCTGCTCTGGCTTTTATACATTTAACTTCCATTGGTGGTGACTAGGAGTTACATCCCTCTGTACATTGGTCCACTGCCTGTTGTCTCCTACCAAGTATCTAGTGCTGTATTGGTTGCACTTTGCTAGGTCCTCACAAACACAACATGTGCTTCTTGTTACACCAACCCACACAAACAGATTATAATTAATAATCAAATAAATTAAGCTGAAGACTTTGCAATCAAGTTCCAAAGTGGAGCGTGCAGGCTGATTAATCTCTTACTACTGCCCTCTGCAGACTTGACTCTTTCGCTGGAGGAAGGGGAAAGTGAGAGAGGGGAAGGGGGTTGCCATATGGCAGCACTCAAACATGAACACTAGATGTTTAGCCTGTCTTTGTGTTGCACTGTAACTTAGTAGACACTGGGATTTGGGATTCAATATTTCCAATGCTAAAATACTATGTGTAATTCATTCTCTCTCTCTTTCACACAGGGCCACCCTGGTCAACCAGGGCCCAGAGGTTTCCCTGGCCTTGATGGCTGCAATGGCTCTATTGGAAGTCCTGGCATTTCAGGGGTGGATGGATTTCCTGGTACACCGGGGCCACCGGTATGTTCTCAGGCTAACACAATATTTTCTAGTCATTTAAATCAACTGTTGGCTTTCTTCCTGTTTATGCAATGATTGGGGAACATTGATAGTGTTATTAGAAATCAGCTCACATTGTTTCTAAATTCCATGTTGCCAGATTACAATAAACCTTCAGTCCCTAATGGTGCTCACATGGACTCATGGTGAACAAGATCTACCCCTTGTGAGCTCAATTCTGTGAGGTGCTGAACACCATGAAGTCCTACTGAATGACTGCAGTAGGAGTTGGAGGCGTTTGCAGGCTCTGCCAGCAGGCCCTGGTTCAAAATAGCATTTAAGTGTATTTTTTAGTCCCACCGAGTCAATTTAATTAAATCATTTGCTTTAAGCACCCCTCCTGCATATGGATGCATTCCCAAACTATGGTCTCACTAAAGAAACTGGGGTCTGGAAAGGTTACCAGCAATTTTACAAGCAAATTGATTTATTAGGTGTAATGGTTGCTCTGGATACCTCTTGTTATGAGTCGCATAATATAGTTGCAGTCTGTCACAACATTTCTCTAGCTGATGCCATCTTTCTTCAATCCCTTGCAAAGCACTTTTTCATAACGTGTTAATGATTGGCTAGATGGAAAGATTTCAAGTTAATTCTGAATGGAGAGGTTAAGTCTCGGACTGTTTCACTAGTATAGTTCCACATCACACCCCTCACAAGAATGATAGTCTGGACTTCCTTGTTTCCATGGGATTGCTGGGAATCCATTAATGCATTGTGCAAATCTGCATTAATCTGTATTTACTAACGACATCAACAAAACCTATGGTAACATTTTCAAAAGCGTCTAAGTCTCATTGAAAGTATGTAGGATTTAGGCTACTTAGTGAGTGAGCCCTAAATTACTTGGGCACGTTTTAAAATTTGACCGTAAGCCTTTAAATAAAGAAGTATAAAGATATGGAATTGTTTTCACATTGTACAGTACCATAAACACTGAATGGCTGGGGAAGTGATCTTACAAACCTTACTGATCTGAGTAATTCTAAATTCAACTACATTGCATGAATGTAATGTTGTGCGCACAAGCGGGAAATGGGAAGAAAATATAGTTGGCAAATATGAGTGACTCTGTTATACTGCATCTTTATTACAAAAATTGGGTACAAATGTATGCCTATGTCAAAACCTGAAGTTCATAGGATATTGAAAAAAACTAAACCATATGATCAAATCGAAGCGATGATTTCTAGAAAATCCAGTTTACTCATGCATACTGTTCAAATTTTTTTTATATAATCCTGTAGGATTATATTTTTGGCCACTCCATTATCTTCCTTTCAATTACATTGACAATTAACATGAAATTACCTAAAATAAATCTGATAGAATGATTAAGGTCAGATGGCTAAATCCAGAGCTATATGATGAATTCATCCTGCATATAACTGCAGTTTCTTTGGTAGATTTACCCCAGGGATCATTTTGTCCTGTAATGATTAATGGGTCTAAACTGAGTTTAAATAGATGATGATTGGTTCAATCCATTGGTTCAATCAATTCCTCTGTGTTGGAAAGATAGAAAATATGGCAAAAGACTGCCTTGGCTTAACCACGAGATCTTGCATGATCTAAAAATAAAAAGAGTCATATAAAAAATGGAAAGTAGGACAAATTACAAAGGATGACTATAGGCAAACAACACAGGAATGCAGGGGCAAGATTAGAAAGGCAAAGGCACAACATGAGCTCAAAGTATCTATGGGAATAAAGGGAAACAAGAAGACTTTTTAATAAATACATTAGAAGCAAGAGGAAGACCAAGGACAGGGTAGGCCCACTGGTCAGTGAGGAGGGAGAAACAGTAACAGGAAACTTGGAAATGGCAGAGATGCTTAATGACTTCTTTGTTTCGGTCTTCACCGAGAAGTCTGAAGGAATGCCGAACATAGTGAATGCTAGTGGGAAGGGGGTAGGTTTAGAAGATAATACAAAAAGAACAAGTTAAAAATCACCTAGAAAAGTTAGATACCTGCAAGTCACAAGGGCCTGATGGAATGCATCCAAGAATACTCAAGGAGCTGATAGAGGAGGTATCTGAGTCTTTAGCTATCATCTTTGGAAAATCATGGAAGACAGAAGAGATTCCAGAAGACTGGAAAAGGGCAAATATAGTGCTCATCTATAAAAAGGGAAATAAGAACAACCCAGGAAACTACAGACCAGTTAGTTTAACTTCTGTGCCAGGGAAGATGATGGAGCAAGTTAATAAGGAACTAATCTGTAAACACTTGGAAGGTGGCAAGGTGATAGGGAACATCTAGCATGGATTTGTAAAGAACAAATCCCGTCAAACCAACCTGATAGCTTTCTTTGATAGGATAATGAGTCTTGTGGATAAGGGAGAAGTGGTGAATGTGTTATACCTAGATTTTAGTAAGGCGTTTGATACAGTCTCGCATGATATTCTTATCAATAAACTAGGCAAATACAACTTAGATGGGGCTACTATAAGGTGGATGCATAACTGGCTGGATAACCATACTCAGAGAGTAGTTATTAATGGTTCACAATCCTGCTGGAAAGGTATAACAAATGGGGTTGCGCAGGGGTCTGTTTTGGGACTGGTTCTGTTCAATATCTTCATCAATGATTTAGATATTGGCATAGAAAGTACGCTTATTAAGTTTGCAGATACCACCAAGCTGGGAGGGGTTGCGACTGCTCTGGAGGCTACGGTCATAATTCAAAATGATCTGGACAAATTGGAGAAATGGTCTGAGGAAAACAGGATGAAGTTTAATAAAGACAAATGCAAAGTGCTCCACTTAGGAAGGAACAATCAGTTTCACACATACAGACTGGGAAGCGACTGTCTAGGAAGGAGTACAGCAGAAAGGAATCAAGGGGTTATAGTGGACCACAAGCTGAATATGAGTCAGCAGTGTGATGCTGTGGCAAAAAAAGCAAACATGATTTGGGGATGCATTAACAGGTATGTGAGGAAGAAACGAGAAGTCGTTCTTCTGCTCTACTCTGCGCTAGTTAGGCCTCAGTTGGAGTATTGTGTCCAGTTCTGGGCACCGCGTTTCAAGAAAGATGTGGAGAAATTGGAGAGGGCCCAGAGAAGAGCAACAAGAATGATTAAAGGTCTAGAGAACATGACCTTTGAAGGAAGGTTGAAAGAATTGGGTTTGTTTAGTTTAGAAAAGAGAAGATTGAGAGGGGACATGATAGCAGTTTTCAGGTATCTAAAAGGGTGTCATGAGGAGGAGGGAGAAAACTTGTTCATCTTGGCCCCTGAGGATAGAACAAGAAGCAATGGGCTTAAACTGCAGCATGGGAGGTTTAGGTTGGACATTAGGAAAAAGTTCCTAACTGTCAGGATGGTCAAACACTGAAATAAATTGCCCAGGGAGGTTGTGGAATCCCCATCTCTGGAGATATTTAAGAGTAGGTTAGATAAATGTCTATCAGGGATGGTCTAGACAGGATTTGGTCCTGCCATGAGGGCAGGGGACTGGACTCAATGACGTCTCAAGGTCCCTTCCAGTCCTAGTAGTCTATAATTCTGTGATCACAGAACAGACACTTGTATGAACAGAGATGTTAATAATAGTCTTTGATAATATGTAAAAATGCTGAGACACAGTTGTCTGAAGGTTCAAAAGAAGAGAAATGTAAGTAAATTTGGGAAATGCCAAATAAAATATTGATATATCTTGATTTAATTATAGCATGAAGATGCTTAGGTGTGAGAAGGCATATATAAAGGGGTAGATCCTCAGCTGGTATAAGATGGCAAAATGCTGTAAAGGAGGGGTCTGCCTCTATATATTTTGAATAACATTTTCTCAAAAGAAAGGTATAAAGATGATAGAAAAATTATTTTATACTTTCATTCTTTTAAAAACAGGGTCGCTTTGGTCCCAAAGGTTCCAAAGGAGAACCTGCCTATGCCCAAGGTGGCCTTAAAGGAAGTAAGGTAAGAGTTGCCAGCATGCGGGAGAAGACATAGCAGAATAAACTTTCATGCAGAGCTGCAAGTGGGCTGGTATGGGCCAGTGTGATATATCCACAAAAAGCAGCTGATGGTACTAGGACATTAAAGTGCTGCCACAAGGTCTGGCAGCACTGCCAATGAGGGGGAGGACAAGGGGCAGCTGCTCTGGGGCCCCTTGATTTAAAAGGGCCAAGGGCTCCAGGCTACCACTACTGCAAGAGTGAAGGTCACAGCCTCAGTGGGAGCCCCATTCCCTTCAAATTGCCACTGGGACTCCTGACTCATTCATTACCTTTCTGCATCCAACCCTTACACAAATACTTGATATATAGCATGTGGACACACATACGCTAGTGCTACGTGGATGCTCACTACTTATAAGTAATTAAAACTAGTCAAAGTGAAAAAAGTTTTCTGTGAAACACTTCACCAAATTTTGTTCTCCTTTTTTGGTCAAAGTTTTGAACTTTTCAAGTTAACTTATTAATGTGTATGAAATAGATAGAACTTAGATGTTTATGGAAAATGATCACCATTTGAAATGTTAATAGTTAAAGATATATTTAACATTAAGCAGCACTTTAAAAAAATGTTTAACCAAAATTCAGTGATGTATTACTCCTAGTACAAATTTAGATTATCTAGGTGTTGCCTTTGCTCAAACATAAAGGTATGCAGTTCCCATGGTGTATGGTCAGGACTCCCTTCAATGTCTGATCCAAATACTTGCAATTTAAGTATGGATATTTTTTCTAATTACTTACCCTAAATATTTCTCTTTATACAACTATAGTGCCCATAGATAATCTATTGTTATGATAGTGTATTTTTCATTAATTTATTTTTAATTTTTAGGGTGAAAATGGTCTTCCTGGATTGGATGGGATTTCTGTAAGCTATTTAAAAATATGATTTCAAAAATAAATTGTTTGTATTACTGAATACAAGGAAAATAATAAGGTTTTTAGGTCAATGCCTTCACATTATTAATTGTTTGCATTAATCAGTTTAGGCACATTTCTATTCAGTGGGCCAAATTCTGATTTTAGTAACATAAGTGTAAATCCAGAGTAATTCCACTGGCTTCAATGAAATTACTCCAAGTTTACATCGTAGTAAACAAGATTGGATTTTGGTCAAACCTGCACTGAATTTCACATTTAAAACTAACACCTTTCTAATGCTAAACTCTGTGACAGTGTTTTTCCTGATAAATGAATGCTGATGTCAAATAAATTATGTGTTTTAATTGAGAGATATTTTTCCAGGGATACTGTCAATGGTTTTTAAGACACTTTCTATGTTAAGCTTGTCAGGATTTGATGAGGAAAGTCCTGGTCATTCGGTAGACTTTTATTTTATGTGCTTGTCCTTGCAATTCCCATTTTATCACTGAAGAATTAGAAGGGACACTGCCAATTGAAATTTGGTCTCGAATTAACTTTTTGTAAAAGCAAACTTTTATCAAATGTATGGCTAAAGGAATATTTCCCTTGTCTGTAACCATGTGCCTCCTTCTACAGTTTTTGGAGGGAACATTCCAAAATGGTAATTCATTGTCTTTCTAAGGGTATATCTAGACTACATGGCTCTGTCACCAGAGCCATGTAGATTAGTTTACTAGACATACCCACATGAAGTCGCAATTTAAATAATCGCTGCTTCATTTAAATTAAAATGGCTGCCATGCTGTGCCAATCAGCTATTTGTCGGCTCAGTGCTGTAGTCTGGACTCTCCGTGGTCAACATCAAAGGCTTTGGTCGACCTCCCCGGTATGCCTTGTGGGATGAGGTTTTCCGGGAGGTCGACAAATGCCTTTGATGTCGACTGCGGAGCTTCCAGACTACAGCGCTGAGCCAACAAACAGCTGATCAGCACAGCGTGGCAGCCATTTTAATTTAAATGAAGCGGCGATTATTTAAATCGTGGCTTCATTTGGGTATGTCTAGTAAACTAATCTACATGGCTCTGGCGACAGAGCCATGTAGTCTAGACATACCCTCAGAATCTAGTCTTGTGAAATACTGAGCATCCTCAGCTCCCAGGAAAGTAAATTAATTTAAATATACTTAGCCTCTCATCTAAAGCACTTGCTATCTCTCCTAAGAGAGCCTGTATGACAGACAAAGTTAATGTTTGCTTTTGGGATGAGAGTATTTGTTAATTAATAGAAACCAGTGCTGCATTCTAGTCTGTCGTCTTGTATCCTGATATTTACTCATTTATTAAATTAAGGAAGATCAGGCATCAGTGAAAGGCAGATCAGAATGGTGACAACTGGTTAAATGGGAGGGTGAGAACTAAAGAGTTGAGTTTTTTTTAATGTATTTCCTAAAATTTTTTATGATAGGGTCCAAAAGGTTTCCCTGGCCCAGCAGGGTTTATGGGTCCTATAGGATTGCCAGGTGTTCAGGTAAGGAAACCTTTCCCTTTGCATTCAGTGTTGTTAATAAAGTAATGCTATAAACAGGTATTTCCTCATCACTGTCCATTTTCATATCCCTGAAATTGTTAATTACCTTTGTGAAAATGGTGATTTGGCTACAAAAACCTGCATGGCTGTGAAACATAAGCGAAAATTATTGTCTTTGAAAATGTCATAAAAACAGGAACAATTCCAAATGTTCAACAATAGGAAAACTCCATTACTCTCTGCATTCACCTTGGTGAACCCCTAGCAGGGCAGACTCACTGCAGGGAACATAATATTGGGAACAACATATGTAGTTGGCCTTTTAAGTACAACTGGACAAGACAGCATGACATAACACTTAAAATGGGACCATAGGAAGTTGGATCAACTGTCGAGCAAAACTGACCATATTTATACAAGAAGGGACCACTAATGCAGCATGGTCACTTTTAAATACAGAATATTTTTTAATTTAGAGTATAATGCAGGCAGTAGAGTAAAACTTCTGCTCTTTGTACGGTGTATTGATCACTAAGTCCCAATCCTGCAAACACATGCATGCTTGAATTTACTAATGTGAGTAGTTCCTACTCATAGTAGCAAAACTGTTTGTGTGTTCTGGCCTCTGCAGTATCCTGAGAAATTACCCTTGAGAGGTATGCATTCAGGAGACTAGAAGACAATGTCAGTTTGGCTGGTATAAAATGCAGTAATTGCAGAATACTTGAGTCATTTGTGTGGAATGATTCAAATTTGGGGCCATGTATTCTGGAACTAGGAATGCTGGGAGTGCTTCTTCATCCCTGGCTTGAAGTGTTTTCCATCATGCATGGGGTTTGCAGTTTGGTTCAGTGGCTCTTAGTACCCCATTCTACTAATTATCCCAGCTCCCCTATTCAGAGCTGCAGTTTTCTTTAAATTGTTGATTTTAATGTATCACCGTGACAGTGTGCTTTCCTGGCCACCAAAAACCTTCAAAGGCCCATTGAAGTCACTAGATCTTGGATCAACCTCAAGTGAACAGCATCCCAAAATTATGTTAAATGCCCAGACTTTTTTCTTACATCATTTTCATCCACTTTTTTAAGTTAAATAAAATCTTGATATTGTTCATGTTTAGGGGCCAATGGGTGCACAGGGGCCACCAGGACCGAAAGTGAGTACCTTCCCTTTGTGCTTTCTTTTCATACCCGAGTACTAAAGAGAAATTCCAGGGGTTGTGTGGGAGTTTATTATTTTTTATCATTGTTTCTCTTTTCATCCATTTAAATGTAAATATTTTATACCGTTGGATGAAAGATGCTAACCTAGGACTGGATTTAGCAAAGCATTTTAGCAAGTGATTAAGTCCCACTGAAGTTATATGCTTGAGTGATTTCTGCATTATGACCATAAGTGCCAATTTCTCATTGCCATCATCAACATCCTCTTTATTCATTAATTCTTACTGTTTTTCCCTCAGGGAAACAAGGGATTAGGTTTCCAAGGAGAGACAGGTGAAAAGGTAAGTGGAAGTGATTTGCTTCTGTAGAGAACTACAAAACCAGTGATCCGTAGCCCAAAAAGTGCCCACTAAAAAGCTCTTCAGATTTCAGCTCCGCCATTGGGAATTTCAGTACACATTGGCAGGGCTTGACAAACAGCGGCGAAATCTACTCGCCAGCCTTGCACTGTGCATGCACAAGACCCGCATTGCGCATGCACGCGCCGCCGATGAACGGGGCGACCGGCTGAAATCTACTCGCCACGGCTGAGTAGAAACAGCGATTTGTCGAGCCCTGCACATTGGTATTTAAGCCGTATGTTGAATAAACAGACTGAAGGTGACTTCCCAAAAAGAATTTATTCTAGGACACTTAGGCCAGATTTACACTGGCAGAAAAAAATGGATATAAGATACGCAATTCCAACTAAGACAATTGCATAGCTGGAGTTGATGTATCTTATATCGACTTTCTGGGGTGGCCCCACCACGGGAGGTCAATGGGAGAAATGCTCCCATCCACTTCCCCTACTCCTCGCAACTGCACAGAGTACCATGGTCGATGGTGTTGCCGTTAGTGTTCAGTGTATTGGATCTTTACTAGACCCGCTAAATCGAATGCTGGAAGATCGACAGCTGCAACATCAATCTCCGCTGCAGAGAAGACAAGCCCTTACTACCATGATCAGAAATTCTACTTATTGACAAGACAAAATGGAGTCCAAGGAGGAGGAGAGTTAAGATTGCAAAGGAGCAGGGCTGGGGTGGCATTCCTCACAGGTAGAAAGGCAGTGGTGGAAAAAAATCTTCTAGGACCCAGTGCTTCATGATTAGAGCCTTGCAAAGCCACCGGTATCACGGATATCCACCATTCACTTTTGTGGATATTGGAGTCATTGCAGATACCAAAATGGTGGGGGCATTCCTAGCAAGGAGCTGTGGCTGGAGCACTCCACAAGCACTTCCACCTCAGAGCTTGACCCTCTCTGTCCCCTTCCTGGTGTTTATTGGGTAGCAGGGCTGGGGTGCTCCTGATGAGGAGCATGGCCGGGGCATGGGCTGCTATGTCCCGCCAAGTTCTTCTAACAGGGAATGGGACAAGCACCTACACCTCAGTCACGTTCCTCACCGGGAGCACTCTGACCCTGCTCAGCAGGACAGAACGCGGGATGGGCTGCTTAGTAGGAGTGTGGCTAGGGCACAAGTTCTTGGCCCGCTCTGCCCCGCCAGGTGCCCCTATAGTGGAGCTTGTCTCATGCTCTACTCGCTTCCTGGCTCTTACTGGGGAGCGGGGTTGGGGTGCTCCTCCCGCATCGTGTTAGGAGCACCTGGCAGAGGGGAGTAGGACACGCACATTATCCCGGCCATGCTCCTCACCAGGAGCACCCTGACCCTACTCCCAGTGAGTCTGGGAAGCAGAGCCAAGCACGGGACAAGCTCCGCTGTAGGAATTCACCAACCCCGCACCCTGGTAAGTGACAGGCAGAGCCCTGCAAATTCACGGGTATCCGCACCCACGGACCAGGATGCAAATGGCCATGGATCAATTTGCAAATACAGATGTGGGTACGGATACAAAATTTGTATCCATGTGGGGCTCTGCCTGTGATGCTGCATCTCCTGCAAGGAAGGACTCCGCTGAGAGATAATGACTCTCCACACTTGTCAGAGTCTTATCCTTCATTCCATTCTGTTTCTTAGCTCTCCTGGTAATTTGACTCCATTTAGCTTTCTGGCTATAATGGGTCATATTCCAGAGTGACATACACTTTATACCAGCCCATTATCTAGAGTGGTGTTTACTTGGCATGCACAAAAGTGCAGTTCTGCACCCGCTAGATCCTTGCAGGGTGAGACTTTTCAAAAGTGCCCAGCATTGGCCTTACTCTTCTCCCATTGTGGCCAGTGGTAAAATCCCTATTGACTTCCCTGGGACCAGAGTCAGGCTAACACTAAATGCTCTTGAAAATCCCACTGTGCCCAGTTTTAGGGAAGCGTGGGTAGATAGTACAGAATTAGACTTTTCCTGTACTTCCAGAAATGACTTCTGCTCACATCGTCTGTTTCTTGATGTTTTATGTCTGTTACCTCTCAGTCTTTCTAGTTGACTTGCCTTTCTCTCTTGCATTTTCATCACTTTTGTATCTGCCTTCTGGTTCTTTCCTCTATTTTTCTGCTTAATCAAGAACTGGCCTTTCTTTTCCTAACATGCTTTGTTACTTCACATTACTTTAATCCAATGTGTTTTGCTCTTGTTAATTTGCAATCTGACCTTTTGGGTTTCATGGCCAACCTCCCACATCAGCCTTATACTCTGCATGCAAGACCTGAATTGAGGGGTTTTCAGTGGCTCATGAACCACACACCTTAGGTCTAAGATGTTCTGCTTACATTAATGTCTTCCCCAATTGTCAACAGGGAGATGTCGGTCTACCTGGACCTGCAGGTCCCCCACCATCCACTGGGGTACTCGAGTTCATGGGATTTCCAAAAGGGAAACCAGGAGCACAGGTTTGTAAACACAACAAAACAGTGCTGAATTGTTGCTTTCCTTAATGCTAAGGCTAAATGAAGTAGCTAGACAATCCTAGGGTTGTTCAAATCCTGCATGAATTGGTTCTCTATGGTGTTTGTAAAATGAATATTGTGACTTGGTTTTTGAGAGAATAAGAATCGAACTAGTCCCTACTGGTTCACTTGGAGGGTCAAAATCCAGTTTCCAAGGAGTGGGGTATTTCCCTCTTTTTGCCCACATAACATGGGGTTTTCTCTCTCACTTTAGTGATCTCCAATACCAACAAGTCTTGAAAACTCCCGAGGAAAGGTTCTTCAAACAGAAATAATTCTCTGTAAAGGAATATTACTGTACCAAAATAAGCAGCAGCCCATTTTCCAAATACTGTGCCTGATCTGATGCTCATTAAAGTGAATGGAGATACTTCCAGTGACTTCAGTGGGCATGTGTATAGGCCCAGCTTTTGTCAATATTTGTAGCATCTTTTTCAATATTTGGTTGCGTTTGCTCAGAGTTGAGCGCATGTTGTGGGAAGCATGCTATTTAACTTCTGTTCCCTTGGGAAGGGTAAAGATTAACAATTTGTCTTGCTCTCCTGTGATGGTTCTGGATTGTAAAACATGGGTTGTTTGCCTGGCATAAAAATGAAATGTGGTGATTATATCTCGTTTGTTTTGTTTAAAGCCACCCGTTACACAGGCCAAGCTGTGTTTTCTTTCTGCAGCTCTGTGACTGATAAACTGAGCTAGGATCTAGTCTAGTCAGGTGAAAGAGGGCTAATCAATATACTTCTGCACTAGTTTTTAAACTACTACAACACAGTGGGACTCACCACCACAGTGCCTCCTGCTGGTCACTTGGAAAGCAGCTCATTTCAGCCCTGGAGTGCCCCCTTTCGGCCAGTCTCTCGCTTGCTGTTACCTTTTTTCTTCCACCTCTGTGTGTTAGGACCCACGTCCCTCCTAGACTGTGTTGCCCTCCCACCTAGGTACTGCCCAGCTGCAGTGCCCCCACACTCTGGGGTTCTCCCTTTTGGGGAACTCCCAATCCTCTGTACCCACCTTGCTTCAGTGACCCACTACCAGTTGTCATCTAGCCCCTGCCACTGGGGCAAACTGCAGTCTGAAATGGCCACTCACCATTGGCAAGGGGGTGTGGACCTGCTGCCTTTCCTGTCCTAGTTGTGTCCCTTAGTACTCTCTGGCCTTGCTTCAGGCCCTGCTGCTTGGGCACTTGCCTGGGCAGAGTTTCTCCAGCTCTGCCTGCCTTTCCCTAGCCCTGCTCTAAGTCAGGAAACCTCTAGCTTTCCTGGCAGCTACATCCCCTCCTGCTCTACAACTAGAGCAAGAATGTGTGTCCCTCCACTCCTCCAGGAGCCCTTATTTATACAGCCTCAGCTGGGCCCTAACATGGCTGTCTCTGCCTCAGTGGGTGGCTCCACCTGGGTTTTAACTCTTAAAGGGCCAGTACAGAGCAGATGCCCTGTCACAACTTCCTTAAATCCTTTTGAAATGAAATCTTATGGTTGGCTCAGTTGCGTTAGAGAGAATCCAAGTCACCCAGAAAGGAATCTTAGGTAGGCTTAAGTTCTACATCTAAAAAGTGAATACACAAAATTAAGAGCTATAGCTCATTTCTGCTAGATTTCTGAACTATGAAACCACATTAACCCAAGCAGAAAACTTAATCCTCTTTGAAAAATAAACAAGGAAGAGTGAAGCTATAGCTTTTTGTTGTTGCTATGCTGCACATTGGTCAAAAATAGTCAGATTCATGTGCTTGATTGTGCCATCCCCCGCATTTATTGAGCTATATATTTAGCTTACCAGTATTTGTAGAGACATTATAAGGATCTGGCATAAATCCTGAAGTTTTTACCCCAGCTAAACAAGGACTGAGTGTGGTCTGCTGGTTTGGGACTCTGGATAGTCTCATTTGAGGCCTGATTCTGATCTTACTTCTGTCTGAATGTCAGGAGAAATTCCCTGCACTCAGTGTAAATACTTTGGTATGAGCACAGACCCAGGCCTTTTTGTTGGATATCTCTGTCTCTCCGTTGTACGGTGGTAAGTGTAATTGTGAACAATATGTGTTTGTGAGGCATGATCCTGCCCAAGCTGAATATCTGCTGTGAGGTGCAGAGCACACTCTGTAGCTACCAACTTCCACGATAAAGGAGGGTGCTGAGCACTTTGCAGCTTACCCATTGGGTTTGGAGTTTCCCTTCCAGCTTTGGACCTGGCTCTTATGAAGTCATCTGAAGGGGGGATGGAGACACACTGGGTGATGAGAGAAGGTCCATCTCAATGTTCCTTTTCAGGGTGTGGGACAAGCTTCTTTTTTTCAACTCATCCCTTATATGACTCACTCAAGGTGTTTAATTTTTCTTTGTTGGCAGGGTGAGCCAGGCCCTAAAGGATTCCCTGGGGTTGGAGGATTCCCTGGCCCTCCGGTAAGGCTGATTTTACTTTTAAATATTCAGTGTTAATAGGTGTGCTAGGTGCATAGGTGCATTTGAAAATCCCATTGGGTGTTGATCTGTATGGTAAGGCCCCTATGAGCCTGTGAAAAACTAGTTGTAAGGCCTACAGGTTTTGTTCCTCAAGTGGAAATGTATCTAGGAGCTCTTTCTTAGGCAGATTTTGAGACAGTGGTGCTGCTGTACAACAAATAGCACAGTCACTGAAATGCTTTCATTTCCTACATTTGATTTGCAGTTTGCAGTAGGGATGTAAGCAACTACTCGAGTAGTCGACTACTCGATAAGCTTAGGCTTATCAGGTAGTCAAGCCATTACTTAACTATGCGTTCCCCCACACCCCACTTGCTGCCTCTGTATATGACACAGCAAGGGGGTGGGTGGAAGGAAACATGAGTCAGTGCTGTGGGGTAGCCGGCTTTAAAACCAATTCCTCCCAGTACCGTCTCCATGGTGCGGAGGGAAAGGCAGAGCTACAGCAGTCCTGGAGACTGTGAGAGCCAGGACTGTTCAGTCCTGGCTAAGGATGTTACGGACTAGTCGACTAGTTGACTATCTGATAAGCAAATGCTTATAGGATAGTCAAGTCGACTAGTCACTTCCCCCCACCCCTTGCTGCCTCTATTAGATAGAGGCAGCAAAGGGGAGGGAAAGAGGGGATACTTCAAAGTGACAGCACCTCACGGACCCTGAACTGAGCTCCATGCAGCACTGCCACTTTGAAATGCTGAGGTGGCATTTCAAAGCAGTGCTGCAAGGAGCCGACCTCGGGCTCCATGTGACGCTGCCCCTTTGAAACACCGCCATGGTGAGCTAGGAACTCTTGTACATTTTAAAGCTGGCACCCATATGCAGCCCGGAGTCAGCAGGACTTCCCGCCTGCCCAGGGCTGCACGCGGAGTTCCGCATTCCTCCTTTGAAATGTACAACTCCATCGACTATTCGACTAGTAAATTACTCGATACTTAACATCCTTAGTTCCGGCTTGCACTGGTTCTGGGAGCTCCCCCGCTGCAGCTTTACATTTTAATTGTAGTAAGAGCCCACTCTTAAAATCCAGAGCCATAGTGGTCCTGGAGCCAGCAGTCCCAACTCGTGCCACCCCCAGGAGCTAACCTGCAGCAGCTCTGCAAGCACCTCCCCCCTTATCAACTAATCAAGTAATTAATGGAAATTCCATCGACTATTCGATTAGCTAATTAACCACTACTTTAATATCCTGAGGCTAAGTTTACTCCACAGTGCTATTTCAGGATACTGGAATATCCCAAAATAGCTATCCTGCATCTTCACAGCAAGCCCGTTATTTCAGGCTTGCTATTCTGACGTCCCTGTAAACCTCATTCTGCGAGGAGTAAGGGATGTTTCAGAATAGCACTTGATTTCAAAATCTGGCACTGTGCAGACAGCACCAAATGACGAAATAAGCTATTTTGAAATAGCATTGAAATAAGTTATGCAATTTGCATAGCTCAAATTGCATATCTTATTTTGAGTTATGGTGCTATGTAGCTGCACCCCTAATTTGCAGGGGTGCTTTAAAGTCAGGACAACCCTGCACATGGCCACTAGATGGCACCATCTCTTAACAATCCTTAATGCAGTTTTTCCTCTAATGCTACTTAAACATAGCTTTTCTTTATTTAGCTTTAAAGTTGTAATACCTTGAGCTTTAATGCTCCATAATTCAGTGCTGTGTAACAGCCACACTGTCATGCATGAAGAATAACAGCTTTCCTGTTTATCAGGAGATTGGAAGGTTGTTTTCTACAACCTCAGCCATTTGTAAATACATTAACTTTAGTTAAATTTAAGGGACAAATATTTTATGAAGCTTCTGAAGCATAGGGTAAATTGTTTACAAATTGCTTTTATATATATATATATATATATATATATATGGAATTGTGCATAAAGAATATTTGTACTTGAGGCAGCTGTTATTCTAAACAAACAGTTTTATTGGGCTTCTTTGACACACCGGGTTTAAATTCAGCTGGAGCCATCTGGTACAGAGCTCTGGTAAATACTTTGAAATCTGCAGGAGCCTCAGCACACCCTGCAGGGCAGAAGCCTCAAGACCCCCTGGCTCACAGCTGTTGCCCAGCCCCCCTAATAGGGAGAAGTGTGGGGTTCCAAAAAATTATCTCTTAGAATTTAAGTCCTGCTTAGACATACCTCCATTCCTCTTGTTAAGAGAGAGAGAATATGTGGATGTAATTGTAGCTTGAATATGTAGCTTTATGTACCTTGAGTAGTCCTGTCTGAGTCAGTGGGACTACACTTGTGTGTAAAGTATGGCGTGTGCAAAAAATGCCCATAGAATTGAAGCCTGAGTAGTGCTTAGCCATTGCAACTCTCATGGAAATCAAGGCTTTGCACATACCTGGATTTGATCTCTATTATTTTATTGGGCGGAGGGGAGAGATAAAGAGGAAGAGTTCGTAAAGCTGTTTTTAAATGCTGGATGTGAAATTGCTGTGTTGATCACTGTAAAAGACAAAGGGGTTCTCTGTTTCCTGCACTGAACTATTATTTCTCAAATTTCAACCAGCTTTTTACGTCTAAGAAATCATTTGAATCTACTTTTTAATGGCAAATATGATATTGAACTAAAGTGAGAAGATTCTGCTTTTATAGTTTGTAGAGTTGTTTCATTTCCCCCCATTAGGAGAGGCAGCATAGTCCAGTGCATAGTTTGCTAGATTGGGAACTTGGAGACTTGGGGTATGTCTACACTACAAAGTTAAATCGAACTAACGGACGTTAGTTCGAATTAACTTTCATAGGCGCTACACTAGCGCTCCACAAGTTCGAACTTAATTCGAACTAGCGGAGCGCTTAGTTCGAACTAGGTAAACCTCATTCTACGAGGACTAAGCCTAGTTCGAACTTACTAGTTCGAATTAAGGGGTGTGTAGCCCCTTAATTCGAACTAGTGGGAGGCTTGCCCTCCCCAGCTCTCCCTGGTGGCCACTCTGGCCAACACCAGGGAAACTCGTATGCCCCCCTCCCGGCCCCGGACCCCTTAAAGGGGCACGGGCTGGCTACGATGCCCGTGCCAGGTGCAAGCCTGCCAGCACCCAGCTAGCAGACCCTGCACCTGGCACGGCTCAAGCCAGCCACCCGATGCCCCCCAGCCCTCCCCCTCTTCCCGGGACCAGGCTGGCGGCTCCCGGGAGCTTGCCCGGGACCGCAAGAGGCGGGCACCCGTCTGGTCTAGTGCGGACATCGTGGACCTCGTCCACGACCTCCACACTAGGCACAGGAAAGTGGCCGTCTAGGGCAGGAGAGCTGCCAGCCTGGCCACCCAGGAGCAGGTGTGCATGAAAATCAAGGGGGTCCACTGAGACGCCCGACCCTGAGCCCTGAGCTTACAATGGCCGTCCTGGGTCAGACCAAAGGTCCATCTAGCCCAGTAGCCTGTCTGCCGACAGCGGCCAACCCTAGGGACCCTGGAGGGGATGGACCGAAGACAGTGACCAAGTCATTTGTCTTGTGCCATCCCTCTCCAGCCTTCCACAAACCTTGGGCAGGGACACCACTCCTACCCCCTTGCTAATACCACTCCATGGACCCAACCTCCATGACTTGATCTCACTTCTCTTTAAACTCTGTTCTAGTTCTAGCCTTCACAGCCTCCTGCAGCAAGGAGTTCCACAGGTTGACTCTTTGCTTTGTGAAGAACAACTTTCTGTTACTAGTTTGAAGCCTGCTACCCATTCCTTTCCTTTGGTGTCCTCTAGTCCATCTTTATGGGAACTAATGAAGAACTTTTCTTTATGCACCCTCTCCACCCCACTCGTGCTTTTATAGATCTCTATCCTATCCCCCCAGTCTCGTCTTTTCTAAACTGAAAAGTCCCAGTCTCTTTAGCCTCTCTTCATATGGAACCTGTTCCAAACCTCTGATCATTTTAGTTGCCCTCCCCTCTCCCATCCTCTCTCTTCCCCTCTCCCACCTCCTTTTCCCAGTCTCCCCGAGTTTTGTTCAATAAAGAGAGAGTCTATTTTTGACCACACATTTTCTTTATTTTGTACATCAGGAAGGGGGGCTAGGGAAGGGCAAGTGGAAGGAGGTGAGGGAGGAATGGGGTACGAGCCCCCGATGGGGAGGACTGGGCTGGCTCTGCGGGCTTCTGGGGGAAGCTCTCCTGCAGCTCCCCAATTGCCCCCTCTCCCCAGATGGCAGCCTGCGGCAAGTGCAGCCAGTCTGATGGCCGAGTGCTGTGATGTGCCCAGTGTGGGCACTCCGGGCACTCCAAGCCAGGACTGCTTTGCAAGCGGGGCACCCCTGAGAACTGTCTGTCCGGGGTGGGGGTCGGGTCCCTTTAAGCGCAGCCCTCGGCTAGCCTGAGACAGCAGCTCCACGCTCTAAGTCCTCATCTGATGCCCTGCCGGCACGGCTTCCGGCCATCCTTAACCCCGGTTCAGGGTCCACTTAATGTGGACATGCTAGTTCGAATTAGCAAAACGCTAATTCGAACTAGTTTTTTAGTCTGGATCCGTTAGTTCGAATTAGCTTAGTTCGAATTAACTAATTCGAACTAAGTTAGTTCGAATTAGCGCTGTAGTGAAGACATACCCTCTGTTCCCAATTTTGCCACTGATTTGTGTGATTTTGTGATTTTTAAATTTTCTGTGCCTTAGCCTCCTCCTCTGTATTTAGGGTTAATAATAGTTACACAGGTTCCTGAAGTGCTGTGTAAATGTCAAGTGACATGTTATGATTCATTAAGTTATTGTACTGTTATAACTTCAGCTCATGGATTACTGATTCAGTGTTACTGCAAACTTCTCCTTGAGTGAGTCGGTGGGCAGCATTTAACATGGCACTCACATGATTGCTAATGATCTGTCCTGACACATGACCCAGGGAGTAGAAGATGCACCATGGATTGATAATGCTTCGATCTGACAATCTCAAAACATTTCAGTTTTTCCTTCTCTCAGTTTCAGAATGTATTTTTGTTATTTAAAAAAATCAAACTCCATCTCAACCAGCATGCTGCACATACTGCTAATTGTCTGTGAGGAAGGTTTTTTCTGGAGATAGGAGGCCCAGTAGAGGGTCAACCCAACCTTGCTTCTCTTGTGTATGTTTGTAGAGAGTTGATACACTCATTTCACCTTGGGGCCCCACAACATTTCTCTCCAGATAGACCTGGAAGTTAACATATGCAACTTTGGCTTTTTCCCACAGGGCTTTGGAGGTATCGGAGAAAAAGGAGAAAAGGGGGTCCCTGGCTTACCAGGTAGCAGGGTAGGTAACTTTACGATGGCTTTAAATCCCTGTTCTTGACATGAGATGTACAGACTGGAATTTTCAACTTGTTTGCAAAGTGTCTTTGTTTGTGTTGCCAGCGCTAGATGCTGTGCAGACACTCAACAAAAAGATGATACTTGTCCCAAAGAGTTTATGATCTAAATGTCAGACAACAGAGAGGCACACATAGAGGGATTGTTGGATTCAAGGAAACAGTAAGACAAAATTGATCAATCTAATAAGCAGTAGCCACCAACAGCCTAATAGTTGTCAAGTTGTTTGCAATGTGACGGCAAAGGAGCTTTGAGGAGGCATTTGGAGGAGGATGGTGAGGTAGGTATTGTGGATGTTTAAGAGGAGCACTTCCCAAACATGGCATAAAGCATGAAGGCGCTTGTTTGAAAACATGACAGAAGAACAATAGAGGCTACTAATGCAGGCTGATCAGAGTCAAGAATTGATATCTAGATAGTAAATCAGAGATGACTGGTGGAATGGGAATAGGCTATGAAGGGCCTTAGAAATTACAACTAACTTGTTGGGTTAAAATAGGGATGCAAAGGGGGATGGCATGGTCCAGGTGAGAGATGGAAAATTATCTCTGCAGCAGCATTTTGAATGGATATGAGCAGATCAGTATTCCCTGTAAATTGTGCACTTGTGCAGACTTGCAGAAGAGATTCAGATGCCACCTCAGATGATTAGCAGAGTGCCTGCAGATAGGTTTTGTTTCTAGTGATGGTTCACATCTGCACATGCCTTAGTACATACAAAAGAATTAACCCGCACATGGTTGGAAAAGATTAGAGGGAACATTGGAGCAGATACTGCTATTTGGCCATTCTTATTTTGTAGTCTCACCTGTTTTCAGTCCTTTGCAAACCTGTTCATCTATATATCCAAATGTACATCCAGCGTGACTCTGGAGAACATGCTCAGTCCTCACAAATTCCATCACCAAAGCTTTCATCCATGCTGTTGTCATCTGGGACTGTAACTACTGCCACCTTGCCCTGGGCCTTTCAAATGACAGACCTTTGAGATCAGTTCACAAGCAGAAGAAAAAGGCAACTGATATTCACAATAAACAGCTCTGTGATCTCCAGCGCAGAGCACCTCTTATGGGTTGTGCATCCTCAGCTTTAATGAAAGACCGAATTGAAGGGATTCTGCTGACAAGATAAGGACGTTGGGTTCCTTTCCTCATCTGGGCAAGTTTTGGTGCCTTTGCTCCAAAGATGTGACCAGCTTCTAGGATAAGAAGTGTCATGAGTAAGAAAAAATGAACATGCCTCCTTTGATTTTAAATCTTAACAATCCCATGTTCTTGTTTTGCCCCAGATCCATTGTTTTTCTTCTCCTAAGAACATGAGCACTAATACACTGTATATTTGGAGTCCCTCTCATATAGGACTAGAATTTACTCATTAGCCTTCTTTTGTGCAGACATTGATATTTAAACCCATATTTTGTTTTTTGTACCTGCAGTTTAGGTCATGCAGGCCAGATCTACAATAGACCTGGAAGGTCGGCTTATGATGTGCAACTCCAGCTACTTACCTAGCTGGAGTCATCTTTCCTTAAGACAGGCTTGGCACTGACCCCACTGGGGAGGCTGGCGGGAGCAAATGCTCCTGTCGGCTTCTCTTATTCCTCACACAAGCAGGAGTACTAGTCACTGGCAGGGGTGCCCTCAGAGTTGGATTTAGCGAGTCTTAACTAGACTCGCTAAATCAAATTCCAGAAGATCGATCGCAGCAACATTGATCTTCCATCTAGTGAAGATATGGGCTTTTAGATTTGCAGCTTCCCATGGATTAAAAACTGGCTAACTGATAGATCTCAAAAGCTAATCTCTGCATGTCATTCTGTGTTGGAGATGTGGTTAGCCTTCCGGTCAAGTCACAAAATTAACTCTTCTGGAATAGCAATAGTCCAAACTAAAAAGTTCCAAAAACCAAAAGATTCTTCTGCTCTTTGGGTCTTCTCTTCAGCCTGCATTCTGGGACCTGTTCCTAAGCTTTTCCTGGGCTACCTTTCAAACTCTTTCTGACTCTGGTATACAGCATTTGAATCCCAGGCTGGTTCTCTTAGTGTACCATTCTCAGACCTTGGCTCTCCTTTCCGCTTGACTCCTTTCCACATAACCTTCCTGACTCCCACCTGCTCAGATTGGGAGGCAGCTAATTAATTGTAGCATAGGTGTGGTTGGCCCTCTCTTCCCTTAAAGGGATCAATCACCTGAGACCATTCCCCTTATTCTAAGAAGTGCTGTTGGTATCTCAAACATGGTGTCTGCCAAGGGGACTTGCCCATTCTGAGCCCTGCAATAGTCTCAAAGTGATCCTTCAGACTACCGTGAACAACCTGCAGAGGGATTCTTTTCACATTCAACATGAAGACCAAAAGGATTCTGCTGCTTTTTGTCCTTCAGTACTTCAAAATTATTTTTCAAGATAAAAATGACCTTAGTTTTACAATGTGAAATTAGACACCAAAGTTTTAGTAATTTGAGGAACCAGGACAGATTTTGTTCATAAGCACTTCAACTGTGCTGAATATGGAAATGATTACACAAGATGAGCAACTTTTGGCCTGTATACAACTGAATTCTTCTGAAAATGGCTCTTGATATTCAAGTTAGTTAGGGTGAAATCTTGACCCTGTTTAAGTCAGTGATAGTTTTGCCATTGATTTCTGTGGGGTAAGGGTTTCTCCTTTAGATGTTAAGTTTTAGGCCAGGATTCATACATTTGTATGTGTCGCTACAGTACCTAGCGTAATGGGGCTTAAAGCTGACTGTAACTTTTGAATATGAAAGAAATAGAAAGGTTAAATAATACATATTTTGCTGTTTTAGGGATCAATGGGATTCGATGGACTTGATGGGATTCCAGGGAAAAAGGTACCAGGCTTATTTAATTTTGGAAATATTTTTAACATCTCGAGAAGTCATCTGAGTGTCTAAGGTCATCTCCTGCCCTCCGTAATTGGCTCCATGTCAATGTCACAGAAGAATGGAGAGTTGTACATAAGAATGTTTGGAAAACCAATGTAAGATTTTTCCTCTCTAACCACTTTCACAACCAGAGGTTTAGAAAGTATCCTGCACAAAGATCTGAAACTCTACACTCCCTCCCAGTGTAACCAACTCCCTACTTTTCCTGTGAGGGCCACCCTTCACGTAGTGTCCTTCACAAATGACAGTGCAAATGGTCAGTGCATTAAGTATCAGAAAGGCTGTGAAGGCCTTGTGCCCTTAGATGTACCAATGCAATGTGGCCACAGAACAACTATCCTAGCCATTTTCACCAACTTACTTGTAGGCATTAAACACTCATTGGCAAGTCTGTGTGGAGGGGCTAGGTTGGGTCCTCACTGTTTTCGTGTCTAGCCCTGTTTTCACAGATACTGTGAGAGTCTTTCCCAATATACTTTAAGGTGAATGATCGTGAGACAGAAATGAGCCTTGAGCAGAGGAATTTTCAACAATGCTGTTTATGAGGTGGTCTGTGGCTCTTCAGGATCACAGGCTGAAATAGAACCCAATAGATGTCTCTCTAAAAGAATTCCCTTTAAATGCAACCACAACTTGGCTTATTATTTACATTAGAATAGGTTTGATAGTCTTTCCAGGAGAGGACAGTAGTGCATTTAAGGCCAAAGGGAATTTTGGTAGCTATAATCAGCCTCAGGGTCCTCTGAATCATATTGCAACACATTACTGGGAAATGGATAGTCAGTGAGATAAGATTTTAAAGTTACATGGTTTAGTGCATGTGAACTGGGAGAGACGAGAAGGCAGGAGAGAGCAATTACATACTGGACATGGTTTGCTGAACATCCTCTCCCTCAGCACCAGTCCCAGCAATTCTGTCAGGCCCCTGGAAATGACATCGTGATCTTCCCTAGTTCACATTCTACCCCATCACTGCTGGCACCTTCCTAGTTGAGTAAGGCAAGAAAAGTGTCTTTTTGGAGCCCCAGTATGTTACTCAGTATGAGAGAGTGGAGACAGTGCTGCTACATCAGCTTTCCCATGGGCTAATCTTACTGCTCCTGCAAACCTCCTGTAGGACAAGAGACTGGGACAAGGATTCCAACACAGGCAGTGGAGAGCACTAAAATGAGGCCTCCCAAGATTCATCCCTTCTTGCTTTATAAGGTAACGTTGTCTTGTGTTTGTTTGACAGGGTCAGTTGGGTCTTGCTGGTTTTCCTGGGCTGGATGGAGTGCAAGGAATGAAGGTAACTCCTCCTTTTGTTGCTAGAAGAAGCAACAAAATACTGTTTCATGAGCAGACAGCATCAGGACACTAGTGAGGAGAGGCCAGGTGACATTTGCCAACGCTAGTTTATTTTTTGGGTGAGGGTAGGCATGGCTGGAGTACCAGACAAAGCTCAAATTACTGAACTTTGGGGCTGAATGGTCTGTAAATATCTACAGTTATGGGTGCTTTAGACATGCACATATTAATAGTAACTCATGTGGACTTCTTAACAAGGGGTTCTACAGAATGAGGTGAGCAGAGATGATGAAACTGACTCTGGTCCATATGTTGCTTTGATAAATAATATTTTGTGAACATGGTGCAAAGATGCCAGTGCAGTCTCCTCAGCTAGCAGGGTGCAGCAGGTAAGGGATAAAAACACCTTTCGTTTCATTATACAAAAAGTGTGAATTAGTCATGAACACAGAGATCATAAGGAAGAACAGAAGAGCAAAGGGAATAATTCATTAAAACAAGAAATCCATATTCCATCAAGGAATTACTATTAAGTTTGCCATGAAGGCAGATCTATTCATAATATCAGGCACTCTTCCTTCTCTGCTTTCCAGTCTTTGAAGAACTTGAAAACAATATGAATCTGTTTAAATTTACAGGGTGAATTAGGTGAAATGGGTCTTCCAGGCCCTCTTATTTCTATTGATCAAGAAAATGGACTTTTCTCAGGTAACCCTTCAGATGCTGTTTTGCAAAGTCATTTTAAATGCACCCATTTTAATCCACTCTATTACGTGCTGCTTATTTTTTCATGTTAGTACAGTTGATCCTATCAATTCACCATCACTGTTTTAGGGAGCCAAATTAATACCATTGATTTAGTGGTGTTAGTACAGGGGTATATTTGACCCAGTGTGCACAGCTTCAGATTTTGCCATATATCTGTAACTCCAAATGAAATGCCATGTTGTGTGAATACAGGTGGATGGAGTGATATGTTTAGAACATTGGTGATGTATTGTGTTGGTATTTTCCTGTGTATCTGAAGCCCAGAAAAATATCTAGCACCCCGATGGCTTATTTCAGTGTGGCAGTGCTATTAAGAGAAAACACCCCCTTTTCTCTCTTGCAAATAATAAGTTGAATGCCCCTTTAGTATTCTCACCCTCTCGCTGTTGCTGAATATTATTAAGGAGAATAATGTAGGAAATTCCAGGATGAATTAGGCACGGATGAGAACGTCTGTGGCTTCAGTGGTGAGAGTAGAAATTAGCCTCTGCTAACAGTGTTTTGGGGAATAAGACAATCGCCAGCTGGGGATAGGGAGAAATTTATGCCAGTGTTATTGTATTGGGTGAATAGGCCCATTAAAAAGGGATCAGCACTTTCCACTAGCACAGAGCTATGGCCAGTGTGGGAGATGGGAGTGGACTACATGGACTCTTCCTACAGGCCATTCTTAAGTTTTTCTCCTTTTAATATTTTTTTTGTCCAGTGGATGTGTCCGGAGATCCTGGGACTCCAGGGAGTCCAGGCCCTCGAGGAGATGAAGGGACTCCTGGTTTGCCAGGCCTCCCTGGCTCCCCAGGTCGCTCAGCTGTTTTTCAAGGTAAAGCATCTGCTTATACTAATTCCAAGCAGGCTGTTAGCATACTCTTTGCCCATTGGTTTGTAGCCATCTTTGCTTGTGTATGAATTGAACAGCTGTTGAGTCACTTAATAATAGAGGTGCTGAAATCCCTTCTTCAGGCATTGCAACATGCATAACTTCACTTACACACTCTGCCAAATGCAATAGCTAGACTGTTGTAACCCATGTGAGGAATAGTATTTTATGTGAAAACAATTTAATTCAGAGATACAGACAGACAACCTGGGAGAGCCTGTGTCTAGTTTTTATCTCATTCACAATGGTAGACACACAGGGTGCATCTACACAGCAGGGCTTAACTCAAAATAAGCTATGCAAATTGAGCTATGTCAGTTGTGTAGCTTATTTCGAAATAGCTCATTTCGAAATTGGGAGCGTCTACCCAGCACTTATTTCGAAATAGAGCACTCTTCCTCCGACTTCCCTTATTCCTCGTACAATGAGAGTTACAGGAGTCAGAGTAAGAAGTCCTTCACCTTGACAGTATTTCAACATTATTTCAAAATAACTGCCTGCTGTGTAGATGCGGACTGTTATTTCCAAATAACACTAGTTATATCTGATGCCCTGAGAAGTCAGTGGGCATATCTCAGCATATTTGCTGTTAATATGCAGCACAATCATGGCCTTCCTGTGTTTATATGTTCCCTGGCGAATGAGTTTGCTGACATTTTTTGTTCACAGAAACAGAATACTTCAAAGTAAATATTAGGAAGTCTGTTAAAAGTGACTTTTAAGTGTAAGTACTTACCCTGGAAACCTTAAGCCAGTGGTCTCCAACCTTTTTGAATTTAAGTGCAATCCAGGATCTACCTCAAATATCAATACTCTTGCCCCGCCCCCTTCCCTCCCCTCCTCGGCCCCACCCCTGCTCACTTGATCCTCCCTTTCTTTCCCATCCTCGCTCACTTTCATCATGCTGGGCAGAGAGTTGGGATGCAGGCTCTGGTCTTGGATTAAGGGATCTGGAGTGTGAGAGGAGCTTTGAGCTGCTCTTGGGGCAGGCAGTTGGGATGTAGGGGATTGCAGGTGCAGGCTCTGGGACGGCATTTGGATACAGGGTGCTCCACTATACATTATTCACTCCGTCACAGTAATAGAGCATTGAAATTGTGCTTCACATTTTCAGAATATTTCATGAGTTTGCTTAATTAGTTATTCTCACTAACCAATGTGACTTAACTGAGACTCTGCATTAATGCAGTATTTTCACTGGCCTAGGAAGTTGCCTTTTATAATAGTAAAAAAAAAAAGTGTGACTCTCAAAGGTGGCTATTTAGGTGTGTCTAGACTACATGGCTCCGTCGATGGAGCTATGTAAAGTAGTTTACCCGACATAGTCAATGAAGCAGGGATTTAAATAATCCCCGCTTCATTAAAATAAAAATGGCTGCCGTGCTGTGCCGACAATCAGCTGATCCGGCACAGCGCGGCAGTCTAGACGCGGATCAGTCGATAAGGGAAGCCTTTGTCGACCGCTCCATTATGCCTCATGAAACGAGGTTTACCAGAGCGGTCAACAAAAGCTTCCCTTGTCAACCGATCTGTGTCTTGACTGTTGCGCTGTGCTGGATTAGCTGATTGTCAGCACAGCGCAGCAGCCATTTTTATTTTAATGAAGCGGGGATTATTTAAATCCCCGCTTCATTGACTATGTCGGGTAAACTACTTTACATGGCTCTGTTGATGGAGCCATGTAGTCTAGACACACCCTTATTGTCTTCTCTGTATATGAAATTATAAGACTTCCTGCATGAGCATAATATCAGCCCCATGGGCAGTGGTAATCTTCATAAAATGAAAAATATCTAGATCCACATCCTGCTGGAATATTGGCTAACTACACTGTATATGCCTTGTTCTCTCTAGGGGCACCAGGTCCCATGGGATTTCCAGGTATTCCAGGTATTCCTGGTGAACCAGGAGACCAAGGGAGAGCAACAATTGGATTACCAGGTACTCCAGGGCTAGATGGTTTACCGGGTATGCCAGGACCTCCAGGACTCCCTGGTCCATCACGTATGTAAATTTCTTTGACCAGCTTTGGTACAGGATTAAAATATAAACAAACAAAATAATCTTTTGGAATGCTCTCTTGCTATATATGTATATTATTTACCACTGGAGACTATGTCTATCTTAAGTACTTACGTGGCCCCCATGTGCATAGTATATGAATGCCTCACAATATGTAATATATTTTTCCTTGTAAAACCCTAAGAGGCAGGGAAAAGCTATTATGCCCATTTTACAGGTGAGGAACTGAGACAGAGACTAAATAACTTGCCCAAGCTCATGCTGGATATCTGCCAGAGCAAGGAGTTGAATTGGGGATTTGTAAGTCCTAGGCTAGCATCCTGACCACAAGAAGGAGGGTATCAAACCTGGGACCTCATACATACAAGGCATGTGCAGTAAGCTACATGCCTCAGTTACTGATCAAGCATATACTGTAGCATTGATCTATGTTCCCTGTGTTCAGTAAAATGCCAGCTCTATTTACTCAGTTTGGATTATTTCATTGACTAATGGGCAATTATCAGACTAGTTGATCTCCAGAAAGGAAAAAGCATGAAAACCTAGTTATTTTAATTTTACCAACAAAACTTGGGTTGGTACACAGCAAATCACGTAGAACACGTACAACAAAATTACATTCATTAGCTGCTCTTGTTAAAGTGTACAGCTTTCAGTCATGTCTTGTTTTTCCCTGTGCTTTCATGGGTAGGGATGATTTCCCTGGTCTCTGTTGGCCAGAAGCTGGGAATGTTCCCTTTGAAGCTCATGGCATTGGCCACTGTCTGAAGACAGGGTTAGATGGACCTTTGGTCTGACCCAGTATGGCCACTTCATTCTTATGTTTTTATGAGAACTGCTCTGAGTATGTATTCAGGATGAGGAGTGCCAGATAGGACCCAAGGTATAAAGACTCATCTTTTAGTTGTAAGGATACTGGCCTTTTATCCATACTTTATTGCAGTCCTGTTTGGTATAATAACAGACATTCACATTCATATTGCTTAGAAAACAAGTGATAAATGAAAGGGTTTAATTCTGTACCAGCCTCCCATTTTAGACCATTGCCTTGTAGGCCAGGTAAGGAATCTCGTGTTTTGTGCCGATGACTTGCCTTCCCTTTAATTAAGCTGAACTTTCAGGATGTGTGGCTGACTTAAATAATCCAGCCAATGGAAAAAGGATGTGTTTTATGTAGTCCCTAAGTCTGTTGATATGGTATTGCTAGACAGTATCAAGTTAATGGGGAAGGCACAACCATTCCCTTATCAATAATAGACTCAGTCAAATACATAGAATTAGGTCCGTTCACTGCTGCTAAAAAAATGTGTACTTTTTGCAGCTGTTCGTTGAATTTGTTTGAATGAAGATTAGGAAGGCATGTGCTCTACGGTCTAGGCAGTATGTCAGAGTTAATGGAGTCCTTCGCTGGTTCTGCTAGAAGCTGGCCTGCCAGTTACTTTGGGCATGTCTACACGAGGAAATTATTTTGAAATAACAACTCCAGAAATAACTATTTTGAAATAGCATGTCCACACTACAGGGACGCCTCCAATTAATCCAAAGTAGGCTCCCTTAATGTGGTGCACTTTAGGGCCCCAGGAAGCACTGTTGAGTAATTACTTTGAATGACTCTGGGAAGTAGTTATTTTGAAATAGAAGCAGTGGAGTGTCCATGCTGCCACTATTTTGAAATAAGCATTATTCCTTGTGAAAAGCAGGAGTTATTTCAAAACAACCAGCCCGTTATTTCAAAATAATGGGCTTGGTAGTGTGGGTATTCTGCGTGTTATTTCGAAATAAGGGGAGTTATTTCAAAATAAATCCCTGGTGTAGACTAGGGCTCTGTCAGACAGGGCTGTGTTTTATTCTGACACTAAGGGTGTGTGGAAAGAATTTCAATTGTAATGTTTTTAAATCAGTTTCCCACTGTGTTTTCACTTTAACCTAAGTTCTTCTACATTTCCCTACATGCAGATCAATGTAGGGAATAATTTTGCAGTGGGTTGAGGGGAAGCAGGAGGGAGGGAGCAGATCTTTTTCATCTCTAGCTTCAGTAAGCCCATTTGCCCTCCAATCTCTTAGTTATTTTAAAATAAACTCCTGCTCCCAGCACACTGGCAAAGTAACTGAGAGAGAGGTGGGGGAGCTCTACAGGGGACAGGCTGTTATGGTGGGATGGGGGATGCAGTCTTTCACACTGTCAGCAGAGCCACTGTACACACACTAAGTAGCTCTGAGAGCTCCTGTTCCCATAGGCCTCAAGAACACAATGGTAGTGGAACTGCATAGCCAGAGATCCATTGATTTGCCCCCATTTCAGCCTCTATCTACTCCTTCTTAAAAAGCTTGTGCCTTAGGGTGCAGGGAGACCCCGCATAATATGGCTTCACAAGACATGTCGGATACAGCCTCCCCCAATAGGGTTCCAGCACTCTGTCCCGTCAGTACAGTGAAACTTCAGGAGTTCTGCAACCTCAGGTCCCAACATGGAAATGGAGGCTGGGTGAGGCAAGGTTTTACCTGAATAATTTGCACTGGTCTTTAGAACTGCTCAGGTTCACCTTCGTTTGGTCTTGTGCCAGTTGTTTAGTTTTTGAAATAAGAACCCTGGAAGACCAATAGAAAAGGAAAACCTCAAAATATCAGTACTCTGGGCTTCTTCTCTTGGTCTGTGTGGTAACCTATTAAGCCAAGGTAAACTTAACACGGGCAGTGTAGGTGCCCCTTTTGGTTACAGCAACCCGTGGGCCCGGCCAAGAGGCCCCGCCCTGGGACACTTCCTACCCTGCCTGCCTTACGGACTGCTGCCTGCGAAGTCGGTCACGCAGGTCCTCAGCTCCTTCGCAGTCCTGTCCTGGAAGGCTTTCAGTCAGGGCTTCCACCCTGGCCCTCCCGTGATCTTCGCTGCTTCGGGGCTTCTTCCCCTGCAGCTGTCCTCCCTCTCTGGGTCCTTGCCACTGGGACTTCCTTCCCCGCAGCTATCTTCCTTCCTCCCTCCCTCCCTGATGGTGCAGCTCGCCATTTTTAAATGACGCACCGCAGCAGACGCTGGGCGTGCTGCGCACCGGACACCTCCTCTCCCCCCGCCCCACGCACACTTCCTGTGGCCATGTCCGAGTGGCTCGAGGCGCTGGCGCATGTGCTATCGGGATGCTGCCGCGCCGCTCGCCCTCTTCCCTGAGATGACGGCGTTTCAGCGGGAGTGTGGGGCTCGGATGCCCCGTCACACACCTCCTCCTGTAAGTTCACCTGTCCTCTCTCCCTTTCCTCCTCCCCTTCCACAATCCTTGAGAGAAAGTCCACGTTCTGGTGGCTTTTACCCGCTCTGTGAATTATGTCGAAGCAGTAGGGTTGTAACAGTAGGTACCACCTCATGATCCGGTGATTTGTTTCTTTCATGGACTGCAGCCAGCGAAGGTGAGCGTGATCCGTCACTAGTAGTAATTGGTTGCCTAGAAGATAATAACACAACAGATCAATAGCCCATTTTACTGCCAGAGCTTCTTTTTCTATTGTTGAATAACTCCATTCCTGGGGGAATAATTTGCGGCTTACATATAATACCGGATGGTCATTCCCCTCTATCTCTTGCGATAACACTGCCCCTAGGCCCACTCCGGACGCATCTGTTTGAACATGAATGGTTTCTCAAAATCGGGTTGTATCAAGACCGGGGCCAGGGTCAGGCGATCTTTTAAATCTTGAAAGGCTCTCTTGCTAAGGGCCGTCCATTGCACACGTTTTGGCTGAGCATTCCTAGTTAATTCGGTCAAAGGGGTGGCTATGGTAGCGAAATTAGGTACGAATCGTCTATAGTAGCCCGCAAAACCCAGGAATTGGCACACCTGCCTCTTGGTTGTGGGCCGGGGACATTCTTGGATCGCACTTATCTTACTTATCAGCAGTTTTAGTTTGCCTTGCCCCACAGTATACCCCAAGTAGGAGACTTCCCTCTGCCCGATACAGCATTTACTAGGGTTTGTCATGAGCCCTGCTTCCTTTAGCTTTGTCAACACTGTCTCCAATCGCTAGAGGTGTTCAGGCCAAGTGGAGCTATACATCACTGTATCGTCAATATAGACGGCAAAGTACTGCCAATGTTTATACAACACTTTGTCCATTTATCTCTGGAAGGTGGCAGCAGCCCCATGTAGGCCAAAGGGCATGGTGGTGCTGGAGTAGAGAAGGCTGTTTTTTCTCTAGAGGTGGGTGTCAAGGGGATCTGCCAATAGCCCTTTGTAAGATCTAACATCGAAATATATTGGGCCTACCCTAATTGCTCCAGCAGTTCATCTACCCTTGGCATTGGGTAGGCGTCAAAGCATGATATCGCGTTTACTTTTCTAAAGTCAATACAAAAGCGTATAGCCCCATTGGGCTTAGGCACGAGTATTATAGGGTTTCTCCAGTCACTATGTGATTCCTCTATTACCCCCCACCGTAACAGGGTCTGTAGTTCTTCCTGCACGGTACCCAACATATTTCGGGGGAAGGGCCATATCACATCACGCACCTTCTTAACAGGTTCTGTGTCAATGTGATGGTTTATGAGGGACGTCTTCCCTGGGCATACTGACATGACCGGGGTGAACTTCTGTATCAACTGACGAACCTCGTCCTGCTGGTGGGGTATTAGGTCCTCACCTATCTGGGTGACCCCTTCCCCACACTCCATATCTCTGCACCAGAGACCCAACTTTGGTTCAGGGGTTCATGGTTCAATCATAAAGCTCTCTCGCAGCACCCATTTCTTTAGGAGGTTTACATGATAGATTTGGGTATTTCTCAGTTTCCCCGAGAGTTGAACCTCATAATCCACTTCCCCTATTTGCTGCCACACCTCAAATGGTCCCTGCCATTTAGCCATCAGTTTAGATTCTTGTGAGGGCAATAATTGCGACACGCGATTTCCTGGCTTGAAAGTCCATAATCGCGCCTTTAGCAAATTGTCTTTAGCAAAGTTTTGGAGGGCTTGCAATTTCTCCCGCAACTGCAAAATATACTGCACCATGCCTCATGCTTGGGATTCCTGCTCCTCCCAACTTTCTTTCACTATGTCCAGAATACCTCGGGGTTGGCGCCCATATAACAACTCAAAGGGGGAGAACCCTGTGGAAGATTGCAGGACCTCTCTAACTGCAGACAACAATGTGGGAAGCAATCTGTCTCACTCCCGGGGATCTTCTTTACAAAACGGCGCAACATCACCTTCGGTGTTCTATTGACCCTTTCCACTAGTCCATCCATTTGGATTTGATAAACGGAGGTCCTCAAAGTTTTGATGTTCAACATTTGACACAACTCCGTCCTTAACCGTGAAGTCACATTAGTCCCCTGGTCTGTTAAGATAGTTTGGGGCAACTACACCTGAGCGAAAATTTTCATCAGCTTAGCAGCTAACACAGGTGCCGTAGAGTGCTTTAAAGGTACTGCCTTGGGGTACCGGGTTGCATAGTCGATCAGGACCAAGATATACTGGTGCCCTGAACGAGATTGTTCTAGGGGCCCGACTAGGTCTAGGGCAACCCTTTCAAAGGGCACCCCGATTATGGACAGGGGTACCAACCGGGCCTTCGATACCCCTCTTGGAGAAGCCCTCTGATACTCAGACAGGATTCACAAAAATCTCGCACTTCTCTATAGATCCCTGGCCAGTAGAACCTCTGGGTCACTCGCTGTTGTGTTTTTTGCCAACCTAAGTGTCCGGCCCAGGAGTTAGAATGTGCTAGTTCCAACACATGTCATCGGTACTGGAAAGGTGCAAGTAGTTGTCGAATTTCCCCTTGGCCCTCCACAACCTTTACTACCCGGTAGAGACGGTCATCACATACCTCGAATGTTGGGAACTTCCTTCTGCGGGTGGCTCTGTGTCGCCTCCAGCCTGCTCCCATGCTCTTTGCAGTGAAGTGTCCTCCCTTTGCTCCTGCAGGAAATCTCCATCCTCCACTCCACTTATTGGGCTCAATTCTGTGGCAGTTTCCATCGCTGCATCCTGTAAGGTGGGGGTGACCCCCCTATGGGCTGCCAGCGCTTCCGTTGGCATCTTTGGAAGGGTTCCCCGGGTAACTCGGTGGGCCCACTCTCTCAAAACCCGTGCGAAGCCTTGCCAATCCCTTCCCAATAAGACAGGGTATGCGAGCGTGGGTGCTAAGGCCATGCGGCATGGCCTTTTGCGATGCCCATCGTCAAACTGAACCCACACCGTGGGATACGGGCTAACATCCCCATGCACACTGAATCCAAATTGATCCGCCCCCAGGCTCTCCGCTCCTCATGAAATCTGCCCGCACGATGGTTTGTCCACACCCCGAGTCCACCAGGGCTTCTACTGGGATCCTCCCTCCCCCCGACTCAAATCGCAACCAGTACCTGAATTCCTTGGGATGATGCTGTCATTGGGTTGGTCTCCAAGATCTGACCAAAGGTGCAGTCCAATACGGGACATTTGCGGTGGAAGTAGCCCTCTTGACAGCACAGGTAACAACTTACCTGGGGGTGAAATCCGATGCCCTGTCACAGGCAGCATTTGGTAATGGGCCAAATTTGGCTCTTCATTGAGTTGAAATCTGTGCAGTCGTATCCACTGACACTAGGACTCAGTCTGGCTCCATGCCACCTTCCCAAAGTAGCTGTTATTGTGGCTGACTAATGGAGCTGAAAGAAGTTTAGATTTCTTATGCCTTTGTTGATATCCTTTCCTCTGCAGGGCCAGTGTTTGTACCTGAAGAAATCCTCGATGGAGAACCTGGGGAACCAGGAACACCTGGACAACGGGGACCACCAGGAGTTTTGGGACTAAAGGGGACCAAAGGTGAAATTTCCTACCTTACCCCTTGTGTTGACATTGAAACCTATGCAAAGTGGATGTGAAACGCTACCTCACCAGAATCATTTTAGGCTCACTTTGCTCATTTTGCATTCACCGACAATACCAAGTGCAAATCCACATGAAGAGGTTCAGGCAGTGGAGATCCAATTATCTGTTTCCACAGTGCTGACAAACACTCTCGTTCACTCTGTTTTCCAGGGGATCCGGGTGATTGTGCTTGTGATGGAGGAGCCACAAGAGCTGGGCCAAAAGGAGCACCAGGCCCTTTGGGTCCACCAGGACGTTCTGGTGAACTTGGGGTTAAGGGTTCCAGTGGAGATCCAGGCAGCGTGGGTGCACAAGGGCCACGGGGGCCTCAAGTAAGTCAGGATAGGATTTCTTCAGTCTCTGCCAATTAAAAAAAAAGTATTGTTCAAAGTGGTCTAAATTTTAAAAAATCTTTCATATTTCAATGAGTGTTTCTGTTTGGTTGGGTAAGAAGGCAAAAGCAATTTGTAGGAATAAGGTAAAATCCTAGAAATGCCATCATTGGAAGTGTTAGAGAGAAAAATGGGTGAGGTCAATGTCTTTGGCCGCCTTCTGTTGGTCAGAATTCTCTGTGTCAGCTCAAACATTTGTCTCCCTGCACAACAGAAGGTGGCCCAGTAAAAGAGATTACCTCACCCACCTTATCTCTTTTATCCTGAGACCACATGCCAACAACAGTGCCGCCTACACCAATGTAAGGTAGTGATTCTGAGAACTCATTTGTCAGAGTGGAGACATTTAGTCGCCATATTGGGTTTTGGACCCTCTCTGGGCCAAGGGTTGGTTTGGAAATGAGAGATGCATTTGGATGAAGAAAGAGAGTAAAATGGTGAGCTCTTTGCATGTTGGTAGCAGTAAGCGTAAGAGCTCCTCTGTGGTACACTTCTTTCCTAGTTGCTGCTGCAATGACATTTCTAAGCAGAGTTTTTATGTTAAAAAATGAAGAGTGATATTTTCAAACTGTTGAGCATAAGTCATCTGTGAGGACTTTTGCAAATCCCACTCTAAATCATTCGTCCTTTAATTTCAGAATAACCATGTCAGCTCCAACTACCTCTGTACATTCATTGTTGATTTATTATGGAAACATTTTATATCTCATTTTTTTTTCTTGATCCTGATGACTTCTGTGGAGTGAAGGTCTTTCCATGTATATCCAGGTACCTGTTTTTTTCTCTTTCTGCCTATAGGCTTTATCTGGTCAACCAGGTTCTCCAGGCCTTAAGGGAGAAAAGGGGGATCCATCTTTTGCAAGTGGCAGAGGTCTCCGGGGGGATCCTGGTGCAATAGGAGTCAGAGGGCCTCCTGGAATCCCAGGAAATCCTGGCAGAGATGGATTGCTAGGTTTACGAGGCCTGCCAGGTCCTCCGGTGAGTTTATACATAATCAGTAAGAATGAGTGCTTCAAAATTGTAATAAGAAGGATCAATAACAGTAAAAAGACTGAATTGTTTGTCATGTTGAGGCCCACTGTATGGGTCCAGAGATCTAAAGCGATGCATTGGATTCATGAACTGACACTGTAGGGATAGACTCTATTTCATGTTATCCATAATTTCATGGAGTATAAGGCCAGAAGTGGCCATTCTATCATATAGGCTGATCTCCTGTGTAAATTTTACTTTGATGCCCCTATATTGAACCCAGTGATTTTAGTTAGACTAGTGTATTTCGGTCCTATGGAAACTAATTCATTGTATGCTGCAAGCAGAGGACAAGAGAGGCCCAACTGCCTAGGACCTTGGAATGACAGGGAATTATTTAGATGGATTAATGATGATGGCACTACTGTCTTTTAGCGAATATAACCCGGGGGTTATATTTGTTTTTACAAACTCCGCACCCCCGCTGCGGGCTATACTCGTGCATGGGATATATAGGAGGTTTTTCACTGGATGGAAGAGTATCCCCTCCCCCCCATCCTTTCACTACCTTTGCCGGGCTGGGCTTAGGCTCCCAGCCCGGACCAAACAACGCGGGGAAACTTCCAAGGGGTGCAGCAGCCGGGAACGCTCTGGAACGCTTGTTGCTCCTGGGCAGGGGCATGGTTTGGGGCGCCGGGGCAGGCGCTGGCCCGGGAGCAACAAGCGAGCGCGTAACGGGTCTGGCGAGCAGCAGCGGCGGCTGCAGGCAGGGAGGGGCACCCGGCTGGATCACGCAGGAGCAACAAGCAACAGGCCCCGGCCCCACTCCTGTGAGCCGTGGCCGCCTACAGACGCCAGACGCTGCTGCTGGACACAGAGCCCCGCGCCACAACTTGCTCCGGGCTCCTTCCCTTTGTCAGCCTGGGATGGGAGCCTCCTGCCTTGCGCCTCTGCCCCAGCTCCAGAGTGTTCCCTTGTTTCTGCGCCCCTTGTAAGTTTCCCTGCATTGTTCGATCGCAGGCTGGGAGCCTAACCCCCCGCACCGCAAATATACCCCCGGCACAGTCTTGTATACTCCGCGGGTTATAGTCATGCGCGGGGTATACAAGATTTTTTTTAACTGAAACAGCAAAAACCATGGAGTGTATTTGGGTGCGGGTTATATTTGGGTGTAGGGTATATTCGCTGAAAAACGGTACCTGTATATGTGTATAGGAAAGTGTAATTCACAATTCTTGAGCTTGGTTTCTCACAGCAGCAGTATCTTCCCTAAATTTTCAACCACCCTAGCATGATGCCTGTGACACACATACAGGATGGCCACAGAATCATTCGTGACCTTCTGCATTGCCCAGGCCAATGATATTCTGGTGTTTTGAACAAGTAAAAGTAATTAGAATAAAGGGCTTTTGCACGCTTCTGACTCAAGAGTGACAAAACTGGAGTGAGAGTAAAGTGCTATAAGAATTCCAGTGTTCATGTGGACCACAGTTTGGATAATCTGCCCCAAAATCCTTAAAACTCCAGTAGCATCTATGAGATTACAGGCAAAGATTTCTGTGCTGTCTTCTAAGGATTTATCTTCACTACAGCTTGCAGCCCTCTTTTAACACATGACAACTTACATGACCCATCATAAACTGTGGCACAGAGAAGGAGCAGAAGCACATTTCCTGCTCCCACAAGTCCTACTTAGGGCTTGTCTACACTACACACTTCAATCCTCTTTTCACACGCATCAATTCACATATGACAAACTGTAGGGCATATGAGCTCTAAATTGCCTTATTAAGTCCATTTCTTAGTCTTCAGCATCTTGAAGGCACAGCTCACATGGCAGAATGAGTGGGGCCAGGGGTAAAGAGTGCAAAGCAGGAGTCATATATGGGTTGGAATTTGAAGTGCCCAGCTGGATAATGAATGTAATATTTACACTTACATGCAGCTGAGCAGTGTTAAGCAGGACACTTTGTTAAGGAAAATTTATTTCAGAGGCTCTCGCCCTCTTAACAGGAATTTCTCCTTCCAAGATTCTCTTCAGCACATCTCTGATTACATAACCATTAGATAAATGATGGGTAAAGTCTGAGAGACAGAGAATTCTCAAGTCACAGGCACTACTTTAATTTTAAGATTTTTTTTAAACAAAAGATACTATCTATCAAATTATAAGAGTCAAATACTGAAATAGAAACGGCTGACCATTAACCTTATAAGTAGAAACACAGGGAAACAGCTTTCAACTTGTATAATTCTTTATATTTTAGCATATATAATGTATTATGCAATGCTTATAGAGGTAAGTAGAGTCTCCTGAATTTAAAAGATTGTGAGCATTAAATTTACAAGATTTCCATATACTTTATCAAACACATTTGAAACTTGCTGCTAAGCATGCCTCACAGTGTCCAATAGAATCACTTAGAACAGCACAAAACACTTGTCAAAACTGTGGCAATGTGCAGTCATTCCAGGTGTGCTTGGTTCTCAGCTGTAGCTGTCTATTTATTATGTGTAGGGTGATGGCGGACTAGGCTTTCCAGGTGAAAAAGGCTTGCCAGGATTGCCTGGCTCCAAGGGCCGGCGCGGAGAGAGTGGTCTTCCCGGCATTGGTTTCCCAGGTCCTAATGGAGTGAGCGGCCCTTCAGGTGATCCAGGAATCGATGGTTTTCCCGGACAACCAGGTCTTCCAGGTCCTCCAGGTAGGCCTGTTAGGAACTACTGTCCTCTTGAAAAGCTGCAAGGCCCCTAAAAACCAGCCAGCCAAAGAAATAATCCACGTCATAACAGGATCCCAGTATTTTCAGAGCAGTAAACTAGATGTCTATTTTCAAATTAAATGTGTGGATAGTCTGCAGGCAAATCAGACTTGATAATGCATCCTTCATTTACTCACATAATCCTACTGAAACGGATGAGATTACTACATGAATATGGACTATGCATGCCAGTAAAGGATACGGGAAGGGGATGCTGATTAAAGCTAACTGTGGTAGAACAAACAGTTTTACAGCCAGCTGCAAACCTAAGGTGATTTCCTGCTAGCAATGTGGTTAAGATGAAAAGCTTTAGATAAAGAAGATCATAAGTATAGCTACATACAATAAAATACATGCAAGACTCAGTGGCCATGGCAATCAAACATAGAGATTAGTTATGATTGATTTCACTAGGTTCTGCTTGTCTTTAGCAAGTGGTACACCATCAGTGAGTGTGTTGCAAGTTCGACATGCCAATTTACAAAGAACATGAATTGTTGCTCTCCCTGGCTAGAAAGCTCTTTAGCTCCAGCTGAAAAAGTTTGATGCTCTTAGCTCTGGAGGTCCCCGTTCAATCCCTGATGATTTTGGCCAGAATAACAGACACCACCTGTAGAGCTTAAGAAATGTTGCAGGGCAGATGTTGTATTTAGTTTGATGTTGCCGATATGACCAATCAGAGCTAGGAACACTTAATGACAAGTGGAGATGTTTGTAAAATTGGGCTTTATATGTGATATTTCAGATATGCCAGAATCTGGAAAATGGTCTCACTACCGAACTATTGAACATAAATAGTCTTTATGTCTAGATTTTAAAGCTGACTTTATTAAGGTGATGTTAACAAAAGCAATATCTTTTCTGCTGCTACTTTTCATTATGTTTTCCACTTTGTGTATATTTAACCTTCTGTATTTATAATACTTGCATGATTAGTAATACAACTAAATATATTCACAGACATAATATTTTCCCCAAAACAAGTCACTGCTAAAATGACATTGAACTGAGTAGAGTTATTCTTCTGACTCTGAATCTCAGGATAAAACCAGACATGTCTACATTGTACACAATGAGAAAAGTCTGTGAACATGTTTGGTCTACTGTTTGAAAAAAGGTGCTTTCAGTCTTATGGGTTTTCTGACTTTGTTTAATCTGTGCTCCTTTGCTTGACTGGTATAGGTGACTGCTGCTGCGGTGAGGAGGTTGGTAAAGGAGTCTTAGACACAGAGGGAGGTGAGAGCTAGGCCTTATTGGTGGCCAGAATAGCAAGGGGAAGATTCCCCATTTTTCCCATCATTGCACAGACACACAGAATGGCATGTAACATAGCAACCATATTCCATGTGGTTGTTATAATAGTCAACACTGGCACTCCATTGAAACTTTCTACACGGGTCTTTTCCTAACTCATGTCTTGTACTAAATGCTAAAAGCTCTGATAACCAATAACTGTATGAATATATTTATATGTCTTTGCTTATTAAAACAACTCTCACAAGGGCTGCTACATGCAGATTGCATCATAGGAATGCAGCAAGAGGGAATATGTGATTATGCACTGACATTCCCAGCCTCATGAATACTGGGTATGAAATGGGTAGCATCATAACTCAACACATTATGCCCCACTTACAATGAATGGCTTTTTTGTAGAAGAGCACCTGTCATCAGAGAACATAGAAACGTGCGAATAAGTCATTAGCCAACTCAATTTACACTTCCAAGATATTGGTGTGGAAACTGAAAAAAATATACCTCCAATACTTAAAAATCATCACATTTATTAAAACACTTTTGATGTATTAAGCTTCATCTAACATTAAAGATATCTGCTTGGTCAGAAGAAATAATTGCTGTTTACACTGTACATATTGGAAGGTTTTATGATGAAGACGAGAGAATATTTTTAAAAAGAGACATTCACCTACTGAAATTATCTTGCCAAAGGCAACAACAAGGAATTTTGCCTAAAACCACACAACATGCAGCTACAATAGATCAGATGAAAATTCTCATTTAAGTAATAAATACTGTAATAGGAACTGATTGTGCAAACCTACATTTGTTGGATTCCTATTCAAGTGGTTAGTCACACTGACTATCATTTGTTAATGACTCCCACTGCCTTCAACTGATATCTTTCACCGGGGGATAGAATATTAGAACAATACTTCCGCACAGTTAGGGTATGTCTAAGCAGCAACAATATTTCGAAATAACATAGTCCACATCTACACAGCAGGCAATTATTTCAAAATAATGTCGAAATACTGTCAAGTTGGAGGACTTCTTACTCTGACTCCTGTAACCGTCATTGTACAAGGAGTACGGGAAGTCGGAGGAAGAGTGCTCTATTTCGAAATAAGTGCTGTGTAAATGCTCTCAATTCCAAAATAAGCTATTTCAGAATAAGCTATGCAATTGACGTAGCTCAATTTGTGTAGCTTATTTTGAGTTAATCCCTGTTGTGTAGACATACCCTTCGTGAGCAGTATTATGAAATTGCTCAGAAATGCTATTGGATTACTCATTTTGTTCCATTGTTGCAATTTCCAGAAGTCTCTCACTGTGTTTTCACAATAGATTTGTTCTCCTGGCATTTGGAGGCCATTATGAAAACATATTAAGTAGCTGGTGAACATTAACTTTGGTTACTTCATTGTGCTATCAGACCCTAGAAATATGTGAAAACTGTGTCCTTAGCATATTACCATTGCCCTTCAATTGCTCCACAAATACAGTTCCCATTGTGCCAATAGTCTATTGCTAGCTAGTTACATAAGTAATGGACATGTCATTTTTTGGATGTTAATTTAAGCAAAACATGTGTTTGAATATAAAAATGTTAATTAAACTGCCCTTTCTGAGCTAGTTAAGCATCTGCGGGGCTGTGTGGCCTCACAGCTTAGAAGAAACTTTGATCCTGTCTAAATGTGCCTATATGTAGACAGCAAACCGAGCATTAAGATTCTGCCACCTAAGTATGTTTCCTCCAGCTCTCTGCTTCTAAATATAAATCAGACTGGGGAATGTTTCATTTTATTTCTCTAAATGTGATCCTCCTTGCTTTAATTCTAACATGAATTAAGAATTAAGAACTGAGCTGTGGTACCAAAGAGCAGTGGTTGGTTTTAAGACCACACCAGTGTACAAGTGTTGTTAGAAATGTTTGTATATGTGTAATTCATGGGGTTAGTCACTTATAAATGCAGTCTGTTACCAAGTAATGCCTTGCATCAGGTAAAAGTGAATTTGAGCACTGATCTTTGGTCTTCCAGTATCAAAGCAGAACATTTCTGTTTCTTCTTGTACATGCACAGCAGTGTCGAAACACAAGTACATTAGAGCCCTAAGGTTTTCTTCCCACTCCCTGCTCCCAGTCAGCTTCATATCTCATTAGCTGAAGTTTTGATCCTCCAGCAGCCTTGATTAACTAGAATTTGTGATTTGAGTCTTTTTCCTCCAGCCCCAGTCTTGTGATCACATGAATGGGAATCTCAAAGTCATAGAGTTTGATGTTATGGGGGGCAAGTAGAAGTGGGATAGAAATTGGACATCATTAGTCCTCATTTCGCTTTTTGGCGGGTGGAGGTTCACATTTGAATTGCTAGACCTGAACCTGCCTTCCAGTTTTGGTTCTGGTCTGGTTCCCAAACCACAAGGGGCCTGTTTTCTCCCTGTGGTTTGGATGTTGCCCAATCTGTATAACTTTCATGAGACTCACAAGACCTTTGCCAGTTTTACTGAAATCTCTTGAAAACAGCCCACAAGGTTTTGATGTCATTGACCCTAAACTAGAGATCTGATTAAGCCTCCAAACTAAATGGAATCCATATGCCATCAGTAGAAAAGACCTGCTATGTCATTTAGTCTTTCTTTTGGCCAGAGCCTCATCCCGCATGGGTCTCCTATTCCCACGGTTGATAAAAATCAGAAGTAGTAAACAATATTGTTTATCCAGGGTCAAGGATGCCGACTGCTTCTACGGGCTCTTGGGCTGGGTGGGGGGGGGGGGGGGGGGGGCTCTGTGCTCCCAGAAGGGGTGGGGCCAGGGTCAGCCAGTCCTCTGCACTATACACACTGCCTCCCCGCCCTTAGAACCGCTCAGAGTGCACAGCGTTCCAGCAGCAATTTAAAGGGCCCTGGGCTCCAGCTGCTGCTGCAGTACCAGCAGAGATGGTCTCCAGCCCTGGGCCACTTTGAATTGCCAGGCCCCAGGGTAACTGCCCCCATGGGCAGGCCTGTCCTTTGTATAATTCTATTGCCTTCATTGGATTTAAACCAGAAATGACTTTGTCTTAGTGTCTCTTACTAATAAAACTCAGAAGCCACCTTAGAGTTGCCTTTATTTGAAGGTTGTCAGTGTTGTTTCGAAAATGAGGGGATTGGGTTGCAAGCTCTTTAAGAATTTGTTTTACAAAAACAAGATGCAGCTAATCCACAGTTTCTTATTGGTTACTGAACCTGCCCAAAATATTGCACCAGTTTGGATGGGCCAGCATTAGTAATTAGTGTAGTAATTAGCTATTTAACTTTTTGTATAAAAAGACTCCAAAGGGGGAGGGGGGGAGAAACAGGAAAAAAATCCTCCTTCCCCCACCTTCAGAAATATGATCCTAGGCTAAATCTAAGGATCAGGTCTGAAGTGACATTAGTTAAGACAAAATATATTTTTAAATCCTTTAGGTTTTTGTTTTTAGAAGGTTAATTTATTCTAGGGGATTTTAGGCAATTAATGTAGGTACTAGCCCTCCAGTCATTTTATTTAAGCAAACACCTACTGAAGAAAATGAGATCTTTTTCTTAATATAAAGGAGCTGCAGGATCTATCTCAGTATTCATGTGTTGTTAGCAATACTGTATCAATAGAGTGTCAAATTGCCAAGAGTCCGATAAAGGGGAACATTGCTAACATAAGAGATTTATCAAAAACATTTGATAGGGTGATGTCTTTAATAATGCCACACATCTCATTCTACAGATAAATGAGATCTTTTCTATGGGAAACGGAAGTAATGGAATAAGCTGTACTGCTATTGATTCCTATATGCTCTTACTACACTAACAACTAAACCATGTGGTTATTTTTCAGACTGATGAACTCTAGAACAGTTGGTTGAAGAATGGCCCAGTAGAAAGACAAACACAGGGACAAAGATTTTAAAAAATGTTGCCTATATTTTGTCTCCTGCATTGATTTTTGTCATTAAATAAATCACTTGAGTTTTTAAAAGTCCTGAGCCACCCACTAGCTGACTTGGTACCTAGACTGTATGCTTCTTGGGGCATGGACTTTCTTTTCAATCTGTGTTTTTCCAGTGCTAAGCACAATGCATCTCTGATCCTTCACTGGAGCTCTTGATCATTGCCATAATACAAATAATAAATAATCAGTTTTTATGTTTAATTTTCATCACCATTTTATAAATGGGGACACAAATATGGTTATACAGTGAGTCATTTTCAAGCCTGGATTAGAAAATAAATCGAACTCCCCCCAGACTTGTCCTCTAGCCATTAGTCCAGAGTTCTTCTCTTTAGTTTAGTGTCAGTAAACTTAGAATATCAACAATGTTAGCCATGACCCTCTCACAAAGTAATAGATTTTGTTGAGGAAGAGTTACCCTGTGGCAGACGAGAAGGTGATTTGCAGTGTGGCAATGTAACAAATTAGTGGTGGTGATTTGCACTGCATCAGTTGTTCTTTAAGTTATTGCTCATGTGCTTTCCACATTAGGTGTGCGTGCTCACCACGTCCACTGGTGCTGGCAGATTTTCCCCCTAGCAGAATCCACAGGGGAGCGGCATTGGCAACCCCTGGAGTGTTGCCCCCATCCATCGCTGTGCACTCTCCCCACCCTCACATCTTTCTTACTGGAAATTCCAACAATGGGGAAGGAGGATGGGTTCTGGAATGGACATGAGCAACACATCTTGAAGAATACCAGTTACAAAAAAGTAACCATCTTTTCGTCTTTGAGAGGTTGCTCATGTCCATTCCCCATAGGCGACTCCAACCAGTACTCACAGAGGCAGGTTCAGAGTCTCATAGATTACAGTATGACCCTGCCAAATCCAGCCTCCTCTCTAACTTGCTGCATGAGGGCATAACGGGCTCTGAGTATGTGGACCGATCCACATGTCTACCACTGCAGGGCTGTAAATACTGGAGAGGGGATTGTGACCTCCTTGGCCAAGTGCTCCCTGGATTAGCTAAGTAGAGGAAATCTAACTACAATGAGTCAAAGACAACAGTTCTGATGCCCTGTCACTGGTGGCAAGAAGAAATTGAGGGGAGCACACAGCACCCCTTTCACCACACCATGGTGATGCCACTCCAGGGGTCACCAGAGCCACTCCTCTATGGATGTTGCTAGGCAAAAAACTTTCAGCGCCGGTGCATGTGGCCAGCATGCACACCTAACATGGAGTAGACATGAGCAGTGCATCTCAAAGAACACCAGTTCTGAAAAGAAAACGGGTCTTTTCACTCACTTTGCTCATAATTTAGTCCGAACATTCAGTGTCCTAATTGTAACCAGCTAACTACAAAGGAACTGTGTGTAGTTTCAGTATATTTCTTTTTCTAGGAGTCACCATGCCCTGTGCAGTTCCAGAAGCGTTTGGTGCCCCTGGGCCTCCAGGCATACCAGGACGCCCAGGTATGGAGATTGACTTTTAATACTCTGTGTAATACAGTGGTTTATTGCCCGTGTGCTAAGTCTCCCTCCAGAGAGCAGAGATCCTGATCCTTAATCACAACTAAACAATAGCTTTTCTGTAGCACAAGTGGGTGGCGCTTGTGCTTGCTTCCTGGAGGCGCTCCGTTTGATTCACACTGACTGTTGTGCTGTCTATAGATGTGTCCTACTTATATTCATAGTTCTGTGAAAGTCATTGTTATTGAGGGATGTAGAGAACTTCTGCCCTTCAATGTAGCTCCCCAAAACAAAAGACTTGTTCTTTTCTATTTAAATTGATGGGATGATCACGGAGTTGGGGCAGCATTGACTAGTTTAAATTAGTACCGTAGGTGGCTTTTTGAGGTTAGCTTTGCAGGGAATATCTAATCCCACTTCACAATATTATGCTTGTGTCTCCCATCCTAAACTGATACTGTTTTTAATCCTCAGGTCTCAAGGGCAGCCCGGGCATTCCAGGCAGCCCAGGCCAACCTGGATTAAGTGGGTCAAAAGGACAACCAGGCAGTCCTGGAGCCATAGGACTGGTTGGCACACAAGGTAAGAAATGAATTAGGTAGGAAATTTGAGACTGTCTGTTTAATGTACAATATTTTGTCAGCAGAGATATCAAACTCTTTCCCTGTCCCCTTCGGTTCATGGACACGCAGACCGCTCCCCATCCTGCTGATGATCACTGTTATTTTAAAGCCATTGCTGCATGGGAAAATAATGTTGGGGAAATATTGAATGAATTTTTATCTGCCTTTAAAATTTTATGAGGAGAGATTAATAAGACTGACTTTTCAGCTTGGAAAAGAGAGGACTAAGGAAGATATGATAGAGGTCTATAAAATCATGACTAGTGTGAAGACTGCAAATAAGGAAGTGATTATATACCTTTTCCTAACACAAGAACTTGGAGCCACCAAATGAAATTAAAAGGCAGCAGGTTTAAAATCAACAAAAGGAAGTATTTCTTCACACAGTGCACAGACAGTCTGTGGAGCTCTTTGCCAGAGGATATTGGGAAGGCCAAGGTTCATAAAAGAACTAGATCAATTCATGAAGGATAGGTCCATCAATGGCTGTTAGCTCAAATGGGCAGGGATGGTGACTCTAGCCTCTGTTTGCCAGAAGCTGGTAATGGGCAACATTGGATGAATAACTTGATCACTCTCTGGGACACCTGGAATTGGTCACTGCTGGAAAACAGAGTACTGGGCTAGGTGGACTTTTGACCCAGTATGGCCATTCTTATGTTCTTATTGTGATGAAGGAGCTACAACTAAGGAGAAGAGCCAGCAACCATGTGACCATTGAGCTCACATGCTCTGTAGGACCCAGTTTGGGAACCATTGATTTTTAGTATAAAATGGGTTTGACAGCTACACGAAAACCCTAGTCGCTTGGTGGTATGGTAATCAGCATACAACATTGGAAACACAAATGCTGTTATTTTTGTGATGTTTGTAGTCCGTCTGTAGGCAATGTGCCATGCAGAAAGGCAGAAAAGTCAGAAAGGAGGAATTTTAAAGCATGTTTTCCTTCTGCCTGTCCCTGAAGAGACCTGGTCTACATGAGAAAATCATTGCAGAGGCATAGCTGACATGAAAATGCGAAGTTGTTTGTCCTTGCAACCATTTAGCAACACTCTTGACAGTGTTCTTTCAGCACTTTTGCACACCCTGCTTTCCAGCCATTGTTGTACCTGTGTGTTCTAGGGCTGAATCATCATCGCATTATGCCAAATGCTGTCCTACGGATACAAGGGCTTTTGGGTGATAGCCACTCATGAGGCACTGCAGTGTGGAATAGAGGGAGAAGGCTTGGGTGAACATGTGCTTCTGCAACATTTGTGATTGTCACTGAGGCGTGGGGAGTCACTGGGCCCTGCATCCCATCCTCAGCCAGATACAACTGTCAGCAGCTAGAACGGAAGGTTTATTAGTCAACAGGGACAAAGGGTAGAACAAGCTTGTCAGCGCAGTAAACAGAAGCAGCCAGTACAATCCATCTTGGAGAGAGGGGGCTCAGAGCCAAGGGGCCTGACTTCCATGTCTGCACCCCAAAGCCAGCAAGAGTCACCCTTTCATCCAGACGCCAGCCCTGGAGCCAGCCCCACCTCCTGCCTTTGTCCAGCTTCCTGGGTAAAAGGTTACACCCCTCTTCTCAGGTTACAGAAAGCATAAGCCATTGTGTATGTGATGGAGGCTATCACCCCGAAATTCCCAGCACCAACTAGGCATTGGCATACTGCCCAGGGAAACTGGTGCACACACAGGGTTACAACAGGATAGTAGGAATCACATGCAACATAAAGCAAACGGAGTGACTACAATCCCCACTTCATTACAGTGATTTCCAGCCCTTCCTAGTGAGTAGGGATGTTAAATTTAGATTAATTAACTAATTGAATAGTTGATGGGATTTCCATCAGCTATTCGATTACTCGATAAGTGTGCCTCCGCCTTTGAATTGTAGCAAGAGCTCTGCCAGGCTCCTGCTACAGTTCAAAAGTGGAAGCCCCACAGGGAGCATGAGGCCAGGAGAGGACTGGCCCCACGCTCCCTGTGGCACTTGAGCCTTTGAAAAGTATAAGCACCCTGGCAGCGCTAATGTACATTTCAAAGGCAGAATTACAGGAGAACCTACACAAGCAGAGACTGCTTCAGTCGCCTCTCGTGCCATTTCCCACTGAGCCTCTACCTCCGTTGCCCCCCACGGAGACAGTGCTGGGGGGAACCGGCTTAAAGCTGGCTCCCCCCCCAGCACCAGCTCCCCCTTTGCTGCCTCTCTCTGATAAAGTTCACACCTTTATTAAACATTCAAAACCAAAGAATGGTTCTGTTTTCAAAACTATTTTTTAAACAAAAAAGTACATTATTTAGAAATGCTAATTAATATGGATATTTCCCCTCCTGTTATGTATTATCGACTGGGCTTTTCTTTTAGGCTTTTCTGGGCCTCGTGGAGATCAGGGACCACCAGGGCTCCCAGGACTCGATGGAACAGATGGTTTCCCTGGAAAGATGGGAGCTCCTGGCTTACCAGGAGCAAAAGGAACTCCTGGTGAAGTGTTTGGTGCTGAAAGAGGTGCTCTGGGTGAGCCTGGCAGACCTGGATTTCCAGGAGATAAAGGGCTCGCTGGCGAACCTGGATTTCCTGGACAGAAGGGTGAGCATCCTTGCAGATGGGTTCCTGGAATCTGGAATTGTTTATCTTGACCACCAAAAACAGTTACTTTGTAGTTTTCTTTTGAGGCCAGTTCCTCTGAGCTTTCTGTAGTTCTGTATTTAACTGAGTTTCCCTGAGCTTCTAGTGTAATTCTGAGATGATGTATAGAAGCTTTAACAACAAGTAACTTTATTCTCACTTGTTCAGTAACATCCTATCTCTCATTTTCAGGTGTTGATGGAAGGCCTGGCTTACCGGGTTTTAAAGGTGAACAGGGTAATCCAGGGCTCCCAGGTATTGCTGGCTTGCGAGGACCTCCTGGTCCTGGAGGTCTGTTTGGAATTAAAGGAGAACCAGGTCCTAGGGGAGCAGGTGGCTTCTCAGGATCACCAGGTATGTAATGTCTCCGATGAGGTTGAGTGGGTTACCCCAACACCAGGAAGTTAAACAAGCATTAGAATAAATTTGCCATTTGCTAGGAGTTAAATTCCACCCATGATTGCTTCCCAAAGGAACTGGATATTGCAAAATGTGGGCCATGGGCCATCCTCCCAGCCAGAGATGGTGCTATCCTGTTGTAAGCCATTAGAGGAGAAGGTAGAGTGAGATATAAATGTGCAGTTTTAAAATTATTTTGTTATAACTATTTGCAGGATAAATGGCAAATCTCCATGTCCATGCTTTAATTTCAAATATGTAACAGATTATTAGAAAAATTACTCTTGTCAGAAGGTAAAAATCCTATTAACGTTTATGGACTGAAAAATGCTGGGCTTCTCAATGAAACGATATGTATCTGTTTCATCCCCTGAGACAGCGGGAGACCATCTTGATTCCCCCGTCCTCGCTTCATGGGCTGAAGAGACTCTGAATAGAGCAGTAGCTCTCGAACTACACTACACAGGGTCTTTTCTGTTAGCACAGTATGCAACATTATGACAATGAAGCAAAGGAGGGACCAGAGGTTTAGTAGAAAATAATGGTCTGTGCAAAGATCTGTCTCTTACATGATGGTTTGCAGAATGACAAAGCTGGAGAACTATGGGAGCAGAGAAATAAAGTGAAAGTTATACCCTAAATTTTAAAAAAATAGAAACAGGACAAAAAAAAATGCTGCTATGGTTAATCAGAGCTAAAGAGGCAGTTAGAGGCAACAAGACATCCTTTAAAAACTGGAGGTCAGATCCTACTGAGGAAAATAGAAAAGAACAGAAATTGTGGTAAGTCAAATGTAAAAGTATAGACAGACCAGAAAAGACTTGGGAAAGAAACTAACAAAAGACACACAAACTACCAAGAAACATATCAGAAGCAGAAGCCTGCGAAACAATCAGAAGACAATCAAGGTACTAAAGGAGTGCTCAAGAAAGACAAGGCTGTTCCAGAGGAGCTATATGAATTCTTTGCCTAGGTCTTCACTGCAAAAGGTGTGGGGGAAATCCCCTTACCCAAGTCATTCTTTTAGTTGAAAGATCTGAGGAACTGTATCAGACTGAAGAGTCCTGTGGCACCTTAGACACCAAATAAATCTGTTAGGTTCTAAGGTGCCATGGGACTCCTCATTGTTTTTACAGATACAGACTAATAGGGTTACTCCTCTGAGACCATCAGACTGCGGCATCAGTAGAGAAGGTTTTGGAACAAACTGATCAATTTTAATGTCACCAGGACCAACTGATATTTACCAAGAATTCTGAAGGAACTCAGATATGTAATTGTACTAACTGCAGTACATAACCTATTGCTTAAATCAGCCTCTGGACCCAAATGCCTAGAGGACAGTTAATGCAATGCCTGTCTTTTAAAAATCTCTATAGGCGACCTGTGTAATTACAGGCTAATAAGCCACACTTCAGTACCAGGCAAATTGGTTGAAATGATAGTAAAGAACACAACTGCCAGATGCATAGGTGAACACAATATGTTGAGGAAGAATGAATATGGCTTTTGTAAAAGGAAATCATGCCTCACCAATGTATCAGAATGTTGTGCGTGTGTCAGAGAGCACGAGAACAAGGGTGATCCAGTGGATATAGTCTACTAAGTCTCCTCCAAAGTCAATGACAAGGTGCCTCACCAAAGGCTCTTAAGCTCAGTAAGCATGCATGGGATGAGAGGGAAGGTCCTTTCATGTATCAGTAACTGGTTAAAATGGGGGAAACAAAGGATAGGAATAAATTAACAACTTTCACAATGAAAAGTATAGTAAATAGCAGGATCCCCTAAGGAACTGTACTCAGACCTATGCTGTATAATATAGGTATAAATGATCTGGAAAAGGGGTAAACAGTAAAGTGTCAAAAATTTCAAATACAAAATTGCTGAAGATAGTTAAGTGCAAAGCTGATTACAAAAAGTTAGAAAAGGACCGCATGTAACTGGGTAACCGGGAAAGAAAATGGCAGATGAAATTCACTGTTGTTATGGGCAAAGTAATGCATAATGGAAAATATAATCCCAACTATAAAATGGTGGGATCTAAATTAGCTGTTACCACTCAAGATTGTGAAGCGTTCTCTGAAAATAACTGCTGAGTGTTCAGAAGCAGCAAAAAAAAAAAAAATAACTAACAGGATGTTAGGAATCATGAGGAGAGATAATAAAACAGAAAATATTATAATGCTTTATATAAATCCATGGTACCCTCACACCTTTGTTCAGTTTAGCTTGCTCCATCTCAAAAATGATATATTGGAAGCGGAAAAAGTACAGAGGGCAACAAAAATCAATTAGGGCATGGGACAGCTTCCAAATGAGGAGAGATTAAAAACCCTGGGACAGTTCATCTTAGAAAGAGTCTATGAAAGGCAGGTTATGGTAGAGTTCTGTGAAAGCATGCATGGTGTGGAGAAAGCGACTAGGGAATTGTTATTTACCCTTCATCATAACACAAGAATTGGGAGTCACCCAAATAAATCAATAGGCTGCAGGTTTTAAACAAAAGGAAGTACTTCTTCACACAATGTGCTGTCAACCAATGGAACTCATTGCCAGGGGATATTGTGAAGGCCAGAATTGTAACTGGTTTTTAAAAAGAATTAGATCAGTTCATGGAGGATAGATCCATTAATGAATATGAGTGAAGATAGTCAAGAATGCAACCTCTTGCATCAGATGTTCCTAAACCTCTGAGTTCCTGAAGCTGGGACTGGATTACAGGGGTTGAATCACTTGATCATTACCCTGTTCCATTCATTCCAGCATCTGGCCGCTATCAGAAGATAGGATAGTGAGCTAGCTCCTTTGACTACCCTAATATGCCTATTCTTATGTTCTTCAATACTCATCTCTGAGTTGCCTCTGTGATTAGCATTTTAGAGTGATACCAAAATACAGTATTTTATGTTAAAGGAGGCTTTTTCTTCTGTGTTGCCTTATGTTTTTGGTAGTTTGTATCATGACCAGTGTTCCCTCTAAACTGTGGGGCAGCACAGCTTCACAGGTGATTAATCAGCCCTTCCCAGTCAGTCACATCACTGCATGGAGCCCTGAGCCTCTGACTGGGCAGGGCTGATTAATCACCTGTAAAGCTGTGCTGCCTTGCAGTTTAAAGGGCACACTGATCATGACTCCCCTGAGTTTTTTTTAAGCCCACTAGTTGATGAATGATAAACTCCAAGTTACTAAGGCTTTGCAGCAGAATTCTTTGAGTCATTAACTTCTTTAGTGCCCTTGTGCTTTCTATTCACATATTTCTATTTTTCCTTCACCATTTTTCTGTTCCACTTACCACCAACTCTTCATTTCTGATGTCACACTGTTTGGTTATGGGTTCTTCACGTAGGCTGTCAAGGTGAGAAAATGCACTGTAGCATAAAAAAGGTCATGGACTAACGACTTAGCTTTTAATGCTACAAGAATTGCATTGACTATAGCTTGCACTCCTTATTTTAATCATATCAGAGAGCAAAAAACCATTGTACCAAGTATGCTCAGATGGTAACAAAGAATAAAGCCCATAAGGGAAAGGCATTAATATTCTTAGACTTCAAGCACACATTGTCTTTTTCTTCTTTAATTAAGCAGATACTGCATTTGATATTTAAAAAGTCAGCTTATTGCTTTAAATCACAAAATTCAGAGTGTTGCAAAGCTCTTGCATCTGATATTTCTATTTTATGTGCCATTTTTCAGGAGCTACCTTTGTTTTTTTTCTTTCTAATGTTGTATCTGAGCATTCCCAATTTTCAATGGTTTAAGCCCTAACGTTGGTTTTTTTTCCTGAATTAAAAGTTTGCCATGCTGCAGCCAGAAACATCCCGACTTATTTACAGACTAAATTGTGCACAAATGGTTTCAACAGTCTTAACCTTGGAGATGTTCTTATCGTAACGCATTCAGCAACCCAAGCCCTTAATTATTAACCTATCTGATATTTAAAAAGCACCTTAACCACAGAATGATCAGGCTGCTCTTCAGCTGACCCCTTTGGTTGACCCAGATGATGGGGTAAGGACTGGGATTTAGCATTGTTAATGCTCCTTCTGCCATGCTCTGGTTTGTTACCTTGAAGTTAAAAGGTCAGCCCTGCTGCTGGTTTTGAAATGACATAGGCAAGTCCCTTATTGTTGGATGACTAATGTTTTTGCATATCTAAAAATTATGCCTACTACCAGGCTGCATGTGCCATAATTTTGTGTCTGGTTCTCATATTAAAAACAAAGCTACATTTAGAGAACATGCAGAAGAGCTCGCCAAACTGTACAGAAGGTTGTGTGACAAAAGCTATTGAGTTTGCTTGTATTGATTCAGGACTTCCAGGAGTCAAAGGACCGACTGGCGATTCAGGTCCACCCGGCCCTGCTGGTATGAAAGGCTTCCCTGGTCTAGAAGGTTTTCCGGGACCACCTGGTGACAGAGGTTTCCCAGGGCCACCTGGACCATTGGGTAGAGATGGACGTCCAGGTTTCTCTGGAGCAAAAGGTAAGTGTATAAATTAGGAAGTGGTCACACAGGGCTGGATTCAGATGCACAGCTAAAGGAACACGATTGGTGATTTCAGACCCTACTTGTTGGAAAAACCTGAAAGTTATAGGGAACTTGTGTGGGGATGCATTTGTTTCACTGCTACATTGTTGATGTGAATGCAGACTGGGTCAGTAATTAAAAGCTGCTTTTAAAAAGTGATGGCTGTGTATTGGATTAGAATAATAGAATCCTAGGGCTGGAAGAGACCTCAGGAGGTCATCAAGTCCAGCCCCCTGCCCAAGGCAGGACCAATCCCAACTAAATTAACCCAGCCAGGGCTTTGTCAAGCTGAGACTTAAAAATTTCTAGGGATGGAGATTCCACCACCTTCCTAGGTAACTCATTCCAGTACTTCACCACCCTCCTAATGAAATAGTTTTTCCTAATATCCAACCTAGACTGTCCCCACTGTAACTTGAGGCCATTGCTTCTTGTTCTGCCATCCGTCACTACTGTGAACAGCCTCTCTCCATCCTCTTTGGAACCTCCCTTCAGGAAGTTGAAGGCTGCTATCAAATCCCCCCTCAGGCGTCTCTTCTGCAGACTAAATAAGCCCAAATCCCTCAGCCTCTCCTCGTAGGTCATGTGCTTCCGCCCCATAATCATTTTGGTTGCCCTCTACTGGATCCTCTCTAGTGCGTCCATATCTTTTCTATAGTAGGGGCCCAGAACTGGATGCAGTACTCCAGATGTAACCTCACCAGTGCCAAATAAAGGGAAATAATAACTTCTCTAGATCTGCTGGTAATGCTTCTCCTAATGCAACCTAATATTCCATTCGACTTTTTGGCTACAAGGGCACCTTGTTGATTCATATCTAGGTTCTCATCCACTGTAATCCCCAAGTCCTTTTCTGCTGAACTGCTGCTTAGCCAGTCGGTCCCCAGCCTATAACAATGCTTGGGATTCTTCCGTTCCAAGTGCAGGACTCTGTACTTGTCCTTGTTGAACCTCATCAGATTTCTTCTGGCCCAATCCTCCAATTTGTCTAGGTCACTCTGGACCCTATCCCTACCCTTCAATGTATCTACCTCTCCCCCTAGCTTAGTGTCATCCACAGACTTGATTCCACGAAAGGATACATTGGTTCAATTCCTAGGGCTCACCAAACAGAAACTACTATCCCAGTTGGGGTTGTTATTAGCATGAGGTGTCTATGCTAGAATTTAATGTTCACATTGAAGAAGTTAACTCTTCGGAAGTATCTTTTTTAATGTTAAAAGTATACTGAGGTAAATCAATGCCACGGAACTATCAGAAATAGATAATGGAGAAATGTTCTCAGGAATACTAACGTGTTGGGTGCTGTATTATCATTTGTTTTGAAAGATAAAGATTATTTTAAAAAAGGTATAAGGTGGCTGGCATCTTATCTGATCTCAGCCTTCTGAGACAGCGGAAGTTGTGGATTGTCTCTGTCATGCTCTCTGGGGAGACAGATGACTTCTTGATGGAGACGATGGGGTTACGTTGGTGATGGATGTGAACAGGTGACTAGTGGGGAGGGATACAAAGAGGCACCAGCCAAAAGGGGCCATGTGACTCCTTCTCAGCTCATCCCCAGTCTGTGGCCTCACTCTCCTCACCTTCTTCCTTCCCTAGTCCCATTGCACTACCCTGGGCTGGGCAGCATCTCCTCTCTGGCAGTGGGTCTGGAGACTGCCTGGGAGAATACAGCAGCCAGGTTGCATGACCAGAAAACGAGAGGCTCTGATCAGGCCTTTTCCCTTCCAGCTCTGACCCTGCCTGCTGCTAGCCCCTTCCCCCCACAGTGTTTGGGAAGGGTCATGTGACCCTTTGGGTCCTTCTCACTCGTCACCCTTTAACTCACTAGGGAGCAGGGGAGCAGCCAGACATAGTAATTCTACATGGGAGACCTAAAGCTGGCCAAGAGATGATCCTTAGTCCATAGGGCTAAGCATTGAATCAGCAAAGTCAGGAGTGGGAAGCTATAGATGGTGAGAGACTGAAAAGCCTTGGAAACATCACAGGGAAGAGAACAGGAAGTGCAAACTAGCAGGAAAATAAAATTTAAAATCCAGCCAGCCATTCAGAGCCAACACGACTATAGGTTATTTTACGAGGACAGTCCATAGTGATTTGAAATCACATGCTGCTCCTGTTGGATCAGTTGGAATTGTGCATTCTAGTAGGAGCAGGAGCAGATATTTGATGGTGAACTGGAAGTTAATGATTAAGTGGGGGTGAATAGAGGCTTACTCCACCAATGGAAACATCTAGTAGGACCCTCCTATGTTTGCACTTCAGGATTTTTGACTCTGTGGGATTGCTCAATAGGCCGTATCCAGCTCGCTCCCAGCTTCCACTTCTGTTTGTATGAAAAATATGTAGAAAGAATAAATTTCTCACTTTGTTTTCCAACTTCTTTCCATACAGGTGAAAAGGGTCCCCTCGGGTTGATTGGCTTCCCTGGCCTGCCAGGCATGTCCGGAATCCCCGGGGTGAATGGGCTGAAAGGAATTCCTGGTGCAGCTGGAAAAGAAGGAAATATTGGGTTCTCTGGACCACCTGGTCAAAAAGGTAAGTTCTGAAGAATGATTAAATTACTGGGCTGCTGCAGCAAGGGCCCCTAGTAAGGCAATAGCACATGCTAAAATTATTGGGACCATCCTAAAATTAGGGGCTTTGTCTTATATAGGATCCTATTCCTGTCTGTTCCTTGTCTCAATGTTTTACTGGTCATACTAGGCCCAAGAGCAGCAAGGGAGGAAAACTGCTTCTGAGAAATCCATTCCCAACCATTTTTTCATTGCTAGTGTATTATCTATCAGGGTACTCAGTGCCTGTGGCCCGATTTTCAGAGGTGCTAAGCACCCACAATTCAAGCAGCTTCTTTGGGAGTCCACAGTTCTGAAATCCAGCCTCTTGTGTTTAAGCACTCTTCTTTTATGAGCCCCTTCTTTCATACAACTTAATTCTCTTACATCTTCAGGTGACAGGGGTGATCGTGGTCCCCCTGGGTTCCCGATTCTTAGGCCTCCAGATCTGGCATTGGCATTAAAAGGAGACAAAGGCGATCCTGGGATAGCGGGACTGAGAGGATTCTCCGGAGCTAGAGGTATTTATCAGCATTAAAATACATTCCAAAGGAAAATTGCCACCACCAATCATCCAATAACTGATTTCTCTGGGCAGAAGATGTTACAATCCGCAGTATTGTTACTTTCAGATTGTGCCAAGAGATTTTCCACACAACCACTCTCAATTTGAATCAAGAGTTGCTCTTCAAACCTGTGCTTCTTTATTGCCAAAATAATGAAGACTCTTCTTTTCTGGGAGCATTGATTAATAAGCTTCTTGACTGTGCTGAATGCCTTTATGATGAAGTAGCAATGCATGTTTCTTCTCTGTATACATTTAGGTGATAAAGGGGTCCTTGGGAACCGTGGGCAACCTGGACTTCCTGGTTCACGAGGGTCACCATCCACAGATAGAGGACAACCGGGTGATGCAGGGTTCCCAGGCTTGCGTGGACCGCCAGGCTTTCCAGGACAGAAAGGACAGCCTGGAATCACAGGACTACCTGGATTTCCAGGAGAAAGTGTAAATATCCATCTTCCATTCTGAGTGTGCTTAGAAAAATCCCGCATGCTGTATCAGAACGGCAGAGTAAGGCAGTGCTGTTGCTTACCACTCCACCTCATCAGTAAAATCAGCTCTCTTCTTCCAATAGCTGGGACTGATAAATAAAGAACAGAATTTTCTTTTTTTCCCAGATAAGTTTTTGTTATATCTGTCACAGCACAATTCACTACTATCAGCACAGCCCAGGTTGCAGGCAATAGGCATGAGGATAATCATACATTTTTTTCCAGGGTTCAGAGGGTATCCCAGGAGTACCAGGGCTCCCAGGGACTGCTGGTTTCCCTGGTCCAAGGGGTAAGATATTGATTTCCAGTTTCCATGCCTTTTCCAGAGTGTGCCCCAGCAGAACAGAGTGAGTGAGAGACTGTGAGGGGAAAAGCTGGCTTTGCTTGGACGAAAATATTCTGAGCAGCTCTCATAGTAAATAGGTGGCATCCCTTAAAATACAGGATGAGTGGCTAGATGAGTCACAGGTTACCAGTGAGGTAAATCAGTAATAAATCTGCTCTGAGTATTCCCCTTTCTCTTATTATTTAAATGCACTGAGAATCACAGTGCATTCTAGGAAGCGCTTTTCACATGTTCAGTGCTCTGGTGTTTTAGTAGAGTTGTACATGTTAAGAGTTGCAGTCAAGACATTTTATGCAGTATCCCATAAAACAATGAACAATGCCACATACTCCTGCATGCTACTAGATGAGAGGTGGGCAAGATACAGCCTGCCTTTTAATCTGGCCCACTCCTGTGGGCTGCATGCAGAGAGCGGAGGCTTTGCATTGCTCCTGCCCCCAGCACAGTCACTCCACTTCCAGCTAGAAACCCGCCAGTGTGAGCTGAGAGACGGTGCGGGGGACAGGCACAGTGCAGCACAATCTCTCAGTTCTCATTGGTTAATTTCTGGCCAATAGGAGCTGAGAGATTGTGCCAGGAGTGGGGGCAGCACTTGAAGTCTCCCACTGTACCAGTGCAGAGAGTCACATGAAATACCCAGACTCTTTGAGCAGTCTGGGGCTGCTGGCAGGTAGGAAGCCTGCCTGAGGTTTCTGCTGGGCTGCTGGCCAGGAGCTGCTTAGGTAAGCACCTCCCAACCAGAGCCCACCTATAGCACCCCACCTCCTCCTGGACTCCAACTCCCTCCCAAACCCTGCACTCCTTCCTACTGCCCTTCTCCCTGACCAGAATCCTCTCCTGCACCCATACCCCAGTACCCTGCCCCAGATCACAATCCCCCTTCTTCACTCAAACTCCTTCTCAGATTCCACACTCTCTCCTGCACCCTAGTCCCCTACCCCGAGCTCCCTTCTGCACCCAACCTCCATCCCAGACCTCACAACCCTTCCTTTAAAAAGTGTGGCTCTTGGCCGCTTAACAAATATCTTAAAATGGACACCACCAAAAATGATTGCCCACTCCTACACTAGATAATGCTCTTTATTTTAACCACCTACCTACATATGCATATAAGATGAGCTTTTTGAAGGGATTAGTGTCCCAACTGCCTTTGAAATTCAATGGGAAATTCAGTGGGCATTTGATACTTAAATAGCAAATGCGTGTTAAAACTTCCTTTCCATAGCACAAAACCAGAGACATCCAGAGATCTAGAAAACAATCCTGTATCAATTGTGTAAATAAATAGAAGCTATGAAGTTACCTTACTTTTCTCCTAGCTTCTGTTACCAGGGTTCTATTATGTGGATTATTGCATAGCTCTGCACCTAAAGCTGAGTGTTAAAAGGATTTATTTTACCTCGGGAAAGTACTTTCTTTCGCTTTTGTTGAATCCATAGATTTGAATTATAGCAAAGGTGTATTTTCAGGAGAAAGATTAGTAAGGCTATGTCTACACTACTGAGTTTTTTCAGGAAAATGGCTGTTTTTCCAAAAAAAAACTTCACTTACCTCCACACTGCAGTTGCATTCTTTTGAAAAAAATCGAAAGAACAGAGGGGTTTTTCCAACATTGGTAAACCTCTTTCTACGAGGAAGAAGCCTTTTTCCGAAAGAGCTCTTTCAGAAGATGGGTGTGGATGGGGAAGAAAGCGTTCTTTCGAAAGAAGAGGAAAGAGGAAAAAGCACAGGTGCCCTGGTGGCCACTCCGTCCATAGCAATCACAGCTTACATGCAAGAGAGCGTCCATTGAGTGTAGATGCTATCTTTTGAAAAAGCAGATCGCTTTTTCGATGCACTTTGGCATGGTGGACACTCTTTTGAAAGAAGTTTTTTCTTCTTAGTCTAGACGTAGCCTAAGCAACATGTAAACACTACAATTCAGGAGTGAAAGGGCTAATTATAGAACAATCTACCAGCACAATCAAATGCAAAGTGAAAATGTCCCTTTCTTGACTTCTGCAAGGTGACCCAGGAGAGTCGCGTGGAATTATGGGTGGCTTAGGAGATAAAGGAGAAAGAGGGGACCGTGGATTCCCAGGTAAGGTAACCTTTGATGGTGATGAATTTCTGGAACAAAAGCTGCAGGGCTTATCCCTGAGCATTGCCGCACAGGTCTGTGATTTTACTATTTGAAAACACTGAAGTGTTTTCTCGTGCAGATGAGAGATGTGGTGACTCAAAGCTGGCCGATGCCTGAGCTTGAAAAATACTAAACATCCCAAAACCAGCCAAAATCCTAATCTCAACCCTCATCTCAGATCCCACTTAGCTGCTCATATTCTGTAGGTTCCAAAGCTCCCGGTCTCTGGCACCCTGATAGCAGCCTCCAGGCCAGGCAGGAAATACATATACTTTTCATTTTTTGTCAGGCCTGCCTCCAGTGTAGCTTTTCTGTCAGATTAGAGAGAATAAGCAGTGTAGCTTTATGGTTAGAGAAGTGGACAGAAAGTCACCTTTCTTGCTGACTTACCATATGAGTTTTGAGCAAGTTATTTTTTCTCTCTGTACCTCAGTTTACCTATCTGCAGTGGGGATATTAATCTCTATACTAGAGGATAGCTGTACAATCTTTGTGCATTGTGAAATGTAAAGTACATTGGGATCCTCATGTGAAAGGCACTGTATAGGTTGCAAAGTATTGTATGTTAGTGTTCTGTCACAACACAGGAAAAGTGGCAGGTTAGCCGTTTTTGCAGTCAAAATGTACTTAAAAACATCACGAAAAACACTGCTTGGCACACAGCTTTTACCTTGAATTTTACTTCTGATTCAGAACAGGTTTCAAATGTGACAAAGAACTTGGATTTGAGATGGAGAGGGTCTGTTTGCTGGTAAACTTTGGAGGGTAGACTAGACCAGGCCTTAACTAATTTGTACAGTGCTTGTCCCAAAATGTTTCTGATCTTAATTATGAGCTTTGGTGCAACTGTAATACAAATAATAAAAATATATCCTAGCACCTCTTCTAGAGGGATCTCAATCGACGTGCAGTACCGAGCATAGAGATAATGTGTGCAGGGCAAACAGAGCAGCTGTTATACCACTGCAGTTGGTGATGGGTAACATTAAGACTATGAACCGGTTCAGCTGAAAGAGGGAACGATACTGGCATGCTTGTTTTACTCTGGGGGAAAAAAAGCCATGGGATCATTAACTTCCACCTGCACAGTTTCTAGAAATGGACAGAATCTGATGTTGATCAGATGTCTTATCTGAAGTGCAGCACCTATCTACCATTGGACACTAGCGATAACCAAGTTTTGTTATGGCGTTAGAATCCATAGAATGTGATTTTCAGAAGCTCTGAGCACAAACTGTTAAAATGAGACTCTGCTTTTCTACTTTTGCTACTGCATCACCCACTGAGCCATAGTGACACAGAAATTACTATGACTTCTTGTGTCTCCTCCAACAATTTATGGTTTTGTTCCTAGTACTCAGCAGTGACCTGCAATTGGTTGCAAAAGTTCTGTCTGGCCAGTAGCCTGCTCCATAGGAAAGGGCTGCTCCATCCCTTGACCACATATGGGATATTGAGAGATTATTACAGTAATATCTTTTAATGGACATATCACTGCAAAGCAGAATTGTTACATTGTGCCCAACCTTTCGGTGACAGATACATAATGGTATGGTCTCTGATAAGGTCTGACGTGATTTTTGCTGTTATTTAAGGTGAGAGGGGAATAGATGGGCCAAAGGGTGAACCAGGATACCCAGGAAGCATTGGAATAGATGGGCCTAAAGGTGTCCCAGGGGACCGTGGCCGAGAAGGACTACCAGGTATGGCAATGAGCAGCCATGGGTTTTGTAGGATGGCCAAAAATATACTGTGCTGTGTTAATTTTCATTGTTACAATGCTTGTTTTCAGGCCGCCCTGGAAGTGCTGGCTTTAGAGGAAATACAGGTCTCCCAGGTTCTCCAGGGCAGCCTGGACCAGTAGGATTCATCGGACTGCCTGGGATGGCAGGGCCAAAAGGTGCTTCTTTCTTTAACTTTCCAACTGGGGAAAAAGTCAAATCAAGAAGCTAGTGTGTTGGCTGAGCTGGGCAGGCTGTAGCAGACAGTGCCTTTTTGTGGGTCATTGTGCTTTAATAACTACAGCTCATTTCCTGATGGTGTCAGTGTTGGCTACAGCTCTTCAAAACCATAAGAATGCTGGCTGAAAAGAGACAGGTGACCATCTGATTTTTGAGGTTTGAGTCACAAGTAGGGTTTTGTTTCAGGCAAAACCACAAACGCAAGCGTCCATGAGAAAAGCTCTTTCTCATACATTAATATGACCTGTCTAGAGGAAACCAGAAGCACTAAATGTGTGTCAGTTTCATGTTTTATGCATGCACATAGTTGCTTTGTCTTGTCCATTGCCTTCAGGTTATGTGCTGATACGCTACAAGCCATTGATTGTCCATTCAATCTTCTCTGTTATATCTCCTCAGGATTTCCTGGATTTCCTGGTTTAAATGGTCTGAACGGTTTGCCAGGCACAAAAGGGTCACCTGGAACACCGGGTAAAACAGATTTGCTTCTGAGGAAATGCAGGGGCTGGTGTATATTTAGAGGGGTGGGATTTGATTGATGTTGTATAGTTCATCACATAATGGCTGTTTTAGTCACGTTATGGATTTAATAGAAATAACAAGATAGCCACTTTATGCAGCTAGCATCAGAATTCTTACTAAGTGTGTGGGAGCAAATTCTGCTGCAATAATGAAGCATCAGCACTGAATTTCACACATGAAATTAGGAGCAGAATGTGGCCTGTGGAACACTTGTTTTCGGCAGCTGCCGTGGGGGTTTTAGGTTCTGCCTCAATGCTCGAACCATCCTGTAACAGCAAGGAAGTGAATTTGATTAAATTTTAGGTCTGGTTTAGCTCCTACTCTTTCACCAGGCTGGATGTTTGGTTAAGTTTTGGCTTAAAGATAACAAGTTATTGCATAGATCTCGATTACATTAGGCCTATTTTTGTAGCCATCATTCATGAAGGTAGTATTTGAGGTTGGTGGGCTTCCTCACATGAGTAAGAGCATGCAGATTAGGCCCTTAGTCTGCATTTAGGAATGTTCTGCTGAATTTTCATGTTTGATGGTAGTTTTACTAGTTTTTTTTTCTCAGTAATATTTTGACAAATCCAAGAGGTGGGAAAAGAGGCATATCGAGTCAGTGTCATCCCCAAAATCTGAACATTTTTTAAATGGTAACAGAAAAGCTAGATTTCTTACAGTTTAAAGTTAACTGGATAAATGAAAGAAACACAGTGTATTAATGGCCTCAAGCAATATTAAGACTGAACATAAAAACTCAAGTTTGTAAAAATCTCTCTAGTGCTGTCCATGTTTCCCTGACTTCAAAGTCTTCACTTTTGGGAAATAAACACTATTGCCTAATTTTTGAAGCACTCAACTGAATTGCATTTGATTTGATTTCTGATTTTCATGTTGGTTAGAACTGAAAGACTCTACTCTATTGGCCCTTGCCAAACACCCCAAGTGAAGCATCTCTCAGAGCCCGGCCTCTATCTGGTACCATCTCATGCTTCACTCCAGATCTTCTTGAGCAGCAGATGTTGATTTGACCCCCTCCATCTTAGAGACTGACGTCCTTTAGATAGTGGGTTCAACTCAGTATTGTATCTCCTGAAAGGAACGGCACAGAAGACACAGTCCGGGGGGATGGGAGGCAAAGTGACTTTCCCAGGCTGTCTATGGGCTTTGCTGGAACCCAGCGTCCTTGTTGCATCGAGCACATAGCACAATGCTCTTCTTAGGCTGGGAGAATTCTTCCCCGGCCACTTGGGTCTTATTTGCGTCCCTGGTGTATCACAGAGCACCATAGGAGAGATTGGCATTGGGACTATTTACAGCCCCAGTGATTTTTCTGAACTTCAGGCAGCCGTGGGGTGAATAGCTAATACTGCATATTTGACTGAACATGCAAACTAACTTACATTAAGCAGTGTTAAAAGGCTCTGCTGTCCTCTTTAAACATGTTTATTTAGGTCTGAGTGAAGTTGGATTGAATGGCCCTGCAGGGCTTCCTGGTCCTAAGGGTGAAGAAGGTTCCCCAGGCATTGGCCTAGGAGCACCAGGACTCCCTGGGCAGAAAGGATCATCAGGAGACATGGGTAAATAGTAGCAACTGTGGAAGCAAATGAATTGTATTGACTAGTAGAATGCATATAAGCTTGGGGCATCTGGGACTCTCTCTGTAGGGTCAGTGTGGTTTAATAATGGAAATGCACAGTCACAGAGATATGAAGGGATCATCAGTTTGTAGATCTGTAAAGGTGTGGTGGGGTCTAATGTATGACAGATGATTGATTGAAATAGTTCATGCAGCTTTTCTAGCTCTATGGCGGTGCTCTCGCATAATAGGAAAGGGAGGTTGTTCTTTCCTGGGAGTGGGAAAGGTGTATTGTTTGGGATAACATCCTATACCCATTGGCTGTGTCTAGACTGCATCCCTTTTTCATAAAAGGGCTGCAAATTAGACATATCGCAATTGCAAATGAAGCAGGGGATTTAAATCTCCCCCGCTTTATTAGCATAAAAATGGCTGCCATTTTTTTCCGGGTCGGAGCTTTGCCGGAAAAAAGAGTCAGTCTAGACGCAGATCTTTCGGAAAATAAAGCCTTTTCCGAAAGATCCCTTATCCCTCTTAAAATAAGGGATAAGGGATCTTTCGGAAAAGGCTTTATTTTCTGAAAGATCCACGTCTAGACTGGTGCTTTTTTCTGGCAAAGCTCCAAGCCGGAAAAAAGCAGCAGCCATTTTTATGCTAATGAAGCGGGGGAGATTTCAATCCCCGCTTCATTTGCAATTGCGATATGTCTAATTTGCATCCCTTTTACGGAAAAGGGATGCAGTCTAGACACAGCCATTAATTCTACCAATATTGATGTTACACTGTGCACATGGATCAGCCCTGATGATCAAACAGGGATGCGAGCATTGCCTGGTTGACTTTTTCATCTGTAATTCCAGGTCTTCCTGGTACCTTGGGTCTGCCTGGCTTACCAGGGTCTCCTGGCCTCTCTCTTCCTTCAAATATCCCTGGGAGACGTGGTGATCCTGGCCGTCCTGGAGTGGATGGTAATCCAGGTATGGAGACGAGAGCCCTCACTGTAGCTCATCTGTGTTATGTGCTCTGGAGTGGAATTAGCAAGGCTGACTGCCATTTGTATACATATTTCTGTGAACAGCTGAGATGGGGAAATTGGATTTCATGAGTAGTCAGTCTAATCCTTGATTAGAACAGAGACTGGGACTCGAGAGATCTGGGTTCTCTGTTCTTTGCTCGGCCACTCTGCTGGGGTAAATGGTTTTATCGCTCCATGCCTTGGTTTGTCCATCTGTACAATGGGGATAATAATACTGTGTTTATCCAACGTTGTAAAGCGCTTTGAGCTCCTTGGGCGACAGGTGGTATATATGTGCAAAAGAACCATTTCTCCTTAATCACTGGTATGATTGACAGGTGCCTTGCCCCAGACACCATCCTGGTACATGTTCCAATACACCGTACTGAAGCCTGACTCACTGTCTATTGTAATCTGATGGGATGGGAGCCCCCCTTCGCTTGCAGGTGGGGAACCAAAAGAAATGCTGGCTTGCCTAGGAACACAACAGTTTGTAGCAAGTCCTCCTGCCCCCGCTGAGCTGATGGTTATGGAGGGGAAATAATACTTTTTATGCCTATCAGACATCATCACCGGGAAACCCTGCTCCCATGCAGCCAAAGAATGAACAATGAGTATCCCTTAGGGAGACCAACTCACTCTGTTATAGAAACTGATTTTTCTCACCCATTTTCTTTCTAGGACCCCCAGGCCCTCCAGGTCCTCAAGGACCCTCTGGCCCAGCCTCCAATCAAGGTGATTCTGGTGTTCCCGGTTTCCCTGGAGATCCTGGTTTTCCAGGATTAAAGGGTGACATGGGATTCCCTGGTTCAACTGGAAATCCTGGAGCTTCGGGACTCAAAGGTATTTATGTCTAGAGTTTTGAAATTTTCCACTAGCACAATAAAGAGCTATCACATGTTGTTAGTATGACTGCTGTGAAATTGGCTCTGTTGTAAGTTGCTGAGGTTTGCTTTTTGTTCCACGAACAGAAGAAAGTAGGTTTTGCCAAAGCATTCCAATTTCACCTCTGGACAAATGTTAGGCCGGCTAGCTCTGAGCTCTTGAAAACCCCACCCTGTTTTTCCACTTCTCTTCATTATTTTAGGTAAAAGCTGCTGTGGGTTGGGATTGTTTATCCCCAGATCCACATACAGATCTCCCCTCCTTGGTGGGCCAGGAAAAGCTGTTTCCACAGCTCTTCTGCTATCCATACATCCTCTGGGCCTCACATAGGCCTCACTGTGGACTTGGGCAGAGACAGAGTGGTCTGGGGGAATCAGTGGGTGCATGCAGGGCCAGCGGGAAAGCACATCTCCCTTCCCCTGGTCCTCCCCATTAGGAAGTGTAGCTCTAACGGTGCTATGGAGCTTGGGAGGCAGGAGAGAAAGGACAATGAAGATCAAAACTGTAGTGAGGGTACAAGGCCTCTGGCAGGCTCTCTGGATTGTGATTGGGCTCCAGAGCCAGTTTGTGAGGGCAGATCTTGCTTCCCCCTTGAAGGATTGTCAGTGGGGAGGAATTTCACATGGGGAAGATTCCACCTCCCTAGAATCCCCTCCCGTGGATTTTTCCAGTAGAGGGAATTATTTGTAATGATTTCAGATTAAGTGCAAGATTCCCTGCTGATAATGTTACAGTGGAGGTTTTCGCAAAGCTGCCCTGTGGATGTGGCAGTCAGTTCTGGGAATCAAAATTGACAAAGTGCTCCCTAAAATGTGTAGTTCAGAACCACACGTCTGCCTTGCTCGCCATCAGTACATCTGCCAGGATTTCAGTTGGGTACAGAACTGCGGGTTAATTTTCAGGGTCCATTACTCTTTGCTCTGTATCTTCTCAGGTGTGAAGGCTGAGCCGGGCTTTATGGGGATGCCAGGTAAAGACGGGCTGCCAGGGGATCCCGGGATTCCTGGGCTGAAAGGCGAAACTGGCCGTCGGGGTAAGCACAAGATAATTTTGGGAGCTGTGTTGCACTTGCAAAAGGCTTGTGGGTGGAAGTGAGAGGGAGCATATTTAGTGGGTTTCTGTTATTTTGGACTTGTTCCTTTTTTTTCCACCCAAGTATAAAGCCCGAGCTTTTAAGTGAGATGGATGTAAACCAGCAACCCAGCTCCAAACACTCCCAGAATATGGGGAAGTTTGGAACTAGTCTTAAGTTTGATACTTAATATATATATATCTTAATGTTTTCTCTGTGGAGACAATGTCTTGAAGAAACTGGAACTCTCTCAGGGTGTGTCTAGACTACTGAGTTTTGTCGACAAAAGTGGACTTTTGTCGACAAAACTTTACCAGCGTCTACACTACCGCTGAGTTCTGTCGACATAACGTCGACAGAACTCAGCAGTTTTGTCGACGCTGGTAAACCTCATTTTACGAGGCATAACACCTTCTGTCGACAGAGTTCTGTCGACAGAAGGTGTTATTGCATGTAGGGTTGTGTCTAGACTACAGGGTTCTGTCGACAAAGCAGCTTGCTTTGTCAACAGAACTCAATGTGTCTGGACGCTCTTTGTTGACAGAAGTTTTGTCGACAGTATCTGTCGACAAAACCCGGTAGTCTAGACGTACCCTCAGTTTCTCTGTTGATCTTTCTGTCGATCTCTGTCTCTCCTGCAGGGGAAGAGGGAATTATTATTTCTTCTCCGGGTCCTCAATTACTTATATTTGTAGCCAAAAAATAAAAAAGAGGCAGGGATTTAGGGCAATTAGGGACTTTTAACAAGAGCTTTGGAAGTCATGGGAATATACCCAACGCTAACATACTGGGCATTCTCCAGTTGAACTACATCCTTTATTAGTAGATTATCCTATGTGTGCACTTTGTGGGGTGCTTATGGTGCCATTTGTGATGTGGACAGGTTTCCCTGGCCAACCAGGCGCTCCAGGCCTAACACCAAAACCAGAAGAAATCATAGTTCCTCCAGGGCTACCTGGTCTGCCAGGAATTGATGGTGTCCCTGGCTTCGCTGGAGATCGTGGTTTTCAGGGACCTCTGGGGAAGCAAGGTAAAGAGCATCATGTTAAACAAATGAAACTGCAATGTTGGATTTCTTGGGTTCATAGGAAGCTAGTTTGTAAATTGTGCTGTCAAAGGTCATAGGCTTTTCTTTAGGAGCTTTGTAAAGGAAGTGACCACAGCTTATCTTTTTTTTTTTTTATTAGAAAAATTTATTTTTTAAATTGCATTCATGGAATTTGATTTGCATTAGAGTCATAGAATTGAAAGCAGCTGTCATGATGCAGTTTGCATGACAGCAGCACAGATCTTGCGGCAGACCTCATCACTCTGAGAATGCGATTGTGCTCACCTAAAATATTGTAACTGGCATTGCTTTAGGAACCTAATTTTGTATTGTTGTAATTTTGCCATTGACCCCCACTGGGTACAGGGTCAGTTCTTATATACCCACTACTGAATTTTCCTGGTCATTTGGGGAAATAATTAGAGCTTGATTTTAAATATTAACACAATTGCTTACTGTGTGCAAGCTCCTGGAGAGACAGAATCCCATTAGGTGTCTGTTCTTGCCCCCGCACATCGGCCTAAAAAACAAAATTACAATATTAAACAGAGACCTCAAGTGTTCATCCTATTGAATTTTAGAGCAGGCGGGAGAGGGGAATTGAGATTCAAATCCCTGGATCCAAACTTTTCATTATGTAACTCTGGATCGGATGCGATCCAAAATTGGAGGCCCATTTTCTGGTTTAGTTGTGGCTGAAATCAATCCAGCTGCTTCCGTAAATTTTTAGCTCAAAATTGTGGCAGTCTTATGAGAGCAAGTAACTTTTTTTCTGTTTCCAATGGCAGAAATCTTGAGCCATCAGATGAGAATAAGTACGTTTTACTGGCATCATACCCAGACCAGAGTGCAAGTGCTGCTTTGGCTTCACATGCAAATCCACTGGAGCAAGCCTGACCCAGATCTGAACACACTCTCTTCTGTTCACTTGTAATGCTTTGAACATGTTGTACACATCATGGCACAGATCACATTGAATTACTGTGCCAAGCTCTTTGTTTGTAACGAGGATTTAAGCTTTCAGCATTGCTAGTTATGACACTTCCCTCTGTTGATGCCAGGAGTGAAGGTTTTTATGTGAGGAGTACATTAAATAATAATAATTACATTTAATTACAGGTCCAAAAGGTCTGCTGGGCAGATCAGGTCAGGTGGGACGTCCTGGTTTACCTGGGCCAGTTGGCATAGTTGGGGATCCAGGACTCCCAGGTATTCCAGGGCCACAAGGACTGGAAGGTAATTTTATTCGCTCTTCTGGTATTTTGTGAGTCCTAAATCAGCAAGGTTCCAGTTGACCTCCGAATGCAGAGATGCCACCCAAAGCCACAGATGTCACAGAGAATCTACGTTTAGATTTTAAAAAGGAAGAATCCATGTAGTGCCCAGGGTCTTGTGCCTTGTGTCTGCATTGGTGTGACTGTCGCATTAGTGAGACAATTGGGAGTCCATTCCCCCACCACAGCATGCTCTGGTGTATGCGATTGCTGTCTGTCACAGCTGCTGATTCATTGCACGGGACAGTGGATATCTTTCCAGCTGTAATGACTAGGGAGTCAGTCATCAGCAGGGTTTGGTAGTTCAGGAGCAGGGCATTCGCTATACAGGCAGTCCCCGAGTTACGCGGATCCGACTTATGTCGGATCCGCAGTTACGAACGGGGATTTTCTCGCCCCGGAGGACTGGAGCGGCGGGACGCCTGGTCCCGCCGCCCGCCTCCTCCAGGGCAAGAAAAGCTGCTCCCCATCTCCCTGGTCTGCTGGGGGAGCCAGCAGACCAGGGAGACGGGGAGCAGAGCGGCGGAGGACCCGGGCTGGACCCGTGGCGCTTCCAGCTGATCTGGAAGCGACGCGGGTCCGGCCTGGGTCCTCCGCAGCTTTGCTCAGTGTCTCCCTGGTCTGCAGACCAGGGAGATGCTGAGCAAAGCCGCGGAGGACCCGGGCCGGACCACGGCACTGATCTGGAAGTGCCACGGTCTGGCCCGGGTCCTCCGCCACTTTGCTCCGCGTCTCCCTGGTCTGCTGGGGGGGGATGCAGCTAGTGCCCCCCCTCCCAGCAGACCAGGGAGACGTGGAGCAAAGCCCGGGGCCTGTGGTAGAGCAGGTGGGGCGGTGCCGGTTGGTCCCGCAGCACCGCTCCTTGGCGCCAGTGGACCAACCCGGCAGCACCCCAGCTGTTCTGCCCCAGGAATCCTGATTCAGCCGCTGGTGATCAGTTTCAGCAGCAGCTGAATCAGGACACCTGGGGCAGAGCAGCTGGGGTGCTGCTGGGTTGGTCCAGTAGCTCCGAGGAGCGGCCACGCTACTGGACCAACCCAGCAGCACCCGAGCTGCTCTGCCCCAGGCGTCCCCAAGTCAGCCTCTGCTGAAACTGACCAGAGGCTGACTACAGGAAGCCCGAGGCAGAGTTGCTCTGCCCCGGGCTTCCTGGAATCAGCTGCTGATCAGTTTCAGCAGCAGCTGACTTGGGGACGCCTGGGGTTCTTAAGTTGAATCTGTATGTAAGTCGGAACTGGTGTCCAGACTGATCAGTTTCAGCAGCGGCTGAATCTGGATGCCAGTTCCGACTTACATACAGATTCAACTTAAGAACAAACCTACAGTCCCTATCTTGTACGTAACCCGGGGACTGCCTGTATAGTTTGAAAAGGAGCGACTCAGAGAGATGAGATGTGCTTGGAGTGGGATGGTGAATGAGAGGCACATCCTTGTACTTGACAGAATCAGGGCACGTCTTCACTCGCTGAGCTGGAGATTCACCTTCTGGCATTCGATGTAGTGGGTCTAGTTAAGACCCGTAAATCAACTGCTGAGGGCAGCTCTAGTGGGCGCTTGTACTCTTTGCATTTGCGGGGAGTGAGGAAAGCTGATAGGAGCATTTGCTCCTGTCAGCCTCCCGCTGTGGAGACGGTGCCAAGCTCGGCTGAAGGCAAGCCAATTCCGGACACTAATTTTACATAGCTGGAGTTGCGTACCTTAAGCCAACCTTCCAGGTCTAGTGTAGACCTGGCCTCAGAGTGTCTGGGGTTTGTTCCTGGCTCTATCACAGACTTGCCCTATAACCTGGGAAATGCTACTAAGCCTCCATGTCATCAGGGTGAAGCTCCACCACCCACAGCACTAGTGTAGGAATTAGCATGTGCCTGGAGGACCTTACTCAGGGCAAGGCAGAAGTATTGTATTATGAACCACAGTTGCTAGTGCCTGCATCCCATGGTTATTGGATGAGACAGAGATAATGGTATTACAGAATTCTGTAATAAATGGTACAGAAAAGTGACTCAATACTGTGGTGGACTGATTGGCTTTAAGAATCCACCAGACCTATTGGATCACACGGCGCCCATCAGTATTTGGGCTTTACGTTGTTTGCAGTTGGGACAGAAGTGAAATGGATGCCTAAGTCCAAGGATGAATGTGGAAAGTCAGCTAACTTAAGCACATGACTGACTTTTCTCTCCCAGGTGCCTCTGGAAAGCCGGGCCCGTTCGGTTTGCCTGGAATGCCGGGTCGGAGTGTAGGCGTTGGATACACTTTGGTGAAACACAGCCAGTCTGAGCAGATCCCGCCATGCCCAATTGGAATGAATAAGCTCTGGGAGGGTTACAGCTTGCTGTATGTGGAAGGGCAGGAAAAGGCGCACAACCAGGATCTCGGTAAGTCAAAAAGTCTCAGGCCAAATTCCACTCCCCTGTATACCAAACCCAGCCCCCACTGGTTTGTAAGAGATGTGTGTCTGAGGGTGAAATACAACTGAGGGTGCAGTGACACTTGGCACTTGCTTATCATCAGTGCATGGTCTCGACTAGCTCTTCCCTTTTGGCAGCAACTGGATGTGCCCTTTGTTCTCTCCATTCCCCCCCTAGGTTTTGCTGGCTCCTGCTTGCCTCGCTTCAGCACCATGCCATTTATTTACTGCAACATCTATGAGGTGTGCTACTATGCCAGCCGAAATGACAAATCCTACTGGCTCTCCACCACTGCTCCCATCCCCATGATGCCAGTGAGCAGTCTGGAGATCCCTCAGTATATCAGTCGCTGCTCAGTGTGTGAAGCCCCTTCCCAGGCTATTGCAGTACATAGTCAGGACATCACCATCCCCCAGTGTCCGGAGGGCTGGCGCAGCCTGTGGATTGGATACTCTTTCTTAATGGTAAGAAAACCCACTTGTTAATGCAAAGACAGTTTTAATATTAGCAGTTCATCATTGATGCTGCCACTAAGTTTGCTAGTTTTAATAGTTGCATCCAAGGAACTGAAAGCTGCACAGTGAACTGACCTAAGAAGTTCCTTGTGTAGTACCAGCAGGTCTCGTATAACTTGGCAGTTCTTTTGCCATTTTGCTAACTTCTCACGTGTATCGGTAACATTTATGGTAGAGTGGAAGAAACAGACACTTCCATGCTACCAAATTGACTAATGGCCCTTAGCAATTGATTCCTTTAAACACTGAAACAGCTAATTAAGTCTAGAGTGGTGAGATGGGTGAAGTCATTTCTTTTATTGGACCAACTTCTGTTGGCTTGATAAGCTTTTGAGCTTATGCCAAGCTCTTCTTCTGCTTTTCCCACGCCTATGAGCTCAAAGGCATGTCTTTTTCACCACTAGAAGTTGAGCCAATAAAAGAGATGACCTCGCCTACCTTATCTCTCTAATCTCCTGAGGCCAACATGGCTACAATGCTGCAATTAAACTATAGCACCGACTTAATCCTTTCTCCCTGCTGCATAGGTTTTCCCCTATTGTTCTACAATGAGATTTCCTAGTAGCTCATTAAAGTTTGATTCTAAAAACAGACGGGTGAGATGTTTTATAGTCTCTGCTTTCAGATTTGCTTACTTTATAAATGAAAAGCTGCTTTTTTATGTTACTAGAATCCTGTATTTAACCAAGTGCTTGTGTTCTTGTGCTTCCCCTGGAGGTCTCATGGATGAGCAGTTTAGATTTTCCTGTTTTGTTCACTGCAACAGATATATCCTTGGGAGTCCTTGTGTAACTGCCTGTTTCCTTCTTTTGAAACTCATATTAAATCACCATGTTCATTCTAGCACACTGCAGCTGGTGCAGAAGGCGGAGGTCAGTCCCTTGTCTCGCCCGGCTCTTGCCTCGAGGATTTCCGGGCTACTCCTTTCATTGAATGCAATGGTGCCAGAGGAACCTGCCATTACTTTGCAAACAAATACAGCTTCTGGCTGACGACAGTCGAACGCACGCAGCAGTTTGTCAGTGCTCCTTCCTCAGAAACTCTGAAAGCAGGACAGCTCCGAACACGAGTCAGCCGTTGCCAAGTGTGCATGAAGAACTTGTAGCAAAACAACTCAAACAAATAAAACTTTCCTACGTAAAAATTTAAACCACATTCAATGGAAGAAGAAATATCCACAAACCACCAGCAAGATAGCCTTATGTGTATATAAGTTACAACAGCCAGAACACTACTAAATTAGTAGTAGATCCATGAGAAATGGGACTTGACACAGAAGGAAGGAGGGGGAGACTACAGTTCTAAGCCTCTGCATTTTGTGGAACATGGTGCTACGTTTTGCTTTCGTGTCTTCCTATTCCTGGCTACCTCAGAAAGTCTCTGTGCCTTTCTCATTCAGATTGCAGAGTGATGAGCGTTCCATATTGTATCACCCACCCCTTTTACACACTCATCTGTAGCCAATGCTAGATTTGCTTAAATAAGTTTGTGCTTCACTGATTAGTTGTCTTTGCAGAACGCATTTGGCATGGCTTAGGAGAATAAGCCTGGATTAGATGAGAAAATACGTAACGAAGTGGATTTTCAGTAGAAAAGGAATTTAACTCTAAACTAATTAAAACAAATCCCTGCATCAGAGGTGCTCAAACTATTAAGCGTTAGACTGAAAAATGGCTTCACTGAGAAGTTCTCTTAAAGATGAGCTCATTTGGGGGGGAGGGGGTTTAAGAAATTGGCATTATTTTTGGCTTCAGTGATGCACAAGCAAGTTGGAGCCCAATTCAGATCAGCTGTAACTGATTTTGAGTTACCCCAGTGAAAAAAATGTGGGTCTCTACTTGAACTTAAAGCCATTTTCATTCTGCAGCATTGCTTTATCACTATGGAAATGTGCTCTGTGTAAGCACGCAGTGAAAGGAGTGTACTGTAGCCATTTCTGAACTCCGGAATAATTTCATTAATATGTACATATGAAACCATCTTTCCGAGGTAGCCTTGGGATGGGGTTTTTTTGTAAAGTAAAAAATTGTGTATATTTTAAACTGTAGAAGCCTTATTATTTAGCATTCAAGTTTATGGAAACACAAAAGTAAGCAGTTGATAGATGTACATTTTTTACTGCTAAAAAAATCACCTGTATTGTATTCTTCAACTAGTTAAAAATAAATTACTGTATTTCTAATGCACTGTTAAATATTCACATAATTCCTTCACACTATGATTACAATCAGTGATACTCAACTTCTCTTTTCTCATATATTCTAAGGGAAAGCCATAAATACATCTGTGTTGTGAATTAGTTAATTAAGTCTAAAGGTATTAATTTCAGCTTCTTTCTACTGTGAGGTTGAAAATGCCTGTGTATATCTGCATTTTAGAGAATCTGAAGTAATTGTAAATTTAACAAAACTTTACTTGAAAGACAAAACTCTATAGGAAGTTGCTACTGATCCAGGACAAAAACCTTATTCTCAGTTAATCACTTTTCTTTCTGATTGGCTCAGTCCAGCAGGGTATATTTGAGCACACAAGATAGATTCATTGATTTGAAAGCTTAAGAGTGGTCATGATCAGGGGACCCTTATGTTGTCGAGTCCTGTTACAGTTAATATCTTGCAATCAACTCTTTATTTTTGGTAGCCTTTTTCTGCTTCCAAAATATCAGTTGCCATTTTGAATTATTCAACAACCATCTCAAAGATTTTTTCACTCTAAAAATTCATGCTGTGTCCATGTCAGATAACTGATCTGTATTTTAATTGGGACTGCTCTGGTAAGTTGCATGGTATTTACTCCCTCTCTTTCCAGTTACTGCCCAAGACACTTTTCCGTGAAGCCTATAAACTTCAGATTTCACCTGAGTTGTGTTTATGTACTAATGAAAGATAATAGGAGGGCAATTAAGAGTGAACTGGGCATGACATATCTCTAGCTTCATTGCTCAGTCTCCTAACAGATCCTCCTTTAGAATGTAAGCTCTTCAGAGCACAGACTGCATTTTCATTTTTGTTTGGAAGGCACCAAACACAGCTATGATCTTAAATACTAGTTGGGAAGTTTAAAAAAAAAAAAGAGAGAGAGAGAGAAACAGCATGGGGTGTCATCTCTTTTTGTTTATATTCAGTTTCCAAACTGTGGTTAATAAAGGTAAACAAGACATCAAATGTTGTTTTGGGTAATTATTTATGTTTGAAAGTCATGTTTTCACAATCCTAAAATGCTGAGCATCAGTATCTCACTTCATCTGGGTTTTGCAAGTACTCAACGCATTTCTTGATGAGGCTCAGTATTCTCATCTATTTGTGAAAAATGAAATTAGGAGATTTTCATTTTCACTGCACTACAACAGCAGGCTTCATGCACATGGGGATTGTATTTTAGGAAACATAAAATGTGACTCGTTAATAAATTAAAACCCTTGTGCTTAATAGGGATGGAAGCGACTAGTTGAATAAGTGTGAGCTTATCGAATAGTCGAGTAGTGACTTGTCTAGTCGCTTTCCCCTCCTCCCTTGCTGCCTCTACTAGAGAGAGGCAGCAAGGGAGGGGAGTAGTAGCCGGTGTGGGGGGTAGATGGCTTAAAAGCCAGTTCCCCCCAGCACTGTTTCTGCAGGGGAGGCCGAGGCACAGCGGGGAACACCATGAGCAGGGACTCAAGCAGCCCCCACTCGTACCAAGTTCTGACTGTTGCGCTTCTGGTTTTGAAATGTAGCAAGAGCCCCCATGGTTTGCCCCATGTCCTCCACTGCTCTCCTGCCTTTTAAATGTAGTAAGAAACGCGGGCGGCTCTTACTACATTTTAAAGGCTGAGGCGCAGCCAGGGTAGTGAGTGCCCCACCTCCTCCTTTATCGACTAATCTAAGTAGTCAATGGAAATTGCATTGACTATTCTATTAACTGATGAATCTAAATTTAACATCTGTAGTGCTTAATATTGCTGAACCTTTGTTCTCAGCTACCACAAATATCCTCAGGTTAAATAAATCACATAATTCTACTAGGGATTTGTAGATCTAAGGTATTTTTATCAAAATAGACAAAGGTAACAAAGGCAGAACTAGGGACATTAAATAAGTGTGTGTGTGTGTGTGTGTGTGTGTGTCATCAGTTTGGGATAACCTTGTTTTATATTACAGTCTATGCAAACAAATTCACAAACTATAGTAAGTAGCCTATGAAAAGCTTAAGAAATTTATTCGATGCACCGATAAAGTGCTGTTACAGAGAAACTTGTGTAAATATTTTTTAAAATAAATAAGATAAAGTTAAAACAAACCACTTGTGACATCTTGTTTTATATTTGAAACAAAAATCATCAACGTAAGTTTTAAGGTCAAGGTGAAATATGTCAACTATAGCAGTGATTCTGATCTATATCAACTATTGAATCTCCTGTTTATTTTAGGTCTCCCAGAAACAGGAAGGCTATTGCAAGTTTATACATTAGACATAGTTCCTTTTACAGAAACATTTTTTTAATAAAAAGTGTGATTGCTCGGATACATGTTAAAATATTTAACAAGGAAACAATGTTCTCCTGATCCAGTTGATCTTTTAAACAAGATGATGAATTTTATTCCTATGACACAGTCCACAGAAGGGAATAGAAATAAATATCCTCCCTTAACTCAATGCCATTTTGCTTTCTTTAAGAACTACACAATTGCATATGGGAGCAAGAATATCCATTGAGCTATTCCCGTCTTCAAAGGTAGAGCCCAGTGATATAACACAGTCTTTAATATATTGTTTTTGCCTTTATCTCAAAAGGTCCATTTGTCTTCAAATAAGATGCATGCTGGAAGCAGAAATTCCCTTTAAGTGTCTGACAATGAGATCTTTTCTTCTCTTTCCACCCAGGGAATATCTTGTTAAAACTGTCACTGTCTTGAGTTTTGGGCGCTGCTATGGTTTTGCACTCTGTCAATAATTTCAGGCACTTGTGGGCTAGAATGGCCATTTGTGTAAAGTCAATGCAATGTGCTCAACGCAGAAGAATCACCATAGCTTCCTTCATACACTCAAGATTTCAAATTCTTCTTCTACCTCAAAGAGTGTATCAGTAGATTCAATAAGTTCTGCCAACAAAAATGAAAACAGTATTAAATTCTGAATAGGCATACCTATTGCTTTTCACTTTTGAACACTTTTTAGAGCAAGATATTTTGTATGCTGGAAATCATATTTACCCTTTTGTAGACAAGTCTGCTATCAATATTAAAGAATTGATTAGCTCAGGGGTGGCCAAATCCGTTACAGATGAAGAGCCGCGTTTGGTCGAGCAAAAAAAGGGGGGGGGGGGCAGCTGCAGCCCTTTTAAGACCAGACATTGCCCTTTTAAGGGCGTCCATTTTGAAGTCTGCACCAGCATCAGACCGAAACACGCTGCTCCTTTCAGAGCCGCGGGTGCGGGAGCCGCAATTTTTTCTTTGAAGAGCCAGATGCAGCTCGCAAGCCGTGGGTTGGCCACCTCTGGATTAGGCATACACATTGGGCATACAAGAGACTTGGTAAAGTGCTCCATCTGTGATTATTTCTCCTATCGTAAAGAGTGGAATACATTGCTGCCCTGTAGTCCACTCAAGTAAATACTCTACCTGCTCCTGTTGTTGTCACTTCTGGTTTTGCTGGAGGTTTGAATGGAGGCCAATGGGCTGGATGATTTTTTACTAACTCAAACATCCGAAGACTCTGCTGCTTTAGAATTTCCTGAGGATAAAGCACTTTTTTAAAAAATATATTAATGGAACATCCAACAACAGATCTACTTGACTGGTCAGTTAAACCAGTCACAAGATGCACTGAAAGAAAAGAAAACCCACACACATATGAAATGGAATCCGGTTAAACCTTGTGTGCAACCTTCATTAAAAGTTATAATTTTATAGATCAACATATAGTAAATTTCTTCCATCAGAAACATGCCTGGAAGACACATCTCTCAAGCTCTACCACAAATTGTCAGTCATGTTATAATTAGCTCTGATGGCCACACAAGCTAAAATTTTTTATTATGTTCAGCAAAGTGGCACTGAGAACACAAAATATATTCCTACCTTTGAAATTATCAAAGAAATTACTCCTAATTAGATCCTTACAACTAAATTGACTATTGAGTGATAACAGCAGAAGAAAACACAGCCATTCCAAAATATAATGGATTTTGAAGGACAAATTTTGATCTGAGATGACTGAAACCAAATTCCACTGTACCTCAGTCTAGTGGATTTCTTCTATCCTGGTTTTTTAATGGGTTTACAAACTACTTTCCTAAGGAAACCATCAACTGGTTTTAGGAATAAATATTTTCTAGGGCTTGAAGTCACTTTGCCTTCAGTTTGCTATTACTTCCCACAATAAGTTAAGACCATGCACAATGTTAGCATTGTCCTGCAAGGGGCCAAGCACTACCTGTAGGGTGCACAACACACTTAGCTCCTATGACTTCAAGGGATCCAGCCCCTTATAGAATCAGGCAGAAGTCACTCAGTATAGCAAATTTCTAAAAGGCATGAGTATTTAATAATACATCACTATTAAATGGCAATAGAAAGTCTCGGAAAGTAACTAGCCAACACAGAGCTAAAACTATTGGTAATTCAGTAAGAATTGGCTTTTTAAAAATGTGTCTTTAACAGCTTAATAGATTACATCAAATAGTTTACTTCCACTTTCCAAATGGTAGGGGGACATGGTTTTCAAAGTGATATATATAATCTTTGCTTAACATTTTTCTTCCTTTATATATTTTCTATATAACCTATTTAGACACTGTCCACTGACAGTGTATTTATGAGAAGTTTTCATTTGTTGGTAAAATATGTGTCTAACCTGATCCAGACTAAATTAAAATATTCCTTTATTACCTTTTGTACAAGACTACACCAGTTATCAAAGTCTTTTTCTTCTTTACAAAAGAAGCCCTGAAGGGGGGGAAAACAAAAATAATTTTTCTTCTGTAAGTTATATGCAATATTAGCAAATAATGCAGAATTAAGCCACTTTCTGTGGCAGCACAAACTATCATCATGTATAAGACACAAAATATGTATCAGACTAAGGGGCAGATCCTGAACTGGTATAAAGCAGAAGGCACAAGTGAAAAAATGCCTTGCCCTTTTTCCCTCTCCTGTTTATTGGTCTTATCTATGCAGATTATAAACTCGTTAGGGTAATGACTGTCTTATATATTTGAACAGTGCTTACAGCAAAATCTCAATATGAGGCCAGTAGGTTCTACCAGAATGCAAATAATTGCAGCTCTACTGAAATCAATAGGGCCATACACATCCAGCTGCAAGTTGAAGGCTGCCACTGAGGATGAACTGCCATATACTGGACACTTTCAAGAGAGTGGCTGTATTGTGGATATTTCTCTTGGTTATATTACTGAATGGACCAGATGATTGTGCTTTTTCATGGTTTGAACATTTGCATAGTTAAATGTTACTCACTAAGGGTATGTCTATACATCAGTGTTAAATTCAAAGTAAGCTATGCAACTTGAACTTAATTGCGTAGTTTAAGTCAAAATAGCTTATTTCGAAATTAGGAGCATCTATACAGCACTTATTTCAAAATAGAGCACTCTTCCTCTGACTTCCCTTACTCCTCATACAATGAAGTTTACAGAAGTTGGAGTAAGAAGCCTGTTGTTTTGAATTTATTTTGAAATAACGGGCTTGCTGTGTAGACATGCAATACGTTATTTTGGAATAACTGAAGTTATTCTGAAATAAAGCTACTGTGTAGACGTAGCCTAAAAGCAGATATTTCTCTGATAAAAGTGACATTATTAATAATATATGTTTATATTATCTTTCATTCAGGAGCTCAAAATACTTTACTAACATTGGGCCAATTCTGATCTTACACAGAGGAGGAGAATGAAGAGTAATCTTACTGATGTCAACAGTATGTGGAATGAGACAAAAATTAGCATCATTAAGCACTGTAATATTCCTGTGAAGTATCCTGGACTGTAACTACTATTAGATTGGTAAACTGAGACAAAAGGGAGAGAAAGTAACTTGCACAGAAGCCAGGAAATCTGATTCAATTCCCTGCTTCAGCCACTGCACTAAATGACTCTGAAAAATGTGGAGGCTTCTCTATTCCTAAAAATAATTAGTCATCACATTCAAATATCCACTTTTCTACTGGAGGTAACACTAATCTAATCTCAGAAAAATTATTGTATAATTACCAATTAGGATAATTTATGCATATGAGGAATCTTTTTGAGTCATTCATGATTCTGCTAAAATAAATGCAAAACTCCTCTTATCAGTACTTAAGTGCTGTTTTATAATAATAGATCATGCCACATTTCTTTCTAACACTTACTAATGCTACAGAGGGATCCAAATTCATGATCTCCATTCGATGTGGGGCCTGCTGGCAATGGAAACTCTTGTCATCAACCATGCCATTTTCCTCCAAATCTACAAAAACCTGAGTGGTGTGAGGGTCCAAATAGATCAGCTCATTTCCTGTGCAGATAAATGATATTTATCACTTTTAATAGTTTGTAATATCACTTCAACTGGACTTATAAGATAGAATTTAGATCATCATAATTAAGACTGATCAGATTTTTGTCTATTTTGCAAATAGGAACTTCAGGAAGGGCACTGCATTGTGGTACCATATCTGATACAGCTTCTTGGGGTGATTTATAAGCTTTTTACTTTGACTTTCATTTTCCTTTGTTTCCTAAACAAAACATTTAATTTTTTAAATATAAATTCTGCCATTCTAGGGTCACAGGACACATGATGACCACAAATGTAATCTAGAACTCAGTTAGGTGTTCAACATTGTTTCATATTAGGATCGCTGAGAAATGGAAACTATGAGGATGGAATAAAAATACCACAGGTTTTATAAAAAAAATGGGTCTTATAGGTCATAAATATAGAGCAATTATTCATAATAAATAAAATGGGGTGAAGTTTCAAAAAAGATCTGTCTAGCATGGAATATTACAATAGGTGACAAAGGAAAGGCAAGTGATAACATACATTTATCAAGGCTAACATTAAAAGACAAATTTAATGAAGTTAGAAAAGTGAGCAGAAATCAAGAAAATGAGCTATAATTGGAAAACGATGAGTTGTATCACTTGAAGAAAAAAACAAAACGTAGCGCTAAAGATTAGAAAACAATACAGGACTGCATACTAGTGAGATCTGTCTAATAGTTTGGCAAAATATTATTAAACTAGACTTTCCTATCACATTACTCTTGCTGATGTTGTTACTTATTTCCATACCCAGCTTCGCTCTACCTTTCCCATAAAAGATCATGGTGCATTATTCTAGAGCAGGGATGGCCAAGATGAAGAGCCAAAATAGTGGTGGATACAGCACAAAGAGCCAAGAGGAAAAAGTTGTGGAGCAAAAAAAAAAAAAAGTCCCAACCACCGCCCTTTTAAGAACAGAGCAGGTATTGCCCTTTTAAAGGCAGCCATTTTGAAGTCTGCATGGGATGCCATGACTCCAGTTCTGTCTCTTCCAGACAGAAACATGCTGCCCCTTTCAGAGCCGCGGGAGCTGCAATGTTTTCTTTGAAGAGCCGCATGCGGCTCATGAGCTGCGGGTTGGCCACCCATGTTCTAGAGTTATCTAATTATCCATTTCTCCTGCTCGTCTTACCTCTTTCCTTTAGTACATTTCTTAGTGGCTTTAGTTTTAAACTTCCTGATGTTTCTTCAGAACAGATCCAGTTCCTTAGCCCATCAACTTATCTGTAATTAATTTTTCCTTACCTAAAAATCCTATGAAATAGTAGGCATTATTTGGTTTCCCTCCTAATGCCCCCAAAGACTGTGGCATCTTAAAACATTCCTAGAGATTCAAAGGGGAAAAATGAAATTTTAGTTGTCCTGTATCTTGGTATCACAGATATCTAAATTGTTTTTAAATGACATGCAGCATTTCAATCATTTCAGAGACAGCAACTTACTTTAAAAGCATCAATATAAATTGGATTGATGTGATTTATCCCCAGTCGTAGAGGTATAATAAGCAAGAGAGGTTTCCAGCCTGAGCAAAACCCTGCTGTGTTCTTGTTTCGATGGAGAGCACTTCTGAGGGAGTGTGTGCTGCCATGGGCACCACTGCTGCTCTGAGAAGGGGACCAACACATTTTCTCTGTGGGAGCAAGGAGGGAAGACTTGTCAATGCACTAAGGACTAGATTATAAATATTTCAAACCAATGGAAAATTGAGATGCTTTTTCAGAGAGCTTTTGTATAGAAGGCATCAGCTTTTTAAGGAGGGCAGTCTGTACATTGTGGCTGTATAATTACAATGAGTAATCCAAGGAGAGGAATACAAGGATACATTAGGGCTCAGAGAGATGAGTAGGAGATTATAAACATAGCTTCCTCTAGTAAATTAAGCAAACACCATTTAGAACTGTAGGCTCCTTCAGGCAAAGATACCTCTTGCTAGAGAAGGGGATAAGGCGATGCATAGTACTGAGTACCCCAAGAACTGATGCATGCTAACCGTAGTTCTTAATTATTATCCTACCTACGGCCCAAAATGCATTTTGTTTATGACTTCATTTTCTGAGGGTACTTAGACAAATCAGACTCTCTAATTAAAAAGTGAGAACCAACGTTGTAACTTACTGATATCTTCAATGACCACCGTGTTGTCCATAGATACGTAAACTGCTAAGGAATTCCATTCATCAAATAAAGCAAGCTTTCTGGAAAATAATAAAAGGTAGTTAGCGAGAATGTGAATTGTCATTCAGAAGCCAAAAGCATAGCTTGGCACTCAATGCTATTAGATGGCTTTTGAATAAATATATAAATAACAACTGCATGTCAAAAAAAAGCATTCATTGTGCTTTTTATAAATCCAAATATAATTATGATGTAGAAAAGAATCATAGAGAAACATAAAGGTGAAATAACTTGTGTGGTATGAAAAATGTCTTGGCTGATTGCCAATGGTAAAGCAATCTAACTCTGCATCTGTGTTGTTGTTATTATTAATATTACAGTAAAACTCGGATGGTCCGGCACTCCTGATGGTCCGGCACCATCAGGAACCTGGAAGTGCTCCGGGCAGCTGGACCATTGGAGCTGCTCTGCCCCCAGCTTCCCAGATTCAGCCGCTGCTAAAACTGACCAGCAGCTGAATCGGGAAAGCCGGGGGCAGAGCAGCTGGAGTACTGCCGGGTAGGTCCCGTAGCGCTGCCCCTCGGGGCTGTGGGACCAACCCAGCAGCACCCCAGCTGTCCCCGATTCAGCCGCTGCTGATACTGACCAGCGGCTGACTCCGGGAAGCCCGAGGCAGAGCTGCTCTGCCTCGGGCTTCCCGGAGTCAGCCGCTGGTCAGTATCAGCAGCGTCTGACTTGGGGACACCTGAGGCAGAGAAGCTGGGGTGCTGCCGGGTTGGTCCAGTAGCACCGAGGAGCAGCGCTGCGGGACCAACCCAGCAGCACCCCAGCTGCTCTGCCCCAGGCATCTGCAAGAGCAGCTGGGGTGCTGCCGGGTTGGTCTCGCGGTGCCAAGGGTTGGTGCTACCGGACCAACCCGGCAGCACTCCAGCTGCTCTGCTGCAGGCGTCCCCGATTCAGCCACTGCTGAAACTGACCAGCAGTGGCTGAATCAGGGATGCCTGGGGCAGAGCCGGACTATGGGAAGGGGGGGGGGGGCTATGAGGGGTCTGGGGTGGCATTCCCCCCACCCCATCCCAGACCCCCTCATAGCCCCCCTTCCCATAGTCCGGCATATCTGATAATCCAGCACCCTCTGGGTCCTAAAGGAGCCGGATTATCGGAAGTTTACTGTATTATTATTATTATGTGTGTTGCAGGTACACCTAGGAGCCCCAGTCATAATGCAGTATCCCATTGTGTTAAGTGCTGTATAATATAAAACAAAGGGACAGTCTCTGCCCCAAAGAGCTTGCAATCTACTTGGCATGTAAGTAACTTTATATATGAGTCATTGTATGGGAGTTCAGTGGAACTACTGATGTGCATAAGCATGCATAGGATCAGCCCAGAAATCTGGCATAAATCACAGTCCCAGATTAAATAAAGAAAGAAAATGCGTACAAGAAGGTTAAGTCACAGTCACTATGCTGAGTCCACTGTACTATTTTATGTGGTTCAAGAGAACATTCTTAAAATAACACACTGCCTTGGTGTTCTGTGATGTAACCACTATGCAGGTTTCATTGTTAAACTCTATTTTAAGCAGGTAAAATTAAAATGTAATTTGAATTTAATCACTTTATACTATCAGTGTAAAATAAATAAATATAACCTATTTTCAAAATCTGGGCACATTTATGACTTACAACATATTTTCTCATATAAAACGTGTTTAGGAGAAACACATTGTTATCTCACGTATTTGATTTAGGGGCATACCTGTCCCTATCTGACATGGAAAAGCCATGTGACCTCTGCCTCAAATAAACCTTGCACATAATCAAGTAAAAGCAGGATCTCAGTTCAGACTATACATGGGTCTAAGCCAACACCTTCAAACTTTACATTGTTTTAAAATGCAGAACTGGAGAACACCACTTTTAGGTAGCTATGCTTCATTGGAATTGAACTATTCTGGTTAAATACATATGTTGTTTTGCTTACTTTAGCACCTGGGCAACTGTATTTGGTCCAAACCATTCTCCAATCGACTTCCCCTCTCCTACACCCATCTGTGCTGTTTTTATTAGAAACAAAACACACAAAAGAGAACATAAATACCAGGTGAGGACAATTGTTAAATGGCATATCCTATAAATATTTTGTTGCACACATTCTAGAATTATTGTAAAATATTATACTATCAATAATATGATGGTATGTAATCTATTCTCTTTTTACAGCCGCAATGAAGATACATTTCTGTAATTGAACAGAAGCCTCTAAACCAGGGGTGGACAATAATTTTTAATGGGGGAGCCGCTCCAAGATTTTGGTAAGTGATTAAGAGCCATATTTCTATGGAGGGGGAGTGGAGTCTTGGACAGAGGTTGGATGCAGAAGGGAGCTCGGGTTAGGAGAGTGAGGGGTCTGAGAGGGAGTTTGGGTGAAGTAGGTGGTTGTAATCTGGGGCAGGAGAGAATTCTGGCCTGGAAAAGGCATGTGGGAGGAGGTACAGGGTCTGTGAGGAAGATGTGACTTGCAGGGGGTGGGGAGAGAGGGTACAGAGGGCTTGGGTGGTGATATGGGGAAGGAAGGGGTGGTGGCTTGGGGCAGGTAGCAGGGGGAAGAGGAGATGGGGTGCCAGATGCAGGCTCTGGTCAGCAGCCCTGCAGGACCGAGGCAGGCTCTCTGCCTGTCTACTGCAGCCCCCCGTTGGTCAAAATGGCTGTTCTCCAGCAGGGTGGGGAGGGAGGGGGAAGAGAGAGGGAGAAGGGTTCACATCCCCCGCCCCAGCAAAATTTCTGAGTTCCCTTGGCCAGAAAATGACCAATGGGAGCTCAGAGATTTTACTGGAGGGGTAGGGGACAGCGCACGAAGCCTCTCCCCACCCTCTCCAGCATCCAGAGCAGAAAGCAGTCAGCCATTTAAAGCAGTGTGAGCTGCTCTGTGCCTAAAGGTCCTGGCGAAGTGGCTGTAGGCCAGATTGTGGCTTGGCAGGCCACATTCAGCCCACAGGCCGTATCTTGAGCACCTCTGCTCTAAACTGCATTTTGATTACTAGCACCCCACATTACAAGATATGGACCAGAGGAAGAGATTATATGCTGGTAAACTTGAAATTTAATATTAAGTCTGGTACCCAACAGTCATATAGTTTATCCAGAGTTAGTTGTTCTTTCTGTTGTACATGCTGGATTTATACCTCAGTGTGCATGTGATATGCATTAAATCTTCTATATATACATACACACACATTCACTTTGTCACTAAAATCCTTCTTCTGTCCTGTGATTTATTATATATTTTTAAATTAAATACATCTTAAGACACATTAGCAACTTGAGGCATACAAAGAAGGTGATACTTGTCCTTACCCATTTGATGGATAGAATAACAGCAATCTTTTCTGTCTAGGAAGCATCGCAAAATCTTGTGATATTCCTCAGGTTGTTTTTTGTGTCTCTCCCAATGCCAATCTTACAGGGAAAAGGTTATACAGATTAACTGACACACTTCAAACTCTATCTAGCATTTTATATCACACAATCATGAGTGGAGCTTCCCCCCGCACTTCAGTTTACACCAGTTGGATTGAACAAGGTCTGGCCCCAAATGCAGAAAAGAGAAAATACCATGAAAATGACAAAATCACGATCATAGCTTTTAGGAAGACTGTGTTGTTCTGCCATAGAAAAGGTGCGTAATTTATTCCTGAATGCAAAATGAATAATAAAATAAAATAATAAAATGGAAGAGATTGCTTTTCTAAAATACAACCCAAAAAAGAATATTTTAACAAAAATCTTGATCATAAGAAGGAGACAATAAGAACTTGTCTACACAATTTTTGTCCACTATCAGTTTAGAAACAGATCTAGTTAGGAGTGGCACACTCTTTACTATGGACTCAGTTATGTCAGTCTATAGGGGTATGTGTAGTCTACATGCTTCTGCCGACCGAGGCATGTAAATTAGACATACCGACATAATCAATGAAGCAGGGATTTAAATATCCCCTGCTTCAATAGAATAAAAATGGCCGCCACGCTGTGCCAGCTCAGCTGTTTGTCAGCACAAAGCGGCAGTCAAGACGAGGATCAGTCGGCAAGGAAAGCCTTTGCCAACCGATCCTGTAAACCTCGTTGCACGAGGCATCAGGGATCAGTCGGCAAAGGCTTTCCTTGCTGGACCGATCCCCATCTTGACTGCCGCTTTGTGCTGACAAACAGCTGAGCTGGCACAACGCGGCAGCCATTTTTATTCTAATGAAGCAGGGGATATTTAAATCCCCGCTTCAAATTACTATGTCGGTATGTCTAATTTACATGCCTCGGTCAGCAGAGGCACATAGTCTAGACATACCCTAGGTGTCTACAGTACAGTCTGTACTGACATCCCTAACCACAATAGCTGAATGGATACAAAAACTGCATGTAGACTAGGCCTAGCATCACCTTGGCTGCATTCCTCAAATGTTCATACAGGTGTATAGGTCCCCACTCAGTGAATTCTGTTGCAGTGGGGTCTTATGCAGATAGCTTCCTTGCCTCCAGACTATTTGCCTGCAATATTGTTGTTGGTCCCAGGATATTAGAGTGATGATACAGATGAGGTCATGCCTTTTATCAGGCCCACTTCCATTAGTGAAAGAGTGAAACCATCAAGCTACACAGAACTCTTCTTTATTTTGCCTAAAAAGCAACTAGGACAATTTGGGCACCACATAAGTACTGAACAAGATGACAGGAAATCAGTAAGGTGGCTGCAGTTCACCCAGACACCAGCTTCATTATTAGTCATGCAAAGCTCTATCAAATAATAAAGACAAGAATCCCACTTTGTATATCTTTGTTTTTCTTTTCCTGCTTAACTATAAAACCTATTCACCCCGCTGGGTCAGAAACGAAACACTAACAGCTTCCTCTTTTATGGAGACAGAATTACTAACAATTTCTGCCAATCATTCTAAAGAGACTTTCACTAGTTGTTTAGCCCTACATCTCTCTGCTGATGTCTACTATACTGGGCTTTCATGCCAAAGTTAAATGCCTCCCAAATAACGAACAGAGCCTCCTAACATCTCTCACAAAATAACAGTATGCTCACCCCTTCCTAAATGCTTGCAGATGAGAGCCTGTGCCAGCATCATTTGTCCACATCGCAGCATGCATCCCCAGCCAGTATCAGATGAAGGACCTGTGCCTCCTATTAACAAGAATTATTACAATTCATACGGGTTCTTGACTGAAATTAGTTTCACAAAAATCAAATTGTGGAAATTTAGGCAGCCAACAAAAGTTTGGCTCTTTAGCAAGTATCCTCTGGATGAAGAGAAACCAAGAGAGATTTTTATCACTAGCTTGGCTTCTAGATAAGTGATCAGGCTCTGTCCAGCAGTTCTGTGCAGAAACCTGTACTGATACAGCTCAATAGTAGCAGAATTCTTTGTTGATGTAAGACAAAAGGCAAAGAAGCAACCATGTAAAGCCGTTTACCAAACTGTGTGAAGTTCAAGAATAAAATGCTCAAGCCTATATGTAGAGCCCCGCAAATCCACAGATATCCACTGGTATCCTCAACCACAGATGTGGATACATAGATCCGTGGTTCATTTTTGCAGTTATGGATATGGATACAAGTATTTTATCTAAAACCTGGTACATTTGCAGATATCTGCTTTATATCCACAGGCATCTACATCCATAGATGTAGATGTGGATATCCATGGATCATTTTTACAGATGCAGATGTGGACACCAATTTTATATCCATGCAGGGCTCTACCTATATGCAGGGCTCTGCACACGGTGGTAAGCCAGACCTATGAGCACTATAAAACAAATACAAAAAATGGAGGTGTAAGCAGTAGAACTAATGTAATTTGATATGGAAAGTAGGGATGTAAATGAGTAGTTGAGTATACGATTAACTGATAAGCCTAGCCCTAGGCTTTTCGGTTAATCTTCTCGACCACTCACATCCCCCCACTTGCTGCCTCTGTATCAAAAGCAGCAAGTGGGGGGAGCTGGACCCAGTGCTGCAGGAAACCAGCTTAAAAGCCTGCCCTGCCCTTCCACTGTTGCCTCTATAAGAGGCAGCAGCATGGGGCGGGAGGAGCAAGGGAGGCTGCCACAGAGCAGCTTCTCTCTGCAGCGAGCCTGGGCCAGACACGGGCAGAGGCTGCTTTGTGGCAGCAACCCCTGTCTGCAGGGGCTCCAAGCTCCCCATGGACAGAGGCTGCTACACATCCCAGGCTTGTGTGAGGCTTGCTGTGGACAGTCCAGGCTCATCATGGGCAGAGGCTGCTCCATGGGGAGCTCGGACCCCCCGTGGACAGGAGCAGTTGTCGGACCAGCCTCTATCTGCAGCCAGCCCAGGCTGCCGTAGACAGAGGCTGCTTTGTGGCAGCCTCTTTCCCTCACAGCAGCCTCTGTTCATGTGGCGCTCGGACCCCCAACATTCAGGACCCCCTAATTTTAAGAGGAATAAAGGATCTTTCGGAAAAGGCTTTATTTTCCGAAAGATCCCGTCTAGACTGGCGCTTTTCTCCGGCAAAGCCCCGAGACGGAAAAAAGCGGCAGCCATGTTTATACAAATGAAGCAGGAGAGATTTAAATCCCCCGCTTCATTTGCAATTCTGACTTGTCTAATCTGCATCCCTTTTCCGGAAAAGGGGTGCAGTGTAGACACAGCCTACATATTTTGAGGGTTAGAAACTGGAGGTTTTAGCATTGGGTAGGAAGCAAATACAGGCAGTCCCCGAGTTACGCGGATCCGACTTATGTCGGATCCGCAGTTACGAACGGGGCTTTTCTCGCCCCGGAGGACGGGAGCGGCGGGATGCCCAGATGCACCGCGGTCCACCGCCCCCGTCCTCCGTAGCGAGAAAAGCTGCTCCCCGTCTCCCTGGTCTGCAGGGAGATGGAGAGCAAAGCCTTGGAGCATGCCCGCAGCGGGACAGCCCGGGCGCGCTTGAGCTGTCCCCCTGCGGGCGTGCTCCGCGGCTTTGCTCCCCGACCAGCAGACCAGGGAGATGGGGAGCAAAGCCTCGGAGCATGCCAGCAGTGGGGCAGCTGCGGTGCGCCTGGACTGTCCCGCTGCCCGCATGCTCTGCGGCTCTGCTCCACGTCTCCCAGGTCAGCAGACCAGGGAGACGGAGCAAAGCCGTGGAGGACTTGGGCGGTCCCGCCACCCCCGTCTCCATGGTCTGCTGGGGGGGGGGTGCAGCTAGTGCCCCCCCCCCCCAGCAGACCAGGCTTTTCTTGCCTACCCCTGGGGTAGAGCAGCTGGGGGCTGCCGGGTTGGTCCCGCAGCGCCACTCAGGACCAACCCGGCAGCACCCCAGCTGCTCTGCCCCAGGCGTCCTGATTCAGCCGCTGCTGGTCAGTTTCAGCAGCGGCTGAATCAGGACGCCTGGGGCAGAGCAGCTGGGGTGCTGCTGGGTTGGTCCAGTAGCGCCGAGGAGCCGCACTACTGGAGCAACCCAGCAGCACTCCAGCTGCTCTGCCCCAGGCGTCCGCAAGTCAGCCACTGCTGAAACTGACCAGCGGCTGACTACAGGAAGCCCGAGGCAGAGTTGCTCTGCCCCAGGCTTCCTGGAATCAGCTGCTGATCAGTTTCAGCAGCAGCTGACTTGGGGACGCCTGGGTTTCTTAAGTTAAATCTGTATGTAAGTCAGAACTGGCGTCCAGATTCAGCCACGGTTGAAACTGATCAGTTTCAGCAGCGGCTGACGCCAGTTCCGACTTACATACAGATTCAACTTAAGAACAAACCTACAGTCCCTATCTTGTACGTAACCCGGGGACTGCCTGTACAGATTTTGGTATCTGGTGAAACATTGGACACAATCTGGGACTGTGGAGCTAAGAACACCTGTTGGATGTAGTGAAATAATTAGAATCTATTAGGATTATTAGGAAAGGTCACAGCTATTGCTTCAGACTGTCTGTAGATTCAGGAAGACAATATTTTCTATTTGTTTATGTTTTAAGGCTTTTTTCAGAATCGTAAGGGCTAGAAATATAAATTAGATTTAACTAACTGCTTTGATTTTTAAGCATCAAGAAGTGGATTCTATGGGAAATTCCAAGAGATTCTTTTGTTTCTATTTAATTTAATGCTGGAGAAAGTTACTGAATTGACTACCCTGGGAATCTATCAACAGAACAGGCAGAGCATGGACAATGACCATGAAATCGTCTTAACTCTGCATTGGAAAGACTACTTTCAGTGGTGAATGGTACTTACTTTTTAGTAAAACTGCCAATAGTGTTGTCAGTCATGCCAACTGTGGTAGTGGTTTTTGCAATCATAGCAGAGACCATGAAACAACAGGTTTAGAGCTCTACCCCCCTGAATTAGATTTAAACTTGCAGCCTAGTGGCTCTGTATCCATTACTGATCCCATAACCTATGTAACTGAAAAAATTATTTGGTGATGATTTGTGAAATCAATTTAACCATAAAGTTCAAGTAGGTGGTTCTTTTCCCTTTAACATTTATTCATATACTTAAAAGGATTTAACAGGTTAAACATTATTTGCACAACAGATTTTCTGTGCATTCCCCATTAGCTTGTGAATGTTTCTCAAATGATTTCCTCTGTTAGTATAAACACAAGGACCAAGTTCTCTACTGAACAAGTGAGCACAGCTTTCAGTACTAAAGAATTTAGCCCATTAGCTCCTTTTTGCTTTCAGAAAGAGCTCAAAGTAGAAGTGGGTTGTGCCTACGAAAGCTCATGATACCCTCTACATGTTTTGTTAGTCTTTAAAGTGATACTAGACTATTTGTTGTTTTTTAAGTTTTTCCTGTTACAGACTAACTCGGCTACCCCCTGAAGCTTCTAATAATTTAGGAGTTCATATACAATACTTTGATTCCTCTCACAATTTTAATTTCCAACAAGACAGAGATACAGAAAAATTGGGCTGTTTACCCTAACGCATACCCACCAATAGGTGAAAATTTTCTTCTGTACGTAAACCACAGACGAGCACTTATATCCAACAATAATTTAGGTTTGTCTGGCAATTAAAAAATAAAGCAATATTTAATACAATTCCTAACTGCAAAGCACATTTGGCATTAACACAACATACAGAATATGCAGGAGATGTCTATTTACTTTCAAGAGTTACAAAAATAACTCTTATGTATCACATTTAATATTCAAAGCACTTTACATATGCAAACTTAACAAAATCTATTGGGTAAGCATAAAGTAATTATTAACCATCAAAGGTTAACAGAGTAGCTAAGCTAAACTTGAAATGCTACAGCTATGCAGAAATATCCCCTCTGAACAAAATTATACCATAGGATAAGAAATTTAGAGAATGTCTATTAAAAGGGACCAATTTTAGTCTGAAGAAGGAAGGATGAGCCTAAGAGCATAGTCCCTTCTTCATCCACTGAACCCTCCTCTGCATTTAAAGGGACAAGGCTTGCAGGGACAAAAAGTGTAATGTCTATTTTCCATGGTATCTTCTTACTCACATTTGCAAGGAATTCCAGCCTTAGAGAATGTTAACCCTGAATACCACAGACATTGGTTGGCACCATGTCCAAACAGACCAAGGAGAATCTTGCTACTCATTGGGAAAGAAAAACCACAAAAACTACAGGTAGATATTGACTAGAGCTCCTAACCATGACAGTAATACAGACAACAATATTGGGCCTTTGAAAGCGATGACATGCTGGAAATACCCAAAGATGCATCCAGTTCCACTGAAAATCTCAGGAGTAGGCCTTGCTAATTTGGAAAGCCATATGTTGTCTTCTTCCACCTGTCCTTTCCTAAGGGAAGTGTCTGGACATTGACTAAGATCTGCTCCGTATCCCAGTAGACAAAGTTTAGTGTTCGCCATTTTTAATCTCTCTAATTTTAAAAATTAAAACTTTTTTCTTTTTCATTTCCAGGATTCTCTCAAAGGTACTCTACAATTCTTGAGGATCTACTTACTGCATTTATCCCCTTATTAGATCAGGCTGACTTATCCATCCAGCCATTATCAGGATTCTTCAGTCACAGCTATACATGGCACCTAGTGCCCATCAACACCACTACTGAGTTTGCTGTCAGGATCCAGTAAGTGCAACAAAAGGTTCCACCCTACACACTCTTCAAGGAACAAAAACCAGTCCTGAATTCTCATTCCTGTGTGCTAGGGTATTATGTTACAATTACAGTACACTGCAGATTGCAGGGGCAGGGACTTCTGCGAAAGTACATATTTTTATCAAATGATAACAGAAAATGCATCCAAAAGATAAAAGTCAATTTTTACTATTTATTTCTTAAAGCCCATTTCAACTGAAAATATCAGGCTGTAAGAAATTAAATTAATCCAGCATAGTGGATTTGTTGTTGTCTGAACTACTGTACAGACTTGATTGGTTGGTCTCCTGACACTCTTGTCTATTCGTTGCCTTTGCTTTGTATTTTAAAATGCAATTTAACATTAAAGCAAGCATGTGGCCTCAGGGTATGCTTCTAATTTGCAAAGTTACTAGGGATATAACTGATATTTGCTGGACCACCACATCTAGTTTTAAAATGAGCTACAGTAGATACCCAGCTGCCTACTCTTTTCTTATAGGAGAAACTTTAAAGGGGATTTTCAGGACTTCATTTTTTTTGGTGGGAAGTTACTATGTAAAAAATATTTTCCTCCTAGCAGACAGGATCAGAGGTATTAAACGTTCTTAAAAAGTCATCTATCTATTCCCTGAGCATTTGATGACTAGAAATAATCATGCGAGGCTAACCTACAAGTAAGCAAGCCCAGTTTGCAGAAACTCTGAGGCTACGTCTACACTATAAGGATTTTGCACAAAAACCTGCGGAGCGTCCACACCTCAAGCGCACTTTTGCGCAAGTAAATCAGCAGGAGAGAGGTCTTTTGCCAGTAGAGTTATTCCTCTCCCCACTAGGAATAACTCCTTTTTGTGCAAGAGTTCATGCGCAAACAGGCAAGTGTGGACACTCCGCAGGGATTTCTTGTGCAAGAAACCCCTATCGGGAAAAGCACAGGTGTTCTGATTACCATTCATAGAATGGCTATCAGAGCTTTCTTGTGCAAGCGTGTCCATTCAGTGTGGACGCTCTCTTGCGCAAAAGCTCATTGCAAAAGCGATGCGCTTTGAGGTGTGGACGCATTTTTACGGAAGAAGTTTTTGCACAAAAACTTTTGCGCAAAAGGCTTCTTCTGCAAAAACTCTGCAGTTTAGACGAAGCCTGACAGATAGATGCTGCACTCTGCTTTGGTAACCCTCCTGCCAACTAATTTCATATTAGGGTGACCACCGTCGTATATATATTCTGGGCTTGACAAACGTGGGCGAAAGCTGCTCGCCAGCCCCGCATTGCGCATGCGTGCGCCACAGATAAACGGGGCGCACGGCTGAAATCTACTCACCACGGGTGAGTAGGTTCTATAGTTTGTCGAGCCCTGTACATCTACTTTTTAGAAGTGAGTTTATTTTTGTTTGCAGAGATTCATGCAATGATATTGTTATGAACACTGAGGAAATATGGCTTATCAACTATGAAAGTTATAGCTGGATTTTCATTACAAACATACCTGTCTTGAGGTGGTGTTGCCTTCCCAAGATCCACACTGACCCATCTGTTTCTGGAAATTCTTCTAAATATTCCGATAAGACAGTGATCTGGTTTTCATGCTTAGATAAAACTGAACAGGAACATAGAAAGTTCAAACTCTATTTTGCTTTTTTTGTTCTTTTGGAGTTCTTTGAGTTCTTATACTGCAACTAGCTCCAACCAGTGTTCTAGCCTAGGGATTTGTGGTTTTCTGACAGAATACTTCATTTCTGACTGAATACTTCATTTATCCTATTTTTCCTCAGCAGTACGCTGTTCATTTTATTGGCACTGCATTCTTTTCAATTTTGTATTTTAATTCTCAAGAGCAGGGATGGGCAATAATTTTTCCCCTTCACAAATTGTGGATAGTGGTCACGGACCACCTCCGGAAAGGATGAGGCCTTGAGCAGAAGGGGCAGTTCCCTCTAGGCGCCGTGTGCCCCTGGTGGGGGAAGGAGACTTCGTGCACTCTCCTACTCCCAGCCAATCGAGACCCAGGGGCAGGGGCGTGCACGAAGTCATTCGTTATTCAAGATGGCTGGTGGCTCCCTCTACACACCGCGTGCCCCTGATGAAGGGGAGGGAGCCACCAGCCACTTTGAACAGCGAATGACTTTGTGCACTCCCCTGCTCCTAGGTCTTGATTGACCTAGGGTCGGCAGAGCACCTGAGGGCCAGATCTAATGGCCTGGCGGGCCAAACTTGGCCCGCAGGCTATATCTTGCCCACCCCTTCTCAAAAGGTTCTGAGAGACATTATGGCTGGCACCTGGGATGAAATCCTGATGCTATAGAAGTATATGGGAGCTTTTACCACTGACCTCAATGAAGTTTGGCTTTAACCCAAAGTCCAGGTGAACAATTTATGCCCCAATCCTGCACTAAACATGGTTAACTTTAAGCATATGAAGAGTTCCACTAATTTCAATGTCACTACTCCTCCTTAAAATTAAGCATGTCCCAATTGTGAGTGGGATTGGGGCCTTAGTCTGCTAAAAGGAGTCTTTGGATCTCCTGCTTCAGACAAAATATTGGTATGGTACATCATAAGCTGCAAGATTAATAAATGTAACATTTCTATTAATTCATTCTATTAGGGAAATTCATTTGATTATGATTAAAGCCCTTTCAAATTCACAGCCATGCAAAATGTGTCATGGACTGTGAAATCTGGTGTCCTCCCATGAAATTTAGCCTTTTGTGAGCTTTTACCCTACAGATTTCATGGGGGAGACCAGCATTTCTCAAATAGGAGGTCCTGGTGCAACAGGAAGTTGCAGAGGGATCATAAGTTTATTTTAGGAGCATCATGGTATTGCCACCCTTACTTCTGTGCTGCCTTCAGAGCTGGGCAACTGGAGAGTGGTGGTTGTAATGTTGGCCGGATGCCCAGCTCTGAAGGCAGCATTCTGCCAGCAGCTGGGAAGAAGAAAAGGATGGTAATACCATCTCAGGTCACCCTTACCTCTGTACTGCTGCTTTCAGAGCTGAGTAGTCAGAGTATGCCAGCTACTGAGTAAGGCCAGATCTACATTAAAGGAAAAAGTCAACTTAAGATACCCAACTCCAGATATGTTAATTATACAGCTGAAGTCGACGTATCTTAAATTGCATTTTGGCGCTGTCCACACAGCAGGAAGTCAATGGGAGCAAACACTTCCAATGGCTTCCCTTATTCCTCATGAAAAGAAGGGCTACCGGTATTGACCAGCAGGGATGCCCTCTTAGTTTGAATTAGCGAGTTTCTACTAGACACGCTAATCGAACTCCAGAAGATCAACTGTGACTCTTACACAACTACTTCAATTACACACCATGAAGTTACAAAGTTAAATATCTGAAATCATGACATGAACCATTTTTAAAATCCTATGTCCATGAAATTTACCAAAATGGACCATGAATTTGGTAGGGCCCTAAATTATGATTTTTGTTGGGAGGTCATGAAAATGAAGAAATAACTCTCCTGCTGTAAAACTAAGCGATTGTTTTTAGTTGCTTTGATTTTTTTTTCAAACAGCATATTTACGAAATACATAATGAACTGATGTTAAACCATAAATATAGATACTAATATTATTAAACCATAAATATAGATACTAATTTCAACGCTATAGCATTATGGTAAAAAGATTGAAGTAAATATCTATGCAACACTAAAGCAGATTCTTTAATACTACAAATCCGAGCCTAGATCCTGCAATTCATTGAGTGTAGTGACAGAACATGGGTGAACCACATGCTCTGAATACTTCTAAATTTACCCAGTAAAAATATCTAAATATGACAACGCTACAAGTGGATTTACTCAATTTTGTCCCAAGACTTATATTAAGTGGATACCACCACCTAGTTTAGGTTCAGTATTTAAGTTCTATAAAGTGTAAGGCTATATTTTATTTTAATTTTAAAACTGTTGTTAACCATTTTGAAAAATATATTAAGTCGCATGTAATATTTTTATTTATTTATTTTTATTAATTTAGTTATTTATAGGTGCCACTCAGAATAGCTCATTTTGCTAGACACTGTACAAACACAGAAAAAGATATAGTCCTGATCCCAAGGAGTTTACAATTTATGACCCAATCTTAAAAACACCGGCAAACAAATAATCCCAATAAATTTAACAGGAGTCCTCAAGTGCATAAGGTTAATCATATGTCCTTCTTTCCTAACTACCATTAATAGCAAATATATACTGCCACTACTCTTGCTGTAAAATAATTTAATATGATTAGACAATAGACTAAAAAAAATTACTGTCTTAGAACAAAATGTCTACAGAAAAATAGCTGACATTCTGGCCAACATTTTAGAATAATTAATAGTTAAAATGAAACTATTTGCTAAATTACGTCCAAAATATAGGCCCTTTATTGAAGAAAAAAGATTTTATCCCAACTAATTATAATTTTTATGACATTTTAAAATCTGAAGTTTCATATTAAACATTCCCTAAAGTATCGAAATGTAAACATGGCACCATTTGTGTAAATGCCTAAAAATCAAATCAAAACTGACTATCCTCAGAAAACAAAAGTGACCATGTTTTACTGTTTGAAGTAAGCAAGAGTGCAGAATTAAACAGCATAAAGAATTAAAAATATTGTTTTAAATTAACTTAAATAATCTTAGTCAAATAACATACTTAAGGAAACATGCAGTTTTAAAAATATTATACTTTAGGATACCCTAGAGAGTTTCACCCAAACCCTACTCAGATTAATATACAATAACCAGAAAATAAGCATTCAGGCACCATGCTTAATATTTTTCTATTTAATTTGACTCATTGTTAGTTACTGTAAAATAGTGTACTTTAACTATAAGTAATGCATGCACACACATGCCTAAACTAAGTTTCAGTGGAAAAAATCCAGGAGCCATAATGAAGGATTCACTTAATACCAAGACATTTATATGAATAATCAAAATTATTTTTGATATCATAAGCTAGTGCAGCGTTTCTCAACCAGTGGTGCGAGTACCCTTAGGGGGTACTCAAGAGAAGTCTGAGGGGAACATTAACACAACTGAAATTTGGAGAAAACTGAAGTTTTGTTTTAAGTTTTACAGCGTTTTATTATTTTTGTACTTTTCACACCCCAAAATTTCATCACCCACGCAGCTATGATTAAGTGGTTTAAACAACTATGTTGCAATGGTAGAAAAAAATTGTGTGTGTCTGAAAACTGTAAGTACTGGGAGAACTTAACATTATTTTTTTAAAGGGGTATTTTATAAAAAAAAAAGGGTTGAGAAACATTGAGCTAATGAATGCCTATTGTGCTGACACATTTTATTTATTCGATCCAGTTGGCAGTCACGATTGTCAGCAGATCAGCTTCAGTGCTACAGCATTATGTTAAAAAGACTGACGTAAATATCTATGCAACACTAAACCAGAATCTTTAATACTACAAATCCGGGTAATTCATTCACTGTAGATCCTGCAATTCATTCGTTGCAGTGACAGGACTTGGATGAACTGCATGTTCTGAATACTTCTAAATTTACCCAGGAAAAATATCTAAACATGACAACCCTACAAGTGGATTTACTCAGCTTTGTCGCAAGACTTATATTAAGTGGATACCTCCACCTAGTTTAGGCTCAATATTTAGGTTCTGTAAAGTTTTACGAAAATGTCATGCTATTCTTCCTTTTAACTTTAAAACTGTTGTTAAACGTTTTGAATGTGTCCCTAGTGCGGTAACATTTTCAGCAAAGAACATCAGAGGTGGAAAGTGAAACTGACGAGTATGTTTTCACTGGTCAGCTGAATGAAAGGTAAAAAGTAAACAGCGCGGATGGGAACACAATTAAACGCTACACGTTGGGACAGCACTCTCGGGACATTTGTGTGGTGTTTTTAAATCAACGTTGTTTTCACCCGGCTGAACCACCGGGTTTGTGGGACGAGCCACGCTCGAGGACACAGTGAAACTTGTTAACCGCTGCCACCAAAAGCTCATCACATTTCATTCCCAGGCGACTTCCCCTCTACCCGCCGCCCTGCCTGCGCCAGGCCCCCACTGCGGCAGGCCCCTCGGTGGCTGTCAGGATTCGGAGTCGCTGCGCGGTAGCGTTCACACCTATATTCGTAGCTGGGGTTTTTTTGGGGGGAGGGGCTTTCGGAAGCGCCCTAAGGGCAGGATTCACAACGACACTCGCTGGTGTCACCCGCAGGGTGTAGCGGCTCCGGACCGCACGCAACAGCGGCAGAGCCGCGGGCGCAGGATCGGGCCCCGGAGCTGCCCTCCCCGGGAGCTCGCCCGGCGGGCCGCGTCCCGGCACCACGTCACCTCTGGGCGGTCGCCGCGCCCGCAACACGCCCGGGCCTGGGGCTATCGCTCGCCACCGCCGCCCTGAACCGCCCGCTCTGCGCCCCATTCTCCCGCTGCCGCCCCCTCCCCCCGCGCCGCGGCTCCCCGGCCCCCCAGCCTCCCCTCACCGGATTCCATCCTCCCGCTGTCGCTGTCACCATCCTCCTCCTCACGGACACACGCCGCGGAGCACGCTGGGAGTTGTAGTCCCGCGGGGAGAGAGTGAGAAAGAGAGAGACTACCGGCTGCCTACCCGGACCTTGCTGCAAACCCCCCCTCTGCGGCGCCGGGCCGGGCTGCCGCTCTGATTGGCTGCCTGAGGGCTCTGGCCCCGCCCCCCTCACCGCGCAGGGTGGGCAGAGCGCGGCGGCATGGAGGGCTCGGTGTCCAGCGTGGAGCTCTGCAACCTGGCCTACGCGGGGCGGCTGGAGGAGCTGCAGGGCCGGCTGAGGGAGGATCGCGGCCTGGCCACCCGCACCGACCAGGTCAGGGTGGACTCGGCGGGAGGAGCGGGCGTTAGAGGCTCGCGGCTGCCGGGCCCCCGGGGCTGGAGGGGCTGCCTGCGAGAGGGGTCCCCTGGGCCGACTCGCTGTAGGGAGTAGCGCTGGGGATGGAAGAATTGGCCCCCCAGGAGACATAAAGGGCCCAGAGTGGTGTAGGGGAGCTGGGCTATCGGGGCTCCCAGCAGGGTTAGGGCTGGGGAGCTGGGCTGTAGGCGGTGTGTGGAGAAGGGCTACTTGAAGGGGGTGGGGGAGTCTAGGTCATGTCAATTTCAGCTGGAGACCTGAGGCCTGTTCTCTCCCATGTGTTTTCCCCATTGCCTGCCTTGCCATGTTTCTGTGGGGCCCTGTGCTAGGGGTGCGCCTGTCTGGAGCTGACCCCATGTCTGTTTCTGTATGCAGGATCACAGAACAGCACTGCACTGGGCGTGCTCAGCGGGACACACGGACATCGTGCATTTGTTGTTAGGCCTCGCTGTGCCTGTCAATGACAAGGATGATGTAAGTTTTGTACATCCCTAGGAACATTCTTCAGTGGCTTTCAGAATCACGTTCTGTGCAGCTTTGGGCTCAATAGGCAATGAGTCTGACTGGCCAGATACCAAGGCTCATGACTTTGTTACAGCTGCTGCCATACTTGTTGGTTTTGGTGATCTACATGGTCTCCGTGCATAGTCCTGAGTCATGTGTATGAGGCGGGTTCTTTGAGGAGACTGTCCCACTATTGATTTGGTAGCATAACTCATTACCATAGATAGATAATAATGATAGATTTTACAAACACTGGACTCCTTGTTATGTAACTAAAATCTTATTCTATTCTGCATAGCTTTATATACTGTGCCCTAATCAGTGTAATATCTGTGTGTCTTAAATGACATGGAGAACATCTGTCATGTGCAGTTTGTTCTGACACACTCTTATCCTTTTTCCAGGAAGAGACTTGTGTGTAGTGTGTTTCTCTGAGTGTCTTATTAAAATGTATGTGCTGCTATGTGTATGTTAGACAGGGTAGGCTGAAGAAGCATAATTCCTCAAATAGAAGGTGATCAGGTTTGTGATGATTCTACGTTTTTATGGGAGTTGGTTTCCTGTTCTTGGAGCAGCTCCCAAGGAAACTGTGCCCCCTGCATAGAGTAATGTTACCTTTATGGTAGAAAACGGCTGAAGAGCAGAATTACCTAGTACTGTCTTTATCCTGAAGTTTATGGGGCTCTTTTAGATATATTGGACCAGGCCTTTGAGTGCCTTGAAGATAGGGACTGAGATCTTGAACTTTAACTTGATAGGGTACATGATGCGGATGTAGCGAGTGAGATGTAAAACGTTCCAGTTAACCAGTGGGGCTGAAACAGCTCCCTGGCTGTCTAGAACAGTCCCTCTCCATGGTGGGCCTGGCTGGGTCCCCCACCTCTGCAGGTTACACAGTGTAGCACCCCCAGAGTGGGCCCAGCAGCTCTTGCCAGCCCTGTTCCCTGGGAGGTATCTGTGCTGTGGTAGTGAAGTCTCCTCCTGGGAGTTAGGCCGGTGACAGTGGAGCCAACAGGGGTTGGTGGCCCCACTCCTGAGTAGGCTTCGCTGCAGAGCCCTTTGAGCGTGTAACCGCTAAGATTTGTAGCGGTTACATGGTTATTGTAAGAAGTTGTTAAAATCTCTTGTAGAGAGCAGAGGATAGACTTGATGTGCTCAGGAAGTGCTGCAGAAATGGCATTTTCCTTTATTACTTCAGTTTGTCCACCAGAGTGGACAAAATAGGCATTAGACAAATAGACATTTAAGTAATGTCTACTGTGATCAGTACTACAAGAATAATAGTCTTTTTAAAGAAGGGCGGGTTGTCAAGTTCTCTTCAGTGTTAAGCTGTCTAGCTAAAATAAGCTTCCAGGCACTTCTTTTGGGCCTTTCTGCCATTCAGTAGAATAAGATATTATTCTGAGTAAAATAGTCACACAGACAAACAGTACGAACTGCCCTATGGCAAAAAGTGGATTCTGATGTTATATTGTTTCATTACATTTTCAATGGATATTAAGATTGACCTAATATGTCTCTTCTTTTAGCACCAATTCTATTGGTTGTCACCAGAATTCTAAGAATGGTGGTAGCTGTGCAAAATGTGACTTGCAAATAGTGTAGACTTTTTCTTGCAAGTGTAGAGTTTAAAACTATTTTTTGTGCCTCTGTAGGCTGGCTGGACTCCTCTACATATTGCAGCTTCAGCGGGCCGTGATGAAATTGTGAAAGCTCTGATTGGAAAGGGTGCTCAGGTGAATGTTGTTAATCAAAATGGCTGTACACCTCTGCATTATGCAGCCTCCAAAAACAGACAAGAGGTAGGGTTTCATATGTTACCAGATCTTGCTCTTCATTATATTGTCATTAAATTGTCATTAGGTGAATTCTTTTCCCATTCTTCCTCTCTCTCCCCCACCCTCACAACCCTTCTCAGATTGCAACTATGCTGTTAGAGAATGGTGCTGATCCTGATGCAACAGATCAGTTTGAATCCACTCCATTGCACAGAGCAGCAGCCAAGGGAAATCTAAAAATTATACAGATCCTTCTGCGGTACAAAGCATCTGTGAATATACAGGACTCTGAAGGGAATACACCTCTGTAAGTGATATTACATTTCTGTTCTGTTTTTTAATCTCTCTGAACTGAAAACTCAGTTACTTAAATGCAAGTATCCTCAAACTTTCAGCTTCTTCAGAAAGCTTTATAGATGTGTAGTGAGATGGTTCATTCATTTCCAATCACCATTTTTTAATTATTTTTTTAAAAACATACTGAAGACATTTTCGATATGTTTCCAGGTGAAGCAATGACAGAATCAAACCAAGCAATGACAGAATCACTCAGGCCATGTCTACACTACAGTTAAGATCAAAGCAGCTGCAGTCGATCTTCCCGGGTTCAGATTAGCAGGTCTAGTGAAGACATGCTAATTCAAACTGAAAGGGTGTTCCTGTCAATGCCGGTAGTCCTGCTCCTATGAGCAGTAAGGGAAGTCAAAGGGAGGGAGAGTGTGCTCCCTTCAACTTCCCACGGTGTGGATGGCGCTAAAATTCCAGTTTCAGATACTTTGACTTAAGCCATGTAATTAATATAGCTGGAGTTATGTATCTTAATTCAAATTTATCCCTTACAGTAGACTAGGCTTCAGTAAGGCTATGTCTAGACTACATTCCTCTTTCGAAAGAGGAATGTAAATGAAGCAAATTGAAAGCGCAAATGAAGTGCAGATTTAAATATCCCGCACTTCATTTGCATATTCGCATCCGAGCAGGGTTTTTTTAAAGAGTTTTTCAAAAGTGAAAGCACAGTCTAGATGGGGTTCTTTTGAGAGAGAAAACCTTTTTTGAAAGAACTCGTACTCACTTTTTCAGGAGTACGGGTTCTTTCGAAAAAGGGTTTTTGCCCTAAATCAACTCTACTGCCACCAGAGGATAGACAGTATGCCAGAGGAAGCTGTTCTGTTAGCTCTTCTTAATGATTGCCTTCTCAAAAGCATCTTATAAGAAGTTTGTTTTAATAAGTATAAAGCTTAAGGAAGGGGGAGAAGGAATCTTGGAGTTTACAAACATGTTCTTAGTCTGACCATTTCTGTAATTCTATTAATCAAGCAAACGGAAGTTAAATGCAGTTGGTCCAGTATTTGAAATGCATGTTTCTGGGGCAATATCCATTTGTATATTCTTAGGGTAAAATTGAAGTTGATGGCAAAACTCCTATTTGACTAAAATGGGGGTGAGGATTTCACTTTTAATATTTAAGAAAAAATTATGTTGTTGCACAACAGCAAACATGTCAGATTATATTTTTAAAAGTCGAATACTAATGGTAGGTAAAATATGACCACTTCTAAGTGGTATAGTTTCTAATCTGTATCTTTTCCATTTTTGATGAGGGATTCTTGACTAAATGCAGTCAGTCTCAATGCATGTGAAGGCCCATTTTGCATAACTGTATTGGAGCTTTTTGACTTCCCGAAGCTGGTTGTCTCAGCATGGCACCAATCTTGCACTGAAATGGTCTTGGGCTTGAGAAGACTGCAACCTTTGGAAATACTCAAGCTGTCTATAATGGCAATGGAATGAGTGGGAACAAACTTTGAATCTTTGTTGAGGTTTGGAATTGTGTGTGTGCTCTTTCACTGTATTCATTTACTTCTTACCTCCTTGCCCCTGTGAAATACAGGCAGTCCCCGACTTACGCGGATCCGACTTATGTCGGATCCGCCTTATGTCGGATCCGCACTTACGAACGGGGCTTTCTCGCCCCGGAGGTCGAGGTAGCGGATTGCTACCTGCGAGCTCCGGGGCGAGAGAGCCCCGTTCGTAAGCTGCTCCGGTGCCCCTGGTCTGCTGGAGACCGTCTCCAGCAGACCAGGGGCACCGGGCGGGTTCCCGCGCTTCTGAGGCTTTGCCAGAGCAAAGCCTCAGAAGCGCGGGAACCGCCGCTGCTGCCGCTTGAGACCCGGTGCCTGTGGTCTGCTGGGGACGGTCCCCAGCAGACCACAGGCACCAGGACTGAAGCCGCAGCCGCGGGGGGGGGGGGGGATCCCGCGCCTCTGAGACTTTGCCAGAGCAAAGCCTCAGAGGCGCGGCACGCCGCTGCTGCTCTGCTCCCCGTGTCCCTGGTCTGCTGGGGGGGGGGGCGCGGATAGTGTGCCCCCCCCCCCCCCCAGCAGACCAGGCTTTTGTTTTGGACCCTGGAGCAGAGCAGCTGGGGCGCTGCGGATTGGTCCTGCAGCACCCGCTCTGGGCACTACTGGACCAACCCGGCAGCACCCCAGCTGCTCTGCCCCAGGTCCTGATTCAGCCGCTGCTGGTCAGTTTCAGCAGTGGCTGAATCAGGACGCCTGGGGCAGAGCAGCTGGGGTGCTGCTGGGTTGGTCCAGTAGCGCCGAGGAGCGGTGCTACTGGAGCAACCCAGCAGCACCCCAGCTGCTCTGCCCCAGGCGTCCCCAAGTCAGCCGCTGCTGAAACTGACCAGCGCTGACTACAGGAAGCCCGAGGCAGAGTTGCTCTGCCCCAGGCTTCCTGGAATCAGCGCTCATCAGTTTCAGCAGCAGCTGACTTGGGGAAACTTGGGGTTCTTAAGTTGAATCTGTATGTAAGTCAGAACTGGCGGTCAGTTTCAGCAGCGGCTGAATCTGGACGCCAGTTCCGACTTACATACAGATTCAACTTAAGAACAAACCTACAGTCCCTATCTTGTACGTAACCCGGGGACTGCCTGTATCCTTAAGGCTTGACTTGTGGCTATCTATAAGCTCCCTAGTGACTAGCACTTTCAATTTGGTAGAATTGGCAGTGATCGTGGGTTTATTTTCTTGTTACAGCCATTTAGCCTGTGATGAAGAGAGAGTGGATGAGGCAAAGCTGTTGGTGTCCCATGGTGCAAGTATTTACATTGAGAATAAAGAAGAAAAGACCCCATTGAAAGTGGCAAAAAGTGGCCTGGGAGCTGTACTTAAGAGACTGGTGGAAGGCTAGCAGTGTTGTATAAGTTATGACTTGAATTCCACTCCTGATGCACACATTTAAGACTATTACCTTAATATTTTGATAGCTTAATGGTGATGGCTTAAATTTCATTATAATGTGCATATGTATGTATGTAGTGGTATATGTCAGTACTCTTCCATTGCACCACCAAGCACATTTCTAATTGCCTGTTAAGTAAACCAGCAGCACTTTAAAAAATAATTTTAGTATCCTGCAGTTTTATTTCATGTAAAATTACTGTTACTTTCATAAATTGGATTTGGAAGAAACCTGTTAGATCATTCTTTCTATTTTACAGGGCCTACTGTGGGATTGTTTCTTTGTAGTACACTTGGGACCATTGTAGTCTGGGACTCTGTGGTCCAGCAACATCTGTTGTCTGGCAGGACCTCGGATGTTGCTGGACCAGAGAGCTCCAGTGGCTGGGAGCAGGAACTGACTGATAGTCCAGTGTCAGAGATACAGGAGCCAGGGCTGGTGGCAGAGCACAGCTGAACTGGGAGTGTGTCCCAGTGATTGGAGCTGGCAGCAAGGTTGGCAGCTGGGAAGGGAGCCTGGAGCAGAGATCATTGGCCAGGAGGAGCATTGCACTCCATCCCAGTGTACTTCCCCTGCCTCAGACCCAGGCTCCCCTAGTGCTTCCCCATCCCAGTACACTCTCCCCTGCCTCAGACTCAGGCCCCTCTAGTGCCCCCCCATCCCAGTGCACTCCCCCCTCCCCCGAGGCAGGCATCCTCAGTGTTGGGAGCCCAGTTCCAATCAAATCTCCCCCCTTTCCCCCGCAGACCCAGGCACGGAGGAACAATCTTACTTTTAAAGTGGCTGCTCCTGCCGCCCGGCACGGCTGCCTCAGCTTGTAGGGGAGGCATCTTGATATCCATATTGCTCATTTCTTTTCCCAGCTTAATCCAATTTTTATTTCTCTTCAGATCATTCTAAACCAGTGTTTTTGAAGGTGTTCTGTGGAATCACTCTCAGCAACACATTAACTCGCTACTCCAGTTTGTTTATTTACCGGCGCCATGGCCACGGAGCCTCGCAGCTCCCGTTGGCTCCATTTCATCCTTTGCAGCCAAGGGGAGACGTGGAAAGCTGCATGGGCTGGGCTGTCACTTCCTGCTGCTCCCTTTGGCCGCAAAGACAAAAAGGAGCCAATGGGATCTGTGAGGCTCCAATACATAAACAAACTGGTGCAGCCAGTTAAAGTGTTGCTGAGAGTGATCCCGCGGAACACTTTTAGAAACACTGCTCTAAACTATTCCTCTCTCTCTGTGCTGTATAGATTGCTATCGACTACTTCTAGTGGTTAATTCTGTCGCCGCCTCTTTCGTTTGTCAAACCTCCTTTTGACATAGCTATAAATACTTAACTCTCAATATGTCCTTATTGCTTGGCCTGTCTGGTCCAAACTGTGATGTTCCTTTCATTTTGTCAAACGCTTCTTGGTAACAAGGTTCTCTAGCTGTGTCTAGTAATGTACATGCAGATTTGCTACCGCTCCCACAGAGATACTATCCTCTAATTACTTTGCTTTCTGTTGACCCAGTATGTCTCTCTGAAAGTTTCCATCTAATTTTACTGTTCACTATCTCCTTTAATTGACATCCCAGCTTTTAAGAGGGTGTTTTGCTCATTGACTGCCTGTGGCCTGGATTTTTTTCCCTCAGATATACTATCTTGAATCTCATTGAATTGCTTTCTCTTTCAGTCTTTTTTTAACTCTCTCCATTTATCTTCTGTCAGTGCTCCCAGCATGGTGCATCCCACTGTGTAATATTATCTTTGACTTATTTAATTTTCACTTGTTTCACATCAATAGTCCAAGGCACCTTTATTTACCTTATTTATAGGAAGGTAAAATTGTCGTGTGACTGAAAAAGTTGTTCATGGGCATGGATTTAGATTGGCATATTTTATCTCTTCCTATATGTTCTCCAAAGCAGCAGTTCGCAACCGCTGGTCCATGCTATAAAAAAGGTTGAGAACCACTGCTCCAAAGCATTCAGAGAATAGATATGGCAAAACCTAATTTTACTGTCTTGATTTTTGTACTAATAGCCTCCTAGGTGATAACTATCAAAAGCTGCAAATAGTGCCCGGAGGTTGCATCCTTGCAGAAAGTTATCACTATATTTAGCTTTCTTTGAATTTTCCCTGCTTGAATTACATGGCTATAAACCGCCTGCCCGCAGAAGCTCCTTCTTACGCCATGAGGACTTACAAAATAAAACAGGTTTTTCCAGAAATCAGTTGTTTTGGAAAATACTCTTATTTCCAGTAGGATCACAGCAGTACGCATTCCTAACTTGGAGCTGAACGCTTCAGGAATAAATACACTTCTCAGGAGATCAAACAATCACCATTCCACCATTGCTTTTCTCTCTTGTGGGGGAAGGAAAGCTGGGACTCAGTTTTGACTCACTATGAAAGTGTCTTTTTATCTAAGACAATTGCCAGTAAAATCATATACCTAAATGTGAACTCTCAGAGTTGTGGGAGAGTAGTGTATCCTCATGTTCTCCTTTCTGGACTAGTCTGAGTTGCATGATGTTATAGCCATAGGATATGAACAGATTGTACTTTTTACTGTAAATTAATTCCATGCTGACCCCTGCCTGCTGTACCATTGTGTCAGAGGAGTAAATCCATGAAGTGATGTAGTCCTGTGCTTTGCCTGCTAACCAAGCATTTGATGGCTTCCTCCTCCTCTTCCTGGCACTGTCCCATGTTTTAACTTTTTTGCTGATGGACATTGAATGGGTGTCACGCAAAATGCTTTTCTATTAGTTTAGTTACATTGTGTGTTGTCATTCCTGAATAGAATTGACATTGCCACTGCATTGCATTAGGAAGCATATGATTAACATGTAATTCACTGATGGTAAAAGCACCTCAGTGTCAGGGAAGTATAAAATTGAGAATACAGGATTTAGAGGCAAGGAATTGTTTTAACAGGTAACAGTGAGATTTCTTAGACATTCCCCCTTCCACAGTTTTTGGTGGATTTTTGTTTGGGCGGGGTTAGATTATTGTTCGCTACAGAATTTTGTTAAGCAAAGTTTTATAACAGCAAACTTTATTAAACTTCTTGTAACAAAAGAATCTGTATCATTAGCTAAATCACTTATGCACATAAATCATATAAGAGCAAATCAGTAAGTGAAAATATTGCCAGAGCTGAGATGCAGGAGAGACTGCATGTAAAAAGAATCAGTCTATCCTTCAGTTACAAGGAAAAGTCACAAACACAAATTATAAAACTTCCATGGTACAAATATACAAGGGAATGAAGTCTTGCTGTTTCCTACCAACAATTGTAAAGCAAACCAGAAAATGGTATTTATACACTTCACACAAAGTAACCTCCACATTACAAAACAATGTAGTTTGAAGTTTTCTGGGGGAGAGAGTGGCAGGATGCAAGCGAAATTTGCTCTTTAATAATAAGCAGAACTGGCTGAAAGAGAAGTCAATGATTTTGGCTATGATGCTTTTCAACCTGCATCTTTTAAAATGTCCAAGGTCTGAGCTTTCAGATAAATATATTTCTTGGTTTAGAGTTTATGTAAATCCCTGAGTCTGTTACTCATCTATGATGCAAGTACGTTGTTGCAAGGAGTGGAATTCTACTGTAATTCCTCTAAAACTGTTGTTGAGAGAGGAGTGAAGCCAGTGTCATCCAAGCTGTGTGGCTTTTATGAGAAGATGGGATACAGTAGGACCGAAGGGAACAGACAGTAACTGTTATGTTGCTTTGTCCCTGATAAGTCAGCAGTATTATAGGTGCTTAATGCTGCTCACTGCAACAACTCACATTCCATGCCCAAAAAACCCTGGAGTGAACAGAGAGCTGAGAGTAGCATGGCTTGTCCAGCAGCAGTGCAGGGGAGGGAGGGCAGGCAGGAGCCAGTACATGCAGGGAGCTGGCTCCCCGCTTGTATTAACTCCTGCTGAGCCAACTGCACTCCCTCCCGCAATATAGAGGCAGCAGAGGGCGCGGATGGAAGCTGGCTTAAAAGCCAGCTTCCTGTGAGCACGGACTTACCGGTGTAAATGTGTATCCCCTAAAAGTTTCAGGGGATACATGTTTACAAAATTAAATGCATTTTAACACCCTAAGAAACACATCAACTTCACTTAGTAAAAATCCACCACATAAACTTACTTTGTCTGAAAATCCTCCCCCACTTCCAAACTAGCATTCTATAGAGGTGCGTTAAAAATATTGCGTTAGGAAGTTATCTTTTTATATTAGCCAAGAACTACTGTTGCATACTTCATTTGCAATGAGTTTTACAGATGTTGCACATCCCATTCATATTCAGCAAATATATGACTAGTAGCAGTTCCGTGAATATTCAAATGACGTGTATTATTGCAGAAATCATAGTTACATCTTTACCTTTAACTTAATTCACTAAGCTATATTAAGGAAAAAGCATAGAGGTGGGATGAAGAAAACTAGGAAGGGAAATTAAACTATATGATTACACAATATGCATATAAAAATGAAGACTATGCTATTTAAAATGTCCATATCAAATCTGAAGCCATGAAATGTCAATTAAAAACAAAATAAAATGTAGCTACAAACAGGGTCACTGATAGAATCACTTGTATTGTGCATGAGAGTAGGACCAAAGTACTACTTAAGTATAGCCTTTTACAGTGGAAACATTTTTGCTAATAAAGTTTATTCTGTTGTTAATTAGGTAGAGGGCTCTGGTAATTCACTTGAAATATTTCATTAGCAAACGTTTTTACCTGGGCTGAGGACTGACATATAATCAATGAGCAGATTGTACCTCTTTGTGGCTTTTTTTTTCTAGTGGGATTGTTTAGTACTGAAATGTGTGTTATGTTCACAAGGCAACTTCAATAAGATTACAGAACATTTCAGGTAACCTCATCATAATGATCATGGAATTTAAGGACCCAATCCTACTGTTGTTGCTCAGGCAAAAGATCTATTAAAAGCAATAGAAGTTTTGCCTGCTGAGGCGTCTCTAAGTAATTACTTCAGATTTTGCCCAGATATTTTAGATATTGGGGTACCCACTAGGGTGAAATCTTGACACTGGAGGTTTTCCCACTCACTTCTGCAACTTCAGGATTTCACCCCTATCTTCTAGCCCAATCAATTTTCAACTGAGGCAACAAAACAGAAAAAATGTGGCCAAGTACATTGTAACATGATATGTGGAATTTAAGTGTGTGTAAAGAGGACTCCCTAGAATACAGCAAAGTGGTAGATGTGGAATTTTATAAATGCTAGTTGGCCAAAACTATAAAATCTCTTTTATACAAACCATACTTAACACCTCATCAGTCTGAATTGCTGAGTTTGACTCAAATGTTGATACCCTCTTTTGGTTAATGAGCCATTCATACGGCCTCTGATCATCCATGATAACCCGAGAACAGCAACAATCCTACTACTTTAATTCAAGGTGTAACTGCATTAGATGTGAGAGAGAAACAGTCTGTTACTGTTGCTGGAACTGGTTATTATGAGGCAGATATGAACACGTGCTCTAAGAATCTGCTCCTGTATCTGTTGAAATCAGTAGCAAAACTCTCACTGATTTCCAGGGTGAAGGATCAGGTCCTTAGACATTGTACAGGAAACCCTCAAGATGCAACCGCCCACACTGCAACCAATTTTGTAAGTGCAGAAGGGCTGAAAACTCCCAACTTACGTCCTCAGCCTGCATTTATGACGGCGCACAACGCCTATCGTAAATGAGGATTTGAGTTATGATGCCCCCGACTTGCGACGCTTCCCCAAGAACCAATCACATCACAAGTCGGGGGCTACCTGTAATGTATTTGCTGAGACAGTTGTCCTGTGTTTGTCTTAGCACGTGTGATGCTTCAGATTGACTGGCAATGGCAGACTGATTTCTTTCAGAAAGGGGACTCATGTTTACAAGCCATCACATAGCTTCACCAGCAGCCAATAAGAAAACATCATTGTTGTCTGTATTTCCAAACCCATTTAATAATTAATACTCTCAAATAGGCTGGATAAATGCAGACATTTTCAATGCTGTCATTCATATTTGGTACATAGTCATAGCTAGTTAGTTAATATCTGCAATAACAAAACTGAAAAATGAGACATTGATATGTGTACTTCTTGGATGGTTGCAGGCATGATCTTAAAACACTTGCCTTGTAATTAATGCCATAAATGCAGGTGAAGAGGTTATAACCACACTCGTACCTGCATTAATTCAATACCAATATTTTTGATGATGGAGTTTGTAGCTGATCAGGAAATTGCAGTGGAATCTTTAGACTCTTGCTTGTGTCTCCTCTCCTTTCATCTCTTCATTTTCAGGCATTCCAGAGGCAGCAGTTTCCCCAGCAGTAGAGTTTTCGTTTGTTGCATTAGGTTCTCCACTTGGTGTAGCTGTGGCAGCATACTCATTTTCTTGGGTGGGTATATTAACATACTCCACATTTGTCTGTTGCTTCTGAGTCATTGGTCTGCAGGAAGACAGGATGAAGGCTAGGTTAATTAATCACAAATTGAAATCCTACTTATTATAGAGCCATCCAAAAGGAATATTTTAGAAAGCTCTGGCCTAATAACTATAGTATGATTATTTAAATTACACACTAGTGCCTAGAGTTCCCCATTGTATATAAAAAGTATTGTGGTACAATTTGCAGGAGACATAAAGATTGGCAGAGTAGTAAATAAGGATGAGGAGACTGCAGTCAGATGGAGGGATCCAAATTGTTTGGTAAGCTGGGTCCATTCAAACATACATTTAAATACAGATAACTGCAAGGTTCTGCATGCAGGCCCTATATATGGAATGTAGGAGTGTATCCTGAAAAAGTAGCAACGCTGAAAAAAAGGTAGGGATTATAATGGACAAACAACATGAGCTCTTCGTACAATGCTGTGGCAAAATGTGCTAATGCAGTTCTTGGATGTATAAATTAGAGTACTGAATATAGGAGTAAGGGAGGTGATTTTACCTCTATATATGGGAATGGTGAGACCAGCACTATAATCCTTGTTTTGTGTCCCTATTAGTGAAAGGATATTGAAAAACTGGAAAGGATACAGAAAAGAGCCACAAAAGTGATTTCAGATCTGTGAAAATGACCTACGGTGAGAAATCTAAGGTGTTCGATCTATTATCTCTTTGTACATTTTAGAAATGTGCATCTGTCTGTCTGAGAGTCTGTCTGTGAGTCTTTGTTCAAGAACTCCTCTGAAAGGCTAAGAACTAGGACCACTACATTTGGTGTGCAGCTTCCTCTTCTCTTTACTTAAAGCAAGGTCAGGATTCGGTTGTGCCAGGAAAATGGGAAGGGGTGGGAAATGGGACTGTTTTCCAAAACATGGAAAGGAAGGGGCTGTTTGGAGGGAAGCTATACTCACAGTGACCACTGGGGGTAGTGAGCATAGGAGAGAGCTATATTGCAGAGTGACCACTGCGGGAAACGGTATCATGAAGGGAATGGCCAGCTGGTGATGGAGCTCACGATCTTTCCTGCCACCAGATTGAGTAAGTGGGGCCCTTCCACCCCATCCTAGGAAAGGGCAAAGGGGAGGGGAAAGGAAAGGACAGCCCCTCCCTCCCCCCAGCCTACTGCCCTTAACCCCCTTTCCCCACAGTTCTGCCCTGACTCCTGCAGTCTCCATACCATCAGCCCCCTGCCCTGCAGAACCCAGGCAACACTGGATAAATATTCTAGTCTTATTCAAAAGAAGATTACAAGGTGACTTGATTTCTCTGCATGGGTACCATCTCAGGAGAAAATACAACGGTACAAAAGAGTTCCTATTAACTTTGTGCAGAAAGGTAGAACAAGAACCATTGGCTGCAAGATAAAGCTGCACAAACTTTAGACTCCCAAAGGAAGTAGTGGATTCTTCATATCTTGTAATCTTCAAATCAATACTGGATGCTCTTCTAGAAGCTGTTTTAGTCCAGTGGTCATCAACCAGTGGATCGGGATCTAGTGGTAGATCTTGGAACCTTTGACAGGTGATCCTGACTGGTTTGGCCAGGAAGCTATCAAGTGCGGGCACTTCTGTTGCCCCCCTCCCCACCCCTCACACTGTCATGCTACTCCTGCCCTCTGCCTTGGAACTGGCCCCCTGGGAGCCTCCTGCTTGCTGTGCAGGGTGGGGGAGGAGGAAGAGGGAGCACTGATATCAAGGTGTCCCTCCTCCTTCCCACTTCTGTACCTTATCTCCATAGAGGGAGAAGGTGATGGAGAGAACTTGGCAATGCAAATCTCTGTCCCTCACACACTGTGTGTGTGTCTGTCATTCTCACAAACACACACTGTCCTTCACTCTCATCTCCCGCCCCAACACATATGTGGGGGGCTGTTATTTCTGTTACTGCTTGCAAGGTGTGTTACGTTTGGTTTTCGAATGATTTGTGCATTTAATTCCTTGAGTAGTGGGTTCTACAATGCCTAACCTGTCGTGGCTGGAGTCATTATCCCCATGGTAATTGCTGCTCCTGGAAGTGGCTGGAATTTGCCTGCAACCCCTGAGAGAAGCAGAGCAGGGGGTCTCCACATACTGTCCTTGCCTGCAGACACCACTCCTGCAGCTCCCATTGATCAGTAATGGGGAACCATGGCCAGTAGAAGCTAGTGCCTGTAGATGAGGGGCAGCACATGGAGCCATTGCTGTACATGCCAGCTGCTTTCAGGAGTGGTGCAGGGCCAGGGCAGGATTAAACCTACCTTAACAATACTGCTCCACCACCTGGAAGTCATCTCAGTTAAACGGTGCCCAGCCAGAGCCTGCTTCCTGAACCCCATTCCCAGCCCTAAACCTTCTCCTGCACCCAACATCCTGCCCCAGACATGAGTCCCCCTGCACCCAAACTCCTTGTCAGAGCTTGGACCCTCTGGGCTCCAATCCCCATTCTGGGCTAATCCCAGAGCACCTCCCACACTCCAAATTCCTTGGCCCAAGACCAGAACCCACTACCTGGTGAAAGTGAGTGAGTAGGGGACATGGACTGAGCAGGATGAGGGCTCAGAGAAGGGGAGGCGCAGGGGCAGGGCCTCAAAGAAGGGGGGAAGGAAGTGGGGCCAAGGGTATTTGGGTTTGAGGTAGATCTTACCTTGCACTTAAATTGAAAAATGTGATCTTGTGGTTAGAAAGGTTGGAGGCCACTGTTTTAGTCAAACACTTGGGCCCAGGGTCAATAGTGACCAGCCTGCAAACTGTGGGCCACATGCAGCCCACTGGGGTTCTGCCTGCCGTCCCCCGACTGCCCCTCTCCTCATGTGCCTCTCGTGCACTGGAGCCCTGTTCTTCCTACTCTCCCCTCCCTCCCAGCCCCTTCAGAGCCCCACAGATCTGCTGATTTGTGTTCTGTCCCCGCTCCACCCTCTATCTCCCAGAGCTGTGTGCAGCTGTTCACGCTCTGGGATGGAGGGGCAGAGTGGGGACAGAGCACAAATCAGCAGTTTTGTAGCGTGCTGGAAGGGAGGAGAAGAGTAGGAAGTGTGGGACGCCGGTGCCCTGGTGCATGAGAGGCATGTTTGGGAAGGAGGCAGAGAGGCGGTATGTGGGCTGCAGGTGGAACCCCAGTAGGCTGCGGGCTGCAGGTTGCCCACCACTGGTCATGAGTCTACTGAGATGGAGGGACACTCATGTGGCCCACTCACTATTCTTGGTTGCCTATTGCTGGCCCAGATTCACAAAGTCACTTAGAAGCCTAAAGCCTAGTATTAGGCTGTATTGTAACCCAAAACATTCATGCTTGGCTGCTACCGAACCCTGTAGGTACTTAAATCTACTAGGCATCTCAGTTTTCATGATAAAAATTGCTCTAGGCAACTAAGCTTCTGCGTCTGAATATTCATACTGCTGCTTCACTCGAGGAACCCACATGCCCATCTCCTATATGAACCTCGGCCAGATCCACGAATGGGAGGAAGGTAGGGATGAACTGGTAGACATACTCAGAGGCCACATATTTCATCAGTTGGGATTCATAATTTAGTGGGAGGGATGGTGGAGTTCACCTACTTTATAAGTTTTAGCCAGTGATTCAAGCATTCACTTAAGATATGGGAGACCCAGGTTCAGTTTCCACATCAGCCTCAAGGGAAAGGAAGATTTGAATAAGGGCTCCCATGTCTCTCAGGAGCATGTTCTAGCCACTGAGCTATATGATATTTTGATGTGGGACTCCCTCGTCTCTCTCATGATAGCTTCAACAGGAGAGACTAATGTAGGTGAGGTATTATCTGCATTATTGTTGGGTTTTTAACCCAGAGGGAGAAGAAAAAGAAGGGAATAATACCTCTTCCCACCTCGTCTCTCTGATATCCTGTAACCAACATAAATACACACCAAAACTGCAAGAAGCTATAATGACAGTTTCAAAATGAGGCTAAAATAAGTATTCTTACTTCGTAAATGTTATTGCACCATAGTTGACTTAGTCCCAAAGAAACCTTTGTAATATGGAAGTTTTGATTTTGGACCCATCTTTACCATCTCTCTTTAGGGTATTAGTCAGGAAACGTTTGGTTTACAATCAAGCAAATAAAAATTCTTACTGCATTTCGCTATTTGCTGCTTTTTCTTTAATCTTCTCTTTCTTCTTCCTCTTGGTTAAAAACCAGACAACAATGCAGATAACAATTGCTCCCAGAATTGCTCCAATTAATGCTCCAGCAATGAGACCACCTTCTGAATCTGGAAAAATATGTACGCAATTGTCATGAACAGAAGCAGTGCTAACTAGCACCAGGAGCCTAAGGGGTTAACTCAGGTTCCTAGCAAAGGTGTTGGCCAGGAGGGTTGGGGCAGTCAGCCAATAAAAATGCAGACCACACCAAGGTTTGTGAGGCTGCTACAGCCTTCCATCTTACAGAGCTAGGTTGGTCAGTTAACTCACTGTAGAAGCTTGTGATTTTAGATCTAGAAGTTCTAGATTCAGTCCTTGATAATGACAATCCAGTCAAGGATGTGGTGTTAGATTAGCATTTGTATAGTTTATTAGATATTTAAAGTCATTTAGGAACATTAACTAATTAAGTCTCACAATACTCCTGTGAGATGTTTCTAAGCATACATTAGTATGCCCGTTTTACAGGTGGCAGACAGAGGCAGAGAGATTAAATGACTTTCCCAAAGCCATACAAGGTTCAGTTGAATTGAGAACTGAGGATCTCTTGCCTACCAACCCCTTTTTTATTCCAAAATAGTCCACCTTTAAAAAAATGTATTTTTGTTGTTGTTCTGATTATGCAGTATGAAAAGCACATTTTATCCTATTCATAAAATGAACTCACGTGATGCAGTCAAGTCAATTTCACAGCTGCTGTTTCCAAGGCTGTTACTAGCTATGCACCGGTAGTATCCATTTTCAAAGGTGGTGAGATTACCAATAATAAGAAGCCCAGTTTTCATATCTGTGACAAATGGAAAAGATGTATGTACATGCATGTTTATGCTAGGGATGTAATATTGTTGTCGATTAACCGATAAGCAAATCCTTATCGGTTAATGCTATTGACTATATGCAGTTAAATGCAGAGCCACAGAACATTTAAATGCAGAGCCTGGCTTAGTCACGGTCAGGACCAGACCCTGCAGTGACTCTGCATTTAAAATGTAGTAGGAACTGGGCGGGCAGACTACCTGGCTCAGTCCTGGCTTGCATCAGGTCCAGGACCTATCCCCACTGTGACTCTGCATTAAATTGTTGTAGGAGCTGGGCTGCCTGCCCACCCAGCTCCTACTATATTTTAAATGCAGAACCACAGCTGGGTTTGGTCCCAGACCTGGCGCGAGCTGGGACTGAGCCGGGCTGCCTGCCAACCCAGTTCCTACTACATTTTAAACACAGAGCCGCAGTGGGGGCAGAACCTGGACCCAGCACAAGCCAGGACTGAGCGCTTTAACTGCCTTCCCTTATCGACTAATCATGTAGTTACAATTAGCAAATTACCCACTTCTTAACATTCCTAGTTTATACCCTATATAGGTAATTAATTGTATTTACTGAATAAGAATAATATGATTAATACAAGTCATGGGAGGTTTTATTATAAATTTTGCAACATTTAAATACAGAGATTTCTGTAAAAAATCTATTTAGAACCATTTATTTTCCTTGAAAACTATTGTTACTTAATTTTACAGAGAACTCTGCAGCATCACATTAAGTGCATGAGAACCAGGGCCCCTGTCCTGCAAACACAGAAGCATGTGTGTAGTTTTACTTGTGCAGGTAGTACTGTTGAGGCCAGTGGGATCTCTTTAAAAACTATGCACATACTTAAGTGTTTGTCCTAGGAAACAAAACAACAATTTAAATTACACTGGTTATAAGTTTAGTGCAAGTTTGCATCTCTCATGACAAGGTGAGTGAGAGTTACTGTTGTTGTTTTTTTGTTTTGTTTTGTTTTAGTAATCAGATTGTTGCAGTCTTTTTCACTTGAATACTCTGAAGTGTAATTAGTATCACAGGTAAGATTTTTTTTAAATAATTATCTTTTCTGAGACCAGCAACATTATTTATTGTAAAATTTAAAAAACCAAACAGGTTAATGCATTTGTATGACTGTTAGGAAATTTTTGATAGGTAAGAATAAATTCAACCCACATTGTTGCATGCAAAGTAGGGAAATCCAATCTTTTCTGTATAGACTATTGAATACTGGCTCTCCCCGACTTGTGATGCGATCAGTTCCGGAGATCACGTCGCAAGTCGGGGGCATCATATCTTGAGTCTGCATTTACGACAGATGTTGTATGCCATCGTAAATGCGAGGCCGAGGATGTAAGTCGGGGGATTTCAGCCCCTTCCGCACTTCTGGAAAAGGCCGTAAGTGCAGGGGATCGTAACTTGGGCCATCGCAAAGCAAGGGCCTCCTGTACATGGTTCAGGCCATATACTCTAGCTCTTGCATGTTACAAACTAGCATTGAGGAAGATACTCACTGAGTTGTTCTGTCATGGGTTTGAGGGCATCCCCTGAAACTTTATGCCACTGGTATATAGGTATAGGCATTCCTTCATCAGAATAGCAGGAGAGAGAGATAAGGTGGCCTGTCTCAGGGGTTCCCCGTAAGCTACAGTGAGGCTGTGAAGGCTTGACTGTAAAATAACAACAGGAAAAATAGTTATAGAGAGGATACAAATTCTGGGCCCCAATCTTGCCAGATCTAAGTCTACTTTGTTACACTGATGTAAATCTGGAACTAATCTATTGACTTCAGAAATGTTTTTTAGATTTCTGCCAGAATTCTGACCACAATCTCTCCCTTATAGACCTGAACAGCAATAAAGTGAACAATTGGGGGAAAACTCCTACTGCTTTTGATGGTGTTTAGCAGATGAAGTACTTGTATGAAGGCTATGACATATTGCATCTTGATGGAAAAGATTTCAATGATACTACGACTGTCACTTTTTGTCCCAGTCAAATCACTTTCTGTCTTGTGGGATTATCATTTTCTGTGTAACAAGCTTTAGTCTATATGGATGCAAAGAACTATAACCTGATTCCTTAGTGCTTGGCATCTGCAGAGTCATTTACACCGGTGCAAAGTATTACCATTCTATGGTAGCAGTGGTTTATACTCAGTGGGCCATATTCCACTCTGAGCTTGTTTTTAATTTCCTCCATTTGCTTCGTTGTGTCACCCATTTAACATTATTTAAACATATTGTTGTGGGTCTCTTCTGTATCTACACTGCTGTGGAATTATACCAGTGATGAATCTGGCCAAGTTTTTATCTGTATAAGTATATGTTTGGTTTTCTAGGAAAAACTACAATCCCCTTTTTCAAGCTTTGAGTCAAACTAGCATATGCTCTTGTTTATTATTCTGTTGCAGCGTAATGGCTGCAGGGGTTGTTTTTAATGATGTTTTTAATGTCTGTGCTTTGAAAATTTGTTTCTTCTACTGGATTTATCCCCATATGCCTTTGTCTCTGCTGTATAGACCAGAGGTGGGGAACCTAAGACCTGCCTTGCCTAGATCCAGCCCCTAAGGCTTGGGGCTCCCTCTTGGCAGAGGGGCTGGAGCACCAGAGCGGGGTACCCAATGCTATCTTCCCATGGGCTAGAGCACACAAAATCTATTAGCCTGGGCCCCCCAGGCTATAATGTGCTAGAGGGATGTGGGGAGTGTCTTTTTCCTTCTCAGTTGGGGATTACATCAGCGAGAGGGTTTTTTAGTTCTCACTTTTTTGTGGTCCCTAACTGATTTTTCTGTGGGTCAGCGGCCCCCAACCCAAAAAAGGTTCCCCACCCCGGAAGACAAATGATACAGCTAGAGCCATTTTCGCATATGTACTGATTTCTCACTTTCATCAACTACCCAGAGAGTATGTGGACAGTTGTTAGGTGGGATTAGTATTAACATTTTCCTTGTTAGCAAGTAAAATTTTTCTTGTCCCATTGCTTTACATACTTGTTCAATTATCTATTCGTGGCTGAACTACTGCTTTTTTCAGTAGATATGGACTCTGTACACAGAACAGGGAGTTCTGTTGATTAGCCCTTTTAATAGAGAGGCAGCATTTGTACTGTTTATAAAACCAGGACTTCTAGATTTTACTGCTGGGCCCACCGTCTGTGGGGCCTTAGGCAAGTCCATATGAGATTTTCAGATGTGGAGGTCTGAAACTAAATCAGCAAGTGGCCTGATTTTCACAGCTGCTTTAGGCTTCCAAATTTTAAAATTCGGGGCTTAGCTTCAAAGCCTAGGCCAGCTGCCTAGAGGAAATGTTGTCAGAGTGTGGTGGTGGTTCCCATCCAAAGGGAAAGCTGGGTAGTAACAGCTACCAAAGGGATGTCTACTTCTCTGGCCATCATAGTAGATAGATCTATAATGCAGCAAGGTTAACATGGCGAATTCCCATGGCAATTCAGATTAGGACAGGCGAGTGCAGTTATTAGTTGAGAGCAGTGTTCCCTCTAAACTGGGGGGCAGCACAGCTTCACAGGTGAGTAATCAGCCCTGCCCAGTCAGAGGTTCTCAGGGCTCCATGCACAGAGCTGCCAGGGTGGGGCTGATTAATCACTTGTGAAACTGTGCTGCCCCGCAGTTTAGAAAAAACACCGGGTGAGAGTGCAAATTTCAGCATATCCGGATTACCCCGTTCATTAGGGGTGAGCAATGTTCCACAGGCACTGTAGTCAGCCGTCCTTTCCATGATTGCTTCATCCAGGGCCTTAGAGGATAGGTCAACATGCGGCTGGGAGTGATCTTCCCGAAAGCCTGAACGCCAGCCCGACCACAGTGTCCCTCCTACTATTTTGAGGGTCCCCGCTTGAGCCCTTGTGGCACGAACCTGTCTGCCCACTTTGAGACACTCCTGCCCAGTGGTAGTGTAGACATACCCAGAGACATTCTGTGCTAACCCAAGGCAGGTGGCAGTTGGTTTGTCTGGGAAGTGGAGAGTACCACCAGCTCTGTCTGTGCCCAGCAGCCCAGAAGAAGAATCTCCTTTCTGTCAACTAAAACAAGTCCTATTTCTTTACCAGAAAAGTTACTGCATTGTACAGCTCCAGGCCCACTGCACTGACTGACCAAAAAGTGCCAATGTTCCCATCTGCTCCCTGTTACATTATTCTCTTGGGGACCCTGCCATGCATTTTAATCCCAATTCAACACCATAAAGCAACACAATAAAAACACATTACCCAGAACACTAACAGCCACTGATTTCTGGTTCTGTCCATTTGAATCTTGTGGGTTGAAAACTTCACAGGTAAAAAGCCCAGTATCTGAGGGCTGCATGTTGGAGATTGTTATTGATGCATTTCCTGGGTTTGTTGTCCCATTTATTCTGTTCTTGAACTCTCCATACTCAAACGTCTGTCCATTCTGAAAATAAAAGATCTGACACAAAAAAACAGATTGCTAATTAAGAAGTTGAGCTTGTAACCTGCATTTTGTTTTGTGCTGCTATGTCAATACAAAGGAATTTCAGCAGAAGCAAAGCCACCTTATGTCCAGTTCCCTCACTGTACAGTGCAATGTAAAGTCAGTCCCCCATGACAGAGCCTGGGTCATTCTGGTTGGGAGGCTAAGCTAATATACTGTGGGAACTGTAAAATTAGAGCTGGAAAGCCATTTTTTCTTTACAAGAAACCAACTGCCAGGCAAGATTATGGACCATTATGTTATACTCATAATATATAAAGGAGAATGTTTGTATGTTTGTGCTCTAATAACTTGGACACTATAAGAGCTACCACAACCCAACTTTGAATGGGATAACCTTTCCTCCAGGAGAAGGTTTTAAGGTACTGTGGAAGGGTGTGGCAGGGACCCCACTGCCCCTCTCCATGCCCCCGCACTAGCTCTGCCGGCAGCAATGTGCTCCCAGGCCGCCGGTGTTCTGGGTCTGTGGCGCTTGCGTTGTGGCGGCGTGCGGAGGACCGCCCTCACAGCGCAGACGTGCCTCAGCCAGCGTGCAAACCAGTGGGCAGGTGGACCTGGAGAGAGCAGGTGCACTGGCAGGGACCCTGGTATGGAAAAGGGTGCTGACAGTTAAAACTGGTGCTGGGCCAGACACAAGAGGGAGAGAGAGAGAGAAGGAGGGAGGGGGAGCAGGGTCGGCTCTTTGGCATGCTGCCACCCCCCCCTTCCCTGCCACCTCCCAAACTGCCACCCTGTGACTCACACAGACAGCGCCCCACTCTGCCCCACCCTTCCCCTGCCACCTCCCTAACTGCCATCCTGTGCCCCACACAGACAACGCCCCACTCCGCCCCACCCTTCCCCTGCCACCTCCCTAACTGCCATCCTGTGCCCCACACAGACAACGCCCCACTCCGCCCCACCCTTCCCCTGCCACCTCCCTAACTGCCATCCTGTGCCCCACACAGACAACGCCCCACTCCGCCCCACCCTTCCCCTGCCACCTCCCTAACTGCCATCCTGTGCCCCACACAGACAACGCCCCACTCCGCCCCACCCTTCCCCTGCCACCTCCCTAACTGCCATCCTGTGCCCCACACAGACAGCACCCCACTCCGCCCCACCCTTCCCCTGCCACCTCCCTAACTGCCATCCTGTGCCCCACACAGACAACGCCCCACTCCGCCCCACCCTTCCCCTGCCACCTCCCTAACTGCCATCCTGTGCCCCACACAGACAACGCCCCACTCCGCCCCACCCTTCCCCTGCCACCTCCCTAACTGCCATCCTGTGCCCCACACAGATAGCACCCCACTCCGCCCCACCCTTCCCCTGCCACCTCCCTAACTGCCATCCTGTGCCCCACACAGACAACGCCCCACTCCGCCCCATCCTTCCCCTGCCACCTCCCTAACTGCCATCCTGTGCCCCACACAGACAGCGCCCCACTCCGCCCCACCCTTCCCTGCCACCTCCCTAACTGCCATCCTGTGCCCCACACAGACAGCGCCCCACTCCGCCCCACCCTTCCCTGCCACCTCCATAACTGCCACCCTGTGCCTCACATAGACAGAGAATCTGATTTTCTTCCACTACATCTGTCCAAGTACCACCCTATCTAATACATAAAGGAGAATGTTTGTAAGTTTGTGCGCTAATAACTTGTCACTATAAGAGCTACTGCAACCCAACTTAGCATGGGATAACCTTTCCTCCAGGAGAAGGTTTTAAGGTACTTTTAGACCTGATCAGGGTCCCGTCCTGCCCCCCGTGGCACCTGCGGCCCCGGGCACGAGCTGGGGTGCCCCTCCCGTGTGTAACTTTCCCCTACCTGGGGTCGCTCCCCACCTGCCACCCCCCTCCCTGAAACCAAAACCGAAGCCGGCCAGCCTTTCTGCTCAGCTCGCTAGGCTTAGCCAAGCAGAAGGAATCCGTGTGCCTGCTGCAGCGCAGGGCAGAGGGGCCGGGTTAAACCCTCGATGCGTTACACTGCTGTGAAGCCAGCTGGCTGCTGTTCATGCTGTGAGTGGGGCTCTTCTGGGTCTGGTGCCAGCCAGTGGGGCTGGACGTGAGCTCTGAGCTTTTGCTTGCCAAGGTGGGACAGGTGGATCCCTGAGCCAACGTTACAAAGAGAAGTCCCCTTGCTACTGGCCGCATGACTGTGTACTGTTCTCCTGGGGGCTGGCTGCTCGGTCCTGGGGGGAGGAGGGTCCTTCTTCTCTCAGAGGGTCAGGTGTGGGCCAGGAGCCATCAGGCTCCAGGGTCTGTGTCTCTGGGAGTGTCGCATGGTTCAGGGTCCCCTCCTTTCCTAAATTTCCTACATTCTGTTCCTCCGGTTTCCCGAGCAATGCTGGGTAAGTCCAGCTAGTAAGTAATAAAGCTAAGTCATGTACAATTAACAGAAGGGTTAATTAGAAGTCAAATTATTTGTGATGTAATTGATAACTAGGCCAGTCTAAGATTATTGTAAGAAATGGAATTGCCATTGCAAAGAACAGATATTTGCATGGTTAGTGAAAACAGTACTTTCTAAATTAAAGTATAAACAAGCAATAAAAGAGGTGAAGTGCAACTAATGAAATATAGCTAAGACTGGCTAATGCAGAAAGACAAAACACAAGGGTAAGTAAATCAGAGATCAGCTATGTGTGCAGTAAATGTGGAGGCAGTCACAAAACAGGGCAGAGGTGACTGAAGTGCTATTCATGCAATAAAAGTGTCACACAATATCAATGTTTCTGTTCCTTTTGGTGTCATGGAGGGTGGGGTCATTATCAGAGACCTTCAGGCAGGCCCCAGTTTTTTCCTTTTCTCAATATGCTCCAAGAATTAGATCAGGAGAAACAACTGATGCCAACCCTCATGTTTCAAGTCCTTCACCTGAGATCATGAAGATGTTCCTGCTTCTCCGTCGAATGGGAAAATGATTGTCATATTGGGCACATTGTGGGGATTTGCATTTTCCTGTCAAACATACAGCATCTTCCCTCAAACAATGTGCCCTGCTCTCTGTTCCAAGCTCCCACAACACTAAGGGACAGATGGTGTCACCAAACACTGTGGGATATATCCCCACAATGTATTGTTCCCACTGTTGGCGGGAACTAAACCTGTGGACGCAGTCTGTCAACAGAGGGAACAAGTATAAACACACTTTGATGACTTACTGTTGTACATTCAGATGTGCTCTATTGCCTTCAGTGGTGTTACTGCTGATTTACAGCAATGTGACAGCCGGTTTAGATTTCATAGACTTATGGACCTGAACTTTTTCTCATAAAAGTCTGTAGCAAAACTTCCATTGATTTGAATGGGAAGTAGAATTGAGCCTATTGTGAGTGGTAGTGGTGGTTTGAATCTTGGGACTTCAATTTATCTAGGACTACTCATATCTCAGCTACCATGGTGATGGGTGTGGTTTAGGAACGTAAACAGTAATGATAGACTATTCACACTTAACCTATTTAGTTCTCTTATAAAAGTGTACTGAAAAAAATCAGCTTCCCTGAACGACATTGAAACATTTGTCATTTAAATCCAGTTTATAATAATACTCCTGCATAACAGTGCTACAGCTTGGAATTTGTAGTGCTCAACTCTATTCCTACTTGGATAAATGCTGTTTCATAACTAATTGGCAATGTACAACTTAAGGGGCTCTTCTTGTAAACCATTTGCCCAGGTATAATGAGCTAACCTACTGTAGTTAGTATGGTGGTAAAATCTTGGTTAATGAGATAACTGGCTAAATGTTATGTTTCGCCAGTTAACCAATTAACTGGGACAGGTGGGGGTTGCCGTAAACGGGTCTGCTCGGGCCAGGCTGCAGCACTAATGCCTGCGGCATCAGGGCCAGCCCACAACATTTTGGCACCAGAGCCGGGGAGCTAAAATGACGCCCCCATTCCTCCTTACTTGAGCCAAAACTTTGAAAGGTCTCAATTCTGCCATCTTCCTGTTCTACTCCTTTCATGGCACTCCACCATCTCTGTGCATCTAGAGCAGAGAGAATACACATGCACCAGCAGCAGACACAATTTTCTACACTCTGGGTCCTAGTGGCTGCCCTCTCCCCCCCACCTACATTCTGGCAGCTGCCTCAGTTCACCTCATAGTAAGGCCAGCCCTGTGTGGCATGGTTAACAGTTAACCATTCACAGCCATAGTATTTAGTGGGTCTTCCCGTGGTAGTTAGCAGTAAAAATATGTCCAGCAGTGTTTACTGGATTGGATCCTTATTTAGTATAGCATCTTTCCTATCAAATGTATTTCACAAACAAGCATACAGTAATATTTGTCACTGATGGACTGACCGTTGACTTATTACTAGAAGTGGTTGAAAAGTACATGTGGGAAAGTTTCACAAATGTTGGTCAAGTTTCATTTGCTTCTGACTCATCAAAATTACATTTTGACAAAGATTTCCAATCAGCGTTAGTTCATGAATCCCTACCCCCCAGACAATAAGCACAATTCCATTTGCCTTGCAGATCTGAAGATTATATTCTGAATAAAAAATCAACATCTGTGTACCCTGACACAGTGTTGACTGAAGTCTTTAATCAATGTTATCTAGACGCCTTTATTAGCTTAAGGCAAGCTACACCCCAAAACTGCCAACATACAATTGGTTCATACAATGATAAGATTTTCACTGAATGTCAAAACTCAGGTTACCTGCTGTACAATACAGGTTGTACCTTCCTAAACTGGGACTCTCTGGTCTGGCAACATCTGTGGATCATGGATGTTGCTGGTCCACAGAGCCCAGGGACAGGGAGGTCTGGTGGCAGAGCCAGGAGCATAGCTGGGGGGAAGTGGAGGGGAGAGAGAGGGGAAGGCGGTGACTCAGCCAGGAGCCCCATGGCAGCTGTGGTGGGCAGTTAGGCGGAGCTCTGACCCCAGTGGCTGGGGACCTCCAGCCCTGGCAGCAGTGGAATTGGTGGCAACCAGCGAGCTCTGCCCCGGGGACTGTATCATTTATGTGTCACCCCGAGGAAAAGTGATAAATACTGAAAAGGCTGAACAATGCTGTTATTAGTGACAAAATATATATTCTATGCCGGGGTCTGAGTAGATTTTGTATGCAGGAAACTTCATTTAAAATGTTATGCTTCAATTAATAGGCTGTTACTTAATTGCTGATTTTAAACAGGTGCATTCAAAAAGAATATTTTATAGTTTGTTTTAAAATGCTGGTTTTTAATGCTGTTCTTCCAAATTTTGCAACTCTGTCTTACAAAGAGCCAAAATGTGAATGTTTACAAAACTTATTTCAGGTTCTATCTAACCCTTGAGATCGTCCTTTTCCTCTGACTCTGCTCCCCTTTTAAATAGTGAGCGAGATCCATTTTGGTGTCATATCTCTAATGTGACAAAGTTACCTGAAAGTAGATCTGGTCAGCTCTTTATTTCTTCTCCATTAATGGAACTATACTCCATAGTTCTGTTTTGAACTATGTTAGAGCCTTGGCCTTCACAACATTCACTGGCAAGGAGTTCCACAGATTGACAGTGTATTGCATGAAGATATACTTCCTTTTGTTTATTTTAAATTTGCTGTCTATTAATTTCATTTGGTGATCCATAGTTCTTGTATTGAGAGAGAGTAAATATCACTCCCTTGTCTAGTTTCTCAACATGGGTCATGATTTTATAGACATCTGTCATATCTCACTTCATCATCTCTTTACCAAGCTGAAAAGTTCTAGTCTTCTTAATCTTGTCTCGTATGCCAACCATTCCATGCCCCTAATAATTTTTTTGCCCTTTTCTGAATCTTTTCCAATTCCAATATATCTTTTTTGAGGTGAGGCCACCACAGCTGCACACAGAATTCTGGTTGTAGGCATACCATGGATTTAAATAGAGGCAGTGTGATATTTTCTGACTTACTACTGATCCTTTTCTTAATGGTCCCCAACATTCTGCTTGCTTTTTTGACTGCCACTACATGAGTGGATGTTTTCAGAGAACTTCCCACAAAATGTTCTGGTTTTACTGCAAATGTTTATGTGTTCCAGCTAATATTTTTCCATTTACCTCCCAGACTAGTGTTTTCAAGAGTTAAACCATCCCAAACATTTCCTGGAAAATTGACAGTTCCTTGCAGAAATGCCCATTTTCATGGATGTCATTTTTCATTTTAAAAAAAAACCACAACGTTTTGTATGTAAAAAGCTGGCCATCTCCACTAAAAAGTTTCAGTCTTCTGTAATATCTTCAAGGGGGTTAATTGAAACACTCACGTTATGTCTACGCTGCCAAGATAAGTCAGAAAAAGATACGCAAATTGCAAACTGCAATTTCCGTATTTTTTTCCACTTTTTTTCTGAAAAAGTCTTATCTGAAATTTGGCCCATCTACACACAGCCAAATTTCAGAAAAAAATCATCTTTTTTAACATCCCTTATTCCTCTCCACAAGAGGAATACAGGGTTGTTGAAAGAACACATCTGCTTTTTTGGAAACTGTTCTGAAAAAGCAGATGTGTTCCTTGGACGCGGCCAAGCTTTTCTGTCCCTAATGGGTTGTTGCAAGACAGCACAGGTTACAGCAGGCCATGGACCAAATCCAGAATATGGGAGGCACAAAAGTGACACAGAGAATCTGACCCTAAGTTTGTATCTTGCCAAACTTCATTTCTGAGACTATCTAAAAGGAAAAATTGCCAAGCCAAGGGGAAAATGGACCTTTTGCTTTAAGAGAGTGGTTTTGACAAGAGCATCTTTGACATGCCACAAAACACAGAATAAAATTTATTTTCCTGTAAACTAAATAAGTAAATAAAGTTAGGGCATGTTCAGAATATTTTTCTAAGAGTCTGGAGACATACAGGGGAAAAAACAACAATGGCTTTCCAAAGACCTAAATCCAGCTATATGATCAGGATGGAGTCTTCATAAAATGTTATCCATCACATGATAATCTTGTTATATGCAACTCAGACCCAAAGCGCCTGATTCAGATTCCATTTGCCCCTGTGTTATTCAGGAACAATTGTGATGAAGTTGATGGAATGACACCAGTGTAAAATCAGTGTGAGAATTAGACAATGTGTGTGGGTGTGTTTGGGTGAGAAAGGGTGGGGGGGGGGCGACATTCTTGCTACTAAAAAACATGGAATAGTCTATTATGATGGCTACGGAAGTACATGAGGCTCCCAGAGAATCCACATGAAACAACACAACAGGCACATCAGTAACCTACAGCAGATTTCTGGAGCATTTGCCCAGAGTCACAGACTAGCCAAAGCGCATTTTGCCCTATTTTGACATGAAGTAGGAGCAGGGCTGTTGATACTTCTGCCACCTTGTCCATCTGTTGCTACACTAACAACAATTGGATCACATTCCACTGATTAACCAGTGCAAGGTGTTCAAGCAACTATGAAGCTGGGGCCCTCCCTCACTATGATGGTCTTGAACCAATCCGATGAGGGGGAGGCGAAAGGTCCTTCTTGAGGCTGGCTGTTGCACATGTAGTACAACAGCTGCCCAGAACCTGGGCACCATCTTTTCCTGCATCACCTTGGTTTTAATGACTTTCATAAAAGGAGAAAAGAAAATATGCTTAGTGCTGCCAGAGGAGACCTCAGTTTATGTCCCTGCACCATGCTCTAGTTGAGGAACATTGGTCAAATCTGAGGAGCTGAGTGTGTGGGCACTGGTGAAATGATTTCCTAGTCAGTAAAACATTCATAACACACTGTATTTGTGCTTCTTCTCATTGGAGGTTAGTTTGCTGATACGTGTGTCAGGAAGAAATGAAGCCTTTCCATTTTTCACACGAACAGATGCTTGTGGTGACTCATCTGTGAATTGATGAACGGACACATTTCTCACTCCTAGAAGTATTTTTCATTTGTCCAATCTCTCATGCATAGCCTCTGCCAAATGGCCCTGGTTCCAGGAAAGCATCTGCCTGGCTATCAAAGGGACTTCATATCCAGCTCCCCAACATTTTTCCTTCCCTGCTGACCAAAGTCTGTGGAGTTGGTAGAACTGAGAGATTCATTTACCTTGGTGAAATGAGAGAAGAATTCAGTGGACCATGTTTTGCAGGCTGTTGTAGCAATTCATTCTTGTGGTTTTGCTTGTGATTTGGGCTGCAAACGGGTTGAAATAAGGGAGGGCATGAAGACGCACAACTTCTCCCTCCATTCCCTCCCACTGGCTTAAGAAAGCCAGCGCCCTCTCCCACATATTGGCTCTCCCACCTCTGTGGCTGGTGAGATGATGACTCATCTAAATTGGGCTCAACAGGCAAAGCTGAGCCCATGTGGGGATTTGCTGGGGCTCCCTGCTTGACAGCAGAAGAGTCAGCAGTAGCGATGGTGGAGAATGAGTAATCTCAGTTTGGAGTCCTCAATCCAACTCTTTCCTCTCGCAGGTGTATCTGGCCCCTTCTGAATCTCTGTCTTGCTCAGCGAAGAAGAGACTTGCCTCCATCAGTTTCCTCTCCCCTCAAACAGAAGCAATTGCATCAGGTATTTCCTCATTTTCAGAGGAGAACGGTGGCTTCATTTTATATGTGTATTTATCCATCTCAGCTGAGTCTGCATGGCAGCATTTATTCAAAGGGGTCTGGGAATGTGCCCCTGTACCATCTCACCCTAGCTCCCCCATATTTTGTTTTGTTCCCAATAGACTTGTTTGGGGTCATGGATACTTTTCTTCTCTTGTCCCACTTCTTTCCTCTTGCTCCACCCAGTTCTTTTATGATGATGCAATTCCAAGGCACGACCTGTGATGAAAACCACCAGCCCCCCCCCCCCCTTACTATTTCATTCTATGTTACTAGGCTTGCAAACTTCCAGCAGAGCAGAAGATCCAGCCACATTGTGCTGTTTCATCACTTCCTAGTTAGCCTTTTCCCTAATTACTTTGCTAGATTCTTTTTCACGTCAGAAATAAAGGCAGAGAGGAACCATATCAACCTCTTTATTATTCTGATGCCCTTGCATCATACTAGGGTCTGAGTCTAAATGGGAATTAAAAAACAGTAGGAAAGATGTATTTGGCAATTATTCCCTTTAAATATCTTACACACCAGTTAAAAATCAAATGTCATAGGCTTAATTGCTTATCATAGATTGAAGCCCATATTCTGAATTCAGTCATGCAGTGTTAAAGTTACTCTGGATTGTATCATTTGCATGAGATTGGGATTTGATGCCAGTTACCTTTGGCAGCTATAGTGTCTTTTTGCATGCATTTTTGTTTAGCCTGTGATCTGCCAGAGAATGATAGGACTCATATACCCTGCATTGCTGAAATTTTAATTATGACTGCAGGTCTCTTGTTTCTGCTGCATGTTGTCAGAATTTGAGGGGGGCATCTTAAGAACCTTTTAACAAGGAGACAGAGGAAGGCTGAAATCTTTGGAAATCAGGGATGCAAATCAGCCATTGGCCACCTTTCAGTGGTGCCAGAAAGGCTTGAAGATTGAGCCTTACTGAGTCATATGGCACATCCATGTGGCTGAAATGTTCCTGACTAATTTCTGCCATGCACCAAGCATGAAACAGGGCTTTCCTGCACATTAAACTTCAATATACAGTGACTATTTCCTACTCAGATTGGAGGGAAAAATCCCACTTGATGTCCAAAGGCGTTCTGGAGGTATATGGATTAGAGATAAAACACTAGATTGCTTCTGTGGATATTTCAGAGGAAACAAATTCTGCATTCACATTTGAGATCTTCTATGTCCCTCCTGCCAGACCAGAACATGACCTTACATCTTGTTTTATGGTGGCTGTTCTGAACTCCATTGGCATGGAACAACACTATGGGTCTATTTACATTCCCACAAATGGTGCTCTGTCAGCGCATAGGCAGGAGGGAGCAGAAATTAGTTCTTGCCCTGTAAAGCACTTGTACCAAGAGTGTGTGGTAGCTGCGGCTGTTTGGGGTTCTGAAGAACAGATTGTACTGAAAAAGTTAAATCGTCAGCTTCCCATCCAATTCTTGTGCTTTTCTGTTTATGAAGCTGCCTCTCTTTAGTGCAGTGATGTGGAAAGCATGCAGCACAACCTACAACTTGCACTATTATCTCATCAGAATGTGAACCCTTGATTCCTGGTGGGGAAATCCAAATTCAAGCCAAGCTTGTCCAGATGCAGTGCAGAGGCTGATGTTGTACTGCCCTTTGGACAGAATACCATGCAGGTGAGGCACTGGTTCAGCCACATACAGTTGCTGTGGGAAAAACAAAAACTACATCCCAATAACTTTGATGTTCAGGCTGTGAAAAGTGAAATAAAAATCAGAGCAAAAACAAAAGTCAAAAGAGGGCATTTATATCACCTCAGTTATTGTATTAGCATTAGGCTTTCAATAAAGAGCATTTCTATTGTTCCATGCTGGTAAAAAAATGAAACGGTGTAGTTATTGAAGATTATTTTTACTTACTTGGTGTTTCCAGCTACATCTTCCCCGTGCATCTGTCACATAGACCATCTTTTGACAATGATTGACTGACTTTTCATCCATACTCTGAATATTGCGGCACGGGGCATGCTGTATTTGAGTAGAAATGTGCTGGTCTAAGAGTTTAATGTGACTTCAAATGTTCACATAAAAACACAGACCACCCTCCCTATACAGCTGCTCTGAAAAAATCCATGAAGTTTTCAGCGTTATAAAGGCGGGGTAGTTCAGAAGCATTTGTAGGCAGACTCTTGTTTCACAATATGTCTTAAACCTTGAGCTGTAAAGTGAGGGTCCATTATGTTATTACTGAGTTATGTCTAACATTGCACAAACCAAGTGTATAATGTAATTGTTTGCTCTAAGCACTGCAAATAAAGCCTGATCACCTTTTGGTTCCTGTCTCTCTCTAGAGTCTTGGTACTTCTGCTTTTTTCCAAAACTGTGGTTCACTTTTCTTGTTGTTTTACAGGCCAGATTCTGATCTCTGTTCCACCAGTGTCAATCAGGGATAACTTCACTGGCTTTGATGAAATTGGTTATGCTAGTTTCAATATAGAATACAGATTGAACCTCCCTAGTCCCGCATCCTCAGGACCTGACCAGTGCGGAACTATAGAATTTGCCAAACCATGGAGGGTCAATATCCCTTATCAGCATTGCCAACATTTCCATTGCTTACTGGGCTCTTAGTAGACATTGAGGGGTAAATTAGAACTAAATAACAGCACAGAACACTGAGAGCCAGGACTGGTGGCTGTAAACAAACTTTATGGGACCATGGGAAACGTGGCTATGCCCATGATAAATGGACATCCAGGTAACTAAAATCATGCTTGACCATGTATGTTGCCAGACCAGAAAGCGATGGACTAGAGAATTTCAACCAGTACTTCCATTTCCAGTAGTGGTGTTATCCCAGTATGACTCTGTTACAACTCAGATCGCTGTCTGACCCTATCCCTCATAATTAGAACCTGTTTTATTTCCATTTTGCATAGAACAGTCCAGTGGTGCCAGCTCAGTGATCTAAGTCCCATGTACAGGCCAACAAAATCTGTATTTGAGTAATCCAATTTTAAAAATGGGCTCTGCCCAAGAGAAGTTTTCTTATAATATGGAGAGGGCCTAATTAGTAAGCTGTCTATAGAGCTATGCAAGAGACATTGGTGTGATTTCCTGTTGGTGGGTCTCACTCCCTGAACTGGAACTGACTGTGAAGTGGAGGTAGCATGAATAGCCCCTCAGGGAGTGTTTCTTATAGCTCAGCACAGAGCCCACCAGGCTGCAAAGGAGTAACATTAACAGGCTATTCAATGAGTGCTGTCAGTCTCCCTTTGTTGAAGGCCGATGGGGTTTTAGGAGGATGAAAAATGGCCACAACTTTTAGCACCCTGGGTCAGGGGATGGATATTCCTGCTTTCAGTGTTTTATATGTGCAAACAGCACACTGCTGAAAGATGTCTCAGAATCCTTCAGAAGATCATGTCCTGAACCAAAAACTCCCCTCCCCAGCTGTTGTGCAATGTGCAGTATGTTATCTTCCAGTTAGTGGTCCCCTTTGCCCCAGAAGTGGCTCTGCTTTAGTGATGTTTGTTCATAGTAAGGAAGCAGGAAGAATTTTGTTTTCTTTCAGGATGAAAGTTGACAAATTAAATGTAAAATAATATTAATTTCACCTCTTGCTAAAATACTTTCTCTTCTGGTCCTTTGCAAAGACAGTGATGCAAATAGTCAAGCTTGGTTTTGTATAAAATGAAAATGCTGTCACTAAATATAATGTAACATGCAGCTTAATGGCAAGGGTCAAATTCATTTCCATCATTCCTCTAATATTTTAACTTAACCTGGCTATCAGTAGTATTCCACTAGTTACAGCTTGACTAGCCACACAATCTCTTCTGTATTCCACCTTGCACATATTTAATCTATCTTGGGGGCATTACCACATAATTTAAGAATAGACTTCAATTGTCAAGAGATTTCAGCCCTAACTGTATATGTGACTTCATGTGGCAGAATTAAGTCAGGCTCTGCTGGTGCAGAGCCAATTGCAGCATCTGGATACTGGGTTTCCCATCTCCAAGCTTTATACAAATGGTATCATGAGCTTTCATGGGCAGAGCCCACAATGTTCATAATGCCATCTACATGTTTTGTTAGTCTTTAAGGTGCTACCAGACTATTTGTTGTTTTTTAAGTTTTTCCTGTTGCGCAAGAGTTCTTGTGCAAAAAGTCCTCCACATGAGCGCAACCACACTGCCATGTGTTTTTGTGCAAGAGAGGTGCTTTTGTGCAAGAGCGTCCATGGCAGTGTAGATGCTCTCTTGCGCAAGAAAGCTCTGATGGCCATTTTAGCCATAGGGCTTTCTTGCGCAATAAATTCATGTTGCCTGTCTACACTGCCTTCTTGTGGAAGTTCTCTTGTGCAAGAGGGCTTATTCCTCATGGGGAGAGGAATAACTCTTCCAGAAGAAGCCCTGTTTTCTGATGCTGTATTGTAGATTTACTTACTCAAGAACAAGCATGCAGTGTACATCCTTTGCAAGTTTTTGCGCAAGAACAGCCATTCTTGTGCATAAAGCCTGCAGTGTAGAAGTAGTCTCACAGACTAACTTGGCTACCCCTCTGAAGCTATTATACAAATGCTTAATGTTGGAATCAGTGGGCTACATGCAGAATTTGTAAAGTTATGTTTGTCTGTAAGTCTTTGAAGGATTGGGGCTCTGGTTTGCACACTGGTTGCGCCACTGACGTGATGTATGACCTAGGTATTAAGGCACCTAACTCCCGTTCCCTCAGCTGGAAACCACTATCAAAGTACAGGGTACAGTGACTGCAAAGCTATGCTGATCAGGGGAAAAGAGAAAAAGCAGCTGAATAATCATTGGTATCACACTGTTAATTTTACATTTACAATGTTTGGTTGTAAGATGGGGAATCTATTACATTTCTATTATCAGTACAAAAACTAACATCTCATTTCTATTCATGCATATTGCACTCAATAGTGTAACACAGTGCCCAAGAGATAAGAAACTTCTTAGGATAAGAACTAGGTGAGGTGTTCTATTTTGCCATGGCCTACTTAGCAAAGGAGAACCAGAGTCACACTTTATGTATAGATGTGTTTGCTATGAAATACTCATTGCTCACACCTGCTATTATACAGCTTGCTGCACCCGTACTCATCGCGTTGTCTCTGTGCAGCCTGCTTGTGGTATTTCATCTTCTCCTGTTCAACTGCCATTGCTTTTAACTCTCTAGCACCTGTGGCCAGCCCTTTGTATGGCTGGCAAAGAAGAACAGGATATGAAAACACCAGAATAAATAGCAAAAGAAGCCTTGCAACTTTGCAGAATGGGATCATTCTGAATGCAGTCTGTGAACCAGCAGCACTATTTACCCAAGGTCAGGTATAATCATTATATACTCTTACACCTTAAATTAACACTGGTAGCACTCCTGACTCACTGATTTCATTAGGGCTAGGGCCAGACCCAGCCTTACAGTTAAAAGAGTTACCACAATATTCTACAATAATAGCACCCCAATATCCATATGGTATATATTTTGGCCATCGCTCTAAAATAGTGTCTTTTTTAAAATGAGAGCAATGATAGCTCAAGGCTGCATCATTTTATATCTTTCAGATAAGGCAACTTTAAGAGATGCCTTGAGACACTGATCTTGTTTAATGATACATAATTTTCCTTAATCAAACCTAAAGTTTACAGAATTTCCTCTAGTACTCAGTGCCACTTGTGGAAACAAGTGGACAACTATAAATCAGCATTGTTCTGTTCAAATCAATAGAACTATGTTGATTTACAACCAGCTCAGGATAATTTCTCTGTATGTGTTATACATTTCAGGCAAAATGTGCTTATTCTTACTCAGACAAGTAGTTCTGCCACATGAGTAACTAGAGTAGAATGTGATCCTCCTTATCATGTCTAACAATTTGCTAAAAATGTCAGAGATATTTAAAATTACAAGTGAATGGGGAAAGATAAATATTCCCTGCAGATGATTTTGAAGAGAAGAAAGGAAAAACTTTTTTTTGCAAAAATGATTTGGCTTATTTAAAATGTGAAAACTGGAAAAAATTCAAGGCTATGTGTTGTGGGGTTAGTTTTTTATTAGTTTTTGTTGGGTGTTTGAAAAAATGATACATTTGGAATGAAATTGTGTTCCACAAAAAATTTTATTCAGGACAAAAGGCCATTTTTAATGCAAAAAAAAGTTTTAATGGGAAATGCTTTGACTTGAAATCTGACAACATGGGTCAATTTTATGACCATTATAATGCATAGCACAAGCTACATTATTGATGGATTTAATGTACTCTTGTATAGTGCTGTTCTACTGTATGTATGTTATGATAACTTTTGCCAATGGGTTAATACATACAATAGAGAATAGCACAGGTATAATTCAGAACCACAGAATTTTTAACATAAGATGAATTACCCAAACTGTTCTATTTAGCCTATACCATTTTTATATTCTGCTTACAAACCCTATAAACACTGAGCTGACGTAGCATTGCCATGGATTCTTTGTCTAATAGTAACAGATGATGAGGATCAAAGTATAATATGAAATTTAATTTAAGATACATGTACAATTCAGGAAAGATTGAAAAACTAATTTCATATTAAAATATGTAGTATGAAGAGTTTCTTTTAAAGGGTATATGTTCCAAATAGCTCTGTGAAAATCCACCGACCTTATTCATACTCCTTCAACCCCTTCCCATTATTTGCATAATTAATTTTATATTCTATTTGCTTAAAACTGTAAGGCATTGCAGTGCTATTGTGAAGGGCTCCAACTAACATTCAGGGCTAGACAAACAGTTAAAAGCATTTAAGAAAAAGAGTAATATCCCAATCCTGCATTAATGGCACATACACATGCTTGACTTCAAACAGTAGTAGGACCACTGATGTCAAAGGAAGTCTGTATGTGTTTGCAGGATTGTGCCTAAAGTCCTAATTAGACTGATGTGGAAGCTGAAAGAGGTTCTGCCTCTGATTTCAATGAGAACAGGATTAGATACTAGACTTTCCACATTCCACTTCATCTAATGAAACTGCACATCCTCCATTACAAAGATGCCTGTGGTGTGGTATGACATTAAAATGACTTTACTATGAAATTGGTTTTTGATAGGAGGAAAGTCAGATGTAATTTTCCCCACTAGTTTTTCATGCAGTCCTCCTGGTGGGCACTAGCTCTCATGGGAGCTCCAAGTGTGTAAGTGCAGAAGATGAAGCCTGAGGAAGCTTAACCTTTGCGATTCTTCTACCATTGAGGATCTTGGTCACTTTGTTCTTGTAGTGACTTTCTGAGCCACTCTCAATACATTCTGGTCAGAAACTTCAGGTGCTGTTTTCTCACCACCAGTTCCACATGCCTGAATCTTTTGAAAGATTCTGATTGCCCCTCAGCCCAAAGCTGTTTCTTTGAACATCGACCTGTTCATTTTTCTTGAGTTTTGAACAGAAAATATATTTCATTGTTTGTTTTTCTGCATTAATTATTTAATGTACACAAAATACAGGTTCTGGTTTCTAAACATATCTAGTAGCACATGCTGTAATTTCTGTCTGAATGCAAAACTAAGGGTGTGTCTAGACTACAGAGTTTTGTCGACATAACGTCGACAGAACTCAGCAGTTTTGTCGATGCTGGTAAACCTCATTTTATGAGGCATAACGCCTTTTGTCGACAGAGTTCTGTCGACAGAAGGTGTTATTGCATCTAGGGTTGTGTCTAGACTACAGGGTTTTGTCGACAAAGCAGCTTGCTTTGTCGACAGAACCAAATGTAGTCTAGACACTCTTTGTTGATAGAAGCTTTGTCGACAGTATCTGTCGACAAAACTTCTGTCGACAAAAGCCTGTAGTCTAGACGTACCCTAAGCTTTTAGTAGAATGTACCAGACTACTGAAGTATCATATGATACAGGGCTCACAAAACACACAACTGCCTTTAGCTCATGGAACCCGATCCTACAACCTGTACAGGAACAATCTTAACGATAGCAGAATTACTGGTCTGAGCAATGTCTACATTCGTCACTCTTGGAGTTTATAAGTTATGGTGATGCATGATATACATATCTTGATAAATTAAGGGATGCGGGGTTGGGCTCATAATTGCATTTCTCACTGATATATTTGCTATCAAATTATTATTTGCTGGTCTAGCACGACAGGTAGTTCTTTTACTTCAATTTTAAATTGTTATTTCTTTCAACCATGTATATTATTATCCTTGTTTGATGCCAATGATGTGCTAGATTCTATACAATCCACAAAATACAGACAATGTCTGTCTCAAGGAATTTATAATCCAGGTATAGTTTGCCAGTGCATATCATTTACAGTGTATAACAGTGAAAGTGATCAACCACAATATTACCTATCTATTAAATCACCCCATCTATTTAAATTAACCCTCAGTTATAACACCAAAGCAAGAACTCTGAATTTCTGGAACTGGAATTACAAATCATCCTCAAGTTCAAGTCTCATGCTGATGGCCTCAGTCGTGATGAGGGATGGTTGGGACATTATCAACCTAACATTCAATGAAGGTACAAACAGCTTTGTGTAAATTCCTGCATTAGTACCCTTCCTATCTATTGCCTTTGATCCTTATCTGCTTTGTTTTAACTATCCAGTCTTCAGGGGCTTACTGATGGCCAGTTCTGTCTTCCTGTTTTTCCCTTTGATATTTTCATACCCTCTGCTCCTTGTTTCCCGCCCCCCTTCATTCTCCCCTATTTATTTTGGGTCTACACATTCTAAACTCTAAACTCCGGTCATCTGAAGAAGTGGGCTGTGCCCATGAAAGCTCATGATACTATCTTCATGTTTTGTTAGTCTATAAAGTTCTATCAGTTTATCCTGTACAGACTAACTTGGCTACCCCCTAAAGCTTCTGGAATAAAAATGTTAGTAAAAAAGCAAAATTTGTGCCAAGGAGACAAAGGGACTGGGTATCTAGGTGCCACAACATGGCACTAGAGCTCAGTATTTCATGGGCACAGAAAGAGTGAACTGACACAGTTAGTCACCATTTCTTCATACAAAGAAAAGGTGGCTGCTTATTGGTTCAGTCTTGCTAGGCACTGAGAAAAGGAAACACCTACTGAAATTGGAGGGAACTGAGGACGCTCAGAAACTCATGGGATGGGGTCTGCATGTAACCATGAAGCAAGAAATACTGATCTAAGAGTAACCGTGACATATGCAGACCATGTTTAGAAGTCTCTTGACGACCACAAAACACCTGCTGCCACAACCCGATATTTTATACTGGAGTGGGAGCTGAAAATGGTTCTACTACACAGAAGATGAAGTAACTGACATCTGAAGAAGGCCGGGGTAGCTGCAAAAGCATGGATGGATAGGAAGTTGTCCACACACATCACCAGCCACCCAAGCATTCTGCAGGGCCATGTACTAGAGCTGCAGAGGAGAGTAACAGGGAATGGTCATCTGCTTGTTCAAATGTGTGCACGCCCTGACAGGAAAATGGTCTCTTCCCTGCTACCAAAGGCTGCTGTGCACCCTCCCTTCAACTGTACCGGGATTGTGGATGGATCTCTATCCTCACCTCAAAACATTACACTCTGGCTACATCTACACTACAGGCTTCTTGTGCAAGAGCACGTCTACACTTCAAAGCACATCGCAAAAGTGATGTGCTTTTGCATAAGAGAGCATCCACACCACATGGATGCTCTTGTGCAAGAAAGCTCTGATGGCCAAGGGCAGCCTGAGGCGGGCTGCTGGCAGCTGGCACCCCAGGCGGAATGTGTGATCGGCGCCTCCACCTCCACAGCCCTCAATGGCGTGATGTCATCATTGGGCGCCCCATTTAACACAGTCCCCTAGGCGACGGCCGAGTTGGCTATATGCATGGGCCGCCCCTGCTGACATCCATTCACAGAATGGCCCTCAGAGCACCTGTGCTTTTTCCCATAGGGGTTTCTTGCACAATTAACCCCTGCAGAGCATCCACACTTGCCTTTTTGCGCAAGAACTCTTGTGCAAAAAGGTGTTATGCCTTATAAAAGGAGGTTTACCTACACCAGAAAAAGCCCTCTCTTCTGCCGTTTTACTGTCGATGTACTTGCACAAAAGTGCATTTGAGGTGTGGACGCTCCGTGGGTTTTTGTGCAAACAGCTGGTTTTGCACAAAAACATTGCAGAGTATATTTAGCCTCTGGAGGGACAGAAGGTGGGAGGGAAGGAGTCCCATGGCACACAGAGGTGGGAAAACCAGTGCATTGGCTCCCATATCCTATTTCCCCTGCACGTCAGAATAACCATAGCTCCCCTGTCTGTCAGGTTTCATGTGCCTATAGATTAGGGGTAGCTGTGGTTTGCTTTTAGCCACTGGTGAGTATGGAGTACAGATGATCTGGGGGTCCTGCTGGTGTTAAACATTATGTCTTTGAATATTGCTGCTCCTGCGATGCCTTCGTGCTGCTGACAGGTACTGAACAGGGCTTTCCCACCAATGAATTTTTGCTTAGTGACTGATCACATGTTTTCTGTCATTTTGAAGGGAACAAACCCTGACTAGTATCCTCCCACTCTGTGCTGAAGTTAGCAGAATGCTTCCTGTGGAATTACACTTAATAATATTATGAAAAGACCATGGGCGGTTGTTGAAGGTAAGGCTGGGGGAGGCAAGCACCCAGCCCCACCCCTTCTGACAAGGCCCCATCCTCCATGGGAGCCAAACCACTTCCCCATACCCCCTCCCCACCACAGCGAGGGGAGGAGGGTGAATGCATGTGCCTCAGCCTCCCTGGCCCTGGAGAAAGAGAAGGAAGGACAGTGAGCGGCGCAGCCCCAGCTTCACCGGCCCCAGAGTATCAGGGAGGGAGGAGGGCATGCGGCTTCAGCCTTCCCAGCCCCGGGAAGGGAGGAGGGGATGTGGCCCTAGTCTCCCTGGCCCCAGAGAAGTAGGCATCCTGGGGTGGAGTGTAGATGGGGGCCAGGCTGGCAGTTTGGGAAGGCATTACCTCCCCTGCCTAGGATACCAGCCGCACATGGAGAAAACTTTATAGTGATGTGGGGATATGAGTCCTGGGGAAAAGAGATTTCATTTTACCCTTAAAATGGGGAATACAGATGCCTCCCACTATATGAAACTCTAGTTCTTTTCAGTTCCTAGATCCTACCAATATCTTAAATCAGAAAAATAAAAACCTATGGTGTTCAAAACAACATCAGACAGACAGACAGTGGTTAAGGTATTAGCTTGAGACTCAGGAGATCTGGGTTGTTTCCTACTCCATCCTAGATTTCCTGTGTGACCTTGGGCAAGTCAGTCTCTCTGTGCCTCAGTTGCCATCTGTAAAATGGGGCTATTAGCACTTTCCTACGTCACAGAGGTATTGTGAGGATGAATCCATTAAAGATTTTAGGATATTCTGGCAATGGGAGTAATATATGGACGATAGACAATACATACCTTTACATATATATTTAAATAGCTAAATATATATATTTTTTAAATCTCTCCTTACTGTTTCATGTTGTTTCTCTTTAGCACTGTAGAAACTCCACTGAATGAAAAGTGAATCCAGAGGCCCAGTTGTTTTGTAGGTACAGAGAAGAGTGACATTTCCACCAACAGTGACATTCACCATGCTCTGGGGCACTGTTACAGTCACGCCATTGATGTGGCCTGCAAGGAATAAGCATTGTGAAGAGAGATCAGTCTGAAGCTGCTGCCCACTAAGGCTACATCAACACTGCAGAGCTATTTCAGGATACTGGAAGTATCCCGGAATAGCTATTCTGCATCTTTTGAGCATGCCTGTTATTTCAAAATATAATGGGTTTGCTATTCCAACATCCCTGTAAACCTTGTTCCATGAGGGTTAAGGGACACTTCAGAATAGCACTTTATTTCGAGGTAAGGGTGCAGTGTAAACTCACTCTAAGAAACACTGCTTTGAGTTCTGTTGGACTGGTTCCCCTTCTTCCCCACTGCCCTGCAAGGACCTATGATAGGTTCAATACTGTTTTCCCAGGTGGTGGGGTGAGTGTTCTAGATTTAGTAGCTGGGGAGGGATGAAGATGACATGGGACCCAAATCCACTAAAAAAATATTTTAAAGTAAAATAAATTTAAGTTTCCTAGGCTTGGTCTACACAATACTGTTAGTTCTTTCCCAGCTGAGTGCTCTCTGCTGCCTGGAACATGCACGTTTATTTCCCAGCGAGATTATTCAGTGATTTTCTAGCTCTCCCTTACTTCCAGGCAGCAGAGTACGCTCAGCTGGGAAAGAATTAACAGTGTTGTGTAGACCAAGCCTAGGAAACTTAGATTTATTTTTCTTTTAAAAAATTTTTTTAGTGGATTTGGGTCCCTTGTTATCTTCACCCTCATCCCCAGGCAACATAGATCTCTTTTACATTTGTCACCAAGGGTCAAGTAGGCCAGTTCCCGCCCTGAGTCGCTGCTGTACCTGGTTCCTCTAATCTGTGGAACCTATTTTCCTAGAATCCAAGCATCCTTTCTCAGTTCTTCCCTGCTAATAGCTTAGCTTCTTGAAGTGCTTCTCAAGGTTCCAGTGCACAGTTGTGCATTTGCACTGTTCCCAAATGGAATCTGGGGGCAGCAGGTGGCAAGAGCTAATTAGGTGGTTCAAAAATGTAAAAAGCACTAAGTATTATTTACAACTATTTTTCTAGTAGATAGAGAGTTGATATATTGAGGTTGTGGGGAGACAGCTTTATTTTTATGGGCAAGTTCTCATTTTTTTAAGTGTTTTCCCCTTCTGGGGTTAAAGGAATTCTGTAAAACTGATCAACTACATAGCATGTGAAACAAATAGCGTGGAGGTCAAAAATAAATAATATATTGTACACAATTAAAAGTGTCTATTGCAATTAAAAATAACAGAGTTGGAACATAATAATTTGCATACTTTTCAGTAATTCTGTCAATAATTCTTGTATGACTTATACATTACTGGTACACAATGGGCATGAGAGGGTTGGCAAAATTTGATTTTTAAAAATAATTACTGTAATTAAAACAGATGTTCAGTTTTATAAGCATTATTTTTTGTTTTTATCAATTCCACAATCTTAGGGCAATTATGCGGCAGTCAGACAATAATTTAATGACTGTAGATGCTGAAATTCAAAAAAAGTACTCAAGCAGCATTTTTCTTACTTCTATCTGTAAATTTCAATTATTATCGAGGGAAATATGTTTTCATTGATTTGTGCATGTATGGCAAAATTGACATTTGCCAACATTTACAAGTAAAAATTTAATCCTTCAAAGCCTAGGTTTGGTCACATATTCTTGAGTACCTAGTTATCACACTAAGGCATATCAGAGTTGGAAAGGAGTGTGGAATTGAGTCCAGAAAGTTATACAAGGCAATGAGCTAATGTGCATTTCATCTGTCAGTCAAAAATAAATCATTCAAGTAAAGCAGTTCATTGGAGTTGGGTTTTGTTATACTTTTGAACTCAATTTTCAAGCTACAGCTTTAAGATTCTGATGGTGCATTTGTCCATTCTGAAAATGTTCCGTGTTAAAGAAAAATATAAGGCTCCTCTAGTTTCTTATGTGAAAATTAGTGGAGTGAAAATTTTGTATTAAAAAAATACTCTAGATGGGATTGTTCCATTTATAATTAATTGAGGTACTAAGTTCAAGATATTCTTATTTTGAAGGAATACTTGTTCTTTTTTTCCCTTTAGGGTGGCTGCCACTAAATTTTAAACAAAACTCTTCACAAACATCAATAGGGCATTTTGCTCAAATAATCCATGGTATGATAAGAACATAAGAATGACCATTCTGGGTCAGACCAAAGTTCCATTTAGCCCAGTATCCTGTCTTCTGAAAGTGACCAATGCCAGATATCCCAGAGCAAATGAACAGAACAGGTAATCCTCAAGGGACTCATCCATTCCCTGTCACCCTGACAGAGGCTAGGGAATGATTCATAGTGTGAAAAGAAATCTCGTAGATTCTGAGGTATTTTAATTATATAAATATTCTTTCCTCATGAGATACTGCAAAGAGTGAAAATATTTTATAAATGAATTCTAAACTCTTCCGGGCAGGGACTATGTCTTCCTATGTGTTTTTACAGCACTGTTCTTACTGAGGATTGAAATCCTCACAGGGACCTCTCTACTAGCATAAAATAAATATTCAATAACATCATCCCTCTGGGTGTTTGTGTGAAGCTATCCTCTTTGGTATTAACCCCTAGAGCTGGCTGGAGGATGACAATTCTGTTCTGAGACAACTTTCAAGGTTTTTAAATCGGTTTTTATTCTGTGTTAGAACAAAGCCAAAATCTTCCAAACATTTTCATGAAACAGCCTGGCATCAAAATGTCTGGTTTCCGATTCTCTCTCTCTTTCTCCCTCTCCTGCCACTGTAGTCAGAAGGGCCCAGAGAGTGCTGGGCCTCAGAAACCTTCCTGTCAAAACCATTGTTAACATCGATATACCTCTGCACCATGTTTTGACTGCAATGAATTAGCATATTTCAATGAAAATACTTTGAGCTGGAAATATTCCGACCAACCCTATTAACCATGTAGGGTCCCAACCCACCAATCTTTTTCATCCAGTGCAACTGCTCTTAGCCAGTGCTGTTAACAAGCGAGTGCTCACCATTGTGTTTGGAGAACTGGACCTGAAGAGCCTGATCCAGCAACATTTGACATCAATGGGAGCTTTGCCATTAACTTAAACAAGTGCAGGATCAGTCACATAATCCTTGCTCATGCGGGTAGCCAATGAGAAAAACTCAAGAACTACTCATGTGAGAAAGCTTATCTGCTCAAACTTGTGAGCCTTTCCTTACAAGTATTTAATCTGTTCATATGCTTTATCGCATAACTATGAGAGATTTCCTTGTTACAGAAAAAAGTTAATATATAGTTTTTAACAGTAAGATACTAAGCAGGAAGACAAGCACTCTGCTACGCACCAAAAATCATGGTTGCAGTAGAGAAACAGATGCAATAGAGAAACTCATTACAACAATCTGTAACCTACTAAGGCCATGCCTATAGTATTCTACCAAAGCCGCTGTGCAGCTGCAAGATTATTTGTGTAGCAGCTCTAGGCTGGTAGGACGTCTCCCACTGACATAGTGCCATCCATAGCAGCAATACTGTACGTGTAACTTATGTTGCCGAGGGGCATTTTTTCACACCCCTGAGTAACAAAAGACGTAGTACAGACGTGATCTCACTCTCCTTTTGTCCTAAGAATGCAGAGGTGTTAACTGCCCACTTCATTTTGAAGGGGCTTTTGTAACCTGAGTTAACTCCTTATGCTTCATGATCTGTCCCACCTTGTACAGGTTGGACCTCCCTGGTCCAGCAATGTTGGAACCTGACTAGTCCCAAACGAGAGAATTTTCCAGATGAGGGGAGGCATCCTCTGCCGCCAGCCCCAAGCCAGCCAGTCCCCTGCCTCTGGTTCCCCTCCCCAGCCGTGCTGTCCGCCTTGCTGCCACCGGCATCTCAGCCACGGGCTGCCATGGACATTCAGGGCTCTCCAGCTCCCAGCCCTGTGTTGCCACAGTTCTCTGGACCTGCGCTGCCACAGGTGGTGAAGCTTCCCCGGCTTCACTTCTCCAGCCACAGCCCCATGCTGCTGCAAGCAGCTGGATTTCTCCAGCTCCTGGCTCCACACTGCCATGGTTTCCTGAGTCCGTGCTGCCGTGGACTGCCAGGGTTCTCCAGTCCTGCGCTGCTGGTCCAGGCTTCTTTGGTCCCCAACCCCATGCTGCCATGGACTGCAGGGGCTCTCCAGCCTAGCCCCAGCACTTTTGTGAGGCTCTAGCCCCGCTGGCCCTCCTACCATTAGGCTCCCAGGCTTTCTGGTTCAGGAGCATTCATGATCCTACCAGACCACAGATATTGCTGGACCAGAGAGTACTGGTTTTCAGAGGTTCAACCTGTATTTAGCTGTGATACTCTGTGACAGGTCTTTCCCCGACCTAAAGAAGAGCTCTGCAGAGCTAAAATCTTGTTTCTTTTACCAACAGAAGCTGGTCAAGAATGAAAGAACAAAAGAAAAATTACCTCAGCCACCTGGTCTTTTAACAAGATAAATGTAATTTTCCTATCTTGATACTGGCAGTTGCAGAGATCTTCCCTACTGGCATACATAGTCTGATTTCAATACTGAACATCTGCACCATTTGAAACACAAATCTGTATTTTTAAATTTTAACCAAATAGTTTCACTGAATCCTTCTGCTAACATTTAGTTGCTTTGCATTTCCAAAACAACTAGCAATACTTGAAAGAAAAATAGACTTGTGTATGATAAACACAAGTTGGGAGTAACTGCTTAAATTGTTCATGTGATCCCCAGAAAAAATAATGGCATCTCTAAGTCTTTATCTTACAAGATGCTGAGACTCATCTGAGTACCCTCAATTTCCATTTTCTTCAGCGGGAATGGAATGTGCTTGGAATCTCGCAGGATCAAGCTTCTAATGTCTATTCCTACAAGTCTATTCCTTCATGCTCAGCATAATTCAATCTCTTTTAAATAATAATAATAATATATAAGCCTTAATATATCGTATAAGTCCTACATTGCACAATGATTTACATATATATTTCACATTAAGTTTGTGAGTAGAATGAATAAAGTCTAAAGGACTTAAAGTTAAATATGGGCCTAACTTTGCCAAGTCATTATTTCCCAAGGATATAGCCCATAGAAACAAGACAAAAGCCAAGTTTAATTTTGAGATGTCTGGAAAATGCTAAAACGTACTCTTGCCTCCTACTCAATTTACAGCAACGAAGCATTAATTTACTATAGGTAATGATAAAATAGTATCCTAAAGACAAAATACTAAATCACTATTCTAACTGCTACAATTCCACAAGATACGTTCTTTGGCATCATCCCCACAGTTTTCATTCTAGCCAGAAGTAAATTTCTCATGTACTCCTATTTTGCTGGCAAAGTTAATCTCCTATTTTAGTTATGTTGTTTGTTTTTCTCACCTGAAAGGGCTGCTATAATTGCAAATATCTTCAGCATTGTTGCAAACATCTTCTCAAAAGTCTGCAGAGAAAGAACCCTGAGGCTGCTGCTTACATGGACTAAAACGCAACTGATTTTTTTTAAGTGGTTTTTTTTGTTTTTCTTATCAGCAGCGTATCAACGAGTCAACAGGCTTTTTCGTTTTCTTCCTTAATCATATGTAGACCTTTCTCAGAGTAGGTTGTGACTGTTCAGTTAAAACCAGCTCAAGGGGCGTGTTCACTTGGGACACTTGTTAATAATAAACCCTAAAATTCTGCAAATCGCATAAGGGTGGGTTCTACCGCCCTTCCTCATGCCATAGCAGTACCTGACTTTACATATACTCCATTGGGACTCTTCGTAAAGTACTACTCAACATGAGCATAGCAAGCAGAATTTAGCCCTTTGTGAATAAGGGTGATAGAATTTGGCCATAATTCCTCATTAAGAAAAAAATCAATAATTTGTTTTGAAAAATGGATTCTGTAGTGATAATGCTTTGAGTATGTTTGAAAAATGGAAATGTGCAGTACTGGGTTGAAGCTAATGTTAAAAAAGTATATAATACACATGTTAAGAGACTAACATCTGTACATATGGTACATAGTGCTTAGATTAACCATAAATACAAAGAAATGCTACACTGTGCCCTCATGAATAACTCTGCTTTCAAATGTCTAGAGGGGGCCCATACAAGAGACACCAGCCTAAAATAAAATTAAAGGAGACTTTTTTTAAAAAAATACTGAAATATAATCAATTTTGATCCATGTATGGGGCTGACAGATTTGATAAGAAAATTGCACAATGACTTTATTTTGTTTTGTTACAGTTATCATCATCATCATCATCATCCATCAAGGCAAGTTCCAAAGGGACATAGCCTCCTTGCAGATCAAACTACACCCAGACAGATCTTCAGCAAAGTCTCTGCGGGTATGTCTACACTACAGCGCTAGTTCGAACTAACTTAGTTCGAATTAGTTAATTCGAACTAAGCTAGTTCGAACTAACGCATCTAGAACTAAAAACTAGTTCGAACTAGCGTTTTGCTAGTTCGAACTAGCAAGTCCACATTGAGTGGACTCTGAACAGGGCTTAAGGATGGCCGGAAGCAGTGCCGGCAGGGCATAAAAGGAGGACTTAGAGCATGGAGATGCTGTCTCAGGCTAGCCGAGGGCTGCGCTTAAAGGGTCCCGACCCCCACCCCGGACACACAGTTCTAAGGGGTGCCCCGCTTGCAATGAAGTTCTGGCTTGGAGTGCCCTGAGTGCCCACACTGGGCACATCACACCACTCGGCCATCAGCCCGGCTGCACTTGCCGCAGGCTGCCATCTGGGGAGAGGGAGTAATTGGGGGGCTGCAGGAGAGCTTCCACCCCCAGAAGCCCGCAGAGCCAGCCCAGTCCTCCCCATCGGGGGCTCGTACCCCATTCCTCCCTCACCTCCTTCCACTTACCCTTCCTTAGCCCCCCTTCTTATTGATGTACAAAATAAAGATAACGTTTCTTCCAACATTGACTCTGTCTTTATTGAAAAAAAACTGGGGGAGACTGGGAAAAGGAGGTGGGAGAGGGGAAGAGAAAGGCTGGGAGAGGGGAGGGCAACTAACATGATCAGGGGTTGGGAACAGGTCCCAGATGAAGAAAGGCTACAGAGACTGGGACTGTTCAGCTTAGAAAAGAGGAGACGGAGGGGGGACAGGATAGAGGTCTCTAAAAGCAGGGGTTGGGTGGAGAGGGTGCATTCAGAAAAGTTCTTCCTGAGTTCCCATAAAGAAGGACTAGAGGACATCAAAGGAAAGGAATGGGTAGCAGGCTTCAAACTAGTAAGAGAAAGTTGTTCTTCTTCACAAAGCAAATAGTTAACCTGTGGAATTCCTTGCTGCAGGAGGCTGTGAAGGCTAGAACTAGAACAGAGTTTAAAGGGAAGTGAGATAAAGTGATGGAGGTTGGGTCCATGGAGTCCTATTAGCCAGAGGGTAGGAGTGGTGTCCCTGCCCAAAGTTTGTGGAAGGCTGGAGAGGGATGGCACGAGACAAATGGCTTGGTCATTGTCTTCGGTCCATCCCCTCCAGGGTCCCTAGGGTTGGCCGCTGTTGGCAGACAGGCTACTGGGCTAGATGGACCTTTGGTCTGACCCAGTACGGCCATTGTAAGCTCAGGGCTCAGTGTCGGGGGTCTCAGTGGACCCCCTTGATTTTCATGCACACCTGGTCCTGGGTGGCCAGGCTGGCAGCTCTCCTGCCCTAGACGGCCACTTTCCTGTGCCTAGTGCGGAGATCGTGGACGAGGTCCATGATGTCCGCACTAGCCCAGGAAGGTGCCCGCCTCTTGCGGTCCAGGGCAAGCTCCCGGGAGCCGCCAGCCTGGTCCCGGCAAGAGGGGGTGGGCTTGGGGGCATCGGGTGGGTGGCTCTGTGCCGTGCCAGGTGCAGGGTCTGCTAGCTGGGTGCTGGCAGGCTTGCACCTGGCACGGGCACCGTAGCCAGCCCGTGCCCCTTTAAGGGGTCTGGGGCCGGGAGGGGGGCATAGAGTTTCCCTGGTGTTGGCCAGAGTGGCCACCAGGGAAACCTGGGGAGGGCTAGCCACCCACTAGTTCGAACTAAAGGGCTACACAGCCCTTAGTTCGAACTAGCTAGTTCGAACTAGGCGTTAGTCCTCGTAAAATGAGGTTTACCTAGTTCGAACTAAGCGCTCCGCTAGTTCGATTCAAATTCGAACTAGCGGAGCGCTAGTGTAGCACCTATTATAGTTAGTTCGAACTAACGTCTGTTAGTTCGAACTAACTTTGTAGTGTAGACATACCCTGCGCGAGTCTGGCTAGATATTCAGTCCTCCTAGATAACTTAGGAGGAGAGCAAGGTAGTCCAGTGGACAGCTTAGGGCTTGAAGAGCTGGGTTCTATGCCTGGCTCTACTAGTAACAATGAGCTTCTCTGTGACTTGGTTTCCCCACATGTAATAATGGGGATAATCATGCTCACCCATCTTTGTAAAACACTGCATCCTGTGGCGGCAAAGTGCTATAAGAGCATTGAGTGTTCTATTAATGATAACGATCCACACAAGGGGCCTGATGCTACTGAGGGCTGACCACCTCCTGGGAGTCAGTGAAATTCACCAGGAGCTGCATGCGCTCCAACTCTTGCAGGACCTGGCTCTCTGTTCTTTATTCCATCCACCTGAGTTGATATTGATTCAGAATCAAATATTGTGATGATTAGAGTTGTTTCCACTTATGCAACTCTGTATATTTAGGTGGATGCATGGAAGAGGGCAGGCTGCATTTCTCCTTTGCATAAGGACACATATATAGATGGGAAACAGGAAGCCAGCATGAACCAAACCCCAAGACTCAAGTTTCTCCCTGAAACTTTGCGAATACTGGGCTCCAGGTGCATGCGTGGTAATCTATGTCTATCGCTACAGGCGATCAGATGTGAGCGAATTTGACTAGGAGCACTTAAATTACTGCTCCATTCAGCAATCAGTAATTTTCCAGAAGAGGTCAAGAAAAATTGCTGTCCCTATCTGCAGGTCAAAATATATCTGGATAGCCCAAAGGTTCTGTATCCTCCTCTAATCCCTTGTCATTTAATAACCCAAATGCCTCTCTGTCTTCTGACTCTCATGCAGGGAGCATGGCTGAGCATAGGCAACACATGGCAGCACCCAAGAGGTGTGCTGCCTCCCTGTGCCAAATATTTGATTGCTAAAGGGGGTGCTCTTTCATGCCTCCTCCCTGTCCCCCTGGAATGACTCAGTCAGTGGGAAATTTCCACTGCCCCCTATATCATAAGAAGACTGTCCCCCCAAGACACCACTTTATATACAGGTACAAACAAATTGTACCTCACTGCTGACGTATCAGGTTGCCACCCTCTGCTGTTGTGAGGTTACCACCCTCTGAGCTTCTTAGATACCACCCATCACCCTGTACCTCGTGGTTTGATTAGATCATCTCTATCCATCATGCTGTCATTTTAGACTCTTTCCTGAACTTGGGTCTGTATGGGTATGTATAGACTACATGGCTCCGTCGACGGAGCCATGTAGATTAGTTTACTAGACATAAGAAAATGAAGCGGTGATTTAAGTAAAAGCAGCTTCATTTATATCAAAATGGCTGCCGCAATGTGTTGATCAGCTGTTTGGCGGCACAGCGCAGTAGTTTGGACGCTCCCTTAGTCGGGAAGCCCTTGTTGACCGCCCCGGTAAACCTCGTTCCACGGGGCCTATTACAAATTAGTGTTTTGCACTCTCGGCCCTATTTGTGCCAAATTCTGTGAGCAGGAGCCTGCCTCTTGCTCACAGCTTAGCTTTGGTTTATGTTAGTCATGTCCATTGTTAGCTAGGCCACAGGCCCTAAACCAGGCCTGTGCTACATAGGCTTTGGTTTAAGCCTTCATCTTACTACAATGGGGTGGTGCGGTCGGGATGTCTGCCCAGAGAGGGGGAGAAGTTTCAGGGCTTCTGTCCATTGGGGTGCACCTGTCATGGCATGCGGTTTCAGCAGGAGTGGGACTGAAGCCCCAAGCCTCACCAGGCACCTCTTGCATGGCTGAAGCCCCAAGGCCCAGTCCCCAGAAGAGGCACCTCAACTTTTGCATGTCTGAAGATTGTCATATGTGGCTCAGAGGGCCAGCTCTGATATAGATCCTATTATCAGTCTCCTAGTCCAGCCTGGTTGAGTCTCTTGTGAAGATGACAGATAGAACATGTTCTGGTCTGTTGTGCTCCTTACACAATGGACTGTCAGAACGTCTGTGGGAATCACAGTAGAAAGATGTTACAGTGTAGAAAGAAACTTCCCTCTATTTTTTTAAACCATCACATCATTCTTCCATGAAATGGAGGCACTAGTTTCCTCAGTGCCTCAGCTTTCCTTCAGAGAAGTGTAGAGGCTTTCAACAATGAGGATTAGTCAATTTGCAAAATGGAGCAGTAACTCTTATCTCAAGATAAGTTGGAAACCCGTACCAGTAACTGCAGGGTAACAGATATGTGACTCAAACCTATGTACACTGAATCACTTTCAGGAAGGTCTACTCCTAAACAATTCCCTTTTAGGCACTCTACAAACACGAGTGTTACTTGTTAAAAAAACAAAACTCACTACCACACACTCACAGGTTGATAGCAGATGGTCCAGCCAGTCCCCAGACAATTACTTACATGATACTTCAAGGCTGTTTATTTCTGTACAAACAATGGCTCTGACTAAATAATATAACATCCTGAGTAATTAATATAACTTCCTGAAACACAAAAAAACTCCTTGTTAGCTGCACTAAGCTTTGCAGCACTTTAAACCTTCTGTGTTTCTGAACTATACTAAATAGTGAGTAGTCCTATGGCACTTTAGAAACTAACAAATATATATATATATAGAGAGAGAGAGAGAGAGAGAGAGAGAATATCATGAGCTTTCGTGGGCAAAACCCACTTCCTCAGAGGAGCTTGAGTGGGGAATAAAAAGGGGGATCTTCAAAATATATAACAGAAAAGGAAGGGAGAGGGGGGAAAAAATACCTGCCAATTGTAGTGCTGGTACTAATGAGACTATTGTTACCTTTCCAGTTGGTTTAGAAAATGAAACACCTTCTCCCCACCCCTGAAAGGAGTTCAGTTGTGTTGTCAGACTGTTGGGTGTGTGTAGCTTTGCTCCCTGCAGACTTGGTGAGTTCTTTCAGGCTTTTGGCCTGGATATGAATCATGGGCCATTCTTTGTAATGCTCTGAGCCAATGTCTCAGAAGGGGGATTTCTCGGAATGACACAGCACTGTCTGAACACTGGCCCCAGTGCCATTTTATGCTATATTGCCTTCCAGAATATGCTACTGGATATTACATGAAAGCTGCCACCACCAGTTGGTTGGTGTGCTGGTGAGCATGCTGTGTATTTATTACTATATTTAGCTAGGCCTCTCTTCTATCTCCCCCCCCCCCATTTATTAATGATATCCTTCACAGGAACATGAGCAGCCTGGAGCTCTGTCACCTTGTGCTACATTCCAGCCAGATCTTACAAGTTCAGCATGGGGTCCTGTTCTTTGTTGGAGACGGGCTCACAGAGGAGGATCAAACATGGCATGGGTAAATCAATAGAACAGGGATTCTTAAGCTCCACTGCCCCATGCAGTGCCAGCCTTCACAGCGGGCAGGGCCCAGGACAACTCCTCTCTGCCCTCAACCCCACCTCCCACTTCTTCCCACCCCTGCTCTGCCCTGCCCTCTACACCTTCCCACAATCCAACTGAAATATAAAATATTATTCACGATTCCATGGTTATTTTAGTGCTGGCTTTAGTGTTCTAACCAAATTTCAGCTTGAGGTAATAACATTTTGGTCTTTAAATTCCCCCTGCACTTTCAGCTAGATATAGCATTTTTCTTCACTTCCTGTTACCAGCTGTTACTATGCGCTGTTAAACAATCACCATGTTTCACCTAAGAGGCGGCTGCAGTTCAGAGGTGTGAGAACTTAAGTGTATGTATCTTTTGTCCACTTCACATATGGGATGTGAGGGGTACCTCATTAAAGGTTGTAAAGCACTTTGAATTCTTTGGATAAAAATTGAAGTGCACATTATTATTGCTCATATAAATCCACATATGCCTTTACTGGCCAGTAAAGCCAGGGAAAAATTGCTTATGTTGAAATATAATGCACCATCCTCCTTCAAAGTCAAGGACTATGTCCTCCTCCTCCAAACTAGGGAAAGGGGGCAGATTGCAAACTTTCATCTTACTTGCTGATCTGACTGCGAAGGTGGAGATAATGAAGCCAGGCACAAAACAAAATGAAACCAACCTTTTCCTCAAAAAGAGCAGAGACTACAAACTCCCATGTTGACAACCTCTCACCTTCAAATGGCAGCAAAAGAAACTGAGCAGCACAGAGTTATAACTGAAAATCTATTCTATGCAAACCTAGAAAGGGAATGCAAAGTAAAAAAAACCAAGCAGACCTCCAGCAGGCTGAATGGTTGGTAGGGCAAACATAAAACATCAGCTTGCAAAGAAAATTTCCTTTCCCCTGAATGATAACTGCAAAATCCAAGAATCCTTTGTAAAAGTTGCAGTTAATAAATATTACATCACTGCAAAGTTACACTCCCCCACGGGCCACGGAGCAAATGTCTAAAAGATCTTAGCATTATTAGAGTGATAACAAGTACATGACTCACAGTGCCAGTCTGATAGCACTATTTTCATTGTTGCAAGCAATCAATCAATCAGTCAGTCAGTCAATCAAATCTGATGGAGATGGAGTGGTGGAAAAATTCATAAAGTTCAGCATCCATACTGTGTCTTTTCACAACCAGTATAAGAGAAGGGGAACAATTGCAGATGATGGCTGAGCAGATCTGGGGAATCTGGAGTGATTTTGTGCTCATGTAAAAAAAACCTGTGGATTGTCATGGTGGACTTTAATTGTGAAAATGTTTTTTAAATTAGGTTTGGTTGCAGGACATTCCTGTTGATACAGCAGAGTGACTATCATGTCAATTGACTAAATGAGCTTGTGTGTAAATCCCACACAGCGGGTAAACAGGTGCCCATAAGCCCTGGGTGAATAGGATTCACTAAGGTTTAGGGAAGAGCATCTTCCCTCCCATCAGCTGCCATGTATGAACTAAGTCTGTAGCTTAGGTGTCTTTGGTCCAAGCCTGCTCCCAGATGCTTAGGTAGCAGCTGTGGCCAAGAAGACGTTTCCCCATCTATGCCTGGCAAACTGAGTGCAGCTATTTCTTTAGTTGCTTTGCTAACATTATTCTTGCCTTTGTTGCCTGCTGTAATGGGGCTATCTGCTCCAACCATTCAGAAGCTGAAGTTGATCCAGGATGTGACAACCTCCTTATGAGACAAGGTTTGCAAAAATAGCACATAGCTCTAGGCCTTCGCAATCTGCACTAGCTGCCAGTGAGCTCCAACGAGGATCTCAGCCCTAAATGGTTTGAGGTCTGGTTGTTTGAAGGCTCCGCTCTCCAGGGTGGGTGTGAGGCATGTTCCCTCACACATGGCCCCACACTTTATGACTGGCCCCACTCCAAGCTCTATTTTCATGTACTGGAGACTTAGACAATTTATTTTATTACATATTAAAACAAACCTAAAAGTTCAAATTACATTAAACCTTCAAATTATGTTAAAAACACCTATAGACATACATTTGTTTTGTAGAAATAAAATGTTCCTCACGACATATACAAATAAGGTCAAATCATGTACGCCCATTTTAAACGAAGTGCCGTAATGAAGTCCATCATGCACACACTGCAGTGTAAAATATAGAGATATGCTTTGTAGTTTCTTATTCGTACATACATACCTATATAAACCATGAGGCACAGAAAAATATATTTTAAAAAAATAACATTTCTATTAAAAGTAATTTAAATAATAATTATTTTTATTTTAAAAATTGCCATTGTTTTTTAAAAAAAAAATATTTTTTGCACCACCTAGTATATATATATATCTCCTCTCCATATATCTGAACTAGACCCCTTAAATAACCACACCAGCCTTGTCGCTGTCACCCTGTGTAATACTGCCATGGTTATGAAAATGGAGATACATGAGCTGGGGTGCTCTAAGAGGGAGCAGGTTTTAGTGTGTTCTCAATAAAAGTCCCTTAACTTTGGAATTCTCTTTGGGTATGTCTACACTACAAAGTTAATTCGAACTAACAGACGTTAGTTCGAATTAACTTTGATAGGCGGTACACATACAAACTGCTAGTTTGAATTTAATTCGAACTAGTGGAGCACTTAATTCGAACTAGGTAAATCTCATTCTACGAGGACTAACGCCTAGTTCGAATTAACTAGTTCAAATTAAGGGGTGTGTAGCCACTTAATTCGAACTAGTGGGAGGCTAGCCCTTCCCAGGTTCCCCCTGGTGGCCACTCTGGGCACAACCAGGAAAACTCCTCTCCTCTTCCCAGCCCCGGGCCCTTAAAGGGGTAGACTCTGGCCAGACCGCACTTTCCAGAGACAGCCCTGCCAGCAGTCTCTGCCCCTGACCGAGAGGCCGCACAATGAGCCAGGCAGCCAATGCCAGCGAGCCATCCCCCGCCCAGTCCCCCAGCACCCAGAAGCAGGCCAGGGGACGTAGACGGTGCGCGGCTTCCTGGACTAGTGCGGAAGTCATGGACCTCATTGAGGTTTGGGGGCGGGCCCCCAGTCTCCATGATCTCCGCACTAGGAGGAGGAACGTGGCCATCTATGGCCGCAAAGCGACTGCCATGGCCCGAAAGGGACACAGGCGCACCCAGGAGTAGGTGCGCCTGAAAGTGAAGCAGCTGCAGCAGGTGTACGCCAGGGCCACCAGGGGCGGCGCCGCAGCAAGGGCTGACACCTGCCCCTACTTCCCCGCCCTTGACCAACTCCTGGGGGGCAGGGCGGTCCACACTAGCCCGGGAGGCAGCGAGCTGGGACCGGAGGGCCCTGACCTGGGCACACCACAGGGGCCACCGCCAAGTGTTCCGGCACTGGAATCAGCAGGGTCAGCCACGGAGACCATACCGGGTAAGTGTCCCCTGCCCAGGGGGGGAGAGGTGGGGAGGAAGACCAGGGACCGTGTGCATGGGCCATGCCTCCCACGGATCATACAGACACCTGTGCACATGCGAGCACGTGCCATGCCACCCTTGGGCAGGTGGCTCCAGCTGCGTGACACCCAGGGGCCGTGACCCAATAGACACATGCATGTGTGAAGAGACCTGACACGCTCCCGACCCCGGGGCAGGACCCAGCAGGATGCTTTCCCTTCACATGCCCCCCTACACAGAGACAGGGGACACCTCTCCCCTGCCCCAGCCACACTATACATGGCATAGGGACATGGGTGAAGTCATGGGGCAGCTCCCAGGCCCAGGGAGAGCCAGACATCCTGACCATGGCCTCTGTACAAACACAACGGCTCTGAGGGTGCAGGGCACGGTTGCCCTCACGTTGCAGGGGGTGCTGGGCATCATCCAGTGTCCCCAGGGAGAACTGACCACATCTCTCCTTTCTCTACAGCTGCACCAGCTGCTCGTGCAGAGCGCACCACCCCACCCAGGACATGCTCCCGCACCCGCGGCCTGCTCCAGACCACCACCACGGAGCAGGATTACTGGGACTGGCACCTGGGGGCACTGCGAGCCCTGAACTGCACCGTTGAGGCCTGGATGCGGGCAGACCTGCAGCTCTGCCAGGAGCACTTGGCTGAGGAGCGAGCCAGGAATGCTGCTCTGCAGACCCTGCTGCAGAGCATGGTGCCCCATGCTCGTCCTGCACCTGCTGCCCCCCCAACCACTGTCCCTCCTCCTACTCCTGCCCCTCCTTCCACCTCTTCCTCCTCAACCTCCACACCCTCCTCCTCCTCAATGTCCACACCCCCCACCTCAACCTCCGCACCCTCTACTCCATCCCCCCGGGGATGCCGAGGCCCCCTCCCTCACCGTGCTGGGAGGCGGTTGGCCCGGCAAGACCTCCACCCCTGATCCCTGAGTTTCTCCTCCCCCTTCTTCCCCTTGCTTCCCCCTTCCAGCTCCCTCCTCCCAGTTTTCCCCCTCCCCTCTCCCACCCTCTCTCCTGCCCTCTCCCGCCTCCTTTCCCCCATCTCCCCACAGTTTCATTCCCCCTCCCCAGTTGTGTTCAATAAACAGAGTTTCTATTTTTGAAAATACGTGTGTTTTATTTGACATCCGGAAGGGGGGCTAGGGAAGTGAAAGGATGAGAGGGAGGAATGGGGCATGAGCCCCCAGTGGGGCAGACTGGGGAGACTGTTAGCACTCCTCAGGGTGGAAGCTCTCCCACAGGGCTCCCTGGATCCTGACATCCCCTCGATGGTCCTCTCGGATGGCAGCCTGCAGACAGTGCAGCCAGGCTGCCGGCAATGTGTCCATGAGATGCAGCAGAGTCCCTGGGAGCAGGTCTCGTTCCATGTTGCAGAGTGACGTGGTGCCCCGGGTGAGGGCAAGCAGAGCACTCCAAGACACAAATGCTTTGCTGTCCCTCATCGAGGTAGACCAGCAAGCGGGGAACCCCTGAGAACTGTCCATCTGGGATGGGGGTCGGGTCCCTTTAAGCACAGCCCTCGGCTAGCCTGAGACAGCAGCTCCATGCTCTAAGTCCTAATCTGATGCCCTGCCGGCACTGCTTCCGGCCAGCCTTAACCTCGGTTCAGGGTCCACTCAATGTGGACATGCTAGTTCGAATTAGCAAAACGCTAATTCGAACTAGTTTTTAGGTCTAGATGCACTAGTTCGAATTAGCTTAGTTCGAATTAACTAATTCGAATTAAGTTAGTTCGAATTAGTGCTGTAGTGTAGACATACCCTTTGTTCTCTGGTCCATCAGGTCCGTTAACCTGGACACACTGCAAATCAAATTTTTCTTTTGAGATCTGGAGAAGAGGGTGACCAGAAGGTACAAGTTATAGGTGACTGTCCTTTGATAGTTGATGAGATCTCCATTATTATTGTCTGTTGTATCCTAATGAGTGTGAATTGTAAGGGTTGGGAAAGCTCAAAGGCTTAGATGGGCACTTTCCCTTGTTATTATTCAAAATGTTTTTATCAAAGTAAGTAAGTGAAATCCAGGATTCTCTGGTCTGGCACCATCCCTCGTCTGGCAGGACCATGGATGCTCCTGGAGCAGAGAGCCCAGGAGCCTAAGGGCAAGAGGGACAGCCAGACTGGGCATCAGGGTCAGCAGCCCGGCTAGTGGCAGCACGGGATCAGGGCCAGAGCCCCGCAGCACACTCCAGCAGCCCCCAAGATCATGGGGCCAGAGTTCTCTGCAGGCACAGGGCTGGGGCTGGCCTCAGGGTGCATGTGGCTGGGGTCTGATCCCCGCAGCTTCCCCCAGCTTCCCCCAGCTGTGCAGGGCTGGGGCTGAGGCTATGCAGGACCACACACAGCCTCAGCCCTGGCACTGCACAGAGTCCCGTGGCAGGAGCCAGAGTCTATGCTGCCCAGGGAGCCAGCAGTCCAGCCAAGTTGGTGGGAGGGAGGGCAAGGCAGGTTTGCCTGCTGGTACAGCCTACCAGCAGTGGGCGTGAATCCCGGATCTTAGGGGTACAACCTGTAGCAGCAAAAAAGGGGTGATTAGGCCAAAGTTATTCTGTGAAATGATTCAAGCCATAGATGAGTCCGAACCAGATAATGAGAGATGGGAGGAGATAAAGTCTAATCTGGCCAAACTCAGAAGTAGTGCAGACACATTTCAGTGTGTGTGGCTGGGGGGGAGGAGGGGCATTCCATGCAGATTTCACTTAGGGTATGTCTACACTACAAAGTTAGTTCGAACTAACGGATGTTAGTTCGAACTAACTTTCCTAGGCGCTACACTAGCGCTCCGTTAGTTCTAATTTAATTCGAACTAACGGAGCGCTTAGTTCGAACTAGGTAATACTCATTCCACGAGGATTAAGCCTAGTTCAAACTTACTAGTTCGAATTAAGGGCTGTGTAGACCCTTAATTCGAACTAGTGGGAGGCTAGCCCTCCCCAGGTTTCCCTGATGGCCACTCTGGCCAACACCAGGGAAACTCGTCTGCCCCCCTCCCGGACCCCTTAAAGGGGCACGGGCTGGCTACGGTGCCCGTGCCAGGTGCAAGCCTGCCAGCACCCAGCCAGCAGACCCTGTACCTGGCACGGCTCGAGCCACCCACCCGATGCCCCCCAGCCCTCCCCCTCTTCCTGGGACCAGGCTGGCAGCTCCCAGGAGCTTGCCCAGGACCGCAAGAGGCGGGCACCCACCTGGTCCAGTGCAGACATCGTGGACCTCGTCCACGATCTCCGCACTAGGCACAGGAAAGTGGCCGTCTAGGGTAGGAGAGCTGCCAGCCTGGCCACGCAGGAGCAGGTGTGCATGAAAATCAAGGGGGTCCACTGAGACCCCCGACCCTGAGCCCTGAGCTTACAATGGCCGTCATGGGTCAGACCAAAGGTCCATCTAGCCCAGTAGCCTGTCTGCCGACAGCGGCCAACACTAGGGACCCTGGAGGGGATGGACCAAAGACAGTGACCAAGCCATTTGTCTCATGCCATCCCTCTCCAGCCTTCCACAAACTTTGGGCAGGGACACCACTCCTACCCCCTGGCTAATACCACTCCATGGACCCAACCTCCATGACTTGATCTCACTTCTCTTTAAACTCTGTTCTAGTTCTAGCCTTCACAGCCTCCTGCAGCAAGGAGTTCCACAGGCTGACTCTTTGCTTTGGGAAGAAGAACTTTCTCTTACTAGATTGAAGCCTGCTACCCATTCCTTTCCTTTGGTGTCCTTTAGTCCTTCTATTATGGGAACTAATGAGGAACTTTTCTTTATGCACCCTCTCCACCCCACTCCTGCTTTTAGAGACCTCTATCCTATCCCCCCTCCATCTCCTCTTTTCTAAGCTGAAAAGTCCCAGTCTCTTTAGCCTCTCTTCATATGAGACCTGTTCCAAACCCCTGATCATTTTAGTTGCCCTCCCCTCTCCCAGCTTCTCTCTTCCCCTCTCCCACCTCCTTTTCCCAGTTTCCCCCAGTTTTGTTCAATAAAGAGAGATTCTATTTTTGAACACAATTGTCCTTCATTTTGTACATCAGGAAGGGGGGCTAGGGAAGGGTAAGTGGAAGGAGGTGAGGGAGGAATGGGGTACGAGCCCCCGATGGGGAGGACTGGGCTGGCTCTGCGGGCTTCTGGGGGTGGAAGCTCTCCTGCTGCTCCCCAATTGCCCCCTCTCCCCAGATGGCAGCCTGCGGCAAGTGCAGCCGGTCTGATGGCCGAGTGCTGTGATGTGCCCAGTGTGGGTACTCGAGGCAATCCAAGCCAGGACTGCTTAGCAAGTGGGGCACCCCTGAGAACTGTCTGTCCGGGGTGGGGGTCGGGTCCCTTTAAGCACAGCCCTCGGCTAGCCTGAGCCAGCAGCTCCACGCTCTAAGTCCTCCCCTGATGCCCTGCCGGCACTGCTTCCGGCCATCCTTAACCCCGGTTCAGGGTCCACTTAATGTGGACACGCTAGTTCGAATTAGCAAAACGCTAATTCGAACTAGTTTTTTAGTCTGGATGCGTTAGTTCGAATTAGCTTAGTTCGAATTAACTAATTCGAACTAAGTTAGTTCGAATTAGCGCTGTAGTGTAGACGTACCCTTACTTACTTTGATAACACTTAATAATAACAATAGTAAGTGCCCATCCAGAGCTCAAAGGTCTGGATGAGTGATGGGCTTGGAGGCCAGTGGCAGGTGGCTTCCCCTGGTCTGGCAAATTCTCTTGTTCAGGACTGATCATATCCCGACGATGCTGGATCAGGGAGGTCCAACCTGTCTAAGAAAATTTGCTTTCCCTAGATCTTAAGTGCAGTCGAAAAGAGGGCCCCCGCCTCCAGCCCTCCTCCCCCATATAAACAGTTTGCTGATATCTGTTGCTACTTGCATAAAACTTACTGGGCTACATCAGGGCTTGGAACGCACGAGAAAGTATTTCCACCTGTTCAACTATTGAAACAAAGACATTTGTTTACTAAGGGCCGGACCATGTGATCTGCAAACTGTTTCCTGATAAGCATGCTCAATTCCCTCTGACATCAAAAGCAAGTGAATGTGGCAGAACCTTGCATGAGGTCTTCAGCACTTACAGGATCAGACCTTTATTCTGTGGCTGGAAGTCTGAGAGGAAAGGAGAATTACATTCTTTCAGTGTTCACTCTCTGAGTCCCAGACAAGAGAGCTCTTCCAGCCAACATACATACCCATGCATTTATTTGAAATCACAGCTGTGAATGCAGATCAAGAACACTGTATGGTCCTTAGTACGTTTGCTGATCCATAACCACGTTGCGTGTGTAACTCTCTTGAAGTCAGTGGAAGTTTTGCATGTGCAATGACTTCAGAATCACCTCTGAAGTGCTCAAGGTTGACTGTAGTATTTTCTCTCTTCTCCCTTCATTTCTTTTCATGGGACAAATTCTTAAGAAATGGGAACTAGGTACTAGTAACACCACCTAGTTTTTTGAAAGTCCGTTTACAATTGGGATCTATCAGGAATGAAGTAGAGGCCACATCTATGTTTTTCATGGCCATGAAACTCTCACTGAAACTTGGTAAAATTGGACATTGAAATTTTAGTTATTGCATATTTGAAGAAAAATTTGGTAGTGCAATTATTTAGATATAAAAGATTACTTTAACTATCTTGCTTAGTTTCCCTGAATAGTTAAGCAAACGGTTCAGTCTTCCTGTATGATAAACTTTTAAAGGTGTTCTGGTTAGCTCATTTCACACAGTAATAATTCCCAAAATATCGAAAAGGATCAATGTAAGAGAACCAGCTTACGTGTTTCATGGCATAGACAAAATCAAAGTAAATCTTAGTCAAGTTACAATAAACTGATTCTGTGTTGGGGTCTGGCTTTCATTTTCACTATAAACAATTAACCTGGTTTGCTAGAACTGTTTTGTAGTTGTAATTAACTTCAGAACCAAAACAAAACAAAAGATTCATATGTCAAAGGATCTGGGGATTAGTTAGTACATTAATTTTATCAGCTAGAAAGTCCATTTAAAAAATGTATCCTATGCAATTGCAGAATGCGTACATGAATTAACAGTTGTTGACATGGCAAAGTGATGCTGCGTCTTAAATTTGGGTTGAAAGATATATAAACTGAAGTGCAGCATCTATTGAACATTTAAAATAAAAAATACCTTTGCTTTAAGAATGCATGTAACAACTTCACTTTGCTGCTCCTGACTATTTTAACAGGTGCAATAATTTAATTATGATTTGTTTGGACTCCCAGGATCCAATGTCAATCTTCTATAAAACAGGTACAAGTGCAATGGAACCAACAGTTTATCTTCTGCTTTACATTCATGCTTTGGGCTCAACTTTGATACTCCACCAGGACAAGAAGAGTAGCCAGAGTTAATGGAAAACCAGCCCTCACAGAAGATGCCATGGTAAGTGCATCGACTTCATCTATGCTATTTGCATAGCTGAAGCCACATATAGTAGATCGACAGCAGGGATTAGTGTAGACAAGAACTTATTAGTCAAGTTCTCATCAATGCAACACATGCGTTTCTTAAACCCCAGCTTCTGGAGCAATGCAATTATGAGAGAATTTCATCTATTATTAAACAAAGGTCAGGTTCTAGCCCTCATGGTTACAAAGAAGAGTTTGCATCAGTGGTATCCTACAGGCCCAGGAACCAAAAGGCAAATTAAAGTGACCTTGAATATGTTATTTGTATTTATTTTAAATTGAATCTCATGATTTTAAGGGCTTGACTGATTAAATTGGTTGAACATCTGGAGTTGGCAATACTGAGATTGAGGGAGAGCTGGTGACATTGGCATCTCATCACTAAAGTTAATGGAGTGATGCTGCTTTATAGTAGCTAGGATCTGACCCCGTCATTTTTGTTACACAGAAGTCGGTAAATGCAGCTTTAACGTTCACACAGCAGCCTCATGTCCGATTCTTCCCATACATGCATTATATGCATGCTACTTATGTGTGTCTAAGCGTATTGACGTGGTGCCTCAGTGAGTCATTAGTTATGTTACAGAAGACATCTTGCTACCCCCTTTCCATGTTCAATCTGATCCAAACTTCACAGCTGATCCCTGTCTCCACAATGGGCTAAATTAAACTCTGATTTGCCTAATTCACCTCTCGCTTACACTGGTTTTGCATTAGTGTAATCAAGCCTGGTGAGAACATTCTGTTTTCCATAACATGTCATTCCACGCCGTCTTTAAAAGAGTCCAGATCCAGTAGAAATGCATGGCTTTTTTCATTTATCCCTACAAATATATAATTTATTGTCATCTGTTCCCTCTGAGCTACAGTACTCTCTTGTTTGCTTAAGAAATACTAGCTTGGCTTTTTTCCTTGCACATATGCTGAGACTGAAGTGTGCTTCCCCCTGCTGGATGATAGACTGGTATTTCTCTTCTCTGCTACTCTATACTGCTTTCCATACAGTTTGTCTTGTGATTGCATTCGTGGTGGGTATAGCATCTCACTCTGCTGTCTGAGTCAGGAATAAAACAATGATTGCTGTTCCCCAGTCTTTCCCACTCTAACATGACCTACGTGAATCCATTCAACGCTGTCTTATCTCACAAGGTTATCTTATTGCCCCGATTTGCGGGTTGGCAAACAACAGATTATTGAGCAACTTTCTAAAAATGCAGTCAGATAGCAGCACACCTTCTGCTTCCACAGGAGTCATGAATGGAAATACCTCAAGCCAGGAGGCAGACTGATCCAGAAGAAAAAGTCCTTTTGCAACTACCACAAGCATTTAAAACCAGAGTCAGGAAGCTTTTTCGGGTCGGGGCTGCTGACCCACAGAAAAATCAGTCGGGAGCCACACACAAGTGAAAAGAAAAAAAACCCTCACTGATGTAGCCCCCAACTGAGGAATAAGACACTCCCCTCATTCCCCTTGCACTTCAGATCCTAGGGGGGCCCAGCCTAGTAGTTTTTGTGTCCTCCAGCCCCACAGTGGGCAGTGGGGTGGCTGGAATGCCAATGAGGGCTCCCCAATGCTGACGGGGACCCTGAGCCTCGCGGGCCGGATCCAGGCAAGCTGAGGGCTGCACCCTGATTTAAAAGATGGATACAAATAAGGCACCAGGGCCACATTATGAAAGAGGCGTTAGCCCAGGGCCCTGGGTTGCAGCCACTAAAGTTCCTGTATGCTGCATTGTGGGCCAGCTCTGCCTGGTGAGGGGGAGGAGAAGGCGGCTCTGTGCTGCCATTCCCCCTCCCTCTCCAGGTTGGAGCCATGTTTGTGTGAGCATAGGCAAGCTCTCTGTCATTTTACTTGCCTGCAGGCTTTCCCCTACTGCTCCCATTGGCCAGGAATCACAGCCATTGGGAGCAGTGGGGACAGTGCCTGCAAGCAAAGAGTGGGGCAGAGCCACCAGCAGAGCCAGCCCACAGCATTTTGGCACCTGAGGCAGGGAGCTCAAATGACACCCCATTTTCTCCCCTCACTTGGGCCAAAACATTTGCAGCAGGAAGAGATTTTTAATTTTATTGCTTGTGGGAGTGACCTGACCTTTTAAATCCTGCTTTGTTAATAATCTCATCCTTTTTATTCTAATTAATTGTTTTGGTTATGACATCATGCAATAGCACATTTGTAGGACAGCTGTTACAATTATCCTACCTGTACACAACAATCTTAAGCAAACTGATTGCATTGAAGCTAAATTGCAATGTATTTTTTCATGTCTTTTTGAGGTGCCAATGGCAAACAGTCTGTGTAGCTAACACAGCCGCAGAACAAGACTCAGATTTTCTGTTTAGTATTCTATACTTCTAATTCTTTGAGATCACCCAAGTTTTATTATCCCACAGTGAATGTGTGCGAAGTGAGGCTGGAAGTTTCAAGGCAATTGAGAATCAAACTGTCAGTAATCTGTGCATCATAAACATAGCAGGGACAACATTAATCACTGTGATATCAGCTGGAAAGCCTATAAATACAAATTATATTTTGAATGTAACCTTGCGATTTGCAGACAACTGATCATGTTGCCGGGAACAAGTTGATTTAAATGAATCAATAAAAGCAGCAGTACTGTCTGTGATGGTGCAGTTATAGCTGTCACCTCTCTGCCCACAGGTAGTAACGTTTGAGGTCTTGCAAGTAAGTGTAGAAAGATGAGGGCCTGAAACGTAAGACCATGTATCAATGGCCTGGTATGAGGCCTGTGGCCTAGACAGAAATGGTCAAGACTTTGCTAATATAAAGCAAAGAAGCAAGCGCCTTCTCACAGAAGTTGGCAGGAACAGGACTGGTATTACAGAAACACTCATACGTAAGAGGTTTTAAGCACAGAACACATTCCAGAAGTGGCCTTGTGAAGAAACGTCTCGGTACCAACATATACCCCACAGATAACAGGAATATACCGAGCCAGGTTCAGGACAAGGTCTAAACCAGGGGTGGGCAGTAAAAAAGCAATGGCCCACCAGCATTTGTCCCTGCCGGTCACCGCTATATTTACCTCTGCCTCTGCAGGTAATGGGAGATCGCACCTCTCATTGGCCATGGATCACAGTTCGTGGTCAATAGGAGCAGTGGGAAGCGGTGTGGATTGGGACACTGCTTCCCACTGCTCCCATTAGCTGTGAATGGAGATCCATGGCCAATGGGAGCTGCGATTGCCCAATACCTGCAGACGTGCAGGTAAATAAAGAGGTGGGGGCCCATCAGGGACTAATCCTAGTAGATTGGATTCAGTCTGCGGGTTGGCATTTGCCCATCCCTGGTCTAAACTGACAGCGTGCTAGATAGTGGGGTACATGTCACACTGGTGACACCTGGCTACCACAGTCGGCTTACTGCTAGAGGAGGCATCACTGACATGGAACCTGGGTTTTCTTTGTGTAACTTGTTTTATTTATGCACTGTATATATCAGTCCTTGAACAGAGGAAGTCAAATGTCAATCAGGAAAACAGAAGACTCAGCCAAACCACCAACCCTCCAGTTCCCCACAAGAATTACCTGTTGTCTGGGAGATTAAAGAAGCATGCTCTCCAACTGAGCGCAGCATCTCTCTCAAAAAGAAACTGCAACACACAACTAACAAATATGCTTCTTTTATTCAAACACCAAACAGTGTTCAGTAGCCAAACAAAAGAAGTTGTAAAACTGTGTAATAGCGCCATCTGGTGACTTACATCACAACAGTATGTAAAATATATATAAAGCCTCTAGTACGCATTAAAGCACATAGGACACTCCTGTAAATCGTGGAATCCATCCACCTACATCACTGCAGGCAAAATTAATGTCTTAAAATATGGTTCACAAATATATTTTTTCTATTGTGCTGATGTATTTGATAATGAGGTCAGAGTTCTCTCTTTCTCTGTGCCCTGATATGGAGTCTGAGAATTCCAATGGATTCTTTCAATCATCCTGTAAGTGCTCATTTCCAACTAGCAATGCTTTTGCTCTCTCTAGTTCATCAGTTTATGACCAGAAAGTAGAATGCTGGAATTTGATATGTAACACAGTCCAGTATGGGTAGGCTAGTTGTTTGTTACCAACAGTCATTAGGTGAATATGGATTCCTGGGACAATAGGTCCCTGACCTTGCAAACGCTTATGCACAGACTTAATTCTATTCACGTGAGTAACTCCATTGAAATCCATAACGCCATTTATGCATTTAAAGTTAAGCATTCCCATAAATGTTTGTGGAAGTGGGACATATAGTTAGAACATGTTCAGTTGTATTGTGTGTATGCCATTTAACACAGAATCACTTGCTTTGGATTTGAGCCATGGACTGCAGAAAAATCCGGTGTTTTTACTTGTATGTTTCATCCTAAGAATCTTTGCATTGGAAAGATTTGCATCTGAGATGTCAGTGCTGACAGCTTCCTTGATTTATTTATGAGCCATATGAAATTTAATATATTACATCAAGCCCCAGCTCCTGGAAAAAGGGGACTACATGAGAACCTCAGCTTCCTTTTTTAACAAGAAAGAAAGAAAGAAAGAAAGAAAGAAAGAAAGAAAGAAAGAAAGAAAGAAAGAAAAGTAAGTTTATAGCCCTTATTGTTGCAGAGATAAGAATTAAAATATGATCCACATATGCACCCTGAATGCTCAGAAACCAGAAGACCCCATTTATTTCCATTTGTTTATTTATTTATCTATTCATTCATTCATTCATTCATTCATTCATTTATTTTGTACTTTTGTATTAGCCTGTTCTATTGAAAGTCTCTCAATTGTATTTTGGCTTTATACATATAGCAATAATATTATAACTATAACATCTTCCTGACAAATATCTCAAAAGCTTTATACAAATTAATTCATTCATGTTCACAACTTCCTTGCAATGTGGTCAACATTTCACACCTTCTCCTTCTGCTGGGTATAGTTGAGAATTGGGCCCTTAGTCTCTCTTAATAGCTATGATGGACCGAGTCCCTAATTTCCACTCTTTCCTATTACCTTAAACTATACATACGTGCATGCCTGGTGCACATAAACCATTAATGTATGATGTCCTCATGAGAATACTGGCATAGCACTTTGGAGTCAGAGCAAGAAAACAAAACAAATGAGGCCTCAGTCTTAAAATAGTGAGATTGTGTGCTTGGATGCATCTATTACAATTAAAATAAAAGATCTGCAGAAGACTTGAAAATATAATCAGAACAGGCTGCTCCTTGAGAAACGTGTTGGACACTGTTTCTTACTTAAGACATCTTTGCTACTTAATTGGGTGGAAATAGATAATCAGAGATGTCATTAATAGTTTAACAATTCAGCTATAATTATGCAATTTGCATGTTCTCACTAACATACTACATTAGTGTCTTCAGCATTGACCTACTGGTACATACTTGAGCAAAACACATTCCAAGGAAAACAAAAATATCTGTCTCTGCTAGGTATGATTTTTGATTGACGTTGGTCTTGTTAAGCTATATCCTTTTACAATGGCTTGAAGAGCTGGGCCATTATGGGTGTTGGCCTAACTCTGCTTCCATTTAAATCAACTGGAGATTTACCCTAAGGCTACGTCTAGACTGGCATGATTTTCCACAAATGCTTTTAACAGAAAAGTTTTCCGTTAAAAGCATTTGCGGAAAAGAGTGTCTAGATTGGCACGGGTGCTTTTCCACAAAAGCACTTTTTGCGGAAAAGCGTCCATGTCAATCTAGACGCGCTTTTCTGCAAAAAAGCCCCGATCTCCATTTTCGCGATTGGGGCTTTTTTGCACAAAACAAATCTGAGCTGTCTACACTGGCCCTTTTGCGCAAAAGCTTTGCACAAAAGGACTTTTACCCGAATGGGAGGAGCATAGTATTTCTGCAAGAAGCACTGATTTCTTACATGGGATCATCAGTGTTCTCCACACAGCCTTCCAACTTTGAAATGTACAAGAGTCCCCACTGGGGCTCTTGTACATTTCAAAGCAGAAGCACCACATGGAGCCTGGTGCCAACGGGGGACTCAGAATTGCGGGGGACTCAGAGTCACGGGGGACTTAGAAGGGACTTTTAAGCTGGCTCCCCCCATCACCTCCTCCTCTTCCTTACCCCTTACTGTCTCTTTGTGATAGAGGCAGCAAGGAGGGGAAGTGACTAGCTCGGGGGGGGCAACCCATTAAACGAAGAGAGCCAAAACAGCGGCGGAAAAAATGTGAAGAGCTGCAACAGAATTTTTTTTTAAGCAATTTTTGTTGAGAAAAAATAAAAGGAAGAGCTCTGGTGAGCACCGGGGGCCGGAGACTGTTTCTAGGAGTGCAGGGGTGGTTGGCCTCGGGGCTAGTCGACTAGTGTGTCAACTATTCGATAAGCTTTTGTTTATCAAATAGTCAACTAGTTGATTAGTTGCTTACATCCCTAATACAATGCAGATTTCATAGGGGAGACCAGCATTTCTCAAATTGTGGTTTCTGACCCAAAATGAAGTTGAAGGGTGGTTGCAAGTTTATTTTAAGGGGATTGCAGTATTGCCACCCTTAGTTCTATGCTCCCTTCAGAGCTGGGTTATTGGAAAGCAGTGGCTGTGGGCTGGGCACCCAGCTCTGAAGGCAGTGGTACACAAGGAGCAGCAGAAAAAGAAGGGTGGCAATACCATACTATGCCAATCTTATGTCTGTGCTGCTGCTAGTAGTGTCTCTGTCTGCAGCAGCACAAAAGTACAAGTAGCAGTACTGAAACCCCTCCTAAAATAACCTTGTGACCCCCCCCCCAACTTCTTTTTGGGTTAGGACCCCTACAATTATAACACCTTGAAATTCAGATTTAAATAGCTGAAATAATGAAATGTATAATTTTTAAAAAATTCTAAGATTGTGTATTTGACCAAAATGAGCCATGGATTTGGTAGGGTCCTACTGATTTCTCTTCATTGACTTCACTGGAGTTATACCAGTTGTGAACTAAGTCCAGAGACTTAAGTGATTTGCCAAGGTTGCAGTAAGTTAGAGGCGGGATCTATTAACCTGACTGTTTCCCGTTTTAATTACTAGCCAGTGTCATCTCCCACTTGGAGGGTCAGAATATTTCCATAGTACAGGTTGATACAAGGCCTGGAGGAGAGCAGAGTCTTTTAAAATTCTGAAAAGAGAAGGTGGAAAAATGGCATTTCTAACTGCCACTGTACCTGCAACCTCTTGACTACTATCTGTTTTCATGACCTATTCTCACAAGAGTCAATGTTTTCCCCTTGCAAATAGGGATACTCCCATTCTGTTGACTGACATTTGTGCTGCAGGCACAAATCTAAGCATCTCCATCCATGTGTGGAATACATTTGTTATGTGCACCAAGGCATGTGCAGAGGTGCACCACTAGTAGAAACACACGCTGCCAGCTCTGGGAGGCTGTGGGCACACTGCTAATCAGATGGGTGGCATGTGCATCTCTCCTGGGTGCCCGCACAAGGCTTAGCTTACAGTGAACACTGGCTGCAGGATATGCAAATAAGCCTCAATACCACAGAAGAAACAAAATATTATTTCTTTTCTCACTAGATGTATAAAATGTTTCTTTTTATTGCAGGGTGGGTCATGATAGTGACAGAAATTGTACCCCATACAAACACAGAGGTGCTAATTACAGACAGCTTGTCCCATCATTGAAATCTAGGGTTAATTAAACCCAATCATCATCCAAAACTGGTTTGGATAGGAAATCTGAGCTACATGGCTTGAGGTGCATAGTGTTCTGGTCACAAAGTACTTTCCCTACATACACTGAAATTGCTGTACATGGTGTCTGTGAGATCTGAAACTCTATTGACTGCCATGGAGTTATATTTATGGTTTGCATTGATGAAAAATCAGAAGCAAACCATATGCGTTGTTGCTTCTGTTTCAAATGCTTTTTTTTTTTTGTTCTTTCACACCACTATTCATGCACTGTATGCCAGATTATTTCATTTCACTTGGCATTTAGGTTCTAGTTATGAATATTTTTTCAGAAATTCACATGATTATCAGCTTTTGGACACGTGTGTCGAATCATTCATACAACTCAAAAAATACAAAGACTTATTTACAGTATTTGAATCCAGTTAGGGGATGAAGAATTATAGTTCAAAATGGCAAGTTTGCTATTAAGGGCCTGATCCAAGACCATTGGAGGCAATAGGCATCTTTCCATTGACTTTAGTGTATTTTGGATCAGGCCCTAAATAATAGCAAGATAGTAATGAAAAATTTTGTATTTTTCTGTAAAGGAGGAATATCAACATGTCTTTTAAAAAAAACTCTTTTAAAGAAGGAATTGCAACGTGATTTTAAAAAACAACTAGATATAGTTTCACCATTGGAAATCAATGTCAACCTCTAGACAAGTTTGTCCAAAGGTTGCTTTATATGCACTGAATAGTGAAAAAACAAGGTTTTGGATTTTATAAGCAGTACATTTTTATGAAATATTGTTCTGTGTGTGCATGATGAAACAGAACAAGGGGCAGAAAAGTCAATATAATGTCAGGGTTGACAATGCATGACTTTGCTGCAAAATATTTGTTGACCTGAATCTGCTGCTTGAAGTATAGTGCATTTTCAAAGAGGTGTGCAGCAATGTCAATCCCAAATCTCATTTAACACAGTAAATTACACAAGTAGACAACATGCTTCCAAAACCTATGTTCACCTATCTAACAAGCACAGGGGCATAGGAATTGCCATGTCAGATGGACCACTGCTTTTATCTAGCCTGATGCCATGGCTCTGACAGTGGCTAGCACTAGATATTTCAAAGGAAATTGTCAGAAACTCCATAGTGGAGAATTATAGATTAACCTGCTGAAAGGGAAAGTTTCTTTACAACACATCAGTTAGTAGTTTCCTTCTATCCTGAAGTCTGAGGTTTTATGTCTCTGAGTATGTTTTATGTCTTGTCTTATGTAACTACAGATGTTCTCGTTATCCATATAAATGTCAAATCCTTTTGTGAATCCTGCTAAGCACTGCACCCTCAGTGTTATCTTATGTTTCGTGATCTCACACTCTCATCTTCTAATAACTGCTTTGCTTGGGAAAACTTTTTGTAAGGTGAAGTGAGACATGTTGATAGACTATAGTTACTGTTACTATACAAAGTACAGCAAAATCCTGCTCACCAGTTATTGATATTTTAAGTACACTTACAGCTCTGCATGAAAGAAGATTTCTATTTTTTCCTGACATGTCAAGATGTGGGTTTGGTTTTTTTAACCACAGGGACTCTATAATTTCCTCCTGTGGGGCACAGCAGTTCCAAATGAACCAAGTTAACAAGGACTGTTTATGTGGAAAAACCGCCTGTAGATCTGGCAGGGAGTGTGCTGTGCACAGAGGAGAGAGGGAGGCAGTGAACAGAATGTTTAATGGGCAGCCATCTACGGAGCTTTAGCAGCACTGCCCAGTGCTTGGCTCATTTCTTTCCACAGCTGCAACCAACAGCTTCACCACTTGCCAGCTCTTTCACATGCCAGATTCTATTCTAAGTTGTCTTTTGCAATGGGACTCCTGTGTTACTGCTGGTGTTGTGAACATCAGTAGCAAGTGCCTCAAGATACATTTTGTAGTAGGCAAAATGTGTCTGTTACTAGGGTGATGGCCCTAAAGTGGAATTTTGCAGACCTGGAAATACAAGGATGGCTGTAGCTTGTTGGCATATCAAGCATAGCTGTGTGGATTTGTGAGCAATGGTTAATGTCTTCTATACCACTGCCCTACACCCAGGCCTCTATTGACGTGAATGGGATTGCTACCTTGAGCTAGGCAGTATATGGTCAATTCTGCAATGCTGATGTTGCTCCCTCTATGTAAACTTTTATCCATTTTCTTTCATAAATCAATCATTTTTTAGTCACTAGTTGATGCTGTGGAGAAATAGGTTTTAAATCTGATCAGTTAACTATCACACAACAGATTGGGAATGATCTATTTTAAAAACCCCTTCCACAGGGGCTTTTCTGTGTATGTCAGGGGCATCTAATTTTGCTTCGTGTTGGTCCATTTGGGCATTACTTGGTTACGTTACTGCACATGGGACTAAAGAGTTCCTTAAACCCTGCATGACTTGTTGGTGTCTGAGGTAAAACCAGATCTTGCCCTCATGACTCGGGTCAATAGTCCTTTTGGCTACTTGCATAAGGACCCCAACTTAATAAGTGTTTGCAGAATCAGGACTCTTATGTTAAAAGAGCTAAAGATGCTTTTTGGAGGAATATGTTGCTACACTCTTTGCCACTGCTGGCCAGGATAAAATGTGGTATTTTTGCCATAGGTGATTTGTGAAATAACTCATCTTTCCCCTGTGACTTAACCTGACCCTTCTCTCAAAAGGCTTTGACAGGTTCTCTCTGAAGCATGAGTCAATTTCTGTTTTCAAAGTCTTATCAAGAATCTTTTAAAAATGAGCAAAGCTGCATAAGATGTTATCTGGAATCTTTCATACCCACTACTGCAAGCTATATAGATTTGAATCTTAACATGAAAAGGCCCCAGTTCCTAGCTAGTGCTCAAAATTGTAATAGTAAAAAAATAGGATGATCCAGAATGCTAAATTAAATGAGGCAAGATCCTCAATGTGGCTTAAAGAAGTATGGCTTCATTTGGACCTACACTGATTTACACCAGCTGAACATTTGGCTCTCATACTGCTTCTCTGCTTTAACCAAGTAAATCATACACATAACTGGGACTTTTGAGTGATCTATTTTAAAAGATCCATCTTTATTCTGCATAGGCTGAGTCACAAGCTCATAGATATTAAAGACATGAATAGAACCATATGTATTCCCAGTCGTACCATATTTTTGCTTTGAGCCTAAAGGTATATTCATAGCTTTAATTTTTCTGTTTGGATTAGTGATTTGGGGACTGTGTTTGTTTTTTCATCCTGGTCCTCTGTACATTTAAATGCTAATGCATGGTATCCAATTTGAGAGCGAGTTTATTTTCAACAGAAGGAGGAGAATATGAAAATATGGCAGGAAACAAAGGCTATCTACGAGCACTGAATTCTCTTGGTGCTGCTGCGATTAATTTTAGCAGTAAGATTATTTGGCAAATGTTTGAGAGAAGAAAAGCTGTGAAGACAAGTGGACTAGTTGAAATTTACAATGAAATAGCTCCAGTGATTCTGGTGTGCTGCCCCATTGGATTCCATTACCACCAAGTTCTGTAGAAATGCTGGAAGCATTAGTCATCCTGCTCCACAGTTTTTAGTTGCCTTTGGAAGCCCTGCTATAATTTTGAAAGTCACGGCTATAAATACTGAAAACACTTCTGAGCTCAGTGAGATTTGAGGCTTTGTCTAGACTACAGGGTTTTTTCGAAAAAACTGGCCTTTTTTTGAAAAAACTTCACCTGCATTTAGACTGCGGCTGCATTCTTTTGAAATTAAATTGAAAGAACACGGCAGTTTTTTTGACAGCGATAAACCTCGTTTTACAAGGAAGAATGACTTTTTTTGAAAGAGCTCTTTTGAAAATAGGTGTTCTTGACCACAAACAGGGCTTTTTTGAATAAGAGCAACCAGGTTGCCTGAGTGGTCTCTTTCAAAAAAGCGGATCGTTTTTTCGAAAAAGTTGTGCCTATCTAGACAATCTCTTTTGAAAGAAGCTTTTTCAAAAGATTCTTTCAAAAAAGATACTTTCGAAAGAAGCGTGTAGTCTAGACGTACCCTAAGATAATTAAAAGAGGGTCACAATTTGAGAGCTATCAGATATTTTCCCTTTTCATTCACACTAGAACACTAGGGGCACCTCACTGCCTCCCAGGCGCAGGAAGGGTTGTGGCCAAAGCATGCGCCATTTCATTGATTCCTGGCCGGCATAGCCTCTAAGGGATTATTACAATATTGGGTAATTTAAAGCTGTCCAAAGGCATCTTTAAATTATGCTGAGGGAAGGGCTTAACCAGCTACTGGTTCCTATGGGGCTCAAGGAAGCTCTAAGGTGGATAAAGCCTCTTTTACCCTCTCTGACTTTTCATCTGCAATAAGCAGAATTCTGGAACAGCTGGGAATCAGGCCCTTAAGTTTAATAACATCAAAGGGGGAAGCCAATTTTAGAGCCAGAAACCATGGCCCTCCCTGGAGAAAACCTGGTCTTCATTCCCCAGTCTGATCCTCTACCTATATAAAACAGTGTGTCTGAGCAGAGATCTCTTGGGTGGATCCAAAGAGATGCTGAATGCTTCCTGGATGTTAATAGCAACTAGCACCACCCAGGATGCTAACACCATCTTGTATTATCAAGCTGCTCAGTATCCCAACCCTCAGAGATAAATCATAGGCTGTCTCTTATGACCCAAACCAGAGAAGAATAAACACAGATGTGAGAGTTGTCTTCTCCTCCACACCTCATTTTTCATGTTGTTTTAATGTAACTGCTGCCTGTTGTTCTCATTAAGATTTACCAATGAAACAAATGTAGTTGCTGGAAGTAGCTGGCTGGAGTAAAACTGTGTTTCTTCACTGATGCGCCAGACTGTTGCAATGTTGCCTGTGTCCCTCTGAATTCATTGTTGACTTGCAGCTCCCCTTCTTTTCTGTTGCTGAAAATGAATGATCTAAGTAGTAGCCCTGAAATAAAATTCCCTCTCCCATCACATAAAGAATTATTTACTTCCCCACGACCCATACATTGTGAATCATAGTTTGCTTTGGAGATTCTATAAACACTAATAATTTCAAAACCTGCTGCTTGCTCTGGGTCATTATCAGATAGAAGATTGTAACGGCCTGAACTTGAGATAAACAGCCAACAACTTGAAAGCTGTGGCTGTAAATGTAAGGAGCTACATTATGCCCTGTTGAATCTGAACAATAAGATTCTTTCTGCAATTACTACATCCCGTTTGCAAGGATTACCTTGTTGCTGAAATTCAAAAATGGGTCTGCGCAACTAAGCGTGGGCAGTCTCACTAATAAAGAGTTTCACAATGGCGACTTCAAAGGTGAGCTAGAAGAGTAATATGTTAGCATTAATGTAATACCTTCAACCACAGCTCTCAAAGAATGTGAGTATTCTTTCTATTTCACAGGCAGGTTACTTAATTTATCATACAGTAAATAACTGGGTCAGAGCTAGAACTCAGCCCTTTGGACCCCCAGACCAGAATGCCAGCCCCAGCTCTGCTTTACTGTCCCATACATACTGTACACAAAATGCACTAAGGAGCTGGAGGCAGTCAGTATTAACCCAGTGTCTTAACAAGAATCTTCATGCACAATATTCTCTGCTTATTCCTCAGGGAACACACAAGGGCTATGTTTACACTGGCCAGTTCTTGCGCAAGAAATATGCAAATAAGGCTAAGCATGGAATATTGCCGAGCCTCATTTGCATATCTTGCACAATGCCGTTCTTCCTGAAAATAAGCAGTGTAACGGCATTGTGCGAGAGGGGGTTTTCTGAGCAAGAAGGGGCAGTGTAGACAGCTCCTTCTGGCGCAAAAGCCTCTTCCGCAAAAATGGTGGCTCATTAGGTACGCTTAGCCTCATTTGCATATTTCTTGCACAAGAACCGGCCAGTGTGAACATAGCCAAAGGGGGCTAGATTCTCAGCTGCTGTGAATTGACATCAGCTAACTGAAGCCAATAGAGAGATGTTGATTTACTCCATCTGGAAATCTGACTCATGCTGTTTGCCACATGAATCAAATATTCCCACACAAATTTGATTCCACAAAGTTTTGCAGTATGGCCCTGAAAATATCAGCATATTATTGGCCCACCAAAAGGAGTGTTGTCTAGTGGTTAGGACATGAGAGAAAATCACGAGGTCTGCTAGTAACTTACAGTGTGTGAAGGAATAAGCCACTTACCTCTCTCCTTCAGTTCCCCATCTGTAGGAAGGATGGGCCAATGAAACAGCTCTACCTATTGGCCTGAATGGTTGTGAAAAAGGGGTTTCAAGGTCAGACGTGAGTATATGCAGAAAATGAATATGAAATGTGCAAAAGTGAGGTTCTCAAGTTGGAAGGTCTCATGCTCTTATGTACTCAGGAAATGGAAACGCTGGGATTTATCTTATCAGTCTTCAACAAGCAACCCCCCTCAGACACACATATTTTAAATGTGAACAGAAGGTTTGTTTACGCTGCACCAGCAAAATGCACCAGAAGAGTGTGACCTGTCAAGTGCTTTGACCTCTCCATTGAGACCCAGCTGCCATGCTCTACATGCTGTCTAATTTGTTATAACGTGGTCCCATTTCAAATTGGACTGTGTTAATGTGATCTAAGTATCTTTTAGAGTGCATCAGCAGGAGTCACACAGAGCAGTTAGTTTGCTTTACAAACAGATCACTTTGCCAGCACTGTGTAGACAAGCCTGAAGCCTCCAATGCCTTGAGCCCCATCCTAACAAATATGGAGGAACTGGTTGAGAATTTGAAAGTGGAAGGCAGCTTGGGTGAAAGTGATCATGAAATCATAGAGTTCACAATTCTAAGGAAGCGTAGAAGAGAGAACAGCAAAATAGAGACAATGGATTTCAGGAAGGTGGATTTTGGTAAGCTCAGAGAGCTGATAGGTAAGGTCCCATGAGAATCAAGACTGAGGGAAAAAACAACTGAGGAGAGTTGGCAGTTTTTCAAAGGGACATTATTAAGGACCCAAAAGGAAGCTATTACATTGCGTCGGAAAGATAGAAAATATGGCAAAAGACCACCTTGGCTTAACCATGAGATCTTGCATGATCTAAAAATAAAAAAGGAGTCATATGAAAAATGGAAAGTAGGACAAATTACAAAGGATTAATATAGGCAAGCAACACAGGAATGCAGGGGCAAGATTAGAAAGGCAAAGGCACAAAATGAGCTCAAATTAGCTACGGAAATAAAGGGAAACAAGAAGACTTTCTATAAATACATTAGAAGCAAGAGGCAGACCAAGGACAGGGTAGGCCCACTGGTCAGTGAGGAGGGAGAAACAGTAACAGGAAACTTGGAAATGGCAGAGATGCTTAATGACTTCTTTGTTTCGGTCTTCACCGAGAAGTCTGAAGGAATGCCAAACATAGTGAATGCTAGTGGGAAGGGGGTAGGTTTAGAAGATAAAATAAAAAAAGAACAAGTTAAAAATCACCTAAAAAAGTTAGATGCCTGCAAGTCACCAGGGCCTGATGAAATGCATCCTAGAATACTCAAGGAGCTGATAGAAGAGGTATCTGAGCCGTTAGCTATCATCTTTGGAAAATCGTGAGAGACAGGAGAGATTCCAGAAGACTGGAAAAAGGCAAATATAGTGCCCATTTATAAAAAGGGAAATAAGAACAACCCAGGAAACTACAGACCAGTTAGTTTAACTTCTGTGCCAGGGAAGATGATGGAGCAAGGAATTAAGGAAATCATCTGTAAACACTTGGATGGTGGCAAGGTGATAGGGAACAGCCAGCATGGATTTGTAAAGAACAAATCCTGTCAAACCAATCTGATAGCTTTCTTTGATAGGATAACGAGTCTTGTGGATAAGGGTGAAGCGGTAGATGTGATAAACCTAGACTTTGGTAAGGCCTTTGATACGGTCTCGCATGATAGTCTTATCAATAAACTAGGCAAATACAACTTAGATGGGGCTACTATAAGGTGGGTGCATAACTGGCTGGATAACCATACTCCGGGTATGTCTACACTACAAAGTTAATTCGAACTAACGGATGTTAGTTCGAACTAACTTTCCTAGGCGCTACACTAGCGCTCCGTTAGTTCGAACTTAATTCGAACTAACGGAGCGCTTAGTTCGAACTAGGTAAACCTCATTTTACGAGGATTAAGCCTAGTTCGAACTAGCTAGTTCGAATTAAGGGCTGTGTAGACCCTTAATTCGAACTAGTGGGAGGCTAAGGCTTCCCAGGTTTCCCTGGTGGCCACTCTGGCCAACACCAGGGAAACTCTATTGCCCCTCTCCCGGCCCCGGAGCCCTTAAAGGGCCACGGGCTGGCTACACAGTTTGTGCCAGTTGCAAGGCTGCAAGCACCCAGCCAGCAGACCCTGCACCTGCCACACCATGAGCCAGCCACCCGAGGACACCCAGCCCTCCACTGCTCCCCAGGACCAGCCTGGCGGCTCCCAGGAGCCTGCCCGGGGGCGCAAAAGGCGGGCGCCCGCTTGGTCAAGTGCGGAGATCGTGGACCTCATCGATGTTTGGGGGGAAGCCTCCAATGTCCACGATCTCCGCACTTGCCACAGGAACGCGGCCGTCTACAGCCGCATGGCTGCCAGCCTGGCCACCAGGGGCCACCAGCGCAGCCGGGAGCAGGTCCGCTGCAAAATTAAGGACTTGCGGCAGTCCTACTCCCGGGCCTGCCAGCCAGGGGCCGACCCGGAGGCCTGCCCCCACTTCCACGCCCTGGACCGCCTCCTGGGGGCTCATGCCGTCCCTGCCCCCCGGGACGTGATTGACTCCGGGGCAGAGGGCCCGCTCCTGGAGACGGAGGAGGAGGAGGAGGACTCTGAGAGCCAGGAGCCTGCCGCCAGCCTGCCCAGGACCCGGGACCCCCGAGGCACCCCACAGAGCCGCTCGCCTGTGTCGTCTGAGGCCGGGGAGGCGTCCACCTGTGAGTACCATCGTGTTCCCCTTATGTGTACGGGAGGCTGGGGCGAGAGGGAGCCCCGGGACCGTGCGCCTGGGCCTTGCCCACCAAGGAGCAGCAGCTGGGGATCCTGCAGGGGCCCTGGCCTTGCAGAGGGGAGCTGGGTTTCACACACCTGAGCCCCTGGGGTAACTGACCGCTGGTCTTGTTGCACCACAGCTGCAGCACCTGGGCCTGCAGGGCGCACCACACCGCCTGCAGCAGCTGCCCGTGCCTAGGCAAGCAGGAGAGCCAGGAACGAGGAGGAGTACCAAAGGCGGCACCTCCGGTTCATGGACAACCAGCTCCGCACCCAGGACCACTGGGTCCAGGAGGACCTGAGGCTGTGCCGGAGGAGTCTGGAGGCCCTGGAGGAGCAGGGCCGTGCCCTGCGAGGCCACCTCCAGAGCCTGCTCGACCACTTCCCATTTCCTCCTCCTCCTGCTCCCCCTGCTCCTCCTGCTCCCCCTCCTGCTCCCGCTCCTGCTTCCTCCACACCCCCTGTCCCTCTTGCCCCCCCCCTCCACAACCATTTCCCACCGACGCCCCCGGACCCGCAGTGTGGCAAGACGGGAGAGGCAGCCGGACTCCCACCCCTGAGCTTTCCTTTCCCTTCCTCCCTTCCCTCCCCTTCCAGCTCCCTCGTCCCAGGTTTCCCCCTCCCCTCTCCCACCCTCCCCCCTCCCTCCCCCCACCCCAGTTATGTTAAATAAACAGACTTTTTTGTTTCAAAAACAGGTGTCTTTATTTTACAGTAGGTAGGGAGGGGAAAGGGGAAGGGGGGTAGGGTGGAAGAAGGCCCCAGTGGGGCATGCAGGGAGAGGTCAGTCCTCCTCCTCCACCAGGAAGCTCTCCCGCAGGGCTTCCCGGATCCGGACGGCCCCCCGCTGGGCTTCCCGGATGGCGGCGGTGCGGGGCTGACCGTAGTGTCCAGCCATGCGGTCAGCCTCAGCCATCCAGGCTGGCAGGAAAGCCTCCCTCTTTCGCTCACACAAATTGTGGAGCACACAACATGCTGCCACCACGGGAGGGATGTTGTGCTCGGCCAGGTCCAGACGAGTGAGGAGGCATCGAAAGCGGGCTTTCAGTCGCCCGAAGGCCCCCTCCACCACGATGCGGGCCCTGGTTAGCCTGATATTGAAGGCCTGGCGGGAGGGATTGAGGTGCCCCGTGTAGGGCTTCATGAGCCAGGGCTGCAGTGGGTAGGCAGCATCCCCCACCAGGCACACGGGCATGTCCACGTCCCCGACCCTGATGTGGCGGTCGGGGAAGAAGGTCCCAGCCTGCAGCCGCTGGCACACGGAGGAGTTGCGGTACACCCGGGCGTCGTGTGCTTTGCCGGACCAGCCCACATTAATGTCCGTGAACTGTCCCCGGTGGTCACACACGGCCTGCAGGATCACGGAGAAGTACCCCTTGCGGTTCACGTAACGGGACGCCTGGTGTTCCGGGGCACGGATGGGGATGTGTGTCCCGTCGATGGCCCCACCGCAGTTGGGGAAGTCGAGGGCGCCGAAGCCCCGGATGACAGCGTCCAGGTCGGCGAGACGGACCACCCTGCGGAGCAGCACCCGGTTGATGGCCTTGACCACCTGCGGAGAAAGACACAGCAAAGCGCCAATCAGTGGGGCACCCAGGTGTCTGGGAGCGTTCGTGCCCTGGCAGTGCCCCGCGCCCCACTCCCGGTAGCAACTCCCCTGGCGGCATGTACTACGGCCGGGACAGCCCGACCCCTCTGGTGCGGGGCGCTTTCGCCTCCTCCTGCCCCCCCTTTGTCCCTGGGGCGGCCCATCCCCTCCTCGCAGCCCCCCTCCGTCCCAGGTCGGTGGCCAACGAGTGCCATACCTGCATGAGCACCACTCCGACAGTGGATCTCCCCACGCCAAACTGGTTCCCGACGGATCGGTAGCTGTCCGGCGTGGAGAGCTTCCAGAGGGCGATGGCCACCCGCTTCTGGAGGGGGATGGCGGGCCTCATGCGAGTGTCCCTTCTGCGCAGGGCAGGGACGAGCCACTCGCAGAGCTCCAGGAAGGTGTCCCTCCTCATCCTGAAGTTCTGGGTCCACTGTTGGTCCTCCCAGCGCTCCAGGACGATGCGGTCCCACCAGTCGGTGCTGGTGTCCAGACGCCAGACGCGGCAGGGCACGCCGGTGCCGGGGCGCCGCCGCGGCTCCTCCACGGCCCCCAGGGCAGCCAGGCGGAGAGGCAGGGGGCTGACATTCACCAGGTGGTGCCAGGCAGCCTCGAGCCATTGCTGGCAGGCTTGCAGCAGCAAGTCCAGAAAGTGCACCAGAAGGTGCAGGGCGAGCTGTGGCTCCATGTTGCCACCTGCGGCGGCCCCCCCGAAGGGAAGCACCGACACAGACGGGCACAGAGACCAACGCTTTGCTGTCCCTCGGCGAGGTTGGCAAGCAAGCAGGAAAAGCTGAGAACCGGCTGTCCAGGGGGGGTCCCTTTAAGCTCGAGCCTCAGATAGCCTCAGACAACAGCCACACAAAGCAACTACTGACCTGATGCCCTGCCAGAACCGGTTTCAGCTGCCCTTAAATGCCCCCCTGCGTCCAATCAGTGTGGACGCGCTAGTTCGAATTAGCAAAACGCTAATTCGAACTAGTTTTTAGTTCTAGATGCGTTAGTTCGAATTAGCTTAGTTCGAATTAACTAATTCGAACTAAGTTAGTTCGAATTAGCGCTGTAGTGTAGACGTACCCTCCGAGAGTAGTTATTAATGGTTCACAATCCTGTTGGAAAGGTATAACAAGTGGGGTTCACAGGGGTCTGTTTTGGGACCGGCTCTGTTCAATATCTTCATCAACAATTTAGATATTGGCATAGAAAGTACACTTATTAAGTTTGCAGATGATACCAACCTGGGAGGGGTTGCAACTGCTCTGGAGGAAAGGGTTATAATTCAAAATGATCTGGACAAATTGGAGAAATGGTCTGAGGTAAACAGGATGAAGTTCAATAAAGACAAATGCAAAGTGCTCTACTTAGGGAGGAACAATCAGTTTCACACATACAGACTGGGAAGCAACTGTCTAGGAAGGAGAACAGCAGAAACGGATCTAGGGGTTATAGTGGATCACAAGCTGAATATGAGTCAGCGGTGTGATGCTGTGGCAAAAAAAGCACACATGATTCTGGGATTCATTAACAGGTGTGTTGTGAGCAAGACAAGAGAAGTCATTCTTCCACTCTACTCCGTGCTGGCTAGGCCTCAGCTAGAGTACAGGCAGTCCCCGAGTTACACGGATCCGACTTACGTCGGATCCACAGTTACGAACGGGGCCGTTCCTCTCCCTGGTCTCCAGCAGACCAGGGAGAGGAAGCAAAGCGGTGGAACACGTGGGCAGCGGACAGGGCTGTCCGCTGCCCACGCGCTCCGAGGCTTGGCTCTGCTTTGCCCCTCCCCGTCCCTCTGGTCTGCAGACCAGGGGGACGGGGGGGGGGGAGGCAAGGCAGAGCCAAGCCGCGGAGCGCCCGGCCAGCTGACAGCCCAGACGCGTCTGGGCTGTCAGCTGGCAGCGCGCTCCGTGGCTTGGCTCTGCTTTGCCCCCCCCCTCCCCCTGGTCTGCAGACCAGGGGGACGGGGGGGGGGGGGCAAAGCAGAGCCAAGCCGCGGAGCGCGCGGTCAGCTGACAGCTGTCAGCTGGCCGCGTCCTCCGCGCCTTGGCTCTGCTTTGCCCCCCCCCATCCCCCTGGTCTGCAGACCAGGGGGACGGGGGGGCAAAGCAGAGCAAAGCCGCGGAGCACGCGGGCAGCGGACAGCCCAGACGCATCTGGGCTGTCCGCTGCCCGCGTGTTCCGCGGCTTTGCTCCCCGTCCCCCTGGTCTACAGACCAGGGGGACGGGGAACAAAGCAGAGCAAAGCCACGGAGCCCGAGGGCAGCAGGACAGCCACGGCGCGTCTGGGCTATCCCACTGCCCCCGTGCTCCATGGCTTTGCTCCGGACACCTGTGGTACAGCAGCTGGGCGCTACTGGACCAACCGGGCAGCACCCCAGCTGTTCTGCCCCAGGCGTCCTGATTCAGCCACTGCTGGTCAGATTCAGCAGCGGCTGAATCAGGACGCCTGGGGCAGAGCAGCTTGGGTGCTGCTGGGTTTGTCCAGTAGCGCCGAGGAGCGGCGGCGCTACTGGACCAACCCAGCAGCACCCCAGCTGCTCTGCCCCAGGCGTCCCCAAGTCAGCCGCTGCTGAAACTGACCAGTGGCTGACTACAGGAAGCCCCTGCCCCGGGCTTCCTGGAATCAGCCGCTGATCAGTTTCAGCAGCAGCTGACTTGGGGATGCCTGGGGTTCTTAAGTTGAATCTGTATGTAAGTCAGAACTGGCGTCCAGATTCAGCCACTGTTGAAACTGATCAGTTTCAGCAGCGGCTGAATCTGGATGCCAGTTCCGACTTACATACAGATTCAACTTAAGAACAAACCTACAGTCCCTATCTTGTACGTAACCCGGGGACTGCCTGTATTGCGTCCAGTTCTGGGCACCACATTTCAAGAAAGATGTGGAGAAACTGGAGAGGGTCCAGAGAAAAGCAACAAGAATGATTAAAGGTCTAGAGAACATAACCTATGAAGGAAGGCTGAAAGAATTGGGTTTGTTTAGTTTAGAAAAGAGAAGATTGAGAGGGGACATGATAGCAGTTTTCAGGTATCTAAAAGGGTGTCATAAGGAGGAGGGAGAAAACTTGTTCATCTTGGCCTCTGAGGATAGAACAAGAAGCAATGGGCTTAAACTGCAGCAAGGAAGGTTTAGGTTGGACATTAGGAAAAAGTTCCTAACTGTCAGGGTAGTCAAACACCAGAATAAATTGCCCATAGAGGTTGTGGAATCTCCATCTCTGGAGATATTTAAGAGTAGATTAGATAAATGTCTATCAGGGATGGTCTAGACAGTATTTGGTCCTGCCATGAGGGCAGGGGACTGGACTCGATGACCTCTCGAGGTCCCTTCCAGTCCAAGTATTCTATGATTCTATGATATGCCTTTGGGGCCCGTGCTGCTGAGTATTCACCATCCACCGGCTGGGCCCAGGGCCCCGCTCCCAGCGTCCTGCCTTGGGCCTCTGAGGCATCTGGCATTGCCCCCTGTCGGAAGACAGGATACTAGGCTAGATGGACCCTTGGTCTGACCCAGAATGGTCATTCTTATGTTCTTATTTTCCATCAGGAAACCATGTGAGGGGAAATGATCACATTTTCTTGCAGAGTAATTCATTATACCTCCTAGAACAGAAATGTGGGTGGAAGCCATCAGTGAATTGGCTGCTCTGCAAAGAGCTGTTATGTTACAGCTAACTGTTTGGATACTCTTAATGCCATATGCTCTTCTGACAGAGCTTTCTGATGAATATAGAAACACTTATTAATCTGTACCTGTTTTCATGTTGTATACTAAATTCACGAGTCAATTTTTTATTCTTTTGGCAACGGAAATATCTGCAACATTCACATGTTCAGGTTTTTTTCTTTAAATATGACATAATAAAGAAAAATTATAAATGTAGTCTAAAAATGAAAGGGTTTAAGGCCATTCTTCTCTCCCATTGACCACATTAAGATTTGTGGAGTCACCATTTCCCAGGAAGTATTCAGCACCAGGTAGACCAGACCCAGAGGAGGAGGAGGCAGAAACTTCTTTATACAAAAGACAATCATCAACTGGCCAGTTATGATATGGCACTGGCAACTGGCCTTAATTTAGGAACCAAAAAGATTGTGCAGCAATACCAAAGCCTCAGGAGAAGGGAGGTTTTTGTGTTGATTTTTGTAATAATTACACTGAAAAATATAACAACATGAATTCTGTGATCTCCATTTATGATAACCCATTGCTGCATGTTGGTAAATGATATCAGAAGAAGTCACCCATTGGTGCCTTTCTGCAGCTACAGCCATTGTTCTATCTAATGTTTCCACCATATACTGAATAAATTTTGTTATGTGCACCAAAGGAAATGTGCACCATCAGTAGAAATGCATGCAACTAGCTGTGGGCACTGTTGTGCTCTGCTAGTCAAAAGCTGGGTTGCATTTGAATCTCTCCTGGGTGGGCCACCCAAGTGCTCACTTTAAAGGGAAACTAGCTAGGGATTGATTCTGCAACCAAATGAATGAGTTGATCTACTTGCATGAGTAATTGCTATTGAATTGGACCAATAGCCAGTATTCCTCACTAAAATATAATGCTGAAAAATGTCAAAGTTGCTGAGATGTGGATTTAAAAATCTCAGCCTGAATGAAGAACTGTGTTTTTAAGTAATATTTAAAGTGTGGGGGGGGGGTGGGGGGGGGGCCGTGGATTTCTGACCCACCCACTGTGGAGGAGACCCATTGTCATACCCCTCAAGGAGGACTGGCTGGGAACCCTTGGTCCTTCTTTTGCTTGTGACTATTCATTGTGCCAAGGGTAAAAACATTGTTAACTTATAGTAATGCCATTAAGGTCCCCTTTGTTATCCCTTAGACTCTGTGTGACTATTTATGGGAACCCCCCAGGCAGAGGGGTGGGGTCGCGCTTGTAGAGCTCAGTGCCTGGAGCACCTCAACTCTTGCCTCCAAGCTCATGGTGCACCCAGCGCTTTACTAGGCACAGTGGGGCTGGGGTATCAGTACACTGGTGCGCCACTCTGCAGGAGGGGCCTGTTTCGGGACCTGGGGCAGTGGGCGGGGGTTGTAGCCGGGCAGAGAACCTCGGGATTTGCAGCTCCCTGGTGGAGGCTGGCTTGGGGGGCGGGCACGTGTGGGGATCTGGGGTGAGTCACCATGTTACGATCCAGGCCAGGTTTTCAGGCTGGCTGGGGCTGCTTGGGCTAGGGGCTGGCGATGAGCTCCGTGCCGCTGGCCCCTGGCCACAGCCGCTGGCCCGGTCCCTGGGCGGGGATCCAGGCCGGCTTTTACAAGGCGCTGGAGTCTAGGTGCAAGCCGTGTGCGGGGCAGGACGGGCGCGGGCTCCGGGCCGGGTTTGCCGGCTGCCCGGGGGTGTGCGCTGCGCCCGGAGCTTAGCCCGCTGCCGGGGTTCCCCTGGGAGAGCCGCGCCAGCCAGGTAAGAGACCCCGCGTGCCCCGACACTCTATCCCGGCTTCCCCGGGGCGGGCACCCCGCGTGCCCCGACACTCTATCCCGGCTTCCCCGGGGCGGGCACCCCGCGAGCCCCCTGCGCTGGCTGCAGCTGCCCGGGCCAGTGGGGGCGAAGATGCGTCCGAGCTGCGCCAGGCTCGCTGGCTGCCCCCTCAGCCTGCGCTGCTCACGTTTGTCTGCAGTCAGGGGATCTGCGGGGCATCCCCCCCCTTACTGTCTGTCCGCTTGGGCGCACGGGGCAGCGCCTGGGGCGCCCTCCACTCCTGTGCCGCCTGTGCAGACTGGGTGCCAAACGGCCCCGAATCAGACCCTTGCAAGCGTGTCGTGCTCGCTTCGCACACGTGTAAACGCTCCCCGAGGTTCAAGGACGTGCAGAACCGGCCCCTTTCGGTGTGGTCCTCTCTCGTTTCCCCTCGTGTGGCCTGTCCTGTCGTTAGGTGCATGCCCGCAACCCGGATCTCAGGATCAGGGCCTTCACTTACCTGTTTCCCCTTCCCCTCTTAGGTTGTTTTCTTTCTATGTGAGTGGCTCTTACTGCAACAAGAGAGAGAAAAATAGGTGTAAAGGCAGGAGGATGTGTTTGTAAAACTACAGAAATGGGAATTCAAAAGCACTTTATGAAAGTATCTTATAACTTGTTTGTTTTATGGCTGGCTAGACTAATTATGTTCATGAACAACTTTTTCCTTTGAAGACATATATGGACAGATCCAGCTACCAGAACCCTGATCCCAGTTCTGCAGCTGCCTTGCTGTCTCAGAGTTGTAGTAAATCTAGTTTCTGACCAGCCCCAAACTTTATGGGGATTAAAGAGGTTGAAACTGAAGTCCATTTTCTTGTTCCACCTCACTCATCTCTCACCATAATTAATGTGCACTGAACACAGCCTATTTCTTTGCAAAGTTTAGGTTGCCTTTTGATAAGTATTAAAAATTACAATCCAGGAGACATGGCCAGAAAATTAAAGTGAGTGCTGCCAGTCTCTGAGTTACTAGCAGAAAGCTGGAGACATTCTGCTATCTGAAAGTTAGCAATCTAAACTGAAATTAATGTTGCATCTGGGGAAAGGGGAAGAACATGGGAGGGGGGAACAAACCAAACCAATCCACTTGTAAACAAAGTAGGAAGAGTGTATTAATCACTAGGAAAAAGGTTGAATTTTAATGCCAACAACCCCTCCCCCTGCCACTATCTAATTACCGCCCAATCCTATCTAAGATGAACATGTGATGCTGGTGCATCTGCAAAGTAATGTTGGTTTTAATACTTATGACACTGTGGTTTAACAACTCCTGTCTTGTGGAGATCAGAGATACAGGTTAAGGGGCCTGATCAACAGCAAAGTAGCTTTGTCAGCAGTTCCACCCTTGGTCCAGAATGCAGAACCATTTTGCTCTCTAATGTAAGGAAATATTTTGAAGATGGGTCAGGCAGACTTGCATGAAAGGAATTACAATTGGGATTAGCAAAAAAGTCAAGTCTCCTTGCAAGCAAAAGTATCTAATTTAACAAGGAAGATGGGGCTGATTCTGGCCCCTGCAGGCTGTTCCAGGACCACAGTAAGTATGGACTCAGCAGGATATGGCTGCTGTAAATGTCCTACCCTCTCCGTCACAGGCTCCCATGCAGGGGTTATGTGAAAGGTGAGCGTGTCTGTGTGATTTGTGCTGTGCAACTGTGCAATCCACAGTCTTCATGGGGAGGCTGACCTAAATTAGAGCACCCCCAAAACTGCTCTAATTTATGCCAGAAGCCTTTTTATCCCTGTTAGCTGCCTAAAATCTGTCTATTGGAAAGATGGCTTTAATCTTTAGTTTTAGAAGTTGATTATGAGAATCTATTAGACGTTTAACTGTGCTCATGTGTGAGAGAGTTGGTTTGGCACTCTTGTTTTTGCCTGCATTTTCACTTGTTACCAAAAAAATGTTGGTTTACAAATCCTGATGTACCCTGAGGCAGTGTGATTCAGTGCATAAAGATGGGAAATCGGCACTCCAGGGCTCTATTCTCTGATCTACTGCTGTCTTGCTGCATGACATTTGTCAACTTCTAACCATGCCAGATATTGCCCAATGTAAAGTGCATTGAGCTGAACAGATTAAAAGCACTACATAATTGCAAGGTGGTGTTAAGATGCATTTGATTATAATAGTATTGTCACTGTTATGTATAGACAGTCTCATTGCATACTTTGACAATCCACAATAGTACATATTTATATGATGTATGTGAGGTAAGAAACTGTATCATAAAAGAAAAGCACAGTATAGGTCCTCTCCCGCTTCCATTTAGATTAATGGGAATCTGCCCATTATCTTGACTGGGATTAAAATTAGTCCCTATACAATTTTATATTGTTGCCAGTTCTAAATGCATCATCATTGTACCAGACCACTGTTTTCATGTCGTTGGTTTTTGATCCCTCTTGAACGTGGTCAGAAGTACAGACACATGAATTTTCATCCAATTAAATCATACCACTTAAATAAAACTTACTTTCATGAGTCGTGTTGTCAAGGCTTTTGGCCATCAGTTATAAAGCATATGTCCAGTATCAAGAATAAGATTTAGGCAAGCATGATTGCCGGGGAAAAAAACAAACAAAACATTCAACAACAACCACTCCCCACCCAAAAAAGCCCCATATGTGCATTTGGAATAACATTCCGGGTCCCTTTTAGGAAGAGACAAAGAGATTTTTTTTTTATAAAGTAGGTGGATCTTCCTGATAGCTACATCAATAGATATTTGGAAGGGACATTGTCCAGTGCACCTTCTTGTTGTTTTCCTGCTTTGCACTGTTTCAAAAATTTCTTAGAACCTGGAGTAAAAAAACATTTTTCCCTCTGAATTTCTCGTGCTCCTTTTGTCTTCGTTTTCCCAGGCCTCCCCTCTATCCTATGATCTTTAATTCTTCTGGCCCTGTTTATTTACTTCCTTGTTCATGTGCCATTGTTGCTGATAAATGCCAGCACAGCTCTAAGAGTAGGGCTTGTTAATTTCTGTTCCCTCTGCAGCTGATCTTTCTATGTGAACAATAGTTCTGTATGAGTAATGTCTATTTTTGACTTTTCTCATTTATTTTATAAATAATCATGTCTTTGTTTCTTAAATGGTGAATATCATATTTAGATTCAAGCTCACATCCCTGACCAGATCATACGGGCCATTTTGTACCCTCTGCTTCTGTGCATAATAGGGTCAGAGCACTGAAGGAACCAGGGGAGTTCTGCATATGGTGGTGTTCTTCACTTCCCAAACCTCACAAATGATAACTTTGGATGGGGGGCAGGACTCCGTGAGCATGGCCCAGATGTAGCAGGACACCAACATTTTGTAAGTTCATAGTGACTCGGTCAACATTTAAGATGCTCATACTCCATTTCTGCCTCCATGTGTGTAACCCCTCTTTTTCAGGGGCAAGAAGGGCTACGGGTCTAGGAGATACTCCTCTGAAAGGCTGTGTCCAGACTCAGGGTTTTTTTCGGGAAAAGTAGCCTTTTTCCGAAAAAACTTCACCTGCGTCTAGACTGCAGCCGCGTTCTTTCGAAATTAAATCGAAAGAACGCGGCTTTTCTTTCGACGGCGGTAAACCTCATTTCACGAGGAAGAACGCCTTCTTTCGAAAGTGCTTCTTTCGAAAGAAGGCGTTCTTGAATGTAAATAGGGCTTCTTCGAAAGAGAGCATCCAGACTCACTGGGTGCTTTCTTTCGAAAAAGCGGCTTGCAGTCTAGACATAGCCAAAGAGTCTTCCACAGATTCCTCATGGATTTTGGGAGGGATGTGCTGCTTTTGAGCATTGAAACTCTTCCTTCCTTCTCTCCTCTTCTATGGAAGAACCCCACAAAGAAGGGCTCCCTGAATTGCTGGTCTCCTACATGGTTCCAGATGGATCTGTAGTGTCAGGAAAAATCTGTGGTTGGTTGGTTTGTTTTATGTGTGAGTGTTTTACTCTAAGGCAGTGGTTTTCAAGCCATGGTCTGTAGACCCCTGTCCGCAAACTGTCTAAGATTTCCAAAAGGTTCTGCATCTCAATTTGAAATTTTTTAGGGGTCTACAAATAGAAAACATAAAAAATAAACCATGACCCCACGCTATTTCTCCATTTAACTAACCCACAACATTGAATCTTTTTTTTTTTCATAGTTCGCAAGTAGGCCGCCCTTAGAAGATACACAATAAGGCACAACAAGGACAGTGTGTTCATTGGAGGGCAGGCATATTTTGATTGCTTTTTAAAATCAATACTGTTATCTACAACTCAAAAGATTACAGGAATAATGGAGCAATAACAAATTATCTAAGTAACAGGGTAGCCAAGTCCAGGTGAATAAAAGCCCATTCTGCTCTGGTTAGTGAACTGCAAATCTGCACACAGGTAAGAACTGATCTTGTTGATTGTGAAATCAAAATTAAATAATCTTTCATAGCTTAACTCTAAAGGAACAGCCTTTTGGGGGGGGGAAAACATTATAAATCAGGACAACAATTTACTGGAATTCACTTTCAGTGGTTATCCCGTTACACTGACAGATATGCCTCTTGAGTACAGGCAGTCCCCGGGTTACATGGATCCGACTTACATCAGATCCCTACTTACAAACGGGGTGAGGCAACCCCGCACTAGCTGCTTTCCCCCAGCAGACCAGGGAGACGCGGAGCGGCTTTTCTCAGCAGACACCTCAGCTTGAGAATAAAGGACTGAGGGAAGTGAGGTGTGGGAGAATAAAACTGAGCTCTGGAGAAATGTTTGGCTAGAGTTTCCCCTACAATATGTACCAGTTCCGACTTACATACAAATTCAACTTAAGAACAAACCTACAGTCCCTATCTTGTACGTAACCCGGGGACTGCCTGTACTTGAATAAGCTCACCTCATAGCAAGCTGTTCAACTTGAGCACTTACACCCTTAGATGATACCCCTGTGTAGAACAAATTTGCACAATAATGCACAACATCCAGAATATCTCACAGTTTGCCCTTTGGTACAACTGTACATCCTTTGCACTTACGATACCTCAGCACCCTGGGTCAGCTGTCACTGGGGCAGGAGTTGTGTAAGTATGGGCAGAATCTGGAATCTGTCTCCTGTTACTTTGTGGGAAGAGAAATCCAAGCCAGTGGAGCTAGGTCCTAAAATACAGAATGGGGGAAGAGTTTCACTGTTTCATACTTCCCTGTTGGTGGCGCCTTCCTGGATGTTCTGTACATGTTCCGGGAGCATAAAGGAGAAAGGCAGTTTTGGTCTCATCACCATCATCTGCTGCAGTTTCTCTGTCCATATATTGAAACCTGCCCAAGGGCAGATTTGGGACAGCATTTGTGGAGAACACCAACGATCATAGCTGGTAATGGACATGCACATCCATGGATAAGAGCTTGGGAAGCAGGATGTTATAGACTTCTGTAAACATAACCTGCACTACAAGATCTCCCTCAGCAATCCCTTGCTGCAGAGAGCCAATTCAGAGGAAACTGGCCAGGCTCATGTCAGAGTTAGCATTGGGATTTGACTCTATTGTAGGCTTCTCCATGGAAGGGAACAGTAGTCCTGGTCAAGTTTTGCACTGCAATAGTAAGTTAGGTCAGTAGGAGGAACTGAAGGCAGAATTTTGGCCACTGCCATTCAAATAAAGGGTTTGGAGGAGGACAACTTTCCAGGTGAATACTCAGAAATAAAGAAATGTTGTTCACTGACACAGGTGAACTTGTGATCTGAAATGTCCGGTTCCCCTGTATCCCTGGAAAATTAATGTGTGCCCCTGGGGTTATGAAGCTGTAAAGAGCACCTTGGCTAGACAGAAAAGTCATACCAGTTGTTCAACTTCAGTTGGTTACTAAACTGATTTCAGCTGGTTGTAGTCCCTGTTTGAATTTCAGCTTCATTTACATCGGAAACTTCAACATCTAAAGCAAACTGAAATAAGGGTCCATATGGGATTGTACCAGTTTACCTAAACCTGTTTAAAATCACGTCTTTGGTAGGGATATAAGTGACTAGTTGACTAGTGATGCGACTGGTCGCTTTCCCCTACCCCCTTTTTGCCTCTATCAGAGAGAGAGACAGCAAAAGGGGGGAGCAGGAGCTGGTGCTGGGGGAAGCCGGATTAAAAGTCAGTTCCCCCTGGCACCGTATCTGTGGGGGCAGGGGAGGTAGAGGCACAGGGGAAACAGCGCGAGTGGGAACTGTAGCAGTCTCTGTTCGCACCATTTCTGCTGCAATTCTGCTTTTTAAATGTACAAGAGCCCCAGTGGTGCTCTTGTACATTTCAAAAGGAAGCCCCGCAGGGAGCGCAGGGCCAATGGGCAACTCCCGCTGGCCCCGTGCTCCCTGCCATGCCTCAGCCTTTGAAATGTACACGAGCCCTGGTGGGGCTCATGTACATCTAAAAAGCAGAAGCCCCACAGTTGGCCTCACACTCCCTGCGGTGCCTGCTGGGGCTCTTGTATATTTCCAAGGTTGAAGCACTGCAGGGAGCGCTGAGCCAGTAGGAATCCCCAGCTGGTCCCATGCTCTCTGCAGGGCTTTCTTTTGAAACGTGGGGCTCTTGTACATTTCAAAGGCTGAGATGCCACAGAGAGCATGGGGCTTCTGCGTTTGAACTGTAGCAAGAGACCAGCAGCAGGAAATCCCATCGACTGTTTGATTAGTTAATCTACCTTTAGCGTCTTTAGTTAAGTTAGTGTAGCTTCCTGGTATAGACAAAGCCTTAATGTGGGGACAACTTGACCTTTACTCCATAAGGAATATTGCTCCTTATTTAGCATTTTGAAATCGAGTCCGATCCTTTCATGTAGTGTGAGCTGTTCTGCCCCTTCAGATGTTGTCGATTGCACTTGAGTGGATGGATTCTTAATTTGGGCACCTTTGGAACACTGAGGAAAGGAAGGAATGGGACTAATTGTTTTGTTTTTCCCTATTCTTGGCTAACAAGCACTGCCAAAAATGTTTCTCTGGCTAGCTCTCACCATCCAGCCTATTGATCAAATGAAACCTGCTCCAGTGAATGAATGCATGATTGACTCTGTGTTTGTATTGGAGAGTTATGTTAAAGCTAGAAAAAGGGTATCCAAACAGAGCTGATTTGTTCAAATGTATTCCCATGTACGGATTTGTTTTCTCACAGAAGGCAGCATGCTAGGAAAGGGTGTAACCATAGCTAATTGGATTACTGTAAACAAAATTTCATTTCACTGGCTCACAAATCTGGGATATGCAAGGTAAGAAATGAAAATGAAAATGTTTGTGTGCTTTTGAAGCCTTAAATATTTTGTCTGTTCAAAACCTAAACCAGAACTAGGTCTGGACCCAACTCCAGAACTGAACACTCTTAAAATTTGGAAGGGGAGTGAGTGGTTTAAAAATCCTAAATCAGTTCTAGATCTGAGCTTTGCTGTTGCTCCCTTTCATAACCACAAAGCTGCCACATCACCATTTTGGGATCTGGATCAGCTCTGGGACAGAACTTTGCATGTTGGGTTCACCTTTTGCTGAAATTCTTTGTAACAGATTTGTCACTGAGAGCTTATTTTCATAACCTTTAAAAGGAATCCAACCTTTAAAAGGAATCCTACCTCTCAAGTGTAGCTCACTTCATCACTTGTTTTAAGTCCTAGGTACTTGTGCACCACCAACTTACCTGTGCAACTAAAGTATCCGCTTTTTTTCATTGTTGTTTACATCACAAATTCCTGTGCACCCTAACTTTGCTGCATAAATAACTTTGTGTGTGTGTCTGAGGTCTTTGTATCACATTGTGTCCCACGTTTTAGAACTTAGCAAGTTGAGAGGAGTGGAAAGAACTGGCCCCTAGGATTTTTAGCTTGCGTGACCTCCAGCATCATTAGAAGTAGCCAAAAAGGTGGGTTTTTTTTGTTGTTGTTGTTTGGTTGGGTTTTTTTGTAAGAAAATTTGGCTACCACTTTGAGGCCCTTACTGAATGCTGATTCTTAGGCTTTGTGTATGCTTACTGGAAGATTGGTGCTGTGGGCATCGATTTCCTGGGTGTGTGTGTGTCAAATTAGCAGGTCAAATGAAGACCTGCTAAATTGATTGCTGATCACGCTCCCATCAACTCCGCTACTTCACCAGGTCGAGAAGAGGAAGGGGAGTTGATGGGAGAGTTTTTCACATTAACCCTCCACAGTGGAGATGCTGCAGTAAATCAAACTGAGGTTTGTAGACTTCAGCTATGCTATTTATATAGCTGGAGTTGCATACCTTTTTAAATTCATCATTGCCCCAGTGTAGACCTGGCATTACTTGCTGAAGAGTTTGGTGGGATGAATTTATGCAATGACAGAGGCTTAACTGCACTGTGGTTTTAATGCCTTGGTTCATGTGACCCAGTCTTTGATTGTCAAGTAGTTACTATGTCATTGAGCTCCTAACAAATGAGGGAAGGGACTGACTGTGTCATGCTAAAGGAAACAAAGGCCAATCCTTCTGGGTGTGGAGCAGCCCTGCGGTGTACAGGTGTCTGTAGGAGGTCAGGAAAAAGTCAAGAGTTGAAATGAACAACTATTCTCCTCCTTCCATCCTGCAGTTCCATCATTAGAAGGAGTCTGTAATTTACATTATCATGTTTTCTTTAAAGATTGCACAGTAAAGAGGATTCAGACTGCGTTTAAAATGGATAAATAGAGTATGGACAAAGAGGAGGGGACAAGTCCACAATACAGGAATGTGAGATGATTTGCCTAATACGTGCCTGCCTTCTGCAGTGGTTTGAATGAATCATTCCTGGGCTTTGCTCTGATCTCACCTGCAGATATTTTCCTAGCTCATTTTCTTTTGTTTTTGACACAACCTTTTCCAAGTTGCCTCACAAATAAACAGCGTAGGCAGTTTAAAGGGCAGCTACTGCTCTCTGAAGCACTTACAAAAAAGGCAAGCATGCATTTAGTGTGAGGATATGTTTTTTCTTCTTTAGTGAAGAGCAACATGATAAATGTGTATAATGTGAGGGAAAACAAGATGTTTCCATAGTGGAAGAGTTTAAGTGGAATGAAATGGGGGCTTGACTGCATGGGGTGATCAGGGCTGGATCACGATTAGAGCCCTACCAAATTCATGGCCATGAAAAATGCATCATGGACTGTGAAATCTGGTCTCTTGTATGCTTTTACCTTAAACTGTACGATTTCATGGGAGAGACCCCTCAAATTGGGGGTCCTAACCCAAAAGGGAGTCAAAGATATTTTAGGGGGATCACAGTATTGCCACCCTTACTTCTTCATTGCCTTCAGAGCTGGGCATCCTGAGAGTGGTGGCTGTTGGCCAGGCATTCATCTCTGAAGGCAGCGTCCTGCCAGCAGCAGCTCAGAAGTAATGGTGACTATATCCTACCACATAGGTACTGACTTCCCCTCTAGCCAAGTGGAGCTTGATTTCCGCCTCCCCGCCGCCCTCTCTGTCCACCACCACTTCTACTTCATCTCTTCCCATTCCTCTTCTGCTGCCTCCTGTTTCCATTCCATCACTTCCCCCAAGTGCGCTGTATCCCCAATCCTTCCCTTCCCTCCCAGAGTGTCCTGAGTGCTGCCAAAGAGCTGTTTTGCTGTTGGCAGGAGACGCCGGAAGGGTGGAGTAGAAGTTGGTCAGCGGGGCTGCCAGCAGATGAGAAATGCTAGAAGGATAGAAGGCAATACTCATGGAGTTGGCACATATGCCCTACCATGCCACTGTTATGTCTACACTGCTGCCTTTAGAGCTGGGTAGTCAATGGCTGCTGCTTACTGAGAGCCCAGCACTGTAGGCAACACCATAAAAATAAGAGGTGGCAATCCCATCCCATCCCATCCTTCTGCATTGCTGTTTGCAGTGGCTCTGCTTTTCTGCTGCCCAGCTCTGAAAGCAGCATGGCTACCAAAGCAGTGCAGAAGAAAGGCTAGCAGTACAACGGTCCCCCTGCAATAACCTTCCAAACTCCCCACAACTCAGGGGGAGAGGGAGGAGGAGCCCTACAATTACAACACATTGAAATTTGCCATTTTTAAAATCTAAGGACCATGAAATTTACCAAAATGGACCTAGAATTGGGTAGAGCCCTACTCCTTATGAGACCAAGGGACTTAAAAATACTACCAAAGGATAAAAAAATAGTCATTGCAAGGTGCTAGGAGGAGTGTCTTCTGCAAAACCTTTGGATTTACACCCCCAAAATAAAACGTCTCTGAAAAGTCCAGAAAATGTCTGTGTAGGGTGCAGTGTAGGAAGAGAAGAGCACTATCTGACTTGAAAGTTTGTCTGCCTCACCACAAGGAGTTAGTCCACATTGTGTAGTGAGCATTGTATAAACTTTCCCATCCAGCCTTCTTGCTTACAGTGCACCTTAACCTTCATTTAGACCCCACTCTCCCTGCCCCACTTCCACCTTGTGTCCCTTTTATCTACAGGGGATTCCACACTGTAGATTGGATAGATGAGAGACAGAACAGACTTAGTCATGTAGCACATGAGGGTTGCTACAGTAATGGCAGACTCTTTAAAATACTGATATTCTCTGCTGCATTTGGGACATTACCATACATATTAAAGGGATACAAAGTAAACCTCTACTATCCCCTATGGGCAGTGCTTGTTTGGTTGTGTTCTGACAGCATACACTTACAATGAACTACATCCTGTAAAAGCTTTGCAAATATTCCCCACCTATGAAGTAAACAGAACTCTCAAATATTTAAACTAAAGCATCCAATTAACAGTTTATTAACAGAAAATGTTATTTGCTTTATTGGTTTTCGTGGACTCTGGTTCACCTTTTCCTGAGACTTTTTTTATTTGAGTCATTAATACGTTTAAATTAAAATAAGACCATTCTCTTTAATTTAACCCTATAAGGTCAACATATACCTTTTTATAATAAAAGAACCAAGAATTATCCACTGAAATTTAGAAGGCAACATTTGAAAATGATAAAAAGGAATTCTATGTAATATATCTATGTAAAATTAACCAGCAGAATATTCTGCCACAAATCATCATTGAAAGGCAGAGATGAGTAGACAAGTTAAACTACATAAGATACACATTTATCGGGGATATATATCCTCATGATTCATTTATATCATATGATGAACACTATCTGATGTGTTAAGAAACGTATTCCTAATGCAGAATTGTTCTTTACTATATTTCTTCCACAGTTTTCAGAAGTGTCGGGAACTAGTTGTTAAAGTTTGAACTAGATGGACTATTAGCATGATTCATTATGGCAGTTCCCATGTTGCTATGATCATTTGAGCAAGAGCTGTGCAAATAACTTTTTTTTTTTAAGTTCATCACTAGGCATTCCAAAATATTCAGGGGTGAAGGGATTGTTTAGGGTGGACATGAAATGCAAATTTTTCAGTTTGAAATGTTTTCATTTGGGTTAATTAAAATGTGTTGTTTTGAATTTCACTCTTTTAACTGTTCTTAATAAATATGTAGTTTCTAAAATGTAGAATTCCTTTGGGTTTGTTTGGTTTTTTTTGACATGAGCAATTTGGCGATGCCAGTACAATTACAAAATGTTTAATTGATATTAAATCTGTTTCCTCCCACCTCCCCCCCAAAAAAAAGTTTTGGTTGATTAATTTAATCAGTTCTAACATGAGTGTGGTCAGTGAACACCCTTTATAAGCTGTTTACAGTGATGGATGTCTCAGAGGGAAAGCCCTATTAGTCTATAACTTTAAAAACAGTGAGAAGTCCTGTAGTATCTTAGGATATGTCTATACTACGGGACTAGGTCAAATTAAGGTCTTCAGCTACGCAATTAACGTAGTTGAAGTTGAAGTCTAAGCAGCTTAACTCGACTTTTGGTGCTGGCCACACTGCTGGAAGTTGAAGGGAGAATACTCTCCCTTCATCTTACTCCTCATGAAGTGAGGGTTACAGGAGTCAGAATAAGAAGTCCTTCATCTAAACTTTATTTTAAAAGAACAGCTTACTGTGCAGATGTGCACTATTTCAGAATAACGTGCATTATTCCAAAATAATGCCGCTGTGTAGACATAGCCTTAGAGATTAACAAAAATATATATAGTTTTATGAGCAAAACCATGATGGAGAAATTTATTTCTATTAATTTGGATTACTTTCTAATAACTCTTGATATGATGGGTATACAATGGAAGACAGTGCTGAAACTGAGTCCATCCATTAACTGAGTCCAAGTTAATGCTCTTGTCTAGTAAAATGGTGCAAAAGGCCTCACTTTTTTTGTAACATGAATAGTTGTGAGACTGAAAAACCATTGATCCGGTCAGAAGTTCATTTCTTTATTGGTGCCTCCTTGTTTACCCATCATTGTGTTGTCAGTGGGAATGACAAAGTGGGTCTCATACAATTCCTGTTGCATACAGAAGGTATATTTTAAAAATATCCATGGGGTAAAGGTAAATTACTCTGCTGCAGGAGTTCCATTTTGAGATTGGTAAACTTGAACAATCAAAGCCTGAACAGAAGTAACTCTGAAAGATGACCTATCTTCACAGGTAGGCCTTGACCAACATAGAAAAGGTAGAGCTGTGGAACTCCATTACAGTTAATGCATAAGCGAGAGGAGAGTTGTGTTCATTGTTTCTAATCCAATAACCTTTCAGAAAACTATTGCACTTAAGCCATCTTCTGCACACTCACCTACAGCCAATCTTTGTTTGCCAAGAATGAGGTGGCTCCGTCACTACTGATGATGATGAATTATTTTAAGACCAATATTGTGCATCTCTGTGGAGCATTCTACCTGAAGATGTCAAAAGCACTTTAAACATACGATTAAGCCTTAGAACATCCTGGTGTAGTGCCACAAAATGAGGAGGGAAGACCAGTACAGAGAGTGAGCCACACAATGAGGGTAGGTCTATGCAACAGGTAAACACTTATGGCTGGCCTGTGTCAGTTGACTTGGGCTCCAGCCTGAGCCTAAACATCTACCCTGCAATTTCGCAACCTAAGCCTGGTAACCTGAGTCAGTTGATATGAGCCAACCACATGAGTTTAATTGCTGCATCGACACACCCTGAGTCAATGATAGCATTTTGAGTAGAATATAGATAGTCTGACTCCAGACCTGTGCATTACCCAGTAGATTGGCTTTACCTAAGACAATAAGAAGGAATTATGCATGGGCCATTGGTGCAGCTGGGGCTGAGGGAGGCAGGACTCCAGCCCCACCTACAGCTCTGCCCCCTTTGCTGAGGTCCTGCCTCCCATGGGGAGGGGTGGGACAGTGTGCCAAGCATGCTCACCCCCTGGGAGGTGGTGAAGCAAGGCAGCATGCCGAGCATGCCCCAGACTCCCAGAGCACTGGGGAGGGGAAGAGAGAAGAGGGAGCATGTATGCGCAGTGCAGTTCCCCCACACCACTGGAGCACAAGGGGAGGGAGGCCGGCCCCGTGGTTTCTGCCTCCCTGGCCTGGAGCATGGGGAGGGTGGGTGTTAGGGGCAGCAACACTATGCCTACAGCAGGCATTCTGGGGGCAGAATGTGGGTGGGGACAGGCTGGTGGGTTGGGAAGGCAAAGCCTTCTCCTGCCTAAGCCACCAGAAGCCCATTAAGTTATGTGTATTAGAACCAAAAATAATCCTAGCAATGGTATTTGTCTATTACAATAAATATTTCTGGTCTGTATTTGGGGGGAGGAGAGAGATAGCATGCTTTCCATTTCACTAGCATCCTAAGAGGATGTTGAACAGCGATTATCAAAATTAGCTATTTTTGAATTAGCCGGTCCAGATAACTTGCAAGAGTTTTAAAAGAGCTGGCTAAGTTTTAATGTTAAAAACTAGGGAACTTCCAGAAGACTCAAAGAATGCTAATATTATACCAAAATTTAAAAAGGGTAAACAGGGTGACCCAAGTAGACATAGGCTTGGCAGTTAGACATCAATCCCAAGCAAGATAATGGGAAAGCAGATCCTGGACTCAATAAAGAATTAAAGGAGGGTAACTAATGTCATTCAACATGGATTTTTGGAACATAGATTTTGTTAAACCTACTTTTTTAAGATAACAAGTTTGGTTGATAAAGGTAGCAGTGTTGACATAATATACTTTAGATTTCTGTAGCACATTTGGCTTGGTAATACATGGCATTTTGATTAAAAAAACTAGAAAGATATAACTAACATGACACATGAAATGATTAAAAGCTAATCTGGGTCTCAATGTAACTATAAATGGGGAATTATTGCATGCGTATATTTCTAGTGGGATTGGTTTTTGGTCTTATGCTTTTTAACTTTTTTTTTCTTTTATTAATGATCTGAAAGAAAGCATGAAATAATCACAGACAAAGTCTGCAGATTACACACAAATTGGGGTCGTGGTAAATAATGAAAGAACAGGCCACTGATATGAAGCATTCTAGATAGCTCTAAACTGGGGGAGAGGGTTCAGAGAGGAGCTACGAGAACGATTAAAGCATTAGTAAATATGCCCCATAGTGACAGACTCAAGGAGCTCAATCTGCTTAAGTTAACAAAGAGAAGGTTAAGGGATGACTTGATTAGTCTCGAAGTCAGGGGTTCCCAAACTTTTTGACATGGGGACCAGTAAATCCATTCACGAGCTTTTGGAGGACTGGTAACATTTATTTGCATATTCATTAAGCAACCGATGAATATTTAAATGAGTTGATTCTGGTCCTCCCAAAGCCCCCTGTGCCAGCTTTAGCAAAGCTTTTGATACAGTCACCCACAGTATTCTTGCTAGCAAGTTAAGGGAAATATGGATTGGAGAAATGGACTGTAAGATGGATAGACAGCTGGCTAGACCAGGATTTCCCAAACTTTTTACTTTAGTTGGAACCTGTTTTTTTCCAGTACTGTTTTTTGCAGCCCAAAAATATAAATGCGTATTAAAAAAAGAATTAAAAATGAATAAATATTCAGTGTTTCACTCAGCTGCATCCTCTGCCCAGCCTGGGTCAGGGCTTGGGGGACTCGATGCCACATGGGTACTCCAGGAGGCGGAAGCAGGAGCAGATTGGGGGTAGGGTATCTGGCTAGGAGGGAGGGTGCAAGGAAGGGTAGAGTTGCCAGGTGTCCGGTTTTGTACCAGACAGCCTGGTATTTGAGGGTTCTGCCCGGGAAACAAATTGAGAAAATACTGGACATATAAAATGTCCAGTATTTTCTAATTAGGTAAGTTTTATTATAATTAGGTGTATCAGTCCATAGCTGCAAACTGCCTGGCTGGTAAATATGCTCAGGCTGTGTGAGTGTGTCTACCAGCCAGGCAGTTCGCAACTACTTTAGGGAAGGTATGGGGGGGAGGCAAAATGGAATCCCCGGGGCGAGACTCACTCGTGTGCACGAGTGTGCATATGCCCAGGTCAATCTTGCTTCCCGCCGGCCAATTCGCTCCTCCTTCTTCCCCCCCCCCCCCCATTTCTCCTCCCAGTCTCCCCCATCCAGCCCTGCTTCCGGTAGCCGGTTCCTCCCCGCCCCCCACCGATCTCTCCTGGCCAGCCCCGCTCCTCCCAACAACCCCCCCAACCAGCAGCTGAATCTGGACGCCAGTTCTGACTTACATACAGATTCAACTTAAGAACCCCAGGCATCCCCAAGTCAGCTGCTGCTGAAACTGATCAGCAGCTGATTCCAGGAAGCCCGGGGCAGAGCAACTCTGCCTCAAGCTTCCTGTAGTCAGCCGCTGGTCAGTTTCAGCAGAGGCTGACTTGGGGATGCCTGGGGCAGAGCAGCTTGGGTGCTGCTGGGTTGGTCCAGTAGCGCGGCCGCTCCTCGGCGCTACTGGACCAACGCAGCAGCACCCCAGCTGCTCTGCCCCAGGCGTCCTGATCCAGCCGCTGCTGAAACTGATCACCGGCGGCTGAATCAGGACTCCTGGGGCAGAGCAGCTGGGGTGCTGCCGGGTTGGTCCAGTAGCGCCAAGGAGTGGTGCTGCGGGACCAACCGGCAGCGCCCCACCTGCTCTACCACAGGCCCCGGGCTTTGCTCCACATCTCCCTGGTCTGCTGGGGGGGGTCACTAGCTGCGTTCCCCCCCCAGCAGACCAGGGAGACGCGGAGCAAAGCGGCGGAGGACCCGGGCCGGACCGCGGCTCTTCCAGATCAGCGCCGCGGTCCGGCCCGGGTCCTCCGCGGCTTTGCTCAGCGTCTCCCTGGTCTGCTGGCTCCCCCAGCAGACCAGGGAGATGGGGAGCAGCTTTACTCGCCCTGGAGGAGGCGGGCGGCGGGACCTGCCGCTCCAGTCATCCGGAGCAAGAAAATCCCCATTCGTAACTGCGGATCCGACATAAGTCGGATCCGCGTAACTCGGGGACTGCCTGTATTGCATTTGCTTTCAAACACAGTACACTTTCCTTCTTTTTGTCCCAGGTATTTTCTAGCTGATGGAGGTGTTGTGATGTCTTTTACCTTCTTGGGCTCTACAGTGTGTAATTCTGTTACATTGTCAGAGGTTTGCTGGGGTGGGTGGAGGGAGCTAGAATAGATGACCTCTGTGGCATGTGTATTACCTTTTGTCGGTTTTGTTGTGTGTTTAGGCAGAGGCTGGAGATTATTTTGTGACAATGACATTTTCCCATATCTTTGTTGGATTAGTATGTGGAACTTCATATGCTCCACGTCCCATTTTGTTCCAGAAGGTGATGTGGTCCAGATCTAAATGATTCTGTTTTGATCAAGGTGATACCCTGGAATTGGCATATTGACTATTCAGCCAACATTAGCAGGGGCTGTTGAAATGGGATTTGTTTGTCTGCCAGATTTTCAGATTAAAGTTTCTAATTTGGCTCAGTTTCTCTGTTGTGTGCAGTACGCCATAGAGTAAATGGAATCCGTTTAGCCTGCAGTGTGTGGTATTGTTAATTTCTGAGTATACCGGTATTGAGGAAGAAGACGTGTGACACTCAGAAACTGGGTATTCAAGGTGAAATGAGATCTGAGACTGGAGTGCCTTGCCGATAATCAATAGGTGACAAATGTCTGTAAACCGCTAAGAGCAACAGTCTTCTGGCATCGTTTATCGCAATGGCTTGTATTAGGCTCAGTGAAGAATCCCCTTAACACAGCTGAAGAATGCAGCATACACAAGGAAGGCAGGTCCTCCAGTATCCAACTTTCCAAAAGGAGCTGTGATTTCATGCAAAACTAAACTAACAAGAGTTTCATTTTTACATATGTTGTCTTTTAAATAATAAACCTGTTTGGGAGGGAAAAAAACAGCAAAAAGAAGGCTCCTTTGTAAGGAAAAGGTAAAATATCTTGAAGGTAGTAGCTGGTAATAATGTATAGTGCAGCCTTATAACACTGCACGTGTGAGTACTCCTTCCTGCAAGTGCTCCTGTTTGTAATCTGTTGGACTACTTCCCTTGGTAGGAATTGAGCCCTTAAAACAGTTCTTTACAGGGGTGGTTATTTGTACAGCCCTTGTCCAAACCCTTGAATAACCTGGTAATTTGATTAGATTTAGACTGGAGGGCGGGGTTGGGGTAATTCAGTTGTTTTATAATTTGTACTGTGTGTTCATCCAGCAAACCAAACAGTCAAGTTGCAAAATGCAACCGTAGAAATAAAAAGTGCATTCACATGGTCCAGGACCATGGAGGATCTTAGGCTTTGTCTACACTGCCTATTGAGCGGCAAAACGTTTGACATTCACACTTCCTTAATCCTCCTCTGGCCCCAAAAGACACAAGTTTTGCCACCTCAAGTGGCAATGTAAAAGACTCCTTGTCAGGAGGAGTACTCTACTGTGGACAACACAAACTCCTGTTGCAGGGGGTGGAAGTGTTTTTACTTGCAAAAGTGCCGACAAACAGCGTTTACACTGCCCAACTTTTCAACATGGCTGTGTTGCTAAAAGCTGTGTAGTGTGGACAAAGACTAAGGCTGTGTCTACACTGGCCACTTGCTTTTCCGGAAAAGCAATGACGATCTAATGTAAAATCCTCATTGTTTTTCCGGAAAAACTATGCTGCTCCTGTTTGGGCAAAAGTCCTGTTCCGGAAAAACTGTTCTGGAAAAGGGCCAGTGTAGACAGCACAGTAGTCTTTTCCGCAAAAAAGCCCCGATCGCGAAAATGACAATTGGGGCTTTTTTGCAGAAAAGCACGTCTACATTGGTCACGGACGCTTTTCCGGAAAAAGTGCTTTTCCGGAAAAGCATCCTGCCAATGTAGACGCGCTTTTTCCGGAAATACTTATAATGGAAAACTGTTCCGTTTTAAGCATTTCCGGAAAAGGGTGCCAGTGTAGACGTAGCCTAAGGGTGCTTCTACACAGCAGGGCTAAAGCCAAAATAAGATATGCAACTTGAGCTACGTCAATAGTTTATTTCGGCTTTTGGTTCTATCTACACGGCAGGAAATCAAAGGAAGAACACTCTTCCTCCAACTTCCCTTACTCATCATAAAATGAGGGTTATAGAAATCAGAGTAAGCAGTCCTCCAGCTCGACATTGTTTTGACATTATGTCAAAATAACAGCTTGTAGTGTAGACATGGGCTATGTTATTTTGGAATAACATCAATTATTCCAAAATAAAGCTGCTGTCTAGACGTACCCTAAGTGTACTTTAGCTTGTAGTTCTAGATTACAGAATACTTTCCCTTCAAGTCACAATGGCTTAGCAACCCTCAAAACTTTACAATACTTGAAAATTTGGTGTTTGGCCTCTCTGTTGTTGTTGTTTTTGTTCTGGGATTTTGGGCTTGTGTGGGCTATACTAATTATATGTCTGCTCTGTGTCACTGGTTCCAGAGAAATAGCAGAGCTTGTTGGAGGAAAGTTAATCAAGTGTTGATTTATTTTATTTTATTTTATTTTTTGGTCAAGATCCTTAGCTGATATAAATTGGCACAACAACTTTGAACTCAGTGGATTTGTGTTCATTTATGCTTGGTGAGGGGATCTTCTAGCCCCTGATGTTGAAATTAGGACCTCTCCATTTCACCAGTTGTTACAGTACACTGGATAATAATTATATGAAACTGGCATGTCCTTTCTCAGCAGCACACTCGAGTCATACTGCTGACTTTCTTGAAAAAATAAGTTGTATTAGCACTAGGGATGTTAAGGACTAGTTGACTGTCCAATAAGCATTTGCAACATCCTGCCTCTTCTTGCCTCCCAGACCCTATACCTCCACCCCTACCTGCTCCCCAGCAGCTCCCTCCCACACACTAAACACCTCATTTTGGCTCCACCTCTGTTCCTAAGGGGGAGCCCACAAAATCTTGTAACCCCACACCTCACGAGGAGTTAATCTAGCCCAACTGACAACAGAACTGTTGGCCAAGTCCCAATGGCAGGGCCAAAGTTTGCAACTCCAGTACGTCGCGCACGTATAACTAAGGGAAGGGCACAATTTGGCTTGTAGAAACTTTACTGTTGGTGATGAATCAAAAGATAGAAGGAAGCCAGCTTGAGTGCAAGTTCCCAGACTTGGTTTGCAGTGCTTGCCATGCGGAGGGGTGGGGGGGGAATATTTTCACTTGTAAACTGAGCTATTGAGAGGCAAGAGAGACAAACTCCTTGACTTTTTTTAGAGACCCTTTTCAGAATAGAGTCCACATCTTCCTTGCACGCAGTGCTTTGGGTAGGCCCTGAGTAGCTCTGTGCCAGCACCACATTCCCTATGCAATTTTTTTGGTGCTGAGTGACTTTATTTTTGGGTCTATGTTAAAGAAATCCCCTAAGAGACAGAAGCTATTGCAGTGAAGGGTATAGCCAGCAGCATGGGAAGATGGCACTGAAGTAGGTCTACTGCCATGTTCCTATCAGCTAGTACACCTCCACACTGGGCATGCTGTACTTAACTTGGGAGGTTTCCATGGATCTGGCAATTTGACCGTTTTGGATTTCTCAGCACAACAAGCCTTCCTCTTGTTGATCTTCCTATGATGTTCTTCTTCAGAGAGATTCCTATCAAAGTAATTAGATTTAAAGGCCCTTTGGACATCTAATACGTTGCCTTTGCCGATGCAGTGATAGGTCTTGTGGTTACTGAATAGGGAAACATTACAACATATTGTCGCCCCTCTGCCATAGCATATCTGGGAGGAGAGAGGACGCCTTCTAATGCAGCAAAGCATTGTAGTTATAAAGAGAGAGAACAAATGAGATCTATGACTTTTATGGTAAGAAATGTTATGGAAGCCAGTATACATTACAGAATGCCATGTTCCTGTCTGATAACATACCATGTATGTCAAGTGATTTTATTCCTATGTATTATGCCTCTCGGTACTAGTAAACAAATTACATGCGATTGCCCATGTCTTAAAATACCATGCTGAATAACTGCAGGTTTTCCTGTTTCAAGACTGAGTCAACAGTAACTGAGGTGTGGTAATGTGCAGAACAAACATTAAGAAATGCTTTGGCTAAAATCATAAAGGTGATGGGTTTGCTTAGCTCCCAGTGCATACAGCAGATATGCAAATAGTCTCTGTTTACTTCTGCGTGGCTGGTCCTAATGGCTTGGCTTAGCATTGAGGTCAGCTACCCAAACGGCAGGTGGAGATTTCTCACAACTGGGAATTTAAAAAAACAAAAAAAAAAAACACACACACCACACCAAAAAACCCCACCTTCCCCACAGTAAACACTTCAGGTAGTTTGGGGTGATAGTGCATAAGAATCCATGGGGGAAGGTGACAGGAAATGTGAAATTGTTCCATGCTGTTTCAGACTAAGCTGCAGGAAAGGTACACAACAGAAATGAAATTTAAAACAATTTTTTTTTTTGCTTTAATCCTATAAGCTGGTACTGGGGGGACAGGTAAGAAAATACAATGTTTGTCGGACAAAAACAGAGTGTATAAATGGGCACAGCTCCATTGAATGTGCAGTGTAAGGAGACATGCACGTTCCATTACTAAATGAGCAGTCTGAAGGCTCTTGTCCTGGAAGGAGCAGTAACAGCACTTAACCCTTCAGAGATTAAAAAGGTGATAAGTGTCTGATATTCACCTCCTCTTACAGGTGGGTTAATGAAGGTGAAGTGACTTAATATTTTGTTTGTGTTTCCTACCTTGTTTGCTTTAGAAGCAGTGTTCTAAGGAAGCTGTTTACCAGTTCCCTTGAAGCTGACTAAAATAAGCTTGTATCGTGGTTAGGCTTATGCTGTATCAAGAGCTGGCAGAGATGGGGAGAAAGGCAGGACAGCTTGGTATGGGACTTGTGCGTAAGAACAAATAAACACCTCCAATGTATACATTCACTTACCATATGGCGTCTTTATCTAAAGAGGCATCTCTGTGTGATTTCTTTGCAGGAACAATTGATCTACCCTTGAGATGACTTCTTTCCTGAGAAAGACTCATGCTAGAAGTTCTGGTGGTTGTTGTCTGTAACGTCCGAGTTGGTCCTTCATCCCTTCTGAGGCAGCTAAAACTAGTGGGAAGATTTCGTCTCTATATTTGGATATTTGATTGATGTTGGCTCAAGAATGCTGTGACTGTGTGTGAGACAAAGGAAGGAACATAACTCTGTGAAGAGACACCCTCCCCCCTTGGCACAAGAAGGCATTCAGCATAGAAAGCGATGCCAGAGAACTGCTTAGTGCCTTGAAGTAGGAGTTGAAATCTTAATGCAGCTTCCCTTCAAGCCATGATGTCGTGAGGTATTTCTATCCAGCTCCAGTACAGTTTAGCACGCTGTGGCTCTCTGCTCAGGGGGCTGCTAATGGCCCTCAAGTAATCTGCTCTCAGATAGTTTGTGGCCTCTCAGTGCTCCAGCTGGCTGGAGATCGTTGACCGAGAAGATGCTGGACCTAAGCTTTCTGACCGAGGAGGAATACGACAAGCTTATGAAGGTTCTGCAGAGAGATGCGGAGTTGAAGAAAAAAGACAGTGATCGTATCAGGTAAGGAGCTCGAGTGCACACAAATGCTGATCTGTGAGGCTTCTCGTTGTATGATTTCCCCACCGCTGCCCTTCCAGGAAGTGTGTATGTGTGTGGGATATAGGCTGCCCTGGTTTTTTTCTTCCCTCCCTTTTCTACCACGCTGTTTTGACCCCCAGGAGAGCTGGGCACAACTCCATCTCTGAGTTCAACAATAGCTCTCACATGCATGGAGAAGTCATGGTTGAGGAAAAGGAGTGAAAATACAGGAGCAGCAATTGACATGAGTCTCTCCCCTTGGAGTGTAGATGTGTCCTTAAATCTCTACCTCGTATATTTATGCATCTTATTAAGTGGATCTTTGCCCCTCAAAAGCTTATGCTCAAATAAATCTGTTAGTCTTGAAGGTGTCACAGGACTCCTCATTGTTTTTGCAGATACAGACTAACACAGCTGCCGCTCTGATACTCGTATATTTATAAGGCTTTTCCATGATGTGTGTCTCTGTGGTATGTGAGTACCGATGCACATTAATGACCACGTCCTCCCAACAGCCCAGGGAAGGAGGACAATATTTGATCTCTATTTTACAGAGAGCTGATGCGGAGAGGCTAAGTGATTTGCCCAAGGGCACCCAGAGAGCTGTGGCTGAGCCAGGAAGACACACCAGATCCACAGTGCCAAACTGCAACACCATCCTGTTGCTGTTTGATTTTTTTTTTTCATTTGAATTCTGGCTGTTTTGTGTGTGCTGCTGCTGCCACTTCTAAAATACCAGTCACTAAGCTATTCTGGGTTGGCAGTAAGCACAAGGCTTAAAAATTCAGGGCAGCTAGAGCTCTGTGGAATTTTGCCCGCTTACACTAGTGGTGTGAGCGTTTTGACTTCTTGCTGAGCCAGAAAGGACAGCGTACATCGTGAGGGGCAAAGCACAACTGTCTGGAATGGTGGGTGGATAGCACTTCTACAGCAGCCTCCGGGGAGCCTATGGATGCCCTGTCCTCTGGCTGGAGGAAATGGCAGGCCCCTATGCAGGAAGGGTGAGAACTCCCCTCCCCCACCTCCCGATGGGGCCGATTCCATTTGGGCTTGGGAAGGCTGCAGTGTCTCCAGGCAGACTCGAGCGGCAGCCGCCCCCTCTACCAGCTGCTTGCCGCAGGGGACAATCAGAGCTGACAAAGAATGAGACCTGCCACCAATGCCTGGCCAGCACTGAGGGGAGGGGCCCTGGCCCTCTGGGAGCAGGAGCCCCACCTCATCCCTCCATGCCACCCGAAATGGGGAGGGAAGCAGGGGAGGCAAAAAAAGGACCACAACTCTCAGCATGCCCTCTGCCCCCACATAACCCAAATCTTCTGTCCCCTCCCTGCCCCCATATCCCCTCCCAGAGCCTGCACTACAATCCCCTGCCCCATGTCACAACCCAAACCCTCTGCCCCCCTCCTACACCTCAATCCCCTGCTCTCGGTCATAACCCAGACCCCTGCACCCTAGTCCCCTAACCCTGGTCACAACGGCCTCCTTCATTCAAACTCCTTCCTAGACCCCACACTCTCTCCTGCACCCCAGTCCCTTACTGCAACCTCCGTCCCAGATCCCGCACCTCCTCCATTGATATAGAAGAGTGCAGCCCTTGACCACTTTCCAAATTCTTGGAGTGGCCCCCATCAACAATTATTGCCCACCCCTGGTATGGACAAACTCTGTGCACAGCAATAGTAGGAGGCCTCTGAGACCTTCATTCCGAGTCTGGGTTTCAAAGATCTCCTAGCGAGAGGAGTGGGGGGCAGCTGCTCTGCTTAGTGTCCTCCTAACTGCAGCAATAGTGTGAGCCTCTTGTCCACAGGGCAGACAGGCTGTGCTCTAGGACGGGTGGTGGGACTTGGGGGGGCTGCTGGCTGTAGCAGGAAGGGCCCAAGAGAGTGTAGCTGCTGCCCCTCCCCCCTCCACTCCAGCTGAGGTGAGTGCCCCACTCCTTGCCCTTTGCCACCTGGATATATAGGAGGGGCCACTGCTGTTCTAGCAGGTGCTATTGCTGAGCCACAGCTCGGTACTGACAGCCTCTGCCCATTTTCCCCCTACCCCGCACTTCTCTGGGGTGATTTCCCCCTTCACTGCTGTCACCTCACTCCCACATTCTAATCCCGGAGGAAGTAAGGGGACCATCCCTTTGGATGGTGTCTGATTCTGTTGCAGTTTTGCAGTTTGCTCAGAGGAGGCAAGAGGGTACGAGCAGGTTTGGTAATGCCTTTGAAACTGCAACACTTCACAAAGCCACCACTCTGTATCTGATCCCTCAGGCCTCGCCCTCAGAGGGAAACCTTCACACCAGCTTAAAAAAAATGAGCCTGGGAACTTAAATTCGTTCCTTTGCTAGATGCTGCAAAATATGAACTGACCAGACACAGTGGATTTATGATTCATTACAGAAAGAGGCAGCAAGGGTGGGGGAAGAGAAGGGGCCGCTTCAAAGCAGCTGTGCTATGTGGAGCCCGTGGTCAACGGGGTACCCTGGGCTCCATGTGGCGCTGCCACTTTGAAACGCCGCAGGGAGCACAGAGCCAGCGGGGGGCTGCTTGAGTCCCCCGCTCACCCTGTACACCTCACAGTGCTTTCGCCTTTGAAGTGTAGCAACAGCCCTGGGGCTGTAGTACACTTCAAAGGTGGAGGCGCCCTTATTGACTAATCAGATAGTCGATGCAGATTGCATTGGCTATTCGATTAGCCAATTAATCTAAATTTAACATCCCTATCTGTGACCCCCTTAACTACATCAGGATGGGGGAGTTGTTAAGGGGCCACTTCACCTTAAGTGGTCCTTTGAAAAATGTGTTAACTATTTATGCTAAACCATCTGTTCCATCTTATGTTTGACAGTGACACTAACTCTGGGTATGTTTCCAAACCTGAAGAGCTCTGTGTAGCTTGAAAACGTGTCTCTCTCTCCAACTCACATTGGTCCAATACAATTTATACAATGTAGTACCTTCACCAGCTTGTTTCTGTGAGGTAACTGCAAGTCGAACTTCCCCTTCTTACCAAGGCTTGTGGAAGCCCTTCAACTACAAGCATGGGGGTAGACTTGGTTCTCCAGAACACAACAGGGTTAAAACTGGAGAACAGCTTCTAAATGTGGCTTCAGATACAGGCAGATTTCCAATTAGCAATTTGAACTGACGAATCAGGCCCGTACATGGGGGTGTGTGCGTGCAAAGGATGTGAGTGCACCCCTGTACAGTGCCCCAAGTAAGCATGCTCCGGGAAAGGCAGGAGTGGTGCACTGTCCGAGCCGCCCTCTCCTATGCTCCAGCTGGCCCAGGAGGGGTGGAAATCAACTCCGGGCTGGCTGAAACAGAGAGGAGGGCTCGAACAGTGTGCCACTCCTGCCTTCCCCCAGCTGGCTGGATCACGCTTACTTGGAGGACTTTGGGGGAAGGGTGTGCTTGCACCCTTGTGGTCCACATTTACCAAAAAAAAAAGCGTGTGCACGCGCGCACACAGAAATTCCTGCGTATGGTCTCTCTCTCTCTTTCTCTCTCTCACTCACCCCCACCCTCACCCCCTCCAGAGACCAGATAGCCAAAAGCTAGTGCTGCACTGGGAATGTCAGACAGCATGATTAGAGTCAAGACTATTCTTTTTCTAGCAGAGCAGTCTTGGTTAGGGTTTTCTTTGATTTTCTTTTCACTGTGGTTCTATAAAGGCAGAAGCCCTAGTGTAGAGGCTGCATTACCAGCTTAGATTAGTTTGTGCAAGGAACCAGTATTAGCAATTCCAGAAGCAATTTTTTTCTGGTATAAGCTTCATTTGCATGTGGACAGTTGGATAGCATGGCTATCCCAACAAACCTTTTCTAAGGTAGGCAAAGTGGAAAGAATGTGTCACTGCAAAAGCCATTGTTATAGAGATGTAGCCGTGTTAGTTGTTGGCACTCATCCAGATTACGGTTTTAATAATACAGTTGCCCTCCTAAAATGCAAGATCAATTGGCCATACTGTTTTGTTTGAGGCTTTATTTTTTCCTTCCTTTCTTAATTTTTCCAGTGCTGAAATTTGGCAGTTTCTATTCGCAGATGGTTGGTTGGTTGGTTTGGTTTCTATGCATATTTAAACGCCTGTGCTTACGGTCTTAGTCAGCAGGGCTGACAGCCACTGCAAGCCCAGGGTCAAGGAGTGGGAAGGTATGGCTCCACGCCCCTGAAAGGGGTGGGGCCGAGAGCAGGCAGCCCTTGGCGCTGCCCAGAGCACAGTGCTCCCCTTATCCCTCAGCGCCACTCAGGGTGGCATTGCCGCAGTGTTTCAATGAGGCCTGGAGCTTGTGGCTGCCACTGCGGCTAATGCAGGGCCCCGGTGAAATTGCCCTCTTTGCCACCTCCCCACCCATCAGCAGGCCTGGTCTTAGCTGGGAAAGTGTCATAGAGATTTTAACTATGGTGATGCTTGTGAGCACTTCTCTAATACAATTGACCTGATTAAATGCTTCTCTGTATGGGAACGTCCATGGCTGGTTTCACTGCTTGGCTTGCTTTTGAGCAAAACTCTGTTGGTAGTTGGGGAAAAACTGAGTACAGTGAGTGGAGTTAGGGTTGAGTTCCAGGAGTGTCAGTGAATTCAGAATACAACCCTTAGTGGGTTTTTTTATTTTATTTTATTCTCTACTAGTACTTGGTCCAAATTTTCTCCATTGCATGCACTAAAGGGGGAGAGAAGAGGAATGGAAAGTAGGCCACAAAATGCCCTAGAATCATGGAAGAGGGAAAGATGGGTTTAATATAGAGTGTTCTCCCAGTGTTCTGGGATCGACAAGCTTTCAGGGTTCATGTTAGTGTTAATCCAGAGGAGCCACTCTCTGGATACTGTGCTTTATACTACAGGGTGGAATGAGGGGCCGACTAACTACTTGGAGGGCAAGGCCCTTCAGGGGCTGATCTGGGATACCTGGGAATATTCTCTAAATTCATAGCCCTTGTCACTCTCCTCCCAATGGGAGTTTTGGAGATAAGCTGCCAACTATTGGAGTTGGGATAAAGTGTTACCTTTCCCCAACGTTGCCATTTCGGGAGAGCAGGGGCACAGCAGCCGAGCGTACCGAGATGCGGCTTGCTTTTCTTCCTGTTCCCCTCAGGGAGCGAAGGGGGAAGTACTTGGATTCTGTGACTTACCCCTGTGGCCCTTCCTTCACCAGCCAGGAGTAAGAGGCATGCACGGAATCCAAGTATTTTCCCCTCGCACCCTGATAGTCTGGGGAACTGGAAGAAAAAGCAAGCTGCATCCTAGTAAGTACAGCTGCTGCCCTCCTGCCCCCCAACTCCTGCTCTCCCGCAATGGAACCCAGGTTTACTCTTCATGCCGGGGGAACTGACCCCGAATTCCCTGCTGGGCTTCTGCTTTTGAAATGTACAAGAGCCTCAGATTTCAAAGACTCGGGCTCTTGCTACAGTTCAAAGAAGGAGGCGCCTTTATAGTCTAATCGAATGGTCAATGGAAATCCCATCGACTATTCAATTAGTTAATCTAAATTTAACATCCCTAGTCGCTCTGTTTCCTCTAGCATCTGCAGCCATCCCTGAGGGTAGAAATCCATTTGTATTGAGCTACAAGGAGATAGAGCCAGCTCACTCAGGGATGTTTTTGTGCAAAAATGAATTTGCTGGAGAGAGTTAAACGTACACATTAGCAAACAAAACACTAGCTGGGGTGCCAGAACAGTCCGTCGGGTGTGCCAGAGCCAGCTACAGTACAGAGAGAAATGCTTTGGGAAGGACGGCTAAGTGCTTGTGTGCCAAAGTCTGCTTGGTGTGGTGACCAGAAGAAAAATGGCTCGCCAAAGAGGATGGTGGGCCAAATTGCTCTCTTGCATGTAACTTCAATGGGGGCTGTATTTGGCTCCATGCATGCTGAGGCATGAATTTGGGACGAGACATTCAAGAGCTCATGAAAGATACTAGTGGGATTGGCAGAGGTCAAGTGCAGAGCCTATAAAACTTACCTGTCACAGGCTCCTCCAAAACAAACTGCAACAATGCAGTGACGCAAGCTTCTAGTTTGGATTTCATTTTTGGGGACAGCTGAACACCCATGTTCACTATGGACCATTCCCTGTGTTTTCCTGTCCAGTTAATGCAGGAAGCCACCTTTTAATTTTCTTGTAGTTCTGACCCTAATCTTTGTAGCAGCAGGCAGGTAAATTGCCCACTCTGTGGGCTGGCAGTTATAAAAATAGCATCAGGAAAGACACAGCTGCTGTGATCTTTGTTTGCCATTCGTTGATATTGTCCAAGTAGGAGTGCCTTTTATGATCTTGCTGCTTTCATCTGCCAGGGAATGGTTTCCATGATGCACAAACTCCTGCTGCATGATCATGATTCAGCTACTTAATGCTTTAATGATACTGTAATGATCTGGCTAGGCATATCCCTCAAAGCTTGCTAGTGAATGGGATGGCAAAAGCTCAGCTGAGTGTCACAGGCAGTATCCTGTTGAGATAAAGGAGTCTCCTTATCTCTTAAGTGCCAGAGCAAGAGGATAAAGGTTTTATCTTCATTGTCATCATGGAGTTCCCAGGGGTAATGTACCGCCACATTGTGATACACCTACAGCTCTTGGTTGACCACAGGTTTGTTGCCATACATAGGATTTTTATAGGGCCCTCAGTCTGAGTCAGAAACTCCTGGATTTAGCCTTGCAGTGGCTCCATGAGGAAAATATTTCTAGGCCATGTTTCAGATAGGAACTGAAGCTCAGAGTTGAGGAAGTTTGCACGAGTTCCTGAAGGATTTACTTGGGCAGAGCTTAAAATAGATCCCAGTTCTTTGATCTCGTAAAAGAGTTCACTCTCTTCTTGTTCACGATCATCTATATTCGCATGTGAGTGGGGAAAGAACGGAAATAGTCCATGGGGGAAGTACCATGTAGCAATTTTCTTACTTGAGGAGGGGAAATAGCCACATGGTTTTCCTTAATTTTATTTGCAGCTCTGAAAAGCTGAGGTTTGTCAACTGCTTTCTTCAGTTTCATGTTCTGAGTGGTTTCCACCTTCTAGACCAATATGTTCTCGAGAGGGATGTGACTGGCTGTTCTGCAAAAGTATGTTCAGTCATGGGATGTTCACTGTGATTGGAAAGCGTAGCAGCCCCATGGCGAGTGCTCAGTCAGTCTCTAGCAATTCATTCTGTTCATACCATGGAATATTTGATAATTGAGAGAGTGCTTGGTTGAGCCAATCAATTCCGCAAACAGCCCTTTGGTAAATTGCGGCATTGCTCTTCATACAGCTCTCATCTCTGTGCCGCTCAGAGGAAAAGTCTTTGCACCCAACACTCGTTTACCAAGAGAGCTCAAATATTCATGGTGACTGCCCCTTCCTGGGACAAATACAGGTTGAACCTCTCTAGTCTGGCACTTTCTGGTCTGGTAAATTCTGTGGTCTGGCATGATTTTAGTTAGCCAGATATCCACTTATTGTGGGTGTGGCCAAGTTTCTTGTGGTCCTGTAAAGTTTTTGGGGTGGGGAACCTCTGGCCTCCAGGCTGGATGTGTCCTGCCAAACAATTTAATCCAGCCCTTGGATTAAATCGTGAAATGGTGTGGAGGGTTCTGGGGGGCCACTTTTAAAACTTCACCCAGCCTCCCTTGCAGCGGCTGGACACCTTCAGTTCCTCTCCTGCACGTAGGAGAAGCCTGCGCAAGAGACCTGGCCAGAGGGAGAAGTTCCACGTGCTGGAGCTCCTGAGTAAACAGAAGCTCTGGTGTTTCTGTGCTTGCCCCCCTTCTCCCGAGTCCCGCATGGGGGGGGCAGGCAGCAGTGAAAAAGAGGCCGGAGCTGCTTCCCAGCCAGCAAAACTCCTTTTTCGGGTGAGGAGACATGCGGGACTGGGAGGGCGGGAAGAGGGGAATCTGTCCCTGGAATGGGAGGGAAGGAAAGCTCCCCCCAAGCCTCTTCCCTGCATGGGGCACCTTTCAGGAGAAAGGGGAGGCCACATCGAGGCCAGCTTCTTCCTTCTTCCCCCTCCGCCCCTTTCTCTGAATAGGCTGGCTGCACCAGGCAGCAAGTGTCTGGCAGGCAGAGCCACATGCTGCCAGCAATGCCTCCTTAACAGTTAAGTAAGGAGGCATGCGGGACTCGGGAAGGTGTGGGGGGGGAATCCTATGCAGAAGTGGGAGGGAAGCCCCTCCCCCACAGCCCCTTCCCTCTACCTCTCCTTGGATAAAGAGAGGATGTGTCTACACTGCGCCGTTATTCCGTAATAATGGCCGTTATTCCAGAAAAACAATACTAGCATCCACACTGGAACTGCATTATTTTGACAGAAAGTCGAAATAACAGAGGGGTTTTCCGACAGCGGTAAACCTCGTTCCACGAGGAATAAGCCCTTTTCCAAAAAGGCTTTTTCAGAAGAGGGTGTCGAAATAGCTCCTCCCCAGGGCCATTCTAAAGTTATTCTTTCCCAGTGCCTCCTGGGTCTCAAAGTCGAGATTGCGCGTCCGCATTAGGGGGGCCTGCCTCGGACTGATTTTGAGGCTTCTCTGTAGTGTAGACAGTCTATTCCGAAATAAGATATCTTCCGGAAAAGCTTATTCCAAAAGAAGCTTGCAGTGTAGACATACCCAGAGAGAAGCTTCAACTGACAGAAAGAGACCTCAGAGTTCTCCCTCTTGTTTAAGTCTTTATAACCCATCCCTTCTGGTTCAGAGAGTTGGTGCAAATTTAACAGCATTCCCCTGCAGGGTCATGACCCTGGGACCTCCGAGCAGGCACCTTCAGCCTTTCAGGTTTGTTTAATAGCATCTTGAATCTCATTCATAAACTGTCATTGTTCATATTGTGAGCACCATGCTTTGACTTTGTTTGTAAACCACACTGAGTTTTAGTCTTTGAGGGTTGTTATGCAGGCTTCAGTGAAAGCAAGACACAAGTAACACATTTTTAGTCTGGTATTTTTATTTATAAAAGTACTAGAGGATTTACCCAGCATTGCTCTGGGCCTTGGGGAGGGGGTGTGCACTCAGGTTAGGGGGTGGGAGGTGCAGGAGTCAGGACAGTAGTTTGGGTGTTTGGGGGACTCAGGGCAGGTGGTTGGGAGGTGTATGGGGGTTGAGAACAGGGTATGGGAATGCAGGAATCAGGGCAGGGAGTGGGGGGTGCTGGAGTCAGGGCAGGGGGTTGGGAGGAATGGAGGGGGCTGTTTGTGGCCACACTGGCTGGCCAGCAGTGGCACCCCGGAGACACTTGTGGTGATGGGCCACAGCTCCCAGCCAAAGGGTGGCTCCCTGGGGTTGTGCTGGCCAGCTGGTGACAGTTCCCTAAAGCCACCTGCAGCTCTGGGGACCACAGTGCCCAGCCAGCGGCAGATCCTGAGGGGCTGTGGTGCCCAGCTGGTGACGGGGTTCCCGAGGGGCCACCTGCGGTGGCAGGGGCTGCGCTGACCAGCCAGCAATTGCTCCCCAGGCCCGATAGAGGCTGCATTGCCTGCCTGGGCTCTCCATAACCCTGGTGTCTGGTGTTGGGGTCAAGGACAGGGGAGGGAGTAGTCTGGACTGTGGTTGTGGAGCAGGGGGCCAGCATAGGAGGGGAAGGACAACCATATTCAGCACTAGCACGGGGCCCTTAGCTGTGGATTGTCAGCTGGCCACTGTTGTACGGTGATTTTGCAATATAACTGTGCTGCTAGCCCTAGTGTTTTATGAGAAATGATCACATTCCAGGCACATCCCATTTTCCTAGCCCAACCAAACCCCAACCTTGCTTTGTTATGATAAGAAGAAGTTGCATAGCAAGTGTGGTAGTCCTAACTCTTACCATTGAGAAGGAGTTCTTGAACTGACAGACTCACAGATAGACGGACAGACAGAAGACACACAAACTCTCAAATATATAGTATATTTACTGTGTGTCTTTCTGTCTCTTTCCAGTATTAAAGAGACTACCAGATTTAATAGTTTGAAAAAACTTTTGGATTGTGTTTCAAAAATGACCACAATTGTCACCTGTATGGGGCTGGTTTCGGCCCCCCTTACTCAGAAGGTAGTCCCGTTGAAATGACTGGGACAACTCCAAAAGTCAAGGCTTAGTCACTGTGACGAGGGATGGCAACATCTGGTTCATAATAAATATCCAATGGGGCTGTTTACTTCTTGCCTTTGTAGTATAAGTTATCCTGTAATTTTAGTACAGTAAATATGTATTTCCTGATGGGAGGGATAAAAGTGTTGGCCTTGACTGGTTATGGACAGGCACTATTAAATAGTCACCAGTTGGCTGGGTCAGACAGCCATAAAATTGGAGAGTGTGGATTACAATATGTTCCAGTGAGTAAAATACTGACTGAGGAATTTTTCAACAGGAAACATAGAAGACTACATTGTTAGAACATCTAAATGTGATGTACCTGCAGCTGTATTCCCTTGGGTTCTGATCTCCGTTAATCCACAATTTAAGCAGGAATAGGGTGGGTCTGTAATTGACTGGGAGACTGTCCAGGATTATGTATTTGTTGCAGAAAATAGTTTTGGTGATTCAATGGATGACGCTCTTCCATCTTGATCAGAACGGAACCAGGTGGAGGTAGTTGAGTTGTAAGGCCCAGGGTCCTGTCCCCTTGCATTTACACGTGATCCCAGGGCGCATTTTGTAAAAGAAGAGGGTTTTTTTTAAAACCACTGTCTCTCCTGAATTCCCTTTCAAGTAATTTATATTCAGTCCAATTAAGTGGCCCGGTGTTTTCAATTGGATGTCACATTTTTCACTTCTTGTCCTTAACTTTTAATCAGCTGCTGTGGTCTATCTTGATCATAATTCAGTGGTGGATGAAGAGATTTCTGCTTCATAGGAAGGTTGCAGGGGATGGTGGTTAAGGTTTGTAAACAAGCCTTCGACATAGGTGAAAAGTATCGTTTATAAGCAGGTTTAGATTTTGGAAATATGTAAGTAAAACCCAGCCTAACATAGGATTTTTAACTTTAAAAGAAAAAAATCCTTTTTCTCAATATCTGACTTACACATGCAGGGTATTTTGTATGACGAGTACTGTGTGTGGCTTTAGAAAATCTATGAGATTAGTCAGCTGGAGTCAAGGTTCTTACTTGACTTCTGCCCAGCACTAGTAAAATATTTGTGAATGCAGTATAGTTTTAGAGCATCTTTTTGTTTGTTTGGTTTTTTTTAGACGGTTACAAGGCTCTCTCAAGGATGAAAAGAAGAAAAAGTTTGTGACCGGTGAATGGTTTCATGAAGTGAAGGCAAAACGTTTTCAGGAGGATTTAGAGGGGCCAGATCTGCTTCGAGCATCAATTAGAAGGAAAAAGGAGAAGCCAGGAAGTAAGTATATTACTGCACATTATTGGGCAGTCTGCTGGGTGACCAGGAGAAAGTGAGACCCAGACGCTGTATGGTCTGATTCCTAAATGCTGTGCCTTTGGGGTACTTGCCTTTATATACCTGACACTTCCATTCCAACAGGGGTTTTGTGAACTGTTTTTAATACTAGCGAATATAACTGGCTCTGCATTAGGGCTTACAGGTGAGATTTACCTGGCTGCAGAGATCAACCCTGACGGCACGTGGGTGCCCAGCAGGACTCAGATGTGTGAGGGGTAGACTGGAAGTGACAGCTCTTCTCCCTGCCATTTGTTCCTTCCCATTACAGTCCTGCAGGGTTCTAATGAGCCCAGTAGGTCAGGGCCGTGGGTTCCTCCCATGCGATGTGAGCCACCCTGGAGAGGGGATTGTGGGGTTCAGATGGCAGAGAGCTCCTGCAAGAGCCCGGCTGTCCAGGGGCTGGAAGGAAGTTGCCTCAGGTCTTCTGTGTGGATGGCTGCATCCTTCCTTGTGCTCACTGCCACTTCTGCTGGAGGAGGAATCCTTGGCCCTCTAAGACAGGAGTGGGGAACCTAAGACCTGGGGGGTGTCAGATGTGGCCCCTGGCTTGCCTGTATCCAGCGCCCCTGAGGCTCAGGGCTCTTCACCACCACCCCCAGCCTCAGAGAAGTTGAGGCCCTGCAATGCTCCCGGAGTTGCACCCACAGGGCTGGAGCAGTGGGAAAGCCTCAAGCCTCACAGGCCAGAGTCAGGCAAGCCAGGTCCAGATCTAATTCATGGGTGGGGGAGAAAGCAGCTCCTGCACTCCCCCCTTCTGCCCAGACTCCCCCATCCCCACTTTGCTCCTGCACCTACCTTCTACCCAGCCTTCCCACCCCTAGCCTGCTCTGCACCCTACCACCTTCCCAGATCCACCTCCCCAATCCACTCCTGCACCCTCCCCCCTGCCCAGACTCCACACCCCAAGCCTGCTTCCCAGCAGCCCTCTCCCACAACTGAACCCCTCATTTTGGCCCCACCGCAGAGCCCAGGGTGGCCCACAATATTTACTACCCCAGGCACTTTTGTGAAGCCCCCAACTGTTTTTTCTGTGGGTCAGGGGTCCCCAACCCAAACAAGATTCCCCACCCCTGTTCTAAGGAAAATGAGAACTCTGCAAAGTCTAGTTGCCTACCAAGGAACTAGGTACAACAAGGTGTGCTGAGTCCGTGCTGAAAATGCCTGACTCGCACCCGGGCTATTGTGGTAAGGCAAGGGTGCGTCTGGGAGCATGCACTAATTCCAAGATGCATTGTGCTTCATTTGATACGCATGTGCAAACTCATGAGTGTGCATGGAACAGAAGAAATCTGATTTGACTGCTAAGGGCACTGAAGAGAATAGTGTAGCCTTTCGTGAGCTGGGCGGGGCTGTGCATTGAGTCCAAATATAACCAGCCTGAATTTGGCATTTTTTTACTGAACGCTTGTGGAAAATAATACCGGGGATGATTCACATCCAGTTCCGAACATGAATATGAGCCAAGTAAGACTCGGCAGAAATGCTGCAGGACTGTGTGCCAATCTTGCGCAATCTACAGCTTAATTATTTTGCTAGAGTGGAAAATCACAGATATTCAGACACGCTTGATTAATTATTGGCTCCAGCAGGTTCCGGGAGATCCAGGACCTGATGGCAAACTTTGCTTAGAGCTGCCAAGTTCTGCAGTGACCTAATTGTGCTTTGCTCCTGTGCATAATTCAGGTTGAATCACCTTCCAGTTTTTCAAAACGCTCTTGTGTTGCTTCACCTGACTTCATAGTCACCTCCTCTCCGTAGTGGGCTCCTTCTGCATTTCCTTCTTGATTCATGCCTGGAACGGGATTGCTTTTTCAACTTGTGCTATCCCAGCAACCCTACCACCAGCAGAGTTTGGACTACAATGTGAAATGCTGTAGACTACATGTGTATTCTATAGGAATGTTAAAATTAGGTTATTTTAGTAATCAGCTAATAGAATACTTATCAAGTACTCGATAGGGGAAAGCAGCCAGTCCAGTCCCAGCTTGCACTTTTAAGCTGGCTCCCCCAACACCAGCTCCTTCTGTCCTCCTCTTCCCCTCCTCCCCCCGCTACCTCTGATATAGAGGCAGCAAGGGGAGGGGTTAATGCAAGTAGTCGACTAATCGACTACTCTCTTACATCCCTAGTATTATACCTTTCCAAATCAAGGGTCTCTCATTTCACTTCGTAATGCTCAGAGCTTTAAATGAGGATCCTGAGCCCTAGACTCATGGAAGCATTGCACTCATCTTGTTACTTGAACACCTACCTGTTCTACTCAGACTTAATTGATGGCTAACTAAATAGTTCTGATCCGTGGAGGCAAAGAATAAAGGTTGGCAAGACAGTAATTGAACACCCTTATCTCCCTGATTTCAGACTCATCATAAGTTGTGTCTTAGCATGTGTGTTTTGAGTAGTGGGAGATGAATATTTGTTTAAACAGGATGTGGCAAATGCTGCTAAACTTTTATATTGTTTATTATTGTGGTTAGACTTTGCCCTCTCTTCATTCTCCCATTTTCTTTCTTCCCCTTCCTACTTGTTTCTCTTTCTATTCTGAGGCTGATTTTCAAATCATTGGACCAGTATATGACTCTTATTTTCAAATAGAATTCCTCCTATTAACCTTTCCACTGCCATGCTATAGTTTTGGTTAGGGGCCAAGGTCAGGTACTCAAACCATTGCTTCCACTAAAGGCTACTTCTAGTAGTAGTCAGATGCAAAAATCCTCCCTCTAATTGCTGTATATTAATATAGTACCATTTGCTCTTCACTGTAAAAAGTAAAATAGTGATCTCACCAACCCTGGCATGATTCCATTGATGACGATGTTGCACCAGAAAACTACTGGTGTCACTGAGGGCAAAATCCGATTCATGCAAGTAGGTAGCAGAATGGAACGTGCCTTGAGCCTATGTCAAGTCTGAAATCAGTGAGATAAGGAAATTCACTTGCTGTCTTGCTAACCTTTATTCTTTCCCTCCGGAGATCGGAACTGTTTACCCTGCAGTCAGTTCTTAAGTCTGACTGGAAGAGGTAGGTGTTCGTTTAACAAGATTAGTGCAGTGCTTCTATGGGTATAAGACTGAATCCGGACTTAAGGCTCAGAGTTATTGCCTTAGGAAGTGAACTAAGAGAACCTGTCCTTTGCAAAGTCCTACCCTGCTGGACGCTGAGGGTAGGTTTAGACAACAAGCCTCTTTCGAAAGAGATCGCCTAGACAGCTACACAACTTTCGAAAAAGCCCTGTTTGCATTCAAGAACGCCTTTTTTTCGAAGGAGCTCTTTTGAAAAAAACTCTTTTAAAAATGAGGTTTACTGCTGTCAAAAAAAACCGCTGCATTCTTTTGATTTAATTCTGAAAGAGTGTGGCGGCAGTCTAGACACACGTGAAGTTTTTTTAAAAAAAGGCCACTTAAAAAAAAAAAAAATCCTGTAGTCTAGACGTACCCTGACAGTCTCTTCCACCCTTAGCTGCTACCAAAGGGAAGCAGAAGGGGAAACTTTCAAGTCCTAAAAGAACAAAACATTTCTACTAGAAGCAGAGTTTGGACTCCAGAGCAAAAGTGCCAGAGACTCCAGATAGTTCACTGGGACTTCCACTGCTCACTATGGAAGATGCTCCGATGTTGCGGTGATGATGGGCCGCTGTAGAAAACCCTAAGGGTATGTCTACATGAGCTCGTTAATTCGAGCTAGGTAGGCAAATCAGGCAACCGGAGTTGCAAATGAAGCCCTGATTTAAATATTCCGGGCTTTATTTGCATTCTCCAGTCTGGCTGCCATTTTTAAATCCCCCTTAGTTCGAACAAACTGCCTGCGGCTGCACGCAGCAGTTTAAAATTAATCCGAAGTAAATCCTTAGTTTGGATTAACTGTTACACCTCATTCCACGAGGAGTAACAGTTAATCCGAACTAAGGATTTAGTTTGGATTAACTTTAAACTGCCGCGTGTAGCCACAGGCAGTTCGTTCAAACTAAGGGGGATTTTAAAATGGCGGTCAGATGGGAACATGCAAATAAAGCCCGGGATATTTAAATCCTGGGCTTCATTTGCAACTCCAGTTGCCTGATTTACCTAGCTCGAATTAACAAGCTAGTGTAGACATTCCCTAAGAGATGGACTTTATATAGAATGATTATAGTGTGGCATTGAGTGAACTTCTCAGGTCCAGCAAATAATGGCTCCTTTTTAAATCCTGGGAGGAGCGTGTTTGCCTACAGTCAGCTTTCTTAGCTTTTTCTCAAACTGGGTAATTTCATGAATTTAGTGATAACTTTATCCCGGAACAGTCACTGCATGAGGCGTGTCAAAAAAGAAAGCACCTACTTTTTCCTGCCAATGTGGGATGATTCCCTATAGTACATTTCTAGTGTTTCATCTTGTATCAAATGCAGGTCTGTGTTTTAATGCAGTAAGGAATGGATAGCCGAGGAAACAATTGACCTGTTAGTGCCATATGATTAAGCCGTACCCATGTATTTTTCTTTTAAATATAGAGCTAAGCAAGCTGAACTCGTTGAACAACTGCTAATTCAGGGTGGAACTTGACTCTCACAGTATCCGTTCTTAAAGTAACCAAGGCCATTTTCCTGGCTTTTGTGGATTATAATACCCTGACAACCTGTTTGTAATTAAGACAATGATTTGTGATAGTTGATTTGATAGGGAAATCTTGCTGGTCGGGAATCTGAATGAGACTACATGAAGACCTCACGGTGCTCAGTTGGCAACAGTGCAAATATGTTGCAATGGGTTTCTTAGTGAGTTGCAAGGTGAATGCAAGTGTTAGTTGTCAAGGCCTCTCATGTCTTGCATAGACCAAGTATAAATGTGAAAGGTTTTTGTTTGCTCCTTCTCCTTCTGGTTCTAGAAGAGTGACCTGGTTTGCATCTCACTATCTTGGGTGCAAGAGAATGTTCGGGTGAAGGAGGAAGCTCTTGCTTGTGTCCACCCATTTGGTTTGACACACAGTGCTTGTCATTTGCCATGCTTGTCTTGGCATGTGCCCAGCCAAATGGAGACTTTTTACCACATTACAATTCTGTGGCTTTCCTTTGTACATTGAAATGCTACCCCTTTTGCAGTTCTCAGGAAAAAAAAATATGGAAAAATGGAGAGACAAGGTGGGTGAGGCTGGAGCTAAAGCCTGGGCCAACTTCCACTATCCCAAATAGCTATTCTGCATCTTTTGAACAAGCCCATTATTTCGAAATCTAATGGGCTTGCTGTTCTGATGTCCTTGTGAACCTTGTTCCGCAAGTATTAAGGGACGTTTCAGAGTAGCACTTTTTCAAAATTTGGCGCTGCGTAAACAGCACCAAATTACAAAATAAGCTATTTCTAAATAACTCAAAATAAGCTATGCAATTTGAGTAGCTCAAATTGCGTAGCTTATTTCAAGCTAAGCGTGCTGTGTAGACGCACCCTTAATGTGGGTTCTATCTGCTCACGTTTCTCCTGTAAGAATGTGTTTAGGAAAATTTCTGTCTTGTGCATCACCAATAGAATTCCAATTCCAGTTGTGGGGACCATATTCTGCCTCCATGTACATGTCTGCAACCCAGACATAGATGCAGGTAAGGACATATTTTTGGCCTGCAGAATCTTGGATACATGATGATGCACAGACTTGAATTTTCAGGTTTTAGGAACATAGGTTTTGCCATTTTGACTCGGATAGTCAGACACCTGGTACAGTGGTTGGTCTGTCAGTGGTCAGTACTATGTGCTTCCAAGGAAGGTGCAAGAATCACCGTGGCTGTAGGAAGAGGCCGAACCATGATGTGCCCATGAAGAGTTTCTCTGCTGTTTTGACTCTCAGTTTTTCCAAACCAATGGCTGAATTCCATGTTATACAGTGTGCCGCACATGCACACACACGCATGCACATATGTGTTATATAATGTGATATTGTGATATTTCAGGCCTTTGAATAGGAGCCCTTGTGTGGTCTGTTCCATACAATCTAAGGATTGCTGGCAGGTTTAATAATAGGTATGTAGTCTGGGTGCAATAGATATTGCTGGATCAAGAATAAACGTATTGAGATCTTGTGTAGCTTTTATTGCTCAGAACACATTGACTTTTTCCTCCCTGTTTGAGAGTTTAACCCTTTGTGTTGTACAGTAAATCTGTTTGACAATTGAGTTTAAGGCAGCTTTTGTACGCTGGCATATATTTTTTTTGTTATCTATTTGTTTTTTTTCCCTGTCAGTTGGTTCAATAAAACTCAGAAGACACAGCTTAGCCTTGTTCCAGTACAAACAATAGGGCTCTCCTCTTATTAACTCTATTGGCCTCCTCATCTGTTTGCCAAGATCAGATGACTTTGAGTCAAAACAGGAAATAGCTGAATTCAAATCCTGAAATGGATTAACTTTGACCACCGCTGCGGTGTCCTGTGAAGGTTTATTACCTGTAACTGGTTTGACAGCTTCTATGCTGAGTAGAGTCATTAGCCAAATCTGTTGATGCTCACAAATCACAGTGGACTGGGACTTGCTTTTGAAAGTTGTATGTGTCTTTTGCACCCTATCCACCTCCATTGAAATGGACAGATCTTTTAATTGAGACTCTGAGAGTAGAGAGCAGGCCAGTCTGCCTCTCTATCCATTACCCCCCGTTAATTTCACGGTTTAGCTCTGGTATGAATCATTGAACAAGTGTTTGCTTACACCACATTAAAACGTAGCGGCCGTCGTGGTTTTTAATTAAATGTCATTTCCCAATCCTCTGTGTTGTATAATAGATGAGCCTAATGAGCACATCCGGCAGAGCCTGGAAGGTAGAGCTGCTTCACTGTCATCAGATGCGTCCAGTCCTCTCTTCCCTGAACTCACTCCAGACTCAGGAGCTGAGAGGTAACTGATGAAGAGAAACCGTTTCCATGCTGCATGTTTGCTGCATAGTCTCTTTGGCTGTCTCCGTTATTGTTTGTGAAAATTAAAACTAACAAGCAAAATCTTGGTTCTTTAAATGAGCCTGTAGTTCCTAAGGGGTATCTTATTTACCCTCCTGTAATAAATGTCTGGTAATGTGTTTTTTATTAAGACTTTTCCTGCATGATTTGATAAGGCGCTAATAAAAAGGCGGCAGAGGCCAATCTCTGAATATTATGGTTAACTTTCCAGATAAAACATGGGCTTATATATGTTTAATTTTTGCTGCTGAGCGCCATTAACAAAAGAAGCTGCTGTGGGGACTCTGTTAATTTCTTAGCTGTTCCTTGCCACCCTTTTTGCAGATTCAGAATGCTGCATTGTAGCTTGATTGTGCAAAGAATAACTAATCAAAGTACAAGCAACACGGTGACTTCCTTCAACATTTATAAGTTCTAGATAAACAGTTAAAATAGGTGCATTTCTGTTGTTCCATCTCATCTACATTTGGTCAGCAAAATAATAAATAATTTTTAGCAACAGGAAGGTAGTGAATTATTAGACGAGGCACAATGATGCATCCATGCTCAGAGCAGTTGATCGTGGGATTATTTAGTAAAGAGTTTCCTTGCATAACAATGTTCTACTCCTTTGCCAGCATAGAAATTCCTTAAATTTCATTTGGGCCAAATCCTGAAATCCTCAGGATTTTACTTTTCCTCTCACTTGGGCAAAAGCCCTATGGGAGTCTGACCTGAACATTGGAATTACTGTACTAGATCTGACCAGTGGTTCATTATCTTGTCTTTGACATTGCCTGCCCCTTTCTTGGACAGTTCTGGCCAATCGCATAGCCTGCCCGTAGGTAGCAATTGACTTCTGCCCAAGCATTTGCACTCCATATATGTATTTGTCTCCTGTCCACTGTTGTCTGTATAATTATCTGATCCCCCATTAAACCTGTTAAGCTTTTGGACTGAATAAGGAGGAGCTTTGGCCTGATACCCTCCACACCCTCGTACGCCACTCCTCCAGGTCAGAATCCTCTTCTGCACCCATTCCCCCTCCAGGATCATGCACCCCAATCCCCTGCCCTCGGTCACAACCCACTTCCAGACCCCACATCCCTCCCTGTCTTTGACTCAAATCTCCCTTCTGCACCCAACTGCCATCAAAGACCCCACACTTCCTCCATTAATATCATAGAACAGTATATCTCTTTACCACTTAGCAAATTCTTGGAGTGGCTCCCCTCATCAAAAATTATTGCCCACCCAACCATCCAATGTACTTTCAAATTTGGTGTTGTCATCCGTCTTTGCTAAGGCAGCTCTCATCTTTCGCAGATCCAGTGCAACTGCTGTGGATTCTTCAGAGGAACATAAAACCTGGCCAAAACCAAAACCAAGACTCATCATACTGACACCCTCCTCAAATGAGGTAGTATCCACACATAGCATCTATGTGTTGCTTGATGATCCTTGGGATCTATATGTAGCCTGTGTCTGTTGGCAGATCAAGAGGCTGGGAGGGCTGCTTGGGGCCTATACTGAGATACAAGACAATGTCTTTCCAGTTTTTATAGAGTTTCAGGTCAGAAAGGACCAATCACCTAGTCTGACAAACTACTAACCCCACCCAGTTTTCTCTGGATTGAGCCCAATAACTTAGACTAGACTAAAGTATTAAAGCCTCTGGAGACTTAACTATCGTATGCAATCAGCAAAGAACAGGCAGTATTGCAGTGCACTGGTGCCAGATAAGTGGAAATGGGAGGAGGGATCCTCACCTTCCCACTTTTCAGCGGGGTCCTGCTTCCACTCCTCCTGGCCAGACTGACAGCGGAACCTGGGCAGTTGTGGGCTCCAGGGACCCTCCACCAGCCAGCCTGGGTTGTAGAAGTTGGGAGTAGTCCCTGGCCTGAGGCTGTGCCATGCGAGCTCTTCTCCTTCACCATCCAGAGTCCATGGCTCCTCGCAGCTGCCCATACGTGGCTCTTATCTGGACCTAGCTGTGGCTTTGGGGGGGAGGGGCACAGACTGGCCATGGGAACATCAACGTGGACAGCTGTGGGGAGCTATGCTGTGGACTCTCCACCTGCTAGGGCAGGGGACACGAGCTGAGGGCTGCTCTCGTTCCCAATTCAGGCAGATGGGGGATCTATAGCATGGCGCCCTCTAGCTGAGCTCTTACCATGGCAGGGCTGTAGTCCCTCAGCTAGAGCTGAGTCCAGATGACAGCCATATGTGGAGAGCTCCAGACTCTCCTGCCTGGGTCTCTGGCTCCCAGCCTCAATCCAGCTTGACTGGGGTGGGGACTTCAGCATTAGAGGAGGGATGGGGGGCCTTGGCTCCTCCCACCCTATTTTTGGGTGGACTCTAATGCTCCTGCCATGACAGAGAATTGATTTGTAGAACTAGACTCAGACATTTTGCCAGTTCATACATGCTGACAGGGTTTATTTGCTTGCAGAGATCCAATGTAAAGGACATCTCCCCAGGAGAGAGCAACGCTGGAGTTAGTCCACACTTCACTTCCACAGACAACTGGCAGCTGTCTGGAAAAGGTAAGGCTGTTGTTTGTTCAGCAATATGACTTGTATTGTGCAGTATGGAAGGTGGTGTCTAGGTTCAAAGCATTGCTTGTTGTGACTAAGGGCAGTTCTTACCTCAGCACATAGGAATGAGTTCCCTGAAATGCACAAATATTAACCCTCTAGCACATTCTATCAAAGACGGGAGGCAGGGAGAGAAACCCTCTGATTAAACCTTCTTTTGGTTCCCCTAGTGTATCAAATGTTGTCTGTTTTGGTTTGTAAACTCAGGACAAGGACCTGCTTTCTGTCTCTTGTACAGCACTGAGCACACTGAGTGCATCGCGAATAGTGCATATGAATAATGAGAGACCACTTACCTTGCCTCAAAGGAACAAACAGGGGAAATTGTGTTTTTATTTTTTGGTTGAAACTTCACAATTAGAAGGGGGGGAAAGGAGGGGGAATGCTGGTGGCTTCTCCAAAATGTTTTCCCTTTCTTTTTGACCAGCTGTTGCACAAACCTTCTGGTGAAATGTTGCTGTGCAAGCATTTGGCTGTGAATGTATGTTTGTTTTCGTAGGTCATGAAGTACCTCCATCTCCTGCCAAGCTCTCAGAAGAAGATATGGTACAGTCCAATTGTTCTTCTAGGGTGGAGGCTCCTGATGTGGCCAGTGGGACTCCAACGACGCAGAAAGCACCCCTCAAAGACATTAATACTACCAGCAAGATACCAGTCAAGAGGAAAGCAAGCAAAGGTCTGTTCAGGTCAGAGACTCTCACGGAGCAAACTGAGGACAGTTATATGAAAAGAGAGTCCCTTAAAAGCTCAAAATTATTGTCTGGAGAGGAAGACAACAATCCGGCTCTGAAGCAAGGAGCCAACTACACCATCTCTTCCATGAGCAGTAAAGAGGAGGAAATTGGCCTAGATCATGAACACTTTAAGAGCCTGAGAAACTTTTGGGAGAAAGGTGCAGATACTGTGGTAACAAGTAATGTTTCAGAGGAGTCTTTTGAAAAGCCTGGTGTGGTGGAATCCAATGGAAGACCGCTCACACTGAGTCGATCTCTCTCTGCACAGTCTAATCAAAGCCAAAATGGCGAAGAAAAGTCCACTGTCTCCATAAAAAGCAGAGTTCCCTACAAAAGAACAGTCACCTTCTCTTCTAGTGAAGATGAACCATGCTATGTCGCCCCACCAAGGAGGGGCTCAGCTTCTTCTATGCCCAGATCTACATACAGCAAGAGCAAAGGGACAATACTTACTAGGAATAATTCATTGACTGAAAGTAATGGGAGGCAAGAGGAGGAGAGAAAGGCACAGCGCTGCCTGAGGAAATCCAAACTGCCTGTGCGAGTGCCTTCAATTAAAATAGAATCACCCACTCAAGAGGGGCCCAGCAGCACGTTTGAGCCAGAAACGCCTGCAGATGAGTATGTCATGCCTGAGGAAAGCAGGCGCAAGGTGGACTCCTTGGCGAGCAGGGTTCAGATATTGATAGAACCTGTACCTTCAGATAGGGGTAGGGATGAAATGTCTGATTTGGGCATTCAAGACAAAATGGAAACTAATGGAGAGGTGCCTGAGACTAAGACAGGTGAGCCTGCAAATAATGTGATGCCCAAGGAACCAGCCATGGAGAGAGAAGCAATTCAAGGAACTGACTCAGCTGTATTCTCAGGTATTGAGAACTCCAACTGCATTCCCTATAAAGTCCTAATAAGTAGGGTTCCCTCCTTCCCTGCATCTAGTCTCTTTCCTTATCTCTGACCTGGAGGCACCTAATCTGTGGATGGGGACAGTTCAGGCTGTCAACTCACTCTGTTCTCTCTTTGGAGGCTGCCATTGGAGAGCTTTTTCCCAGAGATTTTGTGTTAAGTCGGTACCAGGGATAATTACAGAAAATACGTTTGTTCTTCTCACTGACGTGTTGCTAGAAATATCAGACACCATCAGGAGGCCTAATTTAGCGTGGCAGTTATTTAGATTTTTTTGCTTTGGTGGTATAGAGACCTCTCCATCAGTAAATGGATTGAGGCTCCCAAGCAGTGTTTAAATGTCAGTGACTTGTGGGCATTTCCAGGCCTCCAAGATTTTGTCCATTAATAAATTTTGTGCTCAAAACTGCAACCACAATTAATTGCACTGCCATTCTTCATCTCTCTGGATTTTTATACACTACTCCTCCTTGTAGTAATGTTGCTTTGATATGCCTAGCTGCCTGAAGTGTGATTTTGTTTACGTGCCTGAGTGATACGATAGGTGGGGGACAAAATGTACCATTCTAGCTTGTATTTTTAGGTAAAAACTAGCACTTGCAGTACTGTAGCTATTTTTCTTAAAATGCGGGCTGTGTTCCTCCAGCCAGTGACAGAAGTGGAAGGCTCTGAGTTTTGTATACAGTCTCCATAGCTGCCTTCTACTCTTACCATAGCCTAGGACAGTATCAGGTTGAGACTTAGTTAATGCCACTTTCTTCACACTTCACATATCCTTATTTTCAAGTACTGCTGCCACAACAGGGTTTATTCCCTCTCTTCTAACATCTTGGTCGAAATACTGAAGTGTGTTTTCCTTCAATGGAAGCCTACCTTGTAGGTAGATATCAGGCCACTTTTCAAAGATATATTTAAATGTCTTTGTCTACATGCTGTTTTCACAGGAATGAGCCTGCCAGGTGGTGTTTTGTGTGGGAAGCTTTGCGCCTGGGATGGTCTATTTTGGTGACTAGATTAACTCTTTAAGTGTTTGGTTTGTAATTGGGGGGAGATTTTTCAAAGGCACAAGTGTCTGTCTCCGATTGAGTCATTAATTAGGTGCCTAAACTGCATGTGTGCCTTTGAATCACCTCCTTTATTTAATCCAATTAGTGTACTGATTATTTAATGTCCATAATTAATTGATTTTTTAAAATTTATTTCAGAGGAAGACCGGCATCAGTCCCCTGTTGCCATGGCTCTGGCACGAGCGAATAACGTTAACCTAGCCAAGAGCATGGTGAATATTTACACAACCAACGAGAGTGAGTAATGTCTTCTGTCCTCTTTGTTTTACATTCGCTTAAGCTCATACTTCACAACCCTGATCCTGCAGCCATTGCGTTCATGTACATGGACTAAACAAAGTATGTTTCTTTATCAAATTATACAGCTGATATTGCCTAGGGTTAGATTCAAATCTTGGTAAATCTCTTGCCAAGTTGATGTTTATCTTTGGCTTGTCATTATGTTGTAGGTGAAACCTTAGGGGTGTCAGTAGGATGGTGAAAAGGCCATAACTGAGCTGTCTGTGCCAGGCTCCATGGCAGCCCACTCAGTGGCACATCGGGGGTGGGACTTTGGCAGAGTCCGTATCTGCTGGCTGCAGTCCCTGTGTTGGGAAAGACTGGAGGAAGCGATGCTGCAGTAATGACTCCAGACTAGCTGCTCCAGGCCTCTATATGCTGCACAGCTCAGTTTGTTTGGGACTTGCACAAGGACCAGGATTTCAGCCTCTGTTTTAAAGTTGCTATGAAGTTTTTGTTCAGAGCCATAAGCCCTGAAGGTAACAAAATCAACTATGTAGCATTGTTTTGATGTAATTTGTTGGCAAAATAATAAACCTGGAGGGCGGGTTGTAATCAACAATGTATTGTGTTTACTGCAGTTTAGAGGTGAAAATGACTTGTAGGTTTCTATACTACTGAGAGTGTGCTTGGGCACTTTGATTATTGTAGGATGTATTGTGGATAATCTAAAATCAAGTCCATTGTTTTAGAAAGGGGTTAGTTAAACAAGGATCAAATAGATTTTATTTAACTTGGCGTTTAAATGTCTAATCTTCTTTTTAACTTGGACATTTTTAAAACTCGCCTTTTTTTTAATACAAAAGACTCCCTTCACCCTTTGTTTAATCTTTCCCTTGAGATGTTGCCATATATTCTGAAAAACCAGTTAGTGCCAATGCAGTAGCAGAATTTTAAAAGCATGTTGTTAAGAGTCTGTGCAAACCGTGTATTTAAAGACTGACCAAAATCTTAGGACCAAATTCGGCTGCTAGTTATACCAATGTAAAGCAGGAGGAACTGAGTAAAGTCAGTAGAGCTGCCCTGATATACACTGGTGTGACTGGGAGCAGAACGTATCTTTAGATGTTAGTGACCAGTATCACTCTTAACAATAATTAAGGAGTAAGGTGACTTTTCCCTCCATATCTCATGCAGCCTGAAGATCAAATTGGATATTACTAATCCATTTGATAACTTATGATCTGATACAAAGCCCACTGAAATCTATAGGTTTCTCCTCATGAACTTCAGCAGGGTATGTACCTACCTAACTACAAAGAGAAAGTTGGATTCAAAATAATCATCTCTGTCTTCCTCAGAAGTACTAGGAGAAGAGTGTATGCAACTCTGAAACTGTAGGCACAGATACATAGTGATTTTTTGCAAACAGTGAATACTGCATGCAATATGCTGATGGTAAATATCAGTAATTTTTTGTGTTCACATTTTATCCTAAATTAATCCTACATTAATAATGAGATACATTTGTTGTTCATAACTGAAGAGTAATGCACAATTCTTTTAGCTAATATTTAGATTAAACTAGCCACTAGAGGGAGTTTACACACTCTGACAAATACCGTGAAAACTCATTGAAAATAGCATCGAAAAATTTGATAAAAAGTATTTCAGGGTTACAGTTAAACTTACAGGGCTAAATTCAGGTATGGAGTGAGTGGATAGAACTCTGTTGACTTCCAAGATAATTTCCCTAGGTCATCCCAAGCCCTATGTACCTACTGTGGTTAACGGAAAGTGGGTCTGGGTCATTGTTTTCCTGCCTAGTCTGTAGGATAATTTGTTGCCTTTTTTCCACTTTGTGCCTACAGCATACAATAAGCCTCCCATTATAACCCATCAACTTCTTGAGCCCGAACGAGCCAAGGAGCTGAGCAGATCCACCCCGGTCCTGCAATCTGAGGTAGGGGGTAGCCCAAAATGCACCAACTTGAACATGAATAACATCCATGGAGAACCTTCATCTCCGTAAAATATGTTGCTGCAAATGCTTGGTTTTTTTAAACATTGGTTGAGCCACAAACTCTGGCGATGATACTGTGTGGGGCCACTCGCAGCACTCCCAGGACTGGCCTTATGGGGATGGGGAGAGGGAACACCTGGCCTAGGTGCTGTGGTCAGTGGGGCGCTGTGGTCAAGAAGCAAAGAGCAGGGCAGGCCCGGGCTGAGAGGCCGTAGAAGGGGCAGTAGGGTGGGGGAGGCAGTGAGTGCCAGGTGAGGGGCCCTAGGGAGGCAGCGAGGACTGTGGAGAGAGGGGAAGACACAGAGGTGCCAGGACCCTGAGGTGCCAAAATATAAGTTTGCTCAGAGCCCTTTTCTCTAAGGCCGGCCCTGAGACCGTGCCTTCGGTTTGGGAGGTTGAATCAAAGATCCTTTTTAACAGAAATAGTCCTGAAGGATACCCAGGACTTCTCCTTTGTCGTTCTCCCAAGATCATCCTGGTGATTTCTCCAGAGAGGGAGATTACGTGCAGCTCCATTGGTCGTCCAGCAATGATGTTATTTCAGTCAGTCAGAGGAAATATCCCTGAGGAGACTTCCCCACGCAACATTCCTTTTAAATCTTCTTGTAACCGATCTCTCATGGGAGTCTGCTGAGCTCTGGGGTTTTGTGCAGAGTGCTTATACCGCAGTGTTTAAAGGTGCCTGTTCATTTCTTCACAGACTGAATCAGACACGGCTTCAGAAATCAGCTTCCAGTTTAACAGGCACAAAAAGTCGCCTAGTAGTGGCAGCCACTCCTCTGACATGGCATCGGTCTCTTCGGTAGGTATTTAATGGGCCCATCGTGCTAAAAAGAGGTTTGTGGTAGTGTAACCCGCACACCTAGTGGTTCACTGTCCCATGTAGTGGCACTTAAACTTACAGCCAAAGATAGGAACAAGGGAGCTCTACAGCCTAAGCTGAGAGCCAGCTGGCTTTATAGCTCTAGCAGTAGAGACTCCTACACAGAGATCCCAGGCTCAACTCTGCCCATTGGTGGTTATTGTAGGACACTGCATTTAGCTCTTATGCTGTGGCATCTGGAGTCTCTGCTTATTTTGGGGCATTATCTGGTCTATCATGTTTTAGAAATGTGTCTGTCTGTCTGGGTCCGTTTGTTCAAGAACTCCTCCTAAAGGGTAAGAGCTAGTGCCACCAAATTTGGTATGCAGCTTCCCCTGAGAACTTACAATAACATAAGGGTTTGGTTGTTCCTGGAAAATGGAAAGTGGTGATAATGGGACTGTTTTCCTGAACATGGAAAGGGAGGGAGCAGAGAGAGGAGCGATGTGATACTCAGAGTGACCGCTGGGGCAGCAAGCACAGGGGACAGCTATACTGCAGAGTGACCACTGCAGGCACCCATGCCACTCAGAGAGCGGCTGACAGGTCTGGGGCTTGCCATCTCGGCTCCTCCCAGGGTGGTCTGTTGGCAGGCAAGGAGGAGGGCAAAATCCCCTAGTAATCTCCCTGCCCCAACCAAATATTCTAGTGTTGCCGTAAGGAGCAGGAGGATGACTGTAATGATTGTGTTTTTCTTTTTATAATTTATGTATGCTTATAGTTGTGTCTAGAGGCCCCATCCAAGATCAAGAGCCTACCGTGCTAGGTTTTTATGTAAACACAAAATAAGAAAAAAATCTCTGCTCCAAGCTATTTACAACCTATATAGATAAAACTGACAGTGGTGGAGAAAAGAAAGCACTGTTATCCTTGTTTTACAGCTGCAAAGCTGAGGCACAGATTAATATAGCTAAAATCAAGTACAGAGTTTTTACAGTGTTTTGCTGTGAATGTAGTGCTGGTTGTTGTTTTTTCCCAGCATAAGGAGGCTGCCTGCCTTATTAGCACTAACCTCTCTTTTCTGCCCGGACAGGTGAGTGGTAGCGTGCTCAGTGTGTACAGTGGTGATTTTGGGAGCGTGGATGCACAAGGCACTGTTCAGTTTGCTCTGGATTATGATGAGAAAAACCGAGAATTCCAGATTTGTGTTTTCCAGTGCAAAGACCTGGCTGTGGTGGATGAGAAGAAAGGCAGATCTGATCCGTGAGTGAGGCTTATGTTTGTTGCAGTTTTATTTCTAAATTGTCTGATCTTTTGCCCTGGGGGATTCTTGCTTTATCTGTTTAATGTCTTTAGCCTAAAAATTTAATGGTTTCCAACCTCCCTCCTCCAGATTTCTCTCACTTGCATGGCAGTGCTGCCTTTCCAGTTGACAGCCCTACACCTACTCGAATCAGTAAGGGATTTGCCACTGACTTAAATTTGAATGGGATATTGAAACCTAAAGCCCTGCTCATGATAGGGGTTAAAACCCTGCAATTCCTATTGAAGACAGTAGGGGATATGGGGATATGATGATACTTATGATTTGATTCTTGTTTATGTTGGTTCCTACAGACCTTTGGCACATGTCTGGCAAAAACATGATCACAATATTGTAAATACATTTTTGTTGATACTAGTGATTCTCCATCATGTGAGGCTGAAAAGGAGACTGTCTGTCTTTTTTTTAACCTATGTAGGAGCTTCAATTGAATGTCTTCTAGGTTATAAGCTTCAGGGGGTAGCAGAGTTAGTCTGTACAGGATAAACTTAAAAAACAACAAATAGTCTGGTAGCACTTTAAAGACTAACAAAACATGTGGATGGTGGTTTGAGCTTTCGTGGGCACAGCCCACTTCTTCATATGCAAGGCATTGCATTCAGCTGAATGGAGTGGAAATCCATCAACTACACAAAGAAACTCGCACAGATCCAGACTGACATCCTCTTCCTTTCCAAGTGCAAACAGACGAACATCATACCTAAGGGTGAAAAACCCACTACAGTCTACATATCCCATGGACTACAGACGGAGATTATGCCACGCTCTCTCAAAAAAAACCTAAGGAATCACCTTATCAGCATTCTGTACAACAAACGGAAAAAAATCAAGGAGGAGCTCTCAACATTAGGGTCATCTGAAGAAGTGGGCTGCGCCCACAAAAGCTCATGATGCCATCTACATATTTTGTTAGTCTATGAAGTGCCACCAGATCATTTGTTCTAGATTATAGTTCTGCATAACACAAAACCCACAACATAATGGGGGTAGTGGAATTTTTAAGTAACACTTTTGGTGTGATGCATAAATACAGCAAATTTTGAACCTAGAACTGCACGTTCCTTCTGGTGTAGAGCTGCCCCATACACTGAGAGGAAATTTGCCTGCCTGCATAGGTAGTCCCATCATTTTAGCATCTGATGAAACATTACTGAGGCAGGGCAAATTCCCATGTCCCAGATGGGATGCGGGGGCGCACAGAGATGGAATGACTTAACCAGAAGGATGAAGGAAAGCTGGGAATTGAATCCAGGTCCGTTAATTCAGTACCCCATCCATATGATCATCCTATTACACAAGCAATGACATACCAATTTCCCCCACACCTATCTGCCATGACCTAGAGCTATCACTTCTGGGAGTGAAAGGGTAGTCAGTTTTCAGGCAAATTGCAAACGCTGTATTGGCATTGCAAGCTACACATGAGTTTCCAAAGCATAAAAGCATTCTACAGTCCTCCCATTCCTCACTTTGGGTCTGCTGGAGAGCAATACAGATAATAGAACATTTGTCTAGGATGGAACCTCACAGTATATTGGAGGTATAGTCTCCTGTGTCCATTTTGTGCCTTTTCAATCCTTAGCCTCTCTGTGAAGAATATAAAAAAAGAGCTCTTCAGTCCTAATTGTAATGGTGGTTCTTTGATGTGGATGCTTCCTCACTAGTAATTGGATCGTTTCAGGTGGTGATAGCCTCTGCTTACCACCATGCCATTTGGATTCAAACATGATGACCGACTCCATCCCCTGGAGACATTCCACCTTTCTTCTCATTTCACCCTTACACAAGGTCACTTTGATCTCACATGCACAGACAGCTTATGATATGACAGCTGGTCCACTATCCCCCTTACCACCTCTACTGTTACAAAGAATGGTCTCTAATGATTTCTAAATCATTGCCAGTTTTACATATTGGCCAGGGAGCCACCTGCTTCTGATTTCATTAGTGTCCATCCTTCCCCATTGAATGATTTATAACTTCACACAGAATCCAGGTTAATATCCCAGCAGGTTTCTTAGCTAGTTTTCATTCCAGACGGTCAACTCCAGGTTTTGTGTTTGCATAAATTTGGTGTAACAGCTCAGAAATCTCGAGTTGGTTGGAGCATGGCAATGTTGAATGTTACTCATCTGGAGTTCTCTTTTCCAGATATGTAAAAACTTACCTGCTCCCAGACAAAGCTCGAATGGGCAAGAGGAAAACCTCAGTGAGGAAGAGAACGGTGAATCCCATTTACAACGAAGTGTTAAGAGTAAGAATATTTTTGACGAGTTTTATTACAGCACACCTGGGACTCACTCGCAATGCCAGGGTCTGATCCTTTAGAAGTGCTGAGCACTTACAAACCCCTATTGATTTCTGTCTGACTGGTGGGTACTCCTAGCCTCTCTGGATCTGGTCCTAGGGCTTGGTGTCCCCTACAACCCAGCCCTGGTCTAGGCAGGCCTATCTCGATGACTAAGGGTATGTCTACACTAGCCCCTTAGTTCGGTCTAGGGAGGCTAATGAGGGCAACTGAAATTGCAAATGAAGCGTGGGATTTAAATATCTCGCGTTTCATTAGCATGTTCCCAGCCAGTTGCCATTTTAGAAATTGACTAGCCCGAAGTAACTGCCCGCGTCTACACGCGGCAGTGAAATGGGATTCCGAATTAAAGCCCTAAATCGAATTAGCTGGTAAACCTCATTGCGGGGGAGGGAGGCGGAAGACGTGAGGATTTTTCAAAAATCAAAAAGGGAACACGATGCCGAAAAGTTTGGGAACTACTGCTCTAATCTTTTGTGGAAAAGCAGTGCCTCTATTGTTTGGGTTTCACTTTCAAGACTCTTAGGCTGTGTCTAGACTACATGCCTCTGTCGGCAGAGGCATGTAGATTAGACAGATCAGCAAAGGCAAATGAAGCCGCGATTTAAATGATCGCGGCTTCATTTACATTTACATGGCTGCCACGCTGAGCCGACAAACAGCTGATCAGCTGTTTGTCGGCTCGCTGCTAGTCTGGACGTTCCCCCTGTCGACATCAAAGCCCTTTGTCAGCAGCCCCGTTATTCCTCGTGGAATGAGGTTTACTGGGGCTGCCAACAAAGGGCTTTGATGTCGACAGGGGGAACGTCCAGACTAGCGGCGAGCCGACAAACAGCTGATCAGCTGTTTGTCGGCTCAGCGCGGCAGCCATGTATATGTAAATGAAGCCGCGATCATTTAAATCGTGGCTTCATTTACCTTTGCTGAACAAACAAATCTACATGCCTCTGCTGACAGAGGCATGTAGTGTAGACGTACCCTTAGTGAAAATAAGAGGCTACAAATGTATTTTAAACAAGTGCACCTCCCCAAAAAAGGTGAAGACTAGCTAAAATCTTTCTTAATCCCCAGAATCAGCGGGTTGAGATGTTGCCTGTCCTCATTACTTTAATCATGAGTCTCATGATAATGTGGTGAGGTTTTTTTTTTTTTTTTTTAAAGCCACAGCTGCTTGGAGGCCTGTGATAACCTGAGAATCTCTGCTTCCACTTAAAGCCCAAACAAACAAAAAACTAACATTGCTGGTGGTAGAGTAAAATTTGAAAATATAAATCCTAAAGCAGAAAGCCAATAAAAAGCCCCCAAATGTATTCTCATTTTAAAAAGCTTTTAAAAGGCTTTTAAAGCTTAAACACATGATTATTGGGAGGGCTGACTCATGATTTTTGAATGTTTAGAGTTGACAGAACTAAGATTGTGTTGGGATTGGGAGAAGGAGTGTAAGTGGATTTGGAGAGCCCCTATGATCTCTCTGCCTGAGCTATTTCCTCTATCCTGCACTGGCTACTATTCATAAAACAGAAATATGCAGCATTCACCACTATGATCTTACTGATGAGAGCTGTAAGGGTTATTTAAAAACTCCATGTCTTTTAAGAATTCTTATAAATGTGTTGGGTTATCCTTATAAAAAAGAATTCATGGTTTCCTTACATGCAGAAGAAGCCATTAGCAATGTCTGAATATAGACTATGAAGCAGCATCAGTCTGACATGAGATTTATAATTTTCCAAAAAAGGGGGCCAAGTCCTTCAAAATAAGCACAGACCAGGTGCCTTTTGGTTTGTTTTCTATAGTTTTTTTTGGGGGGAGGGGGGAGGAGGATGGAGGAGGACGGACTGTGACAGGTTATTACTTGCTGTTTACAATACTGAAAAATCAGCTTTATTGCCAAATTGTATTTAATATTCTAACAAAAGCAAAATTATTTTGAACAGCCCAACCCTCTCTTTCTCCCTTGTAGTACAGAATAGAAAAAATGGTGCTGCTGATCCAAAAATTGAATCTTTCTGTGTGGCACAATGACCCATTAGGACGAAACAGCTTCTTAGGAGAGATAGAAATAGACCTTGCTAGCTGGGATTGGAGCAACAAGAAACTCAACTGGTACACGCTGAAGCCACGGGTATGTCGGTCTCAGCTGGTTTCCTACTACATTTATTTATGATTGTGAGTTCCTGGTGAGTTTAAAGACAATGAGTAGGCCTGTGGCACCTTAGAGACTAACATAAATATGTGGAATCATGAGCTTTCTTGGGTAAAACACACTTTGTCAGTTGGGTTGGAGTTTAAAGTAATAGCTTAACAAAATGGCACAGAACCAATGCAAGGACATAGCTCTCCACCTGGAAATGGATCCTTTAAGGCCACAGAGAGGCATCCGTTCCAAGTTACTGCGATCTCTAACCTCTGCAGTAGGCTGTGAGCAGAAAAGCAAGGTAGCCAAGGCCCAAACAGAAATTGTCATGCGAAGTCAAAGGCAACTGCTTAAAATGGCACCTGGAAATGTCAGAAGCTGTCCAAGACAAAGGCAGAGCATCTGCTTTCTGAAAATCAAGACCCGTCAATGTGTCTTAAGCTGAAGTCCTAAAATCACAAGCCAGGTTGGGGACTTTGAGCTCTGACAGGCCAACAATAGGAGCAAAGCCTCAATGAAGAGCCTCCCCCTGAGACCTAGAGACTCTCTGTATGAGCATCTAGGGATACCTAGAATAGCCTTCCCCATGAATACCTAGGGACTCCCTGTATGAACATCCCCACTAATCTTAAATGCTGCTGCATGAATTGTGCTAATACCAGCGCATGTATCCTGTCTCTTTCTTTTTCAGAGCCTTTCTGCCAGTAACGGTGTGGATCATCGAGGAGTGATGAATCTGTCTATTAAATATGTCCCACCAGGAACTCTAGGTAAAATATATTTAATCCATTAAAGAAGAAAGATTTTCTATGCCTAGAGGGCATGCAGCTTGCAACCCAGTGTATTTTAGGCCTGGTGAGAAGGGTGGTAATCTCATTAGAGCAAGAGATGGTCTTTGTGATCAGCACAAATGAAGAACTGCAGGTGCTTTGCACTTCAATCTGCAGGTTGTGTCTGGGTTTGTGCTTTAATCAACCCTTTGCTGTTCATTGCTCAGCTCTGAGAGAGGCAGAAGCTTGGTCTCCCTCCCCCAGTGCACTCGGCCCATTGCTTTAAGACAGCAATGCTGGCAAGTTCTAAATGGAGCCCTGTTAGACTGACTCAACCATGGCAGCTGGGAGCTGCAACATGGAGTATTTCAGCAGGAAGGGGTAGAGACTCACTGGCACGGGAATCCAGCCCCTTTCCCTCCATCCACTCCCCACCCCAACTGAAGCCAGGTGCAAAGCTAAAGCACGCAGGTCAGCAGCAGCCACCACCCCAGGGGCGTGGGGCCAACAGTGGCTGGCACCTCAGGGTGCTGCAGCTCCACTTACACCCCTAGTTCCTGTGCCTATGTGTGGAGTTGGAAATGGGAATCCTTCTCTGTTAGTCTTGGGTAGAGATGAACTCCCAGGACAGGAGCCCTTGCAGGCTGAAACTGGGCAGTGGCTCTGGGAAAACATTCATTAGCCAGGGGACTACTTTCTGCTTGGATCGCTGATAGGGTCCAAAGGTAATGTCCCCCTCAAAGGGGAAACAAAGGGTCTGAGTGGGCAAGAGGGCAGCAGCCAGTTTAGGATGAAATGAGCAGAAAGGAGGATCTACTGTGCCCTAGTACTCTGTTGATGTCTCCCCTCAATAATGCAGAAGGATCTCCTCTCCTGCTGTCTCACATGTTCTAGAGTGCTTGTCCCTGAGCACGCTTCCGTTACTGTCTCCACCTCCCAAGCTGCCACTCAGCCAGACTGTCCTGATGAAATGGCTTTTCGGCAGGGGTGGGAGAGGGGGAATAACACCTTCTGTTGGCCCGTGTGAGGAAGTGCTGTGTCCAGTGTCTCCTAGTAAGGAGCATTTCATTGGAACAAACTGATAAGCAGCTGTGCACCAGCACAGCTGGTATCTAGATGTTCTGTGTCGTGGGAAGTAAGAGAAAAAGTTGGGCCCTGGATCTACACCTCCACACTTAAGTGAAGGAGGCTGCACTCTGCTTGCTGACTGCTATTAGGACTTGATTAAAAACAATTTTATTTTCTGAAATGGCAGGTCCAAAGAATCCCTCATCTGGGGAAGTTCATATCTGGGTCAAAGACAGCAAGGACCTCCCACAGTTGCGCCCATCTGGAGTTGACTCCTTTGTGAAATGGTACGTCTATGAACTTTTTCTCGTATGTCAAAGTGGGGAAGATCTTGGCTCAGATGCAGGGCTCACAGACCTCCAAAAGGACACTTTCTGGAGGATGTGAGTGTCGTCTTCTAATGGGGGGTCTCATCTAGCGGTGCATCAGTTCTTGGCACTATAAATAGCCTCCGGGCACCTCAGGTGCAGTTCCCTGTTCTCTAGGATCATCTGGAGTGAATTGCCTTTTGTTGTAGGCCAAATACAAAAGTTTGTATTCTGGCAAATGCTCACAGAAATCAGCGGGAGTTTTGCTTAACTAAGAACTACCGTATTTTCCGGCATATAAGGCGACTGGGCATATAAGACGACCCCCTAATTTTTTAGTTAAAAGATAGGGTTTCGTCTTATACCCCAGCGCCCCTCCGCCTCCTTTACTCCTGGTGTCCCTGGTCTGCTGGAGACGGTCCCCAGCAGACCAGAGGCACCGGGAGCAAAGCCGCAGCAGCGGCGGGGTCCCGCGCCTCTGAGGCTTTGCCAGAGCTTTGCTCCCGGTGCCTCTGGTCTGCTGGGGACCGTCTCCAGCAGACCAGGGACACCGGGAGCAAAGCCTCTGAGGATGCCCCGGCAGCGGGACAGCCCCAGCGCGCCAGGGCTGCCCCGCCGCCGGAGCCCCTCCGCGGCTTTGCAAAGCCTCGGGGGAAGCCGGCGGCGGGGCATCCCAGGCGCTCCTGAGCTTCCCCGCCGCCGGAGCCCCTCCGCGGCTTTGCAAAGCCTCGGGGGAAGCTGGCGGCGGGGCATCCCAGGTGCGCCTGAGCTGCCCCGCCGCCGGAGCCCCTCCGCGGCTTTGCAAAGCCTCGGGGGAAGCCGGCGGCGGGGCATCCCAGGCGCTCCTGAGCTTCCCCGCCGCCGGAGCCCCTCCGCGGCTTTGCAAAGCCTCGGGGGAAGCCGGCGGCGAGGCATCCCAGGCGCGCCTGAGCTGCCCCGCCGCCGGAGCCCCTCCGCGGTGGGATGCCCCGCCGCCGGCTTCCCCCGAGGCTTTGCAAAGCCACATACCCGGCGTATAAGAGGACCCCCGATTTTGGGGGGATGTTTTTTAACATCAAAAGTCGTCTTATACGCCGGAAAATACAGTAAGTAAAAATGGAGGGAGGGCCTCTGGGTCTGACCTTGTGTGTTCAGTCAAAATTGAGAATTTCCTGTATCAAAGGACATGTGCATGCATGTGCACGCACATGCAGCACGGGGGGGGGGGGACGAGAGGTTTGTTGTAGTTTTATAAAAGCAGCTCAAGTGGGGATGAGAGACACAAAGTGAGCTATTACTGGTGCTTGTCAACATCCAGCAACGATAGGGTGTCTGTGCTATGGGAAACACCCAAATGCTAGACTGTGTACATGTGTGCAAAGCACACAGCTCTCTTTTGTAGCGTTGGTAAATGTACAAACCATACATCAAAACCATGAGTGTCTGTCTGGCCCCTGGGTTGGTCTGTCTTTTTATTATTCGTACATGCTCACTCAGAATTATAGGTCTTGAGGCCATAGTTGCAACCTAAAATAATAGGATCCTAATTAGAGAATTAGTGTTCCTTTTGCTTTTCATTTGAAGTGACATATTTTCAGTCCCTGCCAGTAGCTGTCAGCAGAGGATAAATAGTATAAAAATTTGATATGCAGTTAAATGGCACACTTCTCTTCAGTTGCGGAACCTCCCACCTAAAGAAATCAATGGATATTGACAAGACCGAGGGATTTATGTGCTTAAGGAACTTTCTTTAATCCAAAAGCAAAGGAACCTCTGGGCTTCAACATTGTTTAATGGAGTGGTGTGAGAGTGAGAGAGATTGGGTGTTGATCCATATTTATATATAGTAGAGATGGGCCCCAATGCTTAAAGTTTGGATCCAGGTTTTGTCCTCGCCAGAGTCCTCTGTGTATGATGTGGGATATTGGTTCTGCCTATTCCACAGAACATTGGTTTAAAAAAACCCGAAGTGATATACAGACATTCAAAATCATTTTCAAAATGGAATTATTTTCATTTCATTATTACACATTATTATACATTTGTCAGAGGTGTGTGGATTTGTTTCTCTTTTTAAGAAAAGGTGCCATTGAAAATTCTTTCTTTAAACTACTTGAAGTAGTTTTTTTAAAAAATCCCTCTGTAAAAAAGGTGCAGAATATTATGGAAAAAAAAGTGTATTTCACTATATATATATATTTTTTTTCTTCTTTCCAATTTGCTTTTTGCTATGGTGCAAATATTGAAAAATGTTTACAAAATGATTTTTTTGAAAGTTTACGGTATTTAGAAAATACAAAAAAAGTGGATAAAATTTTATCAAAACATCTGGGTTGGTTTGTTTGGTTTTTTTCCTCATGGAATCATGTTGGATTGTGTCGGCTGAATGTGAGCTTCCAGTGCAATTCTGTGGCCGACAAGGTTAAAGTGATTCTTGCATGTATAAAAGGAAATGTAGAGTAGGAGTAGAGATGTTATACTGACCTATGTATTTGGTACTGGTGCAAGCTGTACTGGAATGCTGCATCAGTTCTGGTGTCTACATTTTAGGAAAGATGTTGAAAAACTGCAGAGAGTTAAGAGAAGAACCCTGAGAATGATTTAAAGGATTAGAAAATATGCCTTCTAGTGAAAAATTCAAGGAGCTCAGTCTATTTAGCTTAATAAAGAGAAGACTAATAGGCGACTTGATTATAGACTAGATACTTTGATGAGGAACAGAAATTTGATAATCGAGGGCTTTTCAGTCTAATAAGATCAACAGCTGGAAGTTGAAGCTACAAAAATTTAGACTAGACGTAAGTGGTTTCTTTTTTTGTTTAACAGCGAAGGTAGCTAACTATTGGAACAATCCAATAAAGGCTGTGATGGATTCTATGCCACTGGTAACTTACGAATTATGATGATGGGTTTTTTTTTTTTTTCCAAAAGTTCTAGGTCTATGCTCCATTTCAAACGCAACTGTGGGCTTTGAAAAAGTTCTCTGACCTGCATTAGAGGAGACAACTTAAACAAAGAATAGTTCTGCAGCACCTTAGAGACTAACAAAATATGTAGATGGTCTCATGAGCTTTCATGGGCACAGCCCACTTCTTCAGATGAATTAGAGAGGAGGTTAGGCTAGATAATCACTGTGGTCCCCACTCTAAGCTTCATAAACCACAATTCTACTTGTCTAAAACACTGTCTGCTTTTCAGATTTGAACCATTTTATGAGAAAAAGAGCATTTTTTAACATTTCCCTTCAAATAGTTCTGACAAGATCTAGTCTATGGGCCAGGGTTACAGTTCAGGTCAGTTGTAGCCCAGGAATAGGACGAGTGTTGGGACATGCAGTGAGCCCAGATAAGTTTGGAATTAGGGCTGATAGTAGGGATGTGAAAGTGTAACCATGTACACAGGGAGCCTGGGATCATTGGTTAACCGTCATGGTTACACACAGGCTCCTGGTACATGTAGAGAGCTGGCTTAAAAGCATCTACACCCTGCATGCACCTACTCCTGGGGAGTGCCTCCCCCTCTCCCCCCGCCCTGTGCTGCTGCCTCTATCAGAGTGCAGGTCGGGGGAGGAGGGGACAGGTGGGAAGTTAAACTCTCTGCATGCACTGGCTCCTACCTCCTTCCCGCCCTCTGCACTGCTGCCTCTGATACAGAGGCAGCACAATAGGAGGCGGGGAGCAGGAGGCAGCTCCCTGAGAGCCAGTATGCACCGGGGGTCTTTAAAGAAAGACTTTGGGGAGGGAAAACTGGCTACTCTAGTGAGCTTCATCCTCATGCCAGCCACCCCATCTCCTGGGACTCTTGATCTCTTTTATCTTACTACTAAGAAATATCTTAACCAGATTGGGTCAGACAGATGGAGAAAAATGACATTGCACTCTCCGCTGATTTAAACTAAATCCTGAATACCAACTGGGACCTGAGACTTTGTGTGTATAGGGTTGCGGGGGTTTTTTAAATTTCTAGTCTCCTTTTTCCTTCTGTCTGGTAAAACATTGGCTTAACCAAGACTATATATTTTGCAACACTGCTGAAAGCTCAGAGTGACCAGAGAGAGGCAGCTGAAAACAATGCCTTAAACATCCTGATGATTATACAAGTTTGCTATTCTCAAAGTGGCTAAGACAAGACCGTGGTGGTTGGTGTGTGTGTGGCTGTGGCTTTTTTTTTTTGTTTGGTTGGGGTTTTTTTTGTGCCTGTGTTTTTTTCAGCCATGAGGTTGCAAGAGTCAATGCCAAAATAGAAGCTACATTTTCTCTCTGTGCTGGTCTTTTTGCTTCTCTTCTTTTTGCCTGCATCTTCTTTTTTGCCTTATAGGAAATGGGATCAGACTTAACAACAGCAATGACTACTTCAGCCTGTCTCTGCTAACTTCTCTTTTCCTCAGAAAGGACAGTTACCATCTTTCATAGAGACTATCAGATCAGGGGGATATTCCCCAAAGGGAACAAAGGACATTGTTTAAATGAAATCCTTGTTTAATACTTTATATTTCAAAGGCTTTAACTGTTTTTTCATCTTTTCTGTATCTCTAATACATTATTTTAAAGGATTTTTAAAGGTTTGTTTGCTGTGATACTAACCAGGCTAAGGTCTTTCTATGCCAGCCTCCAAACCTTGTTTAATGCTGGACCATGGTGACAAGGTCTTGTTCACACCTTTGACCTTTTGGGCTCATACCTTCTATGTAAATGAATACAGCAAGGCCCTGGGCTAGGAATCGGAGTGAGGCTTTTGCCTGACCACATTAACCCTGGTCTCACTCCCCCTAACACCACACCAACATTTAGGATTGCACCCACTAAGACTCTCTGGGCTCAGGGTGGGATTGGGGCTAGCATAGGGCCCCCGGCTCAGATTAGGGTTGGGGCTGGTTAGTCTCACTAGCCTAGGGCAAGGACTAGGGACTGTATTGCCCACTGAGCCAGGGTTGGAGCTAGTAGGGCTTGCCAGGCGTAGGTCTAAATTAGGGCCGTTGGACTAAGGTCTGAATTAGGGCTGGACTGTAGGAGGTCAGTGTTCTACCGCTGTGGTTGTGGCTGGAAGAGGGCCTAGCCTAGGAGAGAGCTGTGGCCAATGGGGGTCTTCTGACCAGGGCTAAGGTTGGTGCTTATAGGTTTCACTGAGCTAGGTATAAGTTGGGGCCAGTACATGTTTTTGCGTTTGGTTGAGGCCAGTAATCGTGCCAATCCTACCATTGGATGCATTTCTTGTAGGACTCACCAGGCTTGTGTTCGGGTTGGATCCTGTAGAATTTCAGTCGTGTTTACAATCGTGGTGAGATGTGGTCCAGAATTACTACTAGGATTGGCGTGGGCTTATTGTTAGTTATGATTGCAGTTGGGTTCTTGTGCCAATTTCTGGTGAAGACATTGTTTATTTAATAAACAGTCAAATATATTTTGTACATAATAAATGAAAATGACTAATTTGATAAATACTCGCCAAAACTTTGCCACACTTTAAAACAGAGAAAATTCTTCAGGAAGATTTTTTACTTTTAAAGTGGACTCTTATGGCTAATAGTTTCTCATCTGAAACTTTTGACTATTCTAATGTCTCTAGAGCCTAGTTGTTAAACTGAGACCAGATTTCCCTTAAGTTCACAATTGAGTCTGTGGACCCAGGAATTTGGTTTGGTCCCATCCTTACCAAAGAAAACAGAAAATAGATTAAAACTTTGTTTAACTCTGATATTTTTTTTTCTTCTCTCTAAGCTATGTGCTTCCAGACACCAGTAAGAAGAGTTACCAAAAGACCCGAGTTATCAAAAGAGACCCAAACCCTGTTTTTAATCACACCATTGTGTATGATGGGTTCCACACAGAAGATCTGAAAGATGCCTGTGTTGAGCTGACTGTATGGGATCATGAAAAACTAACCAATCACTTCCTTGGCGGGATCAGGCTGGGCCTGGGGACAGGTAATTGCATCGTTATTTGAGTCAGTAGTTTTTCTTCAAACTAAATTGTATTAAATATTGTCACTCCTTTACTGAGCCATAAATCATGATGGGGCCTTCCCAGGTGGCTTTGTTGAAGGAGATGTGCGTTGCAGGGAATGTGGGCGTGTTCTACGTGTAACTTTGGTTTCCATGCACACACCACTCCAGGGCAGAGGTGGTCACAAATGGCACGCTGACAAACCTCTCTTTCAGGAACCTCAGCACTGTCCCTCCCAGTGCTTCCACGGGCTAACGTGGGATGGATCCTGCCCCAGGAAGGCAGGGAGAGGGGCTCAGCGGGTTGGCTCCAAAAGGGACCAGGAAAAGCCCTTGTGGGGAATCAGAGGTGCTCTCAGAGAAAAGAGGGAATTGGAGAGCAGGGGGAGGAGGAGAAGCAGGTGGCAATGCCTGGAACAGAGCATCAAGCCCACCCAACCCAGCAAGACAGGAGTCATTTCAGCTGGGAAAGTGGAGTTAGAGGTGAAAGCAGGACAAAACCCGGGACTGTTGGGAGATCTGCAACAATACCTGGATCCTAGGAAGGAATTCCACCCCCAGAACTGGCTCTAGTTTGAGAGAGAATACATCACAAACAATGCATAACTTCTTCCTCACCTGAGTAGTGCTTGCAGTGGGTATCCTAGGCAGCTGCAGTCCCACCCACACTCCTCCCCCAGTCCTCTTTCTGCTCTGCAGGTGGTCGGCTCTTCTGTGCCCGTTAGAGCCATGCTGCCCGGCCTCCTGGTGCTCTGCGGTTGAGGGGGAGGCTAGCCTGGGGCAGGACACAGCAGCAATAGTGGAGTATGCTGGGATCTGGCAGGCTCAGAAGGGTTAGGGCCTCCGATGGAAGGGCCAGGACTCTGTAAACCAGCAAGTGGTTCACCCACTGCCCATGGTGTTTGCAGTTAAGAAAACGAACTTGTGTATCAGCACCACCTGGTAGCTCCCTCTCTAACAATACATTGAAGTTTACAAGTAATACCAATAATGAATACCTTACAGTGGCAACGTGGATCCTAAACAGACCAGGTAGACAAAGGGTAAGAATAGCCATACTTGGTCAGAACAAAGGTCCATCTAGCCCAGTATCCTGTCTTCCAAGAGTGCCCAATGCCAGGCGCTTCAGAGGGAAAGAACAGAAGAGGTAATCAAATGATTCAGTCCCTGTCACCCATTCCCAACTTCTGGCAAACAGGCTAGACACACCATCCCTGCCTATGCTATACAATAGCCACTGATGGACCTGTCCTCAATGCGTTTATCTAGTTATTTTTTGGACACTGTTCTAGTCTTGGCCTTAACAAGGCTACATAGCTATAGATATCCATGTTTCTGTGCCAAGATTATATGGAGGTCCGTTAGAATTTCTGTTTTGCTGTCCTTCACTTGGATAATTTTTCATTGTGGCATCTTCGCTTCCATTCCAGTCCTATTTCCCCCTTCCCTCCCTTTCATGACAAGATTTTCATAGAATAGGTAGGGGTGGCCAATCTGCGGCTCGCGAGCTGCATGCGGCTCTTCACTGCAAAAAGTGCAGCTTGCGAAGACACCCCTGCGCCCCCACAAAGGGCCCCCAGCGCTGGTGCTCACCGAGTGCAGGGGAGCCACCTGGCGTGGTGAAGCAAGATGGTGCCAGCCAATGGGAGCCTGATGTGGTCAAAAAGCCAAACCGGAAGCATGTTTTGTTTTTGTTTTTTGCTCGACCAAACGCGATGGCTCAGGCTATTTTTCTTTTTCCTCGACAACTTTTTTCCCTCAGCTCTTTGCTCCATTTCCACAGGCTCTTTGCCTGTATCTGATTGGCCACCCTATCATAGAATCATAGAAATGAATTGCTGGACAGGACCTTGAGAGGCCATCAGTCCAGCCCCCTGTCCTGAGGCAGGACCAAATAGCCTTAGACCATCTCTGACAGGTGTTTGTCCAACAGGTTCTAAAAAACTTCCACTGGTAGGGATTCTACAGTCTCTCTTGGAAGTGTATACCAGAGCAGCTACTGTTACCATTAGAAAGTTTTCTCCTCTACTATCTAACCTTCATCTTCCTTGCTGCAGGTTAAGCCCACTACTTCTTGTCCCACCTTCAGTGGACATGGAGAATAACTGATCACTGTCCTCTGTATAACCACCCTTCAAATTTTTGAAGACTGTGATCAGATCCCCGCCCAATCTTTCCTCAAGACTAAATATTCCTAATTTTTTTTAAAAAAAAAACCTTTCCTCATAGATCAGTTTTTCTAACTTTTTATCGTGTTTGTTGCTTTCTTCTGGATTCTTTCTTATTTGTCCACATCTTTCTTAACGTGTGGTTCCCAGAACGGGTCATAGGACTACAGCTGAGGAATTGCTAGTGCCATGTTGATCAGGACAATTACCTCTTGAATTTTATATATGACAACCCTGTTTGTATGCCCCACAATGGCATTAGCCTTTTTGCAACTTCATTACAAGGTTGGCTCCTATTCAGTTTGTGATCCTCTATCATCCCCAGATCCTTTTCAGCAGCACTACCAGCTAGCACTTAATCCCCATTTGTAATTGTGCGTTTGTGTGGGAGGGGAGTTTCCTTCCTAAGTAAACAGCTTTACAGTTTTCTTTATTGAACTTAATTCTGTTGATTTCAGTCAATTTTTCTAATTTGTCAAGGTAATTTTGAATTCTAATCCTGTTCTCCAAAGGGCTTGCGGCTCTTCACAGCTTGGTGCCATCTGCATATTTTATAAGCATACTCTCCGTGCCATTATTCAAGTCATCTTGCCTTTAACACAAATAGCTGACCTAAAAATGTTGCCTTCTAATGCCGAGATAATAATCCACATTAGTGATGCTAAAGAAGTGAATTCCATTCTGGTGAAATCTGGTCTGTGCCTTTTTTCTTGTACTGTTCATTGTGGGCTAGTTTGTGGCATCTCCCACATTTAGCCGTTAAGGGGCAGATTGAACCAACAGTGCCATAAGTATAACTCACAATGTAGAAAAATACAGAACTCTAATCTGCATATTTATTATTAGACCAGGAAATTGTTATAGGAGATCTGCGCTGAGGAAAAAGGCCGATGAAATTTTAATGGATTATAATACAGGATGAACAATCCCTGGAGGTTGTTTGGAAAACATTTGTAGCATCTGGAAGATCTTCCTCTCAGACCTACTTAACAGTGTGGGACTTGCCAGCACACTCTGTTTTCTCTCTCCTACCATGTCACCAAGAGTTGTTATGAAGTTCCCAAGTGTGAAATAGCATCTACAACAAGCTAATAAATAAGATATAAAAATATCACATTCAGGATTCGTTGTTGTGGATAGGACATGGTCCAGACTGAGACATTTATCTGGTTAGCGATGTTATAGAGTCATAGAAATATAGGGCTGAAAGAAACCTCGAGAGGTCATCTAGTCCGTTCCTCCCTCCCCCAAACCTGAGGCAGGACAAATCTATTTAGACCATCCTGACAGCCATTTATTAGATTCCACAATCTCCCTTGATAACCTCTTCTAGTATTTAACTGTCTTTACAGTTGTAGCATTCATCTCAATATCTAACCTAAATCTCCCTTGCTGCAGATTAAGCCATCATGTCCTACCTTCAGTGGGCATGGAGAATAATTGATCACCATCCTCTTTATAACCATCTTTGACATATTTGAAGATGGTTATCTGGTCCCCTCTCAATGGTGTTGTCTCAAGACTAAATATGCCCAGCTTTTTAACCTTTCTTCAGAGGTCAGGTTTTCTAAACCTTTTATCATTTTTGTTGCTCTCCACTTGATGCTCTCCAGTTTGTCCATATCTCTCTAAAAGTATGGCTCCGAGAACTGGAAAGAGTATTCCACAGGCCTCATAATTACCTCCTGTGTGTCTCATAACAACTGTTGAATATCCCTTTTTGTCCTATCATCAGAGGTTAAGGAGAATAATTTTTCTCCCTCCTCCTTGTAACAAACTTTTAGGTACTTGAAGACTGTTATCTCCCCTCTGTCTTCTGTTTCCTAGTTTTTTCAATCTTCCCTCCATAGATCATGTTTTCTTGAGCTTTAATCATTTTGTTGCTCCTCTTTGGATTATTCCACTTTATCTACATCTTTCCTGAAATGAAACACCCAGACACTACTCCGGTTAAGGCCTAATCGGCGTGGAGTGGAGCAGGAGAATTACTTCTTGTTTCTCACTTACAGCACGTCTGCTAATACATCCCAGAATGATGTATGCTTTTTTGCAATCATCTCTCACTGTTGTCTTATATTTAGGTTATGGTTCTCTATGACCCGCAAATCCCTTTCCCCATTACTCCATCCTAGGCTGTCATTTCCCATTTTGTATATGTGCAGCTGATTTGTTCCTTCCTAAGTGGAGTACTCTGCATTTTTTCTTATTGAATTTCATCCTGTTTACCTCAGACCATTTCTCTAGTTTTTCCAGGTAATTTTTAATTATAATCCTATTCTCCAAAGCACTTGCAACCCCTCCCAGCTTGGTATCATCTGAAAACTCAATAGGTATTCTCTGTATGCCATTATCTAAATCACTGATAAAAACATTGACTAGAAGTGGACCCAGAACTGATACCTGTGGAACCCCACTCATTATGCCTTTGCAACATGACTGTGCACCATTGATAATGACTCTTTTTCCAACTGTTATCCAACCAGTTATGCACTGACCTTATAGTAGCTCCATCTAGGTTGCATTTCCTTACTTTGTTATGAGAAGGTCATTTTGAGACTTTATCAACAGCCTCATTAAAGTCTAGATAGATCATCTGTCCCCCTAGCCACAAGGCTTATTACCCATCAAAAAAGCTATCGGGTTGGTTTGACATGATTTGTTCTTGACAAATCCATGCTGACTGTTACTTTATCTTCTAGAAGATGCTGCAAACTGATTGCTTAGTTGTTTGCTCCATTATTTTTCCCAGGACCGAAGTTAAGCTGACTGGTCTGTAATTCCCTGGCTTGTTCTTATTTCCATTTTCATAGATGGGCATTATATTTGCCCTTTTTCAGTCCTTTGGAATCTCTCTCATCTTCTATGACTGTTCAAATATGATAGCTAATAGCTCATATCTCCTTAGCTCCTTGAGTATTCCAGGATGCATTTCATCAGGCCCTGGTGACTTGAAGACATCTAACTTATATAAGTAATTTTTTGTCTAAGTAATTTTTAATTCCTTCTTTTTCTATTTTAACTTCTGACTTTTCACTGGCATTCACCCAACAGTCACCACCAACCTTGGTAGAAACTGAAACACAGAAGTCATTATGCACTTCCTGCCATTTTCACATTTTCATTTATTGCTTTTACCTAGTTATTGAGTAAATGACCTTACCTATCTTTGGTCCTTCTCTTGTTTCTGATGTAATTATCATCATTTCACTAGTGCTTCCAAGGTAGACACGATGTGGGTTTTGGATATAAAACTGACAAAAAACAAAGAAACCACCTCCCCTCCCCACAAGCTCACAACAAGTTCCTTTTTAAAAACGACAGAAGTCAGGCCTACACACACAAATATAAAAAGCAAGAAAGGGCACAAAGCCAGTATCATTTTCCTTTGTAGGTTACGATCTAAGGAGCGTCTGACTTTGGGCATTTAAATTGACTTAGGCCTCACATTCATGGTCTCAGGAATCGAATGCTAAGTGTTTATGGTGCTCAACGCTCCTCAGGAATAGACCCCTTCGATGCAGGACTAGTTCACATTTAAATATTCTTGTATGTAATAGAAATGTCTTCTGCAGCGCTGACCATTATCACCTCCTCCTTGTTCTTTCTAAGGCACTAGCTATGGTATCCCGGTGGATTGGATGGACTCCACACAGGAGGAAGTGGCCTTTTGGCAGGAAATGATGTCGGCCTCCAACGAATGGATTGAAGGATCGCTCCCACTGCGTTCGCTGGCTGGGCGGAGGAAACTGAAATGAAAGTTACACAATTAAAACTGAGCATATTCATTAGAAATGGGGAGCTCCCCAAGACGAAGAGATGGAGCGCTTCCCCTACCCACGCAGATGTATGGTTAACTGATAATGATTGGATTTTGCTTTAAAGATGTTAAGTGCTACATGGTGTTAATCCCCCAGTAAGAGGGTTTAGAAGATGCTTAACTGAAGCTATACTTGATCTTAGCAAGAGGCCAAGAACGAACACTGGTTACTTTGGCTGATCATTTATATAGTCTCTTAGATTTCATTACACTCTGAATACATTGGCAGGATAAAGGAGGTGTGAGTATTTTTTTTAATACAGGATTATTTTGTTACTGGATTTTTGTGCTGTTCTGTGCAGGAAGACCTTTGTAATAAAGCAGCAGCTCGGTATTCTGCATATTCCCTTTGAAGTGGTACACGTTGTACTGGATGGAGGATTGCAAGCATCATCTCAGAATGGGAGCTTTCCATCTGTTACTTGTCATAATGCAGCTAAGGCTCAGAGGAAAAACCCACTTTGATTGCTTTGAGATCCAAGGTGAACCTGCAAAAAGAGAGGACTATTTGGAACAGACAATATAGCAACATGACTAGGGTATCAGAAGAGAATTCAATACATTTTATTCCATGCCCCTTTTATTTGGAATAGAGAAGTAACGGTCTTGCAGCTAATGTATCAGCCCGGGATTCTGTAGATACAGGTACTATTCCCAACCCTGCCACAGACTTCCTCAGTGACCTTTTGCAAGTTACATAATTAAAGAAAAATTGCAGCAGGATATAAATTTGTTTGCATTTATTTGGCCAAATATAAAATATGATTAAATCTCTGCTGGGCCAGATTGGTTCTTTCAACTCTGTTGTGTATAAAACACTATGAAATTATGTACATCAGCAAGCAGCCTTGTCAGTTTGATGAAATGTATCAAGAGCCACACAACAAGGAGATTTTGTGGAGGGAGATTTTTGGAACAGATGTGAGAGGCAAGTGCTCCATGGTCATAAAAACTGAACCAAAGTTACAGCAAGTTACATAGTAAAAAGTACTGGAGAAATCTCCCACTGCTCCGTGTACCTCTGGCTGCTACTTTTAAGTTACTTTCTCTCAACTGATATCAATAAGTTGCAGTCTGTTTTGGAACTGTTGTTAAATACAAATTTTCAGGGATTTTGCATCTGCCCAGTGCCCAATAGTGAGGATTTTTGCAACCTTTTAAAAATGTGTCTTTGTAATTTGCTTTTTTAAATGTACATATTCTGATTTAAACAGAATGATTTCCCTTTGGAACCAAATGATCTCTTTATACCCATCATTAGTATGGCCTGAGTAACCAAATATATACAAAATAAAATAGAGGTAATGCACATTAAACAAAATCATTCCTGCCTCGTCCAGAGTGGTAACTCTTGGAGAAATTTCTTCTTTAGTTGTCTGACCTTTAAAAGTAATCTGCATAAGGCTGAGTAGAGCTGATTGTGAAATGGGAGTCGTGGGCGGAAAATCATGAAAACATTTCAAGTTTGTTTTCCTTTTGAAAGATTCAAAACTGATTTTTCAGAAGGGCTTGGAGGGGTTGTGAATTTTTTTAATTGTTTTCCAAAACAGCTGTCTTAAATTACCCAAAAGTAAATTATAGAGAATATTTTTAATAAGATCAAAGCACTTTTTTCATGAACCTTGAGAAGTTAAGTTGTCAGTAGCTTTTTCATTAAAAAAATGTTTTAGTAAAATTGTATATTATTTTTTGACAAATGCTAGACAAATTTTAACTGACTGTAGTGTTGATGGACTAAGCAATAATCCATAAGAACGAGGTCAGATGAAAGGAGAGATTTATTGTATGAGTGCCAATCTGCCTCAGTTCACTCTCAAAAATTACCCATTTACTGCCTCCGTGAAGTGTGTATCAAAGGAGCTAGATTGGCACGATGGTTTGGATTTGCTAAGTTGAAAATCTTAACTTTATTGCTGTGTGTAATCTTATTGGTTTCAATGGTGTTATTCAGAGTGGATTCTGATACTTTTACATGAAGTTATGCTTTACTCCATGGATAGAGCCATCAAAGTTGAAAGAATTACTCATTGGATGAGGTGCCAGGTAAGGGTATGAAAATCTGGTCCATAATGTACTGACTTTGTGCTTACATAGGACTGGATTCTTTCTTTTACTGTTGACTAGTACCTTACTCTGTGAGTGGTCCCACTGACTTCTATGGAACCGTTTATGGAGTGAAGTGCTATTTATTGTGAATAATAGTATCATCGTTTTCACCCATAATAGAAACACACATTCATTTCTTTCACTGTTTTACAGTGTTTGTACATTTGTAGTGAATGTGCCAGAACAGCTGTTTATACAAACAAAAAGTAATTTGAAAAGTTCATGTAAGTATTTATTACAAATTATTATTCGTTGCACACCTAAGTTCAGTTCTTTCCTAATATGGTGCCAATAAAGTGAAATAATTGTTAATGGGCCAAGTTTATCCCTGATGTCAAAGTTTAGATGAGTTTGGCCCAAGCTATGTATATTTTTGATCGTTTGTTTTTGTAAATTAAGCCCTGATTAATTTCAGAAACTTTTTGTATTAGCACATAAGAGTAAAAGATTATACCACCAACAATAGTAAATTAGTTGCATAGTACATTCATCATGTCATATCTGCTTCATTTAATAAACAGAAAGCACTTTATCAGTAAAAATGCGAGGCACTTTGGTCACGTGTCAGTGTCATACATAGGAGTGGACGAACCTATAGCAAATAAAACGTAATTGTCTATTGGTATGTGTTTTTTGTTTTTGGAATCTTCAAATTCTATCTGTAAGAGGAAAAGCATCTTGGTAAAGATTGAGAAGTCATTCTTCTGCTCTACTCTGTGCTGGTTAGGCCTCAGTTGGAGTATTGTGTCCAGTTCTGGGCACCACATTTCAAGGAAGATGTGGAGAAATTGGAAAGGGTACAGAGAAGAGCAACAAGAATGATTAAAGGTCTAGAGAACTTGAGCCATGAAGGAAGGCTGAAAGAATTGGGTTTGTTTAGTTTAGAAAAGAGAAGACTGAGGGGGTACATGATAGCCGTTTTCAGGTATCTAAAAGGGTATCATAAGGAGGAGGGAGAAAACTTGTTCATCTTGGCCTCTGAGGATAAAACAAGAAGCAATGTGCTTAAACAGCAGCATCGGAGGTTTAGGTTGGACATTAGGAAAAAGTTCTTAACTGTCGGGGTAGTCAAACACTGGAATAAATTGCCTAGGCAGGTTGTGGAATCCCCATCTCTGGAGATACTTAAGAGTAGGTTAGATAAATGTCTAGACCATCCCTGATAGACAGTATTTGGTCCTGCTATGAGGGCAGGGGACTGGACTCAATGACGTCTCAAGGTCCCTTCCTGACCTAGTGTTCTATGATTCTAATTTGATTTATTAGTTTTTTGTCTGATGCACTAAAACTCTCTTAAAGGAATAGGGATTTTTCTATGCATAATATATTTAGGGTCATAATTCCCTTGGATATAAGCATACAAGTTTGTTGAAGCCAGGGAGATCTTTGCATGCAGCTGAAACCAAAGTTATGGTCTATAGAGCTAGATCCTGCAACTACCAATCACTGTTGGTGCACAAGTAGGCCTACACGATTTGGCCTTTTTTAAAATGAAAAAGTTAATATTTTGACTAGCATGGGGCAAAATCTATTGGGAAAAACTTCCCATGACCATTCTTCCGCACTCAGGAATGCATGTGCTTTCTTTGTGCTCGTACCCCTTTCATATCTGCTTTTTGCTGATCTCTTGCACATGAATTTACAAGCAGGAATGTGTTTTGTTCAAGTAGAAAATTTTTAATTCACCAGTAGCAAGAAGTGCATAGGAAGCAGTTGCTCCTCTAGTCAGGAAACAGAATACCATGTGATTTTTGCGTCTAATCAGGCCTGCTCTGGTTATGTACCAAATAGTTGAAACAAACAGTTCATGAACAATCTTTGGACAAAGCAGCAGAAATAATTTGGTCAATAATCTTGAATGGTATCCAGGGAATCACTGTCTGTATTTGGGTAGTAAAAGTATTTGCCCCGCTCTATTCTTGACGAAGATACAGGCAGAAAAGCAAAGCTGAGGTTATGGTGAAATTTATAAGCTACGCAGAGAAATGTGAATAGACCCATAATCATAGAATCATAGAATAATAGGACTGGAAGGGACCTCGAGAGGTCATCGAGTCCAGCCCCCCGCCCTCAAGGCAGGATCAAGCTCCGTCTACACCATCCCTGACAGATGTCAATCTAACCTGTTCTTAAATATCTCCAGAGAGGGAGATTCCACCACCTCCCTTGGCAATTTATTCCAATATTTGACCACCCTGACAGTTAGGAATTTTTTAATTATAAATCTATAATAATATATAAATCTATGTCATAAGATGTGCTAAAAGAAGAAATACTGAATTGTGTGGGCTTGTTAAATAAACCAAAAGGAATGTGTAAAACTGAGAAACAAAATCATAAACCACCCTTTAGTTCTTGGTAAGTGTATAACTCCCTGCTCCCCAATGTATTTACATTTTTCCATCTCTAATGTGTTTGTTTCTCCAGGAGGATTTTCCCCTGTGTGTGTTGTTCATGGTGGCAGCCACAGTCAAGAAGCTTGTCAGCAAGCTACTGGGTAACTCATATTAAAATGTCCCACTAAGGAATATTTGCAAAGACATTGTAAGGGATGCCAAGTATCTGTTACATTGACCATAAGCCAGTGGGCATGAGGATCACCACAGCAGAGCAGCACCTATTCCTCTGTGGCTAGTTTCTCTTCTGAATACAGAAATTAAAGACAATTAATTCAATATTACTTAGATCTGGATGTTGTCCCTTTCCTACCTATGTTCAGGGCTGCTCTGATACAGGATTTTGACAATGAGCTTATTTCTGGATCTTATGCTGAGTAACTCCACTGAAGTTTACACCACCATGAAAGTGAGGTGAGATCAGGCCCAAGAAGGCAAAATCCTACTAAGTAATGGAATCCCTTCTGACAGAGATTCCTTCTGGTGCACTCTTACATGTCTACAGAGCAGCAGCCCATAGGTGCCTGGCCTGATGAAATTCATCCTAGGGTACTTAAGGAATTAAGTGAAGCAATCTTATCCCCTATAGCAATTACCTTTTTTAACACTTGGAGGTGGTAGATGACAAGAGAAGGGTCAATGTAGTACTTCTCTTGTACTTCTCTTTAAAAGAGGGAAACAAAGGACCTAGGAAATCATAGACTTCAATACTGGGAAAAGATACAAGAGCAAATTATTGAGCAACAAATTTGTAAGTAGCTAGAGAATGATAGGATTATAGGAAGACTCAACATGCTTTTACCTTCTTCCTCCCCCCTCCAAAAAAAAAAAACTCCCCTACTTGCCTTCATTTTTTTAACCAAGCTACTGGTTTAGTGGCTGGAGGAATGGAGTAGACTACGGCAACCAGAGATCATTCTTATGGTTGCTTTTTACAATCTTTTATTTCAGAAGAATGAAAAAGGAGAGAGGGGGGAAAAAAACCCTAATCTGGATTGATTTCCAGACAACTAAACTGTAGCAATTTTATACATATGGGGCTAGATACTGATATTTTACTATAAGAGCAGCACCACTGGTTTGAATGAGACATACACAGAAATGGCAATTTTCTTCCATATTCTGGGAGACTTTCTTAGGTTTGAGTATCTTTGGGGATACATTGTGCAATATTGCTATACAGCCACAGACCCGGAATGTATGTTACCTCTTCAGGGGAAGATGTAATGTGAAGTCTTAAAGTTCAGAGAAGAATGGGCTTTGATCACAATAAGCATAAAGACATTATAATCTTGATTTTTAGTTTTTAGGTTTTGATACATTCTCACTTGCCATTCCCATAAGGGAAATGTGGTCTAGATAAAAATAGTGTAAGATGAGTGCACAATTTATTGACCAAATGTACTCACAGACAAGTTCTCAATTGTTTACTGTCAGACTGAGGAGGTGTGATCCCTTAGGGGGTCAGTCCTGGCTCTATTTGTTTAATATGTTCAGTAATGACTGGAATAAGAGAGAGGAGAGAGTGCTATGTCTACATTACAGAGGTGTTTTTTTTTTTGTTGTAAAAACAGGCCTTTTTTCCCTACTTCAATTACATCCCCACTGCAATCGAAAGAACAGAGGTTTTTTTCCCCGACAGCGCTAATCTTCTTTCTATGAGGAAGAAGCCTTTTTCCGAAGGTGCTCTTTCAGGGAAAAAAGGCGAGTGTGGACAGGGAAGAGGGTTTTCTTTTGAAAGAAGAGGCCTCCAGGAAATAACACAGGTGCCCTGGTGGCCCCTCAGTCCAAAGTAATCACAGCTCTAGTTCCTGTTTCTGGCCCTGTTAAAGCTGCAGGCACCCTAGACAAGCCTTGTGGCAGGAAGCTGACCTCGGAGCAGCACCCTAACCAAGCGGCTCTGCCACAGGCATTGCCAACCTGTCCCAGCCTCAACCCCCTCAAGACTTTCCTGGCCCTCACAGGAAGCAGCCCCAGGGCTCCCAGGACCCACCCAGGGGAACCAAGAGTTGGGCACCCTCCTGGTCTAGAGCAGAGATTCTGTCGCTCCTTGAGCTGTGGGTGAGGAGGAGACACTCCAGGATCTCCATTCCAAGTGCCATAATGTGGACATTTATGGCCGGATGGCCAAGTCCCTGGCGGAGCGCGGACACCGACCCCGGACCTTGGAACAGGTCTGGAGTAAGGTCAAAGAGTTCCACCAGGGATACATGAGGGCCAGAGAGCACAGCTTGTGCTCCAGGGCAGGACCCCATACCTGCCCCTTCTACCAGGAGCTGCACCAAATCCTGGGGGGTGGGGAAAGCCGTTTCCCCAGCCGTTGCGGTGGACTCTGGCCTTGACACACCCATCGTCGCCTGGCTGGAGGTCACGGTGGAGGAAGAGGATCGCGACCAGGGACAGCACAAAGAGGAGGAGGCGGGCAACATGGCCACTGTCACGCTCCCCTTAGAGCCGGTTCCCGTGAGCCAGGACATCTCCCAGGCCTCTGATGCTGGGGAGGGATCTTCAGGTGAGTGCTCTCAATTTGTCACACACGCAGGGCGGGGGAGGTGGGCGCAGAGGGGAAGAGGTGCAAGCGTTGTTCGGCCTGGACATTGTACTGCAGTCCGTGCATGTGGAACCACGTGCAGCGTTCGTGTGTGCCACGCAGGCTCAGGGAGGCTGCACACGCGTCTGGCCGTGCGGGGGGGGACAACACCCTCTGACCACCTGCCATGGCTGGAAGCAGGCTAGCCACAAGAGTGCAGGCATGACCCCAGACACACCGAGGAGTGCCATGCACAGCACACGGGCATGCCTGCACGTGCAAGGCAGCACCCACTCCCATGGGCAATGCTGTGAGGTGCAGGTGTGTGTGCAGGTTCCAGGGAGGGTGAGGCTGCGCCCGGCTCTTCTGCCACTCAAGGTGGGATCCCACTGTGGTCGGACCCTTCCCTTGCCTGCTTGTCCGTGGGCTGGGGGAGGAGTGAAATGGGCAGCATAGCCCCCTGGGCACCTCAGGGCCCCTGTGAGGCAGGGCCTGCTGTGCAGGCCACACCTGGTCTTGCTCCTGGGACATCCCCCCCCACCTGGGGCCCAAGGACTGTTGGTTGCTGCTCACAGAGGAGGGGCACAGCCTCAGGGACAGTGTCTGCATGGATGACTGACCATCTCCCCCACTTTGTATTCTCCACAGCCGGGATTGAGGGGCGACCCACACCAACCAAGCCAGTCGCCAGACCCCAGGGGACCTGATGCGGCAGCATGTCAGCATCCTGCGCGACGTGCAGCCAATCCTGGCACAGAAGATCTGGGAGGACGCAGAGTGGTGGAACCGCGCATGGGACCAGCTTACGCAGCGTTGCGATAGCATGTGTGCCATCATGAGGGAAATGGCACAGCCAGCTGCCATCGCTGCTTCTGTCTACCACCCTCCTGCCCTCCCTGCTATGCCCATTCCCCCTCCCCCATCCCTCAAAGCGATGCTTCTGCTCCCTCCTCAAGCAATGCCCATGCCCCCTCCCCCTGCCATGCCTGACCCTGCTCCAGCCCCCCCCTCCTGTCCAGCCCCCTGTGGTCCCAGGACCCACCCAACCACATCCAGCTGCCCCCCATGCCACTCCAAGTCCCCCTCCCACTCCTGGTTATGAGCCTCCCCCCCCCCCCCCCCAAATTCCCTTTTTGTCTTTTACAAAAAAAATACAAAGTTGATTTTGTTCAAAACCAAACAGCGGGTGACTTTATTGAGGGATCAGGGAAGGGGTGAAGGGAGAGGTTGTGGTGGGAAAGGAATAGGGGAGCAAGCCAGAAGCCCCTAAGGAGGAGGCCCTAAGGAGAGTTACTGGAGTCCTTGAGAGAAACTCTCCCTCAGGGCCTCCTGGATCTGCACCCAAGCCTGATGTGCCTTGCGGGTGGCAGCTGACCGCGGCTGCTGGAAAGTTCACCCCCCCCCAGAAAGGCAACGTCCCTCTTCCTCTCCACAATGTTGTGGAGGACACATGCAGGGGCGGATATATGGCAGGGCGAACGGGGCGGCCATCCCAGGCCCCGTGCTTCAGAAAGCTGCGCATGCGCCGTGGCAAAGGGGGGGGGGGCGCGGAATTATGCTTCCCAGGGCCCTGCAAAACGGTCATCTGCACCTGGACACATGCCAACACCACCTCGGGGATGTTCTGCTCCCCCACATCCGGGCGGGTCAGGAGGCACCTGAAATTCGCCTTGAGGCAGTCGAAGGTGCACTACACCTGAATCCTGGCCTGGTTCAGGTGGACATTAAATTGGTTCCTGCTGGGGTCCAGGTGGCTGGTATAAGGCTTCATTAGCCACGGCATCAGGGGGTAGGCCATGTCTCTCACGATGCACAATGGTATCTGCATGCCCTCAACCGCAAAGTCCCAGCGGGAGAAGAATGTGCTCCTCTCCAGCTTTCCATAGAGACTGGAGTTCTGAAAAATCTGGGCATCATATTTCCTGCCTGACAACCCATCAAGAATGTCCATGAACTATCCACAGTGGTTGACCAGGGCCTGCAGCACCATAGAAAAGTAGCCCTTGTGGTTGATGTACTGAGCTGCTCCATGTTGAGGTGCGCAGATCGGGATGTGGGTCCCATCAATTGCTCCCCAGCAGTTTGGGCAGCAAATCTGTCCACGATTGTGGCCAGGTCTCCCAGGCAGATGACTCTCCGCAGCAGGATGGAGTTGATGGCCCTCACAACCTGCAGAAGGAGACAAACACACACACAAAAACAGAGAATGGGAGAGAGGGTGCCTGAGCTCTTGGGAGGTGCCTGTCCCCCCAAAAAACACCCTAGGAGCCACCCCCTATGAGGCCGCCTCTCCCTCCAGCAGCAGGGCTGTGTAAGGGCAGGATTGCATAATCCCCTGGGCATGGGGCTTCCCCCACATCTCCACTCCACCCCACACACCTCCCAACCCTCCCTTACCTGAGGGTCACCCTTTTCCAGGACCCTCTTCCCCCCCCCCCCCCTCCACAGGGACTGTAGCCTGAGAGAGCCTTACCTCCATGAGGAGGGCCCCAATGGTGGACTTCCCCACACCGAACTGGTTGCCTACAGACCAGTAGCTGTCTGGGGTGGTGAGCTTTCAGAGGGCAATTGCAACCCGCTTCTCCAGGGGGATGGTGGGTGTTGTGTCGTTGGAGGGCAGGGTTGAGCCAGGCACACAGCTCCATAAAGGTGGCCTTCCGCATGCAGAAATTTTGGAGCCATTGCTGGTCTTCCCACCACTCCATAACCAGCCGGTCTCACCAGTCGGAACTGGTGTCCAGCCTCCAGAAACGCCTCTCCACCGAGGGTTGCGGTGGCAAGGATGTTGCTCCTGTATCCAGGCAGAGGGTCCTCAGAATTAGCTTGGGGTCAAGCTCTTGCAGGACCAGGAAGGCAGCCGGCACAAAGTGCTGCAGAAACTGCAGCATGGCCGTGTGGGGCCATCACAAAGGGCAGCTCCAGCTCCAGCTCCATGGCACAAAGGAAAAAGCTGTGGCCTCCAAAAAAAGCTGGGCAACCACAGCATGCACTGCGAGAGCCTTGCTGTCCCTCAAAAAGGTAGCAAGCACACAGCAGAAGCAGAGAAACGGCTGTCCAGGGGCGTCCCTTTAAGCGTGTGTGTCTGCAAGGCTCCGGCACCAGCACTCGGAAGCAACTGGTGACCTAAAGCCCTGGCTGAAGCGGTTCCGGGTGGCCTTTTATGAGAGAGCGCGTCCAATCAGTCTGGATGCTACCTTTTGCAAAAGCAGATCACTTTTTCGATGCGCTTTGGCAGTGTGGATGCGTTCTTTCGGAAGAAGTTTTTTCGGAAGATCTCTTCTGGAAAAGCTTCTTCTGAAAGAAGCCTGCAGTCTAGAAATAGTCCCCGGAGTTGTAAACACTGGAGGGACAGGATTAGCACCCAAAACAACCTTGACACATTGGAGAACTGGTCTGATGGCAACAAACTGAAATTCAATAAAGCTCGTGTGTGTGTGGAGGGGAGAATTCAGTAATTCTATCAATGCGCTACTTGTGTTCTCATACACAGAGGTACTTCTCCCTTCTGCCAGTTCCCTCCCAAAGGAGCTATCCTGCAGGACTTGGGTTCCCCAGGGCTAGATTCATCCCACCCTACAATCGGACACGTGTGCACACATTAACAGAGCATGTCTGAGAGGACCAGGTTAATTACCACTTCCATGCTGATCCCTTACATGTCCCTGGACTCCGTAAGCTGGCTCCAGTAGCCCTTCCAGGCTGTCACACTCATATGCCCTAGGACTCAGCAGGCTGGGTCAAAACAGCATTTTCAAGCTCCCACCCTCATGCCAAGGGCACCACACTGGAGGAGGGCATCTGAGCAGGCTGGGTTGAACGGCACTTCCAAGCTATCACCCTCATATGCCCAGGTTCAGCACATCCCTATCCCCACTTTCACATGATAATTATTCTGGTAATAACCTACTTGTTGAGTAAACTCCACAGGATTTTGAGGCACAGCAGGAATCTTTAGCTTAGCTGTGAGGAGCATTGCTGCAGAGAAAAGGGGAAAGCCAAAAACACTCAGGCTATGTCTACACTGCAGGCTTCTTGCGCAAGAGCTGTTTTGCTCAAGAGTTCTTGTACAAAAGGTCTTCCACAAGGGCATGTCCACGCTGCCATGTGTTTTTGCACAAGAGATGTGCTTTTGCGCAGAGCGTCCATGGCAGTGTGGATGATGTCTTGCGCAAGAAAGCTCTGATGGCCATTTTATCCACAGGGGTTTCTTGCGCAAGAAAATCATGTTGCCTGTCTACACTGCCTTCTTGTGGAAGAGCTCTTGCGCAAGAGGGCTTATTCCTCATGAGGAGAGGAATAACTCTTCTGGAAGAAGCCCTGTTTTCTGACACTGTACTGTAAATGTACTTGCGCAAGAATGCGCGTGCAGTGTAGATGCCCATCTACAGCTGTTCTTGCATAAAAAGCTTGCAGTGTAGACATAGCCTCGTAGTGGTAGAAGGGGGAAGGCAGGAGAGACAAAGAGAGAAGCATCCAACTTAAGCATGGAAAGTATGGTTATTACCCAGAAATAAATACTAGGGAAGCCAAACAAACAAAACAGATAATATTAAATCTCATGCTAATTACGTAAGTACAGTTTAGCAAACTATAACTGCATAGGGCAGGGCAGGTGGTTGGACCTGCAGAGAGAGAGAGAGAGAGAGAGAGAGAGATCGCCCTTTCATGAAGCTTACATTGATTGGGTGTCCCCAGTGGTGGCAGTAGTGGGTAGTCCAGAGTGTTGGAAACAGGCAAAGCAGAGCCCCCAGCACAATAAGTCAGGAGATGAAGTTCCAGTGGAGCTGACGCAGATGTTGGATCCAGGCATCAGAGCACTTTACTTGAACATGGGTAGGGGTTTTGTAGAAAAAGAACAAAGATTCAAGGGAGAGCATGAGATTTGTTTATGGGTCAACTGATGATTTAAGGGAGCATTCCAAAGTTGCTTTGTTTAGGCTAGACAACAGGAACTGATCATTCCTGGCTATGGATGGTGTTCCTTTGAGGGAGCTCAAAATGCACTTAGTATTATGCATAGCAATATCGATATTCCGTAGTTAGGAAAGCAATAGAGGATGGATTACTAGAGTTGTTCTGCTAACTTCTGAGCTGGGTATGTGCAGGTCTGGGTCCATTAGGAGCTGGAGCAGAGATGTCCCATCTCACAGTGCTCTCTTGCAAGCTGCTTTGTCGACAAAACCCTGTAGTCTAGACGCAACCCTACAGGCAATAACACCTTCTGTCAACAGAACTCTGTCGACAGAAGGTGTTATGCCTCGTAAAATGAGGTTTACCAGCGTTGACAAAACTGCTGAGTTCTGTCGACGTTATGTCGACAGAACTCAGCGGTAGTGTAGACGCAGGTATAGTTTTGTCGACAAAAGCCCACTTTTGTCGACAAAACTCATTAGTCTAGACACACCCTTGGTGTTCACACCTCCAGATCAGCTACTAGAAGTGGGCCTCACCCTCCCTGACTGAATTAACCTCGTTATCTCTAGTCTTATTCTGGCCTGCATATTTATACCTGCCTCTGGAAATTTCCACTACATGCATCTGACAAAATGGGTCTTTGCCCACAAAAGCTTATGCTCCAATACATCTGTTAGTCTAGAAGGTGCCACAGGACTCCTTGTCACTTTTGCAGATCCAGACTAACATGGCTACCCCTCTGATATCAAAGGGCTAGTGAAGGCTCATTGCTATGCAGACTTACTTAGCTCTGCGGCAATCTGCTGTGACTGAGCTGGGAAATGGGTTAAAATAAACAGTCAACTATTTTCTTCTTAATAAAATGGAAAGTTGCCCACCCGAAGCTGCCATGCATTTAAGCTATTGCATCTCTCTTGTAAGCTGAAATGAAGACTGCTGTGTTTTAATGGCCTGGCAAAAGGCAGAAAGTGGGAGACCAAATTCTGCTGGCTAAACCTCACGGCTTTTTTTTTCAGGATTTTTATTGGGAAATTTTGTGCAATGCAGTTTGTAAAATGAAAAAAAAATGGTATCAACTTGCCACAAAATCCCTCAATACAGTGTCTAGCTAGGTAGTTGAGCTTCCAATAAAAATGTAGGTGATGGAATAGTCACGTGTTACGATGAATCTCAGAACAGGATTTTAAAATACGCCAGCTGCCTTGTGCCTTACCCCATTGTAGGGCCCCTTCCCAGCTCCCACAATAGCAAGTCAATAGCAACACTTCCGTTGCCCGCAGTAGAATAAAATGAGGCTCTGTATGTGTTGCATCCCTAATCTGACCTTGCTGTCAGCTAGCAATCCAAAGTAGTTTTCCAGCTGTAAACAAGTGATTGTTGGCAAGTCTCAAAGGGGGGAATATAGAACCATTTTCTAACAATGTAAGTAGTTAAAGGCAAGCTGCATGGAGAAAAATTGCTGCACCCTCCTCTCTCTCTTCATTATTAAAAGACAATGCTACAGGGCAATGTCAACCTACAGTATGCAACTCTGGCTACGTGAATAGTGTAGCTGGAATCAGTGTACCTTAGATTGATTTGTCAGGGGGGTCTCCACTGCAGAAGATTAATGGGAGAAACTCTCCTGTAGACTTTCTTATGCTTCTCATTCTGATAAAGTACCAGAGTCAATGCAAGAGCGCTCGGCAGTTGATTTAGTGGGTCTTTACTAGACCCACTAAATTGAACCCCGAGGGATTGCCATCATCACAGCACCTATCTCCAAATAAGTGTAGACCTGCCCTAAGTCTTCCTGGTGTACAGAAATGTGTTTAAAGAGCTCCTATTCTCTCACTGGGCAGGCCTACCCTATGGCTATAAGGGCATAATAATATTCCTTGGAACCTTTAAACTGGAAAACTGCCACTTGGACCAATCAGCCAGTGTCCTTTTGAACTGACTGGTATCAGAAATAAGGCACTAGATCGCATACCTACACTATACTGAACAATGGTTTTTAATTCATTTTCAGGGAAATCAGTGTTGTGCTGGGGAGGCTGGGGCTCTTTATGAGCAACACACCATAGCTATGTCTACACTCGCGGCTTCTTGCCCAAGAATCCGCATAGCGTCCATACTGCTCGCTTGCTCTTGCGCAAAGAAATGTACAGTACAGCATGATAAGAGAGGGCTTCTTGTACAAGAGCCATGCTCTTTTTTAACAGGTGTAAGCCCTCTTGTGCAGGAGCTCTTGCGCAAAAGGGTAGTGTGGACGCTGGGCAGGGATTTCTTGTGCAAGAAAGCCCTATGGCTAAAATGGCCATCAGAGTTTTCTTGCACAAGCGAGCGTCCACACTGCCATGGGCGTGCTTGCGCCAAAGCACAGCTCGCACATGGCAGTGTGGATGTTTTCTTGCACAAGACTTCTTGCACAATATCCCTTGCGCACGATGCTCTTGTGCAAGAAGCCGTGAGTGTAGACATAGCTCTCGAGTCTTTTTTTTTTTTAAACTAATGGAGCTAGACACACCCTGGATGCTTTGTGGATGGCATGAAGTACAGTTGTTTAAAAAAAGACTGGACCAAACTGATGCTTCGTGTCATGTCACTGCTTCTCAGATGAGTTATATCTGACGTGGGGAGGTGTGATCCCTTCTGTCTTCAGGGCTTTCACTTTGGCACCTGTAAATCATAAAATGTTCTTTTTTTCAAAGAAAATCGGTAAGTTTAGTGAGTCCGTGTGCTCAGTTCTCAGGCCTTTAGGGCTGCCATGTACCTTTGTCTTCATACTGCTCAGAAAAGGCCCTGGCAAACTGTTGGTGTCATCAAACTGATAATCCCCTTAATGTCTTCCTCCTGCTGCTGGCTTTCACAATAGCCTGCAACAGTTAGCGCTTCTCATGTACAAACGTTCTGTCAGTCCTGGCATCAGGCTTGGCTTCAGAGCTGCCAGGACAGGCCTCATTTAACAGGGGATTTACTTGTGTAACTAGCTAATAAATAAAGAGTCTGTTGTGTAGAGTTAAATTTAATCAAATCCCATCACATAGACCTAATGGTGTATAATGTAATACCAAGCATTTGGTCAGTATATATAAAGGGCCTGATTCTGATGTGATCTGCACCCGTATACACCAGGATGAAATCCTGTGGGGTTTAGCGTAAAATCAGTTTTAGTAAAAGGAGAATTAGGGTCCAAATTCAGCACCATTGTAAAGTGCAGTTTGAGCAGCCTAATCCGGGGTAGGGAACCTTTTTTGGGTCAGAGGCCAATGACCCACAGAAAAACCAGTCAGGGTCTGCACAAAGTGAGAAGCAAAATAAAAAACAACCCAAACCTCATTGACATGGCCCCTGACTGAGCAGGATAAAGACACTCCCCACATTCTCCTCCCACAGCAGAGCCTATGGGGGCCAAGCGGAGTAGATTTTGTGTGTTCCAGCCCTGCGGTGGGGCAGTGGGGGGAGGGGGCTGGAGTGCCAGTTTGGGCTTCCCGATGCTTTTGTTTAATTTGACCCCCTTGATGCACAAAAGGTTCCCCACCTCTGCCCTAAAGCCCTCACCCTGTAGGTCTAACTAACCTCGCAGCCGTGTGAATCAGGAGAGACTCCATGAACAGCAATGGCGTTACACTGGTATAAAAGTGATCCGAATTGGGTTCTGTGTTTCCCAGATGTGGCAGCTGGTTCTACTATTCCTTGGAGTGAGGGTTGAAAGACTTTTCCAGGTGATGGTGTGAGTAGCAGGGCAGTGTTGTGAGGCTCGCGCACAAACAGCGCTGCAGAAACGTATGTTTGATTGATTTTATTTTTTAGTATCCTTGGAAACCAAAAGAGCATTAAAATTGCATGGAGTGTGTGGCGTTCCGCAGGGTTTTATGTATTCCTGTTGTAGTTCTGCCATCAGGCTGGAGAAGGCTTAAATCTCCAGCTGCCAATTAGTGGGTGTAAAAAGCACTGGCTGTTTATGAGGGCCATAAATCAAGGCTAAATAGTACAATATTCAGAGCAAAGGACCCTATCAGCAAAATATCAGCGCTGAGGTCCTGGTTGGGGCTCTGGCCTTCAGCCATCACTGTGCATGGGTCAATAGCACCTCTGCTTGTGGTGAGAGGCTTTTACCACACTGCCACAATGTCCCATGTTGTCCTGGAGCCAAACAAAGTGGTTTCCTTCTAAAAAGAATCTCTTGTTACAAAATGATCCCAGCAGCGCTCGCAGTGGCATTGTCCTTTTCAGTGAGAGACATGTTCTCCTTGCTCCAGAGGCACATGGTGATGATGGTTAATCAAGCCACAATTCCAGAGGTGCCAGGAAGAGATCATGGCCCCATTGAAGCAAAATTCTCAGGGGAGCCAGGATTTAACTCCTAGCTGTTTGACCAGGGTGAGTAGATTAGTGCTGTTTGCCCAGAATGGAGCATGGCGCCTTCCCATCTCTGCTGGCAAAGGACCTGGCCCACATGCCTGGACTCACATAAGTGATCCCACTGGCATAAGGACTAGTTGTGAGAGCAGATGTCACGGGGCCAGCCTGGGGAAATGCTCGCCCTCTTTCCCAGCATGCCATGGGGTCCGGACACCACTCCCAAATGTCACTCAAGTAATTAACACAATGTAACAGCAAAAGAAATTAACACGATTCAGATGTAAAATAGTGCTCAGAAATAAGCTCTAAGGCCAAGAAGGTCGGGTTAAGGCATGCAACTCCAGCTGCGTAAAATATGGGGGCTTCCCATTGGCTTCCCTTACTCCTTGCAACTGCAAAGGGTACCAATGCCAACCAGAACCACCCACAGCGTTGGATTTTGTGGGTCTCAACTAGACCAGTTCATCGAACATCAGATCAATCTCTGGTGCAGCAAGTGAAGATGTGGCCTTCCTTTGCTGCTCTTTGCTATTCCCTGTGCGTTCTGTTCAGAGACATCCCTGCACAAGGCTGCCTAGCATTTCTGATATCAATGTCCCCCCATTCTTGTGTTTATACTCAAATTGCTGCAAAAAAATGCAAAACAGAGCCTGGTTTTACAGTGCTCTTTTAAAATAGTGCATCGTCAATCCATGTTCTCAATTTAGCAGTGGCAATTAATTATCAGTCTGGCTCTATCATTTTTATTAATCAAGCATTTAAATTAATGTTCAAACCACTCCCAATATTATATGTTATTAAACAAAGAGCATTAAAGACAGACGTTAGAGTGTCTCAGCAGCATAATAAAGTGATAGCAGTTCATGGATTCACAAGCTGGGGACTATGATGTCACAAACAGGTTTTTTTGGAGTGGAGTGGGTCATGTCACCCTCTCGTTCTCGCTGTTTGATGTTGTATGATAGAGTATGGGGGTCACAGCTATAAACACCTCTTTAGTTTGGCCCTTTGGAGTAGACAGGTTGAATACAATGGAACTGACAAAACGAGGGTCCTGTGGCACCTTAGAGATGAATAGATTTATTAGGGCAGAAGCTTTCATAAGAACATAAGAATGGCCATACAGGGTCAGACCAAAGGTCCATCTAGCCCAGTAGCCTGTCTGCCAACAGTGACTAGCACCAAGTGCCCAGGAGGGGGTGTACCGAAGACAATGATCAAGTGATTTGTTCTTGAATCTAACCTCCATGAATTTATCTAGCTTCTCTTTAAACTCTGTTATAATTCTAGCCTTCACAGCCTCCTTTGGCAAGGAGTTCCACAGGTTGTGTGAAGAAGAACTTTCACTTATTAGTTTTAAACCTGCTACTCGTTAATTTCATTTGGTGTCCTCTAGTCCTTTTATTATGGGAACTAATGAAGAACTTTTCTTTATTCACCCTCTCCACACCACTCATGATTTTATATGCATTCATCAGATGCATTGAAGTGGAAATGACAGAGGCAGGGAGTATATATATATATATATATATATATATATATATATATATATATATTTGTATACATATATATATAATTAAGGGAGTTACTTATCAAGTGTAGGACCTGTGACAAAGGTATGCACATGTGGACGTGGTCATAGAAGCTAAGCAAAGTTTAAGGGAGCTCTTACTCTGCCTCACTAAGAAAAACAGCTTCATTTGAGAAAATAGGATAGCACTTGTAACAGGAAGATTAACACTGCTTGAGCCAACTTGCTGCTTAACAGTTTCTGGAGAAGGCAAAGCAAGTTATCTATTGAACGGTGTGAGGGCAAGCTTGCTGGACTCAATAAAGTATGTGTCATGGTCCTAAAACAGAGAATTCACCTTTCCCTGAGAAAGGTGGCACTAAGCTCACAATTGTTGTCTCAAGAACTTGGAAGAGGGGAAAGTCATCAGGAATAGTCAACACGGACTCACGAAGGGCAAGTCATGCCTGACCAATCTGATTAGCTTCTGTGATGAGGTAACTGGCTCTGTGGACATGGGAAAGTCAGTGGATGTGATATACCTTGACTTTAGCAAAGCTTTTGATACGGTCTCCTGCAATATTCTTGCCAGCAAGTTAAGGGAATATGGATTGGATACATGGACTGTAAGATGGATAGAAAGCTGGCTCAACTGTCGGGCCCAATGGGTAGTGATTAATGGCTCGATATCAGGCTGGCAGTCGGTTTCTAGCAGAGTGCCCCAAGGATCTGTTCTTGGACTGGTTTTGTTCAACATCTTTTATTAATGACCTGAATGAGGGGATGGATTGCACCCTCAGCAACTTTGCAGATGACGCTAAACTAGGGAGAGAGGTAGAGACGCCTGATGGCAGGGAGAGGGTCCAGAGTGACCTGGACAGATTAGAGGATTGGGCCAAAAGAAATCTGATGAGATTCAACAAAGACAAGTGTAGAGTCCTGCACTTGGGATGGAAGAATCCCAAGCATAGTTACAGGCTGGGGACCAAATGGCTAAGTAGCAGTTCTGCAGAAAAGGACCTGGGGATTACAGTGGATGAGAAGCTGGATATGAGTCAACAGTGTGCCCTTGTAACCAAGGCTAATGGCATGTTAGGGTGCATTAGGAGGAGCATTGCCAGCAGATCCAGAGAAGTGATTATTCCCCTTTATTCGGCTCTGGTGAGACCACATCTGGAATATCGTGTCCAGTTCTGGGCTCCCCACTATAGAAAGGATGTGGACGCATTGGAGAGGGTCCAGTGGAGGGTGACCAAATGATTAGGGGTCTGGAGCGCATGACCTATGAGGACAGACTGAGGGATTTGGGTTTGTTTAGTCTGCAAAAGAGAGGAGTGAGGGGGGATTTGATAGCAGCCTTCAACTTCCTGAAGGGAGGTTCCAAAGAGGATGGAGAGAGGCTGTTCACAGTAGTGACGGATGGCAGAACAAGGAGCAATGGTCTCAAGTTACAGTGGGAGAGGTCTAGGTTGGATATTAGGAAAAACTATTTCACTAGGGCTGTGTCCAGACTCAGGGTTTTTTTCGGGAAAAGTAGCCTTTTTCCGAAAAAACTTCACCTGCGTCTAGACTGCAGCCGCGTTCTTTCTAAATTAAATCGAAAGAACGCAGCTTTTCTTTCGACAGCGGTAAACCTCATTTCACGAGGAAGAACGCCTTCTTTCAAAAGTGCTTCTTTCGAAAGAAGGCGTTCTTGAATGTAAATAGGGCTTCTTCGAAAGAGAGCATCCAGACTCACTGGGTGCTTTCTTTCGAAAAAGCGGCTTGCTCTTTCGAAAGTTCCGCGTGCAGTCTAGATGCTCTCTTTCGAAAGAGGCTCTTTCGAAAGTATCTTTCGAAAGAGCCTCTTTCGAAAGAGGCTTGCAGTTTAGACATAGCCTAGGAGGGTGGTGAAGCACTGGAATGGGTTACCTAAGGAGGTGGTGGAATCTCCATCCACAGAAGTTTTTAAGGCTCAGCTTAAGAAAACCCTGGCTGGGTTGATTTAGTTGGGATTGGTCCTGCCTTGGGCAGGGGGCTGGACTTGATGACCTTCTGAGGTCTCTTCCAGCTCTATGATCCTATGATTCTAAGGCGGGCGAGGTAAATAGCTATTGGACCAACGTCTGATGTGAAACAGGGTTTTGAGCAGACACAAAGCTCTTCCTCTTCTTCAGCCCTGAAGAAGAGCTCTCTGATGTGTGAAATGTAACCCTGCTGGGTGTGGTGCACTGTCCCACCTTAGTAGTACCAAGACCACTTTAAGAGAGAAGAATGAGTCTGCTCTACAGCCTTAGCTAAGAGCCAGCAGGCTTTTAGCTGGTGTGGTACAGGCTCATGCACTAAGCTCCACAAGTCCTAGGTTCGATTCCATCTGTCATTGTTATAAAAGCCTATGGCTTTCATCAATGGAAGTTGGTCCAATAAAATGCCATTGCCTCATCTACCTTATCTAATAGCCTGGGCCCAACATGGCTCCAATGCTGCACAATAACAGCTAGAAACATTCAGGCTGTCTCTAGACTGGCCAGTTTTTCCGGAAAATCAGCCGCTTTTCCGGAAAAACTTGCCAGCTGTCTACACTGGCCGCTTGAATTTCTGCAAAAGCACTGACTTCCTACTGTAAGAAATCAGTGCTTTTTGCGGAAATACTATGCTGCTCCCGTTTGGGCAAAAGTCCCTTTTGCACAAAACTTCTGCACAAAAGTGCCAGTGTAGACAGCTGAGATTTGTTTTCCGCAAAAAGCCCTGATCAAAAAATGGCGATTGGGGCTTTTTTGCAGAAAAGCACGTCTAGATTGGCCACGGATGCTTTTCCGCAAAAAGTGCTTTTGCGGAAAAGCGTCCGTGCCAATCTAGATATTCTATTCCAAAAATGCTTTTAACGGAAAACTTTTCTGTTAAAAGCATTTCCGGAAAATCATGCCAGTCTAGATGTAGCCTCAGAATGGGCCTGTTTCATTTTCAGCATAAGTATCTTCCATGTAAACACATTCAGCCACTGGGCTGTTAAATTTTCCAGCCTAAACCAGTACAGTTCCACCGCACAACTTACAACACCCATAGCTGACCAGGTGTCATGGCTGCAGGAAAAGCTGAGCTCCTTTGTCAGTGGTTTGGCTCTCTGGAACGTGGGTAGTTGAGAGCAGTGCATCATGGGTGGACACTCGCAGGACAAGAGCGCTTAATGAGGTGACATTCCTGGGAGGTTGGGGGATTTATTTTGCTGCAATGAGAAATGTTCATCTGGGTTGTGGGAGGGGAAACATTTTCCTTTCCAGGTGAGTAGTGGGCCTCCGAATTTTACCCCATTTTAGTTATCTCCTCTGAGCAGGAAATGTTTGCCCCTAATTTACTTGTAAGATGTCTTCAGCATCAATGGTGCCCCAGACCTGTTCCTACCCCCATGAAGGCTAATGCACTCCAGGCTTTGGCAGGAAAAGGAATGATTTGGCTCTGCTGTGCACTAGCTGTTCTGCAGAGATGGCAGCTTGTGCTCAGTTCCCTGTGAGCCCTGCTACCATGAAAAGACCCCACTCTGAAGGACCCCACAATGTCAACTAGCCCGTGCCATTTTTGCGCCCTGGGCCCCACCCGGCCCAGCAGCACCGCACGACCCAGCAGCACGGCGCAGCGCCCATAAGACGCCCGGGAACGCCCCCACCCAGCACGGCAGCATGGCACGGTGCCTGGGAGTGCCCCCGGCCCAGCACAGCAGCACTGTGCGGCACCCCTGAGGCGCCCAGGAGTGCCCCCGCTTGTCCCGGCAGCACTGCGCGGTGCCCCGGGGGTGCCCCTCCCTGCCCCTGCAGTTTGTAAGGCAGACGCTGAAGGTAAGGGCGGGGAGAATAAGAGGAAGGGGTGGGAGAGGAAGGGCCTTTTGCGGTGGGGGAGGGTGGAGGAGGAAGAAAGGGGAAGGGGCTTGTACGGAGGGGGAAGAGAGAGGGGGAAGAAAGGGGAAGGCACCAAAGGGACAGGGTAGAGGAGACACAAATGCTGGGGGGAAGTGGAGACAATGAGGAAAAGGGCAGGAAGGGAGGTGTCAGTGGGAGGAGGGATAGGGTGATGCTGGAAGAGGAGAGGGTAAGGGCATTGGGGATTAGAGTGGGAGGTGCTGGGAGAAGGCTTGATAGAAGGGGTAGCCATGAGGAAGGTGGGGTTGGAGCAAGTTATGTGTGAGGGCACAGAGGCATGAGGGGAATGGGGGCAGAGGGTGGTGGGCATCAGGGAAAAAAAGGCAAAGAGGGCAGGGGCAGTGAGGGAAGGGGGAGGCACCAGGAGAGTGCAGGGGTAAGGGAAGGTGCAGGTGCCAGGGGATTCTGGGGGTGAAGCAGAAGGGCAGACACCTGCAGGGGAGGGACCAGCACCAGAGGAGAGAGGCGAGGGAGGTGTTAGATGAAGGGATGAGGAGGGGTAGCTCACATGAGCAGAGTGGGGCTACTGGAGGAGTGGACACAGGGGAGAGAGAAGGGCTGGTGGAGGAGGGGCAGGTCTCAGGAAGGCTGAGGGCAGTGAGAAGGGCAGGAGTCAGGACAGCAGAGGAGGGTGAGGGGTTGGGGGGCAGCAGGCACCAGGGGAGTTGATGGAGCAAGGGGAGGAGACATGGCAGCAGAGGGGAAAGGTAGATATTTATTAATAACTTGGGTGCCACAATGGCACATCCAAACAAGCCACATGAATTCAGTACTGGTGCACAACACAAAATTAATTCTACTCATGGGAGGAAACTCTTAGAGGGAATACTCCCCCCCCCCCAGCCTCTCCACCCCCGCATTGATGTCACACACATTGGATTAATGCAATTGCAGGATAGTTGCATGGGGGGGGGGCAAACTAATCCCTATTGGTAGGAGGATGGTGGGAAAAGTCCTTGGGTCGGGGGTCACATTTTTACTTTTGATCGTGTGCCCATCTTGCCTAGAGAGGCTTACCTCCAGGGGCGTGGCTAATGGGGGTCAGGAGCGTGGTTAACAGGGGTCAGGAGTGTGGCTAATGGGGGGGGGCATCAAAGTGCATTTTAAAAAAATTCTTTGGGTGCACACCCTAATGAAATGTGCTGCACATGCCTATGGTGACTACATGGTAAGCCACATCATCCCAGCAGAGGGGCCTTGAACCTAGGTGACATTACATAACTGTTCAGCTCTTCCAGAATGGGATGTTCCCTGTGAGGGTTAACTGTCAGCCCAATTCCAAGTCAAATGTGAGCTGGTCTTTTGTATGTCCTTTGATTTCAGTGGGCTGCCAGGGCAAAAGTGAAGGCAGACATTGACCCTTGTTTGCCAATGGGCTAAACTGGTTTTACAAACATGACCTGAGGCCACTTTCAAAGCTGGCAAGAGGCTTTACAAACTTGTGTTAAAGAGTTTGTTTTTGTGGGACACAAAGGGCGCTAGCTGGGAACCCGGACTCTCATTGGCTACTAGCCCTTTGTCAAATGTTTCTCCAGGTGTACTGAGGTGAATGGTGCCTCAGGACAGCTTAAATCTTTCCACCACAGGCTGAACTATACAGGTCACAAATCTTCCACCAACCTATAGAACAGAATGTTTTAAAAACAATCCTTCAGCACTGTCATTACTGCAATGGGAAAGCATCCTTAAGAGTTTTTTTTTAATCCACAGATCATTGATACACTAGATGGCATTGCTAAGATCTCTCTGAACCATGTACTTGCTCTCTCTGCTGATTACTGACCTGCTGCTAGTTAGCTCATCTGAGTATGTACTTTGCATTATATATAGGCTATGGGGGTTGGGACATCACATTTATCACTTTTTAAAATTGATATTTATAAATTAATATTTATACATTTAAATTTTTAAAATTGCATAAAATGTCTCCCGTTGTCTTCTGATTTCTCAGCTGCTATTAATTAACGTCTGGGCTGCCTTGTCTTGCCATTTATAGTTGTTCATTTCCATGTGTCCAAGGGAAATAAAAATACAGCTATTTCCTGTGACCTTGCTGGTTTGTCTGGTGGAAATAAAGGCCCGGCTGCTCAGGGAATGCCTTAGGATTCTCTCCCACCATGTTAAAGACTCAATGCAGCTCAGTGGTCAGACTACGTGCTCAGCCCTGGCTCACACACCTAGCCCTTTTGCAGTCATCTACCCATGATACCGGTTCTGGGGACTCTTTGTTAGCTTCACCCACTCTCACACCTGTTCCGCTTTCTGGATGTGGGAACCCATTAGTGGAGCATCTTTCCAGTCACTTTCCGTGATGCCACTTCCTCCTTCTTCATAACCCTCTAGGTACATTTCTTTTTTACAGGAAGTAGGTTACTACAGGTACCTCGCTAGCAACTCTGGAGCTGAGTAACCCAGTGGTTTTATTATTGTAACCCTTGCCCTAATTTGCCCCTTCTCTTTTGTTTGCCATGTCCTTCAGCTGCTGTGTGCTAGGAATCCTGTAAGGACCCAGGCAAGGTCTTTATCTTTTAGGAATGCTTGAAAGTGGCTATTTCATGCTGAAGTGCTATAAAATAATGACTAATAATAATTGTAGGCTACAGCACTAGAGTCACCATCCTTCTGCAAAAACCAAATGAAAAATATGCATGGGGGTGTATGTGTAAAAACAGTAATAATAAACTGCAAGACCTGTTGTGAGGCTTAATTCATGTTTGCAAAATGCTTTGAAGGTTTTGGATGGAATACAGTTGATATGCATACAAAATTACTATTAATGTAAAGCTAACTTTGATTAATGGTTTTAATATCACTCTGTTGCCCCATTTCTGTAGCTACTTGAACCATCCTTTTTCCCTATTCCCAAGATATTATTGAAACAAGAACTTCCTGGTTAAATATTTTAAATTAATAAATTATATTTTAAAGTCCATTAAAATACCTTCACGTTTTTCACAGGAATAAGCACAAATAAGTATCCTGGAAAAATTCCAACTTAAGAAATTCACTTTTGCTGCCTAAATACATGCCTTTACAATGTCACCTGAATACAGTTGTTCTCAAGGTATCACTTAGTATCAGGTTAGAGAATTTTGGAGGGAAAAAGGCAAAAATGCCCCTTTTTCTTCATCAAAACTATTCACCAATTGTCCACACTTTCAAAATTTTAATTTTTCGTGATTTGCTATTAACCAAGTTCTAGCAACATTTTTGTCATTTTCAGGATACTTTTTTCCATTTTACAGGGTTCAGTCATGCTCAGTGTGCTGCTGTACTAGGTGCTGTACAAACACTGGACACTAAAGACAGTCTTTATGCTGATTTTATAATCAAATCGTCCTGTCCTACATGGTTTTGGTGCATGATGCACCTATGTGGTGTTAAAAAGCTGCCATGTACCACCCCTGAAAAGGCTGCATTGCAAGTGATGGGTGAATCTGCTTCTAAACGTATAATATGGTGTTTGCTTCTTCTGCATGAAATGACATATACAATGTAAGACACTTGTTTCTGTGGCTTTGTTTCGACAGCACTAAGCAGTCTGATGGTGCTCAAAACATCATTGTTTATTGCTTCACTCTGCTCAGCACGGTGTAAAAGACGGGAATACTCATTCAAAATATTGCTAAAAATAGAAGGGGTTAAATTTAATCAATTAGTTGGCTAAGTTTTGTGATACTTAAATAACCAGTTGTTCATATGTTTTTCATTGGCTGCTTGTTTTAAGGGTGAATATTTGCAACGATATACCAGTGTAGCTATTTTGTTTCAAGTACAATGTGTTCCATTATCCATCTAGTTAAAAGCATCATTATCTAGATGGTGAGCTCTTTTGGGGTTAGGGACTGTCTTCTACATATGAAGACAGCACCTATCATATTATGGGTATTCCCAAAATAGAAATAATAAATCATGATAATATTAGGTGTTCACTGCTGGCATTTCTAGATGGTTGAGCCTTGCACAATGTGCCATCCCATTTTACCAAGTTGATATGTTTGCTAATTTCCTTTGTCTTCAGCTAAACTATGGCGCTTTGTTGTGTTAATTTTTTGGCCAGTAGCTTCTTTTCTAATCAATATGGTAGAGTAAGGCAGAAGGAAGTTGCTCTCCTATCCTGCGGATTACAGTAGCTGCTGATGCCAATGATGAGTCAGAGTGTTTGGTGCTGATGTTGCTGCCATTTCATCAGCTCTGTGATCCCCAGCATCCCTTATTCACCAGCTCTCCATCTTTACAACCCTGGGCATCTCTGCGACTAAAGTCCATGCTGCAGGAAGGGCAGCACTTCTGTCTGCAGGGAAAGGAAACCTCTTCTCCGAAGCTAGCCAGGTGCCCTTGAGGACTAACCCCTCTCTGCTTGGAGACAGAATAACGGAACCTAGGAAGCCTTCTAGCATTGGGTTGTTGCTGTTGTTTTCAGTCAAAATCGGATCCCCTGAGCCTGGAGGCTTAGATCTTCGCGAGGTGGGTTCTGTTTTGGTGAGGGGGGCGGATCAGAGCGCTTTCTTGGAACCCTTCGTTGCTGACCTGGACGTAGGCGGCGGAGTTTTAGCTCTAGATCTTTGTACTGACACAACGTGAAAAAGGCTGGAGCCCTCGAAGGGGAGCCGGCCCTGCCAGCCAACCCCGCGCCTGCTTTTGTAAACAGCCGGCCATCGCTAAGCTCGTTCCCATGACAGACAAAAGCCTTCCCCCGCCATTGCAAAAGGAAATACGGATCAGTGGCCAAAAAATGCCCGTCGCATCCTGATCACAACGCAAAACAACCAGCGGGCGCGGAGAGAAATCTGGGCTGGTGCGGGGCCACATGGAGCCCATCTGACCTTTGCATTGCCGGCAGAGGCAGCTTGCGGCTGTGGGGCAGAAGCGGGGGCAGCGAGACCCCCGCGAAGCTTTCCCTGGAGCCAGAGGACATGACCCGGGAGGCGAAGGTAGATGCCAGGCGCCCTGAAGGCTCCTCCGCCAGCCAGCGGCCACGCAGACCTGCCCTTGTGGGGCTGGCACTTGTCGCCTGAAGAGCCCTAGCGGCTGCGGCGAGCCCGGCGCCCGCGGGTGGGCAGTGTCCCCACAGCGCCCTCTGCCGGGGGCCTGCACGTCTGGCTGCAGGACTGTGAGCCGCACCGCGGGGCACCTGCTGGCCGCGGGAGCCTCCCCGACACCCGCTCCCGGCTCGGCATGGGCGGCGCGCAGCTGGCCTCTCGCTAGCGCTGTGCCCGGGCAGGCTGCGAGCCAAGCCGGCGAGGCCCGGGCTAACCCAGCCCCCTCCAGCGAGGCCAGAGCCGGGCGCAGGGGGCAGCATGGAAGCGATCTGGCTCTATCAGTTCCGCCTGATCGTCATCGGGGACTCCACCGTGGGCAAATCCTGCCTGATCCGCCGCTTCACCGAGGGGCGCTTCGCCCAGGTCTCGGACCCCACGGTGGGCGTGGATTTCTTCTCCCGGCTGGTGGAGATTGAGCCGGGGAAACGGATCAAGCTGCAGATTTGGGACACGGCCGGGCAGGAGCGATTCAGGTGAGAGCCGGGGCAGGGGCGGCTTTACGGCTGTAGCTCCGCTTGCTCCGGGAAGCGAGCTCGCCCGGGCTCTTTCGAGTTCACAGACCTGCTGCTGGAGGAGGGCGAGGTGAGGGGGGCGCCTAGTCTGGGAGCAAAGCCCCTGTGCAGGCAGCGCCCTCTAGTAGCAGCGCCCGCAGCCCGTTCTCCCTCTCTCCTTGCATCTGTGGAGTGGGCTCCAGGCCAGGGAACCATAAATGTGTCAGTCTTTAAGGTGCCCCAGGACTCCTGGTTATTTTGGCTGAACCAGACTAGCCAGGCGGCCGTTTTGACCCTCATCCCTTGTAATCCTAGGCGGCCTTGGGCAAGCATCCGCCCTGGCGCAGGGAAGGAAACAAGCCAAACCCTTGCTAGAGCAAAGCTAACCTGACAGGGGCTCTCAGCAGGCCTGCCCCAGAACAGGCCCTAATACACTGCAACCCTCTGACACCTGGCCCTTAGCTTGGCCGGAGATGGGAGCTGGCTTTTAAAATGTGCTAGGTGGAGAGAATCTGTCTTTCCGCCCTTGGGAGGGATGCTGGCCAGCCTAGACTGGATGAAATTAGCTAGCCGCCTTTCTCCCTTTTTCTGTGATGCCTTTGCCTTTTGTACAAAGAACTAGGCAGGGTTCCATTCAGTGAGCCTGCTGTGGCTTTTGATGCAGCAGAACAATAAATTCAAGCCTCAGAGGGGGAGTGAATGAAGTCTAAAGAGTCAGGACAATTCTGATTAGACAAATCATCATTGTTAATAAGGTTGTGAAATCAGGCACTTGGAAGCCAAGAAATGCACAGTTAATGCTGCTGGCTTGGGCTTGTGCATTGAAATATGATCACTCCAGGTCATTATGAATTATTTCTCCACTGATGCTCTTTTATGTAAGAGGGAATTTCTAAACAGGCTTTTGCGTAGCAAGATGTAGTACCATCCCTACAATCCTCAGACTGGATTTTTAAAGATCCGTGCTCCTGAGCAAGCCAAAATTATAAATTGCAACATGGAGACTGAGATGTAGTTCCATTTTAGAGCCAATTTGGCTTGCTTTGTTCATGTCTAAGTCCTGTTGAAATCAATGGCATAAAGATTTTGTCTTTAACTTTCTGCTAAGCCCACAAAGATGTAGTAGGCAAAATCCACATTCTGAGCATGTATTAACGGTTGCCCAAGTTATACAGAAACACACAGCCTGTCTCTGCAGCGGAGGATGAATGAAAGATTTTGAAACATAACAAGGCTTGTTTGCCTCCCACTGGCCCAAATGAAAATAAATCAAAACTGAACTCTGCATGTGGGAGCAGAAATAAATGTTCACCAAGTGCAGAAAGCCAAGGCAAATTCACTGCAATTTGCTAGTCACATAAAAAAATGTAGGGTATGCAGGAACATGAAGGAAGAGCATGTAACAGACTGGTGAAAAGAAATAGCAGCCAAGTGTTCAAACTGGGCTGCCTAAAATTAGGTTCCTAGGATCATAAATGAGGCATCTAAATATGGAAACTTGATTGTCAAAAGTGTAGCAGCTTTCACTCAAGTCTATTGACTGTGGGTTGGAGATAAAGGATTTAGACTGACTGTGACGAAATGCTGTCTTCCTACATACAGGTACTGCTGTAGTGTGTGTGTGTCAGCCTGCAGCAGTGAATACTGAATGGGGACTAGTCATTTAAGAGGCTAATTGGTAGCAAACTTGACTTCATTAGCAAAGAAAAGGAGTATATGGGGGCGGGGGCTATCCAGGGGATTCACTGCAGCACCATCTGGTAAATTGCAGCCATGTGATGATTGTATTTATCATACCTCTTTCACCCACGCTCTGCTCACTCAGCCATCTCCCAAGTGGCCACTTCCATCATTCCAAACCTTGGAGCAGCTTCAAAAAGCTGCCATTTTTTTATTAGTCTGATCCAGAATGTTTCAGTAGCTGAATCTCTCCCTCGTATGACAGTGGCTGTGACCCAGGATGGACAATACTCAGACCTTAGCTGGTGACATATGTGAGGTCTGATTATTTTGCATCCATTCAGGGCTAGAAACACCAGATTTATACCATTGGGAGAGGGCAGTTACCAGTGTTCATTTGCTACCGGCTCTATCGTTAGAGCTTGGAATTTAAAGGTTACCCGTTAAGGACTTTTTTAAAGAATGAGTTTAAGCTAGCACTCCCCACCACTCCTCATCTCCCCTCATGTTTTGTGCTGCATAAAGATGGCTTGAAAGGTTTTTCAGCTACGATATTTTTTCCTTGCTTTAAAGTCTAAAAATATTGTGGCTGCTTACCCCTGGTTTGGCCAGCTGACCTCTCATAGGGTCACAGATCATATGGAAGGGAAGCCCTCTTACCTTTCTTGAAAGAGTAGGGTAGGTGTGTGTGTGGGGGGGGAAGGGTTCAGTTTAAGCAAGATGCCCTGTTTCCAAAAGTGTTCTTAGTCATTGGCATTAAGCAATACGAAACCAAAAGGAAGCATTTTAAACAGTCGGACAAAAATCACTTTCCCTTCCCTTTGCTCATCTTTCAGGCTTGGGTGCTGTTATCATTTCCCTGATTAAGAATCAGGCTGTGTTATTACTAGGATGAAGAAAAAGTGTTCTCCTGTCCCCAGAGTCTTGTCAGGAGGACAAAGAGACAAAGACCTGAATTTCTAATATAAAACGCACCAGAAAAAAAAATCAATATTAAAAACAACCCACTGAACTCCCTGTTCCAGGTCATCTTTGTATGGCATCAAGAATTAAACAGACAGAAGTCCTTTTTTTGCTCCTCTACAGGTCTCTTCTTTAAAACAGTGATGTGCTTTTATATGAGAGAGGTCCTTTTTACAGTATTGTGGCGATTTCTACAATCTATTAGCTCTAATCTCTTTTCCCTTTGAGGGACACAGGCCTTTCAGACTTGAGTATGAAAGCTAGTACCAGTGAATGATGCTAGCACCCTGGTGAAGGGCCAGACTGCAGTAGCACCCAAACTTTCTTCATAGGTTGAATCGCTTCTGAAGAGTGATGCCCTGTTGACGCCCTCCTGCCCAGCCCTGGCTTCCAGGTCTTCCCTACATTGTTTGCTTAAATGGGTAGTGAACACAGGGGAAAATAAGCTCACTTTGCTCTCATGATTGTGTCTGAGGAGTTACTGGCCTCCTGTTTTGTAGCTGTGCTATTTTTTGGATTAGGGTTAGAGCTATTTCCACAACCTGGACAGCTCTGCCAGGCCCAGGGTATGACCTCAATTATTCTGATACAAAACAGGAGCAACTCCACTTTATCCAGTGGCTCAGTCAAAGTGAAGTGTGTGCTGAGTGCTTTGCTGAATCAGGGCCCAAAATGACATGGGCTGTGGGAGAGCACTGAGTCAAGTTGGCTGCTTGGAAAGCATTATGGGGCCATCTTTCAGGACCCGCACTACGCTGTGGAGAATGGTCTTACCCTGCGTGGACCTGGCTGGTTTGCTGTCCCAAATGGTTGTAATTCCATGTCTTCTTCCCTTGAATGTCCTCGTGAAGGCCAATTGATTGTGTAATGCTAACAAGAATAAAAGACTTTACAACCTGTGTTATGTGAAGAGTAATGTGCCCACCAGCAGCCCAGCTGCCTATTTCCATCAGGCAACCTTTTAGCCACTTGCAAGAGAATGGAAAAATTCAAACAGCGATAGACTCCAGCTGAGAGTCTCCTACCCAGAATAGTTATAGAAATGTAGCTGTGTTAGTCTGGTGTAGCTGAAACAAAATACAGGACTATGTAGCACTTTAAAGACTAACAAGATGGTTTATTAGGTGATGAGCTTTTGTGGGCCAGACGCACTTCCTCAGATCAAATAGTGGAAGAAAATTGTCACAACCATATATACCAAAGGATACAATTGAAAAAAATGAACACATATGAAAAGGACAAATCAAATTTCAGAACAGAAGGGGGATGGGGAGGATGAAAGGTAAATGTCTGTGAGCTAGCGATATTAGAGGTGATAATTGGGGAAGCTATCTTTGTAATGGGTAAAGTAATTAGAGTCTTTGTTCAAACCTAAGCGTAAAGTGTTGAATTTGAGCATGAATGACAGTTCAGAGGATTCTCTTTCAAGACTATTCTTGAAAGGCTTTTGAAGCAGGATGCAGGTTTCTTGCCATTTCAACCAGAAAGGACATTGTCTCAATGACTTAATTACCTGCATCCTGCTTCAAAAGCCTTTCAAGAATACTCTTGAAAGAGAATCTTCTGAACTGTCATTCATGCTCAAATTCAACACTTTACGCTTAGGTTTGAACAAAGACTCTAATTACCTTACCCATTACAAAGATAGCTTCCCCAATTATCACCTCTAATATCATTAGCTCACAGACATTTACCTTTCCGCCTCCCCATCCCCCTTCTGTTCTGAAATTTGATTTGTCCTTTTCATATGTGTTCATTTTTTTCAATTGTATCCTTTGGTATATATGGTTGTGACAATTTTCTTCCACTATTTGATCTGAGGAAGTGCGTCTGGCCCACAAAAGCTCATCACCTAATAAACCATCTTGTTAGTCTTTAAAGTGCTACATAGTCCTGGTTTTTGTTTCAGCTACCCAGAATAGGCAGAGAAGCTAATCAAGTTTCAGAATCAGTTGGCCAAATTAAGACCTGGGTTCCAAATGGGTGGAACAGCGGTAACTGTAAATGGGCTAGAATAAAGGGACAAGTAGCTAAGTGGTGTAATTTGCCCCCATTTAGCATTCAAGGTGGGAGGGGTCAGTCTTTCCACACCTATCAAGAGGCTTTGCTGTAGTTAAGAGTTATAACTGCCTTAGCTCAGAACCAGAACAACCATGAACAATTCCATCTTTCCTGTGTCCAGCTTGGCCCTTTGAGTTGGGACATGTGATCAGCGGACAATGGCCCTCTCCTGGGGGCAGAGCTTCAAACGTCTGGGTTTTTGCATCACTGGACCCAGAGTTTTGTCTGCTCCTCCCCCTGAATATTCCCCAGGAAATTCACAACATACCTGTTGTCCCAGAAGCCCATTCTTGTCTGCCTCATTATTCAATATAGCCCTTTGATCATCCAGGCCCCCAATAATATTTAATCTTTGCATTAATACAATGGGCTCCAAAGACACAAACTTCATACAATAAAGTTTGCCGAGATAGGGGCAGGCAAGATACAGGCTGGATCCTGCCTTCAGGCTGCCCCACCAGCACCCTCAGACACAGAGCAGTCAGCCACTTCAGAGCAGCCCCACTCCACTTTAAGCAGATGGCTGCTCCTTGTGACTCTGCTCCAGGCGCCAGGGAGGGTGAGGCTTTGTGTGCTGCCCCCAATTCCCCAGCAAAATCTCTAAGCTCTTATTAGCTGGGTTTTGCTGGGAATCAGGGGCAGCGTGCGATAGGGATGTTTAACCTGTTAACCGATAAGCTGATGCTGGCAGCCCAGGGGGGCCAGGAGCCGGCAGTCTCACAGGGTCGAGAGCCAGCAGCTGGCAACCTCGTGGGGACTGGAGCCCCAGCAGCCCCAAGGGCTGGAAGCATCGGCAGCAGTTAACGGTGTAACTGATAGAATTTGTATCAATTACATGGTTAATACGTTTATTCATTTTTTACATCCCTAGTGCACAAAACCTCCCCCTCACTCAGAGCAGAGAGCCATAGGGAACCACCAGCCATTTTGAGCAGCCTGGGACTGTGGCAGGCAGGGAGCCTGCCTTGGTGTCCTATAGGACTACTGGTTGGGAGACGCCTAGGTAAGCACCTCCTGGCCAGAGCCTGACTCTGACACCCTAGCCCCTCCCCTTCATTTCCTGCCCCAAGCCACTGCCCAAACCCTATGCAACCCTCCCATCCTCCAGGTCAACTCCCTCCTAAACCTTGCACCCCCTCATGTACCTCTTCTCCAGGCCAAAATCCTGTCCTGCACCCATACCCCCTCCTGGATCCTGCACCCCCAAGCTCCTGTCCCAGATCATGACCCCCTCCTTCACCCAAACTCCCTCTCAGACCCTGTATCCTCTCCTGTACCCAAGCCCCCTTCTGCATCCAACTTCATTTCAGCCCCCCGCACCTTGTCTATAGAAAAGTACGGCCATGATCACTTACCAAAATCTTGGAGTGGACCCCCATTAAAAGTTATTGCCCATCCTTGTCCAAGGATATTGCAGGAAGTGCCCATGCACATCACATCTTTCCTGTTGCAACTGTCCCACTTTGTATAAAATATTTAGTCATGGGAGCCGGGGACTGGACCCTCGGGCTGCAGGGAGAATGCACCAACCCCATGGGTAGAGTCATTTGTCCTCTGGCCTAGAGACTATGTAAAGCATTTTATACAAAGTGAACAGCTACAACACAAAAGATCAAGTGAGCTCACCAAGAATACTCTTTCCGCCTTAGACAGACTGGGGATTTGCATTTCCACTTCCTAGGTAAATGCTCTAATCGCTCCATCCGCTTCAGCTGTGTTTTGTGCAGTCCTCTTCTGTCCTCAGTCTGGTAGGTGTGCTCTTCCACAGTCCCTACAGATGAAATAGGCATAGAAGCACATAGTTCGAGGCTCTCAACAGGGCTCAGAAACTGTCAGAACTTTGATGGATTTGCATATGCCTAAGACTTTGGCAGTGAAACCTTTTGTTCCCAGGACATCAGGTACCTTTAGGGTTAGGACCGGGGGGAGGGAGGAGACCGACAGACTTGCTGGCCCTGAGTAAGGTGGGCAGGCCAGCTCTGCACTCCCAGAAGGGGCGGGGCAGAAGGGGCGGGGCTGTGGCAGCCAGCCCTCAGTCTCTCCCTTGGCAGCCCTCAGATCCATCCGGAGCACACTGTATAGCGCTCCAGTGGCAATGTAAAGGGCCTGGAGCTCCAGACCCCACTGCTGGAAGCCCTGGGCCCTTTTCAATCACTGAGCCCCAGGGCAATTGCTCCCGTTGCCCCTCCTCTGTCGGGAGACTGAGATAGGGCAGCAATTGAACATGGAGTAGAGAGGCTACATTTTGAATTTGGGTGCCAAAGTGGCAGTTGGGAGCATCAACATTTCCATGACTTCATCCCCGTGAGTTCAAGTCTTACAACAAAAATCATACTGAACAAATAGGTCTGGTGCCAGCCTTTGGAAAAGATTGACATTTTTTACACCCCCCACCCCCGCCCCTCCCAAAAATAAAGCACAACATTGTCAGTGGAGTTTTTTTCCCATATTTTCAACCAGCAGTATTATTAAACTGTATCATCACTACCAAGCAATGATGTCCATCTCCAAGTTGCTTTAAGTAAGTGTTGCACCAGTGAGTGGTTTGAATGCCCCTTAGCAATGTGTTGGCTGTGATGCCTCTAACACAAGCCAATACAGCTAAGAGAATAAAAGTGTGCACCTGCATGCAGATGCCTCTGATTTTTCAGTGTTTGCAGATTACCACTCCCTTGCAAACCATTGAAAACTGGCCTCTTTGCCTTACAAAAAGCTATCACCTGCCAAAGGAGGGATGTTAAAGGTTAACCGGGTGATCAGTTAACTGGTAAGCTTATGCCTTACCAGCATGCTCGCCAGCTAACCCAGGGGTCTGCAACTTATGGCTCTCGAGACAAATATGGCTCAGTATGAAACCAAATATGGCTCTTTTGTCATTCCCAAAATACATGCAACTTTTTAAATTAAAATGAAAAATTCAGAATTTTAAAAACGCATAATTACTCATGTAACTTGAGTGTGTGTATGAACCTGAATTTGACCAATTGTGATGTAAACATCAAAGACATGTGTGAAAAGATGCAGCAGTAGAAGTCCCATTAAATAAAGTCTGTGTGTATAATGTTTCATGCATTCTATTATTATTAATCATATATTTTCAGTTATGCAAATAGTTATTCTGATACGGCTCTTTGTTGACCACTTGTTCTGAATTTTGATGTAGTTTGGCTCTTTGGTTTGAAAAGGTTGCCGACCCCTGAGATAACTGGTGTCTCCCCCACCACAGCCACCTAGCCAACAGGGCCACGGCAGGTAGCAGGCCCAGAGCAGCCCCCGTCACCCTGTGGCCAGGGAAGGAGTAGCCCTCACCGCCTGCAGCTGGTGGTTAATCAGTTAAACAAATCATATAACCAGTTAACTATTCTGGGCAGTTTTTACATCCTCGCTGCCAAGTGGTTGGTAATAAGAAGACCCCTTTTAGGGAAGGTGCACAGTGTATGGTATAGTATCTCTAACCAGGAAGTGACTTGATCATGGTATAGCTAGGGAAGAGATTTCTGAGACTGCAGACAAAGGCACCGCATGATCCAATGACTGAAAGATGAAGGTAAATAAACTCAAAGTAGCAACAAGACAGTAATTTTTAACAGTGAGGGTGACTAACCACTGATACGATCTCTCTAAGAAGATGGTGTATTCTCCATCATTTGAAATCTTTAAGTCAAGACTGGCTGTCTTTCTAAAAAAGATGCTGTAACTCAATCAGAAGTTATGGGCTTGAAACATAAATTCGTGGGTGGAATTTGTGGGGCTGTTATGCAGGAGGTGAGACTACATGCCTGTTAATCTTGAAGCCTAACTGTGCTAACAAATAGCTGGTCAGAAATATTCTGGAAAATGAAAATTTGAACCACCACCAAAAGGACAAAACCTTTCTTTAAAATGTCAACTTCTAACATGGTCTTCACTTTCTTGTTGTTGGGGGCTTCTCTTTCAGATCAATCACCAGAGCCTACTACAGAAACTCGGTAGGCGGGCTCCTCTTATTTGACATTACAAACCGCAGGTCCTTCCAGAACGTCCACGAGTGGCTAGAAGAGACAAAGGTGCATGTCCAGCCATACCAGATTGTCTTTGTTTTGGTAGGTCACAAATGCGACCTTGACACACAGCGGCAAGTCACTAGACACGAGGCTGAGAAACTGGCTGCTGCATATGGTATGAAGTACATTGAGACATCAGCTCGGGATGCTATTAATGTGGAGAAGGCCTTCACTGACCTGACTCGAGATATATATGAGCTTGTTAAAAGGGGGGAAATTTCGATCCAGGAGGGCTGGGAAGGGGTAAAGAGTGGGTTTGTACCAAACGTAGTGCATTCTTCAGAAGAAGTGGTGAAATCAGATAGGAGATGCTTGTGCTAATCACTTCTAATGAAAAAAGCTATAATGAACTCTACTAATCAAACATACTCCACTAAGTGAACTCAGTGTGACAGAAAGGGACTGTAACACTAGCATGGTGAATGGCCTCACACATTATTATGGACACCAGAGGAACAAAACCAGGAAAAAATGGTCAGTTCCAAATACTCTTTCAGGATTGGGAGGTGGCGGGGCTACAGACCTATGTGAGAATGAATGACGGTGCATGTTTTTGTGGTAGGAGACTGGAGGCATAAGAGCAAGAGAGGATCTGACTGAGCTGGTGCAGAACAGGGAATTTTCCATGTACTGTTTTTGTATGCCATGTGCTGAAGCCACTCTATGAATAGTCTATTAAAACGACACACAGGAAGGGAGAGAGAAAATCTTGGTTTGCATCCATTTATTTCCAGGAAGATTAGAATATAGTGCAGTTGCCATTCATGAATGTTACTTCCAGGCTTAACTCAAAAGAAAATATTTTACAGATGTGGCACACACGCTTTTGGGGCTTCATGTTCTTGTAACTTGTTAAAACATGGACAAAGACTATATAAGGTACTTTAAAAGGAAAATAACAGTTATGGTATTGATAATTAAAACTTAACTATCATCATCTCCCTGGAGAGGAGACTAACGGAGATTTAAGTGCTAAGTCCAGCAAGGCAGCTCCAATTATAATTATTGGATGGATTTATAAATACTTATCTATCTACATGACTGTAGTAGAAGTACCTCAACTATGCAGATTTCCAATATAATTAACAGATTAGGAGCATTAAGCTTTTTAAGTGTATCCTCACATCCAGTATCTCTCAGATGGGTCATGGCAGTCAATGAATGGAGAATGCAGGTATTTGTGTCTTACTGTCAGAAGTAGGGTGAATGATTGGCAGTGTTTCACTGTAAACTTACATTGCTCCTTGGGAAAAAAGGAAAGAACAAAAGAAAATTAACAAAGATTTACATCAAGAGCATCATACATGCCTGAAAGTGCTGTTTTCTTTTAAAGAACAAGGGAAAGAGCCGTTCACAGTACTGAAAGCAGTGGCTAGTGGCAGCATTCTCTTGCTTTTGTGTTGCTTTTTTTCATCTGGGAAACCAGGAAGAGGAAGGAGAGGTATAGAGCTAAAGTGTGTGGGAGGGTGAAAATGGAAGACGAGAGGAAGCATAGGAGAAAATGTCTTTTCTTTATTTGTTGGACCCATCTTGGGTAGAATATAAAGGGGCAGGTAGCTAAATTACAAAGGCTATAAATTATTGTCCATTTTCTGGGAATACCGCCTGCCATTTCAGCTTTGCTTTGTGTAAGAACTGTATTAACTATAGCTTTTGAAATGCCACAGGATAACAATGTGCCTGTGTTGTGCTGAGGAGGCTCAACATGTTAGCAAAACGTAATGTGACATTTATTCAAGTTTGCAAGCTTTACAAGTCAAACTGCTAATTTGGATCTGAAGGATTAAGAAAACCACAGAAGAGATCCAGCATTTGAATACAGGCTTCTGGTACTTCTAATTGTTCCTCTAAGGTACCATAGTCCATAAGAGCATGTTTTCCGACAAGCTGAATCTATTTCACTTCAGAGCCATTCTTGAATTATGTATCATTTGAGCCCAACTTTATTATAAAAACAACAAAAGCATTGCTTAGGAATAAAAGTTGTAAAAAATTTAAATGAGTAATATTTTACCTTTACATTTTCTAGAAAGAATTGCAATCCTTGCGGGTGAGAGGAAGCATGGTAGGCCAATGTGTATTCATAGGCTGCAAACAGATCCTGAGAATATTGAAATGGGGGTTGGCTGGGGGGAATGATGAAGCCTTTTACCAATGGTCAATTTCGATTAGGTCGTACAGTTTTCCATTTGCTGGTCTAACTCTAAGACTCCCATTCAACTCCACTGCAGTCCATGGAAGCCTTGCCAGCGATTTCCAGAGAAGGTGTGTGCATTATAAAACCTTTCTTGAATGGCCCAGTTTGGCATGGTTGGGTCTTGGCTCAGGAGGGACCTACAAAAATATGGGTATTGCAAGCTATCCCCCTGATAGTTTCCACCATCAGCAAGAATTAAAGGGCATTTGTAGAGCATGATGAATAACATGCAGCATTTACCCAACCAGACCAGAGCTATCAGTCTCTCACATTCACGAACAAGGACATATTTAAAAGGGTCCAATGTATTTATGTACCTTGTTCACTGAATGGAAAATATGCCAACCTACCATTTTAGACTTTAAAGTCTGAGCCAGCTCTATAAGTTCTCTCCAATTTTCTAATTTAAAAAGTCTGTCTTAAATGTAGAGATTTTGGAGTAGATGGGGTCTCATGTTTTCTGTATCACAAAAGACTTATGAGGCAGCATAGCAGGATGAAGAAAACGATTGAACTTTTCACAGCATTTACTTTTTTTAACAAAAGAAAATCTACATTTCATTTAGCTGGGTTGGGTTTTTAGTACTTTAATATAACATTTAGAAAAATCAAGATGCTTGTTCAGGCTTCGAGTAACCTTCAATTTTTATTGTAAGTATAGTTTTAAAAAGTTACAGTATGAGAAAAAAATCTGTACAGTCTGAAACTACTTTAAAATAATGAAACAAAAGGAAATGGTTATATTGAATAATAAAAGATCATTGTATACACCTGTTTTCTAATTCCTTGCTTTTTCTAGGCAGCTTATAAAAATAGATATTGTAATAAAGTCATGTGTGCAAGTCTGGGCTGCTTTTTCCCCCTCTAAAATGAAAATCCTTAGAGGCTATGATAAACATTCTTTTCTAATGACTGGTTTTAGTGCTTTGACTACTGCAGGAGGCATTGGAGAAATCAGACAGGTGTGTCATTCAAAAGATACATCCAGGAGGACAAAAGGAAAACAACAATTTTTGTGGCACAGGTCACAGATTAAAAATCTGCATGTTGGACTGGTATTTCTCAGAACTCCAGAATAAAGTATACTGTACACTTTTCCTTGCTTTCTGTTATGCACTGTAATGAAACGTGAAGAAAATGCTGTATTTAGCTATATGTGAATGAAACATGCTTGTATTTAGCAAAATTGTCAATGTGATTGTGAAATTCAAATCTTGTAAAGAAAAACGTGTGTTTTTTCCTTCCCTGCACTCCCATTCTTCATCAGTTAAGCCATCTAGTAACTGTACTTTACACAGCAACCAGGACTGAAAAATCCAGTACAAAATAATAAACAACATGCACTCTGTTTACAACCAATCTGCTATGCATTTTCTCTTATGATGCGTTCTTCAGTGATCACCATTTTTAAAAGGTGTTCATTGTCCTTGTGAAAAAGAGTCCTAGGAAAATCAATAGGGATCTTTCAAAAATCAATATCGCTCTCCAGGAATTATTCTAAAAACCAATGGATTTTTTAAAAAAATAATTCATGCATTCACAGCCAGTGAGAGTTGTAGCAGTTATCCAAAATAAAGCACCATAGGCCAAATCCTCAGCTGGTGTAGCTTGTCCTAGCTCCACTGGCTTTAGTGAAGCTAGAACACTTTTCACCATCTACCCCCATATAAAGCAAAGACAGCTTAAAAAATCATTTGAGAAGACTAACTATCTAGAATCTACAGTGTTTGATCATGTTTATCTAGCAAATCCTAGATAAAGAATGGTTTAAAAAAGCAGAATGACTAGCGGTTGGCTTTGTCTATAGGCTGTGTGCATGAGGCTATAGCCCACCAGTCAGAGACCCATTAGCCTGGAACAGGGAGCAGCTCAGAAATCTATTAGCAGGTCTAGATTTTGTGTCAAGTTTTCAATCGCTTTTTAGGGTGACCCTCAGAGAGTTTCCAGAGGCTCTTCGTGCTCATTATGCGTAAAACATATTCGCAGAATGGTGTGTTAGGTGTGGATACTGTTTGAGTTTATTGCTGATCCCTCTACTCTAAAACACTAGCTCTTAGTAGCTTTTCTGGCTTGTATACAGTTAGCTGGACTTCTTACTGGGCACAGTGAAGAAATACCATCACTTCCGTGAAACCATCCAAAAGAGAGCAGCTTTGTAACAGGCTGAAGGCAGAAATTCCCAGTGGGAGACTCATAATACTCCAGCATGGGTGCAGGGGAAGGAGACCAGTGAGGAACCTGCACTTGCCCTCGCCTCACTAGCAACATTCTTCATGTGGTTCCTTTACATTTTTGGGCAGCCTTTCTAGTCTGCTGCCGCATTCAATGGAGAGGACAGCAATGAGCCAAGCCTGAGCATGCTGCAGCTGGGCATCACTGGGGCAATAAGGCTAAGGAAACAACAAAGGAGAAAGAAAACAGCAGAATCCATCAGAGCGAATTAACTCTGGTCCCATGGCCAACATGCTTCCACGCGCTGTACGCATTTCTCTTGCATCCCTGAGCTCTTAAACCTGGAGGTAGGCAACTCATTCCTAATAGTTTAGCCAACAAATTTTGTCCCGTTGCTGCTAGTTAATTCAGCTGCCCCAACAGACAGGCTGTGAGTGCTGTGCACCAAATCCCTGCTGGTGATTCTTGGAAGATGGCTTGCAGGGGTGCTGCCTGGTACAAGTCACATTATGGGGCTAGTTCTGAGTGGACATTATATAACCTGCCTGGGAAGAGCAGGTGGGGGGAACAACAAGCTTCTCCTTTCTTCCCCCCAAGACTGTCACTTGCCAGGAGACAAGAAGCAAAGTGAGGCTAGGGGCTCCTAAGCTGCCGGCACCATTTAGAACCGTGATTCTCACAGTGTGGGGGCCATCTTGCAGGTAGTCCACAGGCTTGGCCTGCCCCTCCCCCTCAGCAGGGAGTGGGTGCTAACACTCCAGCTCCATGTCTCCCCCGGGCTAGATCTGACTGGGGGAAGGAAGTGGCTCCCAGTGCTGCTACTGTCCCTCCTCCCCCGTTGGGGGGAATGGCAGTGCAGGATACTTCTCACCTGCAGACTTCCCCTGCAGTTTCCATTGGCTGGGATTCCAGCCAATGGGAACAGTGTCTGGGAGAGGCATAGAGCCAGATAAGTTCTCCCTGTCCACCTCATGCCCAGAACATATAACCCCATTGCCCTCATACATCCTCCCTCCCTGTCTCCCCACCCTAGTCCTGCATCCAACCTCTCATCCAGACTCTCCCGCCAACCCCACCCTCAGTCTGCTCCTCCTTTGCACTCACACCCCACCCCTCTGCTTCTTGTCATCTTGGCTGGTGGTCTGTGGAAAGGTCTGTGTTGAGTGCAGGGAGCTGCAGGGCAAAAAGTTTGAGACCCACTGATTTAGAATCACATGCTCTTCTCCAGGATCACAGGCCACCACAACATTCCTGCTGCTGTGTCCCTGTCCTAGCACCACTGCTAACAGGGTCTCTCTGGCAAGTACAAGGGAGCCTGAGAAGAGAGAAGCAGAATTAGCCATCTAGTCTCCTGGTTTGACTGATAACTTTCAAACCCAGCTCAAAGAACTGCTGCCCCTGAACTAGAGAGCAAGCTGATCAGAAACATCCTGGTCCCATGGCACAGGCTGAAATCAGGAATAAGGGATCTTCCGGAAAAGGCTTTATTTTCCGAAAGATCCCGTCTAGACTGGCGCTTTTCTCCAGCAAAGCCCCGAGCTGGAAAAAAGCGGCAGCCATGTTCATGCAAATGCCACGGGGGATATTTAAATCCCCCGCAGCATTTGCAATTCTGACTTCTCATTAGCATCCCTTTTCCGGAAAAGGGTGCCAATGTAGACCCAGCCGCTGTGTCTGGACTACAAAGAAAAGTCAGAAAAAGATGCACAACTTGTGCATCTTTTTCCACTTTTCTTCTGAAAGAGGCTTTTCCAACATTTGGCCCATCTAGACTGGGCCAAATGTTGGGGGAGGGAGAAGGGGAGGAGTAGTCTCTTTCAGAACATCCCTTCTTCCTCATAGAACTAGGTTTACAAGGATACTGAAAAAACATGTCTGCTTTTCCAAATTTTTTCTTCAGAAAAGATGTGTTCCTTGGACCCAGCAGAGCTTTTTCAGACTACCTGATACCCTGGAGGCATTTTGCTCCCAGCTCTGGTCCTTTGCTGACCAGTCTAGAGAGCCATACTCAGGCTACTCAACTTATCAGCAGTGTGAAACTGGGAGCTATTCTGCTGGCAGTAAAGTTCATTAGCAGTCAGCAGAGAGGCCTGCATTCCGGGAACAAAACTTAATCAGTCACTGATGAATCAAGTCTGACAGAGGAAGCCAGGGGAAGGAAAGGAAAGCACCAAGGGAAAAGAGTAACAATCTCTGAAATCTGCTTTTAGAGAGGGGATGTGTGTCCTGGTGAATTTTAGGTTCCCAGATTTGAGAATATACTATAATCTTGTATGTCAGCAGTTCCTAACCACGGTCCACAGGCAGCTGTTGAGGCATGGTGGCTCTGGGGGCTGAGGTACACCACCATGGCTATTGGGAGAGGTGTGTCCTGTCCTGCCTCTCAGTCAACCAGTGCCAGGCAGGGGCAGGGTCTCCTCCCAGACGTGGAAGAGTGGTTCTCTGTGCAGCCTTAGAGCGGCTGCAACCTAGGTAGCAGTGCTCAGCTGGTGTCTGGGAGGCAGTGTAGGGCTAAGTGAGGGGTTTGGGGGAAACAGGCACTAAAAAGTGGGGGACTGGCACTAGGGATGGGGCTAATATTGGGAGGGATTTTAGGAGGGGCTGGGTGCAGTGGGGTTCTGGAAACAGGCTGGCACTGGGGCATCTGGTGGTAGAGGGCTCTAAGGAGCAGGGGTTTGGCACTGAGGGCAGGAGGCTGGCACTGGGGGGGGGTTGGGTGCAGGGGATTCTGGGATCAGTGGCTGGTGCTGGGGGGTAACAGAGGGATGGGGACTCTAGGAGTTAGGGCTGGCACTGGGGGGCTTTGGGGACAGGGTATACCCCAGCCCCCAGAGCCACCACAAACAGCTGGCTTCAGCTGCAACAGCCACCCGCCTCATGACAACTGACGGAGCTGAAACTGGCTGTTCGTGGCTACTCTGGGGACCGGGGCTTTTGGTGGACCGGTAACACCACAAACAGCTGGTCCCCACTATAAAATAGGTTGGGAACTACTCTTATATAGAACATAGGAATTACTACGTGAAATTGTATAGCCTATCAGTTATTTTATCTTTCTCCTTCACATAAAACTATGAGCCCAAACTCCAGAGCCTACTCACCCACAGCACTGAGCCTATGATCTCCAAGTGTATTAAAATAATTTTCCCTGTCAGAACGTTCACATGGAAGAAAACTTTGGCAAAACCAAAAGGAGTTAACTGAAGAAAGGGAAGAAGTGGAGGGAATTGGAAGAGAAGAGACACATTGCTGTGTTCACAGTACAGAAGAAAGTGTTAGGAAAGCGAAGAATGAATGAGAAACAGGTAAGATGCAGCAACTAGTGCAATAGATATGACACGCACAGACTCAAATCAGGTTAGGAATTAGGAAATAATTTACATCAGGTTCTTACTGGGCACCCTACACATTTAACTTTTGCACTTTAGTAAGAAAGTGGGTCTAGAGTACCTATTTTCATTAGTCTCTTGTCAGTGTCACTTCTTTCTCAAGACTGCAGTCTACTTACCTACCCTCATCTCCACTGGTTTGTTGAAATGTGACAAATCTTAAACTTTTCACTTCCCCTCCTAATCTCTCTCACCTCTGACAATTGAATTATTTGCCCCAGCTCTCAAACTTGAAATCATGGAATTAGCTTGGACTACTCCCAATTAGAAGATGGCCCAATTGTAATCAGGCATCTAACAATCTCCCTCTCTTCTATCTTCACTCAAATTCTGGAAGTCTCATATTGGGCTTACAGTAACCTTTTCCTGTCTTGACATAGCTTTCCCCTCTTCAGTCTAGCCAATTTAGTTACTTGTTGCTATACCCACATTTTCTCTCCCCTCACTAAGGCTACGTCTACACTGCAGGCTTCTTGCAGAGCATCTACACTGCACGTGTGTTCTTGAACAAGTAAATTTACACTAAAGCATCAAAAAAGAGGGCTTCTTGCGCAAGAGTTATTCCTCTCCCCAAAAGGAATAAGCTCTCTTGCGCAAGAGCTCTTGTACAAGAAAGCAGTGTGGATGGGCCTAGGGGTTTCTTGCGCAAGAAACCCCTATAGCTAAAATGGCCATCACAGCTTTCTTGCGCAAGAGAGCATGCACACGGCTTACACAAAAGCACACCTCTTGTGCAAAAGCACACGGCAGTGTGGACACGCTCTTGCGCAAGACCTTTTGCACAAGAACTCGTGCAAAACAATTCTTGCACAAGAAGCCTGCAGTATAGACATAGCCCAAGGGATTAAAGAATTATCCAAGTTTAGGTGCAAGACTAAGAAAAATTCACAAAAAGAGATGTTTGCCACAAGTGTTGAGTTTCACTGTTTTAATATCATGAAATAAAAGTACAAAAACTTTACAGGTATATTGTTTATTACATGAAGATAGAACAGTTAACATTTGCATTTATTTTCTAGCAAAACTTGTATTACCAGTTACTCAGCAGTGTAAATACTAACCACTAATTTCATCACCAGGTGTGCATTTTGTTTTAGGAGGAAACTGCAGAGGTAAAGGCAACAATCTTGTGAGGCTTCATTATAACTGGAAAAAAATACTCAGCCTGTTTAGCAACAGAAGCTGTGCTCAAAGAGACTATCCATATTTAATACAGGTTTTACCTAGGAGGCTTAAGATATTTGAACTAGTCATCTTCTTGTCTAAGGGCTGTAATTGGGGATGTTCTTCTATTACAGTGTATTAGCATTTTGATGGCCTAGTTCTATATTTCTGCAAAGAAGGTGTGTGTGTGTGTGTGTGTGTGTGTGTGTGTGTGTGTGTGTGTGTGTGTGTGTGTGTGTGTGTGTGTGTGTGTGTGTGTGAGAGAGAGAGAGAGAGAGAGAGAGAGAGAGAGAGAGAGAGAGAGAGAGAGAGACAGTCAGTCATAGGGGATTGGGTGAGAATCTGCAGTCTTGACATAGCTTGTGCTGTTCATTGAATGAAACCCGCAGAGTGTTCTTTTCTGAAGACATCTTGAACTGTTATATGTAAAGTGCAGAAAATTCAGTAGCTCTCAATTGGCTAACCCAAACTTGATAATCAAGTTTATCCAAAGTGGATCTCTGGGAATGCTTGTGGGTTGATGTTGCCAAAGCAGTAATTGACTAAAAGAAAAACTAGGATTTTACTGTTTTCCCTGTTTGCTAAAATATCAGCTGCATGTCTTCCTCACCCCAAAAAGTTTACCTCATCAAGTGTATACAACACATCAGCAAATATGAAAGGAAACCCTCACAGTACAATAAAATGTCCTAACCTCAGTTTCATACATGCACCTCACATCTTTAGATAAACTCTCAAGTAAGAATTTACTTATGACAAATGGACTGAGTTGGTAAAAATGCTATGTCCTTTGCCGGACCATGTGGTATCCTTTCAAATAATTCATAATTTCATGAAGCATGCATGAAACCAAATTGTGAGTTTACAAATAAATAAAATGGTGCTCACCATTATTATTGAGTTATATATTTTATCATTTATTGAAATTATTAACTTAGTCCCTTCAGGATGAATTTTGGGGGTGTTTAAAATAAAAGTATTTGGAAATAGTAAACATTTAAAATTGCTAGAACTATGCTTTGTTTTTGGAAGGATCATCCTTGTTTCTTCTCTTTACATCCCAATTATAAACTCTAGCCATATCTGAGGGCATAGTTAAGGAAGCTGCTACAATGCAAAAAGATAATTAACTGCAGAACCATCCACATAGATTCACTCAAGTTAACTTTGCTTGTTTCAGTGATGCAGACAAACAATATAGAAACTGATTAACAGAACAGCTGTCTCCAGTGCAGAACCTTGATGCTGTGGAATTTCTGACAACTAATGGAGAAGCTATACATGGTCACTTCCCATCCTTCGTTCAGACAAGCTACATGTTAACAAGTACTTATTTTTGCACATACATTTCTCCCTTTGTGTTTACTTCCACTCTTATATGTCAAAGCTAAAACAGCTTCCGGTTACAACTTATTCTCAATTGGTTGCAACATTTGCCCATTTCAGCCACTCATGAATTTTTCAGCACTGAATGTCTAACATTGGCAAAATTTGAAACCTTAACAGCTCCCCTCCAGAACTAATAAATAACTACAGCAACATTCTTCAACTAGCAATGAGCACAGATCAGCGGCTCCCAAGCACCGGTCCGCGGACTGGTAGCGGGCCGCAAACCCCGCCTGCCGGGCCATGGCACTCTGCTAGGCCAGGCCCCTAGCTGCTAATGAGCTGCGCCCACTGGGGAGTTCCATTCCCTATAATGTGCTTGCCTGCGCATGAACAAGAAGTTCTCCTCCCGTCCTCCCACAGTGAGTGGCGCTGTGGACTGCCCTGATGTGCTGCGGCTGGAGCCGGGCCACGGTGAGGCTGTCCCTATTGGGGCAGCCTCACCATGGCTAGGGTGGGGCTGCATAGTGGGCGGCTGCCCCGTGTCCTTTCTGTTGCGGGAAGCGTGTTTGGGACGATCGAGCCACCAGAAACATGTGCCCGCCCCTGTTCCTTGTACTGCAGACACTGCCGATCCTGTCACTGTCACCAGGCACAGATACATTTCACCTCTGTATAAGACAATCAGAATGGCCATATTGGGTCAGACCAAAGTTCCTTCTAGCCCAGTATCCTGTCTACTGACAGTGGCCAATGCCAGGTGCTTCAGGAAGAACTAACAGAAGAGAATCATCATGATCCATCCCCTGTTGCCCATTCCCAGCTTCTAGCAAGCAGAAGTTAGGGACACTATCCCTGCCCATTCTGGCTAGTAGCCATTGATAAACCCATCCTCCTTGAACTTATATTGTTCTTATTGAAACCCTGCTATAGTTTGGGCCTTTCCATCATCTTCTGGCAAAGAGTTCCATAAGTTGACTGAAAAAATAATTTATTGTGTTTGTTTTACATCAGCCTCTAAATGTAATTGGTTCAGCTTCTTGTGTTATAGTAGAGAAGGAATCATTAACATTTCCTTATTCTATTTTTCCATACCTTCCATGATTTTGACGACCTCTAACATATCCCCCCATCCTTCAGTCATTTCTTTTCCAAGCTGAAGAGTCCCAGTCTTATTAATCTCTCCTCATATGGAAGCTGTTCCTTACCCCTAATCATTTCTGTTGCCCTTTTTGTACCTTCTCCAAATCCAATACATCTTTTTTTAAACGGGGTCACCAGGTTTGCATACAGTATTCAAGATGTGGGCATATACTGATTTTATATAGAGGCAAGATGGTATTTTGTCTTATCTATTCCTTTCCTCATGACTCCAAATATTCTGTTAGCTTTTTAGTTTTTAGACTGCCACTGCACATTGAACAGATATTTTCAGGGAACTCACCACAATGATTCCAAGATCTCTTTCTTGAGTGGTAACAGCTATTTTAGACCCCATCATTTTTGTATCTGTTAGGATTGTATTTTTCCCATGTGCATTACTTTGTACTTAACACTGAATATTATCTGCCTTTGGGCAACATAATGATCCAGTTTTGTGAGATCCCTTTGTATCTCTTTGCAGTCAGCTTTGGATTAGTCACTGTTTGCCCCAAGAACATTTATGAGAAGTTTAACAGTAGTGTTCCAAATACAAATCCCTGCAACACAACACTCATTCCTATATTCCCCTCCCCCCCCATTTTTAAGTGGAGTACCTGGCAAGGTTTTCTTGATGGTCTAACGATCCTTCAATTACCTATATAACCAGCCTTTTGTTATTCTTAATCACCTTGCCCCTCCCTCTTTTTATAACAAAGTCCCTGCCCCAAAGGCAAAGCTGCAAGCAGCCTAAACTGTTGCATTTAAGAACTATCTTTGGAGTCAGGGCACAGGCTATAAGCAGACCTCAACTATTAAATCTGGGGGTTCAAATAGGGAGTGATGCTATTGGCCCCTTCGAGTCCCCTGCGTGTTAACCCTCCATCCACTGGTTTTCTTAGGGAAAGTGAGTAAGCAAAGCTGAATAATGCATTTCTCTTTCTAAACAATATTTATCTGTGTAGAAGTGAGAAAAATGTATACCAAAGTTTAAATGAAAGTTCTCCCCCACATCCATTCCACCAAAAGGATACTAACTTCTGTGGTGGTGAACTGATCTCTAAGAAAATCCAGGTCTTCCTCTAGTGACTCGAGATTTCTTGTGGCAGTAGACAGATTCTTTTCTAACAGAGCTTGAGCTTCATCAATATCATATTCAAGCATCACATTGGCCTAAGAAAGGAGATGGTTAATTTTAATAAGGTTTTTACTCTAGGTTGAAGGCTTTAAGGAAAACATTAACTCTATCCAACGGGAAGTTACAAACATTTTGGACGGTTTTTAACATACTTTTTAGACAAACTCACAGATATACATCAAAGCTATGCAAACAAAAAGCAGGTACAATGCAGGAATCCATGTGTGGCTTCTATCACCTCAGTATTTAAGAAGTAAAATCTGCAAAAGGCTTACAAATATTTCTACCCATGTCATTTTAAGTAAAAATGGATGCTTCTAACATTTGTCTTCAAAATAGAAGAGGGCTCCCTTAGCAAGAGTTTCTCCAAAACATTAAACAATACATTTAATAAAGTCTTCTGACAACAGCCAGATGCAACAGCAGAATGATCTTACTCTAGTATACCCAGTAACAGAAATGAACAAAACCATCTGATGCAATTTAGGAAGAAGTTCTATTTTGATATAAGCATGACAAATACAATGTTCTCTTGGTAAGTGAGTTCCCATGTAGAAAGACCAATAATGTCAAGTGAAGGTGCTGGAGACCCCAGAGCACTTTTCCACTTTGTGACAATAATGTACTAAGAGTTATACACAGTTTTTCAACTTTTATTTGGGGACCGGTGCTAATAATTTTATGTCTGTTTAGCACTTGATGGCAACAAATATTCAATGCAGAAATGCCCTTGGCCTCATATTTTGAGTTTTAAATGACACCACACCCAAAAGTCTGCAACAGCTTTCATGGAGCCAAAATTATATGTAAGAATTCTGCAGGCAAGCTCTTATGAAGATAGCACTCAGGGAGCAATCCTTTGGAAAATCTGATATTTAATAAAAGGATACTCCGGTTCAAATGAAGTTCTAAACATTTCCAAAACTATTGTACTTCAAGCCCTTACTAAGTGCTTTTCTTCATAAGGAAAAAACCCAACTAGCAAATGCTGCTGTGGACAGTGTTATTCTACACAAAGGGTAGATCTACACTGTGGCATTAAGTCGACTGACGTTACCTAGTTGGAGTCAGCTTAGCTTCAGTCAACTTTTATTGCACTGGGTCTATTAGAGAAATTTTCCTGTCAACTTATCTTACACTTCTCATTTCAGTGCTGGACCAGAGTCGATGGGAGAGCAATCTGCAGTCGATTTAGCAGGTATAGTGAAAACCCACTAAATCAATCTCCCAGGTGGATCAGGCTTTTGTGCAGATTAAATTGAGTAAGAGAGCATCACACAGCTCTGTGTGCAGCCAGTGTTTTGGTCCTAAACAGTTGATTCAGTTCTTGCATAGAGAGTTCAGGGACAGGTGGTCTCAAACAAACATTAGTTATCTTTACAGATAAGGGGACACGAATATCCCTGCTAGATACTGCTTAAATACTTGAGGTCTTTTCTGTTTAAAACCTTTGACCCAGGCACCTCATTATCTGCTTAGATGCAAAGTTTGTAAGTGCCCTATAAATAAAATACAAGACAAATACTTTCCTCATTTGAAATACAATGTAGATACTTTGTGAATAAGATTGTAGGAGGCTATATATGACTAAGCACACTGAAAACAAACAAAAACCTTAGCAGACGTAACTATCAAAACAGACTACTTTATTGGGCATATCCTTCAAGGCAGTGTGGACTGGTATTTGGAAGCACAGTGCAATAATGAAATACCTATAATTAATCATTCTGATGAATTTTATCTTAAAGAAAAGCCAAATCAGAATTTATGGCTCATTAGAATGTTAAATATGAGCACTGAGCAAAACAGATTAAATGAAGCTCCTAACAGGTTTACATTTCCCTGTCAGGTTTTATTGTTACAAGCAGTAGAGCCAATGTAAACTGCAGACTAGCTATACAAGATAAACTAAATGATTAAAGGATTAAAAAATATAACTTACGAAGGAAAACAAATAATTGGGTTTTTTAGTCTGAAGAACAGAAGACTGAAAGGGGACACTAAAAGGCTGTTACAAGGAGGAAGGTGAAAGATTATTCTCCTTAACCTTTGAGGAGAAAACAAGCAGCAATAGATTTTAATTAAAGCAAAGGAGGTTTAGGTTGGACATTAGGAAAAACAGGGTGGTTAAGCACTGGAAAAAACTGCCTAGGGAGATTGTGGAATCACCATCCTTGGAGATTTTTAAGAGCATGTTGGACAACACCTGTCAGGGATGGTGGATGGTGCTTGGTCCTGCCAGGAGTGCAGGAAACTGGAACTGATGACCTCTAGAAGTCCCTTCCAGGTCTAGGACTATCATGTTCTGTTGCAAGCATAATCAACAAGATTTCTAGTAAAAATATTCACATCTCAGAATTTATTGACAGTTGTTGGTCATCACACAAAGTAAGAAAAAGCCAACTGAAAATATACAGTTATGATTAGAAAGTCATCTCTTCCTCAACAGTTCTAATCCAGGTGATTTTTAGTCATATGGACTATAGTTATGCAAGTTACTTGTCCATTAAATAGTAGGAACTAGATTCTGAAGACCTTTTCGCACTCAACTCACTGGAGGCTGGTACAGGGACCAGTTACTGGATCACTAGTTTTTCTAGTTTTGACCATAATTACACTTTTAGAAATTACATCAGGTACTTAACTTTCCTCATACAGGCAGTCCCCGGGTTACGTACAAGATAGGGACTGTAGGTTTGTTCTTAAGTTGAATTTGTATGTAAGTCGGAACTGGCATCCAGATTCAGCCGCTGTTGAAACTGACCAGCAGCGGGTGAATCGGACACGCCTGGGGCAGAGCAGCTGGGGTGCTGCTGGGTTGGTCCCGCAGCACCGCTCCTCGGCGCTACTGGACCAACCAGGCAGCACCCCAGCTGCTCTGCCCCAGGTGTTCCCAAGTCAGCCGCTGCTGAAAGTGATCAGCAGCTGATTCCAGGAAGCCCGGGGGGGGAAGCAGCTCTGCTTCCGGCTTCCTGTAGTCAGCCACTGATCTGTTTCAGCAGCGGCTGACTTGGGGATGCCTGGGGCAGAGCAGCTGGGGTGCTGTTGGGTTGGTCCAGTAGCGTCGCACCTCGGCGCTGTGGGACCAACCTGGCAGCCCCCCAGCTGCTCTACCCCAGGCGTCAGCGAGAAAAGCCTGGTCTGCTGGGAGGGAGGGGGGGTGCACTAGCTGCGCCCCCCCTCCCCCAGCAGACCAGGGAGACACGGAGCAGCTTTTCTCGCTGCGGAGGATGCAGGCGGCGGGATCGCCGCGGCGCGTCTCGGCGGTCTGCTGGGGGAAGGGGGGGGCGCAGCTAGTGCGGTGTTCCCTCACCCCATTTGTAAGTAGGGATCTGACATAAGTCGGATCCACGTAACCCAGGGACTGCCTGTACTTCATCCAATTGCATTAAACTCAGTGATTGTACAGAATTTTGACCAACTATGAGGAATAGAGAAACCTTACGAACCTACCGATTTAATTGTTTAAAAAATAACTTGGAGAAATTAGGTAGCTACTTACCCCCAACCATAAACAGACTTTATCCGTAGGAGGAACTGATGCTTTACAGTAGAGGTTATCTGCCAATAAAAACCTGGTCTCCATTGGGTTTGTGGATTCCTTAAGATAGATCACAGAACTTGAAGTTGCTACTTGCATTGCAAATGGTTAAGATAGCAATACAGAAACTACAGTAAAAATATTTTTCTGCCTTTTCTCTTTTAAGTATATTAAAAGCTTTTTTAAATCTAGCACATTGGGAGAATGCCGGGTGGTGGAGGGGTTAAATATTCTGGTTGATTTAGGAGATCTGAGTGAGAGAGAGGACTCTGGTGCGAGGCAGGGGGATGGCTCCAGAAATGAGGGATTCAGGATGTGAGGTTTGTGCTGGGGCTAAGGATGTTAAGAGGTGGGTAATTCGCTAATCATGTAGTTGATAGAATTATTATCGACTACACGATTAAGGGAAGAAGCGCTCAGTCCTGGCTCATGTGGGTAGGTCCCGGACCTAGCGAGAGTCGGGCTGCCTGCCTAGATGGAGCAGCCCCAGCCTGGGCCACCACGGACAGGAGCTACTTCACAACAGCCTCCCCTTGCCCCCTCCTTCCCCGCCGCTCACATTGCTGCCTCTAATAGTGGCAGCAGTGTGTGTGTGAGGGGGAGGGAAGGCAGGTGGCACCAGAGGGCTGGCACGGGGGGGGGGGAAGGGGGGGACCGCCTTTTAAGCTGGCTCTCCCCAGCACCAGCTCCTGCTTCCCCCACACCTTGCTGCCTCTGATAGAGGCAGCAGGGGGATAGGGAAGATATGCGAATAGTTGACTCAACTACCCGATAAACCTATGCTTATGGTTGGTTTCGTTGAAGGAGAGGGGTACGGGCTCCCACTGGGGTGGAGTCAGGGATGAGGGGTTTCAGGTGCAGGAGGGGGCTCCAGGCTAAGACCAAAAGGTTCAGGCTTGGCAGGGGAGTTTAGGTGCAAGAGTGGGCTCAGGCCTGGGCATGGAATGGATGCAGGGCATTGTCTTGGGAAGGAGTTTGGGTGTCAGAGGTTCCTGGCCAATGGGAGCTTTGGAACCAGCACTTGAGGTGGGGCAGAGCATGGAACCCCTGTGTCTGTTCCTCCATCTAGGATCAGCAGGGACATGTCATTACTTTTGGGGAGTCACGCAGACCAAAGTAAGGAGCCTGCTAGCCCAACACCAACTGGTTCTAAAACAGAATTTCAATGAAAATCAGAAATGTTGGTTTATAGAACTTTCCAAATGATACAAGGCTGGGTAGCAGCTTTTACTATCATTATGAATACTAAATTCGGTGGGGCGGGAGAAACTACAGCCGGTCCCCGAGTTGCGAACGGTCGACTTACAAACAGTGCGGTCGTGTGTAACTATGAGGTCCGACTTACGAACAAACCGAGTTATGACCAATTGCTTGGTCTGTAACCGATCTGTAAGTTGGGAAGAGACTGTACTATAAATTTTTACTTCAAGACAGAAGTTAAAATCCCAAGATTGATGAAACTATGCTGTAAGATGCTGATATTCTACACTCATTAGAAACTGCTGTAAAGATAACAGCTTGGGCTCCATGGACTATTAAGTGGATCATTTGCAGTTATTAAAAGTGAAGTCGAGAAGGAGAATGTTAACTTTCTGAAAGATAGTAAATAAAATTATATGCCTTAAAAATAATTCCACTATACTTTATAAAAGCATATTAAGTGTATCCTCCGAAGAAGCATTTATTGAAATGTTTTCTGCAAGTATGGAAAAACTGTTAGCTTTATTTATTCATACCCCATTATATAATTGAAATAGTTTACCTTTTTCTTCTGCATATGTTTTAAAATGTCTAATGTCTGTTTAATTTCAGGAATCTGACTTTTTAGCCTGTGAATTAATAAGTCATAATTAAGCACTGTGCACATATAGATTCCCCCAACAATTATCTATTATAAAATCCAATCTTTTTTTAATTGTACAAACAAGTTCTACAAGCCTTCTCTGTTCATTTTAATAAGGTATTAAAAAGTCATAATTAGGCCTAGAAGTTAACACAAACTCTTCACTTCTGAACATACAAGAGCTCTATCAAGGGAGGCTAGGTATATCAGGCATGTTCCAACATTCTAATTAATACAATGAATGCAAGAAAAATTTGAATGGAACAAGCATATTTTACTCTGAGCAAAGAATTAAAATTAGAGCCGGTTAGAAATTCTCCAATTGAACATTTTCCAGAAATGCTGATCAATCAAAATTGAAAGTTCTATTTGAATGTGGGAATTTGGACAAATCTTTTGATGGAAACTTGCCTGCTTTATTGCCAGCTCTCCTACTTGTGCATTTGCCTCTTTGGCAAGACCAGACTCCCCTGCAGCTTGCCAGGTTGACTGTAAAGGCCGACACTTGACTAATTGATACATAAAGATCCCCATCAATAAAAACACACCACAGTATCTGCCTTTGTTACTTCTTGCAGCTTTCTCCAAAGTAGCATTGAGTACAATTAACAAAAGCCTTGTCAGTTTCATGACCCTATTCACTTACAGGCAGCAGTAAGATCTGACAATTATTTCAATTTCAGTCAGCTCCTTAGGCTTACAAGCAATTAGGTAGCCAAGCAGGCAGGCCGTCACAGTATAGTTCCTAGGTCCTGGGCAACTTATTTCAGCAACACCAAAAAGTTCAAGTCTTTCAACAAGACTTGATGTCTTTCTGAAAGATAACTTCTGCTTGAACAAGAAAAACCCATGTGTTCTGAAATGCCATCGTCTGTGCTCTCAAAAAATTAGTGATTCTATCTTTCCTTCTCCAAGCTTACTTATTTTAAGGCTGCTGGATGAGCTGGTACTACCAGTTAAAATTAAGAAATGGATTGCAGTAACTATTTTAGTGAACACTAGAGTTATTTTGGGGGGAAAAAAGGAAATCTACAATTCCTCCCACATACAGACTGGCTTAGCGAGTTCTATATTATTGAATTAATGGAAAAAATGACTGTTAGAAACACTTGGGAAAAATGAGGATGTCTTGTCATATATGAAAATAATTATTACTTTTGCAGTTTAGTATAAATTAGTCCTGGATAGTCATAGTTTATGTTCTCTCATCTATTTAGTCACTTAAGTGACCGATGTCTTACATAACTTCTGCATGTCTGGGTTTTTTGTTTTGCTTTTTCCAGGTTTACCAAACAATGTATGTTGAATTTTGTTACATTTAATGCTATTTCCCTCTTGTATATATATTTATATAGATTGTTTTATTGTGTTTTTATTTTATATAAAAATAAGTTTAAAAAAGTTCTGGGATTGCTGTAAAGTGCCTTGGGGAAATTCTATGAACTATGCTATGCAGGTGATCAGACTACACAATCACAGTAGTCATTTCTGGCCTTAAAGACTATCAAGCTTTAAACAAATTTACTGACATTGCTCATCAGTCTATGGAAAAAAGGAGAAACTGCATCTTTCCAAATTTACTGCATTATTTCCATTGCTAGCACCCCGTTACTTAAAGCAGTTGGAAATATTTTGCAAAATTTAACCTTTTTTGAAGTCTTATTTTTCATTTCTAAACTTTGAAAAAATTGTAACTCACCTTCTTTTCTTCTGAGCAAGGTTAAGTTCCATAAACTTATACTTCTGATACTGTTCATCCAGTTTCTTAAGTACTACATCTGCAGTCTCATTTCCAGGTTGTTTCATAAAAGAATCTACATCCTCCTTTAAGAAAAAGATAAAATTAAGACTTTTATAGAAACCCAAGATCTAATGATATGAGAGATATTAAGTAGAAAAACGTTATTCTGAACTAAAATCATTTTATGCCTTAGTTCAATAATTTTCCCTTAATATATCACTCATCTTTGCTCGCCGCAGGATTCCCCAATGGTCCCAGGCTCCATGTGGCACTTTTGCCTTTGAAGTGTAGCAACAGCCTGATGGCTTTTGCTACACTTCAAAGGCAGAGGCACCCTATAGACTAATCGAATAGTTGATGCAAAATGCATTGATTTGATTAGTCAGTCGACATTTAACATCCTTATTCCATTCTTTACTAATTTAATGAAAAAACCTGTGCTGTTAATACAAACTCTGTGTGTTAATGATATTTTACTGCAATTATATTTATTTAAATAGGCAGGCAAGTGGTTTTATTTCCAGAGAGACTCACTGTGCACTTGGCCCAAATAGGCAAGTGCAATCAACCTGCTCTCTCAGCATAGAGCCAACAGCAAAATGTGAATGACAAGCTTCATCTGAAGTAGGAGGAGCTCACATGAATACATCAGGAGGCAGCAATCTACAAAGTCCAGTGGACATAACACTACACCAGGAGTCAGGATATCACATTTCAAAGATGCCTTTTATGTAGCACCTTCTGGCTGAGAGGCACCATATAAGCATGATATATAAACACAAAACTTCATCTTCCCAGACTAATTTCTTAACTAGGAACACCACATTCCTACTTCTTGAGGACAACTTGCAAAAGTGTATTAAGACCAACTTGTAAAACTGATTCACAAAACCCCACAACAGACTTCAAGTAGCTCTTTCAGGTAAAGAGATCCCAGCTGTGGCACTGAACTCCTTGGGCTGCACTAACAGGGTTAATTCTTAGTCTTACTTTCACTTGGGAATATCAGCAGCTCCCCTTTACCTTCTCCATCTAGAGATAAACAATCCACTCCTTTGTCACAATTTGGTTCTCTGATGGTCTTTTATCTGACAATAAGGAGTTACACATTTAGTTAACTCAAAGAGCATGCACATTTATTGTCTATTTCCAACTTAGCCATTGAACAAGTGTGACACTCCATATTGAATCACTCTCTTTTTAGACAATGACTCATAATAAACATTCTGAATAATATACTAAGTCACCAATACCTTTAACACTTTTTAATCAACCCACATATCAGAGAATTGGCTGCCTATGTGAGAGGGGCTGCCAGACATGCAGACATCAATAATTTCAAGGCACTTCAAGAAAGATTCAAGATGGCGCCTCCATATCCCTTCTGTACCAAACTAATGTCTATTTCTAAATATTGCAGCATGACACCGTAAGGACGAGATGCTCTGTAAGGGTGCATCTACACAGCACCCTAAATTCAAAATAAAATATGCAATCTGAGCATCTTATTTCGACTGAATTTTGAAATAGTATATTTTGAAATTTGGCGCATCTACACAGCGCCACATTTCTATTTTGAACTATACAGCAACAAGTCAATAGGATCAACAGCATTCATTCAGGAATTCTAAAGGAACATGAGAATGAAGTGGACAGGCACTTAAAATATGCAGTCTCTCAGTAAGATCAGCTACTATGCTACAGGACTAGACCAGGGATGGGCAGAATCAGGCCAGGGGACTAGATCAGGCCAGCCCAACTGATGAGTAGAGCATGCATACTTATAGCTGCCACCCTGTGTTCAGCTGCCTCTCCCCACACCTTGCTCCATCCAGCACCTGAGCTGCTTCAGGAGTCTCCTGCTAGCTGTGCAGGGGCAAGAGAAAAGAGGAGTTCTGCAGTCAGGGTCCCCCTCTAACGCTGTACTCCATCTCTGCAGATAGGAAGAGGAAGGTACTCCAGTCGAAAATAGGCATGCCTGTCCTTAGAAACAGTACAGTGTTTCTAAGATTTCAATGCTCGTGTGTCACACACACACACACACCCCTCACACTATCTCTGCAGAGAGTGTGAGGTGGGAGACAACAGAAAAGGACAGCTTTTCCTGCCTTAAAGAGACAGAGTATGGCTTCTCTCAAACTTATACAGCAGCAGCCAGTACACAAACTATGTCACTGCCACATGCACAGAGTCACTATCACACACACACTCAAGCTGTCACAAAGTCTCTCTCCCTGCTCCGTTCCCCTCCTGCACCTCTTCTGCCTGAGCCCTCACCCCTTACAGCCCATGACCATATACCAAAAATCATGAAGTGGCCCCTCCCTGAGAAAATTATTGCCCATCCCTGGACTAGACAGTAGCATGCTGCAAAAGTGATCCTGAATACTGGAAACCAGTTAGCAGATTACTTTAACTATTTCCTTCAGTTTACTTAGCAGTAAAGGAATATAAGACACCTAAATTCACACGATATAGTTGTCAGACCAACATGGCTTTAGTAAAGGAAAATCATGATTCTTCATCTCCTGGAGTTCTGTGGTGAAGCAACAATATATTGGCGGGGGGAGGTGAGGGAAGCTAAGGAACAAAATGGGTCTCCCTCACAAAGGAGTAATAAGGAAGATTGCTGCTGCCGCGATCAATCTTCTGGAGTTCAATTTAGTGAGTCTAGCTAACACTTGTTAAATCAAACTCAAAGGGCACCCCCACTTCTGTCTGGTATTCCTCCTTTCACCAGAAGTAAGGGAAGCCAACAGGAGCATTTGCTCTTGTCAGCCTTCTGCTCGATTTATGGTAAGCTGACTCCAGTTATGTATTTTACATAGCTATAGTTGCATACCCTAAGCCATCTGCTGGGTCTACTGTAGACCTGGCCCAAGTAATTATGGCCAAGTGGTCATTCTGTCATACATTAGAAAATGGAAAATTACTGGGAGTTTGGTGCACAGATACTTCTGAAAATCCCATCAGATGCTTCTCTACATATCTAGGAACCTAAATACTCTTGAAAATGTGTGGAAGAAATAAAAGCAAAGAGTAGAAAATAAATGGTAACTTTGTGTTCTAACAAAAGATGTTTAGTGAGATATAGCCTAAGGGCCCAAACTGGAATGTTAATAATCTGGAATGGGAGATACGAGAAAGTGCAAGATGGTTTAAGATTTTCAAATGACACTGTTTAGGGCTGTGCTACTCAACTTTAGAAGCCCTGGGGGCCACAATGATACTCTCAGAACATGCCAAGGACTGCAACTTAAGTGTGGCTGCATATACATGCAAGTATATGACAGGTATGGATACAAAGATTAAGGCAAGACTACACAACATGCAGGCCTTATTTAAGTCAGTTCTGTTGATATTAATAAAATGCAATATTTACCCGATTTCCACCCATATGACAGCACTTTTAACGAGCTATGATAGTCCAGGAATTTAACTACTAAAATCCATATCAACAGAAGACCATTATATTGACTACTTTTGTGTTTTGGCTCCCACCCACAGGCCATGTGTTAAACCCCGCATAAACCCAAACTGCACCACGGGCCACATGTTGAGTAGCCCTGGTTTAGGGCATGAGAAATACCATAAATAGGAGAGGCGGTATCTTTTTATTGGACCAACAGCTGTACTGATGGAAGGGACAAGCTTTAAAGCTTCATGGAGTTCTTCCTTAGGTCTGAAAAAAAACTATAAATCTCTAAGGCATGTCTCTTCCTAAATGTTAAACAGTTGGACAGATAATGGCAGATGCATTTTCTAGCAATGAATTTTAAGGAAGTAACATGGGGGAAAGTAACTTTAAATTAGGGATGTTAAAATGGGGGAGGGAGGGGAGAAGAGGTTTTTTGGAAATGTGTAACCGCTGAAATTTTCAGCAAAGAATGGAAGAAAACGTGGGAGCCAGTGCTTGCGAGGAGCCGGCTTTTAAGCCAGCTTCTGCATGCCCCCGTTTCCTTCCTCTGTGCTTCTGACTTGTAATCATAGCCAGCAATACAGGGAAGGCATGCGGCTCCCGAGGAGCTGTTTACGGGGAGCCTGCTTAAAAGCTGGCTCCCTGTGGGCATCAGTTCCTGCCTCCCCACCTCCAAGCACTGCTACCTCTGAAATAGAGGCAGCAGCATGGGGAGAGGGGGAAGAGGGAGAGGAAATATTCAACTCCCACCTGCCTCCCCTGTGCTGATACAGAGGCAGCAGTGGTAGGTGGGTGTGTGAAGTAGCATTGCATATAACTATTTTAAAAAGTACACTATTACATCTCTACTTTAAATATGTACTGACATCCAGGGCTCCAAATTAACTATCATATTCAAGAAGAGATCTAGATGTCATCACTGACAGCTCAATAAAAACTTCTGCTCCATATGCAGTTGTAGTCAAAAGACCAAACAAAGCAATAAGTTAAAGAACTACACTGTGAAGTAATTCTGAAACTATTGACTTTATACAAACTGATGGATAAATAGCCAACAATTTTTAAAGGGTTGAGTGATTTTGTGGGCCTAGTTTGTCATGTAGGAGGGTAGGTGCTCAGCTCTTTCTAAAAATCAAGGTGTCCAACTGAGCACCTAAAGCAGGAGTGGGCAATAATTTTTCAGGGGGCCACTCTCAGAATTTTGGTAAGTGTTCACAGCCACTCTTTTCTATCATATTAATCAAGGGGTAGGGAGGTTTGGGATGGAGTTTGGGCACAGGAAGGATTTCCAGGCAGGGGATTGAGGGACAGGGAACTGGGAGGCAGTTTGAGTCCAGGAAGAAGTTCAGAGATGCAACAGAGGGCTGGGGTGCTGAATGGGGTGTGAGGTGCATGCTGTGACCCTGGGCAGGAGGCCCTTGCCATAGGTGGCTCCCAGCTGGCAGCACAGTAGAGCTCTTAGGTGGGCAGCGGGCAGGCTACTTGCATGCCATTGTGGCCTCACACCACCCAAAGAGTGGTGTGGCAAATGCTAGCAGCAGCAGGCCACTTCCCGGGGCAACATGGTCAGGGCTATGGCAGGCAGGCAACCTGAGTGTTGTGCCCTGGGATTTTTAGAATCCCAGAGGATCGTAGTGGGCTGGAGGGAAATGTTTGGTGGGCCATATTTTGCCCACCCCGACAAAGTCACCTTTGAAAATCCTGGCCATGGTGATCAGTTTTGCACACATGCAAAATAATACGTAATAGAAATACAAGGAATAAGGGAAATGATTAGAAGAATGTGAAGTTAGAAATATGAACAGTAAATGTGTTCATTCTAAATGTGGTAACAATACCTGGAAACTTAATGACTCAGCACTCAAAGCATGAATGGTCATGTTTGGCTTTTAAGTCCAAACTGTAGCTGGTCCTAGAAAAACATATGACCATGCGACCAGGTTCTGGGATCCATCTTGAACCTGGTAATTTTTCATGTGGTGGGACGCACTGAAGAAAGAATTGTCACCCTGGGGAAAAGTCTATTTAAGCAATCAGACTTTGTCTTCAACCCGCTTTTGAAATTGTCTGGCCCACCCTAAAAGGATACTTAAGGAACTCTGAAAAGCTGTAGGCCCAAACTAGAGTAAAAATCAACTCCGACAAAGCTTTAACCTGAGAACAGCTGTTAAGGTAAGAATTTGCATTACCTTAAACAGCTTTTTTGTTCATTGTAATTTAGTAACTTACTTTTATCAGACTGTTCTCATTTGTAACCAGTTAAATCCTACTTTTTGTACTTAATAAAAAACACTTTTATTTATTATCAATCCCAGTGCAAATAACTGCTATGGAGGGCAACCACTGTGCATCTCCTTCTTTCATTGATATAGTGGGTGACCTTTATGAGCCTTCACTATGTAAAACTTCTACAGAGTACAACAGATTCATGTGGGGTTTTGGTCCCCTTTAATGATTGTTCTCCTGGATACTGAGTCCTCAGAGCCAAGTCCTACCAGAGCTGAACTGCTTCACTGTCTGTGCTGCTCCGAAAGGGGGCGGTAACCCCAACTCTGTACCTTGTCTAGAGGAGACTAGAGAATCTGGCCCAGCATTATTGGGTAGTGGGGAACCCCAGAGAGCAGGAAGGCAGGCATCATGGTCAGCACATCAGGGGACAACACTAACCATCATACAAGGATTCTAGCAATTTTTTGTGAAACATTTAGTATTAGCCACTCTTGAAAACTGGACACTGAGTCACAGTCTGCTACTCTGAGCCATTAAAGCAAATTCTTTGTTCCTAAAATTATTATGAATTTATTAATTTTTCCTATAGCCTCATATTATACAATATTCAGTCTTTCTATTAAGGTTTTTCAAATTCACTTTTCCTTTTTTTTAAATAACAATCTAAAGAACTTGCAAAGGCAATTGCCTATCTAACTTAAACACCATATGGCCATTGGTCATCAATTTTCAGTCTAAACTTTATAATCAAAGTAAGTTGATCATAGTGCAGATTTATTTTTCCTCCAACTTTTCAAGGAAATTCAATAGAACAAAAAAAAAGCACACCATTTCAAAGATGTGAGATGCTGTTTAATTTTCTGAAAGGAAAAGAGTTGGCTCCCCATCTTACAGTCAAAAGAATTTCTCTCTACGGGACATTCGTTTTCCTCAAAAACTCTGGAGATATCAAAACACTTTAAGAAAAAACAAAGCACTTCATATTGAATACTGCTGCTTTGAATGTAGAAGACAAACACCGAACCAGGGATCATCACACAAGATCCTAAAACACTACACAAAAGGAAACCTCAGATACCAACCCGCTCCCTGGACACACACTCATGTCCACCAAACACTTCCTCAGGATCCAAGCCTGGAAGCAGGCAGACACAGCGCTGAACCCAGAACTGCATCTCTCACCCCCAACGGGCGCTCCCAACGACTGCGGTCAGGAGTCACAGCAATTCGACCTCGGCACAGAGGGAGAGAGCAGGACCCGCGGCCTCACCAGGGCCGGCCGGTTACCGCAGGAGCGACCTTCCCGAACCCCCCTCGGCCTGAGAGCCTAAGCAGCCGGGCCTCCCTGCCCCTGGAAACGGGGCCCGCGCCGCGGCTCACCCGGGGGGGGCGATGGGTCAAGGGGCAGCCCCGGCGCGGGCAGGAGGATCAGAAGCCGCAGGTGGCTGCGAGCCCTTCCCCGCCGGGCCCTGGGGCGTGGCCGAGATGGGCCAGGTGCCCCCTTTCCACGCCGCTCTCTGGGACCCCCGCGCCGGGAACCGGCCCAGCTCCCACCCGGCGCCGCCGCCCGGGCTCGGCCTGCCGCCCCTCCCCCCGCGGCGGGGCGCCGGCTGCGGCTCTCACCACGAACACCGCCTCGGGGATGCCCAGGTGGCCCCGCTTTCCGCTCGCGGGCGCCTCGCCACAACAAATCTCGCCGCTGGTGGCCGCCGCCATCTTGGGGAAACTGACGGCGTGCGCGCGTACGTCCGAGCAGCCGCCCTCCCGGCCGCCGAGCGCAGTGTACGTCACTGCGTCAGCGTCACACCCACCGCTCCGTCACGGCCATTGGCTGCCGCGCTTTGACGGACAGGGGAGGATACTGATCTAGTGCTGCCCCCTTGCTCTGCCTCTGCTGGCTGCTACAAGGGCTGGGGACTGTGCTGCCCCCAGGGGAAAAATGGTACAGGGCTGAGTCACGCCCAGGGCAGTATTTCTGCTTAACACATTGAAGCTCTTTGTTACAATATCTTGCTTTCCACTGATGAGACCTTGGCGGTGACAAACTGAGGAGAGGTTGTGCTCATGACAGCTCATGATGATATATGTATATAGAAAAAAACAACAAATGGTCTGGTAGCAGTTACAGACTAACAAAACATGGAGATGGTATCATGAGCTCTCTTGGGCACAGCCCACTCCTTCAGATGACCGGAGTTATGAGTTTGGGATGAGTACACTGGAAATAAATGCGGGGTGGGGGAGAGAAAAAGGGAGGGGGCTGGAAGACAGAGCATCAGTAAGTTTCTGGAGAATGGGTACTTAAAAGCAGATAAAAGTCCCCGGACACGACGTCGACGTCTACACTGGCATGGTCTTGTGCAAGAACTCTTCCAGAAGAGAGTGTCTACACTGGCATATGCATTTGCGCAAGAGATGTGCTTTTGCACTAGAGCTTCCATGCCACTGTAGACGTTCTCTTGCGCAAGAAAGTTCTGATGGCCATTTTAACCATAGGGCTTTCTTGTGCAAGAAATTCATGTTGCTGGTCTGCACTGGCCTCTTACACAAGAAGAGTTGCGCAAGAGGGCTTATTCCTGAGCGGGAGCATCAGAGTTCTCGTGCAAGAAGCACTGATTTCATACATTAGAACGTCAGTGTACTTGCGCAAGAATTCACGGCCAGTATAGACAGGATCAGTGTAGAGCAAGATTGCTCTAGTATAGACACAGCCTACCAATTTAACAACCATTGAAGGAGCTAACAGCTCTCTGTGTAGTATCCTTTCTAACAAGGGAATCTATCTATTGACTTGGATTTTTATTTGCTTTGGTTTAAGTACCCATTCTCCAGATACTTACTGATGCTCTGTCTCCTAGCCCCCTCCCCTTCCCCTTTCTTATTTATTTTGAGTGTACACATCCCAAACTCATAACTCCGGTCATCTGAAGAAGTGGGCTGTGCCCATGAAAGCTCATGATACCATCTACAGGTTTTGTTAGTCTATAAAGTGCTACCAGACCATTTGTTGTTTTTTTCTGTAACAGACTAACTCGGCTACCCCCTGAAGCTATATGAAGGTGCCACAGAAGGGTTTTGTTTTTGTTTTTTTTATGAGAGATTTTGTGTTTTCCTCTAAATTATTGTTCTTTGGGGCAATGTTCCCTCTCATCATTTCCATCCACATGTAGAATAATTTTTGTCTATGTACACCAAGACACATGTGAATGTGCAGCACTGGTAGAAATAAAACCCTCCTTGAGGACACTCTGTTAATCAGGAGGGCAGCATTTGAATCTCTCCTGATTGACCCACAAACACAGTTTACGGCAGGGACTGCTGACAGACTGAAAAATCAGTCATGGGCTGCACACAGGTGAGAAGCAAACAATGTTTTAAAAATATAACACCACCTCACTTACGTGGTCCCCGACTAAGCTGCAGAAAGACACTACCTGCATTCCCCTTGTACACCAGTGCTGGGGGAGGGGGAAGGAGACAGGCTAATAGATTTTATGGACCCCTCTAGGCTCTGGAGTTTGGCCAAAAGAAGGGGTTCATTGTGTGGGAGGGGGACTGCCAGCAAGCAGGATTCAGGTGTGGGGTCTGGGCAGGAGAGAGGGAGCAGGAGTGGGTTGGAGCCTGGTAGGTCTGGAAGGGTGATAGGATGCAGGAGCGCAGTAGGGGTGTGGGGCCTGGGTGGGAAGGTGGGTGCAGGAGTGAAAGGGGTGTGTGGGGGGTTAGAGTGCCAACACCAGCTCCCTAATGCTGAGGGAGAAAGCCCCAATCCTCGGGAACAGAATCCAAGCAAGCTGGAGGCTGCATCCAGCCTCTGAGTCTTAGGTTCCCTCCTCTAGCTTACAGGGAACATTGGCTCTGGATTTTATTGCCCATCCATTCCCACCTGCAACAAACTATATTGCTACCACCATTCCCTACCCCATATTATGGCAGCAAGTCCTACAGGATCACCTGCCCACTGCAGGGTTCCAGTAGGCTACGTCTAGACTGGCATGATTTTCCGGATATGCTTTTAACAGAAAAGTTTTCCATTAAAAGCATTTTCGGAAAAGCGCGTCTAGATCGGCAGGACGCTTTTCCGCATAAGCACTTTTCGCGGAAAAGCATCTGTGACCAATCTAGACGTGCTTATCCGCAAAAAAGCCCCTATCGCCATTTTCACAGTCGGGGCTTTTTTGCGGAAAACAAATCTCTGCTGTCTACACTGGCCCTTTTGCGCAAAAGTTTTTCAGCAAAAGACTTTTGCCCGAACGGGAGCAGCATAGTATTTCCGCAAAAACACTGACAATCTTACATGAGATCGTCAGTGCTTTTGCGGAAATTCAAACGACCAGTGTAGACAGCTGGCAAGTTTTTCCGGAAAAGCAGCTGCTTTTACGGAAAAAGTGGTCAGTCTAGACACAGCCGTACAGTGCTCTTCTTCTTTGCATTTCTCCATGATGCCATTGGATTCCTCTCTCCTTCCATATCCCTCATTCCTTGACGCTCATCTCTCTGTTCCCATCTTTTAAATTAGTAGTAGTGGCTGCAGATAGGAAAAGGGAAATATGTAAATGTAAGGCTGCGCAGACCTGCTGCCCACATCACCAACCTTCAGCTGAGCCTTCAACAGTGTACATATTTGACAACCTATTTAAGGTTTGACGGTCACCGTATACTGTTGTATTAATTCTTGGGATAGCTCTGATTTAACATAGCTCTGCCTGTGTTGAATGGGTAGTACTATATTTGGTTAGCAGGCCCAACACAGGTAATCCTTACACTTATGACAAAGGATGCTGTATTATTTTTATGTGCTATGAACCTTATATTGAATACAAAGCACAAGGAATGGAGAACCTTCACGAAGAAGTGTTGCATTATGTGTTGGCTCTGAAAAATAAATAATTGGACCTCTTTCCACAAAGAGCTGCTTCTTCCATGTTGGAAGAAGCATCTCCATTTTTTTTTTGTGTGAAAAGGATTGTGGAACTGTATACAGTTATAACCTTTATAGACCTCTAGCATTGACATGACTTTGTAAAACAAATTATAAGATACTTATGGTACAGTTAGCATAATGATATTCACTGGAATGTCATTCCTTGCAAAACCAAGCTTCAGAGCTCAAATGAAAATTGTTAATCATGTCTGTTTTTCCCATCATGACAGTTCAAACTAGGGTGGCAGTGCAGACACACCCTAAGGTGCTGCAGAACTATTAGCTGTTTTTTAAGTTTTTCCAGTTACAGATTAACTCAGCTACCCCTCTGAAGCTCATGAGGTACGACTTCATTTGTAAAGCTAACTGGAAGCAAAACCTTACAGCAACATTGTCTAATCATGAGGGACAGGGTAATCCTCATCCTCATAAGAACAGCCATACTGGGTCAGACCAAAGGTTCATCTAGCCCAGTATCCTGTCTGCCAACAGTGGCCAATAACAGATGTCCCCTAGGCAGGGATCACAATGGGTAATCCTCACGAGATCCCCTCCCCTGTCACCCACTTGCAGAGAAACAGAGGCTAGCAATACCATTCCTACCCATCCTGGCTAATAGCCATTGATGGACCTAACCTCCATGAATCTATCTAGCTCTTTTTTGAACCCTGTTAAAGTTCTAGTCTTCACCACATCCTCTGGCAAGGAGTTCCACAGGTTGACTGTGCACTCAGTGAAGAAAAACTTCCTTTTGTTTTAAACCTGCTGCCTATTAATTTCATTTGGTGACCCCTAATTCTTATGTTGTGGGAATAAGAAAATAACTTTTCCTTATTCACTGTTTCCATACCAATCATGATTTTGTAGTTTTTGTCAGATCCCCTCTTAGTCTCTTCTTTTCTAAGCTGAAAAGTCTCAGTCTTTTAAATCTCTTTTCAGACCTGTTCCAAACCCCTATTCATTTTTGTTGCCCTTTTATGAACCTTTTCCAATGCCAATATATCTTTTTTGAGATGAGGCGACCACATCTGTACTCAGTATTCAAGATGTGGGCGTAGCATCGTTTTATATAAAAGCAATAAGATATTTTCTGTCTTATTCTCTATCCGTTTTTTAATGACTCCTAACATTCTATTTGCTTTTTTCACTGCCGCTTGTTGCCCTAGGTAAAGATCCAAAATGGAGTCTTAGGAGTTTTTCTCCCTCAAACAGCTTTCCCGCCAAATCCTGTAGGGAAGAAGGCTTTGCACGCCTCCCTGTCACCTATGCACACGGCTCCAGGCCTTTGCACTCCGCACTATGTCATGCGTGCACATCTTTTCTTTGCACACAACCCTCTTTTCTTGTGCACCCCTCTCACTAACCCACTTTCCCGCCTCGACTTCTTTATAAGCCTCCCCCTGAGGAGCGTTCGTGTTGTTTGGTTCTCCTTTGACCGTCTGTGGGCGTCGTTGTATTGTTTACTCTGAGGAGTCCATCCATCCACTGCCACGTGACCTGATTGGGACTATCCATATCCGGAAGTGCCATCCTGAGGAGTGAGGGAAGCCTCCTCCCATTCAGCATTTTGGATTTTGGGAATTACCATAATTAGTTTCTCTCATACGGCCATTCAGACAAGGACTGTTATCTGACTTGGAGCATCAGCACATGGAGGGCAAGGATCCACACTGTTCCAGAATCCAAACCAGTGTAACATTAAGGGATCTCCCTGTAGTCGTCCCTCGAAGCTTTCAAATAACCCAAAGGTTGAAAGTCACAGACGTCTAGCGCCGTTTATTTGTGAAGTATAACCTTCTGTTTATGGGACCTTTTCTATTTTCTCTTTCTCTTCTGGGATAGGGTGGGACAATTATTGTTGTTGGCTGTGTTGATGATGCGTGTTTGTTCTTTCTAAAATATATGGTTTGGCCCTAAATTTGTGTCTGGCCTGTTTATGAACCTTTCCACCGCTGATAGATATGGATACCAGGTCGAATCTGGCTTCTGTGGGGGAGGCGCATTAGGCTTTGATTAATTGCCCACAGCAATTGTTTACCTCTGTCTTCCGGGTAACACACTGCACAGTGAGTGGATGTTTTCAGAGAACTATCCATGACTCCAAGATCTCTCTCGAGTAGCTGTAGTCAAATTAGTCTTCATCATACTTTAAATATAGTTGGGATTATGTTTTCCAATGTGCATTACTTTACATTTATCAACATTAAATTTCATTTGCCATTTTGTTGCCCAATCACTTAGTTTGATGAGATCTTTTTGAAGCTCTTCACAATCTGCTTTGGTCTTAACTATCTTGAGCAGTTTGGTATCATCTGCAAATTTTGCCACTTCACTGTTTACCCCTTTCTCTAGATCATTTTATAAGTAAGTTGAATAGGATGGGTCCCAGGACAGACCCTTCTTGGATCCCACTAGTTGGGCCCCACTTGGACCCTCTCTCCACTCGGAAAGCTTACATTTATTCCTACCCTTTGTTTCCTGTCTTTTAATCAGGTATCAATCCACAAAAGGACCTTCCCTCTTATCCCATGACAACTTACTTTACTTAAGAGCCTTTGGTGAGGAACCTTGTCAAAGGCTTTCTGGAAATCTAAGTATACTATATCCACTGGATCCCCCTTGTCCACATATTTGTTAACGCCCTCAAAGAACTCTAACAGATTAGTAACGCATGATTTCCCTTTACAGAAACCATGTTGACTTTCTCCCAACAAATTATATTCATCCATGTGTCTGACAACTTTATTCTTTATTATAGTCTCCCCAATACCCTCAGCTGTGAAGACTGAAGCAAAGAATTCATTTATCTTTTCCACTATAACTTTATCATCTTTGAGGGTTCTCTTAGCAGCTCGATTGTCCAAGGACTCTACTGGTTGTTCAGCCAACTTCCTGTTTCTGATGTACTTAAAAAACATTTTACTATTAAATAACTCAAAGTAATTATTTTATGTATTTTCAATCAGTAAAGAAAGAGGAGAAATTTGAGGTAGTAACTGATGCTACTTAGTGAGATTCTAAAGTATTGTAACAGTTATTACATTGACTCTAACATACTGCATCAATTAATAGTTTATTTTTGCATGTCAAATAAAATATTTGCTCCAGTTGTAATTAGGTGGAGTTCAAGCTCCAGTCAATTAAGCTAACTTTAATTTTTTAATATTTACAGCTTACTTTATCATATTCTTCTGTAATAAATAATTGAAAACACATGTTAATTGACCTTTATATTTAAGGAGCCTGCTCATGGGGAGATTGTAAATCAGAAAGGAACTATGACAATCTGTCAATAACAGGATACAGTTTTTTTTTTTTAAAGCATGTCCATTCCCTGCACCATATTTTTTACAATCAATAGTGAGTTAGGTCCCTATATATAATTATGCCTCTTTCCAAATTTACCTCTTTGTCAAGATGCCATGTAAGACTTCAGTCTTGTCATGTAATGGTCATTTCCTTGCCAGTTTCCAGTTGCCCTGTGTGCCTGCAACTTGTCCTTTTGTCCATAGATTTGTTTTCCTGCATCATTTCCCCCTTCCACCCATGAAGTTGTGCTGTGAGTTCTCCACATTGCTGCTTTCAAAGGAGACAGTGGGAGGAACCTCCTTTGGAATTCAAGACTGCAGGAAACATGATTATATTTCCACGCTAGTAGTATTGGCAGTGGTATGGAATTTAAAGCGCCATTTCTGCAGGCATTACTGGTGCCACAGGGTGGCAACTGTCTACCAACCAGTGCTGCTCCTAAGTGGTTTAGGAGACCTAGGTTTGGAAACTACACACATGGGCTGCGTCTTGAGTGGCATGATTTCGCAGAAGTACTTTTAACTGAAAAGTTTTTCCGTTAAAAGTATTTCTGCAAAAGAGCATCTATATTGGCATGGATGCTTTTGCGCAAAAGCATCCATGCCCGGTATAGACGCGCTTTTGCGCAAGAAAGCTCCGATGGCCATTTTAAACATCAGGCTTTCTTGCGCAAAAAATTAAGGTGCCTGTCTACACTAGCCCTCTTGCGCAAATATTCTTGTGCAAGAGGGCTTATCCCTGAGCGGGAGCGTCAAAGTATTTGCGCAAGAAGCACTGAATTCTTACATTAGAACATCAGTGCTCTTGCGCAAATTCAAGCGGCCAGTGTAGAATCTATGCACGTGGGGGAGGAGGGGAAGGGAGTTGTGAAACACGACCTATGGTTTAGACAGTCCTGTTCGGACGATAGGCTGAGGTAAGCCATGCATGTACTAGTCTGACTCTCAGCCTGGCATGTCTGACGACTGTGGTGCAGAGAGCCATGTAGTCTAGAGCTATGTCTACACTACGAGTTTTCTCGGCAAAAAAATGTGCTAATGAGGGACTCATTTGCATGAGTTGCGATCTCATGTGCATATTTTCTTCCAATCCATTTTTGCGCAAGGGTTTTTGCGCAAAAACAAGCAGTGTGGACGTTTTCGTTTTGCGCAAAAAACTCTTTTTCCGCAAGATCCTTATGCCCCAAAAAAGGAGGTATACCGATCTTGTGGAAAAAGAGTATTTTGCGCAAAAAGAAAACGTCCACACTGCTTGTTTTTGCGCAAAAACCCCTAGTGCAAAAACAGATTGGTAGAAAATATGCACATGAGATCGCAACTCATGCAAATGAGTCCCTCATTAGCATATTTGTGCACTGCCCTGTCCTAAGTGTTTCCTAGCCAATGGGCACTGCAGAGCTAGCATTGGGGATAGAGGCAATGTGCAGAGCACCCTGGCTACCCCTATGCATAGGAGCCAAAGAAGGGACATACCACTACTTTTAAGAGCCATGCAATGCTACGGCATGCATGAAACAGGACAAGCCTGTGACGCTGCTCCCTGGTGGAAGCTCAAGGGCTGAATTAAAAGATACTAATGAATCAGACATGGCCTGCAGGCCACTGTTTGCCCATCCTGAGCTATATAAGAAGATTCCAGCATTGTCATTTTGTGTCACTCTGAAGCCTAGCGTGGTTGTTGAGTCAGTCTGGCACCACAGAAACAGCTTTAAGCATTGGTGAGAACTGTTTAAATTATGACCAGGTTCAGTCATCACTGAGATTCTCATCTGTTACCATTCAATATTTTAAATCCTCATCTCATTTTGACATCAAATTACACCTCTGTAGGGTACAGCTACAGTAAGGCATCTATTATGACATGAGCCATACCACAATCACCATCCTTACTCTGCAGCTAATATGCATGCAATGTTTTCATTGGCTGTATGAAATTGTACAGATGGTTGACTGCTTGGCTGAACTGCCACACTCTTCTGACACCAGGGGCTTTCAGCTACCAGTAAAACAATACAGTGTAACAAGATATGGACACTTAGATTCAAAATGTACATTTCTGAACTGAATTCATGTACTCTTACCAGAAGCAAACACTTTACAAACCAGGAGAGTAATAAAACCCAACACTGCTGTATTTGAAAAAAGACTAGGTCTGGATCCAGGTTCAGTGCTGTAGCGTGTAACTTTTGGATTCCTAGCCACCTGCGGAATCCACAAACCCTGGGTTAAATTCCTAGGCTCCTACAGGAAAGAGACAAACGTCTGAATAGAATCAACAAAAGCCAGTGTACACCTAAACTAACCAATCACAAATGCTTAAGAGCAGAAGGTGTTGTAAGCCCTGCCTCTCTTTGGGAATTAAGAGTCTAAGGCCAGGCCTATACTGATAATGTAAATAAACCCAGCTATCTTGTTACGGGGTGTGAAAAATCCATACCTGAGGCTTTGTCTACATTGCAGGGTTTTTGTGCAAGAAGCTTTTTGCAGAAGAGATCTTCCGCAAAAACTTCTTGGGCAAAAGCACGTCCATGCCTCAAAAGCACCTCGATGTGCTTTTGTGCAAGAGAGCATCCACACTGCATGGACACTCTTGTGCAAGGAAGAATGGCCATCAGAGCACTTATGCTATTTGTGATAGGCTCTTTTTGTGCAAGAAACCCCTGTGGAGCATCTATACACACACCTTTTTGTGCAAGAACTATTGCACAAAAAGGTGTTATGCCTCATACAAGGAGGTATACCTACACCGCAAAAAGCCCTCTGTTCTGCCAATTGACTGTAGATTTTCTTGCGCAAAAACACGCTTGAGGTGTGGACGCTCTGCGGGTTTTTGCGCAAAAACCCTGTAGTGTAGATGTAGCCTGAGTGAAGTTAAGCTGATTTAGCTGCCAGTGGAGACCGCACTAAATTGACAGAAGAACTCTACCATTGGCCTAGCTACCGCCTCTCAGGCAGCTGAACTAACTACACTAATAGGAGGGTCACACCTGGGGCAATAATGAATGTTTATATGATAGTGCAACAGCTACAGCTGTGCCACTGTGTCACTTCCAGAGTAGTCCAGCCCTGAATCCGGGCTGCAGGGAGACACCTCTTTCTGTTTGGGGTCCACAGCCAGGTATTGCCACCCACCTCTGAAGTGGTCACCTAAAACGTTTGTTACAAGAAGAGCAGCTGTGCATACCTTGCTCCACATAAAGGAGATGGGGAGAAGAGCCCTCTGCTTTAACTTTTAGCTCAAGGGCTAATGTACTCACCCAGGGTTCAGCAGGCACCACTCCACTTTCCCACTCTGACAAGAAGGGATTTGAACAGGAGTTTCCCACCTCAGGTGAGTGGCCATACCATTGGACCCCCATACTTCTGTCTCTATCCCAATTCATATTTACACACAATGGAACAGCTTCCACATTAGCAACTGAGAATGACCCAAACCAGCATATTTGTGCAGAGTTGGATTGCATCTCAAAAGAAAGGTAGGTGTTGTCCTGCCTATCTCCACCTGGTCTAAGGATGGTGATAGGGCTTAAGAAGTGAGATAAGCATCCATGCGCCTACCTGAAGTAGCAATGTGCATGCCCAGACAGAGGCAGACACCTACAAACACTGGGGACAACTACACTCTAAATTTAGGTGAGGAGTGAATTTGGGCAGCTCCTAAAGCAGCAGTTCCCAATCTTTTCCAGATGGGGACCCATTTTGACAATTCAGGAAGACTTGGTGACCCATGGCAATTCAAAAACAGGGAAGGAGAAGGGGCAGAGCCACCTGGGGAAGACACTTGGCAACCCTTTTGAAATGTAATTGCGACCCATATTTGGGTCCCAATGCATAGGTTAGGAAACCCTGCCTTAGAGGAATTCTGTGGATTGCAGTGGCACTGACATCTGGACTTACCATATCACAGTATCTGTGGATCTGGGGCTTACATACACTTAATTCCACAAAAATGTTGTAGGAAATTTATGCAGTCCAGAAACTCAAAAGATAATTGACAATTTTCCAAATTTTCCAAGCTCTGCATCTTTTAACTGCACTGCAGCGTGTTCATGAGCTTCCCTCTTTATATGTTGTACAAATAAGCAGTTCCAGTGATAGACAAAGTGCTTAGCAAAATGCTAAGTTTTAAGGGTATATTTTCAGAATGTTTAAAGGCTCAGCTGCAGTTGGTGAAATGAAATGGAGAGGGGCAACAGTTGACAAGGAAGTCCCAATGTATATTTGTAGATGAGTGAAATTCGCTTGTCCCTATTCCCACTTACTTCTGCAGGAGCAGACACAGCCTTTTGGGTTTTTCATGGGCTCTTCTTTAATGTGAACAAGCAAATATTTGTTTACTATGCACAGATAACAGTGGAAGTAAGACCACAGATAAGGAAACTAAGAAAAGGGCACTTAATCAGGGATTACAGAATTTATAGTTACAAATTAAATTGAGCTGGTCCTAAGATTTGTACTCGACTACAAAATGTGCCCCTCAGGCTAATATTCTTGTAAACTCCCATAAGTCAGTCAGTATTCATCCATTGTGCCTTGTCTTACACTCAGGTTGTAACCTCTTTGGAGCAGAGGATGTTTTTGCTGTATGTACAGCACCTAGTAGAAGGGGGGTGGGGGTCTAGTCCACAAGTTAAGGTTCTTAGGTGTTAATACAAACAATTTAAGAAAATCTTATAATGAATACTAGAAGATTTACCCAGTGTTGCTTGGGTCCTTAACTCAAAAAGTTTTGTTTTTCTTTGTTTAAATCATTATTCTAGGGTGGAGATGGGTGAGGGGGGTTCAGGATGCAGGATGCCCCAGGAGAACCACATCATTCCTCCCTCTCCACTGCAGCTTGGGGCCAGGTGAGAAGCACCTGTCCATGGACATTGCAGCAGGGACACCAGTGGGACAAACACAAATTCTCTGAAATATATAGTTGATAGATATCTTTCTCCACCCCCATCTCTGCTGGCCCAATGAGGTTACAGCTGTCCTTATCCCCATCTGGCCCCTTGTTGCCCTCTTGTGGTCATTCTACAGTATAACCATCTCTATCACCCTCCCTTTCCATTTTAGAAAAATAGTTGAATTCCAGGCACATCCAAACCCTGACCTTGCATTAAGTTATAAGAGGAAGCTGCATATCAAATTTGGTGGTCCTACCTCTCACTGTTTAGGAGGAGTCCTTGAACAAATAGAATCACAGATGGACATTCACATTTCTAAAATGTATAGTAAGACTCAGGAGCCAAGTAGAGTCAACTTCCATGAACTACGTGCAGGTACAAGGGACTGCCCACAAAGATCTATTTTTAGGATCAAGGTATACATTTTACTCCTGGGGGAATTAAAGTACCATTGGTGCAATGCAGAATTAGAGACTTCCTTGCTTCCCTTGAAAAACTGGGGCTACAGACTTGCTGGCCATCATTAGGGACCACTGGAGTCTGCAGTGCCTCGCTCGCAGTGTGTTCAGCCTGGCTGGGCTGGAGACTGTACATGCTTAGATTTATCTTCATTCTCCCAGGGACAGAAAAGGGCCCTAGAGACCCAGCTGTGGCAGAGGGTGAAGAAAGGCAAGGCTGCACCACAGTATATCCCCTGGCAAGACAGTAAAGAAGCTGGAGGGAGAAAATGAGAACAAGATGACCCAGGGGCTGCCCCATAAGCCAGGTTCTAGGGAGAGAGATAGTGGTGTTTGGGGTCTGAATGTGGCCACTGCTAGCTCTGAGGCTGATCCTTAGGTTGGGGTGTATCCCATGGCCAAGATCTAAAGTGAAGAGGGTGGCGATGTCTGAGCCAGGAGGGTGCCTCATGGCTGGATTGTAGGGAGAGGGATGCTGGTGTCTGAGCTACGGGTGCTCTATGGCTAGGATTGAGAGGGGAGAGGTGATGGTCAGGATCAGAGATGCCCCATGGCAGAGCTCAGATGGTGCTGGCTCAGAGATAGGAGTGTAAATGTCTGGGCCCTGGGAAGCTCCTACACAGCCCCCTCCAGCACTCCCCAACTGGAAGCAGATCATCATAAGAGTTTCTGTAGAACTCTACTCCTGGGGAAGCTTTTTTGCTATCTGTATTGTTGATGTACATGTTGACAGGCATCTTGAAATAAAGTTACCATATAACAAACTGGAATTTATTATATTGTATTATTTCGACATGAACGTGTTTTACAGAATTTTGAAATAACTGTGTGCAGGATTTAATTTTTTGGTGCAGAAATTCCCCAGGAGAAACATTTTCAGGAAGATTGATACAGCTCCACAACACAGAGGTTTGTCAGGGCTGATCAACCAAACATCTTGATTTCCTGAGCTTTCAAGTGATTTATAATAAGTTTTCACTGGAACTGTGCCTCTGTATTAAAATGTGACCAGTTGGCAGGGACCCAGTACTTCAAGAATTAGCAGTTTACCATTTCAAATTATTAATTGAAACAAATCTTCCAATAAACTTGCACCAAACTGTAGGTGATTCAAAATACTGCTGCTTAATGGGTTTGACTCCTAGGGTACGTATAGACTACATACCTCTGGCGACAGAGGCATGTAGATTAGGCTACCCAGCATAGGAAAATGAACCGTCAATTTAAATAATCGCCACTTAATTTAAATTTAAATGGCTGCCGCACTGAGCCGATCAGCTCTGTCGGCTTAGCGCAGTAGTCTGGATGCTCCGCTGTCGACATCAAAGGCATTAGTCGACCTCCCAGGTAAACCTCAACCCTGGGAGGCATACCTGGGAGGTCGACAAATGCCTTTGATGTTGACTGCGGAGCGTCCAGACTACCACGCTGAGCTGACAAACAGCTGATCAGCTCAGCGCGGCAGTCATTTAAATTTAAATGAAGCAGTGATTATTTAAATCGCCGCTTCATTTTCCTATGCCGGGTAGCCTAATCTACATGCCTCTGTCGCCAGAGGCATGTAGTCTAGATGTACCCCTAGACAACTTTGAAAAACTTTTTTTAACCATGTTATGAACATAAGCACGGGGATAGGATGTGCATTTTGTTACTGTAACTGGTTCATGCTACCTTATGGCTCAGTTTAATGCGTAGCCAGTTGTAACAATCATTTCCAAGAGCAACTCGTGGTGACATCAAATATCAACTTTAGGAACGACAAATCCCTGGCAAAAATAAGCCAAAATAGTAAAATCCAAAGAATGCAACATGTAAATGGATTTGCCTTTCATTTGAAGTTTCCTGGAGGCTTTTAAGTACTCACATGCCATGAACACAGCCCCGTTAAGATTTAAGCCCCTAGTTTTAATATTAGCTGATAACTTTGGGTTGATTATTTTAAAACAAGCAAGTTGCATAATGCTGGCAATTTGCATTATGCTGGCTAAAAGCCTAGTAATTTTTTTTTTGAGAATTAAAAAGTCTCAGTAAAAAACTTACTGGCTACAACTATCAGCCACACGTTAAAGTAAAGATTGCACTTCCTTCTCAAGAATTCTAGTTAAAAGTTTACATAACCAACCCACGCACGCTAGGATATTCCCTCTTTTTGCTTCTACTATACTGGATTCAGACCGAATATTCTGTGAAATCCATTTGTATAGATTTGCAATGCCCAAAGTCTCATGCAGAGACACACTGGTCCCAAATGGTAATAAGTTTGGGGATGATAGATGTCTTGCTAACATTTTATTTTCAACGATTCAATAAATTTCCCTGAAGTTTAGTGACTTAAATATTTCTCCATTGAAGATTAGCCTGCTTTAACAAAAAGACTGCTATTTTTCAAAGCAACCAATCTTCCCATTTACTGAGCTGACTTTCTGATGGGCCAAACCCTTAAATAAGAAAAAGAAGTTTGGCATTATGCCTTTAAGTGATGCTTCAATTATATTTAAATATAACAAACTAAGCAGTCTTTTGATTATTACATTCTGTTCTTGTTTCATCTTCCTAAACAATCTTCCACTCTCATAGCAATTTTGAAACAAACATTGAAATATCTGAACACATTAAATATGAACACATCTTATTTGTCCCAAAGTTTATTTTTCAAAACTTTCATTAACAAATGAATGAATCTGAGCAACAATCTTAAAAACCCAAAACAGTTTTGTATATGGTCAAATTAAGTGCCACAATTAAATGTCAACATAGCCAGTTTTGTGCTTATGCAACATGTTTTATTTTGTAGAATTTGCTTCTTTAAATTCCCTCTCCCCCCCCAGTTTTATGGCTAATGGATTGTTTTTTAAATATTCTGTATCCATTTTTATAAAATGGAAAGGAACTCATTTAAAGAAACAGCCATACAAGAGTAAGCCTGTAAAAAACAACCTCCTACATTATAGTAAGCTTCTTTTAAATAAATACCCAATAAAAGGCACAAACCTGTTACACAAGGGGGGAAATGCAACATATAAAATGATGAAAGCTATTAAATAAATAAATCTAAAATGAAATCTATTCAGCACCTTTTTTTTTTGCGAGTGCTTTATATGAGCAAATCCCAGCCAAATATCTGGCAAAGGACTAGACTGGAAATACAAGGATACAGGTTTGAGATACTGAAGGAGGATTCCTAATGTACATTTTTTTCCATTTAGAACTTCACCAGTTATTACAATCTCTTTAAATAAATGCACATGAGATACTTGTGGAAAAAAGCTATGCAGTAATGTATTTAGCAATGTGACAAATACATCTTCAGAGTAATAGCAACATAACTTTTCTATTTTTCTACCAATAAATGTATAAATGATAACATGTACAGTTTCCATTGCTCAAAAATATAATCTTTAAAATGGAAATAAATGACTGGTACACAGTGCCTTTAGATGTTATCCATACGATACAAACTACCCAAAAGAAAAAAAAGTTTTCCCTTTTATTTACAAATAAAGCACCGATCCACAGTGCATGCTACTCTAAAATTGTAACCCACCCTTTCTGCCACACACACAAAAAAAATCCAAATCTGGACACGTCCTGTAATCAATCTTGTAGCAAGAGATTATTAAACATTTTACAAAAGTATGCTAACAATTTTTACCCTACTTTTTTCCACCACTATGTGCACAGAACTAAAATTTCTCTATTACATAATTTTAGCTGGAAATCTAAATTTAAAGTAGAGAACTTCCTGTAGGCAAATTAAAACACACAAGGACGTTAAAAAGGGACAGCTATTTAAAATGGCCACTTTCCAAGTCCAACACACTCAATACCACCATGTTCCATCCCACCTCCTGCAATAGATTTGATGGTAGAGTGCCCCATCAGAAAGAGATATTAACTTGCCTCACCAAAAAGGACTGCAGTTGTGTTAAAATCTCAGCTGTAAGGCCACTGGAACACATGAGAAAGTGCACGGCCTTCCTTAGATTTCACTGATTGAGAGAAAGGAAAGAGCTGAAGAGCACTCAGAACAAAAAACTTAATTATCGTGGTGTATAAACACAGGGTTAGTAAGGGGTGAAAGGATAATGTTTTCTTGCTCTTCTACCAGTTACTATTTGCAGTGGTTGCAGACTCTTCCCTCCCCTCCCACATCCCCAAGTCCTATCATCCCCAGTAATGGGGATAATTTACTATACAACAAAGTCTCAGATCATCCAGGTCAAATATTGAACCTTAAGAATCTTGACAGTGTCTTTCCTTGCAGTTACATTATTCTTAATTTGTGAAACCATACATTGTGGGCTAAAAATGATACTCCAGCATTTTATATATTCAAATACATGCACAAGGGAGTTGCTAAAAGCTGTTCTGTACATTTCTATGAAGTCAGAAATATGCTAAAACTGCCATTTCTTCAAAGATAAAACCATATCAAGATTTTATGAACCCCATTAATGCATCAACAAATGCTCTATAAAACTAAAGGGAAGGTAGTTTATAAAAAGTTTAAGATTTACACTGTCGCTGTTTTCAATTTTTAAACACTAAATAAAACTGATACCAAACAGACTGAATACAGGAAAACTGTCTAACCAAGTCACTGAAAATTTCTCTAGCCAATCAAATTTTAAAAGTATTTGAGCCTATTTCTGACTGCACAAAGTACAGAACAAGTTCCTACTAGCTAATCAGAACGTAGCTCTTCAAAGTCTTGGATAGTTGTGTTAGTCTGTATCTGAAAAAACAACGAGGAACCCTGGGGCATCTTAAAAACTAACATTTATTTTGGCATAAGCTTTTGTGGGTTGGGTGGGCTTTTACCCACGAAAGCTTAAGTCCAAATAAAACTGTTAGACTTTAAGGTGCCCCAAGACTCCTTGTTTTTATAAAGTTCAACTGAATGTATGCCGTCTGCCCATTCATTTGGATAATTTAAAATGAATCATAAGAAAGGATATAATTTAAAATGGAATTGAACAATAGGACTATAAAATAATCTGCTACAGGAAAAAAGCATTGATATTTACTTTACAGTGCCAGATATTACCTATTCACAACCTATGAGCACTGACATTACTCTAATTACTTTAAAAAACCCACATTTGTCTATGTACTGATCTAAACTGGAGTTAAGACAGAAGAATTTCTTGGAAGCAAGATCTTTAAATGCTGAGTGAACTCTGTGGAATTCATCCCTCATATATTATAAAACTCATTCCAAGTTCCGGGCACGTTTCCCCGGTATGTGGAGAGCCACCCTGGGCACTGGAGAATTCACTGGCTTAAAAATAATTTACAACATTTTTGGTCAACCCAGGAAGAGGGGATTAAAGCCAAAAGCCTTTACATTCAAATTTCAATATTTAATCACTGTATGGTAGTCCAGTTTATATCTTTACTAGTACATGTCCAGAATTTCGGCTTAATACATCCGTTCCATTCGCAACATTTAATTTCACAGAAAATTAGTGGTTACAAATTTCAAATACATGTCAAAAGGACTTAAAAATTCTCACTTTGTTTGACAAAAAGGTATATTTCCTTTATGAAATAAGTATATTTTCCTTACACTCTTGGCACAAAATTAAACAAAAAAAGATACCTAGAGAAAAGGGTATTATAGAATTTAAGTGCTGAATTTCAAATGTTTGCTCTAGAACAATTTGGCAATATTATTAAATGACACATTGGCATCTGTATACTACCTTAATGATATTATTGCTAACATAACAGCCCCAAGACAAGACAGTCACCACTATACTGACGTAAACGACAAGGATGCTTGTTTCCTTTTCATAATGAGCCAGTTTAATATTATCCCATAGTGAGATTTAAATGATACAATAACACTTCCCTTTTCTTCTATTCTCCCACTAAAGTTCTGGAAACATGTTCAGTTGTATGTATGTCAAATTACCAACTTGTTTCATACTATCATGTTTATTCTTCAGGTATTTGAAGATATGAAAGATCAGGCTGAATTTTTAGCCAACATTCTATGGTATTTTTATTTAATATTTTAATTAATAAATATGAAAGTGAAAACCTAAATTTTTGAAATAACTTTTGCATATGTGTAGCTAAACTGCAGTTATTTTTTCGTAGGTTAGATAATGGTTTGCAAGATTTCTATTATAAAAGAAATGTATGTACATTTCTTAAGCAGTACAGTATTTCTATTTTGAAAAATTCTACAAAATAAAAAAGATACTGCAGCATTAAAGAAACATACTTAGAAGTTTACATATATATTTACATATTTAAAAATATTTTTTTTTGTAATTTGTAAAGACTGGATTTGTTAAGTGGGAAACGTTAGTCAAAGATTGGACAACACCATAAATATAATTCTCAGTCAAAAGAAAGAAAAAAAATCTTTTTGAACTGCAGAATTATTCAAATGTGGACATTTCTCCTCTAATGGCCAGCAACAAGACCTGCTAATCCCTCAATTTGCTGCTGGATGTGCTGTTTTCCTGTGACGTGAAGGCAACTCCTGCTAGAGCTAAGAATGATGCTGCTATCTGCACAAAAAGATACCATAAGGAAGTGCAGCTATTACTATCTGTATGGAAGTTGCACATGCTATCCTGTAACATCATATCTTCTGTTTGGAGACAGATCTCAAGCCTATGCCAATCTCTCAGGTGGCATAACACACTGTTATAATGCCAATAGATCAGTCTTTCCTCAATTGTTTTTATATATAGTTAGTTGATTCACAGCATTTAAAACTCACAGTATAAAATTTGTGAATTATAAGAAGCTATTCTAATATGAAAAAGCTGTCTGATTTCACACAATATTGGCTTTATATGATAATACAAGCATTACTCTATCAGAGTACTTTATTAGAGCACATGAAAGTTTTATTGCTCAATCTCATTTGATTTGTGCCTTGACTACAATAGCCACACAGTTCAGGGAGAAAATAAATAGAAATATTACACCCTCAGCCAACTTTCTACAGGCCATCTGCTGATGAATAAAGTTGCAAAGCAATTATATAAGTAAGCCCCTTTTCAGAAGGGATAGGTCCGTAAGTCAGATTTTTCCATTTCCAAACTGACTTTTAGCTTCAAAAATTTTGGTTTTCTACTGAAGCTAGTCTTACATAGTCTAAACCAATGCACAAACATGATTCCATACCATAGTTATAAACAAGAATCTTCTAAAGCACAGCGATTCAAAGTAATTTTATATTACACAGAAAGTAAGTGGATGCCCTGTTGAAGACTGCACTGTGAGAACACTGAATTTTCAATCTTCTTTTTACCAATATTTGGTCGTTATGCATCTTGCTGCTTTGGCGACTCTACATAAACTGTATCTGGAAGGTAGAAATTAAAGTTTAAGTATGTTTACTCAATGCACTGTTTCTGCAGAATAACTAAAAGTTGCACATCTAAAAGCAGGACAATTAACCTTGTTACTGACAACTGGGATTTATTTGGGGGTAAGAGGAGATAATGCACTACTTATTTGGTTCCCTTTTGGAGAGTTATTTAAAAGTACAAACCCCAAACACTTAAGAGTTATGATACAAATAGATACAGAGTTCAATTGACAGGTGAGCATGACATTTTTTCGCCCAATGGAGCACATAAAATAGGTGTGAATCTTCCCACACCCCACAAAATGAGAAAAATCACCGTATTTTACCATTCCAGCTGTGGGCCAAAATCAGTTGAAGACATTTCCTGCTGTGGTTTTGTAAGGCTGAACTCATTCAGGGGAAATGTCTGGCCAGCTAGTCCCAGAAGGCAAATACTGCCTTCACATCCCCCCCATGCCCAAAGTTTCTAGACAAAGATTTTCACAGCTAGCTACGCCAAGCTGGCCAGTAACAAGTGTTCTGCTGCTTTCAATTCATTTACCTCCTCCCCATTTAGGCAGTAGTGCATGCTAGCAGCTGCTATACAGATAAGAGTAACCCCTACAAAAGTGGTTCTCAAACCGCAGTTCGCAGACCACTAGTGATCCGCAGCTGCCTTCTGGGTGGTCTGTGGCTCGAGCTCAGACCCTCTCCCACCTTCCTCTTCCTAGGCTGGAGTGCCAGCACGGCTTCCGGGGGGGAGGGGGGGGGGGAGGGAGAAAGCCCCGAGCCTCCCCACCAGATCCGGCTTGTGGGGAAGAATGCACGGATGCACTGCCTGGAAACTCTCTCCACTGTTCCCATTGGCCAGAATCCCGTCAATGGGAGCAGAAGGAGGCCATGCCTGGGACACAGTGCTGGGAGCAGTGCGGGTTGCAAAGGCAAGTAAGTGCCCCTCACCCTGCACGCTCACACCCTCCTCACTCACAGCCATTGTCAAGACCCTGCACCTCCAGTGGGCTCCTGACCATGCACCTTTCCTTTGTTCTTGCCCCCTCCCTTCCAGACAGCCTATTCCCAGCCTGCTTCTGCACCTTACCCCGCCCTCCCAACCTCCCTCCCTCCCTCCCGCACACCACCTTCCACCCAGATCCTGCAATCCATCCCTATCCCACTAATGGCAGCCCTGTCCTGCACACTGAACCCCTCATTTTTGTCCCCACCCCTGAACCACAAAAATCACTAATCCCAGAACAGGAAATCTGAACCTCAGTCCTCCCTGTCCCTCCTCCTCATCACATGGGTCTGGAGTGTCAGAGGAGTGAGGTGTCTCAGTTGTGGGCCATGTAAGTGACGGATGAAGGTTTTTGGAGGAGATTTTTGCTTCACTTGTGTGATCCCCAACTGGTTTTTGTGGGGGTCAGTGGCCCTCAGCACAAAGAAGATTCCCCACCCCTGCCATAAGTAAAGAAAACATTGAAACCTTTTGTGTTGGACAAAATATTTCACTTAGTTTATCAAACTTCATTTTAAATTAACATGAGAAAGTTAAAATGCTTAATCTGTTTAATAATTTAAATTAAACCGCTCTCCCTGGTCTTGTAGCACTTGTAAAAAGGCTCAGGAATAATTATGTAATTAACAGCAAATTTCCATTAGCAAATGGCAGTCCATGGAAGGGTTTGCATGGAGTCAGGTGAGCCATGGGTGGAAAAATTTGAGAACTACTGCCCTACAAGCATAAAATAGATGACTGTAGCTCTAATGAGTTCAGAAAGATAACACTGGCTGGGAAGGAAGAAAGGCCAGTTTTACTTCACATTCTATTCCTTAAGGTATCCTTTTTGATCAGGGTTAAATCTTTATGGCAAAATTTTAAATCATGTTAAAACATAGGAGATCAATACAAAAGTAACAAGGAGGTCCATTAGTAAACACATTTGTAATTTAAGGGGTCTAGAAAAAGATACTTGTAAAACTACTAGAATCCTAAGTTGCTGGTTTTTTATTAGATCATGCACTTCAACACTGGAATTTTTCCTTAACTTTTAAGTTCATATAAAGTGTTTACCTGTGTTCCAGGGACAGGTGCAAAGGGATTCGTTGGCCTCAGACCTGGCTGTGTGAAAATCATTGGCTGGGGTGCCATTAAAGGTGCAGCACCAATCTGAGTAGGTACCTGCAAGGTACAGAGAAAGATAAGAAAACAAAGTAGTATTTAAAAAAAACAAAAAAAAACCTGCATACATTAATCCAGGAAACTCAGTATTGAATGTTTTGTGCTGAAAAAATCAGGCTATTTTTAGCCAACAGTCTATGATATTTTATTGAATATTTTAATTATTAAATATGAAAGTAAAACCTTACATACCTGTTACTTCAGTTGTTGTACTGTATGTGACATACTGGAAAGCAGCACAATAACTGAAGTAACAGGTAGTTAATCTTTCAGGTCTTAATCTGTGCCAAGGAAGGAGTATAAACTGAATAAGTAGTATATCACAATGTGACAAGCAAACAACACACAATTACATTAACAAGTGTGACACTACAGTTTTAACAATGAGCTCCTTACCATTCCATACACAGGCACTTGAGGTGTAGTCACTGGGTAGGTCATTGGAGCAGGTACCTTTAGTGGCCAGAGGAAAAATTACACTTGAAATTATCTAAAATACAGTTCTACTACTAACTTTTAATAAGGGACTTTACAAAATATACTTTTATATTTTGTAAAGCACTTAAAATAGGTTACAAGAAAGTAACTTACATATCCAGGATAATGTACTCCATTCTGGCATACCAAAAAGGAATAAGGACAGAAAATTATTGAAGTGGTATTGAAACTAGACTACTCAACCCAGGAATGGGTTACGATATACTGAAATGAGCTACATCCATGCTTTTCATTGGGACTATAATATAGTCTTTAAGTACAATGGATAAATGTATAAGCAAGGGAACTTATACATAGGGGAGTTCACCAGCCAAGAATGAGACTCAAGCACAGAATGCAAGCACTTTTCCCTCACTACCTTAGTGTCCGAAGAACAGGAGAAAAAGCACAAGTCACATCCCAGAGCAATGTGCATGGCTGCTGCCCCCCCTGCCCTGCCAAAATTCTGTCCTTGCCGGCCTGTCTATCCTGGTGGCCTCATCCCCCTTCCCGCGGTGCAGACTCCTTGGAGTGCTGGCGGCTGGGTGATGAACATGCGGACACCACAGGAAAGATGTTGCTCATGCGAGACAGGAGAACCATGGCAGAGGAGACGGGGGAGCAGAGGAGGTGGAGGTGGTGTGCATTCGCACTCTCCCTAAGTATGGGCCTGTAAATCCGGGACATTTCATTACTTGCTAGGGACACCAGAACAGAGTATTAAAAATATGGACTGTCCTGGAAAATCCAGGACATATGGTTGGCAAACTCATTAGGGATGTAATAGTATACTGTCTTTTAGCGAATAAAACCCGCGGGTTATATTCGTTTTTACAAACCCCACACCCCAGCTGCGGGCCAGACTCGTGCACGGGGTATATAGATTTTTTCCCCCCCCAGGATGGAAGAGCATTCCCTCCCCCCCCTTTCACTACCTTTGCCGGGTTGGGGTTAGGCTCCCAGCCCGGACCGAACAACACGGGGAAACTTACAAGGGGCACAGCAGCCGGGAACGCTCTGGAGCTGGGGCAGAGGCATCCCCAGCAGAGGCACAAGGCGGGAGGCTCCCAGCCCAGGCTGACAAAGGGAAGGAGCCTGGAGCAAGTTGCAGTGCGGGGCTCTGCGGCCAGCAGCAGTGGTGGGAGTCTGCAGGCGGCCACGACTCACAGGAGTGGGGCCGGGGCTTGTTGCTCCTGCGTGATCCAGCCGGGCGTGCCTCACTGCCTGCAGCCGCTGCTCGCTGGACCCGCTGCGTGCTCGCTTGTTGCTCCCAGGCCAGTGCCTGTCCCGCCTCCCTGAACCGTGCCCCGCTTGTTGCTCTTGGGCTGGGGTATGGTTCGGGGCAGCGGGGCAGGCGCTGGCCCAGGAGCAACAAGCGAGCACACAGCGGGTCCGGCAAGCAGCGGCGGCGGCTGCAGGCAGGGAGGGGCGCCAGGCTGGATCACACAGAAGCAACGAGCAACAAGCACCATGTCCTGGCCCCGCTCCTGTGAGCCGTGGCCGCCTGCAGACTCCCGTCGCTGCTGCTGGCCACAGAGCCCCACGCCGCAACTTGCTCTGGGCTCCTTCCCTGTGTCAGCCTGGGCTGGGAGCCTCCCACCTTGCGTCTCTGCTGGGGTGCCTCTGCCCCAGCTCCGGAGTGTTCCCGGCTGCTGCGCCCCTTGTAAGTTTCCCCGCACTGTTCGGTCACAGACTGGGAGCCTAACCTCCCGCACCGTAAATATACCACCGCACCCTAAATATACCCCCAGCACAGTCTTGTATACCCCGCGGGTTATACAAGATTTTTTTTTTACTAAAACGGTAAAAACCGCGGGATATATTCGGGTGCGGGGTATATTCACTAAATGTCGGTAGATGGTTAACTGATTATTCAATAAGCAAAAGCTTATAGGTTAATGGTATAGACTACATGTATTTCCCTCTCCCTCCCTGATAATTTTTTAGCAGGCTGGCCAGGAGCCTGGCTCAGTCCTGGCTCACACCAGGTCCCAGACCTATCCCCACTGTGGCTCTACATTTAAATTGTATTAGGAGCCAGGCGGGCAGACAGCCTAGCTCAGTTCAGGTTTGCGCCGGGTCTGGGAGCTGAGCCCCCACCCTGGATAGGGGCTGCTGCCACTCCACCCTATTGCCTCTCTATCAAAGGCAACCACACAGGGAGACAGGCAGCCAGTCTGAGGGGAGCTGGATTTTAAACTGGCTCCCCTCGCGGACCAGCTCCCGCCTGGCACCCCACACTGCTCCCTGAGATACAAAGGCAGCAGTGCAGAGTGGCAGGGGGCTCCTTGGGAGTGGGGCAGGAGCGCACTGGCTGCCGGCCCTGCCCCTAGGAACTACAGAATAGTCAAGTAACTGATAAAAATCAATGAAGGTAATCAACTATTCAATTAACGGATATTTAACATCCCTTCAATTAACTGATATTTAACATCCCATCGTGTTTTCTAGACCTTTAGTCATTTCTGTTGTTCTCCAGACTTCTACAAATTTGTCCAAATCATTCCTGATATGTGGCACCCAGAACTGGACACAATACTCCAGTTGAAACTTTGTAAGTGTGGAGTAAAGCACATGAATTACTTCTTATGTCTTGCTTACAACACTCCTGCCAACACATTTCAAAATTATTATTTTTTTGCATCAATGTTACACTGTTGATTCTCATTTCCTGAAGACCATTTCTCCAGTTTGTCCAATTCATTTTGAATTTTCATCCCATCTTCCAAAGCACTTGCAACCCTTCCCAACTTATCATCATCCACAAACTTGACATATGTACTCTCTATGCTGTTATCTAAGCTCCATCATTGATGAAGCTATTCAACAGAGCCAGACCCAGAACTCATCCTATTGGGATCCCACTTGATATGCCCCTCTGGCTTGACTGTTAACCAGTGATAAACTGCTCTCTGGGAATGGTTTTCCAACCAGTTACAAAGCCATCTTGCAGTAGCTACATCTAAATTGTTTTTCTCTGTTTATTCATGAAGTGGTCATGTGAGTATCAAAAGCCTCACTAAAGTCAAGAGATATCACATCTACTGCTTTCTCTCTAATCGCAAGGCTTAATACCCTGTCAAAGAAAGGTAAAAGACTAATTTGACATGACTCGTTGACAAAGCCATAATGTGTTACTTATGTAAGTTTCTGCAAATTGATTCCTTATTTATTGGCTCCATTATCTTTGTGAACTGAGGTTATGCTGATTGGTCTGTAAATTCCGCAGGTTGTCCTTATTTCACTTTTTTCAAGATGGGCTCTATTGGCTTGTTCCATTCTTTCGGAATCTTGCCCATATTCCAAGACTTTCCAAAGATAAATCTCCAGTCAGCTCCTTAAGTATTTTATAATGTATTTCAACAGGTCCTGGTGACATAGACATCTATCATGTCTAAATATTTTTAATTTGTTTTTTCCCTATTTAGCCTCTTACCCTACCTCATTTTCACTAGCTTTTAGCTATATTATATCCAATTGCTATTAAACTTTTAGACGAAAACAAACAAAAAATCATTTAGAGTTTCTACCATTTTCACATCTCTCTCTATAAAAAAAAACCTCCCCCCCCCCCCCCCCCCCAGCCTGAGTAGAGTCCCCAGAAGAGAACACAGCGGCCATGACTTGGGATTCCCCTGGCTTGGCTCCCCCTCGGAGGGTGCCCTCAGCCCCCCCACTGATCCCCATTTCCCCTGGAGATGGGCCAGGAGGTGGCAGCAGAGGGTCCTCACTGCTCTGAGGCCCCAATGCTTTGGGACTCAGCAGGGAACTGATACCTCTGCCTGTCTGATGGTCCAGCCTTGACATCCTCCTGCAAGATTGCAGCGCCAGTGCCCTGTGGAGGTGGGGGGAGCCCTGAGACTCTGGGCCAGATCCAGCTTGCAGGGAAGCACACGAGCCACTCCTCCCCTCCTCACAGCAGCATGCACGTTTGCTTGCAAGCCAAATCTGGCATGAAGTCTCAGGGTTTCCTCCTCTCCCTCTTCCCCCAAGAAAGCCAGTGCTGGTGCTATAAGCTCGTGGGACCCCGGGGGGGGGGGGGGAGGAGGGAAGGGGAGGGGAGGGGAAGAGGGGTATTCGAGGCTGGAGCACCAGACAGGCAGCATCCTGAGTGTGGGCCAGGCAAAGGCAGCAGATCCCTGCTGGGTCGCCACTGCCTCCAGCCCCAGCTCCAGCCCTCCTCCAGCAGCCAGAGGGGGGCTGAGAGACTAGGGCTGTGACAGGGGGAGGAGGGGCGCCGAGAGGCTGGGGTGGCCCCAGCAGCTTGCTGGGGAGGGGAGGGAAGCCAGTGCTGGCTGCAGCCCTGGAATTCCCATTCCCAGCCTGCCTACCCCCAGAGACAGGGATTTCTGAGCGTAGAGTGCAGGGGGCACTGCCCCCTAGTTTTCTATTATTGGTTTCTCCTCCCCCTGAGTTTTGACAAATCCATTCACTGGAAAGCAGAAGATTTTTCCTAGTGAATGAGGAACTTGATCATTTTCTGCTGCCATTAAGCTTTTATTAAAAAGGAAAGTTTCTAGTTTTTAATAGATCTTCCATTTACCAACAAAACAAACCAATGCAAGTGGGTGGTCTTGAATCTATAGCCTAAAACACCACGAATTTGAGACAAAGGGGAAAGTCAATGCCCCTTCAGGTCATTGATTGTGGGTGCATAACCTCAAGTCAGGAATGGTGTAACACTTACCATATGTGAAGCAGGAGGAACGGGAGCAGGATTCCAGGTAGTTGATGTGCTTGTTTTTGCCTGCCAGTTTGTTCCTCCAGTAAGCTTCTTCTCAGTAGGCTGATTCCACTGCATGTCTGACCTAAAAAGAAATTATAGAGCTAAGAGGCTCCAGCATAAAATATAAATTTTTGATCTGCATCTGAAAGAATTTCTATTTATGAGCAGATAAAAATCAGAGAACCAGTAAAACTGAACACTACAGAGGAACACTCATGCAGGCACAAGAAGTTTACAGAGATTCTTATACAAGAAAAATGCATTTCCACTGCTAACTTCATAACAGTAACAATTGCAATATCTGTATCTATGCTCTTACAATTTCTATTGCTTTTGGAGCAAGATGAAAACAACTTTTTAAACACTATCCAAAGCAAGCTCAACAGTTTCTCAAAGCATATTACACAAAATGGTATGTCAGAGTTACTTATTCAGTAATGTACTTCAATTATACCTTGTATGACCTTAACAAGATGCTCAAATCTTGAAGACTAATTTAGATGGTTAAGGCTGCCACTGAACCAGTAGGCTACTTCATCCTGAGGTTTTTGGGTTTTTTTTAATTCAAACAGTATGTCTAGTCCTTGTTGATAATGTATATGACAGTTCTCTTACAGGGGTTTATTTATTCATACTATGGTTGACCTTGTTTTAGTCACAGCTATGTTTGAACACTGTTGTTCACAGCATGATTTCCTGACCAGTGTAGATGGCTTTCAGAACAAAGATCTCAGTTACCATGTTGTGTGATGGACTATCTCTCTCTCTATCACTGTTTTATAACAAGGAATTCTCAAGAAACAAATATTACTTTTCACATTGTATAATTGTAAGAGCTTAGTCAAAAGAAAAATCTTACTTTTTGGATGGGGTTCCTCCAAAGCCAAGATCTGTAACAAAAAAGATAATCCCCCCAAACATAATTAGCAGAATATGTTGTTTCTTTAAGCTCTCTCTCTATAAAAAGTTTCTCCTGTGGGACGACAGAGTAATGTCATCACATCACTCTGCATCCCGCAGGCTCCGGTCTCGCAGCTCCAGACACTGTATGGGGAATGGCAAAGCCTCCTAGAAGCCCGGCCTGTGCCGTTTCCACCTCCCGAAAGGTTGTGGCCAGAGCTGAATACGCAGGACCAGTCGGAGGCGGAATCTGCCCAGGCCAGATTGCCAGGTGGCTTTTCCAGTCACTGAAGCGTGTCTGGGGCAGGAAGCAATTCCATCCAGTGGCTGGGCACCATTCCAGATCAGCCCGCTGCAGGAAATGGGGCTTCGGCAGCGCTGCTGCCATTGCTCATAAGGCATACTCTGAGTAGAGGCTCCAGGATGGCTGGATCTGGGGACATTCGGGGACTTCCTGGCAGCCAAAGGCGCTGCATGGGAACAGGCCCACAGGGGAAGAGGCGCGGGGCCTGGTGGCTAAGGGGAGATGCTGGCAGCACGCTGGGCCAACCCCGATGGCCTGCTACTCAGGGAAAGCAACCACTACACCATGTCCCCTTCTGGTGGCTGGCTGTGGTGCGCGACCATGTGTGCATGGGGGCTCAATGCCTGGGGATGGGAGCCGCAACATCACGCTCCTCCCAGGCAGGGCCTCTCAGACCAGGGGCTGCGTCAGCTGGTGAGAGGCTCAGGGTGCGACCCACTCGCACTGGGAACTGAGTCAGGCTCTGGGTCCTCAGCTGTCCACCGCAGCCCGAGTGGCTGCATCAGTGCCATGCTGCCATTGTGGAAACCACTGTTGCATCAAGGGTTGCCAGACTGCATCACAGAGGGGAGGCCCAGCAACGTTCGTAGCGGCTGCCAACACGGCCAAGTGGGGGCAGGGTGCCTGCCTCTGCATGGCTCTCTGGCCCTCTTTCCATCCTCCACTCCTCTCCTGCCCCCTCACAGACTCTCATCCCTCCCTTCTCAACCTGGCATCCCAAAGGAACCCCCGCTCTCTGACCCTCCCTCCAACTTCTTTCTGCCTCCTTTCCATTTTCTCTGCCCTGTTTCACTTCACAACACCCCAGCAATCCCACCTTTGCTGCCCCTTCTCTCCAGGCAGCTGCCCAGATCTGCTGTCACAGCACCCAGAGCAGCCCCCTGACAAATTCTTGCATACAGGCCTGGTGCCACTTCTTTACTGGTTAGACTGCCTGTTGGTGAGAGGGAGCAGGGTGTGCATAGGGAGGGAGGAAAGGGGATAAGGGTGTATGTGGGGATGGATGGTGTGAGTGAGGGGAATACAGGCATGGAACCAGGGGGATGGGCAGGGAGGGTGGGGAGGGGTTAGGGAAGGAGGTGGGAGCAGGAATATGGAAGAAGGAGGTTGGAGTAGGTATAGGTGGGGTGGGGTGGGGTGGGGAAGGTGTTAGGGAGGATGGATGAGTGTAGGAATGGAGGTGGGGGTAAGAATGAAAGAAGGAGGATGGGGGGAGGTTAGGGAGGATGGTGGGGTAGGAATGGAGACAGGGAAACGGGGTGTAGGGATGGAGGTGGGGCTAGGGATGGAAGGAAGGGGGTGGACTGCTGGCCATAGATTATTTTATTGGCGTGTGGGACAGGAATGGGAAGGGTGCAGGCAGGGGGACTGGCTAGCAATTGAAGAGCACGAGCAGGTGGGATGGGACAAGAGCATTCGGATAGAGGAGCCATCCAGAATGCTGGACATGGGCAGGAGTGGAGAAGAATGCGAGTGACTTGGGACTGTGGAGAGCACAGCTGGGCTCAATGCAAGATTAACAGGCTCTCTGGCTGCGAAAGGGCGTGTGCGTGCGCGCATAGCAAGCAAGGGGCACAGCCCCCTAGTAAAGAAAAAATAAGTTAAAAAAATTCCACACTTACTTCCTACTAAGTTAGCAAGTGATGAATCAAGGTCATTTGCTAAAATTTTCCCACTCTGTTGATTGATTATAATGGCTCTCTGACATTGAGTTGGTACTGTTGGTTGTAATACTTCCTCTAGAATAAGAGCTGAAAACAGACCATAGAAACAACAACATTAAAACCACCACGTACAGGCAGGAACAAAAAAAACAAAACAAATTTACATTATTCAGAAAGCAATATTCTCAAAGGACATCAGTAGCATGGCCATAATTTCAACATGCCTAAGAGGTTTTCAAGGTTTAGGCAAAAATGTAGGTTAATCACTTTTTTTCTTGGAATTCTGAATTATGTGTAAGTAATAAAAACTACTAGAATATGTACAAACACCCTCTCTCATTTAAAAGATTACAGGCAAGAATTTTAGAGAGCTCCTACACGAAGACAGTTTGACCTGAAAAAGCAACTAAGTTGCATACAAAACTGAACCATTCCTGACTTTCAGTCAAAATTCCAAACAAAAACCCTGACTTGACAGTGTTTTTGTTAGTTTAGTGTTATTAAATCTAAAAGCATTCTGTTACAAAACCATGACAACATTATAATTCATTGGCCAAATTACTATTAATAACTTTTGCACAAACTATAAAAACCCTCTTCACCTTTCAGGATCAAACCAAGTTACTAATGACCAGCAGAAACTATTAAAATATTCGCACAAATAATGTGTTATGCACTGTGTTACCTTTAACTGGATTTGCAACTGTTTGCAAGATCATCATCTTAGTCCCTCAAACCTAATGATCATGTTGTAGATAAATATCCCATGCTTCAAAACAGAACTAAGACAACTGCTTTTCTGCAACAAAACTACAATCAAATTTTAATTGTTTAAAACAAGTTTGATGTTTAAACGTACCCATTAATGGACAGCCCATGGACCACATAGGAAAATTGCATGACAGGAAGGAGGGAGAGAGAAAACACAAGACACATTACACCAGTGGTCTCCAACATTTTCAAGCATGAGATCACTTTTTGAATGTAAATGCAATCCAGGATCTGCCTCAAATCCAAACACCCTTGCCCCCGCTCTGAGGCCCCACCCCTGCTCACTCCATCCTCCCTTCCTCCCTCATCCTCAATCACTTTTTTCAGGCTGGGGGCAGAGAACTAGGGTGCAGGGAAGGGGAATGCAGACTATGATCTTGGGCTAAAGGATTTGGGGTGTGGGAGGGGTTCTCAGCTGAGCCTAGGGCAGGGAGTTGAGATGCAGGAGGTGGTTCAGGGTGCTGGAACTGGGAGGGAGTTTTGGTGCAGGGGGACTCAGGGCTAGGGCAGAAGTTTGGGGGTGCAGGAGGATTCAGGTCTGGGTCCAAGGTTTGGAATGCAGACTCCAGCTGGGCATCAATTACCACAGGTGGCTTCTGGGTGGTGGTCCAGGGGACTAAGGCAGGCTCACCTCTCCCTGGACCCTGCACCACTCCCAAAAGCAGCTAGCAATTTTACTCCATCCTTGCCCTACCCCTGCTCTGTGGAGATGGGGTATAGGGTGGGGGAGGGGCAACCTGACATCTCTACTCCCTCCTCTTCTTCCTGTTCCCTGCACAGCAAGCAAGGTGCTCCTGCGGGGGGGGAGAGGGGGGGAGGGGGGAGGCAAAGGGCAGGAGCAGCACAGCAGTGCTGAGACAGCCAAATAAAAGTGCCAGCGCTTGATAGCCTCCCAGACAAATCTGTCAGGATCACCTGTCAAAAGCTCCAAGACCTACCAGTAGATCCCGATCTACTGGTTGGTGACCACTGCATTACACAATATTTTAGATGATTGGAAGCTAGTTAAGAATTCTATTTTTATTTAAAATTAGAATTCTAAACAAGCTAGCTATAATGAAAGTGATATTATCTTATGTTCAATTTCACATTCTCTAGCAGTCATCTTAAGTTTGTTCACATTAAAGTTTTTACCACTTGTGGTTCTGTACTCATGTGCCATTGACTTTGCTCCAAATACAGCATCAAAATCCACATTAATTAAGGAAGAGGAGGTGCTCTGAGGAGCTGAATGAAGAGGAAATCCTAAAATATAAATTTAAAAATAATTAGATACAGTAAAAACATCATGGGTTCATTAGTACAGTCTAACGAACCCAGAAAGCTAAAAAAGGTACCATGAATTACCAAAGGAGAACACATGAGTGTACATAGGCTTATTACCACTAAAATCATCTTCATGCAAAAAGAAAAGAAATGTAGATTGGAGTGTGAGAAGAGAACAACAAAAACCCTGAAAGACAGATCTGTGGTAACAATTAAAAAATGTGTTTCATTAATAAAAAGGAAGAATCCACTATCCACTAGGGCAGTGGTCCCCAACCCAGTGCCCGCGGGCGCCATGGAGCCCACTGGGGCATTTGTGCGCGCCTGCAGACAACCTGGGCTGGCCAGACCCTGGCGCGCGGGAGGTGCTGGCCCCAAGCACACGACATGCACCAGCACCGGGTTCGCGGCGCTCAAGCGGCTCTAGCCCCGGAGCACATGTGGGCGCACAGCGCCGGTGCCGGCCCCAGGCACGTGGCTCGGGCGGCGGCGCCGGCCCCGGGCCCACAGCACAAGGCGCTTGGGTGGCGCCGGGTGCAAGGGCATCCCCGTCCCCTGGCATGCCCCCGGCGCGTGAGTGGCCCCACCCACCAGGCGCCCGGCACGTGAGTGGCCCCACCCACCCAGGCGCCTCTAAAGATTGGGGACCACTGCGCTAGGGATATGAAAGGTTAACTGGTTAGCTATACCTGTAATAAGAGAGGTTTACTAGTTCTGGTTAACCAGTAACCTGTGGGGGCTGGAGCAGCTGCACAGGAGGCACGCTGAGGACAGGGGTTGTTCCAGTGTCTGGAGCAGCCTCTCTCTATGCGGAGCCCGGCCTGCGGGGCTGCAAGCCTACAGCAGTCCCAGTCCCCATGTGCAGGCTAGGAACTGGCAGCCAGCCCCAGCATGAGGCTGGGATGATCCTCTGTCCAGATCCCACTGGTTAAATGTTAGGTTTACTGGTTAACCAGGATTTTACATCCCTAGTATCCACCAAATACAGAATTAATCTGGAAACCTCAATTAACACTTTCATTTCTCAATTTTAAAGAAGGTGTCTCCTTGGACATAACGTAGTAAAAATAACAATGAATTCAGAAATGTTTCGATATTTGACATCATGTAGAGAAACAAAAATGAACCAGATTCCTTCAGATCTGGACATGTAATCAACATTTAAAAGTGAATATCTACTTTTCAGATGAGATTTGAAATTACAATTATCGGGTTGAAATCTGGCAATTCAAAATAGCTTTTAATATTATAATGGATTGGAAACATACAAAGAGTTACACAACCCAGTTTGCTATCACTGTTATCTCCACTTGGAAACAAATTAGAGAATGTTTTACCACTAAACTGTTCCACTGTTTGTTTGGAGGTAAAGGTGGAAGAGACGAAAGGGATAGTAGATTTTACTGCTTCTTCAACTGGCTTCATGTCAAAGATGTCCAGATGGGGTGGAGAACCAACACAACCATTTGAAGATGAGAAAGGACCTTTCAGATACAGCAGTAGGTAATAAGAAAGAAAGAAAGAAAAGAATCTAGATTTCAAATACCACATAGAAAAGCACAGAAATTGTGCACATCGCAGTATGAAAGTTCCTAGAACCAGGGTTAAGCACATTTATTTGAAATATATTGCTAGCTTTAAGTTTTCCCCCACTGTTCTGCCCAACTCAGACAGTTTTACTGAAACTCATACCAGTCTTCCATTCTGATGTTTCTCATGTTCTTTTTCCTAATAGAACAGTGACATTTACTCACTTGGGAAAACGAATTTCCAAGAATGCATTACCTATGTAGATATGTTCCTGATCTCCAACTTTGGCAAATGGCACTGGGATCATTTGCAGCTCCACTGGTTAATATACTGCCAGTTTTGATGGAAACATTTCCTTATTTAAGTGTTTATTAAAAACTGCATCTTGTTAGTTAAGTTCTTCCCTCAGGTAATAAAATTCAAGGGCAGTAATGAATGTGCAAACTGAAGTAACTAAAGTTAATGCAAGAATTGTGTCCATAAGGAAGCTGACAATAGTGTTGGCACCTGATCTCCCACTAGTGGAGATGGCACGAAATTCAGCTTAAGGTATATCAACTCCAGATATGTTATTTATGTAGCTGGAGTTACATACTTTAAGCCAACCTTCTGGGTCTAATATAGATCAGGCCTTGGATGATCAGTTTAATGTCTTACCAAGGTAACTAGTAATACTTGGATTTTCTGGTAGTTAATTGAACATACTGAAACAAAAATTCATATTAAGTAAGTTGTAATACAATGACAACTGAATAATTCTCAGATGCCAAGAATATTACTATATTGGTTTAAACAATAGATAACTTACCTCCCCAAGCACTGCTTGCTGATGTTGCTATAGCTGGAGTACTCTGTACAGTTGGAACAAATGCAGGCTGAAGATCAAAGAGATCACTGGAAAGGTTAGGCATGCTGAAAATAGAAAAAAAAGCTACACAAGTTAATAATTAAGCCACATTTGGTCTGTTATCCCGTTGAAATTTCCTGAGCAGATTAAGCAAGAATGGAGTTTGGTTTTTAAGTGTCTGCATGCACCTCTCAACTCCTAGAAATACCATACAGCTAAAAGTATATCCAATATTTATGTAATGCAATTTTTGTTGTATGTGGTTTGCACTAAATTATTTTGTTTGCTATAGCCAACAAGATTCAGTTTTATTTTACTGGACTATTAGAATTACACAGCAAATACATGTTAAAGTTTAAATTTTTGGCAGTCATAGTGAAGGCCAAGAATGGTGCTACAGAACTGTTTTTTTTTTTTAATTAAGTTTTTAGTTTGGTAACTAGCCTAATGCCCAAAAAAAAAAAAAAAAAAAAAATTTTCAACCAGCCACAAGATTATTCTGACTCTTGAGAAATTTCATAGAATATATTATCTATGGTTTTCAGTTATCCAGACAATTCACCAATGCAGTGTATTACACTTGGATTAGGTAGAAAAGTGTCCCTCACCTACTAGTTGTAGGTGCTGGTGCTGCGAAGAGGTCAACAGCTGTAGTAGTATTCACACTTTTCCCTGACAAGGTGCTTGGAGATGCTGATGTAGAAGTGGAATTTGATACCACAGAAATCTCTTTTAACCGCTGCTCCTGAAAGATTAAGAGAGACATACTAATTTAACTTATGAATTTTCAAAAGCATTACTTTTTTAGGAGGATTCTTAGTAATAAAAGGTTGATAGGTTTTAATCACAATTTCTGTTATGACACCCAAGAGACTAACATATACCTAGCTGAAATATTAAGGGAAAGTGGAAATGTTTCTATTAGAACAGAAGCACAAATTAAGTTGAAACAACATCAAGAGTGACAAAAACCAATGTCAATATGTTTAGTTTTCACGCTAGTATGGGATACTTGGCTAATGCTGTTGGTCCCGAACTACATATTTATGGTCTACTGTGAGATGCATTTATATAGCACCTATGCCTACAGGATAGGTATGTGCATTATATTGTTCAGATTACAAATTTGTAAAGTTAGTAATGTTCCTCAGGAGAAGTTAGTTCATTTTATTTAACAAGACAGATGGAAAATTTTGTCAGTAAAAAATAAAAACATTATGGTCCAGGCCCACCAAATAGCCAAAGCTACACAGGGATGTATCTTTATAATCTATCATGTAGGGTGGGGACAAATTATGAATGCATATTTCTAAAATCTTGTTTGCACTACACACATTTCTGATTACCATTTACTTATAAGTTTTTATAATGCTCTTCATCACTGTTGAATTTTACAGCGTTCTATACAGCGAAGTTCCTAGCAGACTTCATGGAGTCTTCCCTTCCTTCCTTTTCCTAACAGCTCTGCTCGGGTGCACGCACTTCTTTAAAATCTTATTTAAGTACTGTAAATGAAATCTTTCCTATGCATGTCCATGGGCATTTTGAAAAATAAAGACAAAACTATTTGCAAATAAACACAAGTTGATAGTGCTAGGAAAGCTTTGCATACTAAAAGGCAACTTCTAGTAAAACTGTATGTGTCTTTAATTAAAATCTCTGTGCCATATCATTTAACCCGCTCCTCCCCATCTAAAAGGCAATCTAGCCCAGTTAGCCAACAAATAAGCCTAGATTTCAAACACAGCAAATCAGCTCAGAGTCCTATCAAACTTGATGGCAAAATCCAAGAACAAAATGTGCTCCTTTTCACTCCCGAAGGTTAAACAAACAGAAATGTCCCAAACATTGCCTACCTCGCTTAGTCTCACCAACCACATGTCTATGCTAGCCATCTCTCTTTGCGTTACATCACATTCTCCAGATGGAGCTGCTACCAAAGTAAGATTTAAGGACTAATGTCGAGTTCTCCAACAATAGCGTGATGTTGCCATGGAGGCATTCAAGCAAGTAGTAAAGGGCAAATAAAGTCTTTAAAGGAACCAAAAGGGAGAGGAGGGAAAATGTTTTTAAAAGCTCATTATTCTGAGGTCACTTCTTTTTCAAAACTTTAATTTAGAAAGACTATAGATGTGCCCTGAGATTGAAAATAAACTGTGCGGCAAGATTAACACTTTCCCCTTTCTGTAGCTTCATGGTCAGTGGAGTTAATTAGTGTCCTATACATACTGGAGCATGACATGGCTGCTGTCCCATGGGGACAGGGATCTATTTCCTCAAGCCATACTAGCTAAACCATCCTAAATAATGCAGAATACTCCAAGGAAAATCGCCTTATCTAGTGATAGGACTGAGCTCACAGTTGTGACACTTACAAGTTCAACTGTAGCATGTTGACAGAACCTATAATTCACAAAATTACTGTCTTCTCACAGAGCTGTATTACAAAAAAGTGAGACATGTATTCTGACAAAATGTGAGCCCAATCTATTTTTGAAGTATAGGTGAATAAAGTGTTCAGATGTTAGTTATCCAATTATGCAACTGCTATAAGAGCCACCATTTAATGGAATCTGCCATGGTTGCATATTTAGGGGAAATCCTGGTCCCACTGAAGTTAGTGGACGTTATCCCACTGACTTCAATGGGGCCAGGATTCCACAAAATATTTAAGCATCAGGACCTGGAACACCAATCCTTAAAAGATAAAATACCTTAAGTGCTTGCAGTCTAGCTTGCTCTTCCTCCAAAGCTTGCTGTTTCTCTCTCTCATCCATTTTGCTAAATGACATTCCTGTGTTGGCAAGTGTAGAAACAGCACTGGAGAGGGTGCTTGCTCTAAAAAAGTTTCAAGAGAAAAATTGGTTTTTAATTGTGACCTTTCATTTGCATCTAAAAAAAAATCACCTATAAAGTGCTTTGGAGAAAGTATGCTATTTGCCTCTGGACTCACCACTAAATACAATCATTTTTGGTGAGAAAAAACAGCAACCGCATAACACTGTACGTTTTGGGACAAGGGTATAGAAAAGTCCAAGTGCAGAATGAATTGTTCTTCCATGATTATAGATCTGATACCTCTTCAGCAAAAACTAAGTACAGAATTTTCTATAGATTGTGGTTTTGTCACACAATTTATCTGCTGTAAATGATATTTTAAATAAGTTAAACAAAATTCCAAATGGCATGTTTAAACAGATGTGTAAATATTTTATACTGACTTGGAGAAACGGCCCTTTAAAATCTGTAAGGGTCTCTAGCTCACACATGCACACACAGCAAGGTTCCCTCTAAGCTGTGTGGCAGCAGTGTCCAGCATCTGCTTTATCAACTCCACTCAGTGAGGCAGCTCAAAGCCCTGAGCCCCTAGCTGGGCAGGGCTGATTAAGCAGCTGCAGGGCTCTGCTGTGGTACAGTTTTGAGGGAACTTTAATGCAAACACACATGCTTTACCACATACAGCCAAATCCTCCCAGCTACTGGTGAAAATCCAAGGTAAGGGACTCAAGTGGTAACTGCTGCAATGCAGCAGTTAGGTTTTCTGCAAAATATGCACATCCATGTTGACTATCGCAAAAAGAGGTATGCCAAAAAGGGTGTTTTCTCCCATCATAAATACTGATTGTGCATATGTATTGCATCTTTTGGTGAAGGAACCAGAACTATATCCATCTTTTCCTCACCTCATCGTTCGAGTGGCAATTCATTTTTCAGTTGAAAAAATCCTATCCAAAAAATAACATGTTGGGGAGGACTCAAATGAGGACAGGAGTGTGAAACACCTTAACATGCCCCCTTTTGGGGAGGAGGGAGACTCATACAGTACAGCCATTCAAAATTCCATTAGTATGATTTTTCAGCCATATATGTGGCAAGTATGGCTTGCCTATCAGGGCAGCAAAAGCAACATGGCATTCCTAAGAGACTGTCCAATGAAGCCTGGTGATTAGCACAGTAGAATTTAGTTAGCATACCAAAAATATCATGAAGTCATATGCAAGCAGTATCTGTTATAGAAAGCTGAAGCTTCTTGATAACTGAACAGGACTTGAAACGGTGTTCAGCAAAGGATTTCCATCTTTAACCCACGTGTGACGGGCCGTCACTTAACCGCAGGGAGGACAGCCGGGGCCACCAAATGCCGGGAAACGGCAGCCAGCCCCGAGCCCTCCCCTACAGCCTCGACACGGGCGGGGGGAGCCGGCGGGGCCACGCGCTCCTACCGCGCCTACAGCGGCGGGGGGTCATGGGCAAGGGGGAAGCAAGGTGGATGCGCGGTGTGGGAGGACGCTGGCGCGCTGCCGGAAGGGGAGGGGCCCCGGGTAGCAGCCGGCACGGCAGGCCAGTTCAAAAAAGCTCGCCGCCGGCAAAGGAGGGGGCAGCCTCCTCCCAGGAGAGGTGGAAAGGCCCCACAACGAGGACGGACCCTGAGCAGCACTGAGGCCTGCCGTCGGCCCGGCCTCAGCCCCGGGATAGCCACCGCGGCTGGCGGTCGGTCAGCCCCGGCTCCGACAGCGACTGGGCTCCCCCCCGCCGAGCCTGGAGGGAGCAGACCCAGCCAGGGGAGCGAACCCAGCCAAGGGAGCGAACCCCGCCAAGGGAGCGAACCCCAGAGACCTCGCCCAGACGACCCAGGACCCGAACCGCTGAACCAGGGTAGGTCCTGGGGGTTGGGGCTGCGGCCCCAAAGGACTAGGGAAGGGAGGAAGGAGCCTGGGGCGGAATGCTTTTGGCGGCCGTGGGTAGACGGGTTACGGCCGGAGTGACCCCCGTCTACCGCGTTGGGGCACGAGCAAGCCCCGACGCTTAGGGCCCCGGGCTGGGACCCGGAGAGAGGGCGGGACCGGGTCCCCCTCCCTCCCCCGAAAGAGCATTCGGTTCTGCACAACTGGAGCTTAAAACGCACGGACAAACTAGGACCCCTCGCCAGGGAGAGCTTAGACTGGGGGCTCAGGCCCCATCCCACAGGGACGGGTGACAATTGATGGGTCGGCTTATCCCCCCTTCCATCTAGGAGGGGGTGATCGCACACCAAGGGCCCGGGCTCCTCAGCGGGGGCCCAGGGCACGAGGAAGCCGGGAAGAGGGCCAAGGGGTCCGCAGAGCCCCCCTCCCATGTCAGGAGGGGGTGATCGCACCCCGAACCCTTCACACCATGCTATGAACAATCTTTAAAAACGAATAGTTGAGCTCTTCAATTTCCAGCAGACTATGATTCTAATGGTATGTTTACACTATAGCAGTGAGTCACAATCTAAGGTATGCAACTCCAGCTACGAGAACAACATAGCTGAAGTCAACGTATCTTAGGTCAAGTTACCGCTGAGTGTACCCAGAGAGGTCGATAGGTAAGTCGACAGGAGAGTTTCTCCCTACTTTTCTTGTTGGGGGTAGAGTGCAGGGGTGGGCTAAAGAGCTATCTGTGTCGATTTAGCAGGTCTTCACTAGACCCGCTAAACTGACTGCCAGTGCATCTGCTGTAGTGCACATGTAGCCTGAGTTTGTACATCATGCTCTCGACCACCACAACACTATGTGAGCAAGTGGAACCTGGTTTCTGAGTTCAGATACAGTAATGTGAATACTCATTGGAAAGCTATGTTAGGTGCATTCAGGCAAGATGAATTAAGCAGCTAAATTCTGCAATTTGACAAATCAGATCCAAAGCACAAATAGAGTGCCATATGCAGTTCAGATGTGCCTGCTGGTTGAAGTCTACCAAATGCTGTGAGAACATAGGACATGGAACACCTTCATAGCCTAACAACATACAAGGCACAGAAGGTTCTGAAGTAACATGAGCTACCTTGCCTTCATGCACAGATACACAGGCAGTAGTAAGAATGGCTTACATATATCTGACAGGAGAAATCTGGCTATAAAAGTGACCATATTCCTGCACTCCCACAGTACAGGGTGAACCTCTCTAGTTTGGCACCCTTGGGATCCGACTGGTGCTGAACCAGAAAATTTGTCAAACCATGGGAGGTCAGTATTGTTTAGCAACTTTACCAACACTTCCACTGTTTACTGAGCTCTTAAAAGACATTTAAGGGTAAATGAGAATTAAAAAACAGCACAAAACATTGAGAATCAGGACTGATGGCTGAAAACAAACTTTATAGGACCATGAAAAACTTGGGTACACCCATGGTAAGGGGATACCCAGCTAACTAAAAGTCACACTGGACTGTGGATGTTGCCGGATCAGAGTGCGCCGGCCTAGAGTGGTTCAAACTGTAAGAGTGAGAGAGGAGAGAGTTTCCATAAAAGCTTTCCCATTGCTATACATCCATCTTCTATGGCTTCTGTGACTCAACACATCTCTTCATTTAAAATCAATGTAACTGTTGTAAAAGTAACATCAGTGACAGGCCAACAGTGCCTAGTTTATCTTCAACAGATTTGGTCTAGCTTTAATTTACAGTTCTAATAACCTGCTGCTTAGACTGGGTAGTCAAGTGCATGACAATGTCCTTACATTTTTTAATCATCATGAGGAATACTGTATAGTAGTACTGCCAGATCTGGAAGAAATTTTATCCAATACTCAGCCAAAAGTACAATAATTGTGATATCATGAATATTACTTAGCATTCTGCATGCTTAAAGCACTGCACAACTATTAGATCGTTACAATACCCTATAAGGTACGACTGCTAATTTTGCAAGTTGCAAAGTAATTTGTTCAACATTATGGAGCTAGCCAGTGGCAAAATTTGAATTTAAAAAGAGCTCAGGACATCTTGATTCCCATTCTCTCCAAATTCAAGAGAAAGAAGGAAGGAAACCAATAGATTTAAGAGATATTACAGATCAAATAAGGAAGATTCCTTACCTGTATTTATAATCCCTTAAAGACTGAAATTAAAAATCTTTACAACACTGATTTTGTAGTCTTCGTTTTAACATTTAGTTTTGTTCTTCATTCATTATGAACAATTGAAACAGAATAATCTGTTTCTGATTCTGAACACTAGCAATTCTACAGGGTTTCTGCTGCAAACACGGAGGAGGAATATTCAAAACTAAGCTTTTTTTTTTTTTTTTTAAACTGAAAAATCTCATAAGATTTCTATACAAACTCCTACATGGAACTCCTTAGGATACTAGGAAATATTTCACCCTTCACCCTAAGTTTCTATGAAGAAGTTTTCAGTGACAAGCAAAAGAAAGAGTGGTAAGTTCTTAGAGCATGTTGCACAACTTGCAGCTTGTGGGCCCCATGAGGCTCAAGTACTGCTAAAGTTCAATCGGCACACCTTGCAAATTTTAGGTAGTTTAGCTAATTGCACTTGCATACCTATCCCAGTAGACTGTTTTGGTTATGACAATCACAATAATGCCACAAGACAGCAAAATAAGGTGATACAGCTATCCATATTTCAGGGTGCAAATTAACCATATTGTGTAAATTCTAACACAACTGACAGAATACAAGTTCTTCTGAAGACTGATATCATGCGTTCCAGATAGTAAGTGCTAAAGACATATGTTCACTTTAAAAGCCAGTTTAATTCTCATGACTTGTCAGACTACCTTAACAGTTAACAGGGTAAAAATATTTAGAGGAAAGCTACTACATGAGGCCTCAGCTCTGCACTTTGCTACTACAGTTGTATATTAAAACACAGTTTAATAAGGAGTTTGACACAAAGATAAGCATACAAGTGAAGTCCTGAGTTCTTAGCGTTAGATAAGAACATTTAAAGCACATTGAAGTGATAGCCTCTACTAACAGAATAACTTAATAAAATGTTAGTCCATGCTTCCTACACTTAAGAGTAGGAAACAGATCTTTCCAGAAGCAAGTATAAGGGAAGAGTATCCCAAGGAAACAAACTTACTGATGCCCAAAACTCTTCAATATAAAGAGAATTACAATTTTAAGACAGCCTTGTGATCCATTTGATGCTTACCTGCTGGCAGCTGAGACTTCTTTAGTTTTTTTCCCCTCTAGAGAAGCCAAATGCTGTTCCAATGCTTCAAGCAAGCTGCTGGGTGCCTAAAGTTAAAGTGCTCATAAAACATCCACTTGATAACAATGCATCACCATCTTGTGACATATTAATTCATCCATCCACAAACAAAACAATTATGCATTTTAAGGTCAGACACTTGAATTCAGTTTGCAAGATTCATTTTTACAATACCCCTTCCACAGAAAAGCATGCAAACAATCATTAAATGCTGGTCTATGAAACAAACTCCCCCAAATTGACCACGTTTAGAAGCAAAAACTGGAATTTTATGACAACAGGAAATTAGCTGTGCTAACATTTTAGTAAAAAGGCAGGTGAGTTCATTATAATCAGCTCTAATTAGCACATTCCAAAACTGTGAAAGTACTTACAGAAAGTGTTAATTCTCTAGCTACAGTATCAAAAAAAAAGGCAGGATATATTTTCATTTGTTTGAAATCCCTGAACAAATTTAAATCAGATGATAAATCCTTACAGCCAAAAGCCCACAGAGTAAGCAAACACAATTATCTCAGTACAACGGGGAAACTACCTTTCTAAAAATGAAGTATGATCCACATAACCAGTTTACTGGAAGCAACAAAACAGTTTTACTGCAGTCACACCAACATAGAATATTAATTGCTATTCCTCTACCACTGTTCATATTTTATGGCAAGCTAACATTTCCTCCCCTCTTTTCTCAGATCCATCAGTGAACTACATCAACCCATGAAACCAGCAGCTGTTATAATCTAGACATTAAAACTGACAATATGGTTATAATTCTTGGTCAGGAAAAAAGTGTTATACGTGAAATGTTCTTAATTTTCAGGCAGACTTCTCCAGCTTTCTAGTATTCCTAGCAAAAGGCTAGGTTTTAAAACGTCATACTACAGACTTTTAAAAAACTGAAACAGCTCAACAGACATCAGTAAATGTGTTTACAATACTGCAAATAAATTTACAAAGTTTTTCTATATCTGGAAACCTTAATCTCTGAAGTGCTTAATACTGAGTGAATGAGGCATCTGAACTGCCAAGTGGACGAACAGAAATTAGCAGCTAATAAATTAGAATAAACAAACCACACCAGTGCTAATATAGTTCTTAGTAAGACATAGGAAAGAGTAGTCAACCCACTTAGAGGGATTGTCTACCTAGGCAAAAATAGGTGCCTTTTTACTTGAAATTAGTTTAGCTCAATTGAAATTTCCCCTCAACACTGACTGGCACCGAGTTCAGCACCTTAACAATATTTCAGATTATCCTGCTTGTGGCTATGTAAGAACCTAGCTTTTTTCAATAGTTCCATGAAAATAAACTTGTCTTTAAAGGCAAGAGATGCTAATCTGGCTTTGGAGAATTTTCTCTTCACTGTTTTACACATGGGACTCTGCTATCAATGCAGCCATGGCTCCATAAATTGAGTGAATTATAATAGACGTGATGGACTCTCACGAGCAAGTCCCAGAAATGGGAGTTCCTTGGTTAGTTACAAGTCCTCATCTTTAGTCTCTAGAGATCTAATGGTCACTTTGACAGCTGCCTGTGAGTTACATCCCAATAAACTGAGAACTAACAAGTGTAAAAATTAACAGAAGACAGATAAACTTGTGTGTCAGCCCACTTAGACCAGGAAAAAGAAATAAGCTATTTCAAGAAATCCAGATTTCTAAAATAGTTTTAATACAATCTATTGTTATTGTAGAAAACAGGTTTTACTTATGTTAGCTGAACATGATTTTTAAAGACTTAGCCAATAATCTAACATTTTGTAGATCACAAGTCATTATGCTATGTTTTTCAGAAAAATAAGAATCACAATGACGAATCATTTTGATACAGGACAAATAAGATTAACTCAGAAAAAAATAATATTGAAAGTTTGGAAGAATGTACAATACAATTATGGAAAAAAGTTTGCTGGAATGGTAGCAAGATTAAAAGTATTTTTTCTGCTGCAACTGTTTCTTGAAGGGGACATACTAACAATGAACATACAACTGGTTAAAAGAAAATTTTTGAAAAGGCAAGCAAGTGCTGAGGAACACCCAGACTGAACTATTCTCTTTGGGACAACAGATGAACCAATGAAACTAAGACCATTATGAGTACATTGGTGGGGGTAGGGGGAAGGAGTAGCAATCCTTTAGTCTCATCCAAGAGAGAGTACAGCCATTACAAATAAGATCTACAAGCTACTTGTGGAAACAGCCTAAAGCAAAATGTGTGTTGGAATATCTGATACTGGGAGAAAAAGACACTTTGCACTTCCAAAATATACTGGAGCAAGAATACTCTATTTTTCTGCCAAAGTGGTGTCTTAGCAAGAGTGAAAGGTATAGTGTATAGGCAGAAGTAGAAAAGGAGAGCCATTACATAAAATATCCCATTAAACTACAAGAAGAAAATTGTAAGAGATGACAACACAGAACATGGGGTAGGATTCTTGCTTCCTTAACAGATACATGATCAAGCTGGAGTGTCACTGCAGATCAGGCAGGCAAAGTTTGCTAGAAAAATAGGTGAGTTCAGCTTCCAAAATATATATGGTTTAAAGTTCCATATGGACATTGCTTAAAAATAACCAGTTGTGCCTCTCAGAACAACAAATATGGTCAACAGTAAGTATAAGTGCTTCAGCCAAAAACATTAAATATCATAAAGTGATAGAGCAGAACTTCAGTGGATGCATAGATTAAGGGCCAAATTTTCATCTCAGCCTAACTACAAGATTTTTATTAGTGCAAATATAAATATAACAATACCCTCAAAACCAAGGATTTAAGTGATATACATTTGGAATGAGCAAAAATGAAAGCTAGGTTTTGAAAGTCTGGTTTTAAAGCTTAAGTACATGTAAACAAATAGCCAAAAATGACTTCAAATATATTATTCAAGTTTACTGCAGTGTCCACGAATTTACTAGGGAATGAGGGTAACTATCAGAGACAAAGGTATCAGATGAGGTGCTGAAGCAGACAAAAAACGAATACACATCACGAGAACTATATGATGGTCACCTGCGAGTTCTAAATAAGTGAACTAGCAAGATACTAGAAAGCTATGATTTAACAGTAGCTGTCCTTTGAAAAGCTTAAGTATGGACAATACTTTGTCATTTTTGGAAGGAATTCATCTAGAAGAGGGGGAGAGTGATAATGGAACAAAATTAGTTTATGACCATTTATTCGGGTTAGTTAAGACTAGAGAAGTCTGAAGAACACTGGACTACTTAACGGAACAAATGATGACAATTACAAGATACAAGTGTTGCATGGAACACATTTTTCTATCACTAGATTTTTAGTCTAAAACTTAATAAAATGGATTTGAGCATTGTTGCAGAAAACCCACTAAAAATATGTTTTGAACATGCAAAGACAAGCCAAAGACATTTCTTAAGATAGTAGGGTATTAAGAAGTGAATAGAGTGTATACAGAAAATAATGCTACTACAGGCAGTCCCCGGGTTACGAACAAGATAGGGACTGTAGGTTTGTTCTTAAGTTGAATCTGTATGTAAGTCGGAACTGGCGTCCAGATTCAGCTGCTGCTGAAACTGACCGCCAGTTCTGACTTACATACAGATTCAACTTAAGAACCCCAAGCTTCCCCAAGTCAGCTGCTGCTGAAACTCATCAGCGGCTGATTCCAGGAAGCCTGGGGCAGAGCAACTCTGCCTCAGGCTTCCTGTAGTCAGCGCTGGTCAGTTTCAGCAGCGGCTGACTTGGGGACGCCTGGGGCAGAGCAGCTGGGGTGCTGCTGGGTTGCTCCAGTAGCACCGCTCCTCGGCGCTACTGGACCAACCCAGCAGCACCTCAGCTGCTCTGCCCCAGGCGTCCTGATTCAGCCACTGCTGAAACTGACCAGCAGCGGCTGAATCAGGACCTGGGGCAGAGCAGCTGGGGTGCTGCCGGGTTGGTCCAGTAGTGCCCAGAGCGGCGCTGCAGGACCAATCGGCAGCGCCCCAACTGCTCTGCTCCAGGATCCAAAACAAAAGCCTGGTCTGCTGGGGGGGGGGGGGGGAGCACACTAGCCGTGCCCCCTCCCCCCCAGCAGACCAGGGACATGGGGAGCAGAGCCGCAGCGGCAGCAGGGTGCCGCGCCTCTGAGGCTTTGCTCTAGCAAAGCCTCAGAGGCGCGGGACCCCCTCGCGGCTGCGGCTTCAGTCCCGGTGCCTGTGGTCTGCTGGGGACGGTCCCCAGCAGACCACAGGCACTGCGACTGAAGCGGCAGCAGCGGCGGGTTCCCGCGCTTCTGAGGCTTTCTCTGGCAAAGCCTCAGAAGCGCGGGAACCCGCCCGGTGCCCCTGGTCTGCTGGAGACGGTCTCCAGCAGACCTGGGGCACCGGAGCAGCTTACCAACGGGGCTCTCTCGCCCCGGAGCTCGCAGGTAGCAATCCGCTACCTCGACCTGCGGGGCGAGAAAGCCCCGTTTATAAGTGCGGATCCGACATGTCGGATCCGCATAAGTCGGGGACTGCCTGTATACCCACAGGTTAATGTATCTTCATCTCAGTGGCTGTATTCATATTTAGTGTGTCTACTATTTCTTTGTTATTTGTGCTACAGTTCCCCCCAAAAGGATAAATGAACATGAAAAATATTGGGAAATGATCACAAAGAGATTAGATTTAGTTTGTAAAAGAAATGAGTATAAGATCAGATGGAAGTATACTATACAAAGTAATGAACAGCAAAGAAAAAAAAGACAGTTGTATGCTGTAATAAGACTTTCCATAATAAAATACAAATGATACTCAATTAAATTGGAGGTAACAATTTTAACACAGAAAGAGGAAACACTTGTGAATGATTAACCTATGGAACTCATGGCTGTGGACTGTGTACACAAAATTAGACATTAAGTTTTAGTAAAAGTTATGAATTGCATCTCAGCTGCTTGAAATTGAGCATGTTGCAACAATCTCCAAGAGCTATTCTAGAGCAGAGTGGCATTCTACCCATGAGATAGGAAAGGGTGCATAAGCAATACCACTAGAACACCATTTATTTTCTGGGATTTCCCTTACAGAAAAAGGAATCCTGAGGAAGTTGTTTTTCCACTGGCCTGCTATGTGGTCTGTTCTTATAAGGATATTCAATGAGCCTCTACACCAGTGGTCCCCAATCTTTTGGGGCTTCCGGGCGCCCGGGGCAGGGCCACCCATACACCACGTACCCGGTGCAGGCGCCACCCATGCGCCGCACTTCCAGGGCTAGCGCCGCTCCTGTGCCGCACACCCAGGGGTGGGGCTGGCCATACGCCATGCGCCCGGGCCCGGAACAGCTCATGCGCTACCTGCCCGGGGCCGGCGCCGCTCGCCCAGGAGCTGGCAGCGCCCGTGAGCCGCACACCTGAGGCAGGTGCCAGTCCTGTGCTGCGTGCCATGGGGCAGGGACGCCCTTATGCCATGCGCCCAGGAGCCGGCAGCGCCCATGCGCCGCGCACCTGGGGACAGCGCTGCTCCTGGGCTGTGTGCTCACGAGTGGGGACGCCCATACGCTGCGCACCCAGGGCTGGCACAATCCCTATGCCGCGCGCCTGGGGTTGGCACAGCCCTTGCGCCGTGCACCCGGGGGCAGGGCTTCCCATAAGCCACGTGCTCGGGGTGGGGCCAGAGCCGATCACTCGGCGGGTGCACAGAAGTGGCCCGGCAGGCGCTATGGTGCCCGCGGGCACCACATTGGGGACCACTGCTCTAAACTGATTATACATAGTGTCCATCCCTGTGCTGTCCCTGCTCCAGTTCAAGACACCAAAACCAATCTATCTTCATCACCCGATTTTGCAATGTTTCTCATAATTTAAACTAAGTTTTTGGGGGCAGGGACTTTGTGAGCATCTCTTATAGTGCATTAATATAAATATCATTACACACTGTGGACCTTGGAAAAGCTTCTATAGCTGATAACAATACTTAATATACAGGCATGCACTGCTGTGCAACTTTGAATAAAACCTGTTGCTTGAACAGAATTGAGTGTTTTTTTCCAAATTGTGGCATAGAAGGCCTGCGTACTTGAAAGGCAGATTCACAAAAGATTCAAGGGAAAAATCCATGTTTTAGTAACTATCTTTAGAAATTAGGGATGTTAAAATAGTTAACCCAGTAGACAACACTGCTTAACCAGTTAATCGTTTTAACCTAGGTCCCCCTGCAGCCATGGCCCCAGCCTGGCTGACTGCCAATGGAGTTAACTGGCAAGGACTGGTTAACCAGTAAGCATACCAGTAAGCCTCATGCTTGCTGGTATATTAACCAGTTAACTTCTGTACTATAAATCAGAGAAACTTCACTGCTTTAACACAGAACTCTTCAACAATTGCAGAACTATGTACATGTAACAATCTATGGAAAAAGTGAATATGCGTATTTCCATATATAAATATATGGAAGAGAATATATTCTCGGGATGAATATGGCACACATTAACCATTAAAACACAAAGGACAAAAGAACTGGGTTAAATTAATATGAAATGTACACTGACCTGAGTAAGATCTGGAATGTCACCCTGATCAATTCCAACTTGCTAGGTTCACAAAAAAGGGGAAAAAAATGTACATTACTACATGCAGCGGCAATGGAAATAAAAACTGTGGGGTCTGAATGTTACACAGAAGCAAATATCAAAAGGGACATGAATAACTTTCTGAACTGGTACATTGCTTATGCCAATTTTCAAACAGACAAGTTAAGCTAGAATTTCAGTGTACACGTCAAACAAGCTCAAACCATTTTTCTATTTGGACTACTGCATGCATAAATGTTAAGATAAACTGCAAGAAATAACCACTCATCTTGCTTGAATTTCTTCTCAAGCAGAAATATGAAAGGAATGCTTTGTAGATATTTAGAATCATCCAGCCCAGTCATTTCCAACTATTAATCAATGCATAAAAGCAGATTCTTAGTAGCACTTAAAGATAAAGTAAAGAAATTTGGCAAAGAAAGGTGCCTTAAAGATAGCCTACAGTAGTTTTATTTTGCATGGCAAATCACACAAACATTAGATTGTTTGTGATGGGACTGCTGTACCAGTACAGATAGCTAACTGACACCCTTTTGATGTATGTAAGTTTATTTACCTCTGCTACTTTGAGGAATTCTGACAATTTGGTCATTCTGGCTAGGAACTTTTTGTAAATATCCAAACCTTCTTTGCATTGATTCTTCTTCATATCAAAATACTTTTCTGAAGAATGAAAAAAAGAAATTTGTAAAAAAGGTACAAAAATACCCCAAGCCTTCTCCCATAAAAACACAAGATAATTTTCACAGTAACGCAACAGATTTTAAAAGATGCAACACTTCAAATAATAACTTTAGTTAATTTCACTGAGAAGAGACATTGACTAATACAGAAAGCAATGTACTTTGAAGAATTAGGCGTTTTGGGACTATACTTCATAATCTTCATATTTACAATGTGCTTGTTGAATTTAGGGTTGCCGGATGGTTTAACCAAAAATACCAAACACCTCCCTTTTCCTCCCCTCCAAAAAAAAAAAAAAAAAAAAAAAAAAAAAACCCACACACGCACACGGGAAAAAATTCTGAGGAAGAAAGAGGGGAGGAAGGGGAAAAAGACCAAAGTTGTTTAAAAAAAAAAAAATGACCAATGGTTAAGCAAAAAAAAAATTTTTTTTTTTTTTAAAAAACACCCAGCATGGCCCCTTTGAGCAAGGCCTTTGAGGCTTTTTGCCGGCGGCCATCTTGTTTTCCTGCTCCAAGCCAGAAGACAGCTCCCCTGTGGAACCAGTTAAGCGCGAGAAGGCGGGGGGTATTTTCGCCTCCTGGAAGGGAAAAATAACCAGAAAATACCGGACATTTTAGATGTCTGGTATTTTCTGAATTTTTACACTGGACAGGAGGCAAAAATATCGGACTACCCGGGTCAATACCGGACACCTGGCAACCTTAGTAGGATTTCAGCGAGTAATAACATGGTGGATAGTAGCAGTTGTCAACCTGAATGTAAAGTGTTTAATCTATTTTAAAATTCTGTGTCAGCCAAGAAAGACTTCATTTTGAAGAAAAATATCTGCAAAATGTCAGTCCATGAGATGGACTCAATCACTAGTAACGCAGAAGCTGATTTTAGTACACTAAAAATGCACCATGATTATCTATTTTAAAGCATTTTTGAACTACACATTAACATCTCAATACTACACATTTGTGGCTTGTTTAATGGAGACAATTTGAAAGAGGCATTTCAAATGAAAACAACTTTCACATGTATCCAAGTATTACCTGTCAATATTAATGTACAGTATCCTTATTAGTAAATCTAACAGTAACAGCATTTGCATCCTTTTGAGATATTTAGTTTTATTTTTCATAAAATCTACAAGTGTGAGTTTAATATATCAGTAAAATGGATGACACCAGCAGATTTAACGGAGGAGAGTGAAAACTGAATCCCAAAGTTAATAAATACTTCTACTGCTATGCTATCTTTTCTTTGCGAGATTTTTCCAATTTCACCACTATTTTCCCTTAAAAACAATAGGCACAATCCACTTAAAAACTTTATCTGACCAATGTTATTCATAGCCAAGAACTCAGCAAGGTAGAACTCTAAGCTGTGCAAGACTATGCCAATTGTTAAAGTTAAAACAAAGAAATTCAGCAATGTGCACTGGGTGTGCTGTGTATTCAAGCAAATAAAATTACCTTAAAAAAAAAAAAACTCTATACCCAGTACAAGCCAATCTACTTTAGAGCGGAAACCCCTCCATGTCCACCCCCCCCCACTAAAGTGTACTTATATACTGAGTTACTTTATAACCTGGTTACAAAGAACATTCAATACACATTTGGGGTACTTCTAAAATAGAAATTCAGGCAAGACCACCACAGATTTACACTTCAGCCTGAAAAATAAGGCATAAGGCCAATCCTGCTGTCCCTGACACTAACGATAAAAGTTACGATTGACTTCAATGGAAGCAAGATCTGACTCTTAAATTGTTCGGCTATAAAACAGATTCAATTTGTTTTACAATTTCTTCTTCCTTGCCTCCCCCCAAAATTCTAGTCCATATGCACACACATTTCCACATACCTAATAGGTTAATAATCCCCTCATTATAGGCTGCAAAAAGCCTAATGGAATCTTTGAAGAGAAGCATGAAGGCAGCATTTATTACGCCATTGGTTAATTCATTTGGATTTGCCTGTGTAGAAAGTGGAAAAAATAAGAGTAGATTAGAAGTATTGGTGGGAAGAAAAAATACCAGTAAGTTTCTTCCTGCATCAAATAAAATATTTTAACAATGAAATACCAGTTAAGACTGTGCTTACATCAAAATCAAGGAGCACATCAAGCTGGTTCTGAATAATCGGAAGGGTTTTCAGAAGCTTTTCAGTATTCATAGTTCTCATCACTCCATCTATCCTACAATGTGTAAAATGGCAAATAAGGTAAAAAGGTACACATGACCTAGAACACTGATGCCTTGATTTGTTTAGTGCCCTGTATTTAACTATAGTTTAAAAGGCACCAAAGTTCTACTGCAAGAATATATATGAATTGTTAGTAACCTTTTGTATCTGAAATAAACAAAAAAGAGAATATTTCTTACCCTCTTTTCATTTTGGTGAAATCAACTGCTACAAGTCTGTAAGAAAGTGCTTTTTCATTCAAGTATTTGCTGTATCGCCTAATGAAGGTAGACATATCATAGCCTGAAGATTAAATGTTTACTAGTTAGACATTTTGAAGAGGAAAAGTATCTATTCCTTACATAATAACTTCAGCAAGATTCTATAAAGTGTGTCATTGCACACAACTTGCTTGAGGAGACAACTCCATATTCACATTAGAGAGCCTTTACAGCCTCCCTCCATATTGTCCTTATGATTATTTACAGTAGCCTTGAGGTGCACTGTGCAGTCATCGTGTTCCCAGAGGATGACAATTCCATGGAAGGTATCTGGATTATGTTAATGCCTCACCTAATAATGGAAGGAGAGGCCACTGTTGGCAACTGTGAGCACTCTAAGGATAACAGTATACAGCTCACTGGAACCAAAATTAGACAAATGCTTAAGACTAAAAATGGGAATTACTGAACTTCAGCTACTGTAAAAAGTAAGCTGTCAAAAATAAATATATATACACAAACTACCCCTAACGCTCTTCAGAGATCTATATAAAAGGCTTTCATTAACCACACAGTAATGTATTCTAATTATCATTGTATGAAGCTTGACAACTGATGTAACCTCCCTCCCCCCATTATGGAATGCAGCCAAATGAAAAAAAAGATTAATTTGGTGTTCATGTGTTAAGTTATAAATGCCTTTCAAAAAAGATACAGGTAACGAACTAGAAAAACATTTCTAGCTCTCACTGTGTAATTTCAAGCTGGGGCGGGGAACTTTTTTTGGGTCAGAGGCCATACATAAGACAAAAAAAACAGAACTCCCCCCTACCCCCCATACACAACCCCACAAATGTGGCCGCCAACTAAGAAGCAGAAAAGACATTCCCCTCAAGTTCCAGCTCCACCGGGATTAAATTAACTCTTTTGGAGGCCTGAGGCTAGTAGATTTTGTAGGCCCCTCTAGGCTCTGGAATGTGGCCAAAACAGTTTGTGGGAGGGGCAGTTAGGGAGCAGGCTAGTGGTAGAGGTGTGAGATCTGGGTGTGAGGGAGGGAGCAGGAGAGGGCTGGAGGTGGGGCTGCAGGTGGGGGGGGGAAAGACAGGTGAAGGAGGGAACAGGGGATTGGGCACCTATCTGGCACAGCTTGGGTTCGGGGAGACAGGTGTCTTTGCATGGCTCTTTATGCTGCAAGGATGCACTCCTAGCAGGCACGCCTCTGCCATTCCCACTGGTCATGATTCTTGGCCAATGAGAGCAATAGGAGGTGGTGCCTGCATGGTGTACTTCCCTACAGCGCACACGAGCTGCTTCCTCCCTGCTGCCAGCTAGAGCCAGAGCCAGAGGGCCCAAATTTGGCTTGTGGCTTGCCTTGATCAGTCCCTTAAGGCTTGGGGCTCCTCCCGCATCAGGGGAGCCAGTGTGAGTGCTCCAGCCACAGTGTCACTCTTGTGGTTGGAATGCCAGCACTGGCTCATCATCAACTGCAGGCGGGGGGGGCCTCACAGACTTAAGGCAATCCACTGGCCGTAGGTTCCCCATCCCTGCTTTAAGCCATCCCTGCTTCCTTTTGCTTATTGTGATCCCTTTGCATTGTGTAATATGAATTAAGCTCTATCCTGGAAACATTTTCTGTTGAACACACCAGTGACTTAGGGTCAATCACTACTAATACAGAGCTAGAAAAATACATGTATTTAAGACTTTTTTTTTAAATCAGCTGTTATGTACAGATTTTTGGAGGTGTGTTTTTTTGTTGTTGTTGCTCTGCCAACCTTCTCTTCAAAACATAATACTTTACTGTTTGCAATTTAATTTTCACACACACACACACACACACACACACACACACACACACACACAGAAGATTCTTACCCTGCATGGCACTTTTGTCCAGGTAGTTGTTTAGATTGAACAACGTATTTCGGGATGCAAGATACTGGATAAAACGCTGTTGAAGGGGGAAAAATGTCAACATCTTGAAAATTACTTTTCTTTCATCAAATGTAATAAGTTTAAGAAATAGATTACAAAACTATTGCACAGAACTTGTGGATTTCAGAGGCAATGTTTACCCTTATCTACAATATACACATTAGCTGCAACAAAAACAATTCACTTACATAAGTTTACTAAATGTTAAACAAACACATGAAGTTTCAGGACTGAGCATTTGGCAGAGGAAATTTGTTCTGTTTGAAGAAATGCAATTCCACTGTTCACATGAAGCCACATTAGCATTAGAGGGAGTAGCTTACATGACTTAAATAAAAGTTTTGTGAATTCTGCATCTCAGAGTAGGAAAATTGGAGAAAAACAATAGGAGCTCTAAAAGTTCTCTCTGTATGACTCTACATCTTGGATGTGAGAATTAGAGACACAAATATAGACAATCGAGGAATGTTTTTCAACTTACCTTTCTCCCTCTCTGAGGTAATGAATATTTTAGTATTTATACAAACTAACACTTTCAAAAGACAGAGGTAAGGGTACGCAATAGGGATGTCAGAGACCCAGGGTATCCTAGCATGTCTCTCATTTTTCAACTCATTTTTGTAACCTATCCTTTAAATCGGCTTCTGTACCTAATGACTGGAAGGTAGCCAACATGACACCAATATTTAAAAAGGGCTCTAGAGGCGATCCTGGCAATTACAGACCGGTAAGTCTAACTTCAGTACTGGGCAAATTAGTCGAAACAATAGTAAAGAATAAAATTGTGAAGCATGTAAAAGAACAATTTGTTGGACAAAAGTCAACATGGTTTCTGTAAAGGGAAATCCTGCCGTACTAATCTGTTAGAGTTCTTTGAAGGGGTTAACAAACATGCGGACAAGGGGGAATCCAGTAGATATAGTATACTTGGATTTTCAGAAAGCCTTTGACAAGGTCCCTCACCAAAGGCTCTTGTGTAAATTACATGGCCATGGGATAAGAGGGAAGGTCCTTTCCTGGATTGAGAACTGGTTAAAAGACAGGAAACAAAGGGTAGGAATAAATGGTAAATTTTCAGATTGGAGAGGGGTAACTAGTGGTGTACCCCAAGGGTCAGTCCTGGGACCAATCCTTTTCAACTTATTCATAAATGATCTGGAGAAAGGGGTAAGCAGTGAGGTAGTAAAGTTTGCAGATGATACAAAACTGTTCAGGATAGTCAAGACAGAAGCAAACTGTGAGGGACTCCAAGAAGATCTCACCAAATTGAGTGATTGGGCAACAAAATGGCAAATGAAATTGAATGTGGATAAGGGTAAAGTAATGCACATCGGGAAAAATAACCGCAACTACACGTACAGTATGATGGGGGCAAATTTGGCTACGACAAATAAGGAAAGAGATCTTGGAGTTATTGTGGACAGTTCTCTGAAAGCTTCCACACAGTGTGCAGCGGCAGTCAAAAAGGCAAATAGAATGCTAGGAATTATTAGGAAAGGGATAGAAAATAAGACCCAGAATATCTTACTGCCCCTGTATAAAACTATGGTACGCCCACATCTTGAATACTGTGTACAGATGTGGTCTCCTCACCTCAAAAAAGATATTTTGGCCTTGGAAAGGGTTCAGAAAAGGGCAACTAAAAGGATTAGGGGTTTGGAACGGGTCCCATATGAGGAGAGGTTAAAGCGACTGGGACTTTTCAGTTTAGAAAAGAGGAGGGATGTGATAGAGGTATATAAAATCATGAGTGGTGTGGAGAGGCCGATAAAGAAAAGTTATTTATTAGTTCCCTAAATAGAAGAACTAGAGGACACCAAATGAAGTTAATGGGGAGCAGGTTTAAAACTAATAAAAGAAAGTTCTTCTTCACACAGCTTGTAGTCAACCTATGGAACTCCTTGCCAGAGGAGGCTGTGAAGGCTAGGACTATAATAGAGTTTAAAGAGAAGCTAGATAATTTCATGGAGGTTAGGTCCATAAAAGGCTATTAGCCAGGGGATAGATAAAATGGTGTCCTTGGCCTCTGTCAGAGGCTGGAGAGGGATGGCAGGAGACAAATCGCTTGATCATTGTCAACGGTCCACCCTCTCTGGGGCACCTGGTGCTGGCCACTGTCAGCAGACAGGATACTGGGCTAGATGGACCTTTGGTCTGACCCAGTACGGCCGTTCTTATGTTCTTATAACACACACTTTGAAATGTCTTGGTTTAATCTCAAGGCAGAACAAGGAAATTTCAAGCATGATCACAGGAAAGGAAAACTATTTTTCATCCAGCTTCAGTGACCAATGTTTGACAGAGTGAACACACTTTTCTTTTTTATAAATACAAAGTATTTTTCCTAAGACCAGGAATTCAGCAAAGAGGAAAAAGATTTTAACACAATTCAACAGTCTATATGGATGTGTGTCTTACTAAAAAGAGAAAGGTCTACTGCTTCAGACTCTCCTACAGGGTATGTGGCTGTATCAGGCTGTTTTGTGAATAGCTCCCATATGACAGAGAAAGTTTTCAATTGCTTTACACTCCTTTGGACCTGTTCCTTCTCAGCCTTGCCTGAGCAGCTGTATAACTTTGGCAGGAGCTTAGAAGTAGCACCTTCACATCTAATGAATCAACAGTAGTGTTTTATCTGGAGCCACTGTTTGTCCTTACTTATTTCAAAACAGGCTGCTTTAATTAAATCAACATATGTATAAAATAAATTAACTCATTACAGTCAATATTCCATGACCTGAAGAGCTCTGAATCAAGTAGAAAGCTTGTCTCTTCCAACAACAGAAGTTAGTCCAACAGATATTGCTGTATCCACCTTGTCTCTCTAAAGAGAGTCACACACTGCCTCTTTCAATACCCTCGTCACATATCTTGCATATCTTTTACATTTAAAGCAAAGGTAAAACTTTGTTTTAGAAATACTTTGCTTCAGTCACAATTCTGTGCTCACATTTGCCATGAGCTAGAGATGTGAAAGGTTAACCTCACCTTTATTGTGGTTGTTTACCAGTTACAGTTAATCAGTGGGGGCTGGAGCAGCCCTCACCCACAGCAGGGGGCTCCAGTCTGGCTGCCCCTGTTTAACAGGTTAACTAAACAAATGGGATTTTACATCCCTACCATGTGCATAATTGGATACTGGAGATAATCTCTATATCTGACATAAAAGGTTGCCAGGTTTAAGCTTGAGAAATTGTGTAAAAATTAAAGATAAAACTTCTAATGTCATATTGTGGTCTGGAAAAGAAAGACTGTCATCATTACTATACCACAAAGATTTTAAATTATGTTTGCTAATCTTTCATTTTTAAACTGAATTAAACATAGGTAGTAAGTGAATAGTAGTAGTAGTTCAGGAAGGAAAGTAACTGGAAAAGAGGCATGACATGGATCTAGATATCTATTGGGTGTAGTTAACTGATTTTCTAACTGACTTCACTAATTTTCTCGCAGAAAAGGTAACTAATAGCCAACGATAAACTTCATTACTTTTTTCCAAATTAGTATTTTTTTAAGTTTACAGATCACAAACCTTCCTTTATGGCATTCTGATTTTTTTCAGAAATACCCCCACACTATAGCTAGTAATCAGTCTTACCTCATTTCCATACATCATGAGGTGGTGTGTTGTAATTAGAGCTTTAAACACTACGACCCAACTGCTGTTCGCAGTCCTCTCAAAAAGTGTGTCTGCCAGCTGTGGAATATTCACATTCATCTCATTTGTGCACTGGATTAGATCTAAATTTAAAAAATGCAACACATTAGGTTTAGACAGACATTCAAAGATACAACAGAAATAAGTTTCACAGGATGAACATGTAACATGAATTGCTTTACAGGACTCCATATCATTTGAAAGCTTTAACCAGAAGCAATTATATTTCCTTCTGGAATTGCAAACCATGCAACAGCCCACCATCTCTATTTCCTTAATAGCAGTTTTACAGAAAATAAACTAAGCTAAACTCTGGAACTGATTTTTTTTTAAATATAAGTTTCTCTACTAAAATGTCAATTTACTAGCTTAGACATACTCTAAAAGCTTTGATTAGGAAAACTAGGGAAAAAAGCCTTGCATGGATTACAATTCAAAAACTGTATTAAGCTAGAGTTAAGATGAGAGGGCATGTAAATAAATTGGGGGTAAAAATATATTATAGGGATACTGCAACTATTCTCAAAGCAAGCATTACAAATTCACAGTTAAGGTTAAATTAACTTTTTAAAAAATGGGAATATAAACTTAGGGTCACTCACAACCTTAATTTCACCCTTTAAGGAACACCCTGCACCAACCACATGACTAAAGCTACTAGTGAGCCCAGATCAAAGATTACCATCCCCTCCCCTCATGGTGAGGCTATAAGACATGTCTATTACAGGTTGGACTTCCCTGGTCCAGAACCCTGGGGACCTGAGTGGTCCCAGATGAGGGATTTTCCTGGACCAAGGAAGGTCATTTCTGGTCCCCCTGCTGCAACCCCGACTGGGCTTCTCAGCTTCCCTGGGCAGCCCAGCTTCTGTGCGCACGCACGCACACTCCCCTCTCCCCTGGTCCAGCTGAACTGTGCACCAAGCTTTCCAGCACTGCCCCACACCATGCCTGCAACAATCCTGCAGAGCTGCACACCAGGCTTCCCAGCACCATTCCCCCCGCAGTAATCCAGCTGAGCTGCACGCCAGGCTTCCCGGTACCCATCCTACCTTCAAGCCCAGCTGAGCCACATGCCAGATTCCTTTCCCTCCCGGCATTGGGCCAGGACTCTGATCCTGGAACATGAGTGGTCCTGGTAGACCACAGATGTTGCCTGACCATACAGAGTCCTGGTTTAGAGGTGCAACCTGTACATTCAAACTTTAATCCTAGGCTTTTCTACCTCTGAGTTAAGACTTCAAAAACAGGCATCTATCAATATGTAACAAGAGATGATTGGACCATTACTTAAAGCTTCATGCATCACTGCCACTTGTATACTAAATGTCAACACTGGTATAAATTCATTTGTACAACCTGCCATCACAATAGTATTTATTTCATTACATTCCCAATAAAAGTCACTTGAATGTCTTAATTTATGTTCTTTGAATTCAGATAACAGCTTATTCATTGGTACACAACATCAGTCTACTAGCAAGTGGCAATAATAAAGAAATAGAAATCGATGGCAGGTAGGAGCTTTTAAAATTGATGTCTATTATCTTTTATTCCAGAAATGAAGCTCAATTCCAATTTAAGATACTCAAGATAAAAAACCAAAAACCCCACCACATTTATAATTCTCTCTAGCAAGACTAATAAGCACCTGCAGGATAAGTAAAAGTTATCAAATTGTAATAAAGCAAATAAGGATGTTAGGGTATGTCTACACTAGCCCCCTAGTTCGAACTAGGGTGGCTAATGTAGGCATTTGAACTTGCAAATGAAGCCCGGGATTTAAATATCGCGGGCTTCATTTGCATGTTCCCCGGGCGGGTGCCATTTTTAAATCCCCTTAGTTCGAACTGACTGCCCATGGCTACACGCAGCAGTCAGAAGTTAATCCGAACTAACTCCTTAGTTCAGATTAACTGTTACACTTCATTGCGGCTCTCTGATTCAGTAGAATCACTGGTCCTGCTGGACCGTGGATGTTACTAGACCAGAGAGGTTCAATCTGTAATACACTTAAGATACACACACAAAAAAAGAAATGCTCAACTACACAATGGGAACTAACTAGCTAAATAGCAGTACTCTAGAAGAGGATCTTATGGGCTCACAGTTGATGATCAACGGAATGAGTCAATGTGATGCTGTGGCAAAAAAGACTAATGCTCTGGATGTTTTAAATTAGAAGGGGGACTCTCTTTTGAGTTGGGGGATACTGACCCACAGAAAAAAAAAATCAGTCAAGCGCCTCACACAAGTGAGAAGGAGAAAACCCCCCACGTTGTGGCCCCGACTGAGAAAGAACGATACTTCCCACATTCCCCTTGCACACCAGAGCCTGGGGGGGGGGGGGGCAGGGTGGAGGGGGGAAGAGACAGACAGCCTAGTAGATTTTGAGCCCTCCAGCCCCCAGGGGAGCAGCATGGAGGCTGGAGCACCAGCATGAGCTCTCCAATGCCAGGGGTGGGCCTAAGCTTCGGTGGCTAGATCCAGGCATGCCAAGGATTCAATCTGGCCCCTAGGCCTGAGGTTTCCCCACCCCTGTTTTAAAGGGTGTTTCATATAAGATGCAGGAGGCAATGGTCCTACTCTATTCAGCACTGGTGAGACCTCAGCTGGAGTACTGTGTCCAATTCTGGGTGCCACACTTTAGGAAAGATGTGGACTAACTGGACAGAGCCCAGAGAAGAGCAAAATTGATACAAGGTATAGAAAAACATGACTTAGGAAACATTAAAAAACTGGACAAGTCTTGAAGTATTTTAAAAGGCTATTAAAAAAAAAAGAAGTGAGTGATCAGTTCTCCACACCCAATACAGACATCATAAGTAGGAACTGGTTTAATCTGCAGCAGGAGAGATTTAGGTTAGAAAGTTTTTCCTAATAGCTAACAAAGGATAATTAAGTGCTGGAGGAGGTTGCCAAGGGAGATTATGGAATCCCTAAACTGTTATTAAAAACCTACATGTGTCAATAGCGGTCTAGGTATATTTGGTCCTCAGCACTAGATGAACTCTCCAACTCCCTTCCAAATCTACATTTCTTTAGTGAGTAGACAACCACACTTTTGAACAAGTTAGCCATCCAACAAACTAGGGATGTAAAATCCCAAGTAATCAGTTAATTGGTTAAACATTAGGTTAACTAGTTAAATATTAAGTTAATTGACTCAGTGGGATCCCAGGAAGGGGACCACTCTCCCCTGGCTGAAGCAGTCCCCAACCCGGGGGGGGGGGGGGGGGTTCCTGGCCCCTCAGCTCTGGGGCTGGCTGCCAGCCACCAGCACCCGGCCTCCACTTGCCAGCCACAAGGGGGTGGCTGCCAGGGCGGGAGCTACCCTCTGCCTATGGCAGTAATGGTTAACCAGTTAACTGGTTAGCTGTTCACATCCCTACAACAAACATACAACCTTGGGATGTCTTTTCAATCAGAAGAATGGCCATACTGGGTCAGACCAATGGTCCATTCAGCCCAGTTTCCAGTCTGCGACTGGCCAATACCAGATACCCCAGAAGGAGGGAACACAATAGGTAATCATCACATGATCCCTCCCCTGTCACTTTCAGAGAACCAGAGTATAGGGATACCATTCCTACCCAGCCTGGCTAAATAGCCATTGACGGACCTAACCTCCATGAACCTATATAGCTCTTTTTTGAAAATCCTGGCCTTCACCACATCCTGTTGTACTCCTTGCCAGAGGATGACTGTGCAATGAGTGAAGAAAGATTTCCTTTGGTTTCTTTTAAACCTGCTGCCTATTAATTTCATTTGGTGACCCCCTAGTTCTTATATTGTGGGAATAAGTAAACAACATTTCCTTATTCACTTTTTCCACACCAGTCATGATTTTATAGACCTCGATCACATCCCCCCTTACTCTCCTCTTTTCTAAGCTGAAAAGTCCAAGTCTTTTTAATCTATCATGTGGGACCCATTCCAAACCCCTAATAATTTTTGTTGCCCTTTTATGAACCTCTTCCAATGCCAATATATCTTTGAGATGAGGTGACCACATCTGTATGCAGTATTTAAGATGTGGGCGTAACATGGTTTTATAGAGAGTCGATAAGACATTTTTTGTTTTATTCTTTATCCCTTTGTAATGGTTCCTAACATTCTATTTGATTTTTTGACTGCCACTGCATACTGAGTAGATGTTTTCAGAGAACAATCCACAGTGATGCCAAGATCTCTCTCGAGTAGTTGTAGCTAAATTAGTCCCCATCATATTGTATGTATAGCTGGGATTATTTTTTCCAGTGTGCATTACTTTACATATATCAACATTAAACTTAATTTGCCATTTTCTTTCCCAATCACTTAGTTTGATGAGATCTTTTTGAAGCTCTTCACAATCTGCTTTGGTCTTAACTATCTTGAGCAGTTTGGTATCATCTGCAATTTTTGCCACTTCACTGTTTACCCCTTTCTCTAGATAATTTTATAAGTAAGTTGAATAGGATGGGTCCCACGACAGACCCTTCTTGGACCCCACTAGTTACCGCTCTCCACTTGGAAAACTTACATTTATTCCTACCCTTTGTTTCCTGTCTTTTAACCAGTTATCAATCCACAAAAGGACCTTCCCTCTTATCCCATGACAACTTACTTTACTTAAAAGCCTTTGGTGATGGACCTCGTCAAAGGCTTTCTGGAAATCTAAGTATACTATATCCCACAGTTGGAAGACCCGAGGATGCAATTCCCATATGTGGTCTGGGATAAAATGTCTGCTAAGGGGATCTGCTGTTGTATTGTTTACCCCTGAAACGTATGACGCTATGAGGGTGATGTTTCATATGCACCAACTCCATCATCTTCGTATCTACCAATTCCATATGCTTCTGTGCATACAGTATGGGATGGGGCACCTCCCTTGGAATCTCTGCATGGGGAGGTATGCCCTTGTGGGCACCAAATTTAGCTGCACACCTATGAATTCTAGAGCTCATGTAGGTTGCAGCGTTAACTTGTGTGTTGAGTATAAGGCCCAAAAGATCGAATGTTTGTTTGGCTGTTGCCACCATGCGATGCATGTCTACTTCTGCTGGGCCTTTCACTAAGCAATCATCGAAGTACAGAAAAGTGATCATGGCTTGTCTGTGAAGGTAAGCCGCAACAACAGCCAGCGTCTTTGAAAATACTCTGGTTGCCAAGGAAAGGCCGAATGGTAATACCCGGTATTAATAATGCTTTGTGCCCACCACGAAACAGAGGAATTGTTTCTGCATGAATAGTTGCATGTGGGGTGAATAGTTATGTGAAAATAGGCATCCTGCAGGTTGAGGGCTGCAAACCGGTATCCTTTCTCTAGGGTAACCATTTTGAATCATTGCTTTCGCAGATATCGATTTAATTTGCTGAGGTCCAAAATAATCCTCCATCCTCCCATCCTTTTTGATGTGAGAAAGAAATGGAAAAAAAAATGGAATTAAAACCTCTTGCCTCTGAAGTCCTTGGGTACTATTTCCCACTGCTCCTAGGTTGAGCAGTCGCTGTACCTCCTGCTTTAGCAGGTCTTCATGAGAGGGGTCCTTGAATCATAGAATACTAGGACTGGAAGGGACCTCAAGAGGTCATCGCGTCCAGTCCACTGCCTTCATGGCAAGACCACATACTGTCTAGACCAGGCATGTCCAAAGTCCGGCCCGCGGGCCAAATGCGGCCCGCGGTCGGATTTAATACGGCCCCCCGCTTCTCCCGGCTCCCCGGTGCTTTTTTTAACTGGCGCGCTCAGCGCGCCGCTTCGGTCCGCCGCCGCGGTCCCAAACCCTGCCCCTGCACTCCGCTTTGGGGCTGAGAGAGCAGGGACAGCCCCCGCTTCCTCCCCCTCTCCTGGCTCCCCGGCGCTCCTCTGACTGGCGCCGCTTCCGGCCGCGCCGCCGCCGTCCATGGCGGCCGCTGCGGTCCTAAAGTCCTCCATGTAGGGCACGTCCGCAGCCCCGCTCCCCCGCTTGGCTACGGGTTCGCCCTGCCCCCGGGCCACCGTGAGGCCAGCGTGCCCTGCGCTCTCCGCCCGCCTCTGACCCTGCAAGCCCTCTACCTTGGGGCTGAGAGTGCAGGGACGGACTCCGCAGCTGCTGAGATCAGGGACTGCCTTTGAACCAGACCTAGCCTATGTACTGCAGTCCAGATCTCAGTTTCACCCTTCACATTAGTGTAGGCAAGTTTTTTTTTCAATTGAGATGAATACATTGTAAAATCTCAGTTAATGTCAGTTGGTCTAAATCAGTTATAAATATATTTGGACACAACATGTATAGTTGGTGTTATGTCGTTCGCCGTTTGCAATAAACTTTGCATAAAATAGTTAATTTGCATTTAATTTTAATGGTTCAAAGAATGTCAGGCAAAATGGTCGGCCCTCACGCATGTTCACTTCATCAAATCTGGCCCTCTTTGAAAAAAGTTTGGACACCCCTGGTCTAGACCATCCCTGATAGACATTTATCTAACCTACTCTTAAATATCTCCAGAGATGGGGATTCCACAACCTCCCTGGGCAATTTATTCCAGTGTTTGACTACCCTGACAGTTAGATTGTAGCCAGGAGGCTCTTCTCATAACTACTGACGTCACTGTAGCTCTGGTTGCTGTGTCAAGTGCTATTTGGAGGGCCGTCCTGGAGGAAGCATAGTCCTCCTGAACTATGGACTTTAATATGGGTCTCTTGGAGTCTGGTAAGTGTTCCAAGAGGGATGTCAGCTTGGAATAGTTATCAAAGTTAGGATTGGTAAGCAACACTGCATAGTTGGCTATAAGCAGGAGTAAAGTGGAGAAAGAATATAGTTTCCTGCTGAACAGATCCATGCATGTATTTTTCATAGAATAATAGGACTGGAAGGGACCTCAAGAGGTCATCGAGTCCAGCCCCCCGCCCTCAAGGCAGGACCAAGCTCCACCTACACCATCCCTGACAGATGTCTATCTAACCTTTTCTTAAATATCTCCAGAGAGGGAGATTCCACCACCTCCCTTGGCAATTTATTCCAATATTTGACCACCCTGACAGTTAGGAATTTTTTCCTAATGTCCAATCTAAACCTCCTCTGCTGCATTTTAAGCCCATTACTCCTTGTCCTGTCCTCAGAAACCAAGAGGAACAAATTTTCTCCTTCCTCCTTGTGACACCCTTTTAGATATTTGAAAACCGCTATCATGTCCCCCCTTAATCTTCTTTTTTCCCAAACTAAACAAGCCCAGTTCATGAAGCCTGGCTTCATAGGTCATGTTCTCTAAACCTTTAATCATTCTTGTCGCTCTTCTCTGTACCCTTTCCAATTTCTCCACATCTTTCTTGAAATGTGGCGCCCAGAACTGGACACAGTACTCCAGCTGAGGCCTAACTAGTGCAGAGTAGAGCGGCAGAATGACTTCACAAGTTTTGCTTACAACACACCTGTTGATACAACCTAGAATCATATTTGCTTTTTTTGCAACAGCATCACACTGCTGACTCATATTCAACTTGTGGTCCACTATGACCCCTAGATCCCTTTCCGCCATGCTCCTTCCTAGACAGTCGCTTCCCATTTTGTCCACCATGTTCTTGTATTTAGGGAGTTTGGACCTATGCTGGGCAGCATCAACCACCAATGAATTTGGTGGAGGGTGGGAGAATAAGAAGTCAGCTCCCTTTGGAGGGACAAAATATCTTTTGTCAGTTGGTGGTGCTGAAGCCTGCCATATTTCATCAGCGGCTTCCATAATGGCCTTGTCAATAGGAATTGCGATTTTTCCCTGTGGTGATGGCTGAAGATTTTTGAGCAAATTGTGTTGCTTCTCTGGTACTTCTGTTAGAGTGATGTCCTGAGATTCAGG